>NC_044993.1:38469260-39808026 GCF_008728515.1 Papio anubis
CGGAGAAAATCCCTAGCATGGTTTTCTGTGGCTAGGGCCTGATAAGTCCCCTTCAGAGCCAGAGGAGCCCAACCACAAGGCCAGAAGTAGCCAATGTAGACATTGTCCTTTGCTGTCAGTAGGCAGCACTGACTGTTGGTGGGCGTCATCTGCAGGACTTCTATTACCAGGGGCTCCCTTCCCTGCTCATTTCTGGCTCTCTGCTTACTCTAACATTAAGAGATCTTGAAAAATACCTGCATTCAAGATGATGCAATAAATGCTCCTCAGATGTAGTAACAAATCCATGCTCAGCTTCTGCCAATAATATAATAACTCCCCAAATGCAATGGCTTAAACAAGATCATAGTTTATTCCTCCGAATCATCCAGTGGCATATGGTACCTCAGTGGCATCAGGGACACAAACTCATTCTTCTGTCTCTCAACCTGACATGCAGCTTCCTTCTTGATGGTTGAGATAGCTGCCATCCTAATTCCTCCTGCAACATCTATGTTTCACTGAGAGAAAAGGGGAAGGGAATTTGAGGAAAGAGAGCACAGTCTTTCCCTTTTAAAGTTGTGATGAATAAGTTGCACATATCAGTTCTCATTTCCCATCACCCAGAATCTGGCTGCATAGCCACAACTAGCAGCAAAGGGAATTGGGAAATGTAGTTTTTGGCTGGGGAACAGTGTGCCAAGATCAAACTTTTCTTATTATAAAAGGATATTGGAAGAATAAGTTTGATTCCTGCCATAGCTTCCAACCCAGTGCAAAAGTGGCTGTTAAGTTCCTTCAGCCTTTGGAGAACCAGCTTTGTTAAAAAAAAAAGTTCTGTTTCCAAGGAAAAAATGAGTACAATCCATAATAATAATTAATAAAATAATTAACTGATCATGCTTTTCTACGCAATCCACAGCTCTGAGTCACATGCAAACAGCACCTTGTTTCTTTAAATTAAAAAAACTGAACAAACAAGTCATTGTTCACCTGCCTCTCTTACAGCCTGCTCTTTGAGCTGTTTTCATAAAAGTGGAGAAAGATTTGTACTGTTTATTTATATTTCCTCATCTGGTACTCTTCTTTGTGATTAGTGGCATGCAATTTTAAGTTAGATGTTTGGGATTCAGTGTGTTCTTCTGTATATGAAGCAAAATAATGATAAATCATTCATTCTCAAATGTTTACCTTTAAAATCATTAGCACCATTATAAACATGTTCCTGAGAATTTAACCCATGACCCACTTATTTTGTGATATTAGTATGTGTACAAAGGTCATTTTCCTAATCCATTTTAAAAGTTTTGAGTTTTTACTATGTGTGCTTAGTGGATTGACAGTTGGAAGTTACTCTTTGCATATTTTTGTATTTATAAGATACCAAGAAAATAAGAGTTTTAGCAATTAACCTGTAGTGCAGATGATCAAACAGGATACTAGAGGCCTACAGTTGCATAATGGAAATAGATTGACGTCAAGAGATCAACATCTTGGTTGTGCTAATGGCTTTCTATATGAGCTTAAATCACTTCCATTCTCTAGTACTTAGGTTCCTCATCTGTAAAATGAGGGTTGGGCCCAGCTTTGCACTGGTCAGTGCCTGGCAAGAGTTCCACACTGCTTGCCCATGCAGACATCACTAATCAATCACAGCATTTTTATATATTCTGCTAAGCTGAGACATAGCCTCAAATTCCTCTTAACACAATCTTCATTCTACCAGGGTTGAATCAAAAGAAGATCTTTTTGTCATCCCCTGAATTCAATGGTTTCTAAGATCTCTTCAAACTTTAGCATGTTAGAATCTGATAAAGTAGAAAACAAAGCAAAACAAAGAAAAGAAAACTTAGGTTGAATTAATACATCCACCTGATATGTGACTGTTAGAAATTTGGAGTGTTTGGCCTCAAATGCTGAACAATAAAGCCTGCTGGCCTTTATTAATTAAAAAAGATGAAGCTTAAATTTTGGAAAGAGTGATGTGCTATTTCCTCCACCTTAAAGCCGGAGGATGTAGAGAATATAAATGCAAATTACATGCAAGTATACTTTGGGGATCTTCCTATTTCTTAGAACCAAATTCAGCTTCTAGGGAAATAGAGGAGATGACTCCAAGTCTGTATTTCCCAGGAGTTAACTGTAAAAGTTTTCAAGAACCTTATGAAAATTGCCACTTCCATCATAAAATAAAACTGTTTTTTTATTGTTAGCAAGGGACGGGAGACTCTCTACATGAGGATGGAGGGTGAAGCTTTGCAGCTGGGACTCTTACACCTCAGCATTACTTTTTTCTGGTGGTTATTCCTGAGTGTTTCTGTAAACTCCACACTGGCCTGGGTTGAGGTGAGAGAGGATGCTACTGCCCACTGTTTCTGTCCTCTGTGGACAAACCCTTCCTGTAATTCCTCATAGCTCTAAGATGAGGTGGGAAAAATAAACACAGAGAAAGCCAGGGAATAAGGCTACCTGGCTTGTTCAGATTGGCAAATTCTCATTGTAAGCAGTTCCTCCTGGCTCCTTATCCCCTGGAAGTACCATCGACTACCTTGTCAGAGCTCCCTTCTACCACATAAGGATGCAAGATCTAGGCCAGTGATAGACTAGAGTTCCTGCTCCTGCTGACCCAGGGTCTATCTCTTGCATTCCTATTGCTGTGGTTTGAATATGTGTGTCCCTCCAAAATTCATCTGTTGGAACATAAGCACCAAGGTGATGGTATTGAGACAGCCAAGTATAAAGGGGTCCCCAGAGAACCTCTGACTGGCCTGTGCACTGGGGGAGGAGTGTGTGCTGGGGTGGAGGCATGGAAGTTCATACCATTTGCAGGGGGCAGGAGTCTGGCCTCTCCTGTTCAGGGGTGGAACCTGGGATTCAATCTGAGAGGCAGGAAGCCCACTAGCAGGACTCTGGTTTTGCTGAGAGTCCCCATTTCCCTTTATCTTTTTTTCCTTTTTGCCCAATACACCCTGCCCTTCTCTACCCTATGAGCCTAATTTTTATAGCCTAAGTGTCTATGAGCCTAATTTTTCTTGGTCATGGGACAAGGACCCCATTTTTAGCTAAACTAAGGAGAAAGTCCTACAAAAGTATTAAGAAGTGGGGCCTTTTGGGATGTGATAAAGTCACGAAGTCATACTCTCATGTATGGGATTAATGTTCTCATAAAGGAAGCTTCAAAGAGCTTCCTGGCCTTCAGTCCCTTCTACCTTGTAAAGAAACAACATTTGTCCCCTCCAGACTGTGCAGCAACCAGGTGCCATCATGGAAGCAGAGAGCCTTTACCAGACACCGAATCTGCTGGTACCTTGATCTTGAACCTCCTAGCCTCCAGAACTATAAGCAATAGGTTTCTATTATTTATACATTACTCAGCCTAAGGTATTTTGTTATAGCAACAGAGATAAACTAAGACACCTCTTTTCTGCTTCCTCTCTCCAGATGAGTGCAGTGAGAATGCTCACCTCTTCCAGGAGGCCTACACATACCCATAGGGTCTATATACCCCATAAAACCCATATGTTTAAGACAGATCAAGACTTTTTTAAATAACAAGAGTCACTATGTGTTAGAAGCTGCATTTACAAAAGCTGTAGTTAGGACAGTGCTTGTCAGAGGTTAATGTGAATGAGAATCACCCGAGGATCCAGATAAAATGCAGATTCTGATTCAGTGGGTCTGGGGTGGGGCCTGCTGTTCTGCATTTCTAATGAAGAGGATCAAGCCGTGCAACCCCAAAATATGCTATTTTGACATAAGAATCTTTTAGGGCTGAAGGCATTTTAGATCCGGAAATCACTTATCTGTATAAAAGCAAAACCTTTCCCAAAAAACTTAATTGTTTTAAGTCCCTCCCTTAGGAGTAATTCTAATATTCTCTTCTTGGAGAGGAAAAGCTGGCACCACACCCAAACAGACATTGTCACAACTGTCGTATCTCCCATTTATTCTCCTTAGGGTCTGTTTATCTTTCCAAAAGGTCACTTGCTTTTCCATAAATGCCCTTTCTCCCTTCTCCCTTGACCTGTTAATTTGGGTATACAGACCTCCAAATTCTAACCACTCCTTTGAGTTTCTCATCATTGGGTTCTCCCAGGTGTATGTGCTGCACATGTCAATAAAATGTGTATTTTCTAGGCCAGGTACGAGGTGGCTTATGTCTATAATCACAGCACTTTGAGAGGCTGAGGCAGGTAGATTGCTTGAGGCCAGGAATTGGAGAACAGCGTCAGCAATATCGTGAAACTCCGTCTCTACAAAAAATAAAAAAACAAAACTCAGCCAGGCATGGTGGAGTGTGCCTGTATACTGTAGTCCCAACTACTTCAGAGGCTAAGGTGGGAGGATCACCTGAACCCAGGAGGTTGAGGCTGCAGTTAGCCATCGAAGCAGGATATTTCCCTGACACGTTCACCAGACTTGTGAAGGGGTGCCTCATTTACTCAGTCCACTGCTGTCAACTCCTTGTGGGAAGGAGCACTTGAGCAAACTAGATGGGAACTGGTGGCAGCCAGATCAAACTCCACTCACTCACACCCCCTGTGTTCCACCCCTCATGGGAGGCAGCGTGCAGGTGGGCAGGTGCAGGAGATGGAGCGAGCACTTTTGGGTGCTGGCAGAAGTGAACACTGTGCATGTCCCATGGCAGCATCCATGTGGGGTTCCTGTGACCCCTGAAGCCCCAGAGAATATGTTACAGTGCTCTTTTTAGCTCTGTCATCCACAGATGGCTTAAGTGTTAACAGCTTGGTGGGCCCACAGCTGCCCTCTGCCAGTGAGGGCAAAGGGCAAGTGTGGCAGCCTTTTTTATCCACACTTGTGGCTCCTGAGCTCTAGTCCAGCGTCTGGGAAAAATGAGGTTGCATGAACGAATTGAAGGATGGTAAATGTGAGGGATTTTATTGCTGAGAAAAGTGGCTCTCAGTGGGAAGGGGAGCTGAAAAGAGGATGAGGGGTGGTAGGTAATCTTCCCCTGAAGTCCAGCCATCTCCAGTTGGATTCTTCTCCAAAGTTACACCATCAAGCTGTCCCTTTGAAGTCAAGCTGCTTCTCTCCGACGGCCAGCCATAGTCTCTGATGTCCAGCTGCTTCTCCTCTCTGCCGGCTGAGTCTGGGGTCTTTATAGGCACAGGATGGGGCAGAGCAGGGCCATGTGTGGTTTAAGAAAAGGCAACATTTGAATGGGAAAACAGGGATATAAGTTCTCACTGTGGTCCGCAGTCTCAGGCCTTTTGGCTCAAAGATGGGGCTTCAGCGGGGACCTGCCCCTGCCTGCCCAGAATTTCTCTGCCTCCTCTCCCTATCACCATGATTGTGCCACTGCGCTCCAGCCTGGGTGACAGAGTGAGACCCTGTCTCAAAATAAACAAATACATAAATAGAAATTAAAATTAAATTAAATTAAGCAAAATGTATGTATTTTCTCTTGCATATTATCTGTCTGTTGTTGTTTAATTCACAGTCCCCCAGTAACTGAACTTGAGTATAGGGGGCAAATTTGTCCTCCCCTCCACTAACAAGCTCCCAGGTGATCCTGATACTTCTTATCCAAGAATCACACTTTGAGTAGCTATAACATGTACCCTGATGTGGATCAGGTTATCCAAGGAATAAGGAGTTGCCCGGGTAACCCCTCACTCTCCCACATTTGGTGCCTAGAAAGACCCAGGACCAAGGAAAGAAAGAACCCATAGTAGTCTATTGTGCAGAAAAGTCCGACACCAGTCTCAAGGTACAAAAAGCTAGTATAGGAGGCCAAAACTAAGGGACCAGTCACTGGAGCCACTCTCAAAAAGCAAGTGTGAAACCCCAGTTCATTACTCTACAGGGTGACAGACTAGTGAAGTGTTTTGGAAACATGTTAGATGCCAAAATAAGGATGTTTAGCCTGGAGAGGAGAAGGTTAGTGTGTTGGGTTGCCAGATTTAACAAATAAAAATATGGGACACTCAGTTAAATTTGAATTTCAGATAAACAATGAATACTTTTAGTATAAATATGTTCTGTGCAACATTTGGAATATATTTACACTAAAATGTTGGGTTTTTGTTTTTTGGGGTTTTTTTTGTTTTTTTTTTTTTGAGCCAGAGTTGCTCTGTCACCCAGACTAGAGTGCAGTGGTGCAATCTTCGTTCACTGCAACCTCTGCCTCCCAGGTTCAAGTGATTCTCTTTCCTCAGCCTCCCTAGTAGCTGGGAATACAGGCACACACTGCCACACCCAGCTAATTTTTGTATTTTTAGTAGAGATGGGGTTTCATCATGTTGGTAAGTCTGGTCTTAAACTCCTGACCTCAGGTGATCCACCTGCCTCTGCCTCCCAAAGTGCTGGGATTACAGGTATAAGCCACCACGCCCAGCCAGATTTTTTTTAAATCTGAAATTCAAATTTAACTGGGTGCCCTGTATTTTATCGGGCAACCCTACTTATGTGGGATGTGGGATACCTTCAACTCCTTGAAGGATTGGCATGAAGCAGTCCTCAACTGGGCACAGTGATCAACTGGGAAGCTTTAGAAACAATACTGGGGCCTGGGTCCCACCTGCAGAGATTGTGATAGAAGTGGTCTGGGGTTCACTCTGTCACTGGGGTGTTCAGAAACTCTGCAGGTAATTTGAAGGTTCAACCAAGGTTGACGACCACTGTATTCAACTGACTTAATTCAGAGCTACATGGTAGTGTTTGAGTCATTGAGGAGCCACTAGAGAAAGGGAAATTTGGGTCTTCATGTGAACTGTCAAGCAAGAAAAGTCAGCTTTTCTCAAGAGGTAATGTGTCTCCTGTCTGAAGTGTGTAAGTAGTAGCTTGATGATTTCTTAAAGGGTTTTTCTGGTTTTTTTTTTTTCTTTTCCCTGAGGGAACTCAAGATTAGAGCAGGGTAGGGAGGTGATTGTTGGAAGAATGGGAGAGGATTGAAGAGAAGGCTGGATGAAGTGATTACCATGACATTTCCAGCTCTGAAATCCCAGGACTGGTTTAGTGATTACATTAAAAAATAAACGAGTCATAGAATGATACACAAAGATAAGCAAAATAAAAACAAATGAGTGCATGCAAAAGAAAAAAGGGACTTTTGTGTAAGGTCTGTAGTCTAGTTAATTGTACTATGACAACACATTTTCTGGATTTGGTAATGCACACTAGTTACCTGAGATGTCACCATTAGGGGAAGCTGAGTAATGGGTGCACAGGACCTCATTGTATCATGTTGGTAAGTCTACAACTATTTCAAAGTAAAAAGCTTAAAATAAATTAATTCATCACATCGCATTGAACCATTGCTTTTCCAGGAGGCCTGAGCAATGGAGGGTAGCAGGATTGGTCTAACAGTGAGCAAGAGCTTCCCACTGGGGAGGTGTGGAATCTGTGTGTATTCCTCTCAGTCACCGCCCAGGCGGGGACAGCTCTTCTCGAGGATTCTCCTGGTATCCAGGCAGATAGGGGAACCGCAGCCCTTCCTGAGTGTATGTTTACAAACAGAAACAGGGCCAGTTGGTCCGACTGAAAATAAAGCAACCGGAGCTTTTGAAGCCGTCCGAGTTCCTATCCTAGAAGGGGGAATAAGTCACCTTGTTCTAGATTTAATTAGCAATACAATGAACTAATAATAAAAATGAAGACCAATCCTGAATCAAGATGAGGTAACGGCAGCGGCCTGCAGTGACTCTGTTTGTGGGTGTGGAGCGTGCGTGTGTGTGTGTGTGTGTGTGTGTGTGTGTGTGTGTGTGTATTTTTAGATAGTGACTTATCCTGCATGTGGTAATTAGGGCCCCAAGGGGGATGCGAAATTTTTTTCCAGGGTTGGCAAGTGGAGGGAGGAGGTGGCTAAAATTCCCACACATCTGGGGCAAACAGATCCTGCACTCCAATTTCCTGTCGGCGCCACTGGTTTCTTGCGGAATTACTTGCTAAGTAAATGACTGTTATAAGACTATGAAGATTCGGTCAATCAAATTAACCCCTTTTGTCCATTGCCTCCCTACCCCCGCCCCCACCCCAACGGTTCCCTTCATTTGCCTAAACTCGGCGGCTTTTGAAAATGTGTTCAAGCTTGAAGGCCCCAGCCTTCCTCACATTGGCCAAGTGTAACCTGAGAGAGAACCCGGAGGCCCCCAATTGTTTTGCTAATCAAGATTATTGCTCCATTGAGATGTGGACGCACAGCCTGGCTGACAAAATTTGTCAGTTTCCCATGAAATAGTTCTGTCAGTTTAGCCCGGGTGCTGGCAACTATTAACATATAAATGAAGTTTCTCTCTGCTCGGCCCCTACCTTCCCTACCCCTCAGCCGCCCAGCCTAATGGAGGCAGGAAAATATAAACACCGCACCCCCACCCCCAGCTCCCAAACCCTCTGTGTGCTTAAATCAAACCAGCTTCTTTTCTCCTGTGGGCCGTGGGGGCTACGGGGGGCTGGGAGGAACTCATTTGCACAAAACTACTTTTAAGGCATGAAACTGCCAGGCCCTAGTCACCCGCTGACAGCAGCAGGCGACCGGCTGGGCCTGCTAGGGGACAAATGGCCATCTGAATGCCAGGGCAGACCTCCAAGGCAGCCTTCGGGGACAAAGTGGCAACGAGGAACACGGGGTTTGAAAGAGTTATCTGGGCGCAGGGGTCAAACGCCCGCGATCTCATGCTAGTTTAACCCGCTGCATGGCAGGACTGGGAACAGGTGGGAGCCCTAGGAGTGGCAGCCAATCGCTGACTTTTCTCATCCTGGATTCTGGGACAAATGCGGGGCTGGCTGGGCTATGGCCTGGGGTGAGCTCACCTGTCTTCACCTTAAAATGACTACTTCCTTTGCCACGGCCTGGCTTGGGCTCTTAGCCGAGCTAAAAGAAGAAAGGAGATCAAATTCTATCTTCTTGTTTCTCCTGGGATAGAGTCAGGGCTAAAAGTATTTGATATATTGTATTTATATTGTTCATATAATAATATATGTGTATATGTATATAATCTATCAAGCACTCCGGTAAAAATAAATTCACAATGCCAAAATGATGTACATTACAGAAATAATCTCATTTTGGCATTGTAAATTTATTTTTACCGGAGTGCTTGACACATATACATACACACATATATATGTATTATATATACACCTATATGTGTATATATAACATCTCAAGCACTGTGGTAAAGATAAATTAATATATGAGTTGTGTGTGTGTGTGTGTGTGTGTGTGTGTGTGTGCGCGAATCTGCAAGTCAACACAAGTCAGTAATATTAGCTATCTGGTGCTAAATTAGTTATCTGAAAAGAAAGTTCCGCCAGAAGCCTAGTGTGGTCAGAGAGGCACCCAAGATGATTCTGGTAATTGGTTCAATGGGCTTTGCAAGGTGGAGACTTCTGTGGGGATCCGTCAATCATGATTTGTTTCAGCTTTGGTAAACTGACGCTTTTTGTGGCCCCCAGGGACAGAGCCATGAGTGAGCCTCCCCACCCCCACCTCCAAATTGCTTCTGTTTTCCAACTTTGCGTCTCTTGTAGCCTGATAGGAAAAGACACCTGGGGTAAAGGATCCCCCAAGGACTTCCTAGTCAGAAAAGCCTCGGTTGAAATGTTTTCCTGAAGCCAGGACATCTAGCTCTTAGCCAAACTCTTAAGATTTGGTCTTGGAATCAAAGATTATTTTTAGTTTATTTGATGTGACTTTGAAATTTTCATCCTGAGAATGTGGAGGAGTAATCTCCAGGTGTTTTCACCATGAAATCTGTAGAAATAGCCTTTCAGTAAATACAATTTAGCGGTTAAGAGCTGTGGAATCGGACTGTCCGGATTTGTAGCTGTGCGACTTTGGGCACTTATTTAACGTCTCTGTGACTTAGTTTCTTTCTCGATAAAATAAGCAAAGGAGAGTGAACTTATTATTTTTAGGGGAAGAGGAATACACTGTATTATGTTTATGAAGTGCTTAGATAGTGTCTGCATTTAGTAAACACTTTGTGTTTGTCAAATAACACAGTATCTAGGAAGAATTCAGTGCCATTTCTTTCTTTTTTTTTTTCATTTTTTTTTTTATTTTTTGAGATGGAGTCTCGCTCTGTCGCCCAGGCTGGAGTGCAGTGGCCGGATCTCAGCTCACTGCAAGCTCCGCCTCCCGGGTTTACACCATTCTCCTGCCTCAGCCTCCTGAGTAGCTGGGGCTACAGACGCCCGCCACCTCGCCTGGCTAGTTTTTTTTTTGTATTTTTTAGTAGAGACGGGATTTCACCATGTTAGCCAGGATGGTCTCGATCTGCTGACCTCGTGGTCCACCCGTCTCAGCCTCCCAAAGTGCTGGGATTACAAGCTTGAGCCAGCGCGCCCGGCCCCCATTTCTTTTATTCACTGGTTTAGTTGATTATCACTTTATTTATGACCAGCAAGGAAGTTTTCATTTCTGGGTAGTGATCCAAGTTTATTTTTAAAATAAATGTATTTAAGTTAAATATAAAGTCAATTTCAAGAACGATACTAAATAAATTAGAGTGTGGGGGACCGTGAGTATGGTAAAACATAGAGACAGTAGTTAAATGCCTGATGTTTGAAAAACTGTTATATACGTGATTAGATTTGGGGAGAAATCTCAGGTGTGTATTCCAAAGAACTGAGGAATGCAACGTCATTCTTTCATTCTCTGTTAGCATTGTCCCATACTTTGAAATTTTATGTGAGACTTGGGATTGGGCTTTGTTATGTGACTGACTTGTATCCCCCCAACCGCCACCAAAATTCATTGTGTTGAAGCACTAATCCCCACTGTAACTGTATTTGGAGACAGGGCCTTTAAGGAGATAATTAAAGTCAAATGAGGTCATCAGGGTAGAGCTCTGATCCAGTGGGACTAGTGTCCTTATAAGAAAAAGGAGAAAAGTACCAGGAATATGAGCACACAGGGACTAGGCTATTCTAGGCAGCCATCTGCAACCCAAGAAGAGAGACTTCAAGAGAAATCAACCCTGCAGACAGCTTGGTCTTGGACTTCCAGCCTGCAGAACTATGGGAAAATAAATTTCTGGTTTAATTCACCCAGAATGTGGTATTTTGTTGTGGCAGACATAGCAGAATAATACAGGCTTATATGGGCCAAAGGAAGAGATTTTATCTGAGAGTTCTTTCTCTCTATGGTTAGGAGTAATTTAAACTAACCAAAAACAAAACAAATGATTGTGTGTCAGAAATAACCACACAATCGCCAATCCTCTTCAATGAACTAAATGTTTGTCCCCCTCCCTCATTCATATGTTGAAACCCTAATCTCAATGTGATGGCATTTAAAGGTAATTAGGGGGATAGTTAAATCATGAGACGTAATTAGGGCATAAGGGTGGAGCCCACATGAATGGAATTAGTGCCCTTCTAAGAGGAGACTGGAGAGCTGCTAACTCTCTTTTCTCTATGTGTGGACACTAGGAGAAGTTGACTGTCTGCAACCTGGACGCAAGCCCTTACCAGAAGCTGACCATGTTTGCAGCCTGGTCTCAGACTTCCAGCCTCCAAAATTGTGAGAATAAATATCTGTTGTTTAAAAGCCACCCAGTCTATGGTACTCTGTTACACGAGCTCGAACTGACTGAGACTTTCTTTAACAATGACCATAAAACTAAGAATGGCTAAAATGTACTGATTGCTGTCCAGATGGGACACCAGCAGTGCCACACACACCACATAAATGATGTCACGTGATTGTCAAAACAGATCTAGGGAGGAAAATTCTAGAGACATGAAAACTGCAGCTTGGTTCTCAGGAAGGAAGTGCAGAAGTCGTGAGGTCTTTCTGTGCTTAAAACCGGAGCTCTCAACCCCCATGGCATTCTGCTGGCAAAATTCTCTAAACTAAAGAGGCTTCATGGCTTAGCGGGAGCCAGGAGAGCAGCCTAATACCACAGGGAGGACGTGCAAGCCTGCTGGAAGGTTGAAGGGTTCGGGGAAGGTTGCCTCAGCTCTCCTTCGGGCCACACGCTCCCGACCTGGATTATTTCCTAAAATGGTTTCATTTTACAAATGAGCATGAGGCTCCGCTGAAAGCAGCCAACATTGGCAGAGATTAAATAATTAGCATTTCAAAGTGTTCATTTTCATTTTCCTCTTTGCCGGGGTGAGAACCACTACAGGACAAAAATGAGCTCCTTTTTTCCAGTCTCAGCCCAGGAGGGATCTTCACAGAGAAAGCAAGCCCAGTCCATCCCCGCAGCTGGCTCCCTGGTACCCACTCTGAAGGCTGGACCCATCCTGACCCGTCCCTGCCCCAAGGACTGCCTGGTGAGGGATAGCTTACCAACACTCTGACTCAGTCCTTCCAACATGCCCAACAGGTCAATTCTGGGATATTCCTTACAGGAATTAATGAGAGCACATTGCTGGTAATGTTGGCATTTGCAGATTACATTTAAATTTAAAAATTCCTTTTATGGGGTTTAAGAATAGGGCTAAGATACCCATGCAATAAAGAAAGGAGGAGACTTTGCCTGGTCTAATGGAGAAGCTGGAGCTGCATTGTTGGGTACAGTGACCAGTGACTACACCTGACTTTTGAGCCCTTGCACAGCGGCAAGGACACATTGAGATGTGCCCTAGGTGCAAGATACACACAGGATTTCAAAGGCTGAGTATGAAAAAAGAAGACAAAATGTCTCATTAGTGTTTTTATATTGGTTGCTTGTGGAAGTGGTAACATTTTGGATATACCGTTGACCTTTGAACAATATGGGTTTGAACTGCACAGGTCTGCTTATAAGTGAATTTTCTTCTGCCTCTGCCACCCCTGAGACAGCAAGACCAACCCTCCTCTTCCTCCTCCTCCTCCTCAACCTGCTCAACATGAAGATGATGAAGATCAAGACCTTCATGATGATCTACTTCCACTTAATGAAGAGTAAATAGATTTTCTCTACCTTGTGATCTTCTTAATAATACTTTCTTTCCTCTAGCTTATTTTGTGGTAAGGATACAGCAGTATATAATGTTTACAACATACAAAATATGTGTTAACCAACTCTGCTATCAGTAAGGCTTCTGATCAACAGTATGCTAACATTTTTGGAGAGTAGTTAAGTTTGGGCAGAGTCGAAAGTTATAGGCAGATTCTTGATTGTGTGGGGTATTGGCATCTCTAACCTCTGCCCTGTTCAAGGGTAAACTGCATTAGCTGAAATAAAGCATGTTCTTAAAATGAACTCCACCTGTTTCTTTCTGCTTTTGTAAATGTAGCTACTCTAAAGGCCTTTTTCATTTCTCTAAATCTTTCTCCCTCATTCGTCACCTTATTTTACTTGTCACCATCTGAAATCCTGTTCTTCATGTATCTGTTTGCTCGTAGGTTTCTGTTTCTCCTTCTGGAATATAAGGTCCCTGAAGGCAGGGGCTCTGTCTGCCTGCCTAACTGGCTGCTTTACTTCCAGTATGCAGGGCCAGGCACAAGTTATGCACTCAATAAGAGTTTTTTAGATTGCAGGAAGGAGGGAAGGGAGCTCAGGTAGAAGTCCCTGTTCTAAAGCACCTCTGGACACCAAGTAGAACGGACCATTTTATTGCTTGCACTCGAGGTCACCATATGCAAAAACACTGACCCTATGGCATTTTAGGGCACTTATATGATTACCTGTCAATCTCCTTCTACTGGACACTAAGCAAGAACCTTATTATAATTCCTCGATAGCAAGAACCTTATTATAGTTACCTTTTTATTCCCAGGCACATAGGAGGTACCCGGTAAATGTCTAATAAATAAATCAACCATTGAAACTTTACCATAGAAGTCTAAAATGATGTAACTTTCTCAATAAGAGAGCATTCTCGCCTCAGCTAAATAATGTTGGTTTTCTTTCTCCCCCCTCCGTCTGATCATCTTAATGGTCCTCCCTTTCATGACAAGAAAACAGCTGAATTTCACCAGTAAGATACGGGTTTGGCGCGCCAGCTGGATGTGATAACACAATAACCCAAATTACTGTTTATATAGTGCTTTATATTTGGCTAGGTGCTTTCATGTACTCTATCATGTCATTTGGCCCTCAAAACTACTTTGTGAAGTGGGAGGAGCAGAGATTAGAATTGCAATTTACAAACGAAGAAATAGGATTACAGACATGACCCAGAGAGACTGGGAGAGCTCAACTCTAAGCCCAGGCCCTTAGATTCTTCCTTCAGTGCTTTTTGTGGGTTCTTCTGACTAGAATCCAATAGAGCACTGACTCTCTAACAAACGTAAGGCAGCAAAGTTTCTTCCACTTAGCACATCTCTGCCCGAAAGCCTTCAATGACTTCCTGTGATTCGTAAGATATAATCCAAACTACTTCTCCCAGCAAGGAAAGCTTTCTGCAGTCTTATCTTTCCAGTCGTATTTTCAGATAGTAATACCTTCCCACTCACAGAGTCTTGTGCCCAGGTACATAAACCTTCAGATATCAGCTTTCTTGGGCATGATTGGACATCCCACCAGCAGTCATTTCTACCATGTTTACCCCGCCTGAGCTGCCTTCCTCAACACTCATTTGTATTCTTTTCTTCCAACTTCTCACCTTGTCCCTTAGCCTTCCAGGCCACATCCTTGCTTTGCCTCTGCCATTTTTCTTCTTTGCCAACGTCTGGGAAATTTTCCCTATAGTGGCTCCGGTGAAGCCCATTGTGCTGCAATCACCCAACAGGTTGTTCTCGCCCACCACACAGAGACAGCCAATTCACCGAGACAGCAGATAAAGAATTTAATAAACGCAGAGCTAGCCAAGCAGTAAACAGGAGTTTATTACTCAAATCAGCCTCCCCAAGAGCTCAGAGGCTAGGGTTTTTAAGGATAATTTGGCATGCAGGGGGATGCTGACTGGTTGGGAATGAAACTGCAGAGGTGTGGAAAATGGTCCTCCTGTGCTGAGTCTGCCTCTGGTTGGGGACCACAGACTGGTAGAGTCACGAGTCAAGGTCCAGGTAGAGTTGGTTACGAGAACACAAAAGTCTGCAAAACACCTCAAAAACCAATCTCAGATTCTACAATAGTAATGTTATCTATAGGAACAATTGGGGAGGTCACACAACTTGTGACCCTGGCCACATGACCTCCAAGCCCCAAGGAATTATAGAAAAGCAAACCAGGGACTAATGTCTGGTTATCATTTAACTATGCCTATATTTTTAGCAAAATTTAGGCTCCTCCCATAAGCCTAATCTCATGGCCTTTTTAGTTTTACAAGGATAACTTCTGTCCCTGAGCAAGGAGGGGGTTAGTTTTAGGGTGGGATTGTTATCATCCCTGCTTCAAAGTTAAACTATAAACTAAGTTTCTCCCATGGTATGCCCAGGAACAAGTGAGGATAGCCAACCTGTGAGGTTAGAAGCAAGGTAAACTCAGCCATGCTCGACTTCTCTCGTGTCATAATCTTTGTAAAGGCAGTTTCAGTGCCTCATTGATACTTTGATGGTCCATCTCCAAATCAACTGCTCACCATCTCACTTACAGAGCATTTATTTAATCTGTAGTGAGCATTTGTGGTGATATATGCTAGTAACACTACATGTATTCACATCTCTAAGGAGGAGCTTCCAATTTCCTACAAGACCCCAGTCACTGTCAAGGCTGCATAATTCAGGGGTAGGTACTTCACTTAAGTGTATCCATTCACAGTGTTTGAACAGGAAAAGAGTCTCTGTAACAGCTGCCTCAGGAAATGTGACAATGAAGAGCCAAAGACAGTGAATGAGGAGGAAGCCACACAAAGGTATAAGGGATGGAAATGCCTCATTAGTTTCAAATCTGTGGCTCCCGCAGTTTTTGCAGCCAAGCTGCTGAGCTGTGCTTCCAGAGTATATTAAATAAGACACAGACTTGGCTATCATAACGTACAAGTCATAGACCTCTGACCAACCAGTGGATTGGTCCCCCTTCAACTAAGTGTTATTCCTGGTCCAATCAGCTGTGGCAGGAGCATCTGGTATGTGGGCTGTGTTTATGTTAAAGAAGAGTAGGATGGTGCCTTGGTACCTGTCTGTTTCTAGGGCTGGAGTGTGCAATACATCTCAGCTTTGAATGCCGAAGCCTCTCTCTGTACTATTGGGTGGAGGGAAGGGCACTGGTGCTTAGAGAATGCATTTTGAAGTTAATATCTGATCACCCTACCAAAGGCAAAGTGAGCTGATTGTCTCTGCCACTAGAATGGCTGAAAGCTATTCAGAATTCAAAAGCAAAGGCATTTAGAAGACTACAGGCTCACAGAATACGGGGTCTGTGTCCCTTCTCCCCATGAACATACCAGGTCTGAAAGTTTGAATGGCCCACAAAGAACTCTAAGCAACAAATGAAGAGTCAGACTGGATGATGGTCCACACATACACCGTAAAAACTTTTAAATATGCAGATTCTCCAAGATTCTCTACCAGCAGATTCTCATTCCAAAATATCTCCTGCATGGCGGTGCTGCTGGAAAATGCCTCCCAGGGGGTATTCCTCCAGCCTGCTTGCTTTTCCTTGTCAAAAGTTGTCAATATTCTTATTTCTAGTACAGGGAAGAGGTTGTATTTCTGACAGGTCTATCCTCAGAATTAGTCATATTCTTTGAGCAGTTGAAGATGCATTCCATTCTAGTCATGGTAGTTGATGCCTGTAATCCCAACACTTTAGGAGACTGAGGTGGGAGGATTGCTTGCAGTCAGGAGTTTGAAACCAGCCTGGGCAACATAGCAAGACCCCTATCTCTAAAAAAAAAAAACAAAAACAATTTTTCAGAGAAATCAGACCCAAAAAAGGGATATCTGCATCTGTATCTATATCTGTATTTAGAATAGAACAGGCAACAAATAAAACCAAAAAGACTCATGAATTACAGCCAGTAGGAAACGATCAGGACCACACTTCATGGTTTCTTACCCATTTATTGAGAATTTTTTAAAAAGTCACTACAGGCATATTATTTCACTGGGCATAATATATAGGCATAAACCAAAATATGTGGTCCCTGGTCTCAAATTATTTTTTTAGTATGGTATTAAATTGCTTATTCGTGGGTGTTCCATAGGCTCCTCAATTCAATTCCCCAAGAAATGAGCTCATTACCTCCCCACTCCTTCAACCTGCTTCTCTCCAGTCTCTCTCTAAATGGCACCCCATCCACCTGGACACCTGAGCCAAAACACTTCGAGCCATCCTTGATTTCTCCTGTTGATTCTGCCTTCCATACATCTCTCAAGTCTGCACGCTCCGCTGCATTATTGTCCAAGCTGTCATTGTTGCTTGCATACTGCATGGCTCTTCAAAAGTGTGTCCTTGTAGCCACTTTTGAGCCTTAATGATCCATGCTCGAGGTCAGCGGTCCCCCACCCTCCCCACAAGCCTCCACAAAGTACTACTGTGACCTGTTAGGAAGTGGGCGACCCAGCAGGAGGTGAGTGTCAGGCGAGTGAGTGAAGCTTCATCTGCATTTACAGCCACTCCGCATCACTCTCATTACCACCTGAGCCCCACCTCCTGTCAGATCAGCAGGCATTAGATTCTCAAAGGAGTGTGAACCCTATTGTGAATTGTGCATGCAAGGGATTTAGGTTGTGCATTCCTTATGAGAATCTGATGCCTAATGATCTGTCACTGTCTCCCATCATGCCCAGGAACCATCAAGTTGCAGGAAAACAAGCTCAGAGCTCCCACTGATTCTACATCATGGTGAGTTGTATAATTATTTCATTATATATTATAATATAATAATAATAGAAATAAAATGCACAATAAATGTAATGCACTGGAATCATCCCGAAACCACTCACCCCACCTCCAGGTCTGTGGAAAAATTGTCTTCCACAAAACTGGTCCCTGGTGCCAAAAAGGTTGGGGACTGCTGTTGTAGGCTACTCCTAGAATCATTATTTCCCCTCAGCTACATTGAGGTCAACATGCACACAGTAAACTGCAAGGATGCAAAGTACACAGCTTAGTAAGTTCTGATGTATGTTACATATCCAGGCAACCATGAATCAAGATAATCACCATCAAAATTTATTTTGACTCCTTTGTGATTACTCCCCCCAACTCCTTTCCCTCCCACAAATCCCAGGCAGCCTAGGATTTCTGCATTCTGCCCCTGTGGATAAGTGTTTTTTCCAAGAATTTTATATAAATGAATCATACATTACATACTCATTTATATCTGGCTTCTTTCACTCAGCGTAACTATTTTGAGATTTATCCACGTTCCCCTGTGTATCAATAGTTTCATTGCTATTGTTGTTTTTTCATTTCTGAGAAGTATTCTGTTGTATGGATATACAATTGATTTATTGGTTCATTGGCTCATGAAGGTTCGGGTTACTTCCAGTTTTTTTTTAACCTATTACAAATAAGGTACGATGACAATTTATGAACAAGGGGTTATTTTAACATAGGGATCCAGTTCTCTCAGATAAATACTTAGAAGGGAGCATACGATAGCTGTACACTTACGTTTTTAAGAAACTGCCAAACTGTTTTCCATAGTTGTTGTACCATTTTACAGAGCCAGTCACAAAATATAAAAGCTACAGTTGCTGGCTTTCTGGGCTCCTGCCTGCTGCCCCAAGCTCATCTTCCTATTGTCCAGTAGCATCTTTTCTCTCCGGCTGAGCAGACACTGCTGTGGCCCATTGTCAGTCTGTTAAACAGTGATGGAATCCCTGACCTCGCCTTGACCTTGTGCTCAGGCCTGTCAGGAAAGTAATGGACAGAGCCTCTACCCGCCCAGGACATTAGAAACATATACACAGCAATTAATCCTGCCCACAGGTGTGAGAGTCGTGACAGCAGTACAAAGGAAAAGAGTCCAGGAAACATAAGTTCTTTGGAGCAGGTGTGGTCTGAGAATATTTCCTGTAGAAGTTAACCATCACTGGCCTTTAAAGATGCCTGATGTTCAGAAGAAATTATGTCCATCTTTTTTCCCATTCATGCCACATCCTATTTTCAAGACTCGCCTCATAGCTGACCTCTCTTAGAATAACGTGATGACTAAAAGCGTGTGCTCTGGGCTCCGACTACTTGGGTTCAGTTCTCAGCTCCACTGTTGTCTAGCTGTGCAGTGCTGAGAAAGTTACTTAGCCCTTCTGTGTCTCAGTCTTCTCCTCTTTGAGGCCAAGATAGTAGTAAGTGCCACGTTGGGTTGTTGAGAAAAAAGTAAGATAATGCATGGGGCATGTTTAGAACAGTGTCTAGTGCACAGTCAGCTCTCAGTACACACTGGATAGTGATTACTATCACCACTCCCTCAGCCATGGCTCTTTTGTGCTGAAGTTGCTCAGTAGAGATCACCTGCTTTGCTTTCTCATTTTGTAAGCGTAACCATCTCCCTGTGAGAACTCTTCTTGGGATCTCATTTCTCTTTTTGTAAAACCCTCTTTGCACTCTGCAGGGCACTGTGTTTATAAATCCTCTGTACATATCCTTAACTAATCATTCCCATTGTCAGGAATCTTTTGATAGCAAGTATCATAATACGTAATTCAAATTTGCCTGATCAATAAAAACATTTCCTGGCTTTGTAACAAAGAGTCCATGTTTAAGACTGGGTTCATATGAGATTTGATTTGCCAGCTCGACCTTAGAGTCAAGAACTTAGTTTCTGTTTTTTCCATTCTACTTTCTTGGGTGTCAGTTTAATCCTAAGATGGTGGGAAAGAAAAATAAAAATTATTGCAAAGCTAGCTAAAGGAATAAAGAAGACTTTATTCACGAGTATTGCAGTAGTGGGGAGAGATCAGGCTCAAATTTGAGTATGACAAGGACAAGTGGGGATTTATAGCCCAGGAACAGGATGAGGGTGTCAGTGGATTGGAAATTACTAAGAGGAGAGACATCAGGGGTAGGGGATTCTTGCTAAACTGGCCTAACAAGATTGTTGCTAACGGCAGGTCAAAGATTTATACATTGAAAGTGAGGGTTGAGAAACTTGATATCAAGGGTGATGCCATATCAAGGGTGGGAAGTAATTTAGCATGATTCTTACCAAAACTCGGCTGGGCAGGCCAAAGACAAGCCAGGGGTCAAGGTCAAGGCCTAGGTGAAAAGACAGCTCAAAGGAGCTTGACTAAAGTTGGGTCACAGGGAGTCTTTCTAAGTGGCTGTCTTGTGGTTTAAAATGGCTGCTGGCACCTCCTTAGTCCATGCGTTCCTTAATCAAAGCCAGCAGCAAAACCAGGAATAACTTTGTCCTAATTCCCAGGAAAAAGTCCAAAGAATCACTTATATCAGATCAGCTTATTCACGTGTGAACCCCTGGACCAGGAGGTTGGCTGTGCTGGTTTGTTTAGTATCGTCACTTGATCCACACCCAGAGCCCAGGAAAGGAAGTGATAGCACCTAAGTTGTGAAGCTCCTAAACAAAACTTGGGCCCAGGCTCATCCCTAAATATTTGGGGACCCCAGGAAAGACTATAAATGTAGGCCCACCCTCCCTATTTATAAAGATTTTAAAGTTATCAATCAAGCTAACGAACAGTTTAATAAAATATGTTCTGCCTGCCCTGGGTTGCCAGATTAAAAAGACGTCCTAACTTTTTACTTGCTTAATCTGGCAACCCCACTTCTACCTTGAAAAATGCCTTCATAGTGACAACACATTGAAGAATAAGGGTGAAGCTGCCTGTGAGTCCCTCTGATGTCACCCAGGAGAGCACAAAGAGAAGCAGGGAAGGGGTTCTCCTTACTCCTGGGAATAATATTTTGTTATGCCAAAACCTACCACATCCTTCGTATCTGGGAAGAAGATGTGTGTAATTTGTCTTTTACGTTGCCTAAAAGCTTCCGTCGTTGAGTTCTTCCTGCTCTCCACAGTACTGTCTTTCTCTGACTTCAACAGTGGGACACCCTCAGATCTTCCTGGCATTCAGGCCCATCTGCGTGTTGTTTTGAGGAAGCACGGCTGGAGAGGTGGAGAAGGACTTCCCTGGGGCCTGAACTGTGTTAGCCACAGAAGCGGATGTTTGGGTTATAAGTCATGCTGTGCCAGGGCTAAGCAACAGATCCACATGATAGAGGCAGCTATGTGTTCTGTCATAAGTGTATTCTTACACATATGTTTGTGGTACGTAGAACTCTCTGAAGCTGAGGGCACAGGCCAGAGGCCCTCTGTGTCAGGTCTAAGGGCAGCACTGGGCTTTTTCATTCCAGACATACATATAGCAAGACCATATTTCCTAACCTCTTTGGGCCATGTGATTGAGTCATGGTTAGTGAATGTTGGCTACTTCTTGCCCTGACCCATGAAAATCTCCCACAAAATTCTTTGCACTCTCTTTTTCCCCATTCACTGGATAAATGGAAAAGATTCTAAAACTCTAGTGGAGAATAGGATCACAGATGGAATAAGCTTCAATCCCTGAATGACTGCCTGGAGCAGAGCCTCCCTTCAACTTCCACCTCCAGTTGGATTTTACCCAAACAAGAGATCTCTGTGATGTCAAGCTGATGAGCTGTTGGTTTTTCTCTGTTAAGCACATCGTACTACCTTAACTTGTGCAAGGGAGGATGCAAAGAGGGATAGAGAGAATGTTTGCTGGTGTGGCAACTAATAAGCTAATGTCTATGATTAACTCCTAATAGCTCTTAGGCATATAGCAATAATAGTAAAGTGACACTATTACTTACATTCTGCTGTGTCACCAGAGGTCTTTTCACATTACAAAATCCAGAACCATTTAACCTAGAGTCTGCATGGTTTATGTAATGTACCTAAAATGGCACTCTGCTCATGTGACTTAGAGCACTGGCATGCAGAGAATTCAGGACCTGGAGTTGATTTTCCAATGCTTAGAGGTCATATTCTTATCAATATGATTTTAAGCTATGAACTGAAAAACCAATAATGTAGTATGTGGTTATAAAAATGTCAGTATGGGCCCACAGTCAAGAGCTGGTAGGAAACATAGCCTGTTGTCAAAGACTCAACCAGGCAAGCAGCCTCTCTTTTTAAGGGCAAACACACAGAAGTTTTCGTCCATTTCCACAGTCTCAATGAACTGTATTTGAAATGACCTCCAATGCACTATTGTTTGGAGTGAGGGTGTGGGGAGGTGAGGGTTTCCTCAAAAGTTCCTAAAGATGGAGTTTTAAAATGCATAGATTGAACTCAATGGTGGTAGGGAGCATGAGGGGTGGGAGAGTTACGGAGTTTCTTTGACCAAAGGACAATATCAAAGGAGAGCATAATGCAGAAAGGTAAACAATCTTGGGAAATCTGTAATAATTTAAAGAGAAACATGTAGGGTCAGGT
Organism: Papio anubis; assembly: GCF_008728515.1. Classification (NCBI taxonomy): domain Eukaryota; kingdom Metazoa; phylum Chordata; class Mammalia; order Primates; family Cercopithecidae; genus Papio; species Papio anubis. Next base: position 38,491,443 of record NC_044993.1, read on the forward strand.
ATTTCAAAGAGAAGTTTCAAAGCGTCGAATAAGAAAAAATTTATAAAGCCAATACAGATTGATTGGTCCCACTTGTGGGGATTCCAATCTTCTTTGAATGCATGACCTTCTTTAAATGCAGTAAAGTCTTTTCCTCTGTTTGAGATCACGATGACCACTCAGTGCACTACCATGCTCTAACACAGCATAGGGATCTAACACTGCCCAACAACCTGAAGTCAGGTCCTGCCAGGAGAGCCTGAAGTAAAAAGAGAGGCACAATTGCCAATTCTGTTTTAAATCAAGCTTGAGAGTCTTGATGTGTGTCTAAAACGTTCAGCAAAGAGTTAAACGAGAAACTATAAAATATGATAGAAACAATATGAGATTTAACATCTCAACAGTTGCCAAAACTAGCAAATAATCAAAATCTGACCACAAAACCTCTCCAGATCCCCAATGGCACCAATACCAGCTTAAGAACAAAGCTGCCCAATATATTTTTTAAATCCCTCTCATCTCCACTCATCTCCTGACCAAATGTTGGCAACGAATTGGCTTGCAGAATTTTGAGTTGTAAAAGGGTTCAGAGATTAACTGGAGCAGTAATTCTGAAATTGGGGGAGGAAAGGTACCATCCCCTGGGAGATGGGTGCAGATCAGAATCAGGGAAGTGGGTATTTAAAGAAATATTTATTGCTGTAATTGTATACTAGAGGCAGGAGAGAATTTTGTTTTCCTAGAAGACACACAAAGAAACACTATGAAAATCCCCCTAACTGATGGAGAAATGAGACATACTTCCTGCCAACCGGGAAGTTTCCAATGGAGGTAAAAGAAAGGATGTGTGAGGTGTTGAAGTTATTAAAAGGGGATGTTGTTTATAAGTTCATGAAGAAGAAAAAGCATGACCTTTTTCTCTACATATTTAATAATTCATTTACCATTTCATTCAATTCATCACATTATGATTAAACACTGACTGCATACCAGAGTGGAAATATTGAGAAGGCAGGGTTAAATAAGCCTACCCTATTTCAGTGTGTGAATTCACACAAACAGAAAACGGACAATGCAAGTTTAGTTTTATAGAGATGTGCAAGTTATCCTAGAAGAGAGAAACACTAACCACAGGGTGTAACTAGTAAAGGCTTTTCTGAGAAAATGATACCTCCCCACCACCATCATCACCAACTCCAAGGTCATTATTGTACTTCTTATGAGCTGGGCAGTAAATATCTAAAGAGAGAGGAAAAGTCAAAACTTTGTGGTATGCAGCCTCTAAAAGGGCCTCCAATGAGCCTGGTCTCCTGTTACTGTATAATCCTCTGCCCTTGAGTGAGGCCTGAATCTAGTGATTCATCTCTAAAGGAAAGAACACAAACACAGCAAAAGTGATGAGATGTTACTTAGATTGTGTTACAAAAAGAATCGGGCTCTCACCTCTCTTTCTGGATCTCTTTCTCTCTATCTCTGTCTCTCTCACACTCTCTCTCTCTCTCAAAGCTCTTGCTCTAGAAGAAGCAAGTTGCCATGTTGTCAGCAGCTCCATGTGGTCAGGCCCACATCCCAAAGCCCCACCAACAGCCAGCAAGGACCCGGACCTGCCTGTGGGGATTATCCCCCAGTCCCACTTTGAGACCCTGATGCAGAGAGACAAGCTCAGATGTGTCCAGATTCTTGGCACCCCCACTCCATAATTGTGAGGTTATAAATGTTTGCTGCATGAAGACACAGTATTTTGGCGTGATTTGTTACATTGAGATAGATAACAGACTCCTCACACTGAAAAGAAAAAACTGACAGTAAGTACCTGTATGAATCTCACTGGAACTTCCATTGTTTGGGATAAATTAGACAATTCAAGATCCTAATAAAATTCCACCAAAGCCTGGCTTCAAAAGGGAAGGATGATAACCAGGGATTCGGGGGGTGAGGGAAATGGGGAGGCAGCGAAAAGAGCACAAACTTTCAGTTATGAGATGAATATGTTCCAGAGGCCTAATGTACCATGTGGTGACTATAGTTGATAATGTTGTATTGTATATTTGAAATTAGCTAAGAGAGCAAACCTTAAGTAGTCCCATCACTCTCTCTCTCTCTCTCTCACACACACACACACACGTACACACACACACACACACACAGAGTACCTCTGTGACGTGATGAATATGTTAATTCGCTTGAGTATAGTAATTATTTCACAGTGCGTATATATATATGAACACATCATGTTGTATACCTTAAATATGTACAATTTTTATTTGTCAGTTATGCCTCAGTAAAGCTAGTGGGCAGGGAAGAGAGAGTGTCCATGTACCCCCCAATCCCGGCTCCCCGTCTAGGTACCTAAAGCAGCCCCTCTGAGATAAGGTAGCCACATTTTCCTCTCAGAAGAAGGTCTGTAAATGGCAGAACACTATGCAGGGAAGGGCATCTTCTAGACTTTTTCATTATATTTTACATTTTATTGCTGGAAATATTTTCTTCTTTGCATTAAAAGATTTCAAAATTTCCCCCCAGGCATATATTTAAAGTCTCCCTCCACCCTAACTTTCTTTCCAAGAGGTTATTATCCTTTGTCATTTAGTAAATGTTTTCCTCCCCTGAGGTGTTCTCTCCAGGGATAAGGAGATGTCAGGGCTCCTATGTTTCTGAAGGGCTTTCCCCGTCCACACCTTTCTACAGGTGTCCATGACTGGAACAAAAAACAAATGGTCAAAACTTCCATGAATAGGAACTGGCAGGAACTGAGCCTGGGCTGGACTGAGCGCTAACTTTCAATCTGGTCTGGAAAAAGGATTTGGATAGGAAAATTAATTACAAAAATGAGCAAATTGTCTATCATCTCCAGGCTGAGTTAAATAATAGTGTTCTGGAATTACATCATGATTAACAGAGGCTGTCACACAGACTCTGGAGACAGCACACATCACCCAGCCTAGCACAGAGCAGGTATGAACTAGTGTGTGCTGAGTAACTGAATGAATGGACTGTACATGGATTGTTCCACTCTCAAGGAATTAAAAGGTGAAAAAAAATCTAACACTAAAAGGAGACTAAAAAATATAAAAACCTCTTTGGTTCAGAAATGTCATGAAAAGCAATAGATACTGTAAAGAAATATTTGAAGTGGCATGAAATAAAAATTTCCAGTTCCTCAAATATTCTATCAATGTATATTATAGTTGATGGTAATTAATAATTATTGATAAGGAAAAAATCTATAAAGTTACTTAAACACGTTGATTTTTCAAATGCTAAACATGTTATTCAAAAGTATGGAAAGAACAGTCCAACTCTATATTATTAACTGGTTTATTTCATTTCTAGCACTGATCACTAATAGAAATTGTTTTTTATTTGTTCATTCTCTGTCTCTCCAACACTCACCACACTCATCACACACACACACACACACACACACACACACACACATACACACCCTAATACTGCCAAAAAGGCAGCAATGTGTTAAGTTCCACTCATGACTTTTCTCCAGCCCTGAGTCCAGCCATGCTATATTGTGGGCATACAGACAAATACACACATATATATTTTTTAACTTATAAATATTTATTGAATGACTGAAGCAATGTTATTTCATATATTACCATTAATTAAAGCTTATTTCACAGAATGCAAAGAACATAAAGGCCAGGTTATCAAAGTAAAACATTTTATTTTATTTATTTATCTATTTATCTATTTATTTATTTATTTATTTATTTATTTATTTATTTATTTGAGCTAGAGTTTCACTCTTGTCACCCAGGCTGGAGTGCAGTGGTGCGATCTCGGCTCACTGCAACCTCCCTCTCCCAGGTTCAAGTGATTCTCCTGCCTCAGCCTCCTGAGTAGCTGAGTTTACAGACATCCGCCACCATGCCCAGCTCAAAGTAAAACATTTTGGAACATCTCCCTCCCCACCTCATCCCTCAACCCTTTTCTTTTTAGGATCAAAATACTTAATCCTCTCTTGCATCCTAGTTTTGTGGAACTTCCTCTCCTCCTAACACAGGACGATTCCTGGAAAGTCCTGCTCCAAACTCAGTCCCTGCAAGAGAGGCCCACAACAAATGCTTCCTCAGGAGACCTTCTTGCTCCCGGACACCAGACCCCGTGCCAGTTAATAAATGAGATCTGACAAGACTTTAATCTGAAGTGGTATTTCCCTCTAAAGTCCCTCCGAACCTAAAGTGGAGCCACAGACAACAGGAGGAAAATAGAAGGAAATACTGTGAAAATGAAGAGACTGCCCTTGTTAACAGCACACAGGGGGAAAAATGATTTTTTGGCATTCATTCTATTTCCTAAGACTTCAGATTTAAGCTCAATTTGCCATGAGAATTGTATCCAAATCCGGGATAACTCCGTTTCTTTTATTCGGGTTCAATTTTTCTCCTTCTGGTTTTTATTTTTAGCAGTGCTTCAATTGCTTTAAGATGATAATAACCATCAGACATTTTCGATTCTGAATTTATGTAGAACGAGGCCAACAGTTCTCTTTTCAAAGTCTTCAGGAACCCAAACTTTCACAGTCCCACATTCTGCTCCCAAGACATTAACTCTAATTAAGCTAATCAAACCCATGCACAGTCATAAGAATAAAAAGTACCAAAGAACAAGACAATTCTATGAGAAACAGATATTATACAATGAAAATAAAATGAATTCTCCAGACTTCTTTAACTACTGTTCCATTAAATCCATTTATTTTTGAATGAGCTTTGATCTTTTTTTCATTTCATAGACCAAGATGTTGTCATTAGAGGAATGAATTACTTCCTTTAAGCTGACCTCATGCATATTCCATACCCAAAGCCAGTCTTACTACAACTGCAATTGAGCCTAATCCAATTACAATTTTTATTTCAAAATATAACATGATCGCCTGAACTTGAGAACCAAATGTACTTCAAGGTTCACAAAAAATGCAAGATTTCTATTTGCATGAAAAAAATTAGGCAACATTATTTGTGGGCTGAATTGGAGGGCTAGATTCTGAGAGTTACAAAAATGGAAATACCATTCCACTGTGTCTCTCAGCAACAACCTCAGCCTAAGGGGTGAGATGTCCTCCTTATCTAGGCAGAAAAGTTCTGGCCTTGACCATCCTCTCCAAATATCTTCATTCACATATTTGTCTTTACTCTCACCTTTTACAAGCCCCACCTCTCCCGCGTGCAGCATCTTAATGTCTTCACATTAGGGAAGTTTTATGGTTCTTTCACCAACCTCTTCTTGTTCTTCTTGTCACCTTTGGTTACGTCCTTTCAGCTTCTTTCAAGGCTAGTTTGAGACTGAGCGCCCTCCACACTTTTCCCCATTGGAAAATAGTCTGGGGAAAGAGACACACAAGGTGTCCATGAGTCCTTACGGTTGGTTCGACCTGAGTCTTTTGCACGGCTCATGAGAAAACGGCTCATTTTATTTGCTTGGTCTACCATCCAGTATTGCCATGAGGATCAAATAAAATGTTCTGCAAACTGAAATCTATAAAGAGCTCTATGCAAGACTGACAAATACTGCCACATATTATTCTGGAGGAATGCCAAGAAGAGGCAGTCACAAGGGATCTAAGTGTACAGCGCCCCCTGGAGTTGTGCAGTACACAACTGTATGCAGCAGCCCTGGTGTTAGGTAAATGTGTTGTCCTCATGGGTTGATTCAAGAGGCCTAAGCCATAAGGGTTAAGGGGAGAATAAGAACAGTAGAAAGCAAAAATAAGAAAGAAAGAAAACATGGAGAAAAGAGGCTAGGGGCCCGGTGCAGTGTCTCACACCTGTAATCCCAGAACTTTGGGAGGCCAAGATGGGTAGATGGCCTGAGCCCAGGAGTTTGAGACCAGCCTGGGCAACATGGTGAAACTCAATCTCTACAAAAATTAGCTGGGCATGGTGGTATGTGCCTGTGATCCCAGCTACTCGGGAGGCTGAGATGGAAGGTCAAGGCTTCAGTGAGTTGTGATTGTGCCACTGTACTCCTGCCTGGGCAACAGAGTGAGACCCTGTCTCAAAAAAATAAAATAAAAAATAAGAGGCTGGAGATGTGGTGTAATGTCCAGAAACATGTGTGTGCATGTCCACAGTCAAAGATCTAGAAGGATATACACAAACCCTTAACGTGAGCATGAGCTGTATCTGGATCACGGGGTGGGGTATGATTTTAATTTTTTGCTTTGTTTTGTTTTTGCTTTTTGGTTTTTTGAGACAGGGACTTTCTCTGTTTCCCAGGCTGGAGTGCAGTTGTATGATCATAGCTCACTGCAGTCTCAAAGTCCTGCACTCAAGTGATGCTCCCAGCTCAATTTCCTGAGTAGCTCAGACTACAGGCATGCACCACCACACCTGGCTAATTTTTAATTTTGTTTTTTGTACAAATGGGGGTCTCACTATGTGGCCCAGGCTGGTCTCGAACTCCTGGCCTCAAGTGATCCTCCAAAAATGCGAGGATTGCAGGTGTGAACCATCACACTTATCCTTATTTTAATTTTTCAACCACAACTTTTATATTTTTCAAGAAGCAATAATAAAAGAAGAAGCTGAGGTGTGGAGAAAAGAGTCCACTAAATTCTGGCTAGGGAGAGAGGATGTAGGAGGAAGACATACAGAATTGCATACTTCAATGTCAGACTGACATCCCCATCATACTTCATCATCCACACTTAGGTTCTAGAGACAAGGGCTAGTGATGATGGGGAGAAACCGAAAGGAACCACTAGACTCAAGCCAGTGGAATGCTGCCCATGGCTGCTGTTGAGTTAGACACCGTTTACTTCCTCTGGCTTTCTGGTTTCATGTTAAGGTGACTGCAGAAGCCAGAGCAGTGAGTAGCATCACTAACGGAGTGAATGTAGATGGACAAGAAGACCTCATAGGTTAGATGATTGCAAAAAGTTCCCTTTGGGGGAGTACAGGGAAAGTATAAGAGCAAGGGTAATCTAAGAGTGAGGAGAGTCATCAATAGATTATTTGATCAACATATGTGATGGATACCAAGACCCCTCAGAAAGAGTTGGTATTATCACAAAGGACTAGAAGTCTATTTGCTCCAATAACCAAAATGTCTAGGGATATCCTAACCCCGCTTTATGCAGCACATCCTGCCCGCACATCATCTGGGTACCATTCAGCCCTCTGGTTCCACCCACATCCTTAAAACGTTAAAAATACACATATTTTTATGTAGCGGCCTCTTTTGCTGCATATTACAATTTCATGCTTATTACTGAAAAACTTGGAGCAGGAAAGCTGGAGACCGATTTGATTGCTTTGCCAAATATTGTCATTTGTTGCTCTTCAGAAGGAGTAGGTTTGTGGTAATAACTGTAGGAAACATCTCAGGACTGTAGCTCATTCTTGAACCATGACTCACCACATTGCCTTGCATGTGTGAAGAGCTCAGTACTTTTTCTGAGGGCTTTATAACCTCTCATGTTGCTTTAAACTTGGAACAGTCCTGAAAGACAAGGTCGGTAATTCATGCCCGTTTGAGAAACATCACAACTGAGGTCCTCCCCATGGTTGTAATTAGTGACAGGCAGAGCTGAAACAAGAACCCAAGATTCTGAATTTTTTTCCTTTTTTTTTTTTTTGAGACAGCGTCTTGCTCTGTCACCCAGGCTAAGGTGCAGTGGGATGATCATAGCTAACTGCAGCCTCAAACTCCTGAGCTCAAGTGATTTTCCCACCTCACTCTCTTGAGTAACTGGGACTGTAGGGGTGTACCACCACTCCTGGCTAGTGTGTGTGTGTGTGTGTGTGTGTGTGTGTGTGTGTATGTGAGTGAAGACGGGGTTTCACTATGTTGCCCGGGCTGGTCTTGAACTCCTGGTCTCAAGTGATCCACTTGCCTTGGCCTCTGCAGGTGCTGGGATTCCAGGGGTGAGCCACAGCACCCTGCCTGAAATTTTTATCTAGCATAGTTGAATGGTTAGGAGCACAGGCTCTGAACCAAGCCACTTAGGTGTGATTCTAACATCACCACACACTAGTTAGTTGTGTGTTCACAAGCAAGATATTTAGCTGCATTGTGATTCAGTTTCCTCATTTTAAAAATGGGATGTTGCAGGTTAAATTGTGTTCCTCCAAAAGATGTGTTCAAGTCCTGACACAATTTATCTGTGAATGTGACCTTATTTGAAAGTAGGGTCTTTGTGGATGAAATCAAGTTAAGATGAAGTCATGCTGCATTATGGTAGATCTTAACCCAATGAAGACATGCTTATAAAAAGAGGTAGTTTTGGCAGGGCGTGGTGGCTCATGCCTGTAAGCACTTTGGGAGTCCGAGGTGGGTGGATCACAAGGTCAGGAGTTCAAGACCAGCCTGGCCAAGATGGTGAAACCCCATCTCTACTAAAAATACAAAAAAATTAGCTGGGCATGGTGGTGGGCGCCTGTAACCAGCTACTCAGGAGGTTGAGGCAGGGAATTGCTTGAACCCAGGAGGTAGAGGTTGCAGTGAACCAAGATAGTGCCACTGCACTCCAGCCTGGGCAACAGAGCAAAACTCCGTCTCAAAAAAAAAAAAAAAGAGAGAGATAGTTTTGTACACAGACATACAGAGAGGAGACTTCCAGAAAATACACAGGCAGAGGGGAGGAGGCCAGGTAATGATGGAGGCAGAGACTGGAATGATGCAGCTGCAAGCCAAGCAATGCCAAGGCCTGCCGGCCAACATTGAAGACTAGAACAAGGCAAAAGAAAAAGTTATAGAGAGTAGGGCCCCACACCTTGATTTCTGACTCCCGAAGAGTGAAAAAATAAACTGCTGTTGCTCTGAGCCAGCTGGTTTGCAGTAATTTGTTATGGCAGGCCTAGGAGACAAACGCATGGGATAATCACATTTCCTGCCTTTGGGAGATCATGTTATTCTTCAATACTTTTGTTCTCTTTGACAGGATGATACACTCTTGCCTATTAGATTTCATACTTGGCTATATTTTTTGCTTTTGCCAATGAAATGTTGGTGGAAGTGAGATGTGCCACTTCCAAGAAGAAGTTTTAAGAGCCTCATGTGGTTCTGTCATCTTATCTTTTCCCTCTCCTAGGAGACACCCAATCCTCAGATAGAGACTGCTCCTTCAGCCTGGGTTCCCAGATGATGATAACACGGAACACAGTTGAGGCTGACCTGTTACGAGCATTAATGTGAGCAAAAAATAAATTTCTGTTGTTATAAGCCACTGACATTTGGGAATGTTTGTTACAGAAGCATAACTTAGCCTAAAGTGACTGATATACCAGCTCATAAAATGTTATGAGCACTCAATATCGTGATGCTTGTAAAATACAATGCTGGACATATGAATATTCTTTAAGCACCATTACTGTCTTCTTAACTCCAACATTGCAATCACTGAGTGTCTATTATGTGTCTAGATAACGTATTTGGTTCAGGGATGGGCATGTGACTAGAGTTGGAGGAATTTACCATCATTCTTTGCACTTCCCTGGAATACTCTTTTTGGAAGAAAGAGAAGTGTGACCTGTGTTCCTAGCTGGTTCCTAGCTGTGACATATGCTTGACATTGGTGAGGAGTATCTTTTCCACTGTAAGGAGAGAATCTAGCTGAAAATGAAGACAGCACATAGAAGAGAAGATAGTAGAGTTAGAGAAAGAGGAGGAACAAAAAAGAGTCCTGTTGACATCATTTAAGCCCCTTGGGTCCAACCATGCTCAGTCAGAGGCACCCTATGACTTCCAGTTACATGAGCCAATACTTGGCCATTTTTTCTAAACTGCTTTAAGTTAGGCTTCTATTAACAGGCAGCCTTGACCATTGGAGAACCATCCCAATTTCCTGCCACCAGTTGCTTGTTCTTTAAGGACAGAGACTGTGGCTCATTCATTGATATCGTTCCTGCAGCTCTCAGCACAGTGAATGGCACATATGGGAGTGCACTGTATTTGGACATTTATGCAGAGCGTTTAGGTGCTTAAGGAGAATATTGGTCTTCATATAAACACAGCCCACAGAGGAAGTTGTAACTTATGCTACAGAACTGTCCTCAGGAGATAACAGATAATGAATATTTCAAAAATTATTATTTGTAAAAATCTGAATACTTAAGAAGAAGAAAAGCTTAAAATTAAGAGCAATAATTAATCATGTACAAAGCATTTCTAAAAAATCTGTCTAACCTCTCTGAATCTGTTTCTTCATCTGTCAAATGGGATAATATTAACAACTTTTCCATCTACCTGGGGACCTAATGATATGATACTTGCAAAATGTGCACAGATTTTTGTGACAACTTGTACAGTGCCAAACAAAAAGGAGCCACTGTTATCACACATTCATAGCTAAAAACACACTATTCAGACTGAACAAGTCTTGCTGAATGTATTAGTCCATTTTCACACTGCTATAAATAAATACCCAAGACTGGGTAATTTATAAAGAAAACAGGTTTAATTGACTCACAGTTCCACATGGTTGGGGAGGCCTCAGGAAACTTACAATCATGATCGCAGGCGAAGGGACAGCAAGAACCTTCTTCATATGGCGAAAGGAGAGAGAAGAGCACATGGGAGTGCTAGAAAAACTACCTTTTATAAAACCATCAGATATCATGAGAATTCACTCACCATCACGAGAACAGCATGGGGAGATTGCCCCCATAATCCAGTCACTTCCCTCCCTCAATACGTGGGGATTACAACTCGAGATAAGATTTGGGTGGGGACACTGAGCCAAACAGTATCACTGAACTCTCTGGGGACAAAGAATTGGGGTAATGGGGTGACTCCGCTTGAGACCTAAAGGCTTTTTCTACTGATAAAGCAAAAGACCCAGTTTATCACAGCAAATAAGCACATTAATGTTACATTAACCTTAAGAGAAGATTGGCCAAAATCAAGATAAAATATGGACGGGGAGCCAGACTCCCAGAAATCACAAAAAGTCACTGACTAGACTGACAACAAAGAGTTAAATGCAGCAGACCTGGAAGCCAAACACACACAACAGAACACACAGGCAACTGTGGAGGCCAGGTGAGAACACACAGGCAGGCAGCGGGACCACAGCCACCCCTCCCTGGTATGGATCGTAGTTAGAGCAGTCTGAAAGACCTGGAACGTTTTCCTATGACAAATGTTCTTTTCCTCTCCTACCTGGACATTCCCCTTCCATTCTCGCTCTTTTATGATCAACATTCCATACAGCAGCCACGAAGATCTTTAAAAAACAAAAACAAAATCCTGTTTCTGCATTCCCTAAGACTTCTGAGGGTTTCTTATCACAATTAGAATCATATCCCGATTCCTTACTGTGGTCTGTGAAGCTCCAAGTAATCTGGCCCCTGCCACATCACCGACTTTCCTTTGCCTAACCTGGCAGCCACACTGGCTTCTTCCCAGTTCTTCAGACCCAGCAACTCTGTCCTGCCTCAAGACCTTTGTGTTTGTTGTTCCACCTGCCAGGATGTACTGAACCAAGACCCTGCATTGCTCATTTCTTTCTGTCATTTAGATCTCACTCAGTGCCACCTCTGTGAGGCCTTCTCTGGCCACCTGATTTATTGATTTATTGACTCAAGTTTATTTTTGTGGGGATGGGATCTCACTATGTTGCCCAGGCTGGTCTCAAACTCGTGGGCTCAAGTGATCCTCCTGCCTCAGCCTCCTGAAGTGTTGAGATTGCAGGCATGAGCCACTGCACCCGGCCCCTGACCACTTGATTTAATATTGTTATCCCCTATATCACCCTATCTTATTTCTAGTTTTATGTCAACAGTCACTGCTTGACATTATGGTCTTGTTATAAGTATATATATGCAGACACTTATATGTACATACATGTACATATGTACACACATACACATAATATACATGTGCATGTATGCACACTTTCCCCCAAACTAAAAATCAAGTTTCATGAATAAAATGTTGGGCCTGTGTTCTTGCCTCACCCACTGCTGTATCCCCAAAGCCTGGAAGTGCCTGGCCCATAGTAAATTCTCAATAAATATTTATGAAATGAGAGAGTAAACTTTTCCCAGTCTCTACTCATGCTTAATTTCTGTATTTGCAGTCCTTGCTTCTCCCTATCTGTCCAGTTTAGTATCAATGGATCCCAGGACTGGAAAGCATCTTGTTATGTCCGTTCTCCCACTCTTAGACAGGACTATGCTTGAGCCATTTCTGAGAGAAAAGAGTCTTCTCAGTTGATAGACAGGCTGAGTGGTGCAAGACCCACCAGAGAGGAAGTTTCATTGCTGTTGCTAATATTTCTGTGCTTTGTTAAGTAGAAGCTAGAAGAAAGTCTTATTATGTGACAAGTATAACTAGTAGGTTTCAATCCTGGTGCCAACTCTGACAGATTAGTGGTATCTGCCTGAAGTGATGTGTTGAGGAATTGTAGGCTCCTATGAGCTAATTAAAAAAAATACTTGAGATTGATTAATAGGGTCTGTGTGGGCATAGGACAGAGGATATAAAAGTGGTGGCATTATGTATTTGCAGCTCATAAAAACACAAAGTTTTCTTTTGATCAATGTCTAGATCATATATAATCCACTTTGGCGATGTCACTAAAAGAATGAGGGTGACAGAGCTGGGTCACTGTTCTCTCTATACCCCAGGATAAAGCACCGTAACTATTTCTTACTTCCCTAACAATCTACAAATGCACTTGGATGTGTCTCATAACCTCCCAGACTGAGAAGTTTCAAGGGAAGTCTGTAATTGAATATCTGATGGACAAGGCAAGAAAAATCAGCTAAGACAAGCGACAGATAAACACCTATCCATGAAAATTACACTCTTACTTGAAAAAATAGATTCTAGGTCTCTGAGAATGTTTTTGAAGGTCAGGCCTTCATGTATAGGTTGATATGTCTTTTCTTGGACTCATATCTTCAGTCTCTTCCTATACATATCAACCTGGAAGTTGTTTGGGTGATTCAAACTCAGCATGCCCAAAACAAAATTCAATTGTATTTTTTTGCTCCTGCAAAACTCAAAAGCTGCATTACTTCCTGTCTTCCCTATTCATCCAGTAAATATTTCCTTAGTGCCTTTCTATGTGCCATGTACCATTCTAGGCACGGGGCTGTGGAAGTAAACAGTACAGAGGAGGTCCCTGCTCCGACAGACAAGATTACCAGATTATACAGTGCAGGAGGGAGCAATTGCATTGTGTTCTTTGTGATTAGTGTCCTTGGAGTTGCACAACATACTGACCCTTTTCATGGAGCATAACTTCTAGATGGGAATATAGGAAATAAATGTCTGTATAATAAGTAGAAACAATCCTTTCAAATAGTGATAAGCATTATGCAGAAAATGAAGTGATCAGTAGAGAGCATTGGGCCACATTGGATGGAGGTGGGGGAGCCAGAGAAGGGAAAAAGTCTTTGAAGAAATGACCTGAACAGACCTGAATCATGACAAGGAGTCAGTCATGTGAAGATCGGGCAGAGCATTTGCCACAGAGAAATCTACAAGTGCAATATCTGGAAGGCGGCAACAAGCCTGAGTGGTAGAGAAACAGACTGGAGAGGCCTTGGTTGAAGGTAATGAGTCAGGGACCATTGATAGGAGATGAGGCCTGAAAGCAGGGACCACATCAGGATGGAATGGGGAGGCCCCAGTGGGGAATTTGGTTTCTATTCTAGGCCTATGGGAAGCCATGGGGGGTCTTGGGCAGGGAGTTGCAGGATCACTGTCTCAGCTGGCATCTCCGTTCACCCAGTTGCCCAACCTTGAAACCCAGTTCCCTCTCTTTCATCGGAGTGGTCAACAAGCCTTACTTACTCCCTCCCTCAAACGGCAAATTATCCCCTTGAATTTTATCCCCGGTGCCCTAGTTCTTTCTCACCTGACATTTCCCAGGATGTCTTCCTGCCCCAACCTCTCCCGGAACTCTCCTTGGTATTGCCACCCACACTAATGCCCCTAAAACTCCATGCCTAGAAATTTCGGCTGGGTCTTCACTGCCCACTGGGTGAGCTTCAAATCTGAGCATCTCTCACACCTTCTTGCCTCTCTCCCGTCCCTAACATACCTCATACTTTTAGGTTCACTGGAGTCCTTGCTTTGTATAAAAATTATTATGATTATTATTATTTTTGAGACAGGGTCTTACTCTGTCATCCAGGGTGGAGTGCAGTGGTGTTACCATGGCTCACTGCAGCCTCAACTTCCTGGACTCAGGTGATTCTTCCATCTCAGCCTCCCAAGTAGCTGGGACTACAGGTGCACACCACCACGCCTGGCTAATGTTTTGCAATTTTTTGTAGAGACAGGTTCTCGTCATGTTTCTCCGGCTGTTCTCAAACTCCTAGACTCAAGTGATCCTCCTGCCTCAGATTTCCAAAGTCTTGGGATTACAGGTGCGAGCCTCTGTACCTGGCCAGAGACATTCTTTACATGTTCATATTTATAGGTGCTCTTCCATCTCCCTGGAATGCCTTCTCTATTTGGCAAATGTCAATTCATCCTATAAGACCTATGTCAAATGCTGCCTCTTCAGAGAAGCCTTCCCTGATTTTATCATGCAGATCTCTGTGTTAACACAGAACTTGGTATATGTCTGCGGAGACACTTGTCAAGTTGAGATCAGAGTTCTCTAGGCACAGGTCAATACCCTCACTCTCGAAAGCTCCTGAGAGCAGAGATCATGGCTTGTATCTGTGAGAATGGCAGGGACAGGCAGATGCCCAAGAAACACTGAACTGAAGAAAGCCATTCCATGACCCACAGAGACCCCTGCAAAGAGAAAGGAGGACACATAGATAGCATTTTCTATGGCGTCTGCGAGTGACCATCCTGGGTACAGCATCCAGCAGTCTCTCCATGATGGTCGGTTGCCCATCTAGAGTCCAGGCAAGTAGATAATGCTGTCTGTCTTCCTCAGCATCTCCAGAACCCATCAAGTTTAATCAGCCTGTAACAACAACACAGAAAGAACTAGACAATTAGTAACCAGTCACCTGGCCACTTGTCAAGTCAAGCTAATGACAAGGTTAGTATAATAGCACACATCTGGGTAGAGAGATACTAGCGTCATGTGGCTGCCTGTTCCCACCATCCAAAAAGGAGAATTAAGCAAGTCTGTGGTCACTCATATGATCAGATCCAGGAGGGACCCCAAATCCATACATGAGAAGAAACTCAACAAAGCAGGCAGTGGAACTCCGAATGCTGATCTACACTCCTAAATTTCTACCTTTTTTCTTTTTTACAACCTACATAAAACATCATCTAGAGCTCAGAGTGAATACTTATTGGTAAACGATGATTACTTAGATTATAATAATAGTCAATATCTACTCAGTAAGAGCCTGGACAGAATGATAAAAATGAAAATCAGCTGCCTAAACTCAATATACTTAAATCTAATGGGGCAGGAGATACATAATATGGAGTGTTGCAGTCTGAAAAGGATCTCAGAGAAGATCTACTCAAAAACCTGCTTGTTTAGAGACGGGGAAACTGAGGCTCAGATAGAGAAAGAGACTGGCCAGTGGTCACTCAACTTAGTGGCAGCAAGATAAAAACTAGAACTTAGGCACATAAGTAACCCCAATACAAGGCGGGAGGAGCAAAGGACCACCAGGCAGGGAAACATGAGAAGAAGGCCAAGAAGGTGGAGAGGTTTATTCCATTCAGAAGAAGAAGGAGGTTACTGAGAAGAAGAAGCGTGTGAACAGGGCCTTGAGGGGTGGACAGGATTCTGATCAGTTTCAGGGAGGATACTCCAGGGCAGAGGGACAGGTGATCAAAGCACAGGAGAAGCAGAGAAAAGGCCAGTTCTGGGGATCCCAGGAGTGTGTTCCGCGTGCGAGCTGGCCAGGTGAGCTGATGCACAGAGGAACACCTCAATTTCCCACCCTAACCATTATCATCTCTGGCTTGGACTTTTTCTCCATTTTGGCCTTTATGGCACATTCTTCACCTTTCAGCCCGTGTGATCTTTTAAAAGCATAAATTAGGTCACACAATTCTCCTGATTAAAATTCCCAAATGCTTTTTCACTATGCTTGGCATAAAATCCCAATTTTTTTCATTGCCTATGATATTCTATGTAAAATGCTATCTCTGAGCATTGACTCAGCTTATACCAGGCTCTCTTCAATCACGACAGTCTTCCCTCCAAATCTTCTTTCTGTTCCTCAGATATGCAAAGCTCATTTTCATCTCATGTCTCTGTACACACTGTTTTCTGTGCATGCAGATCTTTACCTGTAGAGCTTTACAGGGGTGGCTCCTTCTGAGGAAATTTGCCGAGCTATAGCTCAAATCCATTAACTACTTCAGGACAATGGATTATTCAATAAGTTGTACTGGGGAAATTTATTACCGACGTGAAAAAAAAATTAAAATTAGGTCCCTACCTCATACTATATGCCAAAATCCCCAGGCAGATTAACCGTGCTAAATGTAAAAGGCAAAATATTAATGTTTTTTGGAGAAAATGCATAAAAATGTCTTTATGACTGCTGGGTGGGAACAATTTTCTTATGCAAGACCAATAATAATAACGGTAAAAATAAATAACTACGGAGTAAAACATTAACAAACATGACTACATTAAAATTAACAACTTCCATTCATCAGAAAAAAAAAAAAGAACAGTTAAAAAAAATTCCACAAACTGGGAGAACACAATTTCCAGATAAGCAATCAATAATCAGTCAATAAAAGTGTAATTATTAGAATACTTACAGATCACTTGAAAATTAAGAAGATATTAAAAAATAATTCAGCCAGGAGTGGTGGCTCATGCCTATAATCCCAGCACTTTGGGAGGCCCGAGGCAGGCAGATCACAAGATCAAGAGATCAAAATCATCCTGGCCAACATGGTGAAACCCCGTCTCTACTAAAAATACAAAAATTAGCTGGGAATGGTGACACACACTTGTAATCCCAGTTACTCAGGAGGCTGAGGCAGGAGAATCGCTTGAACCCGGGAAGCAGAGATTGCGGTGAGCCAAGATCATGCACTGTACTCCAGCCTGGTGACAGAACAAGACTCCATCTCAAAATCAATTAATTAATTAATTAAGTTAAATAAAAATAATTCAATAGAAAATGGGCAAAAGACAAAGTGATACAATAGAAACTTCACCAAGGAGGAAACGTGAATGAAAACTAGAGAAGTTTACCACGAGTGCTCAACCCTAGTGGGAAAAAGGGAAAGATAAATGATCATCATCATGAAAATCACTCGTTTTTGTACCATTAGACTGGCAAAGCGTTAATAAAATCTGGCAATGTCAAGTTTTGGTGAGGATGTAAGACAGCAGGAAACTCACATATTGGCATGGGACTACATGTTAAAATAACTATTTTGGTAACACAATTTAGCATCGTTATGTAAAGTTAGAAAGGATCATATGATAAAACCTAAAACTTTCACTCTTGGTCTCTACTTAGAGAAACTGTTGCATGTATGTTCCACAGGACATGTCTATCAATATTTGCAATAGCTTTGTTTAAAATTGCTCAAACAGGAACTAACCTAAATGCCCATACACAGATGGTTAAATAAATGATGAATGTTCATAAAATGAAATACTACTCAGCAGCAGGAGTGAATAAGCTACAGGGACACACGCCAAGGAGGATGAACTCCAGACATAAAATTGAATTAAAAAAAAATGCAGAAGAAAACACACAAAATAACCCTGCTTTTGTAAGATCCACAGAGAAGGAAAACTAAAAATCTATAGATTTTGAAATATATAGATTTAGAAATATATACACATGCAGTA
The DNA here is from genome assembly GCF_008728515.1 of Papio anubis. Taxonomy (NCBI): domain Eukaryota; kingdom Metazoa; phylum Chordata; class Mammalia; order Primates; family Cercopithecidae; genus Papio; species Papio anubis. Next base: position 38,509,150 of record NC_044993.1, read on the forward strand.
AAACTATAAAGAAAAGCAAGTCTGAGCACAGGGGCTCACACCTGTAATCCCAGCACTTTGGGAAACTGAGACAGGAGGATCCCTTGAGCCCAGTAGTTCAAGACCCACCTGGCCAACAAAGGCTACAAAAAAAAAATAATAGGTGGGCATGGTGGCATGCACCTGTGGTCCCAGCTACTCAGGAGTCTGAGGTGGGAAGATCACTTGAACCAGAGAGGTCGATGCTGTAGTGAGCCACGTTCGCACTGCTGCACTAGAGCCTAGACAACAGAGCGAGACTTTGTCTCAAAAAAAAAGAAAAGAAAAAGAAAGGAAATATTTATTTTTCAAAATCAGAAGAAATAAAGTGACATAAGAGATTGGTCTCACAATAATATGAAGGGGAAGGAAGTAGGAAGGTAGGTGTGAAACAAACGTGGCCAGGAGTTACCAGCTGCTGAAACTGGGTGATGAACACCTGGGAACTCATCAAATATTCTCTCTACTTTCATATGGGCCTGAACTTTCCCACCATTTAAAATGATCTCTATTTATTTTTAAGTGTGTGTGTGTCTGAAGGGATGTACATATTTTGATTTTTTTTTTTTTTTTTTTTTGAGACAGAGTCTTGCTCTGTTGCTCAAGCTGTCTTGCAGTGGTGTAATCTCAGTTCACTACAACCTCCACCTCCTTAGTTTAAGTGATTCTCCTGCCTCAGCCTCCCAAGTAACTGAGACTACAGGCGCGTGCCACCATGCCCGGCTGATTTTTGTATTTTTAGTAGAGATGGGGTTACACCATGTTGGCCAGGATGGTCTCAAACTCCTGGACTCAAGTGATTCACCTGCCTCAGCCTCCCAAAGTGCTTGGATTACAGGCATGAGCCACTGCGCCTGGCCCATATTTTGATTACTTTTATGGGAGTGGAATGAGATAGAAAAGAAACATACAGAAAACACCACCATATCGGCGATGTTCTATTTCTTAATTTGAGTGGCAAATGCATGATTTTTTTCCTTTTATTATGCTTCAGCACCTACAGAGGTACTGCATGTATACAATATGTAATACCTGCTTTATACTTTTTTAAATGGGCAGGGAAGCAACGGAGAGAGACAAAGCAAGAGTGTGACATGATTGGGCCTAGCCCTGTCCTCCTAAATTTCAGGGAGCTATAGGTTCCCCCCATTTTAAAGATAAGGAAACTGAGTCTCCAAATGGCTACATGCCTGCTGCAGCCTAGCTGCAGGTGTCTACAGAAGGACAGGGTGGGAGGTGAGGAGAGGCAGGGATGGACGGTTGCCAGGGAACCAGAGCTCTGGCTCCGGGGCATGGGTCAATCTCAAAAGAGGGCCATCTGGGACATGGACTGCGGGAACACTGACCAGAGCTCTCAGGACACATGTGACTGAGGCCTCAGATGTGGGCACCATTCCCACATGGATCGGCTCCATTTTTGCTTGTTCTTTGGACATGAAACTAGAATCCTCCAGCCTGCCAGTGAGCCTGCAAGCATGATGTCACCAGCGGGTCTGAGCAGCAGGTGGAAACAGCCAAGCTAACTTAACACGCTACCAAAACAAAGCCCTGCCATAGTGATTAGCAGCTCGGCTCACAGAGGATTCTGTAAAGGAGAATGACCATGTTATAAACACCCAGCTCCTATTCCGCCTGCCCCAGAAACACCAGCTTAGTAACTGTTGCACGTGTGTGCACAGATAGCCCTGCTTCCTCACCCTTCCTCTCCTGGTTTGTAATCGCACTCACAAAGGCCCACCCCAATGACTTGAAGCATCCTATCGGCAGTCACAAAGGCAAAGGAACTCCAGGTTATGGCCACAATTCAGCTTCAGAGCCCCCCCATTGTGCCCAGCCACTGCAGTGGTCTCAGAGCTGTCGGGGGTCTTGCATATCTCATACGTGCAGCAAAGTGGGGGAACAATGTAACAAATTATGGACAAGCTCAGAGCCCAGCCTGTGGAATTCTTCCCTTTGTGAGCCTGCATCACATGTCAGCTGGGCTGCTGGGCTGAGGGAGGACGCGGGGGTGGGGGACATCCCAGCAGCAGGAGGCCAGCCCAGCACTGGGACACTTTTATACTTTTCACACCGAGGAATGTTACCCCTTCACTCGCTCTCTCTCTCTCTTTTATTTACAAGGGAAAAGATTATTCTGACTCTGTTTTTTTTCTTGGAAATCTAAATATTCTATCTAAATACCAATACTATTTCTTGCTAAAGAAAACAAAGACCCAAGTAAATTTTTGGAGTCTATTCTCCCAGGAGCCAAATGCAAAAAAAGTTCCAGCAATGTGGACCATCATCTTGGTCCTAACCCTGCCCTTATCTTGACTTCCTGGTGCCTCTATTTCCTCATCTGTAAAGAAAGATACCATTACAATAAGACTATCTATTTCATACGATTGCCATAGCAGTAAATATCTATAAAGGGCAATACTTGGAATGTAGACAGCCTTTAAACTGTGTGCTGGTGCTGTTATAATTATTATTATTTACAGTACTATTGTCAGAAATATGCACCTTATGGCCATTTTCACCATTCTCCTTCGTCCTCTTTCTTGGCCCTTTCACATCTTAGCAGGTTCTTTATAAGAAGGGCCGTTTCTGATGCTTCTTTTATATCTTAAAGTACATAGGAGGGGCAGGACATAAGGATTCATGGTGAGCATTTGTTTTCTAACAGATGCACAAATTCCAAAAGATGACCTAACAAATTCTAACAAATCCCAAAAGATGACCTGCAAAAGTAGACTCTTTTTTTTAAAATACCTGATGCTGAAATACATTTACTTGATGAGGAGGCTGTTGTAGAGCAACTAAAAGGTTTCCCTCAAGTTAGCTTTCCAAGTTTTGTTAGGAGACCAATATCATGTTTTCTCAGGGTGACAAGAAGAAAGCATTCCTTATGCAAACAGTTTGTGAACACACCATGAATCATTTCAGTATTCTAGGTGCAAATTCTTAAGGGTGGCCTTTTTTCCTTTGGTCAATAGATGTTTTTGCAAGATCCTTACCAAATTCTTAATTGTAATGATTTCTTTTATTCTCTGTTTTGCTTAAGAAACACTAAGTGAAGTTACACCTTTTGCTGATTTAGCTCTAAGTAGTTTTTCTTTGATAACAGACCATTCAGAGATGACAACAATGATCGAGACAGAACTCATCACCCATTTGCTGAATCTACACAAGCCTTAGGGAAGGGCAAGAGGGAAGAAGAATCAAAGTTTAATAAAACCTCTTATTGAGAATTAAAAACCTGTAAATGACTCCCTTTTTAATAGCATAATAGAAGAAATCAAAAAAACTGATGCATTGTTCTTTAAGAGAGCAGTAGACATAGCATGGCAACATGCTCTTGTCCTCCTAAATATCAGAATAAATACTTGTGGGTTTGGAGCAATTAGTGCAATGCCTTTCTCAGTGAGACCTTGAACATTTACCAGGATGCACGTCTTAGGTTTTTAAAAAGCAGCCAGTGTGAGTGTCATGAGAAACTATGCAACTCCGAAGACAGACCTGAACACCTAGAGTGGGGACTTAGAGAGGAAACATCTACAGCTCATGTTATAGCAAACTGTGAAGTTACTTGAGTTCCACAGCTTGATTTCATGTATGGTTGTGAAGCACTATCAATGTGTCCTGGGTTAGGTTGCTTGATAAAGAAAAATGTAAGTCTCATCCTAGAGAGGGTCTCATCTCACTGGGAAACAAAGACATAGGAAAAAAGGTCAGTATCATTTGAGGCAGAGAATGATTCAATTCTCAGTAGAAGTTGGCATCATAAAGATGCTCAGCAATGGAAGAGGGGGTGATCACTGGCAGGGAAAGCTCCATGGAAGGAGAAGGACTCCCTATGGATTTGGGAAGATGGTAGCATTTGGAGGGAGAAAGGGGAAGCGTGGGCAGCCCAGCAGGCTCAGACACTGTGACTTCTGTACGCTCAGCACAGTTGCTTCCTTCTCTCCTCTATGACTATGGCAGCCATCACTAATTAATCATCCTTAATCAGCCATCACTAATCAATCATCACCAATTAATCAAGCTACTCTTCTCCATCACCCCCTAGTCCAGTCTAAGCTTCATAATCCTTCTCAACACAGTATTCCTGGTAGACATTACCAATCATTTAACGCTACTTTATAAAATGAAACTATTTGCCCTTCTAAATGGAGGGAAATGGCATGAGTCAACAGGTCTGAAGGTCAGAAGGTCTGAGAGGAGAGATGGGGTCTGACAGTTGGAGAGATCAGACCATGAGCAAATGTTTCCTGTTGGTGATGAGTAATAGAGACAGGATGGTAGGATGCTGCAAATTAAGTACAGTCTTAGCTATCACATTGTCTGTAAGTAGCGGGGTGTGGGTACGAGGGCAGGATTCAAAGTTAGGGTAGGATTTGTGATCCTGATAGATCCCTGCTGGTTTTAAGCCAAACAGGGTAAACTACAAGTCACTCCATGAGCTATTTACGAATAATGGTATACATTTCAGGGTGCTCTTAATTGAGATGAAGACAAATATTTTGTTGTAAGAATAATACGTCCCACCAAACTTTGAAGTATCCTTGAATGAAAGCCAGCAAGAAGCATAACCAGGCCTGCAGATAGACCTTCGTTTGCAGGAAAAATTGGCAGTTCCTCACTTTGCCATCTATACCACATGCAACTCTACAAACACAGGGAGGGTGATTTTTCAATCGCAGGGTCAACTGTCTCCTTCTGTCTTGTCAGTGTCCATTTCCCTGCACACGACCAGGGACGGGCTGAGGTCTGGAATCCGTTCCATGTAGAATATCACTTTGTTTGACTCCCTCAGAAAAGGAACATGCTTTTCTTCTCTTTCTTCCTCTCTGTCCTCATGAAGGATCTCCTCGCCCTCCACGTTTCATAAGACAGGTCACCTTCATGGTCTCTGAGATGCTTCCAGTCCACAGGTGCTAATCAAAGGCAGAGACCCATCCATAAGGCCAGAGAATCTCAAGCCCAAACTGTATCTTCTGTAACTACAAATGGACCTTTCCCATCCCAAATAAAGCTTCCTTCACTAAAATAGAATTCATGCTTTGATTTCATGCAGTCTGTGTACTCCTTATAGATCTGCATAAGAAACAAAAACCCCTGTAAAAGAAGTAACTCCCCTGGCAACATATATATCTGGAAACATCAAAATTGTCAGGTGACTTCTCTCTCACCCTCCACATTCCAAGGGATATTATTAATTGTCCCCAGAGAAGGCGATCAGCTAAAAAGGGAGATACTCAGTTTATACGCAAATCCTACGAAAGAAGCCACTGCTTCTCCTCTGTTTTTGCCAAATCGTGGGCAAAAAGTCTGAGTGACAGCTTAGAGGCCATCACCTATAGTAAACACAGCCACCACCCCAACCACTGGGTAAGGATTTTATTTTATTTTAGGAAGGCAAAGATGGCTTTTTTTTGTTTAGCTTGAAATTGCAAGGTGCATCAACTTTTGTTTCTTCTTCGCTCCCACAGGGAAGCTTTCACACCAAATTTTGTTTCCTGACAAGAGAAGGAGAAATCGTTGGCCTCTGTGTGACATGAAGGGTACCCCCACCCACAAGCTTCTGTGTTTGCTGGAGATCTTGGACGGTACCCCGGCAAAAAGCATTCGGCAAGATTATCCGGCTAGCACAGCCTTCAAGGAATAAATATCTAACACCTTGTTCCCTTTTGCGGTTCAAAAGCCACTGTCACTGGGGTACATAGGCGGTTTTAAAAAAGGCTATAATTCATATGCAAACTAGAGGAGGATTTTCATGATTTCATAATAAAATGTTGAAACGCTTTGATCTGGAGTTGTAAGGAGGTGTGAAACAGTGCCTCTGAAACAGACAGATATTTGTGTAATCATCCTTTATGTATTGCCAGTGCGGAATAATAACATATCAAAGCCCCAACCTACCTCATCTGCCTGGTACAGCCAAGGCATAAATAAAGGGGAACAATGGAATTACTATTACTCACTCTCCGAGAGCCAGCGACATCACTGTATCCTTTATAATTGCTGGCAAGAAGATTAATGTTTTGTTAAATATCAGAGCAAGGTCACAAGGGGGCTTGCAGGCCTGTCTAAACATCTAGTCTTTAAGCTCCTTCTTCCTCACTTGCTCTTTTTTGCGGAAATGAACTTGTAGCATTTCCTCTAATTATGGTGATTTTTGCTACTGAAAGCGGGCCTACATCACCACTTGACTCTGAACAGGCTCACACACACACGCATGCGCACACACACACGCATGCGTACACACACATCTTCCCCAAGTGATATTTGGGGACAGGCCTGGCTTAACTGCCGCATACGGGCAACGTTGTTACGAGGTGACCTTGGCCTTTTAACCAACGTGGATGATTCATTGCCTGTCGCTATGGCCTGAAGCATGGGGCTTGTGCTTAAAAGATGGACTTTATTGGGGTCCTCAGGGGGCTCCCTAGCAAAGACTGGTATCATCGTTCATTGCACTTCTGTTATGTTTAGCCCATACGCCTGTCCATACAGATGTTTCCAACAGCAAACAGTTCATGACCCAGAAAGAAAAAAATATTTTGGCTTTCCCCAGCTTTCAGCACCTGTTCAAACCAAAGGGACTTCGAAGCTCTTTGCACACATCAGAAGGCCCAGCCAAAAATTGGAGAGAGGCCACCTCATGGCTGGAGCCAACGTTGCAACCTGGTGGCAAACCCAAGCCCCTTCAAGTGGTGACTCTTATTATCTTAACTCCTAGAGGAAGTGTTAGTATTAGACAAACAGCAGATCTTGCGGAAGGATCTTTCATTATACAAAGATCCTCACATGCATGTGTCAATTTGTCTCACCACATCAGAAATTAACCCAGGTATTTCATGTTCATCCCTCTATCATTTATTCTGTATTTTGGGGGGCAATGCCACATCTTTGTTATAGCATTGGGCACTAGTCATTAGCTATTTGTGTACTTTTTGCTGGGCCTGAGGTAAACTTTAGAAGTTTTTCAGGACTGAATAATTTCAGAAATGTCTCTGGGGTTAGTGGAGGCTCTTTACTTGTTCCCAGAGGTAACAGTGACAACACTTAAAGGGCTTGGGATCAACAAAAAGGTCTTACAAATATGGGTAAGTATACAATATAAAGAACTAAAGAGAAACTCTTACCTCTGTCAGAATTTGAAAGGATGAGAAGCTCTGTAGATTGCAAAGGAGACACAAGGGCACCTTTCAAAGGGTCTGTTTATCTCACCACTCCGTACCTTGCCTGGGCAAAGGGATTTTAAGTTGCAGCTCTAATGTTAAGGAGATGTGCTTATTTGTTTGTTTTTGTTCTTGCAGCTCAAGGAGGAATTAAGAAGTAAAAGAGACAGCTTGGAATGAAGGTGGGTGTAAGAGGCAATTGGATGTGAAAAGGCAAATGTCCTGACTTTGGGGACTTGCCTCAGCTTCACTAATCTCAGCGACGGTTGTGGTATAGAGCCATAATTACCACGTGTCCTCTTGGCTCACCATAAAAAGAATAATATTCCACCTACTATGGATGTCTGTGCTTCCTGTGTACTGCAGGCCCTCAATAAACATGTGCTGAATCAATAAATGAATGGATGGATGGCCAGTTGACTCAATGGATAAATAGGTGGATGGATGAATGGATAGATGCCTAGATAAATGACTGGATGGATGGGTGGATGGATGGATGGATGGGTGGAGGATGGATGGGTAAATGGATGAATGAATGGGTGGATGTGTGGATGGATGTGTAGATAGATGGATAGATGAAGGGATGCCTAGCTAATTGACTGCATGAATGGGTGAGCAAATGGAAGGATGGATGATTTTAGAGAGTTAATGCAAAGTAAACCAGACAAGTAATCACTCAACTATGCCAGAGTTTGGCAAATCATGACCCATACTCCAAGTTTGACCTACCACAGTTTTTTTTGTAAATTAAGCTTTATTAGAACACAGCTATGACCATTATTTAGGTTTGTTTACTTTCATGATCTAAGGCAGAGTTGTAGTATTGCAACAGAAGAAGTATGACCTGCAAACCCTAAATTATTTACTGTTTCTTTACAAAATAAGGTAACTAACTGCTGAGCCACACTATTACTAGATTTTCTGAGTCCACACTACTTCTTTTGCTTGCTTTCTTTGTTTTATTGACAAAACAAACAAACAAAAAACACAGACAGTAAAACCAAATACACTCTTTCAACTTGTATAAACTCTCGTAAACCCGCTGAGTGATACAGAACTAAATAAGAATATTTTGGTAGAACAATGGCAGTAAACCAAGGTAACCGCTTCATCTGTGCCTCAATCAAAGAAATGATAATCTTTTTCAATGCAGGACAAAGAAAAGCCTAGGTGATAAATTTTTCGATAGCCTGCAAGGTACATACAAAATGTATTCTGTACTTTATGTGGAAGTTAAGGAAATTTTTCAGGGGCTAATTTTGAGCATACTATTAATTTTGCACCTTACTACATTCACTTTACAATCTAAGAAGCTACTCTTGTGATACCTTGGAACCTTATAACCTTAGCTAATATATATGACAAGTGGAGTTATTTATCCTCACCCCAGTGTGCATGTCGAATCTTCTCTTTCTGCTGAAGGATTATCTTACTGTGCTTCCCATGTTCTAGGAAGAGCAATACAATAGCTGTTAAGATAAGATGAATTTAACTTCATGCTTTTTAGGTCAGTAATGAACACAGAGCAGAGGCAGAAGGATCAAAAGAACATGTGGAGTTTTCCAAGAAAGCAGAACTACAAGAAGCTACCACATGGAAAGTCTAGCTCGAGACGTCCATACCTTAGACAACAATGCTGCATGAACTTGGCAAAGATCCACAGGGAGGAGGGGCAATGGGGGGAATAGGGGTTGAAGGCAGATATGTTGGGAAAGCAGATATGAGTTGTTGTCTTCTATTTGTAATAGTCATATCCTATATAATACAGTGTTGTCACTGCTTTCTGCCATGTCAGTGCAAGAACCTTGCTAACCATCAGGTAACTGCAACCTGACTCTCATTAACAAAAGGTCAATGTAGAGTAGGCAGGTTCTTTGATTGCCCCGAGTGGTCCCTGCCTCCTATTAATCATGCCCTTCTTTAATCCCCTTTCCTTGAATGTGAGCTGAACCTAGTGACTTGCTTAGAATGAACAGAATATCACAGAAGTGATAAGATGTTGTTTCTGAGGCTAGGTTACAAAAGATGGCAATTTCTGTCTTGCTTAACGATAGGGTTTGGCTGTGTTCCCATCCAAATCTCATCTTTAATTGTAGTTCCCATAATCTCTACATATCACGGGAGGGACAAGGTGGAGATAATTGAATCATGGGTGTGGTTCCCCCATCCTGTTTTTGTGATAGTGAGTTACTTCTTGCAAGGTGTGATGGTTTTATAAGGGACTCCCCCCTTCACTGGGCACTCATTCTTCTCCTTCCTGCTAACACGTGAAGAAGGACATGCTTGCTTCCCCTTCTGCCATGATTGTAAGTTTTCTGAGGCCTCTCCAGCCCTGCAGAACTGTGAATCAATTAAACCTTTTTCCTTTATAAATTACTCAGTCTCAGATATTTTTTCATAGCAGTGTGAGAATGGACTAATACACTCACTTTCTCTTGGCCTCTCAGTTGTTCTGTAGAAGCCAGTTGTCATGTTGGGAGTTTCCCTATAGAGAAGTTTGCATGGCTAGCAACCAAGATGCCCTCCAGCTAACAGCTAGGGAAGGACTGAGGCCTCAGTCCAACTGCCCACAAGGAAATGAATTCTGCCAACAGCCACATGAGTGAGCTTAGAAGTGGGTTCTTCCCCTGTGGAGGCTGCAGATGACTGCAGCCTCAGCTTACACCTTGACTGCAGCTTTAGAAAGACCCTGAGCCAGAAGATCACCTAAGCTCACCCAGATTCCTGACCTACAGAAACTGTAAGATTATCCAGTCCCTTTAAGCCAATACATTTTGGGGTAATTTGATATGCAGTGTGGATAACTAACATAATCAGAATTTGCCTTTATCTTGCTTTGCCCTTAAATATCTTAGTCCAGATATCTTTTAGTAGTAATCAATGTCTGGCATCTTTTGTTTTACTTTATTTTTCATTTGAGGTCCGAAAAGAAGCTGTAAGCTAAGGATAAGTGACTGATTTGTTAATGCTTTTCGTTTCTTGGTGGAGAAATTCTGTACTGGATACTACTGCCACATAAGAAACTCCTCAAAACTTAGTGGCTTAAAGCAGCACCACTTTATTATATCTCCTGGGTTCTTTAAGTCAGAAATTGGGGCAGTGTGTGGCTGGTCAATCCCTCTGGGCATCAACTGTTGTCACACAGAAGTATTCAATGAATGGTTGGTGTGGTCTGAAGGGACCAAAGTAGTTTCCCCTGCGTCTGATGCCCTGGACAGGGCCTCTCCAGCATGCAGGTCTCAGAGTATCCTGACTTCTTATGTGGCAGCTGGATTTTCCAGGAAAAAGAATCCCCACAAGTTTGGCTTCAGATTCATCCTCTAAAGAAACATTTCCTACTTGGATGGAGCACCTTATAGATGGAACATCAGACCCAATAAATACTGAAAAAAATAAGATAATCTAGTCCAAATAATTTGGAAAACATTGCCTTCTGTAGTTCCCTCTTGGATAGTCAAAATGCACATGAGCATACTAAAGGTCTTAAAAGTCAAGAGCACAAATTAATCTGCTGCATCAAATGCTTTCCTAATCCTGTTTTGGCATATCAGTAAAAAAATTATTTGACTCTTGGAAATAAGGCAAAAATGTTGCGATATGGTTTGGGACTTACCCAAGTCTCACATTGAATTGTAATCCCCCAGTGTTGGAGATGGGGCCTAGTGAGAGGTGATTAGATCATGGTGGGGGTTTCTAATGGTTGAACACCATCCCTCTAGTGCTGGCTCATGATAGAGTTCTCACGAGAGATCTGGTTGTTTGAAACCGTGTAGCGCTTTCCCCTTTGCTCTCTCTCTTCCTCTTGCTCCATCCTGTGAAGAAGGTGGTTGCTTCCGCTTTGCCTTTCTACCATGACTGTAAATTTCCTGAGGCCTCCCCAACCATGCCTCCTTTACAGCCTGTGGAACTGTTAGCCAATTAAACCTCCTTTCTTCATAAATTACCCAGTCTCAAGTTGTTCTTTATAGCAGTGTGAGAATGGACCGATACAGGTTGGAAATGTATCCTTTCAAAATCAATAATAGTGGCAAAGGCCACTCAAAAATTGTCCAGTGGAACTTTTTGCAGTGATGGAACTGTTCTGTGCTTCTGATAGGGTAGCTGCCAGCCACGTGTGGCTATTGAGCACATGGAACATGGCAAGTGTGACTGGGGAGCTATATTTTAATTTGATTTAATTTTACTCAAATTTAAATAGCCAGTTGAGTCTAGTAGATATGTTATTGGATAACACAGGTTTACGGAAACATTCTCAGTTCATTCCATTATTTAATATTGGTTAAAGGTCCAGGCTTGGTGAAGTCACTAAGTTCCCTCATGCCCTCTCATCTTTTTCAGCCACCGATCAGGCTTCCACTGCCCCCCAGGATCTATCTGCAATCCAGCGACTAAGTAAGTAACACCTGACACGAAAGGACCTCTCCAGGACTCTGCCTCCAGGCTGAGGTTGTTCTGACTTGTGATGGTTAATTTTATGCGTCATCTTGACTGGGCCATGGGATGTCCTGAGAGCTGATTAGATATTGTGTGTGGGCGTGTCTGTGCAGGTAATTCTGGAAAAGACTGGCATTTGAATTGGTGGACTGGGCAAAGCAGATGGCCTTCCCCAGTGTGGGTGGGCACCATCCAATCCACTGAGGTCCTAAATAGAGCAAAAAGGCAAGGAAGGGATTGCTTGGCCTGACTGCTTGTGCTGGGATATCATTCTTCTGCCCTCAGCACTTTTGGTTCTCAAGGCTTTACCCCCGGACTAGAATGTATACCACTTGTACCATCGGCCCTCTGGCTCTCAGGCCTTCCAATGACACCATCAGCTTTTCTGGGTCCCAGTCTCCACTGTCACATGAGCCAACACATTATGAGAAACCACATGCATGCTATTGGCTCTGTTTCTCTGGACCACCCTGACTAACACACTGCATCAGAACGCCCAATGCAGGGCCTGCTCACGGGAAGCCCTCACGGCTGCTGCTGCTGCTGCTGCTGCCGCTGCTACTGCCGCTGCTACCTCTGGGGTAGCTGCCATGATCTCCCTATTACACTGTAGTGTGGCATCACCAGGTGGTGATGATCTCAGAAGGGGGACTGCAGCTTGTCAGGACCATGGATAAAGCTGGGGGCTCTGAAGCCAGGCTTCCTGAGTTAAAATCCAGGCTCCCCGACCCACTCAATGTGTGCATTTGGAGATATCTGGACTTTTCTATGTTTCAGTTTCTTTTTGTATAAAATGAAGATAAATAGGAAGAAGACCTCACAGAGTTGTAGTGAGCAGGCCCATTCCTAACATCTGCAGGGCTGAAGAAACAGAATACAAAAGGGGTTCTCAAGTGCATGATCTACCTATCCCTGCTCCAGATACCCCTCCACTCCGATATCCACCCCACCCCAGTTGTCCACCTCTTCGATCTAGGGACACACACTGGCAGTGCCATCCTCCTTTGAGAGGACAGACCTAGGAGAGAGGTGTGTGCAGACATAGACAGGAAATTCCAAGGTCCTGAACACCCTGAGTGTGGACTAGAAGAGGAGATGTGAGTTCCAGGTGAACATATACCCTTAGCTCCAGAGTTTCATCACCAAGGGGAGAGGCACAGCCTGCAAAGAGCCAAGGCAGAGCTCATGGAACATGTATGCACACCCATGCACACAGGGCCCAAACCAGGAGCCCCTCTTGCCTGGTTCCAAGATTGGTACCGGGCAGAAGATTTAAGTGATGGCTGAGAATGGGGCTGCCACCTGGTAAAGATTCAGTAAGTTGCTATTATATTTCATGTCAGTTTCATTATGGTATCTAGTTGCAGAATGTCCAACTGTCCTCTGAGCCTAAGACCTACTAACAGATGACAATGAATATACTTTATTTGAGTTGGAGAGAAAATAAAGGCACTTTATCTCTTCAAAGAGAATTCGGGGGGGTGATGGGATGACAAGACAGACCCAGGGATACAGGAAGCCTCCACTTCCCAGCGGCCATAGTATTCCAGATTCATAAGGTCAAACTTTACAGCCCTGTTACTGCCACAGTTGATCATCCCTATCAAAAATATGCTATCTATTTCATCTCTGCTTTAAATGCAAAAAAATGGCTTCTGTGTTTTTCTTATAATGAAGGCACAAAGGAGCTATATGTCACATACACAGGAATTAAAGAGGTAGAAACATATTTCTAAACAGACGTCACGCATACAGAGTTGTTTATGGAAATGTAAGTTAGCAAACTGTAAGTTGCTCGGATTGCCAAGAACAGAGTTCCAGGAAAGGCAGTATAAAAATGAATTTAAGGTCACACACACAGAGGTATCTTTAGACTGAAACTAGAATGAGGCAAGAGAGGTATCTAGGATACAAAATGTAAGAAGCCACTCTCTTTCAGGCTCAAGTCAGTGCAGGTTACCGCCTGAGAGTGAGCATGTCCTTACATGTAAGCCCTCTGTCCCTTGCTTGTCTCGATCTAATTTGTGCCTTGAGACATCCTTTATGCTGACCAAGGCTTATTATATAATATTTTATTTTTATTTACGATTTTAATATATAAAATTTTAATTTTGATAAAATCACTTAACAGGATACCTACCCTCTTAACACGTTTTTAAGTGTACAATTCAGCATTGATGATAGGCACAATATTATACAGCAGATCTCTGACACTCATTCATCTGGCACAATTGAGACTTTATGCCCCATGATTAGCAAACACATTTCTCTCTCTCTTCCAGCCCCTGGTAACCACCCTTCTACTCTCTGATTCTATGAGTTTGGCTATTTTAGATACCTATATAAGTGGAAGCATGCAAAATTTGTCCTTACGTGTCTGGCCAATTTCACTTTGTATAATGTCCACAAGATTTATCCATATTAATACATATTGCAGGATTTCCTTCTTTTTAAGGGATGAATACTACTCCATTTTGTGTGTGTGTGTGTGTGTGTGTGTGTGTGTGTATGTCACATTTTCTTATCCATTCGTCTCTTGATGGAAATTTATATGTAAGACTAAAACTATAAAACTCTCAGAAGAAAATACGGGGAAAAAGCTTTATCACATTGGTTATGGCAATGATTTCATGGAAACGACACCAAAAGCACAGGCAACAAAGACAAAAATAGACAAGTGAGACTACATCAAACTTAAAAGCTTCTGCACAGAAGAAATAATCAGCAGAGTGAAAATGCAGCCCACAGAATGGGAGAAAATATTTGTGAATCATATAGTTGATAAGGACTTAATTTTCAAAATATGTAAGAAACCCCTACAATTCAATAGCAAAAAAAACCAATAACCAATTAAGACGTGGGCTAAAGACTTGAATAGACATTTCTCCAAAGAAGACATACAAATAGCCAACAAGTATCTGAAAGGATGTTCAACATCGCTAATTATCAGAGAAATGCAGATTAAAACCACAATGTGATATCACCTTGCCCCTGTTAGGATGGCTGCTACCCAAAAACACAAAAGGCAACAGGTGTTGGTGAGAATGTGGAGAAATTGAAATCCTTGTTCACTGTTGGTAGGAATGCAAAATGATGCAGCCCCTATGGAAAACAGTATGGAGGTTGCTAAAAAAAGTAAAAATAAGCTGTGTGCAATGGCTCACACCTGTGGTCCCAGCACTTTGGGAGGCCAAGGTGAGCAGATCACTTGAGCCTAGGAGTTTGAGACCAGCCTGAGCAACATGGCAAAACTCCATCTCCACAAAAAAAAATACAAAAATTAGCCAGGTATGGTGTGGCACACCTGTAGTCCTAACTACTAGGGAGGCTGAGGTGGGAGAATCACTTGAACCCCAGAGGTGGAAGCTGCAGTGAGCCAGGATCACGCAACTGCAGTCCAGCTTGGGCAACAGAGCAAGGCCCTGTATCAAAAAATAAAAATTAATTAAAAGTAGAACTACCATATGATTCAGTGATCCTAATTCTGGCTATTTGTCCAAAAGAATTATAATCAGGATCTTGAAGAGAGATATGAACACCCCAGTGTTTATTGCAGCATTATTCACAATAGCCAATATGTAGCAATAACCAAGTCTTTTTAAAGTTCCAGGTAGGCTTTGAAATTCTTTGACAAATCATTTAACAAATTAACACACAAATACGATCTTCAGATCATTTGCACACACCAGAGGTTGTTGGCAGCTCTCTGGGTTGGAAATGAGAATAGCTAGGGCCTTTCCCCACCAGGAGCCACTCTCCCCAGGATGTGCAAAAGGCATGCACATCTGGATATTCATCTTGCTTCCAGCTTAGCTGGGAGGAGGTTCTCTGAGACGGCAAGCCAGGATGGGGTGGCACCCAATGGTTGTCAGGGAGGGGGAAGACCAGGTCCCCTGGTACCCAGCAGTGCCAGGGAGGAAGGCAGGCCAGGCAAGACCCCAAAGCATATAGCCTTTCCTTGGGATATTTGTCTTTGTTTCCATAGGTATTTATTTGTGCTTTCCTCTGACTGTTTTACGTGTCATTGAGAGTTAAAGAAGACATATTGTACGTCCTAAAGAGAAGCAGTAAAAATAATTTAACTTACTTCTTTCATGTCTGACTGTATTAATTCTTGCTTACATAAGGAAATACAAAAAACAAACTGTAAACAAGGAATCATTTGGAATCAGATTATGCATGAATAATGACACACATTCTCATCTAAGATGTGGGGGGAAAATCTAGTTTTACTGCCAGTGGCTCTAAAAAATGTTTTGCTTTTTCAAAGGAAATTACTCAGAATGTAATAAAAACATGTTTTCTGCTCTAAAAGGATTAATTTACCTTTTGTGTCATGACAAAATAAATGCAATCAATACTTCAATTCTCTTCCTCTATGGAAAAAGACAATTTCCAAATTTGAATCCTAGGGAATGATCATTTACCCTTGATTTCCTAATATTCAGATTCTCTTGCTTTTATGATTTCTCTGTGACTTAGACTCTCCCTGGAGCCCCAGATGCCTGCTGGGGGTCTCTGCTTTCTTCTCCAGCCCCAGATCCTCTTTCTTTTTGTGTGTTTCCTTTCTTTCCTGTGATCCCCAAATCCATCACTGGTGCCTAGAGACTGAAAAGCATGAGGGGACCTAAGACGAATAAAGAGGCAAGTTAATCAGTGCAACTTCCAGGGCTGGGGTCTGCTCCATCTCTAACACCAGCATGACTTGTGACTTGGAACTTGCTACCTAACCTCACAATCCCTCACTTTTCTCACTTGCAAAGGAGAGATGAAAAACAGTACCTACTTGGTAGAGTAGTTCTGAGGAAAGGATGCATGAAGTGTTCAGTATAGTATCATGAGAACCTCATTTTGCTGAAGCCATTTACTCACCTCATCTTCATATCTGCATGCAGGCATTGTGTTTAGAAACAACCCTTTGCAGAATCAACTGGAAGCAGGCTGCAAAGCCCAGGTAAGAACATGTTGTAAGGGAAGTTTGGGCATGTGTGTGTGGCAGGTGGCATAGAAAGCCTGGATCAATCATTCTCTTGGAGAAGAGTGGACAGAACTGACCCAGACGGATTGGACTAGGGCAGATAGGCAAGAGAAGAGGGAAGGTTGACTCCCGGGTTATTGGTGGGAGCACTTAGGTGGATGATGGAATCCGTAACTGAGAAAGACAAACCTACTTCAGCAAGTTCTCAAAAGCATCTGTGCTTCAGGCCTTGTGCCACATGCAGGGGATGCCCAGATGACTGAGCTATGGTACCTGCTCTCCAGACATTCGTAGGTTATGGAGGAATAGTGTGGGGAGGGCCCGGATAGAAATATACACAAAATATAGGAGACATGGAACAGGAAGAGGAGACCAGCTATGCTCAAGACATCCAGGAACACTTTACAGAGCAGGAAATCCTTCTCTTGGGTCCTAAAAGATAAAGAGAAGCTCACTGCGTGCAGTGGGAGGACGTTCCAGGCAGGGGGCACAGCATGTATGAAGGATGTAAAGGCAGGAACGCCAGTTGAACTTATTCAATTATTTATTTATACCAGTATGGACTTGTGGATATTTATTTTATTCTATGGGTTATAATCTGTGGGTTACTATCTTTATTTATTTTGTGACCCAAATTGTTCCAGCTCTGCCTATTTAGAGTTTCTTCACATGGGTTCTTGCATTCTTTGGAAGTCTCTATCATATTTTGAGAACTTTCTTGCTTTCTGGCACCCCAAGATGCTCCTGGCTCATCTCGGATTTTCCCTCCCCCAGTGCTGGAATCAACTACTCCTTTAAGGAGCCCTTGGCCAGGGTTTTTTAGACCAACGAATGGGGAAGGCAGAGTGTGCGGGTTGGGGAAGCCAGGTAGACCAAGGCAGGAAGAAAGTGGGCGGTGCAGGTAACAGAAGGCACAATGGGGCAAAGGCTGGGTGCTGAGAATGGGGATGAGGATGCCCAGTTCAGATATTCTCCGCTTTTTCCTTCTCTCCCTGGAAGCTAAGACCTTCACAGAAGGTAAGCATTAAAACACAACTCATGGAATGGTGGGACTTCATTCACCAGGGCTCCCAGGGGCATTGGGAAGCCACTCACAACATGTCTCTGGTTTAGGTGACCCACTCCTGGGCTTGTGCCCTTCCAGATGTCACAAGCCATGTTGGGGGAAGGGAGACTGAGCCATGAGCCTGAAAGCTGAATCCAAACACCTAAAGGGCATCTGAAGCCAGCTCCTCCCATACCCAAGGCCTCCCCCCGACCCTCTGCCTCACAGTCAAATCCAAGGAATCTAGTGTAGTGTTTACTAGCCTGGGCCTGGGAGTTAGAGTGTCATGTGTTCGAATTTCAGCTCTGTCATTTATTATCTGAGTAATGAAGACAAATTCTCTCAACTGCTCTGAACTTTGGTTTCTTCATCTGTAAATGAGGAAGATAATCTTGACTCCCAGAGTCCTGACAAGAATTAAACATGACAACATATGTAATGCCTCAACACATGGCCTAGCAGGTAGTGAGCCATTCACAGACTGCGTTTATTTTATCAGCAACCATGTGCTGGGTGCCAGGAACTGTGATAAGAGGAGCAGAAGCCACAGCACCCTCTCATGCCACCACATTGCAGAACATTGCACACTTGACATAGCATTGTCACGTTCCGGCGTTCATCCTCCCAAGAGTGTGTGAGTTGAGCTCTGCTACCTTCTAACTAACTGGATATTGATCAGTCTCATAACCTACTAAACTTTGGCTTCCACATCAGCGAAGTAAAGGTATCAATTTTTGCCTGGCTTACAAAATACAGTTTTAGTCTAGATTGAGTAACAAGAACAATGATAATAATAGTAATTCACTTATATAGTACTTGCCATGTTCTAGGCATTGTTCTGGGAATTTTGCGTGTATCAACTCATTTGATCCTCACATCAACCCTGTGACGTCAGTACTTTTAATATCCCCATCTTACAGATGAGAAAACTGAGGCATCCCTAAGTCACATAGGTAAGTGGTATGACTAAGATATGAACCTACACATCTCACTTCCAGAGTCTAGATACACTTTAAAAGACCATAATAATCTTACCAATATAGCAGGCACCCACAATAAAGGTATGGTAGATACTATTACCCCATTGCACAGTTGAGAATAATCAAGGTGTGGTGAGGTTAAAATGACTTGGCCAAATCTAAACCTGCAATTTTATCCTCCTGAGGTTAATTTCAAGTTCATTCTTTCTTGTTTCCTTTTTTCCGGACCTCCGCCTTAAGCATAGTTACAGGCTATGTGAAGGGAAGAGCTAAGAAGGCAGAAGTTGAACAGAAATAGCAAGTTTTACAAAACCTTACAAAGTGGGAGTATGTAAAAAATCACAGGTGATTCATTGCCAGAGGAGCAAGCGGTATGGGGAATGATTACTCTAGAACTTTCAAAGAGACTGAGGGGAGTTTACAAGCAAGGCACAGGAAGATGTTGGAAAACTGCAAAGTGCTTCGTAAATGTAAAATATTGTTAGTATGGGGGTTGTTATTTCCTTGGTATTGAAAGTTGGGTAGAATTGGGATTATACTAACCAGATGATGTGACCTTACAGGGCTGTTATGATTCAGTGGGATACTGTGCATAAAACAGAATCATGCTTAGCCAAGCAGCAAGCACTGCACAGGTGTTCGTGTAATTTTTAAATCAACGTTATTGAAGTGTAATTTATGTGCAAAAAACTGGCACCATGTAAGTAGTACAGTTCAATGAGTTCTGACATCTGTACTCACGTGAGGAAGTACTGCCACATCAAGAGTCAGCTATCGCTTTATCATCAGCTTAATTATATTAACATTTACTTCATGGCACTGCTGTGGGGACTCATGGCCTTCACAACAGTGCTGGGCATTGATAGTACTCAATAAATATGAGCTATTTTTATCATGATCGCTAGCTACTAAAAGTTATTCTTTGGAAAGAGTTACCTAGGTACTCAGAAAAAAAAGGGAAGCTTCCATTTTAGGGGGAGAATAGCTGAAGACTTCTCTGAGAAAGTACTCGTGTGGTCTAGCCAGGAAGAAAGCTGTGAGCACCACCCATGATCTGATCTGCCCCCTCTGTGAGCCCCGAAGATCTCTGAACTTGACCCCTCCCTAAATTCAGACGTGTACACAGAGGCTGGCCACCAGAAGTGTTCTTTGGCCAGTCGAGTCTCTCAGAGAGGGAAAGCAACCTCATGGGACAGAATCCGAAAGGTCACCAGCAAGAGAGGGATCCTCCCCTCCTTCCTTCTGTGGCTTTGATGGAGCTGCCAGATCACTGCTTCCCATCTGCAGTCCCAGGTTTCAAAAGGGTCTTGCCAAAAAAGCCACGAGTGTAGACTCCCAGGAAAACAAACACTAGGAGAAGTATTTTTGTCAAGGCAGGAGCCCTGCAGCGGCTGGCTGCTCTTACAGATAAGTTATCTGTTCACCTTTCATAAATGTCAGACTTGAAATATAAAAGACGGGATAATGAGGTCTTATTTCCACAGAAGCAAGCATGAACCTACTAATTAACCCACAGACCACTAACAAACGTGCTGTTTAGATGCTTTTGCTGCGATTGTCAAATGCACAAATAGCTTGCACTCAAATGATTCGATTTTCTTACCCTCCTTTGCTATTTTAAATATATTTTAAATGGCCCTGATGATTCAACATCTGTTGATTCACTCACACATATCTGCGTAATACCCACTGTGTGCCAGGTATTCAATCAGAGATTTGGGGGATCCTAGGAGGCTGTTTTGGGAACAGTAGAAGCTCTGGCACCCAATAAGTTGGGATTTCAACTTTGGCCTTGTCACCCGACATATAGATTAAAAAGCTGCAAGACTCCATGAATTCACACACTCATGTTAAATGGTAATCATGCCACTGTCTTTTTAAAGTTGTTGTTGGTGTTAAATGAGATAACATAATTAAATATCTCACAGGTGGAAAACAGCACTTATCATAAAAAGGAGCAGAGGCTGAGCACAGTGGCCCATGCCTGTAATCCCAGGACTGGAAGGCCTAGGTAGAAGGATTGCTTGAGCCCAGGAGTGCAAGACCATCTTGGGCAGCATAGTAAAACCCTGTCTTTACTAAAAACCAAAAAACTACAGGTGGCATGCACCTGTAGTCCCAGTTACTTGGGAGACTGAGGTAGGAGAATCGCTTGAGCCTGGGAGTTCAAGGCTGCACAGTGAGCCGAGATCACACCACTGTACTCCAGCCTGGGTGACACCGTGAAACCCTGTCTCTAAAAAATAAAAATAAAGGCCGGCACGTGATGGCTCACGCCTGTTTTCCCAGCACTTTGGGAGGCCTAGGTGGGCAGATCACAAGGTCAGGAGTTCAAGACCAGCCTGACCAACATGGTGAAACCTTGTCTCTACTAAAAATACAAAAATTAGCTGGGCATCGTGGTGTGTGCCTATAATCCTAGCTATTCAAGGCTGAGGCAAGAGAATCGCCTGAACCTGGAGGTGGAGGTTGCAGTGAGCCAAGATCACACCACTGCACTCCAGTCTGGGCAACAGAGCGAGATGCCGTCTCAAAATAAATTAATTAATTAAAAATAAAAACAAATACAAATTAAAAATTAAGAAGGATTAGATTAAAAATATGGAGAAGTAAGGGAGTGAGAAGAAAGAGGGAGAGGGGAAGAGAAAGAAGGAGGAAGAGAGATGACAGAGGTAACAAAAGAGAAGAAAACAAATCAACATGGCCGCAGAGGAGAAGGAAAAGATGAGATGAGGGTTGTTTTGATGCTGCTCCCAATCTGGTGAGGAAGACTGACATATGGAAAATAACTAGGGTATTGCTATGGGCTGAACTGTGCCCCGTGTAAATTCACATGTTGAAGTTCTAGCCACCCAGTACCTCAGAATGTGCTGTATTTGGAGACAGGGTTTTTCAAAATATAATTAAAGTAAAAAGAAGTCACATCAGCGTGCCCTAATGCAATATAACTGGTGTCCTTACAAGAAGAGGCGACTAACACGCAGACATGTACAGAGGGTAGACCACGTGAAGATACGGGGAGAGTTGGCCATCTACAAGTCAAGGAGAAAGGCCTCAGAATGAAATCAACTTGGCTATCACTTTGATGTTGGCCTTCCAGCCTCTAGACATTTGAGGAAATAGACTCCTGTTGTTTAAGCCACCCAGTCTGTGGTACTTTGTTTTGGCAGCCCTGGCTAACTAATACGGGTATAGTTGGTAATAAAGAGAGGTAGAAAAGTATCACAGACATTTTAGAGAAGGCAACTAAATCTCACAATGGGATTAGGAAGCAGAGATTGGGGGATGAGGAGAACATCAGAGGATGATTATTTCCGGGGTCCTGTAGGTGGAGATGGTCAGGGAAAGGCTTGAGCAAAAGCCCTACAGTCAAAGCATGTTCACTGCACTGGGAGGAGTCGCAGCTGGCTTGGCTGGTATGGAAGAAGAGGTTGCAAAGATATGGTCCACCTGATTTAAGGACACCTTGAGTACTTTATTCTGAAAGTGGTTGCAAGCTCTGAATAAGTGAATTCTACAGGTGGAAACCCAAAGTCAGAGAAGAACAATTCCAAATTCTTTCACGTGAGATATTACATGGAAGAAGAGTATTCTATAAAAGGAGTTCAGTATCTTCACTTTGGCAACAGCAATGCTCCTTTGCCTCTAACAATAAAACAACAATAAAAATAACACATTTTATTTCTTTCTAAAGCAATGCTTCATGAATGACTGGGTTTCATTTTGACAAGCCTGTGGTGGTTTGAATGGTGGCCCCAGAAACCTCTTATTTCCCAGAACCTGTGGATGTGACCTTATTTGGAATAAAGAAGTCTCTGCACATGTAATAATGTTAAAGACCTTGAGATCTTTGGATTATCTAAATGGGCCCTAAATCCAATGACAAGTGTCCATATGAACGACACACAGAGGAGAGACACAGTCCAAAAGATCAAAGCAGTAACTTGAGTTAGCCAGCCAGGATGTCACCCACAAGCCAAGGGATGCCTGGAGTCACCAGACACTAAAAGAAACAAAGGAATGTTCTCCCCTAGAGCCTTCAGAGGGAGTGTGGCCCTGCTAATGCCTTGACTTTGGACTTCTGGCCTCCAAAACAGTGAGATGATACTTTTCTATTGTTTTAAGCCAGCAAGTTTGCAGTCATTTGCTAAGGCAGCTCTAGCAGGCTTTAAATTATAATACAAATGCTTCAACAAGGGCAGAGGAGGAATTCTGATACCTATGTGACCAATGAGAAAAGCAAGATCCTGCTTTTATATAAGTTAATCAAACAGTGTGGTCTACTTGGACCCAAAGATCTTTTCAGTAGATTGGTATGCCCTAAATGTAGTGCCTGAAATTGTGAGAGATTAGGGAGACTGATCAACAAGCCAGTGAACCACTCCTGTAAGCGGTTGACAGAAGAATGCAAGCTAAGGTCGAAGAGTATCTGAAAAAGCCACGGTCCAGCATATGGTGAGAAATGTGACCAAAAGACCTTGAAATGCAGGCTAAGAAGCTTGCTCCTGGCCTGTGAAAACACCTGTTTGCCAAAGTTGGTTCTTTGGATTATCTGTCAACAGGATTCATTCATACTACAATAATTGAATTGTCAATCATCGGCCTTGCCAAGGACTGTCAGAAAACCTGTCGACAGAGCACAGCCAAGTTGATCAGACCAGCTGCAGTGATGCAGACCACCACCTTGATAGAATCTCAGGACGGGGACAAGTAAGGAAGGCACTGATGGGGCTTTAGGGCCAGGGTGAGTGATTTCAAAGGGGGTCTTACAAGGTAGGAGAGCGACTGACACAGGACAGAGTTTCTAACAAATGGTTTTGAATTAGTAAACAGAGTGAGGCAAGGGTCCTGAAGCAAACTTTGATGAGCAAGATGTCAGTCCTCAAAACTGAAGAAAAGTGTTTTGGTTGATTCACAAGAGCAGGTATTTACTGGAGCTAGCAGCTAAGTGGTTTCTGCTTGATCCCAATATTGTCTAACATGGACTGAGAGAGGCATGCTGGCCTAAGCATGCTACAACAAATATGTAGTGACTTGAGGATTCAACATGTTACAGGCACTATTCTAGGTTCATGTGCGTGTGTGTGTGTGCACATGCCTGTTCATGTGTGCATGTGTGTGTGTTCGTCCTTGACTCCATAAAGTTTGAATTCCAATGGGAATGTGGGGAGGACAGAAAACAGAATACTCAATACATACATGTGACAAACTTAATTTCAGAAAGTACTAAGTTCCAAGGAGAAAAATAAAACAGGAAAAGAAGATGGAGATTGTGATGGGAAAAGAAGAGCGGACGATATTAAGTGTCATGGGACAAATCGCTCTGTGGCCACCTAAGCTTGGGGACTTCTTGGGGAAACAGAGTTAAATAGACTTCATCACCCCAGAACATTCAGGAGTCTTATGTTTTTCTTAGTGTTTATTAAGAGACTCCAAGAAGAGGACAAAGCATGCTGCATTTTCTAAATGTATTTTGCTTCTGTAGCCTTCCTTCCATAGCACCTCACTAAGGACCTTTAATCATTAGGAAAATGTTTAAGGAAGACACCTGTAGCTGAGGACAGTCATCAAGCCTGCAGAACAACTGGTTGAAGGACTGGCAAGCCAGGAGGGAGGTGCTGGCATGACAGTCCAAGCCTCGGGCTGGGGTGGGACACAGGTGTGGAGAAGTGACAGAGGCTGAGGATGGGAGAGTGTGACAAACCAGGAGCTTGTGCCAGAATATGAGGACCATTCTACCCAGGAGAGGTGGACACTTATCTGTTTTTCTCTGTTCTTTCTGTTCCTATCACAGAATTGGGTTTAACGTTTGTTGAATGAATAAAGAGATGTAATGGATTAGAGAAGAAAACTGGGTAGATGGCATCAAAACTTACCAGTTTGTGGAAAACCATAGGGTTACCCATTTTTGAAGTCTGCAATGATGGTTTCAGGTCCCACCCTGTTCCTCCACTGCCCCCTACTCTCTTAGCAGAGATTTCAGTCTACATTACTGCTCCTATGTATTTCTATGTCTCTTAGGGGCATTTCCTTTTGCATGGAAATCTGGCCCCATGCTGCCTGGTGCGGGAGATGACAGCCCTGTTGAACCCCTCCAAACTGAATCCCACACCCACTGTGCCCCGATGTCCGGTCCACAGTAACCTGCCTGCTAGACTTGGTGACCTCAGTCACTGTATTGAGTCACAGGTAAGGCCAGAAACTAAGTGACAGCTCCCTACACATGACTCCTCTGGCCTCATCATAGATATAATTGATTTGCTACCACAACCAAGAGGCCTCAAGGCTTCAAGAAAGAACCCCCTTACCTTTGCAAGACCTGCCATCCCCCATTAGGATACAGGAACTCACAAAGGTGTCTGGTTTGCTATGGTTTCAGTGTCAGCCTCTTCTCGGCAGCCCTCCGGCACGGGGTGAAGACTACCTTCTTTCACCCCTTTCCTGTTCTCTCTGGGGCCCCCTGTCCTGGTTTGCAATGCAGCCTCACTGGTCACCACCGCAGGCCTTCAGACAGGTTTCAATGTCTCTGAACTGCCATGAGGTGTGGAAGCAGTTTGGGGGAACTTTTTTACCAGGAAGCCTGTCTGACCTTACCTAAATTTCTGTGTGAATTAGAGGAGGAAATTGTCCAACTGTACTCTGTTACATCCAGGTCTCCAATGGAAATATATGTGTGGAGAAGTTCAAGGCAGAACTCCATCCATCACCGGAGTCTAGGCCTCCGGGCCTGTCAAAATGCCTGTGAACAGCGGTTTTCAACACAGCCTCCGAGTCTGCTCTCCTCAAAGTAGATAATTAAGCTGCTCCTCCTCCGGCCTCTGGGACTACATTCTGGCTCCCGGGCACGCCAGCTTGGTGATCACCTCCTAGCTCTGACAGACCCCAGGTTCCCTCCAATTCTCAGTCTCCTGTCTCCCGTCAGGCTTTCTCAGTTCCACGGGCTTCTGAATCACCCTCCTCAGAAACATTTTGTTCCCAGAATTTTTTTCACCTTGCCATAAAAACATGGAATTATTTTTTTTTAATTTGAAATTCTTTTTGAGTCTTCTTTTATAGATCTGTCATTTATACAATGGCTGGAAAACTTTCTAAAATCAGATATAATTTATGAACCCCTTCTTTTCGGCATAATGTCATTTTGTGCATTAAAATGATAATGACTGGAGGAATCAGATGTGTCTCTCCATCAGGGGGTGGGGGTAGTCAGTGGAGATGGTGGGTGGGGGGCTGTTCCGGTTCTTCTGAAGTAAGTCTCAGTGAGCCTGTGCACAGCTCCCATCAGGGGCTTTCAAGAAAGGGGGAAAACAGGAAAAAATGTATTTTTCACATCATTCTTGAAATGAAAATAACAGTGAAAAATAATTGAAACTTATGGCCCTTACAAAAGAATGAGGCCTTGAGAAATGGTTAATGATATCTCTTACACATAAAGTTTTTGAATTACACTTGATTTAAAAATATATATAAAATATATACATATACTATACATATATATTTTTCTATATTTATATATACTATATATTTATATGCATATACTTATATATTATATACTATATGTACTTGTATATTTATATGTATATATTTATATATTTTATATATTTATATGTATTTTATATATTTATATATGTATATTTTTATATGCTTATATGTATATATTTATATATTACATATTTATATTAATATATTTTATATATTTATATGTGCATGTTATATATTTATATGCATGTATGTATTTTATATATTTATAAGTATATATAATAAATTTATATGTATATATTGTATATATTCATATGTATGTATTTTATATATTTATATTTATATATTGCACATATTTATATTTATATATTTTATTTCTCTGTTGTATATATTTATATGTATATATTTAATATATTTATATGTACATACTTATATATACATACACACACACACACACACACACACACACATGTCTTTTGAAGTAGTTGAGGGCAGTATGTAAAACAGTTGTTCTCAGTCCTAGCTGTGCAGTAGAATTGCCCAGGGGAGGTTTTATAAAAATATTAAATCAGATGTGAATCTAACATGCATCCTGTGCTGAGAACAGCAGGATAGTGGCCCTCAGAAGATAGGGCTCTAAGCTCCATCAATATTGTTGGTACATTGCATGATCTTGGGGTCAATAAGAAAAGCTAATTCTTACTCCTTACCATGGACCAAGTGCTGTTCCAAGCCCTTTTCTCATATTGACTGTTCTTAAGAGCCTTTGAAGTAGGTACTATTATTACTCTGTTTCTCAGATGAAGAAGCTGAGGATCAGAGAGCTTAAGTAACTTGCCTAAAGTCACACAGCCAGTACTTGACTGAGGAGGGATTTGAATCCACGCAGTCTTGGGCTGGTGATCTCTACCTGCTATGCGTGCTGCCTCCCTAAAGGATTTAAGTATCTGTTTCTACATAGTCCAAATATGAATTATTTTGCTCATCTATAAAATTAGGTAAGCTGAACTAGGTGATTTTCAGAGTTCTGTGGTTATAGGGTCTCTGTTTTAAAGACAATGAAAATGAGCCCGAGAGAAATAAGTGTTTTGCTGCTATGAGTAAGCCAGTGAATCAGAGCCAGTTCTCCAGCCCAGGCCTTCCAAGTCATAGTGTAGAATTCTTTCCAATCCACAGTAAAACAAGCTGGAGAAGAGGGTTGCCCCTAAAATATCCCAGGGGAAATTAAACTACTTTGTGAAAAGAACTCAAGTCCTAGGTTTGAAATGGCGACACAAATCTGAAACCTGTGTGCCTTCTGTATGGGAGACGGTCTAAAGTGATATTAATGTAACCAAATTTCAATTCAGTACCCATTGTTTGCAGATCCCTGATCTACATGCTGTGAGAACAGAATAAAAATGTGTGGTCTCGTTTTCACTGGAATACACACACACACACACACACACACACAAAACGCGCACGCGCGCGCACACACACACACACACACAGAGAACATTAACCACAGGGGAGAGGACAGCCTTCCACACACCTCTGTGTCAGGAATGATGCTTCAGCCCAGTTCTTGACCTCTCCCTTCCTAGCATCTCCCAATAGAAGGAGGAGTTGTTTGAGGAAATTGAAGAGTGACATTTATTAGAGGGTGTGGTCACTGTATTAAAAAGGCACAGGCTTTGCCCAGCCTTCCCTTGCAGTCAACTCCCTGCAGTGGACCTGGGGACAGTCTTGCCTCTCTCTCTCCATGTGCATGCTTGAGTGCTTCGGCCACTTTGCAGGTCCCCACACCAAGCAGCCATCTGGAAGGTAACCAGATGCTCTGGTTTAAATCCTGAGTCCAAAACTACGATTGTCAGGAGGCTGACTCCTTTGGAGCTCTAGAGCCTGAAGATATGCACTCAAACCCTAAATTTCCAGAAATTCTGCATTGCAGAGCATTCTCCCAGCCATCTGCCCTATCTCCACCCACACGTGAGTCATCAGGATGACTAATGTTACTCTGAGATAAGTAGCATGATCCTAAATGCACCCTGTGATGGCATCCACAGAGCAAGCATTGAAACAGAAATAACGCTTCAGGTTTTGCCCTGGAAGAAGTCACATCTCTCTTATTGACATCAATGGATGCTAACTTCCAGGCAAGCTCAGACATTCAACCTTAGATATTTAGACGAATAAAAAGGGTGGAAAGTAATCTCTTTTTCTGAGAAAAAAGACTTGAAAGGGGAAGGAGGAGAAGGAAAAGGCGGAGACAGAGAAGAAAGAGGATGATAACGAACAAAGATGAAGGCAAGAAGAAAGAAGAATTAAGAAGTGGTTCTTGGTCGTACACCACCTCTTTAGAAATAGCATTTTTATGAGTTAAATGCAAATGAATTAAAAAAAAACATGTGGATCAAATTCCCCTAAAAACATTCATGGGCTTAAAGTTTTAAAAGAAAATAGGACCAGCGCCAAATGCATTGTGGTCTGGGCCAAGCCCAGAGGGAGGTGGTCTGGCCTGTATACACTACACACCTGGGTTCCCTTGTGTGCAGTGGGCGTTGGGAGCTGTGGGACCCTAAGGTGCCTTCCACACCTCACTGTCAGGTGGCCACAATTCACGAGTTCTCATACCGTGGACAAAGTGCAAGAAGGGGCAGATTTGGCTAGGATGGACTCTTGGCTCCCCAGCATAGCTAAAAATCTGAAACCAATTTCTTGATCTCTTCCCCCGCGCTTACAAAAGACAGATTCTGAGCAAGGGAGGCATCAAACCCAGGCTCAGCAATAGATGTTCTATCTTGATATAGTCTGAAGCCAGGCATCTGGGTCTCTGATGTGGATATCCTACAGATGTGTAAGAGTCTACTCTCTCACACATGGGCATATAGATGACTTTTCTGTTGTTATTTATTTGAGACAGAGCATATCACTCTGTTGCCCAGGCTGGAGTGCACTGGCGAGATGTCAGCTCACTGCAACCGCTGCCTTCCGGGTTCAGGTGATTCTTTTGCCTCAGCCTCCCAAGTAGCTGAGATTACAGGCACATGCCACCATGCCTGGCTAATGTTTGTATTTCTAGTAGAGACGGGGTTTCACCACGTTGGCCAGGCAGGTCTCCAACTCCTGACCTCAAAGGATCCATCCACCTTGGCCTCTCAAAGTGCTGGGATTATAGGTATGAGCCACCGTGCCTGGTCTAGATGACTTTTGACATACAGTAGCCATCCCTTATGAGCACCGCTATGTCCCGGGCACTATATTAAGGGCTTTATCTACATCAGTTATGTTATCAACAGTGGTTCTCAAATGAGAATTCTTAGGCTCAAGAGTTCAGTGACTTGTTCAAGCTCCTATACCTCATTTCTGATAGGAAGGAGGGGTACAGGGAACAGGAGCCATTGTATCATGCTGTAATGCCATAGTGTTAGTGTCCTTAATCACCTTGTTAGAATATTACTTCAAATGTAAGTTTGAAATATATTCAAAAACCATCAGTAAACTCCAAATGATTCATTTACAAAAAACAATCACAGGGAGACGGCACCTTGTCATCTCTTAGACAGCGCTTCTAGCTGTATTCTTATCTGGTTTGTGTATTCAGGCAACGAGACAGCATTTCAATACTAATCTGAGAAAATCATAATTAGACATGTAAATGGATTGGAGAAAAAATAGAATAATGCATTTTAAGATACATGTAATTATTTTTCTATCTTCCCTCCCCAAAGCAGGGTAGATAATCAAAATTTATCTATGCCACAAGAAAAATTGCTCTTTTCTTTCTTCTGTGTTAGCTTGTGTCCTTATACATATCCACAGCATTGGCTCTTGTCATTTTGTGGTAATTAATCTCTTAATTATCTGTCTTTTTCGCTTGACTCTGAAGGCAGGGACCGTATCTGATGCACCCAGTGCCCCTAGTTTTGGTTCAACGCCTTTAAGGCCCCTTGCACAAGGATGACTAATGTGTGGCATGCATGCCTGCTCTACCTTCCCACAGTCGTGGAAGACATTGCTAATCAATCACTGCACTGAACCCCTTGCTGGTCTTAGAAATGTGAAGATAAACCTGTGGGTTGACACCACCAAATGATCATAGAAAAAAACCTTTTCTACACCCCTGTTATATGTGTAAATATGAAGACTTCCTTGGTTAGGAAAGGCTCTGGAAACATAAGAACAGACAATGGAAAAAAATAGCACAGGCCCCCAAATCAACATCTGTTCTCTGCTGAATGCTGGTTCAGAGAAGGACTCATAAAAAAAATAAAAATAAAAATAAAAAAGACATGGACAAGTGGCCCCTGTTGGGAAAATCTATCTTGGAATTGTTTTCATCTGGAGCTAAATGAGGAGATCCAAGTTTTCTTCAGTAGTAACGCCTGGAGATGTGAGATTAGGGGGTGTCAGAGACTATGGCAAAACTACTGTAACTGAAACCCTGAATAAAACCATCATGCAGAGGGGGCTTGAAAGCTTCCTGGCTCTCATAGTATCTGGTGTCCGGTCATTTCAGAGGCTCGAATGGACCTCCACTCTTTCCATTGGTTTGATTGCATGAGTTAAGCAAGTGCTTTTCTTGGTGAAACTGGTTTGAAGCCTAACCAATTGATAGTACAGTTTTAAAACCATAGAAAAATAAGAACATAATTATATAATGTTCTGGGCATTCATATTGCTTTAAAATTTTGCCTATCTGGCTTACAAGACCTGTCATCAGCAAAGCTCTGGGCTGCCTTCATGCCACCACTTCTGATCGGGGGGTTGGAGGACACCATGATTTGATGACTTTGGAACACCTATGTCCTTTGTTCCCATACCCCTTTACTCAATAATGACTTAGCCATGAGGTGTTGGTTTTTTCTCTGGGTTCTTAAATCAGAGATTTGTCCTTCTTGCATCTAAAGCAAAAGCTCATTTTTGGTAGGAAGCAGCTCGTAGGGTTCTAGCTCCAGCCATGGTTACATGCATGCCTTTGGAGATGTTTCTTTCCTTCTTTGTGTTTCTGTCAAATGAGGGGGTTGAAACGGTGACCTCTAAGGACTCATATGATGGTGAGGTTCTTTGACTGACTCTGCTCAGAGCTGGACAAGATTGAGGTCTCAAGTTGATCCCTTCCCTCTGGCTTGGCACTTTTCCAGGCTGAGGGAGCTGGCCTCTCTATCACGGCAGGAGGGATTAGAAAACCACAGAATGCTTCCCTACACAGTCTCCCATGAGCCTTGGCCTCCCCACATAGGCTTGTTGCTGTTTTGTCTCATAAAGATGAAATATATTCCTCTGTTCTGAGCTCTATGGTCCCCACACTCTCTTTTTCTCCCTCCTATTTTTAAGCTTATACTCCTTCTAGAGTAATCTGTTCACAGCACCAACCCCCATGTCTTAGGGATGCTAAGTGACAAAGGCACGCGTATAGAGTAGGAAGAAGGGACTTTTCCTTTTCTGCAACCTGCAATAAGTCACAGTGTGAGTAAAACCAAGGTTCAGGCCTAGACCTAGTTAGTAAAGTTCTTCTAGGCTCTGGAAGTCACAACGTGAGTAAAACCAAGGTTCAGGCCTAGACCTAGTTAGTAAAGTTCTTCTAGGCTCTGGAAGTCACAACATGAGTAAAACCAAGGTTCAGGCCTGGACCTAGTTAGTAAAGTTCTTCTAGGCTCTGGAAGCTAAAATCCAGTCTCCCACTAAAACCTGGGGGCTGAGAGTTCAAAAAGGGTCATTTTGAGACCCCTTGCCCCTTGGATCGGCCTCCTGCTCCAGTGAAAAAGGAAAAGACCAAAGCTCAGGCTGACGAAATGGCTACAATCTGTGGAGTGCATGGATTCCCCCCAAAGAGAAAGCTTGCTTGTGTGGGTAAACACTCTTTTAAGAGCCACAAATCAGTCTCTGTCTCCCTAATCTGGGACTTCTCAAGCAATTCATACTGGATATCCGGTGGTTAATCGGTGGACAGTCTTTTTAATTCGGTAGAATTAGGGACTTCAGAGCTGCTCGTGCAATGTGATAGGATGGAAAGTCCATCATTACAGAAATGAATGGGGAAACGAAAAACAGATGACAGAGAGCAGGGAGACTACCTTTCATTCTTCGCACCTGATTCTTACAGGAGACCTGGTAACATCTTCATGGTTTATGAAGACCAGAGTAGCTGACTTTAGAACTTGTGTCTCCTGAATCTTCATCCACGTCTTTTCATTCTTGAGCCCTTACTTCCCTTATTGGAGACCATCTCCCATATCCCAGCCATCTCTTCCTCATCCCTATTCTCCAGATACTCCAGCACTTTCATTGTCATCTCCTGGACCTTTCCAAAAATGCTTTAGAGTACTTATGTGTCCTGCTTGAAGCCAAATTATTAACTGCACAAATAGACTGATGTTCGGTTTCCAAAAGGATTTTTACTTTACTTCACGGAAGTCTTCTTTGGAGAATAAGTTCTTCTGTATTTAAATAAAACTTTATCTCTGGAAAGTAGGATTGAGGATCAAAAGCCGCAAGCCAACGCTGTGCCCTAAAGAGCCATGTGCGAGACAAATTTACAAGGAAGTGGAGATTATGAGCAACAGAAGGTAAAAAACCAAGCAAAGGTACACATATATAGTAGGAAGAGAGGAAGCCAGGAATAGAGGGGGAGAGGCCAGAAAAAGCACAGACCTAGTGGGTAGAGTATCCAAGGATCCCAAGAAAGATCCCCTAAATTCTTTTCCTGAGATCCAGAGATTTGCCTTGGATCCAGTACCTGCTTCCTGAGGCCTGACTTCATCACCATCTCCCTAGTGACAATAGTCCCTTTACTGAGTCAGCGGAGAGAGACACTGTGCCTTCATCCCCAAGTGCCTCGGTTGATTGCTTGTTTGTTTCAAGCATGAAGCCATTGGGTAAAATTCAGCACATCTGAACTTCCAGCAGCTTAGTGGCAAGGGAAAGGTCCCTGGTTTGGCTAATGATCAGAGAAAGCCACAGTGAATCAGCAGGGACACTCTTTGGAGCCGACCCGATGTGACTTTTCCCTGAAGCAGAAGGCAGGGTAAAGAATGAGAGGAATGGATGGAGGCATATCCCACTAGGGCATCATGAAAAACAGCTAACTGACCTGAAACCATGGGCTGGAGGCTCTGCGATCAGCTGCTTTGACACAAGTAAGATCCGCCTTCGTTACTCATGTGGCTTGGGATGGACTCTGCTGAGTCCCATTGAACCCATTCAACAATTTTCATACGAATCTCAGGGTTAGGTTCATACTGAATGCTCTCCCGCACCAGAAAAAGAAAATTGTATGCAGACACTTTAAGAATAGTTCAATACTGGGCCGGTGCAGTGGTTCATGTCTGTAATCCCAGCACTTTAGGAGAAATGGTCCCCACACTCTTTTCTTCTCCCTCCTTTTTTAAGCTTAAACTCCTTCTAGAGGAATCTGTTCCCAGCAACAGCCCCCACGTCTTAGGGATGCTAAGTGACTTTTCCTTTTCTACAACCTGCAATAAGTCACAAGGTGAATAAAGCCAAGGTTCAGGCCTAGGCCTGGTTAGTAAAGTTCTTCTAGGCTCTTGAAGCTAAAATCCAGGCTCCACTAAAATCTGGGGGCTGAGAGTTCAAGAAGGGTCATTTCTAGACCCCTTACACATCTGTAATCCCAGCACTTTAGGAAGCTGGTGGATCACTTGAGGTCAGGAGTTTGAGAACAGCCTGACCACCATGGTGAAACCCCGTCTCTACTAAAAATACAAACGTTAGCCTGGTATGGTGGCACATGCCTGTAATCCCAGCTACTCGGGAGACTGAGGCAGGAGAATCACTTGAACCCAGGAGGCGGAGGTTGCAGAGAGCTGAGATCACACCACTGCACTCCAGCCTGGGTGACAAAGAGAGACTCTGTCTCAAAAAACAATGATAATAATAATTCAATACATTTGTAGATAGATCAAAGAAGTGGATATCATTTTCCATTGCCAAAAAGTAGAGTCCCTCAAAGTACCAAGCATGCAACCTAGAAAAAAAAAAAATGCTCATCTATCTTTTTCTCTTCCACTCAGACAGAGCTCCAGGAGGTCCTTGAGATAACAGGGCAATTAATCTCCTTTCAATAACGAATAGGAGTTAGTGGAAGTAGCTCTGATCAGAGAATGGGAAGGAATTGAAGTGGGCAGGATCCCAGTCTCTTCACCTCCATCAGATGGAACAGCTCAGCGTTTATCCACGCTACGTATTGAACTTCTGCCTAAACTTCCAATTAAAGTGTTTCATTGATTAAAATATTTTCAAAAGTAAAATGATATAGAAAACCACTGAATTTGGCTTCCAAAGTAAATTTTCTGAGGAAAAAAATTACTGTTGAGGGGGGGAAAATAATGTTTCTAAGATTTGTCCAGACATTACACACACAGGCACACACATACATAAAATGCCATCAACACAGAACATCAACATTTAAAAAAAATAGAGATGGAGTCTCGCTATGTTGCCTTCTCTGGTCTCTCGAACTTTTGGGCTCAAGCGATCCCTTTGCCTCTGTCTCTCAAAGTGTTGGAATTACAGGTGTGAGACACCACACCCGGCCAGCATTGCTTCTAGAGTCAGATCATTCAATCATTTAACAGACCCTGAGGCAAGGCCAACTGAGGTATTATTTATATCCTACCTCATTAATCCTCATCCCCAAATACTTGATGTATACTTGCTTTAAATGTCACTGCCCCATAAGTAAAACTTTAATTTTTATTAAGCAAAACCTTAAGAAAGTTAATTATTAATTAAAATTCAATATGTATTAATCAACATCTTATATTTAAGAAAAAATAGAAGCTAACTTGGGGGCCTTGTTAATATATGCAGATTCTCTGGCCTGTCCCACTTCCCCCAAGATTCTGTTTTAAAAGGTCTGAGGTGGGGACTTAGAGCCTGCCATTATAAGAAGTCTCCTAGCTATAGACGATACTGTAAGAAACACCAGTTAGGCTGCAGCTTCTTGAGCTGGCAAGAGGATTGTATATAAGTGATGGTTAAGAAATCGCTCCTAGTAGAAACTATCAGAAAAGTGGATGAAGCAGGAGAGGGAAGGGGAGGAACATAAGCCAGGCTGTGACTTCAAGTAAAGTCCCAGCTTCAGTAAGACCCTGCAGGGGAAGCCCTCGGCCTGCGTTCCAGTGAATCAAGGGATCTGCCCTATCACACACTTTCCAGTCCATCACTGGCCAAGGGCTGACCCACAGAGGATGGAGATCCCCAGGGACCACCAGGGCTCTGCATTTTGTGGGTAAAGAAACACCACAGCTGAGGGAGGTCCTAATGGAAGTCGAAGATGTATAGGTGTGAGTAATTAATCAGAGGGAATCTGGGTGGATCAGGCAGGTGGAAGGAGGGGATGTGGGTAGAGTGAGCAGCTGAGGTGCTATCACAAACTCCAGGCTATCAAGTGGGTTAGGCCTAGGAGGCCACAGTTTAACAGCACATTCACTCTAAGAGGCTGCTTTGCTGAAAAATCAGTGCCAACAAACATGGAAAAACAAAAAAGCCCAAGGAAATATTTATGCAAGCTTGGTTGGATGAGTAAATAAGAAAGGAATAACCAAGATGAAAGTGTTGCTGTACTCAAGCATCGGTAATTTCATGTAAAGTCAAAGGTCCCTCAAATATGACACTGATTCTAAAAGAAGATTTTTCTATTCCGTTGGCATTACATCTTGTTGACACTCTTTGAAGGAAGCTTTATGGAATAATTTCCCATCTCACTGCCTCTTTCCACTATGGAGTGTTCAAGCTGTTAACCTTGTCAACTTCATTCATCTCAATCTTTCTCCTCAGCACCACGTTTATATTTCTACAATTCTGATGATCACACTTATCTCTCTTGTTCCTGGTACTGAACCATAAACTTCTTGAGGGTTAAGATCTTGTTTAATTATCAATACACTTCAGGGACTACAGCAATGGTCTTCACAAACTCTGAGCAGATAATCGAGGCTTGCAGGTTGACTGAATTATCCACAGTCCAAAGCTTTACTTTGATAGTTCCATGCAAGCAAAGTTTTTCCTAGACTTCCATTCTATTGAATTTCTTAGGTTTATCAACCAAAGAATCCTTTAGGTGATTAATCCTAATTCCTTAGGTAATTAATCACCCAAATATTTATTGAGCATCTAGTCTGTACCCATCTTGACATTGGGAAGGTCACAAAGTAGTGTAAAACACAATCCAAGTGCCCTAGGTACTTAAATGTCTTGAAGAGAAACAATTTTTAACAGATTTGAATCAAAAAAGAGGATACTATAATCATATAATCAAGCGCAAGATTATCAAATGCCACTGAAACTCAATGGTAGTGAATAGATCAGAGTTCATTGTAAAGTACACACCATAAAAGCACAAGGAGCTCAAATAGTTTTCATATTCATGTCAGCACTCATCAGTTGGTAGTGGTTGCATACAGAATCATCTCAGGAAATCTTAGTTTAAATGTGAGCTGAGTCAGCATCAGATTGATTAGCAGTGTCTGCCAGGGCAAGAAATGATGACTGGTTGCAGGCATGTAGCAAATTGAACATTCTTGTAGACATGCTGCACTCTATGATCAAGAATGGTTTCATAGGCAAGAGCTCGTGGAACGTGACAACCAAAGGCAAATCTAATGCCATTTTTTTTCAAAGAATTAAAATTTCCAGTAACAAGCTGGCTTTTCCCAGAATACCAACATTTAGTTCACTAATGGAGCCCAGTCCCAGTGGAAGCCAAGTTAATGCCAGTGCTTGCTTTTTCTCCTTTCTAGACATGTTTGTCAAATCAGATCTCCTCCTGGAGTGCTCATATGTCTAAATTCACCTTGTAAAGAGAGCCTGCCAAAAAAGGAAAAGAGAGGGGAAGCTAATCTGAATTCGATGTCAGTAAAGAAATGCAGGCAGAGAAATGCCACCATTCAGCAGTGATACCCCAGTGCTGTTTGGATATCATTTGGTAAAGGATTTTGTAGGAAGTGACTCATATCATCCCCAGGGTTGGTAATCTCCAGGTTAGGCAGATCCTGGGGAGGTCAGGTAAGAGCAGTGAAGTGTGTAGAAGAAAGAACAATGAAACTGACATGTAGAAGAATTGGGTTCTAGTGTCAGATCTAGCACTTCCTCCACTGAAAGCCTGAGTAGCATTTGAGTCTCAGCTGCCTCATCTAAAATACAGAGCCAGCATTTTTGACTTCTATGGAAACTAAAGTATCTGTAGTTTAGGGCTAGCATCCGTTATTCCTCTTTCTTGGTAAGAGTGCCCTGAATATATTTTGGGTCACCATCCTACCTCCTTTTTAGATGTGTAATTTGATTGAGATTGAACTTCACTTCTAGTACCTAAGCCGTCTATGAATGGCATAAGCCCATTTTTCTGGTAAATCATTAAAAGTTGGGTACAAACAGGTGTGCTGGTAAATGTTTAACAACTGGCTCTGTAGATAGTAAAAGCCTTATTTTCAGCAATTGCCAATTTCTGTGGCCTAAATATTCCCACCATGGCTGATGTTGAGCTACCAACATGACATCCTTGAACTTGAATCCAGGAAGAAATCCACACAATCAGATTAAGGGACCAGCACACCACTGGCACAATCCAGTAGAAGTCAAATTCAGGCTGGATAAAAGAGGGCATTAATATCCGCTTGGCTTGGTTCTATGAAGATATGATGCTTGGAACTAGTACAGCTATTTGCTACAAAGAGAGGAACTTGTAGAACCGGAGCCACCCAAGAGCACGATGAATCTGAACCTGAGACTTGGATCATTTCAGACTGAAGCCATTTCTACTTACAAATTCACATGTTTGCCTGAGTTATTTTGAATCAGGTTTTATGTCACTTCCAACCAAATATAAACCAATCATACACTACATATATCATAAAATTATTCTAAGAATAAAATGAGATAAACTATACAATTCAAGGTCTTCCTCTTCTGATTGGTGTTTGCAAAGGATCATACTGTTCTCTCCAAGGAACCCCTAAGACAAAGTTCTCCAATAGGTCATAACTGTCCTGGAGTGAAGAGAGCACAGATTTTCTTTCCTGCTGTATATTGGCAGAGATGATAAGAGAGAGGAACTTCTCTTAGGAATATAACAGTCTAGGGGCTTTAAAACAAGAGTTGAATCTGTCAAAGGAGAGTTGTTTTTTGTTGTTGTTGTTGTTTTTTGTTTTTGTGTGTGTGTGTGTGGTTTTTTTTGGCCACACTTTAGACGTTTGCCTGGGGTCTTAGAGGGCCCATTTGATTACCACTTAGAAATGCCAGAAGCAGTTAAAACTGAACTTTTCTATAATACTGCTGACCATAGAAGCCCAAGTAACAGCGGGACAGTCATTTGCCAAGAAAGAGAAGGTTCTGTTGTAGCTAAGAGTCTGTGCCTCTCAGAAGAGGAGATAAAAAACAGGGTATGAAGGAGGCATTCCTTCCTGGCCACACAAAAATGTGCTAAGAAGTCAAATCTGGAATCTCAAACACTCCATTAGAGGAGTTTCACAGCCAGACACAAGAGAAAGACTCTTACCAATAGCAAGTCTCTTACCAATAGCAAGACTCATACCAGCAGCAACAGATTACAATGGGCCCTTGCTTTTCTTATAAAATGCAGGGATCAATGATTCTCCAGTCCCCTTCCATAGCCAAGGATCTTACAGCTTAAATATTGGGTTTATCCGATTGTTGAAAGAATCTAAAAAGTAGTCAGGGGACCTATAGCCTTTTCATGATACAAGAGAAAAGTGAGGGAACTGGCTTGAACACAGGACTCTTGACTTGATGGAGGCTACAGCCTAGATGTCCTGACTTCAGATTTAGTATCTTTACCTCCTTCATAGTTCCTAATCAATTAGCCTTATATTGGGATCTTGTCATTCAGGTTTTTATTATCTAAGTGCATGCAGTTACAAAGTTTCATAGGGAACCTCATAAACATCAAAATCTCAAAATATTCCAAAGTAATGTTCTAGCAACTTACAAATTCAGTCTCCACTCCTCTGTCCCGCCTTGCTTAACACTAGCAACCATCCCCTCCTATCAGTTATGAACCATTTGGAGGAAGTCTTGGGCTAAAATGCAAATACAAAGCAAGCCCCATGCAAAGTTAATTCACAGACTAGTGAAAGATTTCACAAAGTTGATGAAAAGGATAGTAGAGGTCACTGGGAGGGAACACACACAAAACCACCAACAAATACAACAAATGAATGTGTTTCATTGTTTGAACACAGCAATGAAAGAAAAAAAAATCAACAATAAATGTCAGGAAAAGTGTTTTCATTAGTGATTTAAATATTAAAGAGTTAATAGAAGTCTTTGGGGAAACTGATGAAGTTCTCAAATATTTTCACTCCAAAAAATCCCTTGTCTTTTATTATCTTAAACTGATACATAATTGTACACATTTATAGGGTGCCATTGGATAATTTGAAACATGTATACCACGTGTAATAATCAAGTCAGGGTAATTAACAGGACTTTTTAAAATTTCAATAAAAATCAATGGTTAGGTAAGGGATGTTGAAAAATATGCCAAAATCTCATCCCTTGATTCGTTCTTTGTTCATTCTCAGAGTTAACAAATTGTTGTGTTTATAGTCTGTATTTTGCTAAATATAAGGTAAAATAAATTATTTGTTTCATTTTAATCAATATGCAGACCCAATGAGATCATTTTACTTTATTCACTCTTACAAAATTTTGGTCCTTGATTTTAAGTGGATTTATACTCAGGTCTTTTTCTTCTATCACTTATCCTTACATAATAGGGGTCTCCTCTACATAGAAGGAACCTATTAACTGTTTATTGAATGGTTGGTTAGATGAATAGAAATGGCTTCTCTGCCTTCAAGCAGGATCATAGTTAGACAAGCCTTGATCAACAAGCAATTGCAGCATGGTTCTTAAAGATGTTTCTGGAAAAGAATGGCTTAGCATCTATGAGCCTTTCAGTCAGACAGAAGAAATTGGTAGCATTCTATTAAATATCACTAGTCGGTCTCCTGTTCCACCTCAATCAAGGCATAAATACAAGTGAAACCTTTACTTAGTGCCAAAAGCATTTACTTTGGCCTTACACTGTGAAAGCATTTAGTACCATAGCTTTCCTCGAGGGAGCTTATAGATTAATTAAGGGATTAGATGTAGAATAGTTGCAGTCTGATGTATAATCATATAAAATCAAAGGCTAGTGCATATAACACAGATGCTGAAAACCTAAAAGTACTGCAGAGAAGAGGAAAATAGAGCCATTCAATGGGTTAGCATCAGTGGGATAATGATGAACAGAAAAGAGGGAGGGTATCCCAAAGTAGGAGAGAAGCAGCATCATAAATGGCAAAAGGAACACCTGGATGCTGGGGGTTTAGGAGCATTGTATTAAAGAACAGCAGAGAGTTGGATGAAGGTGAGAAAATCCCATTCCTGTTTGAGGCCCATCCCACGGGTGACATTTCAGCAGCTTCTTTCACTGACCCCTCAAGAGCCTGTGCACATATGCATGGGTTTCTGCACCAGTACTTAGCACTAGTCCAAAACCACTTTCTTATCAGTTTAAGTTGGTGTCTCTTGTGAGCAAGAAATCTGTTCTACCCATACATGAAGGCTTACACTTATGGTTTTCCAAATCCTGTTTCTCCATACTCAAAGAGATTATCCATTTGAGGGTTGCAGCAATTATCTGCTGCCACAATACTGCTGCATAATTAACAATCATAAAACCACTGCTGGGTACAATAATACACTTTTATTCTGCTAACCAGACCTCAGGGTTCAATTATTCAGGTTGGACTTGGCTGATCTTGGCTGGGCTGGCTCACACATCTAGGGGTAGAGGGCTGTTGACCCATTTAGAAAAGTCTTAGCTGAGATGAATGTGGTGACTCTGCTGTATTCCGCATGTCTCTCATCATCCATCAGGCTAGCCTGGGTATGTTCATGTGGCAACAGTAGAAGGTAAGTGTTAACAAGTCCAGTTGCACAGTGCTATTCAAGCCTGTGTGTGTGCTTCACATTTGCTAACATTGGCACAGCAAGTCAACGGCAGAGGCCAGAGTCAGAGATACAGAGCATGACAAAGTTACATGGCAAATGGTGGGGAGGAAGAACTGAGCCCCTTTATGTCATCAATCTGTGGTGAAGATCATAACACCTTGTAATTAACAAGGCAGGAAAAGGACCAGTAGGTATAGTCATGTGATCCATTAGACAGCCTTCCTTAAAGCTCTCTTCAAGCCTTGAACACCAATAAGAGGAGAAGGGGGAGTGCTTATGTGATTTTTTTTAAAGTGAGCTAGCTGAGCAGCAAGCATTTTCCCAAGGCTGCCCTGTTCTATTCAGAATAAAGACACAGGCAATAGGCCATGCTTGGATGCCTCGGACCATCTGCCAACAAAAACAGAAAAAAAAAATTAATTATGAATGGTGTCTTCCCATGCTAATCATTTATTGTAAAGGATTTCTCCAGCTTGTTTATAATAGCTGTTGCCTAAGGGTGCATGCTGTATAAATTGTCTGATTACAGGATACAGAGCGCTTCTTAATAGGCCTCAGCTGATTAGGAGAAGGGAAAGAAATTAAAGAGGCCATTTCCCTTTAGGTATGCAAATACCTCCCAGAACAAAAGACAAAGATATGATAGACCATGATGAAACACACCCTCTTTTCTTTTTACCTTAAATTATGTACGAGGCAAGGAGCAAGCTTCATTGCATGTGTCAGCTGAAATGTGAATGGTCTAGTAATTGAAACAATACCAATGCCAGAAATGCATGTTAGATGTCGAGCTAAACTAGCTCCCTGGGCAGCCCTGCAGCAAATGGTAGTGCAGTGTTTGGATCTCTCTGGATAAGGGGTCACTTCTAACCTTTGAGTAATTTGACTCTGGCTCATTGAGCTAAATTTGTTTGGATCACCCTGGCCTTCTCATTTTTGAAGCCAAAATTTACATGTCAACATCTGGCAGGAAGGGCAGTTGGAAGGCAGAGTGTGTTTGAAAAACATAGAAGTGCACGGTTAGAGTCATTTCTTCTTCTCACTTCTCAGGCACACAGAGATTCACGCATACACATACATCTCACAGACATGCGCATGCACACACACACACACACACATGCAGGAACCTCTGTTCCCACAAAGATTTTTCCTCTTAAGATGTCTATTAGTGCTTCGAAGGGGTATATTCAACATGGTATGTTATTGTGACTTACTTTTTCAAGGAGCAGGGATTTTATTGGTCTCCCCAACCAGTTATAGAAAATACAGAGGTGCATAGAGATGTTGAGGGTAGTGACAACATGAGGATTCTACTTATTTGGAAGTACACATGCTGTGGCCCAGATGTCAGGCACTTCCAAGCATGAATTATAGATGGATGAAAGGAGATTAAACCCTTGCAGCCTACATGGGTAGTCTTCCCTACTTCAGAGGTTAGTAAATCTCATGTGCATCTTATCAGTGCTTTATTAGAGCTGAATTTATTTTCTATCACTGCATAGAAAATCACCTCAAAACTTAGTGACTTAAAACAACATTTATTATCTCACAGTGCTCATGAATTAGAAGTCTGGGCACAATTTAGGGGGGTCCTTTGTGTCATAAGTTTGCAATCTAGGTATTGGCTGAGGTTTCAGTCTCATCTGAAAGCTTGACAGGGGCAGGATCTGCTTCCAAGCCCACTTACTTGATTGTTATTGGCAGGATTCAGTTCCTTGTGGGCTGTTGATCAAAGGCCACCTCAGTTCCTTGCCAGATGACCCTCTCCTTTAGGGCAAGCACACCATAAGGGCCAGAGAGGGGATGCCAGAAAGATAGAAATGATAATCTTTTATAATCAAAGCTCAGGAGTGGTATCACATCACATCTGCTGTATTCTACTTATCAGAAGTAAGTCACTAAATCCAGTCCCCACTCAATGGAAGGGAATTACACAATGGCACAAATACCAGGAGATGGGGTTTTCTGGGAGCCTGTTAGAAGGCTGTGTACCACAAGATCCCTTTGGCATTATTTACCACAAAAAAAATCTTCTCTGGAGGACTGAAAGCTAACCAAGTACTGTTTTTCAGAGTCCCTGAGTTCCAGAAGTAAAATTTGTAAACTAACCTTTCCTCCTTGCTTGTACATTTAGTTTATATTTAATAAAACTATAAGAGCAAA
This sequence comes from Papio anubis, assembly GCF_008728515.1. Taxonomy (NCBI): domain Eukaryota; kingdom Metazoa; phylum Chordata; class Mammalia; order Primates; family Cercopithecidae; genus Papio; species Papio anubis. The sequence goes on from NC_044993.1 coordinate 38,552,368, forward strand.
ATTTGGGTACCTCTGACCCTTCTGCAGAATTGAATGTCCATCTGTACAAATTAATGAGCCCATGAGTGCTTGACCTGCCTACTTGAATTCAGTTGAATCTTACTGAACACTTATGGTGTGCCAGGCACCTTCCTAAGTGGGAATGCAATATTAACCCAGATACATACAGTCTATGTCCAAAAGGAGTTTCAAGTTGGCATGGGCAAAGAATGCATATCACAATGGACTGCTTATATAGATGATGGTAAAGTAAAGGTGGTATGAGACTATATTAGAAAGAATTTGTTACTTAAAAAAATATGAATGATGGACATTGTAATTTCGATTCTTTACCATATTGCAGTCATATAGTCCTGTTCCTATCAGGTTTTTTTTTTTTTTTTTTTTTTTTTTTGCGGGATTATGGGGGGGGTGGTTGGAGTCTCACTCAGTCACCCAGGCTGGAGTGCAATGGTGTGATCTTGGCTCACTGCAACCTCCACTTCTCAGGTTCAAGCAATCCTCCTGAGTAGCTGGAATTACAGGTGTGTGCCACCATGCCCAGCAAATTTTTGTATTTTTAGTAGAGATGGGGTTTCGCCGTGTTGGCCAGGCTGGTCTTGAACCCGTGACCTCAAATGATCCACCCGCCTCAACCTCCCAAAGTGCTGGGATTACAGGTGTGAGCCACCATGCCCGGCCACTATCAGTTTTTATTATATCTTTCTCTCACCAAGACCATGCATTCCCTCAAAAAAAAAAAAAAAAAAAAAAAGTGTCTTCTCTGAAAACTCTCACCATTCTCACCAGCTCCTCCCCCAATACTGGCTCAGTTTGTGGCCTTTGCAATTGTGGTTCTCTCTGCCCACTCTATAAATGATTAATTTATTATCTCACTTGCTCAAAAGAAATCTTGTAACCCCTATCTGAACTGTTCACTTATTCCCAATCATTCACTTATTATCTCTCTTATTTTTTTGTAGTCTTTATGAAAATATTGGTGAATTATTCGCTTTTTTTATGATTGTTACTTTCTTTTCTAGACAGTAAGCATCATTAGAAAAGAAGGGAACCTGGTCTGTTTTGTTCAGCATTATATTCAGTACCAAGAACAGTACACATAGTAGGTGCAGTCTTAATATTTGATAAATAATGAATAAATGAATGAATGAATCCCACATAATGGGGCTTGAGATAACACAGATCCAGAGTTCCAACAGGGTTGTTTATCTCCCAATGCCTCAGTTTCTCAATATGTAAACTGAAAATGCATTCTCCCAAGACCTTCTTTTGTAAAGGAAAAATTAAGGATATCTAAGAAACATTTTAACTGTGGTGTGTAAAAGCAGTATTTAACAATTATTTTTCATGTGTAGTTACTTGGGTCAAAATTTTTTAAGCCAAATCAAGTGCAGCAAAACCTTAATAAGACTATTAGAGAATCGACAGGGAGACAATTTTATCACGTAATCACTTTGGGGTCAGCATGCCTCGATTCCAGTTATGATTTTAGCATGGACTATGAGACCAAAAGTCAATCATTTCCAAGCCTCTCTGTCCTTGAGCTAAAATAAATGATGTAGACTAGCTTATTTAACAATGCCAACTACATTTTTCAAAGAAAAACAAAGTCATTGGGGTCTGCATTAATCCATTCTCATGCTACTAATAAAGTCATACCCAAGACTGGGTAATTTATAAATGAAAGAGGTTTAATTGACTCAGTGCCACAGGGCTGGGGAGACTTCACAATAATGGTGGAAGGCAAAGGAGGAGCAAAGTCATGTCTTGCATGGTGGCAGAGAAGAGGGCATGTGCGGAGGAATTCTCCTTTATAAAACCATCAGATCTTGTGAGACTTACACACTGTTGCAAGAACAGCATGGGAAAAACTCACCCCCATGATTCAATGACCTCCTACTGGGTCCCTTCCATAACACGTGGGGATCATTACAAATCAAGGTGAGATTTGAATGGGGACACAGAGCCAAACCACATAAGGGTCTAAATAAGATTCGTATAGGTCTCTTCTGGCTGAATCTAAAAGGAAATCTATGAGAAGCTTTTGAATACAACCTATGAGAATCCCTGATGCATTCAAATGGTCTATAGAGTCCATAGTATAGATTGGAACTGGGATTGCTCAGAGAACAGAAGATGGATAATCACCATATCTGCAAGGCAGCTTCCAACTGTGAATTCAAAATGCAAAACCTCAACTGGTAGATAGATGGGTAGATATGCAATAAAGCAAGTATTGAAAAACGTTAACGTTAGAATCTAGGTGGTAGGTATATGGTTTATTTTACAATTATTTTCAACTTTGCTACATGTTTGGACATTTTCATAAAAAATATTAGAAAAAATTTAAGTTTAACATCAAAACTTAAGGACTCAAATCCTTGCTATGCACATTTAGGTATTTTGGGCTGTATAGGGGTTCTTTCTTAGGACTATATCATGTCATCCCATTTGCTAGATTGTCACTTTAGATGTTGGTTCATCTAAACCGATCAATGTCTAGAAACTGCTAAGATTGACAAGTGGGTAAGAGATATTCCAGAAGAATGTCAAAATGTAGTGCAAAGAGCAAAGGAAGCCCTAGCAACCACATACTTGCTCATTCAGGACCTTATTTGACCCCATGAGAGCAGCAGGTGGGCAAAACATGACCATCTTATAGGCAAGAAGATGAAAGCCCCAGGAAACCAAGTGACTTCCCCAGGGTCACACAAGTACATGGAAGAGTCAGGTTTTGAACTGGGGTCATTGGACTCGAACTCTTGCGTCTTTATTCTAATTACAATAGCTTAGACTTTAATGAGCTTTTAGTATGTTCCAAGCTCTATCGTAAATGCTTTTCATGTTCTGACTCACAACTTTTTTTCACACCTACATGGAGTAGGAACTTCTTTTATTCTCCTCATTTTATAGAAGGAATTGGAGGCTCAGAGAGGTTAATTAGCTTTTCCAAGGTCACACAGCTAGGACAGGCTAGAGCTAGGATTTAAACCTCATAATGATCCCAAGGTATCTCAGTGCTGTGAAAAGGTATCCAATGATTCTTATCAATGATCATTTAAATGTTAATAAAGCTGTTTTTAACAAAATATCCCTTCAGGGATTCTGCGAATTAGCTAAGCTAAGAATAAAGTCTAGACACAGTATTTTTTGTTATAATATTTTAAACTTTGTGTTTTAAAAGACAAATTAGTAATATACTTTTCTTATGGGACAACTTTTATATTTCTTATGTGTTTTTTTGCTTTTAGTTATTTCAGAGTTAATGAACTTACAATAAAATGTATTTTATTGTTTCTTGAAGCCAAATAAAACCATTATTTATTCTTGAATGGGCCCTTCATGCCAATTTAGAATGGGATAATGGCAATGTTTATTTACACTCAATACATATGTGACTGTAAAGCATGCTTCTAGCCAACACTAACTTCCTAAACTAAGACTTGTACCTGCTTCTCTCTCTCTGTACACAGAGACCCAGAGACTCTCCGAGAGCCTCTTCTGGATTTGTTGCTGATAAACTTGAGCATATTTGCTATCTGACTTGTAAGTTGTGAGAAGTTTAAGTGTGAGAAAGAGAGGGAGGCCTGACTGTATCCATCAGAGCCTGAAAGATGAAGGGACCTTGTGGCAAATGCTGTACCTGCCTTGCCTGGTCTTCTGGCCCCATATAGTTTCCTGGCACATGTGCTCGACTTTCAACCATTAGCCTCTGTCTTCCTTTATCTAAGGGCTTTCTCTGGGAGTAGCAGAGCCACTCTGCCTGTGTGTGCAACAGGACAAAAGAGTAGAGTTTGGAATCCATGCAGCAGCAGCCCTCAGCCAATGCCTGAATGTGGGTGCACGGGGAGATGAAACTCCAGTTACCCAGAGAGGCAGCCTGCTTAATATTGCCTGCTTTTTTTGTTTGTTTGTTTGTTTGTTTGGCTTCTTTTCTCTCCCTGTCTTACTTCCTGTGATGGTAAATTTGATGTGTCAACTTGGCTGGGCTATGGTGGTCACATACTTGGTCTAACATTATTCTGGATGTTTTTCATGAGAGATGAGTAAGGGATGAGATTTACATGTAAATCATACACCTTGAGTAAAGCAGATTGTTCTCCAGAATATGGATGGGCCTCATTCAATCAGTTGAAGGACTGAATAGAACAAAAGGGTGATCTCCCCAAAGCAAGAGGGAATTGTCCAATAGACTGACTTTGGACCTGACCCATAACAATGGCTCTTAACTGCCCTTGGACTCAAACTTCAGCTCTTTCCTGAGTCTCATCAGGTTTTGGACTCACCAAGTCTCTAAAATCATGGGAACCAATTACCTGCACTTGAATCCTGAACTCAGGGTCTATTTCTGGGATAACCTAAATAAAAACTCCTGAGCATGTCATGGAGAAAAGGTGTGTGATTCTGGGCAAACTCATGTAAAATCAAAAAGGTAATAATTGAGCACTTACAATGTGCTTGTCATGTATTGCCCTGCCTTATGTACAGTATATCAATCAATCCTCACTATGCAACAGGTACTAATGTTTTCCTTATTTTACAGATGAGAAAAGTAAAATTTGATGAGTTAACTATCTGATTAAACCTAAAAAGCTCTAAACTTCGCATCCTAAATTGCTTTTTGCTAGTGCTCAACATCGATTTTCTGGTCAACAGAACAGAAAATGACCATTCCTCACTGCACGAGCACACGTTCTCCTGAACACGAATGCTATGAAGGGATAGCCAGGCACAACTGAGCTAGAAGATTGAGTCCATACCAGGATCAGCTTTTCCTACAATGTCCCAATATATCTGCTGTTGGGGTGCAAATTCCTGTTTCTAAGAATACTGTGCCTCTCTGAAGGGAAAAAGAAAAGGAAGGGAGAGACAAAAGATGGGGGCAGGCTGAATGTACAAAAAAGAACTTCAGGAGTCTTCTTGGAAAGCAAACAACTTTTGCAAAGCAACATTTTGATGAGTTAAGTGCAAATGAATCAGGAATAATGAGAAACACATGGGCTAAATTTTCCTTAAAATATACGAGTTTAAAAATTAAGAGGAAAAAGTGCTTGGGGAAAATGTGTTTTAAGTTTTAGCCAAACTGAAAACATTCACAAAATGGATCAAGATATTTGTTGAGCCCACAAAATGACTAGGTTGGTCCATCTTGGGCAGATAGAGTGATAAAGAGACATATAAACAGTGGAGAGAGACATGCTGGGCCAGCCAGGACAGAGCTTTACGATAGAACTGTTCCAGGCTCCCCGAAAGCTGTAAATTGGGGATTTAGAGCGATATTGCTTCTCTTTCATTTATTTCTCCAAGTAACATGGAGCTCTGCACTCTGAATGTAATACTAATGAATAAATAATACAGTCGTTTGAAAAGCTGTTTGTTGAGAACAAGAAATATATTTAGTTTTTTTTTAAGGCCTTCAAAATCTGTGTTAACAAGAGAATCAAGAAACATGGAAGATGTGCCGGGATTCCGGAGGCTCCCACACACAAGCCAAAGAGACTCAACTCAGCTTGCCAGCTTCTGGGTGGCAGAAATGACAGGTGTCAGCATGGAAGGAACGCAGAGCCCAAAACTCCCCGTTGCTAGCTAAAGCAGCAACCCAGCCAGAGTGTTCCCTGGGAGGCAGAGCAGGGCCTTCCATGAAGACCCAGACCAGAGGTGCTAATCCTCCTCCTAAGCGCCAGGATTCATGGCGCCTCCCCTCTCCATGTCAATGGGAAGCTGTGACATTATCAGTCAGTTTCACATTCACGCTCTCAGAAACAATGACCAAAGTTCCCCTTTTGTTTTGAATCAATATAATTTTTAGGTAAGAGGTAAGAAACAAGATTTGAGGAAATATTTGCTTGTTTTTTTGTTTGTTTGTTAGTTTTGTTTTGTTTTGTTTTGTTTTTTTTGAGGTGGAGTCTCACTCTGTCACCCAGGCTAGAGTGCAGTGGTGCAATTTCGGCTCACCGCAAACTCGACCTCCTGGATTCAAGCAATTCACCTGCCTCAGCCTCCCGAGTAACTGGGATTACAGGTGTCCGCCACCATGCCCAGCTAATTTTTGTATTTTTAGTAGATACAGGATTTCACCATGTTGTCCAGGCTGGTCTGGAATTCCTGACCTCGTGATCTACTCGCCTCGGCCTCCCAAAACGCTAAGATTACAGGCGTGAGCCACTGCGCCCGGCCATATTTACTTGTTTTTAAAGAAACAATGCTGAGTCAAGTACCATGGCTCACACCTGTATTCCCAACACTTTGGGAGGCCGAGGTGGGCAGATCCCTTGAGCCCAGGAGTTTGAGACCGGCCTGGGCAACATAGCGAGACCCTGTCTCTATAAAAAGTACAAAACTTAGCTGGGCATGGTGGCATGCATCTGTAGTCCTAGCTACTCAGGAGGCTGAGCAGGGAGGATCGCTTGAGCCCAGGAGGATGAAAGTGAGCTGTGATCACACCACTGCACTCCAGCCTGGACATCAGAGTAAGCCCCTGTCTTAAAAAACAAAAAACAAACAAAAACAACAAAAAGAAGCAACACTGATGTCTGGTGCTTCTTTCAATAGCACCATTCAGAGAACTTTACAAGGTCCAGAATTATCACTGGTGGTTCTGGGTCTAAAGGAGCAAATGAGGCAGATGCTATGGCCCAGCAGGAACAATGACACTCAGCTTTGAGAATTGTCTTTGTGTTCCCTGAAAATTAGTCTGGGATACCCACTACTCTTTTCCCAAAAAAAGGCTCATGATGACCACCTGGAGTTTCACCTCTTTCCACTTTTGCTCTTCCAGTGACCTGCTGGGAGACCAGATTCCTTCATGGCCAGTGTTGACTCCACCCTATTTCTAGAAAGAGCCAACTGGAATCCAAGCATCTGGACCTAGGAAGAGATACCACTTTGGAAGCAATAGAGAATATTGGGTTTTCCAGGTGTAAAGATGGGCAAGGCCTGGATTTGGGTAGACAGAACAAATGAAAAGCAAATTTCTGAAGAGATTCCTTAGAGCAACATGAACACATATTGCTGACTCTTCTGCTGGCTATCGTGCTTTACCAAAACTAAACAAACTTACTGTTGTGCACGTAGGGCCTTATGGAATTAGAAGTATATGGTCTTTGAGCTTTTGATCCAACTGGGATCAGTGGTTTTTTTGGCCCAACTTGGATCAGTGCTTTTTAACATCTCGATCTTCTTTAGAAAGTAAAATGCCTGATTGTCACTGAAATAAGAGCCCAGAGGGGGAAAAAATGACTCTCCTCTCACATTCTCTCTGTCTTCAAGACAATCAAAGAAAATCAACAGAAACCTAAGGAAATGGGGGAAAAAATGGAAGGAGAAACTCTTTTGTGGAAAGGTAAAGAAAAATGGCCTTTTTGAGGCTTGTCTGGAAAGAAAAGAGCCTTGGTTTGAAAGGCAACCAGCTCATTCTGTCACTTACCAAAGTGGGCAAGTTAACTTTGCTAAGTCTTGGTTTTCTTTTCTATAAGTTGGGGGCTGATTTGCCAGGCATTGTAAAAATTAGAAGTGATACAGGTGCTGGCACATAGTAGATCATCAGTCATTGCAAGCCATTTGCTGTCACGCTTTCTGACTACCAGACAGAGCAGATGAAGTTGACATGCAGCTATACAGAAGAAACGTGTTTCGGTTCCCATCTGTCTGCTGATGAGGGGAACCTCTGAATGTTCCGAGAGTCTCTGCAGAGCAGCGTGGGCCTCCTGAACAGCAACGGTTCTGTGGAGGTGGGGTGACATTTCTGAAGTGTCTTGATTGACACCTTCAGCCATAAACATAAAGCAAAATAAAGTAACTTCTCTCTTATTAAGGAATACAGAGAACTCCCCTCCAGGTCGCCCACTTGAAACATGGAGAGGGCTCTGAGGGAATGAAAGTTGTTCTCAAGATGCAATTTGGGAGTCACTCAAGAAAGCGCCCTAGTCCTTCCTTGTGGGAGGAATGGCACTGTCACAGCTCACCAGCAGGGCATTAGGAAAATTGCATTCCTTGAAAGATGTTAACACTTAATTAGCAGAAGTGGTTCTATGGTCAAGTTCATCTGAGAAGCACGCAAACATCGTCTAAGCACTAAACAAGTCTTCGTAGAAATCATCTTAGTACATTTTATATACTCTTTAGAGAACCAGGGAATCTGGGAGAGGGAGATATAGCTTGGAACTTTTCCCATATTTAGTTGGCCACAGCTCCTTTTCTCCAGGCTCTCATGATCCAAAGGATACATCCTGGAGAGGGCTGGTGTGAGCAGCGCTGATCCATCAGCAAATTGTTTCTACTTCATGGTTCTTGAATGGAAATTGTTTATATATTTACCTTTCGTTGTTGCTGGGTTTTGCTTTTACACCTCTGGTTCTCAAACTGGCTGCATATTTGAGTCACGTGAGCATATTTTTAGGAAAATGAAAACAATTTAAAATCTGGAGCCCCAGTTCAGACCTCTCTAAATAGCAGCCAATGAGTCTGTACTTTCAAAATCTTCCACCGGGAAGTTTGGGGCAGCCAATCTGGCATGGCTAACCAAAGCCTGACACGGAGGCCACTCCCTCTCCCCTGTATCACTGACACCATTTTCCATCTTCTTGTCATCACAGACTTTACAGTTGTTGTCATGAGTCTAATCTGAAAATAAAACTGGCACGTGATGGCAACCAACCCAAAGGGAATTTTGAAGCCTGCAGAAAGAGGGATATTTTCTTTCCACTCTTCAAACTCAAGTAAGAACAATCATTGACTTTCCCTACAACCCATTAATTCTATATTTAGGAAACTAAAAGGAAAGGGGGGAAAAAATCAACCACAACCTCACACACAACGGAAAAGATTGTAGAATCCCAGTGGCTATGTTGGCAAAATGCAGCATGCGTGGGCTTCATTGGGGTGTTACTAGTCTCATATATTAGATTTTTCTTTTCTAAAGTAGGTGAGTTAATTTGTCTTGGACTAACATTCCTACAGATAGAATAGAGATCTGGTATCTTCATCACCACTAGAGGTAGTACAATCTGGACACGCCAAGTCCCTTGTATGCCTGCAAGCAGTTTTAAAAGGTTTTGGTTAGCTCCACTTTTATTAGAATGAAAGCTTTTCACAAGTAAGAGGTTTTATGGGAGTTATTTTTAAAGTAATGTGTTTTTATTGGTTTCTGGTAAGATCAGTGAAATCACATGGCATTTTTAAACAATTTTAAACCAAAAAAAGATGTTCAAACAACTTGCTTGAAACACAAAAGCCAGGAAAGTCAGAATAAGATATTTAAACACAAGGAAGTTAATACCAAGATAAAAACAGTTCTGAAGAAGCAACAGAAAGAAGGAAAGAGTGCTCCATGCCAGGACAGATACAAACTCAGCTTAGCATCTAAACTGTCGTTCATGTATTGAGGTAGAAACACGTCTCTTTAACTCCGTTGCCCTCCCCCAACCAGATGTGAGGATCACAATTTGTTGTGTGTAAAAATTAGGCTCATTAGATAAGAGAACATATTCTCAGTTGCCTAGACCTCAAAACCATAAAACTAACAATATGCAAAAATCCAGCTGAGTGCAGGGAAATCAGCAGAATTTCAGATGCACAAATCACAGAAGATCTTAACTGGAATTCCACCTTCTTCAGTTCCTCCTCTTCTTCTTTGTCTTCATCTTCTTAATCTTTGCTGTCTTTTTTTTTTCTGATTATTAAGTTAATACATGCTCAATCCAAAACACTCAGACATGTCTAATGCAGCCTGAGAAAAACAATCTCATTCTTTAGGTGAAAAATAAAAACAGGTCAAGAGAAAAAAGGATGACTTACCCAAGGTCCACAGCAAGTCAACTGGCAATTTAAAACCAGAAATCAGGTATTTTAATAGTTCTTCAGCATAGTTAATAGTCATAATGTGTATGTATTTGTTGTGTAAACATATGCACATTTTTGCTGTTAACTTATTTTCTACACCCTTGTTATGGTTTGAATGTTAATATTTCCCCCTAAATTCATATGTTGGAACCTAATACCAACGTGATAGTGTTAAGAAGTGGGGCCTTTGGGGAGTGATTAAGTCACGAGAGCTTCACCCTCATGAATCAGATTAGTGCCCTTAGAAAAGAGGCTCCAGGGTGCCACCTTGTCCCGTCCCCATGTGAGGATGCAGCAACAAGGCATCACCTGAGGAGCAGGGAGCAAGTCCTCAACAGATACCAAATCTGCAGGTGTCCTGATCTTGGACTTTCCAGCCTCCAGCACTGTGAGCAATACATTTCTGTTGTTTATCAATTGCCCTGTCTAAGGCATTTTGTTACAGACGCCTGAATGGACCAAGATACCCTTACAGTGTGCAGGCACAAGCACACATGCTGGCACACACACACACAACATGAGTGTAAGCATCAAAAGGCAAGATTCATGTCTTTCTAATACAGCACTGTAGACCAAGTCTCCAGCACTTACTAGGTGTGCAATAGACACATAGATGATTAAGTGAATGGATCTCTTCACAATGCTTTTTTAAAATCAAACCATAGCTGTCTCATAACCCTTGATCCAATACAAGTGAGCAATCAAATAGACCTATTAATGTGATATAATACCTGTAAAACCTCAGAACTCTTCTACCTAATTACAGAAAGCAGTTGAAGAGTGAATTCCCACCTATCCTCTGCAAAGGGTACCTCGAGGCAACAGTTTTCTAGAAAGAAAACTATAATGAGCTCGTACACACCTGGGGACATGTTCTGTCTGGGCCATTGTAGTTGTGCGGTCTTAGGACTTCTGCCCCTCCAAGAGGTGACAGTGGTATTAGTCACCTATTCCCCTTGAGTTGGTACAAGGGTTAAGTGGAACGATAATTTGGAGAGAAACAAAAGTCAGAAATGTTACAAACATACAGACTTTGTATTTCAGACAAGAAACTTTCTTAGAGTGCTTTTTTTTTTTTTTTTTTGGTCTACTGTGGTACCATGTGGTGATGTTATATAGAAGATGTAAATGCTTTTTGTAAAATGTGGACCCACCTAACTAGATAATGGTTATTTTCATAGAGTGTGAACATTCTCCTTTTTGAAGTGCAATCTTCAAGACTATCTCTCCTTATCTGCTCTGAAAAAGGATTCCATCTGTTTCCTTCTAAAGAGCATCGCTTAATCTTGAAATACCACCTGGCTCCCTCCAAATTTAATTTTAACTATGAGACACATCATTACTTAGAACTAAGAGATTTTCCCACCTTGGACACAAGTTGAGAAGGGGAAAACTTGAGTCTCTGGCTGCCATTGCTTTGGACATTCTTCAATTGATAAAAGATTAAGTAAACTTGACCACCTACCACTGAGAGTACACTGCCTGTACCTTCTCCCATTCTTTTTTTTTTTTTTTTTTTTTGATATGGAGTCTCACTCTGTTGCCCAGGCTGGAGTGCAGTGGTGTGATCTCAGCTCACATCAACCTCTGCCTCCTGGGTTTAATAATTCTGGTGTCTCAACCTCTCTAGTAGCTAGGATTACAGGCATGCACCATCATGTCTAGCTAATTTTTGTACTTTTACCAGGGACAGGGTTTTGCCATGTTGGCTAGGCTGGTCTTGAACTCCTGACCTCAAATGATCCACCAGATCTCGGCCTCCCAAAGTTCTGGGATTATAGGCATGAGTCACTGTGCCTAGCCTGCCTTTTTTTGGAGGGGGGCACACAGAGGAAATTTCCACCATTTTCCCCTCTTACTGGGTTGGCTTATAGGTAGTTATTTATGGTGTTTATCAAATATGTTTGGCTCTCCACCTCTTCTGCACATCACAGGACTGTTTCCTGGCCTCTTGTGTTTGAGTGAAGCCATATGAGTTGCATATAGAAATGATGTGCCACTTCCAATATAGAAAATTTAATTGCTAAGGAAAATATCATTAGAGATCTGTTTTCTCTGTTGTAGTACCCAGCAACACTTGCATGTCAGCCTACATGCCAGATTATAGAGGCAGAGAACAAAGCCCCCAACTGACCCAAAATGGACATGTACGAGACATTAATTTTTATGGTCCAAGTTGCTAAAATATTGAAGTTGTTACCGCAGCATAACCTAGCCTGTCAAAACTAAGAAAAATGGGGAAAATAGAGAATATTTGCATCAATTAGCTATTGCCTATACCTATAAACCACCCCAAAACCTAGTGATTTAAAACACCTACCATTTTACTTGCTCATGACTCTGTGGGTCAGCAATTTGGGTTGGGCTCAGCTGAGTGGTTCTTCTGCTTATTTCACTCAAGTCACTGCTGTAGCTGCAGTCCATGGGTATATTGATTGGAAGCTGATTGGCTTAGGAGTCTTCAGCTTAGATATCCCATTGCTGCTCCATGTATTCTGTCTCTGGTAGGCTTGCTCAAGCTTCTTGACCTGAGCCTCCATACAGCAAGAGAGCAACAGTAGAACCTACAACACCTTTTGAGGCCTGTGATAAGAACTCCCACATCCTATGGATCAGAGCAAGTCTCTAGTTCAGACTCATGGGGATGAAAAAAATAGACTCCATCTCTTATGGAGGTGGCAGCAAAGTCACATTGCAAACATAGGGAGGGGAGGAATTTGTGGTCATTTTTTGCAATCTATCACATCTTCTCATGACTAGTATACCAGCCCAGAATGTTTAGACATTGAAACAGCATCTGTCTATTTTAGAGGGGAGGGGTATCATCAACAAGATTTGCTTAAAAAACAATTAACTAAAGAACCCATTATTCCAGCACTTGCCCACATAGGGTTATCGTTACCCAGTTTCCATGACACTACATGGTCTTCTTGCAACCAGTAGACACCCTACCTCCCAGGATGCTTGGGACATTTTCTCTACCATCTTTTATACAATGTTTTAAGAAAACATACCTCTTTCAGGAAAATGACTTGGAAAAATGAGATAAGAGCCATAGAGTTCCCAGTTTCACTGAAGTGGATTGAAAATTCCAACAATGGCTCCCACAACATAGGGCAACAATTGATATCTGGAGGCAGTGAGGACCAGGGAGAAATTTGAATAAGAAGTGGGAAGGAGAGCTTCTTACAAAAGTGAACAGCTTGATAAAAGCACTGATGAGTAATAATAGCAGTTACTCACTGAGTACTTAATATTATTACTCCTAATAGTAATAAATGCTAAAAAAAAAAAAAAAAAAAAAAAGCATGTGCTCTCCTAAGAATGAGGCTAAATGTTTATTAAAATGTGAGGGACTTTGGATAAGCAGTAGTCAGCTTATAGGAAGCCTACATTGGCTCCTTGCTTATATAATTTTAACAAATTAGCAATAAAACCCACTGAAAAAGGATAATTATCAGAGAAAAATAATAGTGTTGATGAGACAATGGCAGAAGGCAACCCCTCGACCCCACTCCTCATTCTGATGCCCACCTACCATTTTATCTTCACCTGTAGCTCCCCCTGGTTAAACTTCCAGATTCTGTAGGTTCATTCCTCTTGTCCCGCAAATCCTTGGACCTGCAGTCTCCACCTTCTGGTGTTCAGAGAAGGCCTGGATGGCCAGAGTACAGGGTTCACAGACCTGGCATCCCAGATCCTGCCTTCAGCTACCACCTTAGACAAAGCAGTGGTTAGGGAGGTTGGGGTCAGGGAGCACACGAGGACAGAAAATGCTCCCTCAGCCATATCACCCCCTAAAGACTACAGGATGACTGAAAGGTAGCTGCTCTTGCAATGGAATGTGAATGTTCTTCCCCAGGGCAATTGGATAGATCCAGCTCCAAGAGGTTCCAAAATTTGGAAGGACAGCCTCTGGGATGGCTGTGAAAATTACACAAAAATTGTAACATGGGCCCCTGAGGTCACTCTCTGCAGGTCTGTTCCCCACGGCTTGCCAGTTCTTTTTGCTCTCACCCAATGTCCTATTCTCTGGTGGCCATGTAATGACTCCTGAGGTCAGAAAATGAGTCTACCTCTACAAGAAATCCATCCTCAGCTAGTGAAGGAGGCTGCAGGGCATCTCCCACCCTTCATTCATGCCCAAAAGCTTATTTCACTGTTAGCCTGCCCGGGTTTAACCATTTCGTTGTCTTTTACATAAAATTATAACAGGGTTTCAGTTGAGGCTGGATTTCTAAAATCTTGATACCTAAGAACTAAGGCTATAAAACCACTTTTAAAACTAAAGTCAGATTTTCAGTTCAAATTGGGAGAGGGATCACACACTTTTATCTTCTGTTTTTCCCTCAATACTAACAGAATACTACTATGAACCCAAAGATCGCTGAGATAAGGAGGAAGGGATCCTTAAGTAGAGCAGAGAATCTGTATTGTTTCTGGAATGTGGAAAGTGTAGGGGATCCTACAGATGCATGAGTCACAGAAGAGGAAGCTGGAGTCCAGAGCACCCAGAGAAGGCCCCTGCAAAGGTGGAAGGAATTCTTCCTTGCTGACCTCTGGAGAGCTATAAGCCTTTTACCTGTAGGTAGGCAGAGCAGAAGCAGAAAGGGGAGAATAAATAAGGTAATAAATTAAAGTTCTCTCAGGCTCCTCTCTTTTATTCCCTACTCTTAGCACACTGAGCAAATGATGGTTTATACCCAAGACTTGGACTAGGGCTCCTGATATGGCTGTCAATTGCCTCTTGCAGATGGAGGGGAAAACCTGCTAGTTGTCCCAGCCACCCCAAACTCTCACCACCATATGCCAAGGTTCAAATCACCTTATTCTACCATGAAGGGAACGTAGGGAAGATGAGTTGGGAAGAAGAATTGTAAAACCAAAATGGAGAATGCCTGCTGTGTAAATCAGCCAAGTGCATAACTGGTACACAAGAATGGGCAACCAAAGATCAAGAGCCAGGTGGAAAATCCATTGAGGATACCTTGCAGCCCCAAACTAATAAGTGAGCAAAAAATGACCTCAGAAAACAGGAAATTCAAGAAACAGGGGAAAAATATTTTAAAAATCAAATAAGTACACTAAGATTTAAGGCAATATTACTTTATGACAAAATATACTGAGGAAACAAATCAGAAGATAAGAAAAAGTACTTTGAAAATAAAAATGTGATAATATTGTGAATATTTTTGCTTGTCCACTCAGCATTCATTGCTCCTTCAATCATTCCCAAAAGAACACCCATTTTGTTGAGGTATCCCCTCATCCCAGAAAGCTTATGTGACTCAATAGGCAACTTTTGGTTGTTACAAGGAGAAGGGGGTTAAAAGGAATGAGGGTGTGGTAGGCTGAGTACTGGCCATGGTCACCCCAATCTTTAGCAACCACCACCCTGATCAGTAGGCAGCCATCTGACTGACAACATTGAGGGAAGATCATTCACCAGCAAAAATTTACAAGTCCCTAAAGGCTCAGAAGAGTGTTAGCATTGTTTAGCAATAACATATTTTTAATTAAGGTATGTACATTTTAAAAATAATACAATTGTATACTTAATACACTACAATATAGTATAAACATTACTTTTCTATGCACTGGGAAAACAAAAAAAATTTTTGACTCACTTTATTGTGATATTTGCTTTATTGTAATAGTCTGGAGCTGAACCTTCAAGGTCTCTAAGATATGCCCATATGAAAACTGTATCTCAACAAAGCTGTTAAAAAATAAAAAATATAGCCAAAAATATTTTACACATGAAAGTTCATATTGAACAGAAACACCAAATACTGTGTAGGATTGGAAAAAAACCCCACATTTCAAAATATTCTTATAAAAACTTACAGAGAATAAGAACAGTTAACTACAAAGACAAAGCTTCATCTGACTTGTTACAAATAATACAGAATACAGGAAGAAAATGGATGGATCTGAACATTATTTTTAAAATGTTTGAGTCTAGATTTTTATACTCAGCTCAACTACACAAATCATGAGAGGATGAGGTAAAGATATTTTTCAGACATGTAAAGACTCAAGGTTTTTTCCTGCCTATCTCTCCCCCAATTTTTTTTTAACAAGCAAATAAAAAAAGACTAATAAAAGACACAGGATTCTATCAACAGAGGATCGCCATATGTGGTAGAGAGAATAATGACCCCCATCAAAGATATCCACATAATGATCTCTTAACCTATGAAGATGTTATCTTACTATGGTCAAATAACAGGATAAACCCTGCAGTAACAAATGTATTTACATAATCATAATATTTTCACTGCAGTTTATCAGGTTTTAACTTATAGGAAAATACTGATTACTGGTTATACTTACAGAACATAAAGTGTTATAAACCTTGACAATGTGAAAATACTCCTATGACTAACAGGAATTAAAGAAAGTGGGAGGGCTATGTAGAAATGCTAATTTCCTTAATCTTGCAGTGTCAAGAGAGATGATATGACGTAATGTTAATAAATCTGAAAATAGAAATACATTATTGAACAGATATAAAGCCCTCCAACAGAAAAACTTGACAACAGAAAATACCTAACAAAATTGGATGAAGGACATGGGGAGAATTAGTTCAGACCCTCATCTTTCTTATGAGGAAGCTGGAAAACACTGTTCAGAATTCATAGACCAAAAAGTAGAGTTGTGTGCATTGCATGTGGACATTTGAAATCAACTTGGAGAAACTAAAACTAGAAACAATCAAATACGGTTACCTCTGTGGAGCAGATGGAGTATAGCAATCAGGGAGAAGGGATGCTTTTCTTTTCCACTTTACACCCATATTTCCCCCCCGACCAGCTCCACCTATGGAGAAGAAAACTGTTGCTCCAGCTGTTGGGCTACTGCCTACAGTAGTAGACAGTCATCAGCTATCAGCCCTCTTCAGATAGTGCCTCAGCTAAAGAAAGTTGCCTTGCCCAAGTCCCTTCCTTTTAGAGGTAGCCTACTTAAGATGTTTAGTCTAGATCAGTGATGCAAAGTCCTGGCTTCCTCACTCAACTAAGGACCATTCTGAAGAGCCAGTCCAGCTTCAGAGGTCTCCATGGAATCATTGCATTACTGTGACAGCATCACAGCCCAGCCACTCCCTCAGCCCTAATTCTGCTTCCTCATTTTCCCTCACAGGCTTCGATCTCAAGAGTCTTCCTTTATAAACTTCCCACTTGATAATCTCTATCTCCAAGTCTGCATCCTAAACGACCCAATCTGGGATAGTTTTACACTGACTTTTTAAAAAAACCATTCCTAAATTAATTTTATAAATGCAAGCACAGAGCTATGTGCATGCTTTTATTGATTTGTTTTCTTCTAGAAATAAAGGCTCACTTAAAATCTGAGGAAAGATAAGCTTTATTTTGAGAAAAATGCTCTAAGAGGCTGTCTGCTTATGCAGAATTGCACCAACTCTCCCCATCTATGATGCAGAGGTTGAAGACACTGGTGAGCTAAGCTGCTTTGCATTGTAATAGGAAAGATTGCCTTCTTGAAGCACAGGTGGCCTTGCATTCTCTCAGTGTACCTTAGCAGAGTATCTTTCACCTGCAGGGCTTGTTGGTGAGGGTATTTTGGTTTGTTTTATTTTTAATTGACACAAAATTGTACATATTTATGGCATACAAAGTGATATTCTAAACTAAATTTGGAAGGCCACACCCAATGTCTTTTCTTAAAAGAATAAGGGTGCATTGCTATTCTGTCCAAATAGATGAACACATTCATATTGTCAGAAGCATCTCATGCCATGGGAAACTATGAGGCCTTGGTAATAACTTCCAGTGATTTCCCACAGCATGAAAATCCAACTCAAACTCTTAATCAAGTCTTACTAGGTCCTAGGAGATCCTGCCTCCACCTATGTTTCTGTTTCATCTTACAGCACCTCTCCCCCTATTCATGACTCTAGAGCCACACTGCCTCATTGCATCCTTGGAATCCACCATGCTGATTTCTGCCTCAGAACATTTGCATAAGCCATTGTCTTTGCTTAAAAGGCCAGAAATATTCTTCTCCTGAATCTTCGTTTAGCTGACTCTATCTTGCCAATTCAGGTATCTGTTATAATGCTCCCTTGGGAAAGAGACCTTCCCCGAGCATTCAATAGAAGGCAATGCCCTCTTCCTTCTCTATGGCATCACTCAGCTTTCATTTCTCCAGAGCACTTAGCACCCACTGAGATTACCTTGCGTTTCTTTCTTGTTTAGTCTCTTCTCTCCTTGCCTCCCAAAAGGGAACCTTAGAGCAGGAACTTCCTTTGACAGGGTCTTGCTGTTTTTGCAGAACCTTCAGCAATGCTGGGCCCTACCTGTTGCTTAATAAATAGTTATTGAATCAGCAAATATAAAACTATATGAATTTAGTAGGTTTAGAAATCTCACCCCAAATTAGAAGGAAAGCTTTGTATTTTTAAAGAAATTAGAAGATAAGTTCATAATTCTGAAATACCCCAAGTGTTATCAACTTAACTAAGTGGTGCTTGTGACACAAAATGCCCTGGAAACACTGAGGAAAGCTATTGTCCTTCTCCTCAGGGAAAAAAAGTATGTCTATACACCTTGTATATCCACAAAGTATGATGCGTGCAGTTTCAAGATTTCTTCCCCTAGGTTGAGAAGCCCTACTTTAAAGACTATGTGAAAACCATTTGTAAATGGCACTAAGTTAGCAGGCAAATGAGTGTTGCAGGAGTAACTGCATGTCATTCCCCCGCCCCCACGCCCCGTATGGTCTACACCCATTTAAACAGCTCTGGCTAAATGGGAGCCACATCACGGAGCAGGCAAAACAGGGTCAGGCTAGCAGGAGGCCTTAAGAGGTCATCTTCTCTAACCTCTTGCTGTGCATGACTGCTCGTCCAAACATCTCCAGCAGGCTCGATGATCTTATCAATGGCCTCTTGGCCTCAGTTAACCTCTCTAAAGAGATAGTAGCTCCACCTAATATAATTTATCTTTAAACACATCAGTCTCCTGCATTTGACTATAAATTCATTGAAGACAGGTTTACCTAACAATCTCTAGTGCTGAGTTAGCACAAAACTTCAATGTTTGCAAAGCAGATACTAAGTACCAGGCACTGGGCTCAGAACTTTACACTAATAAACTATTTTAAATTTCAAAAATCGAGTACGTATCATAATCCTAAGAGATATAATCTATCATTTATTTGCTCACGTGTTTATTATTTTACTTTCTTTACTGGAATGTAAATTTCTTTGGAATCGTCAGTTACAAGTGAATCCAGTAAATATAGCTGAATAAGTGAGTGAATGAATGAATGAATGATGACACCATGCAGATGAGAACAAAAAGATAAGAAAGCCCTTTCACTCTTAAGGCAGACAAATAGTGAGCCAAGAAAAACTATAAATAAACAGGTAAATATTTTATTTCCAATTGTGTTAAATGCTCTAAAGAAAGATTTCTTTCCTCTAAATATAAAGCTTATCAATGAGCTTGAGAGTGGCTTGTCGCAGCGGGATGCGGTATTAGATAAGCAGTCTGGGAGCTCTCTCTGAGGAAGGGATATTGAAGCCTAGACCAAGTGGTTAGAAAGATGTAGCAATAAGAAAATTTCAGAGAAGAAGGTTCCAGATGGAAGAAAACAGCAGGTGCAAAGGCCCTGAAGTGGGTGCTTGGCATGGTCCAGGAGCAGAAAGAAGGCCATTGTGCTTAGAGCTAACAGGTTCCACCGAGAGCTCTGACGAGAAGTTTGGGGACATTGGCAGGGGCTGTATCATGTAGTATAAGAACGTTGGATTTTATTCCAATTGCTATTAAAAGCCACAGAGTAGCTTTAAATAGGAGGTTGACCTAACATTTTTAAAGATCACTCTGGCTTCTGTCTGGAGAATGAACTGTAGGGGACAGAAAGCCCCAGGCCATGAGCAAAGGGATGCAGACTGGCTGGAAGGCTGGTGGAAGGATGGCTCCCATGAGCCAGGGGACCTGAGGCCTAATCTCAGCCTTGTCCTGACCACTCGCAGGGTGGGTGTTGCTCTACCACCTGGGCCTCCATTTTCCCACTTATAAAATAAAAGGGGCTCATGGGGCTATCTATTGCTGCTATTTCCTTCCTTCCTTCCTTCCTTCCTTCCTTCCTTCCTTCCTTCCTTCCTTCCTTCCTTCCTTCCCTCTCTCTCTCTCTCTCTCTCTCTCTTTCTTTCTTTCTTTCTTTCTTTCTTTCTTTCTTTCTTTCTTTCTTTCCTTCTTTCTTTCCTTCGTTCTTTCTTTTTTGTCTTGCCCTGCCACCCAGGCTGGAATGCAGCATTGCAATCTCAGTTCACTGCAACCTCCACCTCCTGGGTTCAAGCAATTCTCCTGCCTCAGCCTCCTGAATAGCTGGGACTAAAGGTGCACACCACCACGCCCAGCTATTTTTTTTTTTTTTTTTGTATTTTTAGTAGAGGTGTGGTTTCGCCATATTAGCCAGGATTGTCTTGATCTCCCGACCTTGTGATCTGCCCGCCTTGACCCCCAAAGTGCTGGGATTACAGGCGTGAACCACTGTGCCTGGCTTATTGCTGCTATTTCAACCATGACATTGTTAAACTTCTGAATCTTAGTCTTGTCTTTGTCATTTGGATTCAGAGACAAATCTAAAGAGAGCAGATCTGCCCTCCTCCTGCCTGGACCTTCCTGAGACAGCCCAGCTAACACATAAGTAGCAAAGCTCAGACCAGCAGTATGAGGCTCTGTGGCAGGGGCTGGCTGACAGAAGCCAAGCATGTGCTTCCTACGTGCTTCATGAGAGGGGCCAACCCCTACTCGATCCTGCTCCCTAGTCAAAGCCAAAAACAGACCGCACCCTGCTTTTAAAACAGCGACTCATCAGGAAGACTCTGATGGGGCTTTGTTTCTTGTTTTGCTCTTTGGTCCCCAAAAGGAACACATGGCCACCCCTCAGGGCTCATCCCAGTGTCTCCTCTTGGAAGGAAGATGTGCTCTTTCTAGGCCAGCATTCCAAATGCAGCAACGCTTTGGTTTGACAAAGAGAAAGGGGGTCTGACCTGGTTGGATATTGAATCTGGCTCTCTCCCTCCCTCCCACCTCCCCGCCTTTCCTTTTATCTCCCAAAGTGGTCCTCTCCGGGCTGATGGGAGAGGGCGTGCGCTGTGCTGGGGGTCACATCGCCTCCCCTCCCGACTTCCTCAGCCCCCGCGTCCCTCGCACACTTGCTTGTGCAGCTGCTGTGTGTAAATTCCTCACATACATCTCCGGCCGGCCAGTTTATTTTTACAAACAATAAATAGGACGACATTCCTATGGTGTCCCTCTCTGGACAGTCTAGTTTACAGAGCTGAAGAGACAGTGATGGAAGATTGGTGGGGTTTATACAGATGGTGGTCCGCATGTCGTAAATCTCATAAACACGGAGTGAGGGTTTTTTTTTTTTTTTTCTAAGAAACACAAACAACAACAACTCACTCCCCCACCCCCCTTTTTTTGCTTTCCCCCAAGATCACAAGACATTATCAAGGCCTGCAAATCATGACCAGATGATATTAAGTTGCTTCAATAACACTCTGGATCCCTTCCGGTGTGCTATTTTTCTTCATTAGAAATGATAGCCCAAGTGCACCAAGGCCTCTTTCCCTCTCCTCAAAATTTATAGATCACAGCCTCTAAACTAATTGTTACTTGCACACTAGGCCGCAAGCTGTTTGTGCATGGAGCAATTACCTCCAAGGCTTGATGAAAGGCATGAGGGAAGCAGGAGGGTGAGGAAATTGAAACACTCAGGCAGGGTGGCCAGGGTGCCCTGACATTGTGGATAAAAGTGAATGAGAAGTTCCCTTAACCATCACCTACCTTGTTCAAAGCTTGAGACGCGACAGATACCTGGTGCAAGCTGCTGACTTCATATCGTTATGAACCAAGCCCCTTCCAGACCAACATCTCCCTAGGAAAGAGAAGCATTTGCCCAGATTCTCTGTCTTAACCTCCCAGGTTATAGCACTTCCTATAGCTCAGAGAGTCATTGACTTCCCTGTGAATAAGCAAAGCAAGAGATTGGGTTCCCTGTAGCTACCCTGTCCAGGAGGTTCTCAGGATCTGGGTAGCAAAGCTAAGTGTGCACTCACTGGATGACTGCCAGGTGCTGTCCCTGTGACAGCATCATCCCACCTCAAGCCAGGTTCTCCTCCCCTAGGCAGAGCAAAATCTGAAGGCCTGGGGTCAGAATTAGAGATCTGTCTGACTGCTGCCTTTTGTAGACAGAGAAACAGAGGCTCACCGGCAGGCCGACATCACAGGGCATGCTAGTGCCAGAGCCAGGTCTCTTGACTCCATACTCAGGTCTGTTACTGTCTAGCAATGTTGATGCCCTGGAAATCATGCCATTTGGAGGTAGAGTTCTCATTCAAAATGCCATGCGAGAAATAGCCCCAGCTGATCCCACCAAGGATGATTATCAAAGAGTCGCAGCACATCACCAGTCATAGTCCAGCAGAAAGAAAGTTCTTATTTAGTGGGGTTCGCAAAGTGGTGTTCTTTCGGGGGTACCTAAAGAGGAGAAACGCATTATTTTGGCACACAATCAGGCTTGGTCAATCAAGTCTTGGAGATCAGCCCATAATATGAGGACGCTGTTAGTGTGCCATCTGTAACCCCCAGCACCCACCATTCTTGTGTCCTGCCAGAACCTGGGACTGTGCGTGAGAGATGCTCAGCCCTCATGATGCTGAACAGAAATGCCAATGAGTGAACACTCTGGGAGCAGCACTCTACCAAAGAAGGAAAGGAGTGGTGAATAAATGCCTCGGTTTCCTCCTCCCTCAAAGGGAACAACTCCAAGGCATGGCTTCTGGGTGTCCCAGGGTTCCCCGGTGGGATTGAGCCCTGACATGCACAGGCGTATGCTGCTCCTTAGCACAAGTTTTAGTGGATGCCTTCTCTGCCCCACATTACCTCCCCACTGCCCTGCCAGCAATTCCAGAGATCACTGTCTAAATAAATTTCTCGCTTGCAAATCCTTGTCTCAGAGTCCACTTCCGGGAAAACCAAACCCAAGATACTTCCCAGTGTCTTCTCTCTTTGTGAAGAACGTTGAGGTCTGTTTAATGGTTCCCTTTAAAAAAAGTGTTTTCTTCCTTTTTTTTTTTTTGACAGAGTCTTGCTGTGTCGCCAGGCTGGAGTACAGTGGCAAGATCTCAGCTCACTGCAACCTCTGCCTCCTGGGTTCAGGAGATTCCCCTGCCCCTGCCTCCTTGCTAGCTGGGACCACAGGCACCTACCACCACGCCTGGCTAATTTTTTGTATTTTAGTAGAGATGGGGTTTCACCATGTTGGCCAGGATGGTCTTGATTTCCTGACTTCATGATCCACCTGCCTTGGCCTCCCAAAGTATTGGGATTACAGGTGTGAGCCACCGTGCCCAGCCAAAAATACATTTTCTTTACCAGAATTTTTAATTAAGGATATTTGAAATAAAGATAAAAAACAAAGATTCTTGTTCTATTAAAAATCAGAAAATCTGGCATCCACGCATGGCAGCCCTGAGCAGGAGCTGGAAGGGGCCGCCACTTTTAGAGAAGCCTGTTCTCTCCACTTCCTTACGGTTCCCACCAGGTCCAGCTTTGTTCTTTCAGGTCAGTTTCCTGGTCCCTATAGACAATTGAGTTTTTGAACTCAAGATTTCTGTTTCATCCTAGGCGTCTTCTAAAGAGCTGTAGACAACAGATCAAGCATTTTTCTTGCATTCCGTTTAATTTCTTCCTGAAATCTAACAAAGGAACTCCCCATGATTTGGGCAACTATGCCTCTTTTTGTTCTTTTTAACTTCAGATTTTTATGATAGTTGCTCTCTGTTTTTACAGCAGAAGAGATTTCCCTGATCTGCAGTCATCTGTGTAAGCTCCCTGCACTTTTTTCACATTCAACAGGAAACCAGACCAATGAGATGCCCTGTTGCCTTCAGTTCATGGTAGGCTCCTGCGTAGCCCACTTGAATGGTTTTGATTTTTCCCTTGAGAAGATGAACTCTCAAAAATAATTCCCATCCTCCTCCTTCCTCATACCCTATCACTATTACTATTCATGAGTTATTTTTCTTCTTGTATGGAGGAATCCTTTGGACCCCTCAAAGACTTCTCAAATTGCATCAATTCACTTTTCTCTCATATCAAAGTACTACGTGGTACCACTGTCAGCCTCATAATATAACCAACTATAATAAAACAAATCTAAATATGTGTTTAAAAGAGCATGTGTGACCTACTGTGGTAGTGTGGTATAACATTTGAATTCTGTCACCTTAGAAACTTAGAGGTTTACCTGAAAAATGCCATCACTTCTGTTCCATGGAATTGAACTTTTGCCAGGATCCTTTTGCTGTGGCTGCAAAAGGGTCAATGTGTAGGATAAGGGAGAAATTCATTCCATTGTCCAGGTAATGTGCCTACATAAATCTAAAAGCCGGACATAAGAAAAGTTCATTTTTTTGCTTCATCTCTTCTGGTTTTTCACCAACTGAAGAAGGGCAGACCATTGAATGTGAATGATTCTGAGAAGTTTGCATTCTTAGGAGAACTGAGTCATTGGCCCCCATGGCTTCCTTGTTCCTCCTCTGGGTTTGGCCTTGTGTGAACAGGTGGCAACAAGGTCTTAAAATTACCAATGAACACACTTCTGTCCCAAATCTGCTTTGTAGCGGGAGCTCTGAGCTTGGAATCCACAGCAGCCTGGCCACTCCAGCCAACAAGAGGAAGCAATGCAGCAAAGCACAGGGTCAAAAAGTGGAGATACTTTTAGGATATTTTCCAGGTAAACATCCTATAAATAGGGAGAGTCAAGATGCCACAGCAGGCATTCCCAGCATGGAATACAAAGCATAGGTGTGGCATGGAGACCCAGTGGAGGGACCAGCACAACCTAAGGAGAAACCTCAGAACATCAGAACTAGAGTGGAACTCAGGTATGGGGCTTTCTCATGGGGGCAAAGAAGGCGGCCATGTCAACATGCCAGGGAGTCTCACCCCAAGCAAGGTTCTGCCTCTCCTCTACTTAAACCCCTAAAAGGCTCCCTGTTGCTCTCAAGATAAAGTCTAAACCCCCAAACAGAGCTTTTCAACATCAATGGTCTGGTTGGCCTCACAGAATTTCATTTGTTCCTCATTGTCTGTCCACAGGCTCTGTGACTGCTGGACTGGGCCTTGAGTAAGCTGGTGGGGGGATTGGAGATCAACCAGACCTGGTGCCCACCCTCAGGAAGCTCACTGTTCAGTAGGGAGACAGATAGGGGACAAATAGTTTACAGAGCTACTTCATAAGTGTTGTGAGAATTCAGAGATGACAAAAAGAAAGGGGTGATCAGCTCATTTGGGGGCGGGAAGGAAGGCCTTCAAACCAAAGACCTTCAAGACCAAGGAGCAGTTCACTGAGGGCAGGACAAAGGAAACGAAAACAGTCCAGCAGAGAGAGAATGACTTGAACACAGACGGAGGGGCTCAATGCTGCTTGGAACATAAGAACTTCAGTGAGACAGGAGGTCACAAGGGATGTCTGGGGGACTAGAGGGACGTCTTGGTTCCTGGGCCAAAACTCAAGTTTCCATGCTGAGTTATGGGGACCACCTGGAGGTCACTTGTGCTTGGAGGCTTCCTGAGTCTGTCAGTACTGTGTAGGTTATATGTGGCACATCCTCCCACAAGAGACATGAATGTTGGGCTCACGTTCCTGGAAAATCAAGTGGGCATCATGGCTCCAGGGTCCTTTCTCCACCTCTGAGCTCCTCTTCCCTCCTTGTTGGCTTTGTTTTTCAGCCAAGTTTTCCCCAAGTGATGACAAAGACGGCCATGGGGAGCTCAGAGATGCATCTACAAGTTTAACAACCTTCTAGATAGAGTTTCCCTTCCCTATTAGTTTCCACGAAATTTCAAGGGAAATAGCCTCATTGGTCCCAGCTGTGCCACATCCTTGTTTCTGGACCAATTGCTGCGGCCAAGGAGATGTAGCATTTTCTGAAGCCAGACCCAGGTCATGGCTAATTCCTGTAGCCCTGGGTAGGGTCAGTTTCCCCTGCTCCCATGATGATTGTGGATAGAGTGTTGGCAACCCAGAAGAAATGAGGGTTTTTTTGCTAAAATGGACACTGAATACAGGGCAAGTAAAAGCCAGTGCTATTTCCCATACAACTCTGAATCGAGCCCCTTACCCTCCAGATGTACAGCTTGTGCAGAGAACAACATCCCTCTTGCCAAGATGATAGCTGCCTTGACTTTGATGTTCCTCAGTTTCCACACTTAACGTCAGCTCTTCTGCCAGGGCTGCATACTTGTTTGTTTTGTCTGGACAGATTTTTGTGATGCTTCTGCTGCAGGAAACAGCTACATCAATAAGGTCCACTGTTTTGTTAGCTTTATCAAGGAGCAGAATGTCTGCTCTGGTGAGCTGCTTTTGTGTCTCCAGCTATCTCAGAATAGCTGTTTTCCAACATATTCTTTTTCTTTGTGCTATTTTCTTTACCCAAGCCCACTTTCAAACAATTAATTGGTGAGCTTTGTGGCAACATTCTTGTACCTATTAGCATTTCATCCTGCTATTCAAGGTGGTTTACGGCTTCTGTATTTCCTAGCAATTAGATTTTGCTTATCAAGCAAATGGGTTCAAGAGCAATGACATTGCACTGTATCTATGAAAACAGGTCTTCAAAGCACGAAAAATGACATGTTATGTTACTCCTGCTGTTGCTATGGCTACTTTGCCTGCATAATATTGACTAAGGAGATGTCAGAAAATCTGCTACAGAACAGAGATTTCTGTATCTTTCTTCCCTCCCTTTCTCCTTCCTTCAGCAAAGACTTACTGAGCAACTATTACACCCTAGGCACTAGACATATAGTAATATTTCTAAAATTCACCTAATATCATATATAACTATATCTATAATAATATAATACTATATTATGTAAGTATGTATCTACAATATAATATAAATATACAAAATACATGAATATTTATATATAAATAAATTATAAATATATATTTGATCTATGACATATGTATTAGTGCTTACTATTTGACAGGCACTGTTCTAAGAACTCTGCACATAAAAACTCTTTTAATCTTTTTTTCATTTTCTTAACAATTTCTCTTCTTTTTCTTTCTTTTTAGTTTATAATTTTAAATTTTGTGGGTACATAGTAGGTGTATACATTTATGGGGTACTTATTCTTAATATAATATCATAAATACATTTTATAGATAAAGAAATTAAGGCAATAAGCAATCAAATGACTTTCCTAATATTATACAACTAGTTACTAGAAGAGAAAGGACCTTAACCCAGGCCTCAGAGTCACTACACTATTCAATAGCAGACAAATCTTAAAAATCAAAAACAAACAAACTAACAAAAAGAATCATTACATTGTGCTACTAATCCATTTGTTGAGTATCACATGAAAAATAATTATGAATTATGACTAATATGATGATGGATAAGCTTTAGGACCTTAGAAGGAGCTCAGTCCAGTTCAATGGCTATAGTGAGGGAAGGCATCTCTGAAGAAGGGATGTAGCAGCTGAAATTTGAGGACGAGTTGGAAGTAAGTGGTGTTGGGAGGACAAAGAGAAGATCAAAGGCAGGTGTCAGGCAGAGGGACAGTAGCTATGTACCTGCCCCCAAACCCAAATGGAGCCTAGTAGACTCTGTGACTGGAAGCAAAACCTGTAGAGGTGGTGTAGTTAGGTTAGAAACAGTAAAGTCATGCTTCGTGAGTTTTTTATTTCTGGTAGACAGAAAATGGCCCCCAAAGTGACCGTGAATATGTTACCTCGTGTGGCAAAGGGACTTCACTATGTGATTAAACGTACCATGGACCTTGACAGGCGGAGTATGCAGTTGCACCCAATTTAATCACCGAAGTCCTTAAAAGCAGAGACTTTTTCAGCCATGGTCACAAAGAAAAATGTGACTACAAAAAAGAGTCAGGAAGAAGTGACTTTGATGGCTTTGAAGATGAAGACATGGAATAGAGCCAAGGAAGAGGGTGTCCTCTAGAAGCTGGAAATATAACCAAGTATAGTAAGAAACAAAGCCAAACATGTATTTTAAAAAACATGTATGACATAATGTAGCCGTTAGGTATAATATTTGAGTTCTGTCAACTTAGAAAGTTAGATGTTTGCCTGACAAAATGACAGTACTTCTGTTCCATGGAATTGGACCCTTGGAAAAGGAGGAAAACAGCTTTCTCCTATAGAGCCTCCAGAAACAATGAAGCCCTGAGAACATCTTGTTTATAGCCCAGTGAGACCAGGTCAGATTTCTGACTCCAGAACTGTAAGATAATGGATTTGTGCTGCGTTAAACTAAGTTTGTGGTCATTTGTGACAGCAGCGATGGGAAATTAACACATGTCATAAAAAGCTATTGATGGCTTTGAGCAGAGGGACAGCACTATCAAAAATTTTTTTTTGGAACTTCAACAATTTTTTATCACCAAACTTGTGCAGGGTTAACGCTTTCACCTGGAGAACAGCAAAAATGACACTCTAACAAGATCAAGGGTGGGAGGGCGCAAACCCAATGAAGACTGTCTCTTAAAAAAAGCATTAAGAAAAAATGCATTGTCTGCATAAGCATTGTTTTAAAAACTAAAACGTCCCAGTGTGGCAGAAAAATATTCCAAAGTGATTTCAGTCCACAAAAAAAACAGCATTTGGCAGTCTGTGCTGCCTTAAAAACTCTAACTTAGAATGACCCTAGGAGAAAATCATCCTTCCTCTATTAAAAAAAAAAAAAAATCCCTTTTTCCTTGTCCTTGTTCAGATTCCATGAAACACTCAAAGAATAACAGGATGAACAACATCCAGCCCACTTCTCTCATCCCCTATCTCTTAAGGCTCACACTCAGGACTATTCCTTAGGAACCTTCACCTCTACTACAATCAGAAAATTGATCCCTAATTTCTGGGCCAGAGTCCTAGAAACTTGCAAATCACCCTCCTGCTTCCTTCAAGGAGAAGCCTCAGGGATCCTTGAAAGATCAAGGGGAGGGTGTATCTGGCTGCAACTGGAATGCCTGCCGGGTTGGGCCCAGGGGAGCCCTTTCTCAGCAAAAGCACCCCAACACCTTATTACTGAAAGTCTAGCCTACCAGGTAAAACAAAGGAACAGCAGGCACCAAACTACAGCTGTACCAAAAAGGTGCACCTCTCCAACATTAACCATAAAGGTAAGGGAGGTGAGGAGAGCCGAGTGAGTATTTGACCTCATCTGTCTTCTGAGAAGCTTGCATATTTTAGGCCAAAGCCTTGTTGCAGAGAAACACATTTGGCCAAAGAGTTGTCTTTGCTGTGTCTGGCTGGATAAAGCTGCCATTTCTGGGCATCCTGGTTCAAGGCTGCTTTATGGAAGCTTTGCTCACTTATGTAGAGTACTTAAGAATTACTGCGGAAATTTTCCATTTGCCTTCATAACTGGCAAATACTTCAACAGCAGTTTCTCAAAAACCACCAACGGAGAAAGACCACCCCTTAAGTTGAGGATCACAGCTCCTTCCAGTCAATGCACTTCTTGCCAGACTTTTGTAGCAGCTCATTGGTTTTAGAAAAATGTCTGCATCCAGTAGGGCATGGTGGCTCACACCTGTAATCCTAGCACTTTGGGAGGCAAATGTGGGTGGATCACTTGAGGTCAGGAGTTCAAAACCAGCTTGGTCATCATGGTGAAACCCAGTCTCTACTAAAAATGCAAAAAATTATCTGGGCATGGTGGTGTGCACCTGTAGCTCCTGCCCAGCTACTCGGGAGGCTGAGGGAGGAGAATCACTTGAACCCGGGAGGTGGAGGTTGCAGTGAGCCAAGATCATGCCACTGCACTCCAGCCTGGGTGAAAGAGCAAGACTCATCTCCAAAAAAAAGAAAGAAAGAAAGAAAGAAAAGTGTCTACATCCAAAGAACCTCTATACGCAGACAACAGGGAGGGTTGAGCCAGCTGCAAAATGTGGTACTATTTCCTATCCATGGCACTGCCCTTCTTCTGAGCATAAGAGCCCCAGAGCAAGAAGACAAGCTGGTCTGAGTTCTGATTTAGCCAGGACACAACTATGTCAGTGAGTTGCTCCCAGCCTCTCTCCTTATAAGAACTGGCTTGATGGGCCAGAATAGTGAGACCGCATTGAGTAGAAGAACCCCTTGTTTGGCCCACCCAGATAAATCTCCATGCTGAGGGTCAACAAAACCATCGATGTCTGCATTCAACAATTTTTAAGCATTTTCTGAACTGGGCGGAGGTGGAACAGGTCTTTGCACATGAAAGCAGAGCCTGTGAGCTTGACTGGGTCCATGATATGGATCCTGTATGGGAATGAGAGCCTTCACATCTCCTATGTCACACATATGGGTCTAGGTTCTGAAAACTTGGTGTGGGGGTGAATAAACAATGTAATGTCTGTTTTATTCTGCACAAATCCCATTAGCTTTATAAAATACTCTTTCCTGAACTGCACTGAGGTACTTCTTCCAACTCTCACCAAAACACATGGGTAGTTGTGGACCATGAGTCTGTGTTGGGCCATGAGTCTGGGAAGAGACTTGACCTTCCCCTTTAGATGTGAACCAACTGCTCAGTGCTCAGCAGTGAGGAGGACAGCATGCTGGGCTTATCCTTCCTGGCCCCGGCTTTCTTGATGGGGTGGGCCTCTGCATCTCAGTTC
This sequence comes from Papio anubis, assembly GCF_008728515.1. NCBI lineage: Eukaryota > Metazoa > Chordata > Mammalia > Primates > Cercopithecidae > Papio > Papio anubis. The sequence continues at coordinate 38,582,883 of NC_044993.1, forward strand.
TCCTAAGCTACAGCTGCCACACCAGTCCCCAGGTCAGCCGGCTTGGGACTGTGGGAAAGAGACTTCCCAGCCAGATTGGGAGAGAGGAAGCAGTAGAGTATCTTCTGACTGTTCTTCCCAGAGCTGAGGAGGAAGCAAATACACAGCCCAACGACCTACAAGGCTTCCACTGGCTGCAGAAGTCAGCAATTCAAGTTTTTAAAAATTAGTTACATATTTTTATCTGGGTCTCACATTATTTCACGGTGATTTGGGGGTTGTGATGGTTAATTTAATGTCAACTTGACTGGGCTAAGGGATGCCCACATAGCTGATGAAACATTATTTCTGGGCATCCCTTAAAGTCTGTGCGGGTGTTTCTGGAAGAGATCCACATCTGGGTTGGTGGACAGAGTAAAGCAGATGGCCTTCACCAACGCAGGTGGGCGTCACCCAATTCACCGAGGGCCCAGAGAGAACAAAAAGGCAGAGGAAAGGTGAGCTTGCTCTCTGCTTAAGCTCAGACACCCAACTTCTTCTGCCCTCAGAGGTCAGCACTTCTGGTTCCAGGTCCCACTCAGATGGGAACTGACACTGTCAGCCCCTCCCCACTCACACCCTTGTTTCTGAAGCCTGCAGACTTGGACAAACTGCACCACGAAATGTCCTGCTTCTCCAGCTTGCCAGTGGCACAGGTGGCAGGTTGTGGGACTTCCCAGCCTCTGTAATCATGTGAGCCAGTTCCTGTACTGGTTCCATTTCTCTGGAAAACCCTGAGACGGGAGTCAAACATCAGCCACATTTTACTAAGCTGTTGACAAAGTTTTCAACTGGGGTTGGAGGAAACTATTTTTCTACATCACAGGACAAACTGTCCTCATTTCTTTCACTAAACATTTGTATCAATTCCTGCTGTTGTCATCAGCCACTGGCACCAATGTCTGACAGCAGCAGAGATTTCCAGGGGCCTTGGTGAATTCCAATGCTGGCCTAACTTGGGGGACCTTAGGTGAGTTGCATAACCTCTCTGAACTTCAATTTCTCTGCTGTCAGATGGAAATTCTGCCAAGGCCTATTCCACGAATGGGTCATTATGAAGATTTAAAAAAAAAACCTAATTGTCCGAACTTTAATCTTGTCACAGAGTAGAGCTCAACAAAAGCTACTTTCTCTTTTTCTGTGTAGTTGCTTCCAGTGCTCCGGTGGCTTCTGGGTCAGACAATGCAGTAAATGACTGGACAACTATAGCCATGAACATGAACTATTCATGTAAATGTAAGGGCTAGGGGAGAATCAATTATCAGCATAAAGATGACAGGCAAGCCTCTCTCCATAGAAATGTTTTCTTATTATATTCCAAAGCATTATAACTCTCTGTGTCCTCCATTATCCTAGTTATTGGCTGGAGTGATAGGAATGAGCTGTTGCCGACAGCGGTGTTACTCATGAGAACATGACTGCTGGTCGACAGCTCTGTGCAGGGACAGACAATGGCTTGTCCCAGCTGGAGGAAGTCCACCGTCTAGTGACTTAGGGAAGTAGTAAAAGGAGACAACCAGGTAATTACCAACCCCCCACATACTTTCCATAAATAATGTAGCCGTTCCCTGTATATCTATCCCTGATATAATACATCTTTTCTTTGTTTCTGATGAATAGACATAAACCTAAAAAGGAAGTATCCTGAGTATGTCTTGGCCACTTTTACTATATAGACAGATTGATGGGTGCTTAAAATTTCAGTACAGATATCAGTAGGGCAGTAGGGTCCCTCTGCTTCTTATAATCTAGCTAAGAGTGGGTCAGACTATGGAATGTCTGTGTCCTTCAAGAGTCCTCTGATTTTTAGAATCACTTCTGACTCCAGGCACCCTACTTCTGCTGATTTGGAGAATTTTAGGAACCATCTGAGTCCTTCCAGTTTCTAATTGTCAAACCAACCTGGAAGCCAGAAGGCAGAGGTACCTGTGGATGCAGTTGACACAGCTGAGCCTCCCAGCACAGAAAGCAGGGTGGAGCTGAAGATGCTAGTGCAATACGTGAGCATGTGTGCGTATACAAGATGCCATGTGGGCTTGGGTGATAGAGTCCCTTGTGTGTCTGTATAGGATTGGGAGTGGAGTGCACTGGTGCATCCCTGACCAGTTGGAGATGGGAGAAGCATGGGGTGTTCCCTTCCAAGATTCCAATTCCCTTCTTCAGATGTACTCTTGAATTCAGCTAGACCAGACAGCACAGGAAAGCTGCTGGCTGATCCACGCCTCTTCTGGTTTCTTGGCTGATTTGGAGTTCCCTGGGCCCTCCCTAAGTGTAAGTGTCACCCTCAGCAGACCCTGAGTGACACAGCAAGCAAGATACAAAGGGGACGGGGAGCTCTGATGGGAATCAGGATGTAAAGAGAGCCCATCTTAGGACAGGGGCCTTTGCAAACAATCAGGCCAGGAAGGGCATTCCAGCACGCAGCGTTCACCCGAGAGGAGGGAACATCACCTTGTAGGCAAAGACTGAGAATATGCAATAGCTGAGGGGTTCTCAGGACCCCTCCCCTGCTTCCCCATGGGCTTAGGCCATCTCCTCACTTGCTCACGGGGTTCTCTCCGGCAGATCTGCCCTCCCACTCATACTTCCTTCATTTCCCAACACGTCTGCTTAACATCTTGCTCCCTTCTCTTAGGCACTTTTGTTTTATCACTTAATTTTTAACTATCTTCCCCACTTCCAATCTCACGTTCCCTCAAAACACTTCTCATTGCTGCCATGAGGTCTCTCACGCCCAGGGATGTTATTCTGACCGTATAAACCTAGAAAACCATATCTGAACACAACAACATAATTTAAAGATGTTGTCCAACATCCTGCTACGCTCAGCTTAGTCCCCTAGCTTGAGCTGGCTCTGCTCACAGCCCTAGGAAAGACACTTTTTCCTAACTATATGATACCACACTCGCAGGTCACAGCCAATGGTGTCAGGTGCATTTACTGACTCTGGAGAAGACAAGCCATGGGTGGCCAGTGCCCACTCAGATCTGTTATTGCCCAACTCTTTGAACAATTGAGGGAGTTTGGAACAGAGTCAAGTGAGTGTAGAGCACTAGAGAGATGTCTCTGGCCAGTGAGATCCCCATCACTGCCCTCTGTCCATCCTTCTTTCTTCTTTCTTTAGCTCGGTCACCCACCCAGGCTGGAGTGCAGTGGCATGATCTCAGCTCACTGCAGTGTCTGCCTCCTGGGTTCAAGCAATTCTCCTGCCTCAGCTTCCCAAGTAGCTGGGAATACAGGCACCCGCCACCATGACTGGCTAATTTTTTTATATTTTTAGTAGAGACGGGATTTCACCATGTTGGCCAGGCTGGTCTGGAACTCCTGATCTCAGGCGATCCGCTTGCCTTGGCCTCCCAAAGTGCTGAGATTACAGGTATGAGCCACTGTGCCCAGCCTGCCCATCCTTCTTAAGTCCCATTTGTTTAAGTCTGTGGATTTAAACCAGAATGCAAACCTGGACTGCAGATCACCTAGCTAGGCACCGTTTTCTTTGTCTGTTGATCCAGGTCAAGGGTTTGATGAGTTTCACTGATACCCATCAGGAGTTTAAAGACCAAGGGCAAGAGAATCATGGGTCTACCTTTGGCCGCATTCTGGTTGGGCCCACCCTACAACAAGAAGTTGTCTGTATAACACTTTCTTTATAAAACCTTATATAACATATATACATTTTATAGATATATACATACAACTTTATAAAGTTTTCTTTATAAAACCCAGTCATTGAAGATTTTTCTTTTGTATTTTTAAAAAATAGGCATTTTCATCTGAATAGCTCGTGAGCAAGTCAGTGGGGACAAGGACAGCAGTTAAAGAGTCTGTGTGTATCCACACTGGAGCAGCAGCCTGGAATAGCCAGAGAACTTGGGCTTTGAACTCAAACTAAACTGGGTGCAAATCTAAGCTCCAACACTTCCCAGCCGTGACTTTGGGCAAGATGTTTGAACTCACTCATTTATTTACTCAGCAAATATCTGTTGAGCCCCTACTATGGCCTGACTAGGTGCTAAGCCCTGGGACTACAGCAGAAATCAGACAGACATGCTCTGTCTTTACTAAGCTTCAACATAGCAAAGAATTAAGCAGTTATCCTATCTGTGTTGTTAAGACAATAACTATTGTAAGAGCCATTGCGAGATCAGAATATATATATGTGTGTATATATACACATATACACACTCACACACACCTCACAGGCCTCCATCAACATGACCCTGTTCCCTTTTGTTTGAGTGAAACAGCTTCTGGGCAGCTTGATGCTTTCTAGATCTTGGCCTCCTGGCTATGTCTGCATATTTTCTTCAACATCTAAGGAGTACTTACTGAGTGTCAATAATCTGCCTGGCACTGTTCCAGGCACTTGGGACACATCAATGAACAAGACAAAGTCCCTAGGCGCATGGAGGTGCTAGATGGAGCCAAATGATGAATCACTGACATACCAAAGACAAAAATTGTGCACTGTCTCAGTTCCCGAGGCCCCACAAGCAGACTCTGAGATAAGAGCTGGTGCAGGGACATTACCTGGGAGGTCATTCCAGGAAGCACAGGTGAGGAAGAGGGATGGGGAGGCAAGGCAGGGGAGAGAAAGATAATTAAAAACACATTAGTAGCCTGGGCAACATGAGCAAACTCTATCGCTACTAAAAACAAAAAAATTAGCTGGATACGGTGGTGCACCCCTGTAGTCCTAGCTACTTGGGAGGCTGAGGTGGGAGGATCACCTGAGCTTGCGAGGCAGAGGTTGTAGTGAGCCAAGATTGCACCACGGCACTCCAGCCTGGGCAACAGAGCAAAACCCTGTCTCAAACAAACAAACAAGCAAAAAGCATTCGTGAGCAAAGGGTTAGGGTTAGAGTTAGCCTGTTTTTAAACATCACAAGCATCAAATCATACAGGATGCATGTATCTTTGTCCTACTCTTTCTACCTAGTCAACATCATGGATGTGAGATCCTTCCATGTCCCTGGATTGGTCTGAAGATTGCTCCTTCTCATTGCAGTGCAGTAGTCCACCATGTGACTCTACCATAATTTACTTCCCAGCCCAGGGACTTTGCAGTGTTTCTGATTTGGGGCTGTAAGCACCGCTCTGAAGGTCTCTCTTAGTTGAACACATGCTCATTTCTATCTGGTATTTACCCAATGAGGCAGAATAGAGTCTGGAGACAGGGAACCTAATGCTGATTTGTGCTGACTTCCTAGAACTGAATCCAAAGGAAAACCCCAGCTTTCTACACCCAAGTAACGAAAGGATCAGAGGCTACTCCCTTTGCACTGCCTTGCAGATGAAAACTGAAAAGTACCTATAATTGGTCTCCTCCCTCAACCAATCAGACTGGTCGTGGGGCCAAGTCTTCATGTGTAACTTTGCTTCACTTCACCCTCTGATTGGTCACCTTCTGTGACCTTCTGTGACCAATCAGAATGGCTGCAGGCCAAATCTTCTTTTACACAGGGCGTAACCAAGTAACGAATGGGAAACCTCTGGAGGGTAAACTCCAGAAAATTCTGTAACCAACGATCTTGAGCCACTTGCTCAAGCCAGCCTCCCACTCTGTGGAGTGAATTTTTGTTCACAGACATCTGTACTTTCATTGCTTCATTGCTTCATTGCTTTCTTTGTGCGTTTTGTCCAATTTTTTGTTCAAAACACCAAGAATTTGGATGACAGGTAGTCAAGACCCTCCACTGGTAACACCAGGAGTGGAATTGTTGGGTTGTAGAGTTTGCATAGATTCAGCTTTGGAAAATAATTAGCAGATGTTTTGCAGACCAATTCTGAAAAAAAGAAAATAGTTACAGGTTTGACTGTTTTATACTCAACATGAAAATAGTTTGTAGACAGTCCCATGCGGGGTTAAAAATAAATATTTTTATAGCTGAAATGACTTACTCTATTAAGAAGAAGAATGTCAGTGAGAAAATTGGCCCTCTTGTCGGCCAATATCCAGGCCTTTGGGGAACACCTGAGGAAGCATCTTCCTCATTTGCCACTTTAAATTTAAAACATGCCATAGGGGGACAGCTGGAGGAATGCAAGTGCCTCAAATGCTGTCTCTTATTCCCCTGAAGGGGTGTCTCTGCTTCAATTTCCAGAAACCCACATGTCATCTCCACCATTTTCAGGCTCAGGGAAGATGTTTATTGTTCAGTAGATACCTGTAAGCCTCAAGATTTGGGGAGTAGGGGGATATGGAGCAGTTGTGAGGATGTGAATTCTTGATTCAGACACACCAGGTATTAAAGCTTGAATCCTAGTGAGTGATCTTGGATGAATTATTTCCCCTTTTGGGTTCTGGTTTCTTCATCTGCAAAATGGACAAAATAACAGTTCTTGTCATTGAGAGAGATTATGGAAAGGATAGTCTGAAATGCATGAAAAGGAATTAGCATGGGGCTAGCGCCTAATTCTCAGAAAACATTAACTGCAATCAGCATCATCGCTGTGGTCATTTGTATTTGCTAGCTGTCAGAGTGGGGATGTTCCCAGCTGTGCAGCACCCAAGTGGGCACTGAAGGTTCATTCTCCCCACCTCTTTCTTCCATAAGGCAACTAAGTCATCACTCTCCCCACCCCCAGCTCTCTGCGGTAGCAGAAGAATCCAGGCTACAAGTGCCAGAATCACATCACACTGAGCTTGCTAATCCTTTTTGCCCTCAGATGTGGTTAGCTGGGGAGGGGAAAGGCAAGAGGAGGGAGGTTGGCAAGTTGCAAACCCAGGACAACAAAGCTGAGCTGCCTGAAGCCTGCAGCCAGGAGCAAACGGAAACAAATTAGTTCAATCCCAGAATGTAAACCGGCTTTGACAGAGATACATGGAAAAGCCATGCAAGGAAAGCCTGCTGCAATTTCTCATCTAGTTAGCAGAGGGATCAATGCCACGGGCACAGGCCCCGTAGACGACACTGCACGCGGCAGCGTGTGCAGGGCCTGAGGCCTGGGACCCCCCTTTGGGGTTCCCAGATGCATCAGGTGCCAAGGTCAGCTTTGGGGGAAGGGGACTTGCCCTCAGATGTTCTAGTCCATGTATTATAGTGCCTGAGAGTCCTGCATGACAGCTTGATTCGGGGATATAGAATTTTAGGACTTGGAGGATATTCTGTCCAGAGATTTTTATATTCTAGAATTCTATGAATGTGCATTGGGGGCTAGGAGGACGCTGTGAAGATAGGGAAACACTGAATAATAGGTGGGCTCCCGGCTTCAAACAGAGCTTTCATATGTTTCGGATTGGGATGACCCATATGAAATTGCCATTTTTATTGGTCAAAAGCAGCTCATGATTGACAATTTCATTTGGTTACATGAGATGCAGGCTGGATTTGATCCTGAGCAAGCCACCAGCTCCAGGAGGATGGGACAATGGGGTGCAAATCACTTCTCCATCTCTGGACCTGAAACAGGACCTGGCATATGCCACAGCTGGAATAGCAAATGAATGAAGCAGGTGTCAATGCCCTCATGGCTTCTTTCTCTATTCATTCATATATTTGTGAACAAGCATTCACTGGTATTAGGATGCATCAGATATTAAATGCTGGGTTACAACAATTAATCTATACTTTATTTAAGTATAGTTAAATTACTTTAACAGCAGACAGACATTGACTTTCCCTGAGGCCATTTATAGTGCAGTGGGTGAGACAGACATTAAACATACGGTGGCCTGAGTGTTAGTTACAATTGTGATAAGTGGTACAAAGGAAAGAGGGCATATAATCCTTGAGTGTTGGATGCGGCTTGGATGTTTTGTCCTCTCCAGATCTCATGTTCAAATGTAATCCCCAGTGTTGGAGGTGGGTCTCATGCTAAGTGTTTGGGTCATGGGGACAAATTCCTCATGAATTTGGGTGCTGTCCTCAGATAATGAGTGAGTTCTGGCTCTGAGTTCACACAAGATCTGGTTGTTTAAAAGAGTGTGGCACCTCCCCATCTCTGTTTGGCTCCTCCTTTCACCCTGTGATACTCTGGCTCTCCCTTTGCCTTTCACCATGATTGGAAGCATTCTGAGGCCTCACCAGAAGCAGAGGCCAGCACCATGCTTCCTGTACAGACTGCAGAACTGTGAGCCCAAATAAACCACTTTTCTTTATAAATTACCCAGCCTCAGGTGTTCCTTTATAGTAATGCAAAAACAAACTAACATATTACTCATTAGGTGCAAAGTGCCAGGGTGGCCACTGGGAAGGTTACAGTAATAAGATGCTGCCCAGCTGCCAAGAGAAGAAAGTGTAGTAGACAGTATTCTGCTCACAAAGATTTGGTGTCTCTCCTTTGGAAGAATTGTTCTTACCTCACCTATTGAGCTCAGGCATGGCCATGTGACTTGTTTTAGCCAATGAAATGTGAGCATGAGTGATTAGTCATTTCCAGGCAGAAGATTCAAGCCTCAGTGTGCCATGCTCTCTTTTCCTGCTGCCACACACTGCTGCTTCTTTAGCAAGGGTCCTGGAATACAGGCCCTGGGAAGCAGAGTCCTCAGCCCTTCCCAATGGGTGCAAAAATCCCCTAAGAATTTCAGGTTGTTTGTTTCAGACTGTTTCAGCATAAGCTTGTCTGACTAACAGCAGTCATCCATGCCCTTGCCCTAATCTAATATGAAACCATGTTATAGACTTCCATATTCCTCTCCAGTGCCAAGTACAGTAGCTTCCATGTGGTAAGTACCAGTAAATGATTGTGAATGAACAATGCAGCACAGGTTGTGGTAACTGCCATAAAAGAAGGGCAAATCTGGTGTCCTGAGAGCTCAGAGAAGGGAGAGCTCAGCTTTAAGCTCCAGAATGAGAGCATCTTGAGCACAGACTGACCCTAAATGCTGGGTAAATAACAATGAGTATTATGATCACTGTTATCATTCTAGTCCAGTTGTGTTTGGGGAATGGCTTGCAGGTGAGTGAGAGTGGAACACATCATACTGTCCGTGATCTTTCTTTATACTCCAGAGGGCATGAACTCTAGTAGCTATGGCCTTATATTCTTAGAGCCTCACGATCAGAGAAAGGCATGCATCCTTCTCAGCTCAAATTTCTTAAATCCCAGGGAAGACTTCCTATTGGCTCAATTGAAGTCACATGTCTTTTCTTGAACCAATCAATAACTGTGGTCTCTGAGTAAAATCCAGTTCAATAGCCCAGCCAAAATTTGGTCCAAAAAGAACAGTATCTGTTCTAGGAAGAACAGAGTCAGAGTCATCATGAGTCAGGCAGGCTCCCCATTTTTATAAGTTTTATGCAATCATTTACTGAGTACTTACTGCTCTATGGAAGACTGTGCTTGGCACTGTGGAGGAATATAGAAGACATAGAAGCAGAAGGGGTACTGGGACTTGAGGAGGCAGAGGCAAGGAAAAAGTAAAGCCTAGACTGAGTCCAGCCCCTACTGCACAGACACTCCCTCTGGGCTGCCCTGCCCTGGAATGTCTCTCCACCAGAAAGCTCTGGTACCCTCCCAGCACAGTCCCCAAAGAGCTAAAAATCAAGGCCACTCACTCCTGAGCCTGACAGCCAAGCTGGATGAGAATGAATGGGGTTCTGTGAGGCATCTTGCAGCCTTCTTGACAATGCTCTGGCCCGTGCACTCTGTTCTCGTGGTTTCTGTCTTCTCTTCTGTGTTTACAGGGTTGGGCAGCTGCTACAGCCCTTGTCTCTTCCCTGGGTGCCTCAGAGTGACAGAGATGAAGAAGTCACTTGGCTCTAGGAAATGTGGCCTGGCTCTGATATGGTTTGGCTTTGTGTCCCCACCTAAATGTCATCTGGAATTGTAATCCCCACGTGTTGAGGGAGGGAGGTGTTTGGATCATGGGGGCAGTTTCCCCCATGCTGTAAGTGTATGGAAAACTCCTCCTTTGCTCACTCTTCTCTGTCTTGCTGCCTTGTGAAGGTGACTTCTTCCCCTTCTGCCATGATTATAAGTTTCCTGAGGTCTCCCCAGCCATGCAGAACTATAAGTCCATTAAAGCTCCTTTGTTTATAAATTACCCAGTCTCAGGTATTTCTTTATAGCAGTGTGAGAATGAACTAATACAGTGTGAGAACTAATACAGTGTGAGAATGAACTAATAACAGTGTGAGAACAAACTACAAGCTCTGTCCACAGTCAGCACTGTGCAGTAGGCACTGAAGCGAGACAGAACTAAGTCTAACCAGAACGCTGTCACTCACAAGCTGGCTGGCATGGGATGTTAGAGCAACTGGGAATGTGCTGGGCAGTACCTAGTATTAAAATAGAACTGCAGTGACTAAAACAAATCAGGGTGTATTTTTCATACCTACAAGAAGTTCAGCTTTAGTGGCTAAACCACCAAAGGGCCACCAACTCTGAAACTCTTTGGGCCTTTTCATTTTGCAAGCTGGCCTCAGTAGTGTGAGGCATTGCATCTGTCAGCAGATGAGCACCGAAGAGGGGTTTAGGGCGGGGCAAAGGCAGTGGGACATGTCTTGTCTGTCTCTTTTTATCATGAGAGCAAAACCTTTCCCAGAAACTTCCAGCAGGCTTAGATCTCATTGGCCAGATCAAAAGAAACAGGGAAAACAGATATTTTGTTTCTCCAGTCTTCATAGTGGAAGACAACAAGTGAAAAAAGTATTCGGAACAACCGTAGGTCAGCCAGTTGTCCGTGTCTGCTCCAGGAAGTTACCTTCTTAGCCCCATGCATTAGTTTCCTAGAGATTCCGGAACAAAAGACTGCAAACTTTGAGTGGCTTAAAAAACAGAAGTTTTTTGCCTCACAGTTCCAGAGGCAAGAAGTCCAAGACTGGTGTTGACAGTGTTGGTTCCTTCTGAGGGCTGAGAGGGAGGATCTGCTCCCAGTCCCTGCTTCAGCTTCCCAGGGCTGGCTTGACATCTTTGGCATTCCTTGGCTTGGAGAAGCATCACCCTGCCTCCTGCCTTCATCATCACATGGTGTTCTCCCAGGGTGTGTGTCTGCTTCCACATTTCCCCTCTTCATCAGAACTCCAGTCTTACTGGATTACAGTCCACCCTAATGACCCCACTTCAATTTCATTAGCTCTGTAAAGACCCTGCCTCCAGATAAGGTCACATTCTGCGATACTGGGGGTTAGGATGTCCACATATAAATTTGAGGGGGACACGGTTCAACCCATAATAGTCCCCTTTCTTAATCTATAAAATGAGTACAAGAGTTCCTGCCCCACGCTGGCTGTAAGACTTAAACAGGGTGATCCACATAAGGAACTCCCATCAATGCTGGCCCAGAGTGAGGACCCAATATACAGCTGCTGTGTGTGGCTCCCGGGGCTCCGCACCTCTAGGGCTGAGGCTAAGGTCAGGGCCAATGAAAGGAAGATGAGGCCTAGAAGGAGAGAGGCCCATCAGTTCCCAGTCCCTAGAGTTTGCCCGTGTCCCCAGTGGGACAGACATGTCCTGACAACTGACTAGCTGACCCTCATGACCCAAGATGGCCCCATCCTTGGCTGGTCAGGACAGGGTGGCCTCACATACTTGGTCCCACAGAGCTCCCATTTCCAGGAAAGTAACCTTTAGCAGCTCCAAGGGAAAGGTGGAGGAGTGGGCTCCCCAGCCCTCACTTGGCAATCTCTTCTCTTCTGGGCAGTAATGGAATCCACCTTTTCTTCTGGGGGCCACTTCCAACAAGAGCAGGACGGGCTGCGATCCCACGTTCCGAGGGGCTGCTGTCTCTTCCCACTTGAGTGTTTTGAGTAAATTACAAGGCTCTTATCAGTGGTGGGGGCTTTATTGTTCTGCCAGGACATCTCCCTTTGTCAAAAACACAATAACTTGTTGTTAAGTGGTACTTTTTTAGGTTTTCCAAGCAGACAGACTAATTGTATCTTTTAATCTGGGTCAAACTGCTCTTGCTTATTACAAATTGGCTCTGAATCCTAAAAAGAGAGGGGGAAATGTGAGGAGCATTTGCAAATAATTTAGAGGCAGAATTACCTTCAGACAAACATTATGTCATATTGGGGAGAAATGCTTACCCAGACCTCAGCCTAGTTATGCTCTGGTCGGCCCAGAGGGAAGCTGAGGGACAGAGAATGTTCCCTGCTACAGATTCTGGCTACTCATGGAGCTTGTGAATGAGGGGAGCCAATTTGGGCATAGAACCAGGCATTACAGCCTGGATAATGATTCCCAGAAGTATCTGTTCCTAATCCTGTAACCTGTAAATATTACCTTATTTGGAAAAAGGGGTATTCATAGATTTTACTGCATTAGGGAGTTTATGCTGGGTTATTTAGGTGAGTCTTAAATGCAATCACAACTGTCCTTATAAGAGAAATATGGAGGGAGATATGACACAGACAAAAGAAGAAGACAGAGCTTAGAGTGATGCAGCCACAAGCCAAGCCTTGCCAGCATCCACCAGATTCTCCTAGAGCCTCTAGAGGGACTAGGGTCCTGCTGATACCTTAATTTTAGTCTAGTAAAACTGACTCGAGGCCTCTGGCCTCCAGAACTATAAGAGAATACATTTTCATTATTTTAAGCAACCAAGTGTGTAGAAATTTGCTACTGCAGCTTTAGGAAACTATTGCACCAGGAGATTCCTGTTGGTGGCTCCACTCTACCCAAAGAGGACTTTCCAAGGCTGAAGAGGCCCCCAAGAGACATGGAAAGTATCATAGAAAAGATTGGCCGTTGGCTGGCGGTGTTCTAGCTCCTGTGTGGCCACTTCCTAGTTGTGTAACCCTCTCTGAACCTCAGTTGCTTCATTAGAAAAGTAAGAATAACCAATCTCCACACTACATTGTTGGAGTATTAAATGACAGGGCACACATAAACCAGAAGATGGCATGTCACCACTGATGATCAGGGAAGGTTACTTTTTTGTTTAATTTTTATTGTTATGCCTCCATTGACTTTCCAGGGGCTATTGTCAGAGTCATCAAGCAGTTTCTTGGGGCACTCTAAACTGTACTCATATCCTGTGCAAACCCTTTAATTTGCCAGGCAGTGCTATTTGTAAACTTCATGAGCTCAGATCATTGAGGGTTAATTTCTCATGACTCAAAACAGTTTGCAGAAAACGTTGATGGCAACGTAAAGCAAACTGGTGCTCAAGCCTGAAAGGTGACATCCATAACAATGAGGCCAAGAGAGATATTTATTTCACCCAATTCACCAAAAAGAACACTATTTTTGAAAAAGGCAATTGAAGAATTAGCCATATCCATGCACCTCTGATAATTGTCCTTGGGTTGAGGCAAGGCTGGCCTTAACTACATTCATGATGTGTTTCCAGGGGTACTCCTGGACTACCCACCTTTGAAATAACTTCACTATCAGAACTGTAAATTCCACTGTTAGAGATTTATCCCTTTGGTGAGCTCAAGCAGGGACCAATTAAGAGTCAAATATCACTAAGAAGCCAATTCCAGTTATTAATAACTTAATAAATTGTAGTTTGCAATTTAAAACCTTCCAATGTTTTCCTGATGCTTCAGAAAAAAACTACATAATTTTCATGGTCTCCACGGCCTCCACAATCTGATCTTCTCCTCCTTGCCCTTGTATGTTTCTTCTAGTTGTTCAAATGTTCTATGATCTCTCTCTCTCCTGCCTCAGGCCTTTACACAGGTTGCTCTATCTGGAGAAGATATTTAAAACATACTGACCTCCTGGGGCTGGGAACTATACAGGGAAGGGGAAGAATGAACATGAAGATAATGGGACATGGTCCTCACACTCAAGATGCTTGTCTTCAAGTAGGAGTCACAGCTGAAAAGAAACCGAGAACAGTCAGAGCAAGCAGCCCAGATGCAAGACAGCTAAATGCTACAGGTTTTAGGAAAGACCATTTCTCCTAGAGGTGGTGGAGGGGATACAGGAGGCAGCAGAACCTTTGAAGGATGCATCACACTTAGCCATGGGGGGAAGACTGCTGTAGAGAGTAATTTCTAGGGGCAGCTCAGGCAAAGACACTGAGGGGGCAGAATGTGAACATTCAGAGAAGAACAACAGCTGGAACAAACACTGAGCACCAGGAAATTACCCCAGATCACAGCAGTCCCTCATGACCTGACCCTGCCCATCTCCCCATTTCCTCTCACTTACAGTGGCCCAGCCACGTGGGCTTTCCATCTGCGACCCCAGTGAGTTTGTGGTTCCTCACTTAGGGCCTTGGCTCATCCCTTCACTCTGCCTGGAAGCTTTCTCCCTCATCCCTCCAATGGCTGCCCCCTTCTCACCCTCTCCATCTCAATCACTCCCCATTGAGGCTTTCGCTACCATCCCATCCAAAGTGTGTCCATGCTATTTTGCTCACTCAGTGCCCCTTTCTTGGTACTTCCTGACATGTAGCACAATTTGAGATTGTATTTTTCTTTGTAGATGATCTAATTAATGTCTGTCTCCCCGCTTATATCATGAGCTCTGAGAGGCTAGAAAAGGGTTTGTTTGTCCAGTACTTGAGGAAGCTTGGGAGAGTGGGCACCCAGTGGAAATTCATCAAATTAGTTGGTGTGTGTGCATGATTGTGTGTGCAAATGTGTGCATGTGTGTGTTTGTGTTATGGCTAAAGACTAAGATGGGTTAATGTACAACATAGATTTTAAAATTATCAAATTAATTAATTGTGCTCTTGTATACTTTAACTCTGAAAGTTAATTATTTGTCTGCTGAAGGCCTGCTGCCTTGGTCAGAGATGTGAGCACAGGGGAAGATACAGTAAATGGTGGCATCCCAGTTTGTAATGAAAAGCATAGAATTCAAGCACATTTATGAAATACAGACATCACTTAGCACAGATCTGGAACCAGGCATAACTCCTTCAGGTGACAATTGGTCTCAAGCATAGACCAGAATGGAGTTATAGAAATACAAGCCAGTAGCCTGTAATCCCAGCTCTTTGGGAGGCCAAGGCGGGCAGATGACTTGAGGTCAGGAGTTCGAGAACAGCCTGGCCAATATGGGAAACCCTATCTCTGATAAAAAAATACAAAAATTAGCCATGTGTGGTGACACATGCCTGTATTCCCCACTACTCGGGAGACTGAGGCAGGAGAATTGCTTGAACCTGGGAGGTCAAGGCTGCAGTGACCCGAGATTGCACCAGCTCATTCCAGCCTGGGCAACAGAGCAGCACTGTCTCAAAAACAAAACAAAAACAAACCAGTAATTTCTAGACAGATTTTTCTCCTGTGAACTGTCTGCCAGCAGCCATTTACCTGGCAAACTCTGGATCTAGAATTCTCCTTCTTGGGAATTCATGATTACACAACTCTGACATTGGCTGGCTGACGTTGACTCTGAACCATCCAAAAGGAAACTTTTCTAAGCAAATGAACAAAAATCATGAAATATCAAGGAAGCAGGTCAAATTATTTAGGAAACAGAGGTGGCCTATATCAACATAGAGGAATCTATTTACATACAAACAATTTATTAATTATAAAGCATTCTTTACTATTCTTTGAAGCAGGGGACTCCAAAGGATGTTCCCTCTATATAATGCGGTGGCCTTATTAGAGTTTCTGTGTTGAAAGGCAACACAACTGCCTCTCCAGTACATTAGAGTGAAAGAAAGGGAGGAAAGAAAGTGAAGGAAAGGAAGGAAGGAAGGAAGGAAGGGAGGGAGGGAGGGAGGGAGGGAGGGAGGGAAGGAGGGAGGGAGAGAGGGAGGGAGAGAGGGAGGGAGGGAGGGAGGGAAGGAGGGAGGGAGGGAAGAAGGGGGAAGGAAGGAAGGCAAAGAGAGAGGGAGGGAGGGAAAGAAAGAAGGAGAGAAGGAAGGATGGAAGGAGAAAAGAAAGAAGAGAGAGAGGGAAGAAGGGGAGGACTTGCAGCTGCCATTTGCCCAGTGCTTAGTGTGCCAGGCATTTGTGCTAAATGTTGGACATACTTCATCTTTTAATCTGCCAGCCACCCTCTGAGATAAGTATTTATTATTATTTCCATTTTGCAGATTCACTGAGCTGAGGTTTGGAGCAGTAAAGCTACCTATTCAAAGTGGCAAGACCACATGTGCAGGGTATAAAATCCAAGTCATAGCTGAATGGACCAGCGCATTCCTCCTCCATCACAATCAGACCACATCACTTCCAGATCTTATCGCTCTGAATTTCCTTCACGCAGGGGATCCTTCCACAGAATAATGCAAGCACAGAAGGCTTAATCCTTCTCTGTGTGTGCATGTGTGCATGTGCTCATGTGTGCAGTATGAAATCACTTTAAAATGTTATATAAACCATAATGAGGTACCTCATTTCCAAAGAGATCAGTTGGCAAACATTTTAAAAGTTTGACAAGTCAATCCTGGTGAGGTAGTGGAGCAGTGAGAACTTTCTTACCCCTCTGGTGCAGGTATAAACTGCTAAAAATCATTCAAGAATGCAATTTGTTGATGTCTAGAAAAGCTGAACCATGTGACTCCCATGACCCAGCATTTCCTCACCCACCTGTATAGACAGGAATTTTATACATTTGCATAAAGAGTCACATGGAAGAATATTCATTGCTATAGTGCATGAAATCTAACAAAATTAAACTTATTAGATTTGGAAAGATACCACGTATCGGTTAACAGGAAAATGGATAAATAAAGGGAGATCATCATGCTGTGACAGTTTGGCTGGAAGTTAAACCAAACTAGAACCCCGGAACTCCTGTCAACAACATGGAGAACTATCAAATCAATACTGAAAAAAAAATAGCTGGGGGCGGTGGCTCATGCTGGTAATCCCAGCACTTCAGGAGGCCGAGGTGGGCAGATCAAGAGGTCAGGAGTTCGAGACCAGCCTGGCCACCATGGTGAAACCCCGTCTCTACTAAAAATACAAAAATTAGCTGGGTGTGGTGGTGCGTGCCTATAATCCCAGCTACTCAGGAGACTGAGGCAGGAGAACTGCTTGAACCTGGACCCGGGAGGTGGAGGTTGCAGTGAGCCGAGATCACGCCATTGCACTCCAGCCTGGGCAACAAGAGTGAAACCCTGTCTCAAAAAAAAAAAAAAAAAGAAAAAAGGCTGCCAGAGACAACCAACAGTGTGACCACATTGATTCTCTAAAAGTGTAAAAGCCCACGGACACATACAAATGAAATAAACTTTAAAATCATATATGGGAAAATTTAGGACAGCAGTTACCACTGAGGGAGAGAAGGAAGAGAATTGTATGGTGAAAAGGCTTCAACTGTGTTTGCAATGTTTTCATGCCTAAGCTGAGCGATGGGTATGTTAATGTTTATGAAATATTCTCTATAAGTTTTTTTGTATGCCTGAAATACTTCAACATCATGCAATTTTAAAAGAGGGGGAGGAAGACTAAGTGTGTTGCTTTCTATAAGAAATGCTATATAGCAGGGGTATAGCAGGGCTGAGAAGCCGCCAGACTGTTTGCTAACCTAGATAAAGCTTCTAATTTCTCCTGGCCTGGTTGGAGGTGCCCTGCCCTTGGCAGGTGGTCCAGCCCGTGATACAGCTGCACACAGCAATGCCTGTAAGCAGCAAGCATGGTAAACCTCCCAGGATGCCACCTCCGGCCTGCTGCAACACAGAGCACGTTCCCTGGGAAGCCGTGTTTCCTCCAGGTGAAGGATGGGATCACTCCATCTCTGTCACCTGCACAGAGAAGGAAGTGCTATAGAGAGACAGATTAGATCATCTATTATCAAGTAGGCATAAGACCGACCGAGGAGGCACCTGCCGCTCGCCAGATGTTCTATTCATTATCAGAGTCGTGGGGAGGGTGGGCCTTGATTCTTCCTCTCTGTCCCCGCAGTCCAGACTCTCAAGGGAAGAATCAGACAGGAGACTGGATCATGGACCAGCTCCCTCAAAACTGGCCTGATGATGGGGTGAGGTGGGGTGAGAGGTGCACCGCAGGCAGCACAGAGTACATTACTCCTGGGCTGTGAAAATACTCAGGAAGAGAGTATAATATTTTGGAAGGTTCTTGTGTTCAGGCCAGTGACAAAGCATGATGAATGTCTCCCCTGGGACACTTAAAAGCCCAGCCAATACTACCATCGTTGTCATCATCATCATCGTCATCAAATGCTTAATCTGAGCCAGAAACCCTGCTAAGAGTTTCACCTGCATTTTCTTACGGACTCATGGCAAGGTCTGTACAAGGAAAGAATTATCCATATCCCCAGGTGACAGCAGAGGAAACAGGCAGGGAGAGGTAAGTAACCAACTAAGCTCCACCAAAGTGAACTGCCACAAACATACCATCTCCTCTACCTCACCACTGACCTGTCAATGACCTCCCCCAGGCATCTGCTCCACAGGTGGGGAGGTGGGCAGGGTCCCTGTGCTTCCTTATATCCCGGAAGCACTCTAGGCAGAAATGGCACACCCAGCACCTAGCATCCAGCACCCAGCACCCAGTACAGCCGTCTCTGACCAGCCAAGGCCCAGAGGTCTGGGCTTTAAGAGCATTAAAATTTCTAAAACGAGCACCTAGGAGTGTTACATGACTTTCCTCAAAACCCAAAAGGTTCTTCATGACTTTATGAATCTTCAGAGATGAGGATGAGCATGGCTGTTAGGTCTCCCACCAGGCGGCTAGCAAGACCTAACCCCGAGCCCCATCCCTGGTCATCTAGGGATCCCCTCATCACCTATCCACTCCTAATTGCTGGCTCTTGGAAACAAACAACACAGAGTGACTAACTCCACCAGCACCACCACCATATCACCACTACCACCCAAAGCCCGCTGCCTTCCAAATCTACGGGCACATCACCATCTGATCTGGAAACCTCTTCCTATAACTCTGATGTTCTGTTTCAATGAGTCTGAGCCCAGACCCAGACACTCTATAAAATACCCCGAGATTATTCTGATGGTCTTACAGATTTAGTACACATGGCCTTAAGCTATAGAAAGTTCTAACGGTGAAATTAGAGAATTCCATCTTATAGTAGGAGCAGGAGGAGATGGAGATTTCAGCTTTTCTGGCAGAGAACACAAAACTTAACTCCCTACCCCACCTGGAAACATTGGTTAGCAATTAGGTCACACAGGGAGAAATTATCCTTTAGAGTTTCACAAGCCAAGGATCTACATCAGCTCCACTCTGGCCCTCAGACACCCTCCCTCCTTTTCCCTAAAATTATCCCATCTGCAGCCAGGCTCATTTTCAAAGTCATGTTCACTTGTCTTGACCACAGGATGCCCAGGCAGATTACATGTTCTAGGTCCAAGGGAGGTGTATTAGTTCAGGCTACCATAAAAAATACCACAGATTGGGTGGCTTCAACCACAGAATTTCTTCCTCACAGTTCTGGAGGCTGGAAGCCCAAGATCAAGGTGTCTGGTCAGGAGTTCAAGACCAGCCTGGCCAACGTGGGGAAATCCCATCTCTACTAAAAATACAAAAATTTGCCGAGCTTGGTGGCAGGTGCTTATAATCCTAGCTACTCGGGAGGCTGGGGCAGGAGAATCACTTGAATCTGGGAGCTGGAGGTTGCAGTGAGCCAAGATCAAGCCACTGCACTCCAGCCTGGGCGACAGAGTGAGACTCTGTTTCAAAAAAAAAAAGGTGTTGGCAAAGTTGGTTTCTTCTGAGGCTTCTCTCCTTGGCTTATAGCTGGTCATCTGCTCCCTGCGTCCCCACAGGGTCTTTCCTCTGTGTGGGTCTGTGTCCTAATCTTCTCTTCCAAGGACACCAGTGAGATTGGATTAGAGCCCACCATTGTGTTATCTCAATAACTTCTTTAAAGGCCCTATCTACAAATACAGTCACATTCTATAGTACTGGGAGTTAGGGCTTCAAAATGTGCACTGAGGGGCACAATTCAGCCCGTAACAGGAAGGAAAACAGCTTTCAGAGAAATGCAGGGAGCTCGTATGCCATGGATGATTCTCGCACCCACTGGAATCTTCCACCTGGATTTACATCCCCTCTCATTCCTCTCTGCTCCCCACAAACTCTAACATTTTATATTAACCTATGATACTATATTTCATTTTTTTTTTCTTTTGAGATGGAGTCTCACTTTCTCGCCCAGGCTGGAGTGCAGTGGTGCGATCTCGGCTCACTGCAACCCCCTGAGTTCAAGCGATTCTCCTGCCCGAGCCTCCCGAGTAGCTGGGATTACAGGTGTCTGCCACTGTGCCTGGCTAATTTTTGTATTTTTAGTAGAGACGGGGTTTCACCATCTTGGCCAGGCTAGTCTTGAACTCCTCACCTTGTGATCCACCTACCTTGGCCTCCCAAAGTGCTAGGACTACAGACCTGAGCCACCACGCATGGCCTACATTTTCTCTTTACAGCAGGAATTACAGAAAATTTAAAGCATCATTTCAAGTGCAGGAGATGAGCCCTGGAAAATATTGTCATCATGCCCAACACTGGCATGCATTCTCTTCTCTCTGGTTGGGTTCCTCTGTGCTCATTAATTAGTTCACTGAATAGCAGCCATCAGTCACTGGCGGACTCTTCTCTAAAACTCTATTTGATTTTCTTGAATTATCACCTGAGACAGGGTAAACAGGAGACGTGTGAAATATTCTGGAATTCCAAATTGATAGAGAGGTGTCATGCCAGGCACTGGCACCCATCAAACTGAATGACTCCGAATTTACGAAGACAGGATAGAGGCTGGAGAGGACGAGAAGAGATAAGGACAGGGTAGAGCTGAGGGAGTCCCCAGGTTTGTAAGCCCAGCCCAGTTCATCACAACTGGAAAGACAACAGCAGCCTGGACCTCAGCCTCACTGAACCCCAGATCCCCAGATCAGCTCTGGGGAGAGGATGTTTGCAGGCGGTGTCCATTACCCCAGATAGAGAAAAAAGCCAAGAAGGCCCTTCTGACTGATAGTGTTGACCTGCCTTCAGCAAATAGTCTCCAAACATCAACAACATGGCATCAGGAGGTGGTTTTGGTAAACTGTTTGCTTGAAAAAAAGAGTAATTATTTTATTTTATTTTTCAGCTTTTATTTTGGCTTCAAAGGTACATGTGCAGGTTTGTTACACGGGTATATTGCATGACACTGAGGTTTGGGGTATGAATGATTCTGCAACCCACATAGTGAACATAGTACCCAATAAGTAGTTTTTCAGCATACACCTACCTCTCCCTTTTCTAGTAGGCCCTGCCATCTGTTGTTGCCATCTTTATGTCCATGTGTACTCAATGTCTAGCTCTCACTTATAAGTGAGAACATTCGGTATTTGGTTTTCTGTTACTGCATTAATTTGCTTAGTATAATGGCCTCCAGCTGCATCCATGTTGCTGCAAAGAACATGATTTTGTTCATTTTTATGGCTAAATAGTATTCCATGGTGTATATATATATCACATTTTCATTATCCAGTCCATTATTGATGGGCACTTAGGTTGATTCCATGTCTTTGCTATTGAAGAGTCATTATTTTTAAAAACATTTGCCAAATCTTTGTGGACATTGCCCAAAGTGTATTTTTCCCAGCACTCCTCCTGTCTTGGGCCAAAGCCTCTTCTTGACCAGAAGGCAGATAATGACTAGAGGTAGATCTTGACATTGAGATCCAGAAATGGTCCCATTTGCTCAACAGAATCTGTTCTTTGGGAAAAGGTTACTCCAGGTGAGGGAGTTTTGAGGATGCCTGGGCTTACTACAGGTGCCAACATGCAGTCAGCCCTGTCCCCAGAGCTCTGTCTCCAGTCTCCGCCTATTCCCCCTATGCTTGTTCTGCTCTTCCAAGCCCTTGAACCCTGCCCGGCCTGGATATATTCCCCCACTCCCCACTGTCAATGACCTCTTGCCTTAAGAGTGTGTCTAAAATGTTAACACTATATGGATCAAAGAAATGCACACTGAGGCTTCTGGAAGCCAGATATGTATAAGCTCTTCAGAAGCAATTTGGAAATGGCTGAACTGAGACTGGCCTGCCCGCCACTTGCAGGAGCGGGAGGTCTCATTAGGCTGGACTTTCTCTCCCTTCCGGGAGCCTGCTGTTCAGAGACCAGCAGTCGATCACTTGGGGGCAGGGAAAGAGGGGGATGAAATCTACAGCTTTAGGAAAATGGAGCTGAAAACATTTAACATTGAATCATAAACAGAAGCAAGAAATTAGAGAGAGGTCAGGGAACAGGAAATCAAGAGAGGAGAGGTCCATTCCCAGGAAATAAGATCTGGTTGGGCAATGACATTCAGCAGCCTTTCGTGGAGATACTGATCACTGGGGCAGGGCTGGCTGCTGCACCACTGTCACAGGAGTCTGACCCCGAGAGGATATTCTGACTGCCGCCCTTCACTGAATTCTCTAATTGTGCCCACAAGCTCAGCCCTAGGCATAGATATTTTATGTCTGAGAAAGGGACAAAGAGCTCAGTTGGAAGTGGGCATCCTCTTCCAACCCAAAAAGGAATGCATGGTGCAGGTTCTAGTGGGACTTTCAAAGACAGGGTATATTTCTAGCATTTCTCCAGATGCTAACCGATTTATACCTTTGGGCAATTGCATAAATTCCCTGGCAATACAAGTCTATAGCTGTTCTGAGGGCCCTGAGTCAAGTGTTTTGTAGGGGCTAGAAAGGCAGAGATGAATAAAACATGGCTCTAGAGCCACCCAGAGTAATGGGAGAGACAGATATATTGACCACAAAGCATAATATTAAGCAAGGCAGTTGGTGATGAATTGGTCTACATCAGTGTGACATAAAAATAAGTCGGACAGAGCAGGCACCATAGCTCATGCTTGTAGTCCCAGAACTTTGGGAGGCCAAGGCAGGCAGATCGCTGGAACTCAGGAGTTTGAGATCAGCCTGGGCAACACGGCGAAACCCCGTCTCTAGAAAAACACAAATTTGCCAGGCGTGGTATATGTCTGTGGTCCCAGCTACTCAGGAGGCTGAGGTGGGAGAATCACTTTAGTCCAGGAGGCAGAAGTTGCAGTGAGCCGAGATCCCAACACTGCACTGAATCTTGGTGACAGAGTGAGACTCTGCTTCAAAAAAAAGGAAGGAAGGAAGGAAGGAAGGAAGGAAGGAAGGAAGGAAGGAAGGAAGGAAGGAAGGAAAAGGGAAAAGGAAAGGGAAAGAGAAAGGTCAGAAAGACCCAGAATGCAACTCCAGACTTCCTCATCCCACCTGATGGTCCTTGAACAAGTTATATCGTTCCCTGGAAATTCCATTTCCCGGATCTAAGAAGTAGAGCCCTCATTTCTATGAAGATCCACAAGGCAAGGAGTGGGGCAGTGCGGCTCACAGGGAAAGAAAGGCCCAGGGCACTGTTCTGAAGCCGCCTGAGGGTATGCACCTTGGGTGGATTTCTAGAATCCCTATTGAGATTTGCACCATCTAAGCAAAATGAATCTGAAGAGGTCATCTGGAGATAAAACTATCCCTATGTTTGGCCCAAGGTCAGTGCTGAACAAATGGGAAAGTAAGCAAGAGAATGAATGGGGTAAATAGCAGAAGTGATTCAGGACTGACTCATCTCTCAGCAAAATCTCCAGTTGAACCCCTGAGAATAAAGATTTTATTTATTTATTTGTTTGTTTGTTTAACAAACATATGGCACTTAATTTGTGCCAGGCATTATTCTCAGTGCTTCACCTAAAAAAAACAGTTTAATATTCACTATAATCGAAGGAAGTATTAATATTATCTCCATTTTACAGATAAGAAACCTAAACAGAGAGGTTTAGTACCTTGGACAATGTCACACAACTAAAAAGTAGCCAAGACAGTTTTTGAATACAGGCATTGTGGCTCTGGGAATCCACATTGCTTCTCTATTAAGGAGGCTAGAAGGTCATCTGAAGCCTCAAGGAGCCTGGTACCAGTCACACCCATCTACAGCAGTCAGCTCAGGTGGGAAGCTGCTAAAGTGGCGTTCAGAGCCCAGGTGTGGTCCTCAGCCTCTGCCTTGATTCAAGAAGCCCAGTTTAAGGGCCTCCCCATCCACCCCCCAGGATATTATCAGGTACCCCCAAGCCCAGAGGCCTCAATTCTTCTACCCAGATCTGTGAAGTGTCCTTGGGTCTGTGGTGGCACTGGCCACCCCGGGTCCTCCTAGAAAGGGTCCCTGTCACGCTCCTCCAGTGGCCAAGGTCTGTCCTTGTGCCAAATGCAGCTGATCCATAGTAGCTGCCTGCAATATAGAATGGAAAAGAACTTGGGGTCACATCTGGGCTCACCAGGAAAGACACGGTGGTCCATCAGTGATGTCCCCAAGGGCGTAGGAAACAGGTTTTCGGCCACTGGCCTAGCATCTCACTCAAGCCTATGGCTGATGCTCACAGCCCTCTGCCCAAGCTGGGCTGGGTGTTTTCTTTCTGTAACCTTCAGGCTGTTCTGCTACTACCTCAGTTAGGACTCTTCTGATTGCAAGTGTCAGAAATCCAGCTCTACCTGAACACGCAAAAAAGGAGAAATAACTTACTTAACTGAATGTTGCAGGGGCAGATTTCTCAACCTTTCCATCTCTCATGTATGCTTTCTTCTGGAACAACTTCATTCTCATGCAGATTCCCCTCTCAGGATAGCAAATATGGCAAAAAATGGCTACCAGGACTGACAAGCTGGTCTTTCAGCTATAGTTTCAAGGGAAGCTCCAGAGTTGAGTCTCATTGGCTTAAGTTGGATCACATGACCTCCCCTAAGCCAATCATTGTGGCCAGGGGATGTTCCAGTGGGCCAGGCCTGCGTCCCAGGTTGGCTCCCGTAATGAAATGGGGAGATGGGAATGGAGATTAATCCCACTTGCCATCTAGCAACCTATGGTGCAAAAGGGCTGGCTCTCCAAAGGCAACTTGGGATGCTTTTCTCAGCATTTTAAACACCTTAAAACCGCGTTTTAAGAAGGTTTTTCTGGGAAAAACGTTTACGGGATGGATTAGAGCATTGACTATGTACTATGCCAACAAGCCGGTCTTGGCTCCTATTCCCTGGTTTGTGTTTATAGACTTCAGTCCTGGGAAGATGGATTCTTTCCTGACTGTCTTGATCATTCACATCAGAAAAGAGTTCTGTTCCTTGGGATTTTATTTTTTAATTATGGGAAATTTTCAGATATAATCAAAAGTGTTGAAAATAATCCGTGTCTGTTCCTCAGCTTCAACAATGATTAACTCAGGGCCAATTTTGTTTCATCTATAGCCCCGCCCATCCCCACCCCACCCTGGATTACTTTGAAGCTCATCCAGACATCATATGTCTTTAAGATGCTCAGATTGCAAGGTCCTACAAGAGCTAGAGATTCCATTCTCCCTGAGAAGAAAGGAATCTGGCCTGTTATTATACGTCACTTAGCAGAGGAGAGTCTTGTCTTTCCTCCTCCACAAACATGGCCCAACTCTCCTTACTTGATATTATACTTTGAATCTTTATGAGTGGAAAATTGCACTCTGTTTATTCTTGTCTGGAAGTGCTCAGCTGGAGTGATTGCAATGTTATCTCCCTGGGCATCCCCATTGTCCTCATCCTGCTGTTGTCCCCGACCCCATTTCAACCCACTTTGCCTGTAGCCTTGTTTTACGACCTGCTCCCTGCCTCCTGTTACCTGATTTCTAGGGTCCCTTTCCCCATTTTCCTAGCGTTCTAACATATACATGGTCCAGAGAACAACAATAGCCTGAAAAAACTCTATTTCCCATTTTATAATCCCAACACAGAGCGATCTGTCTCCTCTGCACCTTAACAGCCTACAAATGGCTGCAGATACACGCATCAAAGAGCCATTCGGCTGCTCACGTGAACAGACTTCCCTTGCGCTTCCAAACATCATGTTGTCTCTGCCACAGCAATACTCCTTGAATAGCTAATAAATGCAAAAGAAAGTTTGGGAGGAAAAAAAAGTTACAGAAAAATTATTATTATTACTTAAAGAGCCACAGAAAGATAGCAAGGTTCTTCTAAAGTTACAACACCATCGTTAGCAGCTGCAGGGTACATGAAAGCCAGGGGCCGGGGGAGGGAAGATAGGGCATATTTCAAAGCTGACTGCTGCAGTAACAAAACGCGAAGGGGGTGTTGTGTGGAATACGCCAAGTGTTTGAAGTGGACAAGGTTTCTAGCATGTTGCCTTGATGCCTGTACATACTTAATAACAGATGTTTGGTCTCTCTAGGCAGATAATTGTCCTTCTGTAAGGTTGACTTGACCTGCCTGAACGGTCCAGCTTTGAGCGCTGCAGCAGTAACAAATGATCCTAGCTTCTCTCTTTTTTACTAGGGGAGATGCTCAGCCACGCTTCCTTTTAAGCACATAATTACTCGGCAGCAACTGAAGGCCATACATTCCCCTCTCCTAATGGCCATGGAGCCATTCGGTCATAATTTATGGGGACAGGGTTCAAAGTTTTAATAATATTTGGATAATATCATTGCCCACACGTCGGGGGCGTCGTGATGAATAGAAGGAGAGTGGGCTTATTTCGATTCCATGCATGACAGTGAGGACGTTAACGACTGGGTGCCCGGCGTGGCCTTTATGGAAACTGCCACCAGGCCATCAGCTCATGAATTATAGATCTGGGCATGAAGGATCACATAGGGACGTTGTTCATGAGGAACTGTCCTGTTAGCGCCTCTTCCTTATGCAGATAAATGAATTGCAGGGAATACCAAAACGGCATAAATAAGCCCTTAGTGGATAACATATTAGAACATCAACATAAAAAACCCAGTGCTGGGGCCTGCTTGGGGATATTTATGTTTATACTCTCTGCTCAAGTGGCTCCCTGATTTTTTGGCTTCTTACTGCTCACCTCATAATTCCAACCTCCTAACGGCACCTCTGGGCATGTTTCTCGGATGCTCTGTGGTGCCTGTTGACATTTGTACACAAGTTTGCTCAGAGAAGTGCTTTTGGTTGGGCAGATGGGTAAAGACTCATCAAATTCAAAACAGACCTAGTTAGCATTGTCTTAGTGACATGGTGGGGTGTCCCTAAAACGGAGGCCAGACACTGGCAGGTGCTAGTGGAAAAAGAAGGGGCAACTATGTCCCCAAAAGTAGAAAGAAGGGAGACGTTCTCAGCCAGAAACCAGATAGAAAAGAGCCTTGGAGAATATCGAGTTCAACCACACTACTCCCAAAAAGCAGGTGGCAAAATTGAGGTTCAGAGGAGAGCAGGGACTCCCCCTAAATTATAAAACTTTGTTGCCAAGCCAAGATTCCTCACTCCCAAGTGTGGCCCCAGGCTGCCTTATCTGGCCTGAGTTTTCTCTCCCCAAAACGTAAACATTCAACACCAGCCCCAAATGATAGTGTTAAGACTAAAACAATGTTTGCCAACTTCCTCCTGTTAATCTAGACTGACTCACTCTGAACTTTGACAAGGTTCGCGTGCCGTGAGCAATCGTTGAACTTACACACTCGATATCCATTTAATCTGAAGGATTTATTTGGAAAGAACAGCAATTATAGCTGCACCTCAGAATAACTAGGAAACGGCGCATTTAAATCTCTTTAAATAGCTTGCAGGAGTTCTAAATAGCTCCCCCACGCCCAGGTTCTGATCTGGAGTTCTCATTTGCCTGGGCCTGTTTACAGAGCCCAGGAGTGGTTTGGAGCAGGTTTCAAACGTGGAGGTTTGTTTCTCTACTGGGAGGCGCTTTATGTAGGGGGTTTTCTGTTTTCTGACACATCTAGAGATGTGTTCTTTTTTTATCTTGCCAGGAGAAAGAAGGTAACCATGTTCTGCTGAATAAAGGCCAAGAACATTTACCCAGTTATAATTTTTTTAATAATCATACAAAAAATTAACTTTTGGGGATCACAGCTTTATGAAATTTAAGACATATATAGAACCATGTAACTACCATCACAATCAGGATACAGAACAATTCCATCACCTCCAAATCTCCCATTAAAAAGTAAAATCCCAGCCAGGGATGGGAGCTCATGCCTGTCATCCTAACATTTTGGGAGGCTGAGGTGGGAGGATTACTTGAGCCCAGGAGTTCGAGACCAGTATGGGCAACAAAGCAAGACCCCCATGTCTACAAAAATAAAATATTTAGCCAGGCATGGTGGTGCACACCTGTAATTCCAACTACTCAAGAGGCTGAGGTGGGAGGATGGCTTGAGCTCAGGACTTTGAGGCTGCAGTGGATGATGATCACACCACTGCACTCCAGCCTGGGCGACAGAGAGACCCTGTCCACTCCCAAAAAAAGTCAAACCTTCCCTTGATCCCTAACCCCTAATCCCCACTGATCTGTTCTCCATCACAATAACTCTGTTTTTTGGGAGTGTTGTATAAATGGGTTTATACAGTATGTCACCTTTTGAGACTGGCTTCTTTCACTCAGCATAGTGCCTTCGAGA
The DNA here is from genome assembly GCF_008728515.1 of Papio anubis. NCBI lineage: Eukaryota > Metazoa > Chordata > Mammalia > Primates > Cercopithecidae > Papio > Papio anubis. Next base: position 38,611,098 of record NC_044993.1, read on the forward strand.
TCCATTCAAGCCCTTGTCTGTATCTACAGTTCAGTCCTCTTTGTTGCTGAGTCATATTCCATCACAGAGCTCAGACCTCGAGTCAGGCATCACCAGGCACTTACGGGATGAGGACAGTGGCTAATGGCTGTGATATGTGTGCTGTGTGTACCACACTCTGTCCTGGTGTTTTACTGTACTAACTCATGTAACCTCTCAACAACCTAGTGGGGTGACTACTAGCATTTTATCCATTTTGCATTAGGAAATTAAACCATAAAGAGGCTACATAACTTGCCCAAGGTCACACAACTGGTAAGTCAGGAACCACCTATAAGGTTAGAACCTGCCAACCCTTGTGCTTCTTCATGGGACATCCTAATTATAAATATCTCTGGAAGGGAGAGGAGAAATGCCAATCCCCAGGGAGGTGTAAATGGCTGACAACACCGCCTTGCCGAGAGCAGGCTGTGCCAGGGTTTGAGAAGGACAGCTGACATGATCAGGAGGAAAAGAAGGAAAGGGGCCCCGGGATCCCACTACCACATGCCACAGAGTGTGCACCCAGATACTCACACACACCCCAAAGGGAAAGGGAGGGAAGCAGGGGAAGGCAGCACTTCACATAAATGTAGTGGCCAACAAATAGGAAACATCCTGGCCTCTGCCCATCCTACTAAGTCTCAGGGGTTGAGAAAAGAACCAGATCTGAGAATTTCAAATTAATTGCCATGAATCCTGGAACTGTCAATCTCAGGCTTTCAACAGCGCGGTCATCAGCTGTCTTACCTAGTCTCCTTTGAAGCCTGAGATGTGGCTGCTGTCCTTGGAATCATAACAACCTAAAACATAAATGTGGAATTCCAGGAGTGATTTCACCCAGCATTGAGCCTGTGGGGAAACTGAGGCCTAGCAAGAGAATGGACTTGGCCAAAGGCACATAGCAAATCAGTAGCAGATCCGGAACTGTAACCCAGATCCCTTCCTCCATATATCCACCCATTCATTCATTCAACAACTGAATGTACCATGTGCCAAGCACTTTTCTGGAAGCTGGAGACAAAGGGTGATGAAGACACAGTACTTGCCTTCATGGAGTTATAGTTTTGGCAGGAGAAAGATATTAAACAAGTGATCACAAGCAAATAGATAATTTAAAGTCATAGGGAAGGTTTTAAAATTTTCTCAAGACCCCTAGCAAGTATGTTTCCAACTCACCTCAGCTGCTTCTATTTCCTAAATCAACAAGATGAAGTTTCCTGTAGCAGTAAAAGCCTCCATGTGCCCTCTCAATAAGATAATGCAAAAAGGTGGTTATGTCGTTCTATAATATTTTAATCACAGGTGTTGAATGTTGGCTCCCCAAATACCACTAACAGTCTGTTGGTAAAGCAAAGCTGAATTGATTGGTCACTGCAATGAGGGAGAACACCACCTCAAAAGAGCTTTGGCAGTACTATGGTTTGGATGTTTGATGCCTCCAAACCTCATGGCAAAGTATGATCCTCACTGTGGGAGGTGTGGACTAATAGGAAGTGTTTGGGTCGTGGGGTGGATCCTTCATAAACGGCTTCGTTCGCTTGTTGCAGCAAGAGTGAGTTCTCACTCTATTAGTTCCTGCAAGAACTTGTTAAAAAGAGCCTGGCATCTTCCCTCCTCCTCCCTATTTCTTTTGCTTCCTCTCTCACCGTGTGATCTCAGCACATGCCAGCTCCCATTTACCTTCCACCGGAAGTAGAAACAGCCTGAGGTCCCCACCAGAAGAAGATGCTGGCACTGTGTTTCCTGTACAGCCTACAGAAGTGTGAGCCAGATAAATCTCTTTCCTTTGTAAATTACCCAGCCTCAGGTATTTCTTTACAGCAATGCAAACAGACAAAGACAGGCAGCATCTTAAATGGGGAAGGGCAAGGTTATTTTTACTGAGATTCTCTAGTCTGGTTTAAAGAGTATTTTCAAAGGGAGGAGGCGTTGGTTAGAATCAGGTAAGTACCATGTTATGATAGGTTAGAATTGGCAGAAACAGTAAAGTGAGGGTTTTGAGGGGGATGCTTCAAAGAGTCTTAGAGGGTAAAGCATTGAATGCTTTATATTGGAGAATTGATGGTTTTTTCAGGATATTCCGGTAATTAACTATAAAATTAGTTGACTAGGCAAGAATATTGCTGGAATAGTAAAGTTATGCTAATAAAAACAAAGGGATAGTAAAATCATGTTATTATAAAAGTAAGCCATGTGGGGTAGATGACTTAGGTTCCCATAGAAATGATGCCTGTTCATCCTAAGCTAGCCAATAGAAGCAATCATAGTAATAACATCTACCACTCTACGCCAATCAGCAAATGTTAGGAAGACATGAGGAAACCTATTTTACAGCTGCTGACTCTGAAGTGGAGAGGGGCCAAAATGTTTAGCCCAAGACCTCAACTTTGAAGCAGGAAAATCAGGATTAGAATGCAGGTCTGTCCTTCTCTGTCTCTGCTCTATTGCCACCCAGCCAAAGGGACAAAACAAAAGCAAAACCAAAAACAACCAAAAAAACAAGAAGAAAAAATCACCCATGATCCCATTACCAATATTATTATTCCTCCTTCGCTCCAATTTCCATGTCCATTCCATCCACCTCCACCACTATCCACCCCCTCCATTTCCACTACCATCTCCTTATTTATCTTCCTTCCATCCATCCTCCATCCACTATCTTTTGCCTCCATCCACCTTCACTGCTGGCATCCTCCATTACTGCTCCACCATCATCACCACCACCTCCTCTGATCATTTCACCTCGGCACTGCCGCTTGCCACCACTATCCATTGTCCATTCCATCCATCCTCCATTTTCATCCACCACCTCCACCACGTTCCACCACCATCCACCGCCATCCTGCCCGCCATTCCACCACAGTCTTTAAGATCCTGTTCACCACCACCGTCTTTATCCATCTCCGCCATCTTCACATCCACCACCACTGCCGCAAATCCTCCGTTGCATCTGCGGTCACCGCCGCCATCCGCCACCATCCACCATCTGTCACCATCTCCACCATCATCGTGCCTCCGCCCATAGGTTGTCGTCATAAAATCCCGCCTGCCATCGGCCGCCACTTTCTGCCGTCACGCCGATAATCGGCGCGTCGCCGCCGCCGCCAACATCACTTAAATCTGCCCGCCGCATCGCATCCGCCACCGCCGCCGTCACCGGTCGCCGTCATAAATCCGCATCCGCCACCGTCACGGATCGCATCACCAGGCTCCGTCTTCCGCCACTACCACCAGCACCACCATATCTACCACCATCTCCACCACCATCACAGCCACCTGCACTGGGGTGATCGTGCCTTCTTTGTGACATTTCAGAAGGGCTATTGCAACATTCTCCAGGGATCTTTGCAAGTTGTTTGTGCAAATTATCAGTGCTCTCACTAGACTGTGAGCTGCTTGAGGGTAGGGACCTCCTGATTTACCTCAGAGCCTCCAAGCAGTTTGCACATGGGCTGGCACAGAGCAAAAGCTCAGCCAGGATGTGTTCACTGAATGAGGGCACATGAGATTCTGGAAAACCCAGATTCCTGCAAAGCAGGCTGAGGCAGTGTTCTTGGCTCCCTCCACACCCCTACTGCCTCAGTATTTCTGGATGCCTTTGATCCCCATCTCCCACGCTGGTGTGGGCATGCCCCTCTTTCTGTGCCACCACACAAGCACTGAGTGGTTTAGAAGGTAGTTTCTGATGCACCAGTCTTGGGTAATAATAATACTGTTATTGTTACTATTATTATTTTGCCTGTCATTGTGCAGGGCCTGAGAAGTAAAGAGGTCAGGGCAGTGGTCCAGCTGAGGACAGCCTGCTCAGTAGACTCAACTTCATGGCAGCAGGTGCCAATTCACTCAATGCTCAAATACCAGTCTGCCAAATAAAGACCAAAAGTCAGTCAGTATTTGTTAAATGAAATGAGCTTTAATTCTAGACATTTACTTTTTATAGTTGTTCTGAAATTTCCGAGTGCATCAGAAGTCACCTAGAAGGCTTGTGAAAACCCAGATTGCTGGAAGACTCAGTCGGTCTGGGATAGGTCCACTGATTTGCATTTCTACTAACTTCTTATATGATGCTGATGCCACTGGTCCAGAGACCCCATCTGATACACCACTGCCCTCATGGGAGTGAGTGAGAAAGGCATAGGAATTGTGAATTGGGAAGACCAGGAAGTCCCTGTCCCATCTTCTCCCAACCTGTACCCCCACCTGGCATCAAGGCTTTCCTGGGCCATCAGGGCAAACGTGGGAGACCTCATCAGAGAGTCCAGCAGAAAGGCCTGGGCAGGGGCTTGGGCAGACCCTACCTGAGGAAGGGGTGGATTCCCAGGTGGCCTCCTGTTTAGCCAACAAACAGAAGGGGCTAAATCCCCAACTGGACCTGCTTGTTTGAGTAAACACCTCACAGGGCCGCCTGTGTAAACACCCATTGTCTACAGGCAGATTAAGAGTGAGCAGGAGCTGGGCTTTTTTTCTTTCTTTTTTTTTTTTTTTTCCTTTCATTTTTTTTAAGCACTGAGAAAAGCCATTAAGGGATTAACACCCCGATTTATGAAAATGGAGGATGATAAAGGAACAATGGGGTGACAGCATTGTGTAAACGACATTGATTCATTTCAGAGACAGGGCTGTTAACTGGGAGAAATGGAGAAATAAATGGAACAATGAGGAGATGCTTTTACCAGCTTGTCATTAATTAGCCGAGAGTACAATTGTTTTATTGTCCTTTTTGAAAAATACAAAATTGGTAGGAAAATACAAGCACTGAGCAAATCGATTATTCTGTGTCACAGGCTGACATCTGCTTTTCCTTTTCTCCTGAAGCTTGCCTCCGGAAGTGGCTTCCTAAGGGAGGAAAAGAAATCTTCCCCCAGCAGGAGGATCTTGCAGGGTTTGGGAATAAAATGACCTTCCTGCCCAAGGATACCCCAAACTTCTTGGCACTGGAGGGCGGCCTCAAAACAGGAGAACCCCACTTCCATCCTCTTCTGGCCTCACCAGTGAGGGAGTGAGGGCCTGGGAGGTGGGAGGTGAGTGGGACCCCCCTGGGAGGCATCTTGCTGCAGGTGGTAGGAGACAAGGAGCTTGGGCAAAGGGAGATGAGCTTCTGGGGGCAGCAAGACTGACACAGTGGTCCCGTCCCTGCTGACAGCTCATCCAGCACCACTGTCCAGGTCTCCAGCAAGATTCCCTCTCTCCACTCATTTCATCTACAACCAGCAGCTGAAGTGCCTGCCCTAGGCCTGTGCTGGGATGCATTGAATGAAAAGGCTTCTCCAGGCAGAGAAAGTGAGCTCAGATCAGGGTGGGCGCCGTGACCACAGTGGACTTTCCAGAGTCGTGAGCAGTGCCAGCTCTGTCTCAGAGAAGGACACATTTCTGGATTGATGGGTGTTGAAATAAGGTTTTGCTGGATCCAAGAGGACTCCGGTTAGGGTGAACTGGAGAGGAAATGCATGGCGTGGGCTTAGGGCCATGGAGACACATGCGGTGGACGCAGAGCATGTCTATGGGGAGTTTTGACGGAGTAAAGAAGGCCAGGCATGTACAGGCTGGATTATCCCCACCCAGCCGCCCAAACAGAGATTCAGCTAGGAAGAGGAGAGATGCTGCTTGAACCCAAGTTCACCCCTCTATTTGTAAGGGCGGTTTGCAAATCCAAACATCCATGTTTGGATTCTAACCTGTCAGAAGAGTTGGCCAACTGGGACTATTTCCAGAAAGAATCTGACAATCCCACAAAGGGTTAATAGCACTTATAAAGAAAAGGAGCTCACAGAAGCAGTATGCAAGGAAACTGTAAACAGCATTGCCATTGTCTTTGCCTTCTGTGACTACTGGTCATTGTTTGGTCTTTAATCTGCAGGCACTATAGATATAAATATAGCTGTCTTTATAGCATTGTATCTTTACAGCCCAAGATAAAACAATGCATCTTTATGTCTCTAATCTTTATATTTATATAAAGATATCTTTATTTGGAAAGATTAGATATGTATGTCTCACAGATTAACGTTGACTGAACATAGATTTTTATGCATTCATTTCCTACATTCAACGTCTCCGATGTGCCAGGCACTGCTCTAGTGCTGGGTATAGAGCAGAGAACAAATGAGAACCCCGGCCCCAGTCCCCATTTTCATTATCCAGAGAATTACATTGCCGGATGTAAGAGAAAAAACTCAACAAATGTGTACTAATAGAAATGGATTAGATGGTAATGAATGCCATGGAAAAAATGGAGCAGGTTTAGAGGGCAGAGAGTGGTAGGGGGTTCTGCTGTTTTCTATGGGGTGGTCAGGGAAGGTCTCACTGATAAGATGACAACTGAGCAAAGACCTGAGCTGGCAGCTGTGCAGGGGGCAAGCTGTTCCAGGCAGAGGGCACAGCAAGTGCAAAAGCCTGGAGGCAGGAACATACTTGGTGGGTCAGAAGCAGAGAAAGAGCCTAAGAGGCTGGGAGCAGTGGCTCACACCTGTAATCCCAGCACTTTGGGAGGCCAAGTGGGGTGGATTACTTGAGCTTAGGAATTCGAGACTGGCCTGGCCAACATGGCAAAACCCCATTTCTACTAAAAACACAAAAATTAGCCAGACGTGGTGGCGCACATCTGTAATCCCAGCTACTCAGGTTGGCTGAGGCAGGAGAATCCCTTGAACCCAGCAGGCAGAGGTTACAGTGAGCCAAGATTGTGCCACTGCACTCCAGCCTGGGTGACAGAGGGAGACCCTGTCTGGGGAAAAAAAAAAAAAAAAAGATCTGAAGAGGCAGGAACCATGAGCAAAAGGCAACAAAGTCCAAGATGAGCTCTGAGAGGCACAGATAAAGGGTAGTGATCTGATCTACGAGTTAGCGTGATTGCTTTGGCTTTGGTGTGTAGAAAAGACCCAAGACGATGTGTACATTTCGTATCCTCAACCAGACCACACAGCTCAGTGCCCACAGGAGCGAGGCACATGAGAAAGGGAAGAGAGAGCTGGAGTCGGCCTGCTGGTCTAAAGGGGCAGGCAATGCTCAGCTCCTGCTGATGGTTGAGCTTGAGAGAGATGAGCATGGAGTGGTTGTGTCTTATCATCTTTAAAGCAAGTCTAGATTTTCAAGTGGACTATCCTTATTTTAAATCGTGTACAGTTAAACAAAGCATACTTTTGGCCAGATTCGCCCACAAGCTATTAGTTTATGCCTCCCTCTTATCAGGCAAGGAGAACTCACACAAGTCATACATCTTCTTGCCCTTTGTTATCTGGGTGCCAGAGAACTCGGGGATGAACTTAATTTTAAGGCATTGTAACTATACTGCATAAAATTTTCAGCAAAATCATCTCTCTTCTCCCAGTTCTCAGTTGAATATGATTTTTTTAAATGTCCAGTTAAAGGTTATGTGCTTTTTATTATAAGCAACCTTAAATTATGTTCAATTAGGAATAAACTCTAACAAAACTAAACCGTAAGAGAATAAATAGCTACTGTGATCACACTCTTTTGTAACCATTTATTGTTCAGGGAGAAAAAAGGCAAGTGTCTGCTTCTTTGATTCTCTATGAAGGTGTCTCTGGCTCAAGTCACTTGGAATCCACGCAAACCCTTTAGATAAGGGAGGAGATATCATTTGCCTCCCACATGCCAATTCTGATCAGTCGGAAGATGCTGCTGAAAACATTTGTGTTAAGAAGGAATCTGAGGCTATCCTTACGTTAAGTAGGAGAGTGCAGGCTGGTCAACTAGGGATGTCTGCTGTCATTATAGATTAGGCATTTCTCCATGGTGAAGGGAGGACAATTCTAATAGAATTGCATGTAAAGGCCCAGGTGAAATCAGCCACCAATTGAGGGCTGAAAAACAGGGGCTTTGATTGGCCAAAAGTTAACAGCCCATACTAGTAACAGCCCTGGATTTGAACGCTGTTTGTCTTCTCCAAGTTGTATCAAGTTTGTCACATTTCTTAACCATTTTCAGCTTCATTTCCTCATCCGTAAAATGAGGATAATAGTTGTATCTTAAATCATAGGACAGATGGGATGATTAAAAGGAATAACCTTAACTCAACTGTAATAAGCATAGGCACTCAATCAATATCACCTGTTATATTTATTATTATCATTATTTTTCAGACTGCACCCCCACCCCTGCCCATCACACCAGTCACTGTCTTTTAAATAAAAGTAAGGGATTTACTGGCTTATGGAACTGAGAGGTGCTCAGGTCAGAAATCTGGGTTCTGCAGTCACCTCAGCCTTAGGGTTTCAGAGGCAGCTCATGCCCTGTGTTTAAAGCCTGTCTCTGCCACTTTAGAGCTACAGGATCTTGAATGAATAACTCAGCTCTCTGGGCCTCAGTTTCCTTATCTGTTCATATGGGAGTGGTAACAACTTAGAATGACCTTATAGAACTTCTCTGAAGGTTAGATAAGGTAATATATATGAGTCATAACAGCACAGAGCATGTAACAAGAGCATAGAGTTGTTAGCTTTTACGATTGTGATTTTATAATAGATAGTTTGGGATAGTTATTCTCTTGGTTACACAGCTTGTTAACTTCCTCCTTATTTGGAAGAAATTTTCCACTTTCTGAGTCTTGGGAGGAGCTGAGTCCACCTCCCTCAGCAGACGATAAAAATAGGGGATACCCATCTCCCCAGGATCCCTTGCAGCTGAAGCAGAGGCATGTGACTGTCTTCCACCAATCAGAAGCATCCAGCCCAGGTTACTCATTGGATCACTGTGGTACAAAAAGTTGGGGATTGCGTAGCATTCACGGAGCGGCAGTAGCCATTGCAGCAAGACCTAATCCTGGGGACAGCCATGGCACGGCTAGGAGAGAGGATAGGCACCTGACACATAGGAATGATGTCAACAGTGCCCTCACCAGACCTTCCTGTGAGACGACTAGGGCATCCCCCTGGCTGCGTGACCTCTCAGCCTGGCTCTCCAGCTCTCCTTGCAATGCAGTCAGCCACCCATACTCTTGAATTCATTTCTTTCCTGCTTAAGGCAGCCAGTGTCTTTTTCTGTTCCTGGCAGCTAAGAACCTTCCCGATACAGTAAGGCAAGGCAGAAATCTTTTTCCAAGTTCTGGAAGGATTTGAGTTTTGATCCTGTTAAATTACTGACCTTATAAAGAAGCTTCTTCCACCATGACTAAGCCCAAGTGGCTTTGCAGTTGGCATCAACGGGTGTACCCCCCACCCCTTACTGAGATGTCCACAGATCCATATGCACCCAAGGCCGTCACAAAGATCTTGAAATGTCTGCTTTGCCCAGCACTCACCACTCTAGGGTGCTGCCTGAACTCCCTGGGGAAGAGCAAGAACTGAGAGGAAGTGGTGGAGGAAAAGAGGAAAAGCAAGATGTTCCTGGCAGCGGTATGTTTACTCCACCAGAATGAAACACAAAGCTGTGTGAGAGCACAGAAGTCTGCCAAATGCAGCCTGAGCCCTTCCCTGAGAAAGCCCACCAGAGGAAGAGGAAGCCAAACCAGTTTCAAGGATTGAAGGTGTCGTTGGTAAATAAAAATCAACAGCTTTGGCTAACACTCACTTCTTCAGTTCCTTGCAGCTAAGGAGCTGGATACTGTCACCCAGGTTGGAGTACAGGGGCATGATCTCTGTTCACTGGAGCCTGGAGCCTGAAGCCTGAATACTGACTGGCACAGACTAGGAGCCACAGACATGTACAGATCACGAATCACCCTGCCTTTCGAGACTGCAAAACTGCCATGTGAAACTAGTGCTGAAGGAGTTGGAAGGGATGGATTCACTTATTAGCCACAGCGCCTAGGGTAGGCATCAGAATCACCTGAAAGTCCTGTGAAAATGCAGATGACAGGACCGCACCTTAGAGTTTCTGATTCAGAAGTTTCTGTTTTCCTTCTAGCGGGTTCTCAGGTGATGCTCACACTTTAAGAACCACTGGTGGCTGGATGCAGTGGCTCATGCCTGTAATCCCAACACTTCGGGAGACTGAGGTGGGATGATTGCTTGAGGCCAGGAGTTTGAGACCAGCCTGAGGAACGATCTTGTCTGCACTGTATTTATTTACTTTTAATCTCTGGGCATGGTGGAGCACACCCTGTAGTCCCAGCTACTTGGAATGCTAAGGTAGGAGGGTCACTTGAGCCCAGGAGTTAAAGCCCAGCCTGGGCAACATAGCAAGGCCTCATCTTTACAAAAAAAAATGTTTAAGAATCAACTAAGGCTGGGTGTGATGGCTCATGCCTGTAATCTCAGCACTTTGAGAGGCCAAGGTGGGCAGATCACATGAGTCCAGGAGTCCAAGAACAGGATGGCCAACATGGCAAAATGCCATCTCTACTAAAAAAATACAAAAATTAGCCAGATGTGGAGGTGCATGCATGTAATCCCAGCTACTGGGGTGGCTGAGGCACGAGAATCACTTGAACTGAGGAGGCAGAGTTTGCAGTGAACAGAGATCACACCCCTGTACTCCAACCTGGGTGACAGAGCAAGACCCTGTGGCAAAACCACAACAACAAAAATCAACTGAGCATGGTGACCTGCTTCTGTGGTTCCAGCTACTCAGGAGGCTAAGGCAGGAGGATTGCTTGAGCCCAAGAATTGAAGGCTGCAGTGGGCTGTGATTGTGCCACGGCACTCCAGCCTGGGTGACAAAGCAACACCCTACCTCAAGAAAAATGAAACAAACAAAAAAACCACATTGGCTTAAAATAAGCCATTTCCAGTTTCTTCTGTAAAGTAGGAATAGTGACCCTGGCTCATGAGATGGCCTGAGCGTCAATTACATTTGTGGGTGTGAGAGTGCTATACACTGAATTGCACCATCAAAATGTGCGTTGTTCATAATAATGCTAATGCAAGTTTCTCAGCGTGAAGCTGGCGTGCAGCTGCATAATCACAAGTGACGCATTTATTGAACCTCTATGCTATGCTCAGCACTGCTGAGAATACAGTGAGTCCTTCCTTAATGTCACGGGTAGCTTCTCAGAAACCGAGACTTTAGGCAAACCGACACATAATGAGACAAATTTTACCACAGGCCAATTGATACAAACAAAAGTTACGTTCTTACAGCATATTCCTGTTCACACAAACATTGCCAAACTTCTAAATAAATGCTTCTAACATTGGTCATTTTAATAAATGTGAACTCTACATCCTTTTAAGAAAGATTGAAAAAGACAAGTAAGAAAATTATTTACCCAATTTTTGGTGCATCTGTGAGAGATGGCAGTTGTAGTGGTGGTGGGTTAAATTAAAAAAAAAAATGTTTTCAAAACAGAAATTATAAGGAGCGCCTCCTGCCACGGGGCAGTTAAAAAATCAAGCACAGATAACGAGGGCTTGCTGAGCACTTCCGCCCACAGCTTTTACTGTGTGCATTTGTAGGATTATTGTAGACTTTATGAATTTTTATTTTACAATAATTTGTCTTCGTTCATTCACTTCCCTTATTTTTTTCTTTCACTTTTTCTTTTTTTTTCTTTTTTTTCTTTTTTTTACTTTAAGTTCTGGGATACATGTGCAGAACGTGCAGGTTTGTAACATACGTATACACGTGCCATGGTGGTTTGCGGCACCTATAATCCGTCACCTAGGTTTTAAGCCCCACATGCATTAGCTATTTGTCCTAATGCTCTCCTTCCCCTTATCCAGCCCCCAAGCAGCCCCTGGTGTGTAATGTTCCCTCCCTGTGTCCATGTCTTCTCACTGTTCAACTCCCACTTATGAGTGAGAACATGTGGTGTTTGGTTTTCTATTCCTGTATTAGTTTGCTGAGGATGATGGCTTCTAGCTTCATCCATGTCCCTTCAAAGGACATGATCTCATTTCTTTTTATGGCTGCATATTATTCCATGGTGTGTACATACCACATTTTCTTTATCCAGTCTATCATTGATGGGCTTTTGGGTTGGTTCCATGTCTTTGCTATTGTGAATAGTGCTGCAATCAGCATACATGTGCATGTATCTTTATAATGGAATGATTTGCATATACCCAGTAATGGGATTGCTGGGTCAAATGGTACTTCTGGTTCTAGATCCTTGGAGAATCACCATACTGTCTTCCACAATAGTTGAACTAATTTACATTCCCACCAACAATGAAAAGTATTCCTATTTCTCCACAACCTCGCCATAATCTGTTGTTTCTTGACTTTTTAATAATTACCATTCTGACTGGTATGAAATGGTATCTCACTGTGGCTTTGCTTTGCATTTCTGTAATGATCAGTGATGTTGAGCTTTTTTTCATATGTTTGTTGCCTGCATAAATTCTTCTTTTGAGAAGTGTCTGTTCATATCCTTTGCCCATTCTTTGATGGGGTCGTTTGTTTTTTTCTTGTAAATTTGTTTAAGTTCCTTGTAAATTCTAGATATTAGACTTTTGTCAGATGGGTAGCTTGCAAAAATTTTCTCCCATTCTGTAGGTTGCCTGTTTGCTTTGATGATAGTTTCTTTATCTGTGCAGAGGCTCTTTAGTTTAATTAGAGCCCATTTGTCAACCTTAGCTTCTGTTGCAATTGCTTTTGGTGATTTCATCATAAAGTCGTGCCTATGTCCTGAATGGTATTGCCTAAGTTTTATTCTAGAGTTTTTATGGTTTTGGATTTTACATTTAAGTCTTTAATCCATCTTGACTTAACTTTTGAATAAGATGTTAAGAAAGGGTCCAGTTTCAGTTTTCTGCATATGGCTAGCCAGTTTGCTCAGCACCATTTATTAAATAGGGAATCCTTTCCCCATTGCTTGTTTTTGTCAGGTTTGTTGAAGATTAGATGGTTATGGATGTGTGGTCTTGTTTCTGAAGTCTCTATTCTGTTCCATTGGTCTATATGTCTGCTTTGGTACCAGTACCATCCAGCCCCGCTTATTTATTCTGGTTCAGGGTTGTGGGTGGTAAGCATCCACATTGGCCAGGATGTCATCCCATTGCAGAGAGCACTCACTCATATACCCATACTCGCTCAAACTAGAACTGAGTAGACATGCCAATGAAACTCACATGCACAGCTTTGGGATGTGGGAGGAAACTGGAGTACCTGCAGAAAACCCATGCAGACATGGGGAACACGTGCAGACTCCACACAAATAGGGGCCCCTGAAGGAATCTATTTTTTTCCATCAAAGTTATAATGAAATTACATTGAACAGAATGATGCTATTGGAGGGCCTGCTGTACAAGAGAGCAGCTGAAATGATCCTCACTATCCCACAATGGCAGCTGCTCCCATTCATTTTCTCATTTTCCACTCAAGACAGTCCTTGGGTTTGGCAGCTCCATTTTACAGAAGGAAACTGTAGCTCTAAGTCATAAGGAGACTTCCAGTCCACCAGGCATGGACACTTTCTGGGGTGCCTGAGCATCTCCCAACACGCTCCCCACCCAGAGCTGCCTTCCCACCTTCAGGGGTTGCCTAGATGTCAACTTGGTGCTTTGCAACCCTGACATTCTGGCCAGAGGTGTTGGATCAGAGGTTGACTCCTGACCTGAGATGGTCCAATTACATCTGCCTCCTGGAAATTTAGAATCACTGCTGAGAGACTGAGTCACCAAGTGTGGACCAGAGGATGCCAGGGTGAGAAGGGAGAACAATAAAGCCTGCCGCAGAAGCAGCAGACATGAGGACCAGCTAGTTGGAGCTTCTAAGTTCCTGTTTCCAGTCAGTTCCTGGGACCCCACTCCATCCCTGTCCTTGGATTCTCCTACATAATTTTTAAGATAGTTTAAAAGTAATATATATATTTATATATATGCATTGTTAAACATTTAAAAAGTTTAAAATGAAATAAATTCTTTAAAATATAAAATAGAGTAAAGTTTTTGTTTTGTTTTGAGCTTTGCTATAAGTGAAAGAAAAGTTCTCAAGTGGCTTTATATAACACAAATGTTACTGAATGTCATTCATATTGTTGAAAAGTCCAGTAATAATTCTGTCTTTAGATAGGGCTGATTTGGTGGTTGAAATAATGTGATCAAGTACCTAGTTTCTTCCTCTCTCTCTCTCTCTCTCTCTCTCTCCCTCCCTCCCTCCCTTCTCCTCTCCTCTTTCATCTCTTCTCTCTCCTTCCTTTTGTGATGTAGAATTTATTCTCAGGAACCACAGAGTTATTTGCAACTCTAGGCATTTCTGTGGTGCTAGCAAAATGGTTGTACCAGCTCCAGACCTCACACTATAACCCACATTATCCAAAGGAAGAGAGAGACTCCTTTCCAGTTGGTTTTGCAAAAGTCCTGGGATTCACTTTCATTCGTCCAAACTAGGCTACTTGCCCAACTCTGAACCAATCACTGTGGACAAGGAGATAGGATACACTCTTTAGATTGAACCAATCAGGACTTTCCCTGAAGCAGAGGTGGAGTCTACCCCTCCCACATCATATGATTAAAGATGGGAGACAGAAACATTTCCCAAAGAATAATCAGGCATTTTTGGTGGGAGTAGAAGGCAAGGGATACACATCTCAAAAAACAACTAACACTTGTGAACTATGTCTTATGGCTTTAATAAATGTTTCTTCTTTGATTAATCTTTCTTGAGTTAATTTTAAACTTTTCATTAATTTATTCTAAAACATTTCTGGGAAGCTCTTAGGAAACTCTTGCCCAATTTAAGTGGAGAAGAAGGAAATCCAAATCTCCCTCATTTGGGGTGATGAAGAGAGGTTTAGATAGCCTTGATTAAGATTCTTATCTCTGCACAAATTTAACAAAAATACAGTTATTAGGACCAACAGTAAGTTGTAAACAAGATCTAAAAGAATGGTACTAAGTAAAAGTATGAGAAGTAATAGAAAATATCTAAAATACCAATCCTATATATAATGCTTCATTAACTTATAATCCATTTCAATCAAGATTCTGTTGCCTGACTCCTGTTGAAGGAATCTTGAGTCATTGTGACCAAAAAAAGGTTATTATGCTTTACTAGATAGATGCCTTTTATTTATATAAATATTTATATAAATATTGTCAGAGTGAAGGAAATCTTTCAAAATCTTACTTAATTTGTGAACCGTCACAAATGATTAAGCCACAAATAATGCTGTATAATCTGTGGGATGGCTGTACTTGCCTGGGAAGAAAATGCCAGAGACAATAGCTAAGCACTCTTTTAAGAATTGCTGAATTACCAGTGCACCCTGGCATAGGGGACAATATTGTATGGAGAATACAGACATGGAAAACTCAACTCAAAAAGTGATTTGAAAAAGGTAGTCTCTGAATGTGAAGATGTTTTTCACATTCAGATGTTTTCTGAATGTGAAGATAAAAAATGCCTTATCGATTTATTTCTCCTTTATGTTTGTACAAGAGGAGTATATATATTTATATATATATTATGTATATATATAAATACATGTCTAACTATAAGAATTCTTTGGAGAAACTTAATTTTAAAATTCTAATAATAGGAAAACATAACATGATATTTATTTGGGGGCTTTTTTCTTCCTTATGGTATATGAAATGATCACCTTACCTTGATAATATCCTAGATTTAATATAAACACATAATATAAATTATGATACTTTAGTTCAAGTCTCTTAATATGGGAGTTCACATGATGCAACCCTACTGTATTATTATTTGCTATTGTTATTTTTAGCATCTATTGGCCACTCTCTTATACACCAGACACTATTTTCTTTTTATCCTCGTATGTATACATCACAGTTGAAGTACAATGAGCCTTCTTGTTTAGCACATTCACTTGTCAAAATATTGCTTGTGGTTCTATCCAAAGGGGCAAGTGCTTTTTTTTTTTTTTTTTTTTTTTTTTGAGACAGAGTCTTGCACTATCGTCCGGGCTAGAGTGCAGTGGCATGATCTTAGCTCACTGCAAGCTCCGCCTCCTAGGTTCAAGTGACTCTCCTGCCTCAGCCTCCCAAGTAGCTAGGATTACAGGCACCTGCCACCATGCCCAGCTAATTTTTCATATTTTTAGTAGAGACAGGGTTTCACTATGTTGGCCAGGCTGGTCTCAAATGCTTGACCTCATGATCCACCCGCCTCAGCTTCCCAAAGTGCTGGGATTACAGGTGTGAGCCACCACGCCCGGCTGGGGTAAGTGCATTTTTACAAATAATTTTACAACAGTACAAAAGCTACTATATTAAAACTTTTTCTGTGGTTGAATACCCTATTTCATCCTCCAAGAATCTAAGATCTATAAAAAAATATACTAACAAAACCTAAAACCCATTATCATTTACTTACAGGCACTGATAACTCTCATGCAAAAGGGAGAACAGTTCAAATAAACAAATGCTTAGTGTTGTCCAATGAAGTATAAACAAAATCTGAATAAATGAGTGGGCACATTTACTTCCTGCTCAGGTGTCAGTCCCTATTGGCTGTTCTTAACGCCTTTGGTGCCTCCACCCGGATGGGATTCATCAGTCAAGTTGCCTTACATTTCCGGCTGTTTCTAGAAAATTAATGCTAGAATTAATGCTAAAAACATGTTAAAGCATAATCGTGACTCTTGCAAATCTTTCCCCTTCATGGCTGATCATTCCATTACGTCATAATTATCATAGAGCTATAGCGTAAATACATAGTTATTTCCAACTCTCCGTCCAGATGGTCGGTTACATGATAATTACAGTATGTTTGTACTTACTGGGTTTAATTACCAGATAATCAGGAAGAACATGCAAATTGCTAGGTTGTTGTAACACAGTACATTGAACCAAGTTAAACCTGTGTACTGCATATAAGTAAACAAGCTCTTACATGGGATTGTGCACTATAACCTGTGACAACAAGAAGGCCAGACGTTTGTTATAGGTCCATTGTGTGGGTTAGCATTACTCTGACTGAGCATGGATTAATGTCCAGATTACAAGGAAATGTCATGGGAGAGACACTCATGCTGCCACACCTGACACAGGGACAATGGGAAACTGGCCACCGTAGTGGCTGAGCAAGGTGCCAGCTCTTGGCTCTAGAGTTTACTTCTTCCAACACAGTGCATTGCACAGTCACCTGCATGCATCTGTTCTCAGCCCAACCATGTACCCGCCCAAGTGTTGGCAAAGAGAGATTGCAAACCATCTACCAAATAAACCTCTCCCAGAATAAAAGATTGCTCCAGGCTGGAACAAATTTGTAGTTCCCTGGTATGTGCATTTTGCCACCAATGTGATGGCTAAGTCTTTTTCCCTCTTAATCGCATGAAAGGAAGCAGCCCAAATCAGCACCTCTGATTCCCCTGAGCAGTCCACTGTTGCACATTGCTTAGTTTCCTCTCTAACATACTTTCCTACTTTCCCCTTTCCAATTTCCACTTGGAAATAAATCCATATTGTTCTAAAGAAGCCAGCTTCACCCCTCACTTCTATGACCTTTGCAATTAGCATATTCCCTCCCCACTGGCTACAGCGATTGGTTTAAGTTCAGATTTAAGCCTCAAGCTGCTTAAGCCAGATCACAGTCTGGAAGTGCCAGGAGCAAGGTACTCTCTCCTCCTCCTTCAAAATGAATAATGAAGCTGAAGCCTCAAGGGCCACTGAAAGCCATCTTGCAAACCCAAGGAAGAAATTGGGTGTTTAATGACATCATTGAGCCAAGGGATCCAGCTTTACCTGAAACCTGTATCTATGTTTTCCAATTACAAGAGTGAATAAATGACCTTTATTGTTTATGGCACCTGGAGTTGGGGTTTCTGTTATTTATAACCAGAAGCACAACAATTTATAAAGTTGCCAGATTTATCTGCCTGGCTTGCCACAGAAGATTCCTTATAGGCTTTTTTTCATGGCATCTTCTGTGCCACTACCTAGATATGAGCAGCCTTCATGCTTTGATCAATTCTAAAGCTTTCACGTTGATTGCTTTTCCTGCTTATCTGAGATAGCATCCCAGTGTCTGCCTATGGAAGCTGCAGCCTCATTCCTGGGGAAGGAGAAGCAGAGAAAGTATTCTTCACCCATGAATGGAGTAGGGTGGTGGTGAGGGACCCTCCAAGGTCCTACTCTTTTCTCTACAGAGAATTCTGGTGGTAGGACCCTGAGTCCAGCAAGGTGGAATATTACTTGGGGTTACTCAAGGACACAGGCCAGGATGGAAAGGGACCAAGGCCACTGACAGGAAGTAAACAGACTTCTACACCCAGAGGGCTAAGCAACAGCACAGTGGCAGGAGTGGAGAGGTGCCTTGGGACAGAGAGGCAGAGCGAGGTGTATGGGGTGGGTGAAGAACAAGCACCAGGTCACCCTGCCATCTTCCTCGAGTCAAATCTTGAAACAGCAGGTCAGGCTGGACATTCATTCATCCCACATACACTTAGCCAATGTCTAGTTTTGAGTGCCTGCAGTGGTCCCAGACATGGAGTTAAAGATAGATACAACCCATATGGCCTTTGCCTTCATCCTTCTTATCTAACAAGTGAGGTGGACAATTCAGCAAGCAATGACAATAAACATGGTTGTCAACAGGTGTTGTGGGGGAAGACAAGGAGAGAAACCAATCAAACTCAAGTTCAAGGACAACTTCCTGCAGGAAATTACATTGACACCAAAACCTGAGTGATGGGAGGCCTTCAGCCAAAGAAGGACCAGAGAGAAAATGCCTCCAGCAGAGGTAAAGAGTTTGTGAAAGGCTGGAGTATGCCGATTTCTAGGAACAGGAAGGAGTTTGGTAAGGTTGGAGAGGAGATGGCCGGGAAGCAGATCTTCCAGGTGCTGAGGCAAACTGGGGCTGGATCTCCCAGGACCATGGGCGCCTAGCAAAGAGTTCCCATTTTCTCTCGAGGGCAGTTTTCAACAGGCAGGAATGACATGATCAGATTTGCCTTTTAGGGAGCCATTACTCATATTGTATTCCAAACACATAACTAAACTACTTTTCGAAGGTCTTCTTTGGGGAGATCAAGAAAAGGGGGGACAGTATCAATATACTGCCTAAACATATTTTCCTATAAACCCATGTGCCACCGAAGAGAATAAGCCGTGGGTTTCAGATACCCTTGTACTTCAATCGTCAGTCGCCTTTTCACAGCTGTTTGATGTTCAAGACGCCCTTGGAATACTTTCAATAAATCTTCTTAACTCTGTTTTTCCTTGAAGCAGGAAGCCTTGTCCTCAGCATGTGATTAGGCTGTAAAACCCGGCATTTTCCAGACTCTACTCATCAGGCATGATGGAGCTCCCAGCCTCCCAATACCCTGCCTTGCTCTGACCAGGATGGCCACGGCCCATGAGGATGCGTCAATAACTTCTTTTTCTGGTACTTTGAAGCCTGAGAGGAACGTTAATTCGGAATGCTATCAGATTTTTTTAAAAAGAGAGATGTACCTTGAGTTAGATGATCACAACTATGCACTCAGTTGGGTTCTTATGGACCAAGAAAGGCAGGAAATGAATTCTTATTTCCATGAGCTAGGTCACAGAAATATATCTGAAGTTTTATTGATACAGTCATCCTTTGTCTCCGACATTTCTCTGATTTTCTTTTTTTAATGTGACTCGTCATAATAATCAGAGAAGATTATCATTAAGAATAATGATCAGTAGCAGTGGTGACAATAATGGCCACCACTCACTGAGTGTACAGTGTGCTCAGTCGCTAAACACCTTAAGTACATTATCTCATTTAATCCTCACAATAATCTTGTGAGACAGGTAATATTATATTCCTATTTTACAGATGAGAAAACTGAGGCTCAGAAAGGCAAACAGGATCTAATACTGTAGGGAGGGTTTGAACTCCGACCATCTGACTACTACCCACAGCATACTTCGCCTGAGGGAAATCCCATCTATATGAATGGTTGGGAAGTCGGCTCCAGGCCCTCAGGTCTGCTAGCTTCTCTGATGCCCATATTGGGTACGTCTCTGTCTGCCTCTGTGTATTTCTCCCTGCTGAACTCCCTGCCTATAGCCACAGTACTGAGCCAAGAGAGGCACAATCACCTGGGCCAAGTTCTCATTAAAATGTGTGTGTGTTTGGGGGGCCTAATGATTATTTTCAGTCCTGGTTCCTGCTTATTTGGTGTGGGTTTTGCACGATTAATTAGGAGCCTAAATTAATGAGGAGGGAAACACGTGTCCAGCTGGTCCTCCCAGATGTTCCTGGAAACAAACTCTCCAATTTGCACAGCGTGACAGTGTAAACATGACTTAGGGAAGCCGCTCCGAGTTAGTTTAGTCCCCGACTCCACGGGCTGGGCGTCCATGCCTGGCCAGGTCTGCAATGATGTCTCAGATGTATTTCCTGATCCTTTTCTTCTTGGCTCTACCATGGGGCAGCCTCAGTTACACTTCCTCACCTGAACCCCAGAACAGGCAAGGACAGAAGAAGCCTAAACTTGGAGCAAAAGCTAGAGAAAGAGAAAGACAAGAAAAGAATAACACAGTTCTTAATGGACAGATAGTAAGAAAAAAAAGTTCTCCAAAATTCAGCACCATGTGCATTTCATAGACATCTGCCAGTAGCCTAAGAATCCACTTTTCTTTCTCATCCCACCCCTGGTGTTCCTTTTGCCTTCATGATGAGAGAGACTGATTGATCCATCCCAGTTTTATCTTGTTTGGAGTGGTGACTGAATGAAAATACACTGGGATCTATCAGGGTCACCCAATATGTCTCTCCATGATGGAGTCAAATAGCATCAGGGAAACCTCCCCTTCTGCAGCCCCCACTTAAAGGAAAATGAAGGCAGTAAGCACCTTAAATAAATTATCTATTTTAATCTTCCTTGTGAGACAGATAATATTAATATTATATTCCTATTTTAAAGATAAGAAAACTGAGGCTCAGAGAGGTGAAGAGCAGCTAGTACCGTAGGAGGGTGTGAACTCGGGTCATCTGACTCTAATACCCACAACACATTTGGCCCAGGGGAAATCCCATCTTTATGAATTATTAGGTCAGTTCCAGGTCTTGCTGGTCTGTCCAGCATTGTGTAAACATCTGTCTGTTTCTGTACATTTCTTCCTGGTTAGATTCACAGTACTGATGTGGGCAATTCCTAGAAAGTCAACAGCAGATCCAGGTACTCTATATTGTCTCTCTCTCAATATATTGAACACTTACCCTATGCCAGTGATGGCCACTGGGGCCATGCAATGAATAAGGCAAGCATGATCTTCATCCTCAAGGAGTGTGTAATCTAGCTCTTCTAGCTTCATAGCTCACAAACCTGACCAAGGATATTAACATAGTCAAGAAACTCTCTTGGGTATATACATGCAATGATGTGTTATTCAGCCTTGAAAAGGAATGAAATTCGGACATATGCTGCAATATGGGTGGATCTTGAAAACATTACGCTAAGTGAAATAAGCAAGACACAAAAGGATGTCTACTCCATGATGCCGTTTATGTGAGGTATCTAGAATAGTCAAAGACACAGACAGAAAGTAGAATGATGGTTACTGGGGCTGGAGGAGAGGGTGAGCGGAGAGTGAGTATTTAATGGGTACAGAGTTTTAGTTTGGGATGATGAAAACGTTCTAAAGATGGATAGTGGTGATAGTTGCACAGTAATGTGAACATAATACCATTGAATTTTACACTTAAAAATGGTTAAAATTATACATTTTATGTTTTGTATTTTTACAATTTTTTTTTTTAAAAAAAGGAAAAGAAAGCCCCCTTGGAACCTGCTAGACGAAAGTTTCCTGGATGAATGGGGGAGTTGAGATCACCCTCTATAAGCAATTCTCCTCCAGGCGCGCCCCTGCTGCGATCCCCTTGTTCTAGCTGAATCATTGTTGGTCTTCACAAGATTCATTTTTAAATATTAAGAAAGTCATCCTGCACACTGGGAAAACGGATGTAAACAAGAGAGAAAGTTCTGCCCTCAGGGGCTTGCATTTTAGAGGAGATCAGATAACAAGCAAATTGCAAACCTACACCCCCAACACACTGTTTTGGCCCTGTTTTATTTTTATCCTTAGTATTTAACACAATCAAACATAATACATTTTTGTTAATTAATCCTGTGTTCCTGTATCCTTCCATCCTTCCACTGATACCAAAGGGTATCAGGTGGGATTTCATTGTGGTTTGATTTGCATTTCCCTAATGATTAGTAATGTCTAGCATCTTTTTGTGGATTTGTTGGCCTTTGTATATCTTCTCTGGAGAAATGTCTATTCAAGTTCTTTGCCCACTTTTTAACTGGGTTATTTTGTTGTTGACAGGAGTTCTTTATATGTATTGGATGTTAATCCCTTATCACATACATATATTATTTGAAAGTATTTTCTCTGATTCTGTGGGTTGTCTTTTTATTCTGTTGATAGTGTTCTTTGATGCACAAGTTTTAATTTTGATGAAGTCCTATTTATCTATTTTTAATTTTGTTGTCTGTGCTTCTGGCATCATATCAAATAAATTACTGCTAAATCCAATATTCGTAAGCCTTTCCACCATATTTTCTTCTAAGAGTTTTACAGTTTTAGCTCTTACATTTAGGTCTTTGATCTATTTTGAATTAATTGATTTTATTTTGTTGATTTTATGGGTGTAATCCTGAACTCAGAATAATACCAGCACATAACAATCATCACAATATATGTACCATGAATAGAAGTTAACCAAAAATGGAGGATAATTTTTTAATTTGTGATAAAATTTTTTAATTTGTGATAAAAGTTTGTGATAAATTTCTTAAAGAAAATAAACGGGGTTCTGTGATGAAACAGTGAAAAAATACTTGTAGAAAGAAAGGTAAAGTAACTTGAGGTGTGTGATTTTTAAGTTAGTACATCAGGTAAGTTTTTTTTTAAAAAAAAAAATAAGATAATATTTGAATTGACACCTGAAAGACAAGAAGATGTCCATGGAGTCGTCTGGACGAAGAGTATTCCAGGCAGGGGAAACAGCAAATGCAAACACTCTGAGGCAAGAAAAATCTTCATGTGTTGGGGGAACAGAAAAAACCAATGTGGCTGAAGGAGAGTGCATGAAAGAGGGAGTGGTTTCAGGTGAGGTTAGCAAGGTCAGCAGTGACCAGATCCTGGAGGATCTCACAGTCCATGTAAGAAAACTGGATTTTATTCTTAGTGTGATGAGAAGCCACTGAAGCATTTTTTTTTTCTTTGTAAGATTGTTTAGCTTTTAAAATTATGGTAAAATACACATAACACAGGACTTACTATCCTAATCCTTTTTAAGTGTACAATGCAGTGATAAGTATATTCACATTATTATACAACCATCGCCACTATCCATCTCTAGAATTTTTTCATCACCCCAACCTGAAACACTGTTTCCATTAAACAACAACTCCCCATTCTTCATCCTTACCAACCACCATCTACTTTCTGTCCATGAATCTGACTACTCTCGGTAAGTCAAGTAAGTGGAATCGTATGGTATGTATCCTTTGTGACTGGCTTATTTCACTTAGCCTAATGTATTCAAGGTTCATCCATGTTACAGTATATGTCAGAATTTCCTTCCTTTTTAAGGTTAAATAATATCTTGTTGTGTGTATATATCACATTTTGTGTATCCACTCATCCATGATAGACATTTGGGTTATTTCTTTCCTTTGGCTATTGTGAATAATGTTGTTATGAACAGGGTTATACAAATATCTCTTTCAGACCCTGCTTTCAATTATTTTTGGCATATACTCAGAAGTGGAATTGCTGGATCATATGGTAATTCTATGCTTAATATTTTTAGGAACCAATGTAATGTTTTCCACAGTGGATGGATTTTACATTCCTGCCAGCAATGCAGAGAAAGTCTCACTTCTCTACTTCCTCCCTAACACTGGGTATTTTCTGTGTATTTTTTTTTTTTATAATAGCCATCCCAAAGTGTATCAGGTGGGATCTAATTGTGATTTTGATTTGCATTTCCCTAATGATTAGTAATGTCTAGTATCTTCTTGTGGGCTTACTGGCCTTTGTATATCTTCTCTGGAGAAATGTCTATTCAAGTTCTTTGCTCACTTTTTAACTGGGTTATTTTGTTGTTGATAGGAGTTCTTTATATGTACTGGATGTTGAATATATATATATTATTATATATTATATATAATATATATATTATTTTATATATATATATAATTTTAAAGTGTTTTCTCTGATTCTGTGGGTTGCCTTTTTATTCTGTTGATAGTGTTCTTTAATGCACAAGTCTTAATTTTGATGAAGCCCAAATTATCTATTGTTAATTTTGTTGCCTGTGCTTTTGGTATTATATCAAAGAAGTTATTGCCAAACCCAATATTCTTAAGCCTTTTCCCCATATTTTCTTTCAATAGTTTTACAGTTTTAGCTCTTACATTTAGGTCTTTGATACATTTTGAGTTAATTTTTGTATATGATGTAAAGGAAAACTCCAACTTCATTCTTTTGCATGTGGATGTCCGGTTTTTCTAGCACCATTTGTTAAAAATACGAAGTCCTTTTCCCACTGACTTTTCTTAGCACCCTTGACAGAAATCACTTGATCATACATGCCAGGGTCTATTTCTGGGCTCTCTGCTCTATTCCATTGGTCTATATGTCTGTCTTTATGCCACTACAACACTGTTTTGATTACTGAAGCTTTGTAGTAAGTTTTGAAATCAGGACATAGGAGTTCTCCAGCTTTGTTCTCTTTAAAGGTTGTTTTAATTGTTCAGAATCCCTCCAGGTTTCATATGAATTTTAGAATAGGTTTTTCTATTTCTGAAAAAAAAAACAAGGTTGAAATTTTGGTAGGGATTACACTGGAACTCTAGATTGCTTTAGGTAGTATTGACAGCTTAATAATATTAGGTCTTAAAATTCATAAACATGGGCTATATTTCTATTTATTTATGTTTTAACTTCTTTCAACAATGTTTTGTGGTTTTATGTCTTTTACCTCCTTATTTAATACCTTTGTATTTTATTGTTTTTGATGCTACTATAAATGGAATTGTTTTCAGAATTTCTTTTCAGATATTCAATGTTAGTTTATAGAAATGCAGCTAATTATTTGTGTTCACTTTGTATTTTGCTATTTTGCTGAATTTACTTGTTAACGCTAACAGTTCTTACGGATTTTTTCTGTTTTCTACATATAAAATCCTGGTAGCTACAAATAGGAATAAATTATTTTATTCCTGTTCAGTTTGGGTATCTTTTCTATCTTTTTCTTGCCTAATTGCCCTGGCTAGAAGTTTCAGTACTATGTTGAATAGAAGTGGTAAAAGTGGGCACCCTTGTCTTATTCCTGATTTACAAGAAAAGTGTTTCATTTTTCACCATTGAGTATAATGTCAACTGTGGGTTTTTCATATATGGCCTTTATTATGTTGAGTAGTTTGTTGAGTGTTTTTTATCATGAAAGGGTGCTTAATTTTGTCAAATGCTTTTTCTGTATCAATTAATATGATAGTGTGGTTTATTTCTCTTCATTCTGTTAATGTGGTATATTATATAAGTGGATTTTCATATGTTGAACCCCTCTTCATTCGAGGAATAAACCCCATTTATTGGTGTGTGTGTATAAATATAGATATAGATATAGATATATATCTCCTTTTAATATGCTGTTGAATTGTGTTTGCTAGTCTTTTGTTGAATATTTTTGCATCAATAGTCATAAAGGATATGGATCTGTAGTTTTCTTATAATTTTTTTGGTCTGGCCTCATTTTTATCAGTGTAATGATGGCTTCATTGAATGAGCTAGTGGGTGTCCTTCCTCTTCAAATTTTTGGGAGAATTTGAAAAGGAATGGTATAAATTCATCTTTACATGTTTGATAGAAGCCAGCAGTTGAAGTCTTTTGCATTCCCCAGTTGAAGTCATTTGCAAAGTCAGGGCTTTTCTTTTAGGGGAGGTTTTTTATTCTTAATTCAATCTCTTCATTCGCTGTAGGTCTATACAGATTTTCCATTTATTCATGATTCAGTCTTCGTAGGTTGTGTTTTTGTAGGAATTTGGAATGTGTCCATTTTATCTAGGTTAACCCATTTGGCATACAATTATAGTATTTTTAATTTTTATAAAATCAATAGTAATACATCTAGTTTCATTTTTGATTTTAGTAACTTTTCTCTTTTCTCCTTAGTCAATCTAGCAAAATGCTTGTCAATTTTGTTAGTTTTTTTCAAAGAACTAATTTGGTTTCATTGATTCTTTTTCTACTTTGTCTGATATTAATATAACCACCTCAGTTCATTTTTGGTTGCTATGGACATGAAGTATCTTTTTCCATCCTTTCACTTTCAGTCTATTTGTGATCAAAAGTGAGTCTCTTGTAAGCAGCATATAATTGGATCTTTTTAAAAATCCATTCTTCCAATCTATGCCTTTGATTTATGAGTTTAATCCATTTACATTTAAAGTAATTACTGAGGCTGGGTGTGGTGGATCACACCTGTAATCCCAACAGGTTTATAGGTTTGGGAGGCCAACAGGTTTGGAAGGCCAAGGTAGGCAGATTGCTTGAGCTCTGGAGTTTGAGACCAGCCTGAGCAACATGGTGAAACCTTGTCTCTTTTCAAAAAGAAAAAAAAAAAAAAGATAAGGTAATTCCTGATAAGAAAGGGCTTACTTTATGCCACTTTGTTATTTGCTTTCTCCATGTCTTATAGCCACTTGTCTTTCATTTATTTTCTTCTTTTTTCTCTTTTTCTTTTTTTCCATAGGGAGGAAGACTTTTTTCAGGACCATAGATACAGGCACCACTTCAGTAGAGTCTTGCAGTTGAAGAGAGAGATTGGGCTTCTTGCAGTTGAAGAGAGAGATTGGGCTGAACTCCAAATACAGCATGAGCCACTGGGAACTGAGAGCCAAGGCGTAGGGTGGGAGTCAGTTGATGAAGCTCATTTCATTCTTTAGAATCTTCTTTGTGGTTAATCGACTTTCTGTAGTAACACGTTTTGATTCCCTTCTTATTTCTTTTTAGGTATATTCTATAGATATTTTCTTTGTGGTTATCATGGAGATTATCCTTAACATCCTAAAATTATAACAATCTAGTTTGAGTTAACTAGTAAATTCTACAGTTCTGTCACTGCTTTACTTTATGTTATTGATGTCATAAATTGCATCTTTATATATTGTATACTTATTAACATAGAATTATAATTATTTTATGTATGTCTTTTAAATCCCATAAAAAATTAAAAGCAGAATTATGAACCAAAATAACAATAATAGTTGTATTTTTGTTTGCCCATATATTTACCCTTACTAGAAATCTTTCTATTTTCATATGGCTTTTAGTTATTATCTAGAATTTTTTCATTTCAACCTGAAGGACTTCCATTAGCATTTCATGTAGGGCAGACCTATTGGTAATAACTTCTGTCAGCCTTTATCTGGAAATGTCTTAATCTGACCCTCTTTTTTTTTTTTTTTTTTTTTTTTTTTTTTGCAGTTGCAAGATTTAATATAGTGAAATAGAGTGAAAACAGAGCTCCCATACAAAGGGGATGGACCCAAAGAACGTAGCTGTTGCCAGCTCGAATGCCTGGGTTTATATCCCAATCATTGTCCCTCCCGCTGTGCTCTCAGGCAACAGGTGATTGGCTGTTTCTTTACCTCTTGTTTTTGCCTAATTAGCATTTTAGTGAGCTCTCTTTACTATCTGATTGGTCGGGTGTGAGCTAAGTTGCAAGTTCCATGGTTAAAGGTGGAAGCGGTCACCTTCCCAGCTAGGCTTAGGGATTCTTAGTCGACCTGGGAAATCCAGCTAGTCCTGTCTCTCAGTACCCCCTCTAAATAGGAAAACCCAAGTGCTGTTGGGGAGCTTACCCTCATTTTTGGTGGATATTTTTGCCATTTTGATGTACAATTCTTGGTTAAGAGGTTTTTATCTTTCTTCAGCACTTTAGGTGTATCATTTCACTGCCTTCTGGCCTCCAAGTTTTCTGCTGAGAAATTGGTTAATAATTTTGTTAAGAATCCCTTGTACATGGAAAATCAATTTTTTCTTGCTGTTTCAAGAATCTCTCTTTGTTTTTGTTTTTCAACAGTTTGATTATGTGTCTAGGTGTGGACCTCTTTGAGTTTATTCTACTTGGAATTCATTGAGCCTTTGACTGTGTATGTCCATTTATTTCCTCAAATTTGGAAAATGTTCAGTCATTATTTTTTTCAAATAAGCTCTCTTTGTTCCTTCCTCTCTCTCTTCTACTTTTAGGACTCCCATAATGCCTACGTTGATGTGCTTGATGGTGCTCCATAAGTCCCTTAGGTTCTGTTCACCTATCTTCATTATTTCTTTCTGCTTCTCAGACTCAGTAATTTCAAATGTCCTATCTTCAAGTTCACTGATTCTTTCTTCAGCCTGCTCAAGCCTGCTGTTAAGCCATCTAGTAATTTTTTAAATTTAGTTATTCTATTTTTCAGCTTCGAGTTTCTATTTGGCTCTCTTTTATAATTTCCTTCATTTTAATAATATTTTCTCTGTTTTTTGCATATAACTGTCCAGTTGTTTCACCACCATTTGTTAATAAGACTATACTTTCTTCACTGAATTGCCTTTACATCTTTCTTATAGTTGTTCTTTTATTTATGGGTCTATTTCTGGGCTCTGTATTCTATTGCCTTCAACTATTTATCTACCTTCACATCAATATTATGCTTTCTTGATTACTGTAGCTTTCTAAGAAAGCTTGAAGTCAAGTAGTGTTAATTCTTCACTTTGTTCTTTTGCAAAGTTGTTTTGGCTTTTCTAGGCCCTTTGCATTTCCATGTAAATTTTTAAAATCAACTTGTCAGTTTTGCAAAACAAAGGGTTGCTAGAGTTTTTATTGGGATTGTATTAAATCTATATTTATAGATCTATAGATCAACTTGAAGAAAAGAATATTTAGACTTCTAACTCATGAATGTGGTATATTTCTCCATTTCTTTTTTTCTTGCTTGTTTTTTTCAATTTTTTTTATGAGATAGGGTCTTGCTCTGTTGCCTAGGTTGGAGTGCAGTACTACAATCGTGGCTCACTGACGACTTGACCTTCCAGGCTCAAGTGATTCTCTGGGCTCAGCCTTCCGATAACTTGGGATTACAGTCACAATTTCTCCAATTCTTTAAATCATTAATTTCTTTCAGCGATGCTTTGTAGTTTTCGGTATGTAGGTCTTTTATCAGATTGAACACTGAGATATTTTAAGCAGGAGATGGGCATGGTCAGAATACAGGGCTAAAAGAGGTCAAAAGTGAGAACAGGGAGGCATATTATGAGACTACCACATAGATCAAGCAAGTATTGATGATGGCTTGAACCAGGATGGTGGCAGCGGAGACTGAAAAAAGAGCTGATTTGAGATTTAATTAGGTTGAATCATATGGAATTGACATTTTTTGTATGTCAAAGAAGGTATAAATTTGTCAACTTAATATGTTTCAATCTAATGTTTTGGAGCTAAGTCTGGACTTAGGATCTGCTAGTTGATTCAGTGCAGGGAGCTAATGACAAAAAAAGGGGAATGCTGACTTTTAGGTGCTTTGCTAAAGCAACTGAGTGGACGGTGATGCCATTTCTTGAGATTATGAAGAGTAAAGGGGAAGGAGCTGTGCAGCCCCATATTCTCCCTGCCTTTCTTTTTATTCCAAGGTTTTTTTTTTCTTTCTTTCCCCCATCTTTACCTTTTCAAGGGACACAATTATCACAGGCTACATGTTTACTTTTAAACATGCATTTTTCCCACCTGGCTCTTTGTCTGACATTTTAATGACTTTGCTGGCTTGGTTTTTCATGGAGAGGGCATACGGAGAGAATATATTTTCTGTGCACAGTTTGAGGTTCATGTCTACTCCCTTAATGCTAATGCCATAGCAACATGCCCTTAACTTTTTATATCTTTGAGCCCAGCCCTCATCTGGAAGGGTCTGGGGCACATTTTCAAGCAATTTGGTGCCGATCATCATGAGACTCCTGAGTTTATGGAGGGAAGGCTAGAAACGTATGCTTGAGTTTATACTCAAATTACTATCCTAAATGACTCCATGGGGGGTTTCTTTTAGGGGTCACTGAGAGCCAGAGTGGAATGTTTTTCCTTCTTCACTTTATCCCAGGCCTTGGGGCACGAGAACCATAAATGCAGGTAATGTGTTTTATAGCCAGATTCTCTAGGTTCATTTTTTCACTTCTCTCCCCACCCCCAGTGATATCCATGAAACTCCACAGAGAGGCTACAGACTTATTTTGTTGCAGCCCCGTTTCTACAAAGGCTAAGAGATTTGGGTGACTGATCAACATAGCACGGTGCACCTAAGAAGCGTTGACACTTCCTGTTCTTGTCTCAGCCAGGCATGAGGGATGGCCCTTAAGCCCAATGGAGAGGTCCAAGATGAAAAGGGTTTATAAGGTAGTGAGCTCACTGTCACTGGAGGTGTTAAAGCAGTGCCCAGACAACCACTTGACAAAGGTGTTTGTAATGAAAATTTACGCATCCAACAGGAAATCAAACCACAATCCTTTAAGTTTCTTTACAACACAGACTTCTTTTCTGAAACTATGATATCCCTTCATTGCTTCAACACATATTTATTATCTACCATGGGGCTGGGAATTGCACCCTGAGGTACAACAGTGAACAAGATGGACATAGGCTCTGTGCTTCAAGAGTTTTCAGTCTAGTGAAAGTGACAATAATAAATAAGTAATAAATAAATGAGGTGATGAAAATAGTTGTGGCTACCAGGTATTTTACATGGGTTATTGCATAGGTGCTTCCTAACACTACACGATCAAACCGCACTTTATAAATGATAAAATGCAAGCTCAGAAGTTTGCATAAATTGTCCAGGCTTACACAGCTGTTACCTGCTAAAACTGCAGCAGCAGCCCAGGTCTTTGGGTCTCCAGGGTTCATACACTTAACTATGTCTCTGGTTAAGGTTCTTACAAGATCAAGCAAGCACTCAGGTCCTCAAGGCCCAGCTCTCCATGAACGCTACCCTCAATCTTACCTCAAGAAAGGTAAACAGTACAGGTCTCCCCTCCCCCGCTCCCGTCACCAAACATATTAGTCCTCAGAGGCCTTCAAATAAAAAACATCTCTCTGCCTTATGCAATTAACTATGCCAGCTCAAAAAAAATAATAAATTATAATAACATGTTTTACTTAAAACCTGAGGCTTGATACTTGCCAGATCTCCCACTGCCATTTTAAAAGTGAGGAGTGGGAAAGGAAAGGCAAAAGGGTTGATGAAAGCCCTACTGTGTGCTCTGCCCTGGAAGGGGGTAGGTTTGGGCAGCTGGAGTGTGGTTCACAAATGAAATGAAGAATATGCTACCTGTCCTTCACAAACTTAAAATCTAATTGCAGAGACAAAAAAGAGATGAGCAGGAGGCAGGCAAAAAAGACCAAGGAAAAGACTAAAACATGGCATCTGAGCTATGCATTTTTCAAATCCTGGACCTCGCTGCATGTCTTTGGACAAGTCCCTTTGCCTGAGTCCTGATTTTTTTTTTTCATCTGTAACGATGTTTTCCAGTAGAACTTCTAGCGATGATGGAAATGTTCTATGTCTTCAGTGTCCAATAAGGTAGACACTAGTTATATGTGGCTTTTGAACTCATGAAATGTGATTCATGTGATTGAGTTCTAGATGGCTAATTTTACAAAATTTTAATTATTTTAAATTCAGCCACATGTGGCTAGTGACTAGGGTATTGAGCTACATAAATCTAGAAAGTGAGGAGTTAAGAGGCTTCATCTATTCCAAATAATATATTGAGAAATATATTAGAAATGTGCATTTTGCCTCTAGAATTGTCTTGAAATAATAGAAGTGGTGAAACATTTGGGTTGCAGAGACAGGAGCCACATCCCAGCTTTAACACATCTAGTTGTGAGGCCCTGGACAAGTCCCTTAGCCTCTCAGCACCTCAGTTTCCTCATCTGTCAAGTGGAAATAGTAATAGTACCTATTTCACAGGGTTGTTGGAAGAACTAAATGGCATAATAAATGGAACTCGCTGAGAATAGTTCTTGACACTTGGTAAAAGCTCAACAAATGTAGCTGCTTTTTAAAAATTATTGTTGTTATTATTATTAATGGGACTCAGCATTACCCAGCCTCCTGGAATCACACTTTGTTCCCCTAGCAACTCACTCTTCACCAGCGAGCCTTCGGGAACCTCTGAAAGCCATCTCCTTTATCTTAGTTGAAAACCTGGAAAGATGAAGGATGAGAACCCAAGTCTACGGGACCCTCTGTATGCAAAGGACATTTACATTGGTATTGAGAGTCTCTTCCTTTCCAGCGCCTAGCAATACATGAAGAGACTTTAATGTTCTTATCAACTTCAGCACCCCTGAGACCTCTGCAGAAGGGATTAAGATTGTTCTTGGGTTTTCAGATTAAATGATAAGTGCAGATTGATAAGATAATGATTAGAGTGAAACATTCAGATATTTTTATCTGTAAGATTTTTTTCAGGCTGCTAATAAAAATTGGGATGCGCTTGACAATAAACACAGAATTTCCTTCTTTTTCTTTCTTTATTTCCAATGCCTTTAAGAAGGAAAAGAAAAAAATCATGCAAGGTATGGAAATCTGTTCTTAAGTTGCTTTAGATTCAATTCAGTGTAATGGTTACTATGGAATTTCTGTATATGGACAATGCCCTGATTAGTGACAGTGATGTCACCAACTCAGTTTGTACCCATGGCTAAGTGTCTTCTTCTTTGGGCTTCAGTTTCTCCATGAACGCAACAGAGATTGGGACTTGGGGTGGAAAGCGGTTCCTTAACAGCCTTTTCAGCTCTGAAAATTTAAGTTTTGACAGCACCCTTTCTTTTTGAATTGACAAGATGACTGAGTCAGAAAGGACTGATCATTAAGCAACATTCCCACTTTCCAGGCCTTGAAATTCACAGAATAGTAGTCAAAAACTCAAACACCTTCCATGGCCAAGCAGGTCACAGAAATGAATGAATTGGGCTGCATAGACACTATGGTGAACTGGAGAGCCTATAACTGTATCTAAAGGAGGCTGTGACTGTATCTCTGCAGGTGATGTTACCACATTTTGAGAACATTTATGGAAAGATCTTCAGCTTTTCCAAGGAATACCGGAAATATGTTTTGTTTTATTTTGTTTTTAATCCTCATTTTAAATGTTAACCCAAAGAAAACAAAAACAGAAACTGCAGACTAAGCAAAGATTAGTGTAGGATGAACACCATCCTCACCCCCGCCCCTCCAATACCAGGTGTAGATGGTGGATCCAAAAAGGCCTGCATCTGGGCCAATTCTTGAAAGGTGATTTTTAGAAGAAATCCAGATATCAGGCTGGTTCTTTGAATCTGACTCTTTCTGCTAAAAACCAATATGATGACCTTTGGCCAAAAAACAGTGAAGTCCAACCTGGACTGAAAACTAAAAGTAAACAAGAATCCTGCTGTTTTCCAGGAGCTGGCTCCTTTGTATCGAGAGTCGACTATTGCACTTCATCAACCTTCCAAGTAACTAAATCCCAAATTTCCTGGTTATCTTGAATTCCTGGGCGTCAATATCATTAAGAAGTTCCCACACTGAGTCATAGACTCACTTTCTCAGAATCATTGGGAAACAAACATCCAAGGGGATGCTCAATTCCCATCTAAACCATCCTGCAAATGGAAGAAGCTGGGCTGCCTTTTACCCCCTACCAGAGCAGCCTGTCTATGTCCTCACAGAGTTTATCACAATCCACGATTTGGAAATATTTTGGTTTCCTTGTTTATCATGTGCATCCTCAACCCCACTAAAATGGAAACTCCACAAGATTGGGGCCCATGCCTAACTTGTTCACAGGTATATCCCCAGCTCCTATAACAAAGTCTAGAACAGTAGGGCTCCAAATAGATATATTTGCTAAATAATGAATTAATGAATGATTGTCGAGGTCATATTTCAGTGTTTCCAGAAACAGGCAGCTTCCTACTTCCCAAAGCAATCCATTATTTTATCAGACACTTTTGCCAATAGAAAGTTCTAACAGAGGTCTGAATTTAAGTGATTTCCATTAGCCTGTTTTATCTGTTGGGATTACACAAGCTAAGCTTACCTCCTCTTTTAACTCCCAGGCTCTAATTCACAGGTACAAAGTCTCTTTGAGTCTGGTTTTTGGTTTTGGTTTTGTTATTTTAATTCAGGCAAAACGTGTTCATTTCTGCCTGTTGCTCTCCTAAAGAGGGAGAATGATGATTGAAAGCAGGAGAGATGCAAAATCAGGACAAGCGGGAGTCAGTAAATCAGAAGTCCTGAACACAGTGTGTAGTTGACAACCTCACTGGCACTCTTACTTTCAATATGTATTTTAAAGCCAGATGGTCTGGTTTTTCAAAATGTGCATTTCTCAGTCACGTTTGGATACACACATTGAAAAATAAGCCTGTATCTTTGGCCCTAGCCACATTTCCATGTGAATGCAACAGAAGGAGCCATTGGTTATGTACTGAGAGAATGTCTTGGCCCTGCCAGCCTTGAGATTCTAGGACTCCATGAAGAACACCAACCACTATGTGAGTGTGAGTGTGTGTGTGTGTGAGTTTGAGTGTACAGATGGGCTTTTCTCCTAAACACATGGCTCTGAAAATGCCTTTCAAAGGGTTCAGACCCAGTGGCCCAGAGCCAAGGAGCAATGGGGCCAGGAATGGTGATTCTGTCCTTGAATGACCCGCACCTCTTTGGTGTCCTGAAGATAATTAATCTTTATGGAGAACAGGGCTATGCTTCTGTTGCTTCGCAAGCCTCCTGCTTAACTGACCAAGCCTGTTAGTTATCTGACAAAGTTTGGATGGAGTGTTGATCAGGAGGCCCAGCCGACATCCTCCTGAGGCTTAGACATCAACTGCATGTCTTGCTGGAACCCACATGCTACTCACCAGGACTTTGCACTGGGAAGCTCCAGTGCCTCAGGGGTCGGAGGTGACTTTCAAAGCATCAGAAAACCAGAGGAGGAGAAGGAGTAGATACAGCATGGTGTGTGATCAGCTGAACCTCTATATGAAGTAGAATAAAAACAAACAGCAAATACAGCTGGAGACTGCACACTTGAATATTAGGCAAGCTTTTTTTCCTAAAATTAATTCTTGAATGAGAGGGAGATGGGTTATATTTGAATCTGCTTGAGGTCTTTCATGTTGTAAAAGGCTTTCTCAAATACTTTATTTTGAGCAAACAGTACTATTTCAGGAAAACAAGTTAGCCTAAAATAACTTCAGCCAGCTGGTTTGGAATGCTAAGAAAGGTCACCTGACACAATCAGTAAAGAAAGAGGACAAAGACATTTAAAACAGATTTAGTCATTCTTCCTGGGGGTATGAATTCACAAGGGCAAGCTTTAAATGTTGTTGTGCACACGCCTTTAAACAATTGGTTCAAAAAACAATATAGTAAGTTGTTAATGATGAGGATAGTGAACAGTACTTGGGCATTAGGATAAAATTTCCAATGATAACATCATGCACAGATTCAAAAAATGCAGTATCTAGGCACACAGAACATGTTGAAACAATAAAAAGGCCAAATCCAACAAGAAGACATAACAGCTATAAACATACAGGCACCTAACAACAGAGCCTCAAACTTTATGAAGCAATAACTGACAGAGTTAAAGTAAAAATAGACAATCCAACAATAATTATGAGAGCTTAAATACTTCATTGTATACAGTGGACAGAACAATTAGATAGAAGATCAACAAGGAATAGAGGACTTGAACAGTACTATAAACTACTAGACCCAACAGACATCTATAGAATACTCTGCCCAAAGCAACAGAATACACGTTCTTCTCAAATGCATGTGGAACTTTCTCCAAGATAGACCACATGTTGGGTCATAAAACAAGTCTCAATACACTTTAAAAGGTTGAAATTATACAAAGTATGTTATTTGACCATGATGAAATGATGTTAGAAATTCATAACAAAATACATTTGAAAAGTTAATAAATATGTGGAAATTAAACAACTTTCTCCTACCTAAACAATGGATCAAATAAACTACAGGAGAAATCTGAAAATACTTTGAGATGAACGAAAATGAAAACACAACATGCCAAAATTTATAGGATGCAGGTAAAACAGTGCTTAGAGGGAAATCTGTAGTTTTCAATGCCTTTAAAAAAGAAGAGAGATCTAAAATCAGCAACCTAAATGTCCATCTTTAGAAACTAGAAAAAGAAAAGCAAATTAAACCCAAAGCAAGGAGAAGGGAGGAAATAATAAAGATTAAAGTGGAAATAAATGAAATAAAGACTAGAAAAGCAATAGAGAAAATCAATGAAATCAAGTGTCAGGTCTTTGAAAAGATCAACAAAACTGACAAACCTTTAGCTAGACTGACCAAGAAAAATCAGAGAAGACTCAAATTACTAAAACCAAGAATGAAACAGTGAACATTACTATGTACCTCACAGGAAAAGTGGGTTATTTATGCTTTTGTAGATATCAGTACGCTAACTCTAAAATGTGTATGGAAAGGCAAGGAACTCAAAGAGTCAATTCTGAAAAAGAAGAACAAAATTAGGGGACTGCTACTTCTTGTGCTCCAAGACTTAACAAAGGTGTCAGATTTTCTGTATAGCTGTCTTTGATTCTCTCGTTAGTTTTCAGCTTCTCTCAGTCATGTTCCCATGAGAACCTGTGCAAAACTTCAGCAGGACACTTACTGCACTATACTGTGTGATCTGCATCTTGAAGACACAGATGGCATCTTTTTCTTGTACCCAGGACCCAGCAGAATACCCAGAAGAGAAAAGATGCTCATAAATGCTATTTTGGATGGATGGATGGATAAATAGATGGATGATGACTTTAGAATCTTTATCTGTGCACAGATTGATGAGGCAGTGTGGTTTCTTATATGCTTACCAAGGAAGAAACACTAAATGGGAAATCAAGAGACTCCCCACCAATTCTGCCATGACCCCCCATATGGCATTTGTCAAGTCATTTCCCATTTCAGATCCTCAGTGGTGCCATCTGGAAAATTTGTGAGTGTTAATAGATGATCTCTAAATGTCATCCACTTATCAGCTCTATAATCCTAGGACTAAGCAGGTTCTTCTATGTCCAGTCCATTTAGCAGTTGATGGAATTGGCCTTTTAAAAGCCAAATTTAGTGAACCTATTCATTAAGTAGTCAAACCAGCTGTGTACCTATACACAATACTCTGTCTCTCTCAAAACTTTTGTACAACTTAAACTCAGTACCCTTTCAGCCCCTTTTGTAGAAAATTAACATGGCACTCAATTGGCATTCACAACAGATTTTTGGCACAGATAATTTGTCAGCCATAGCAGTGTCACCCTATAAACTGGCCCTAAATTCCATTTTCTGTTACTGATGGGAAAGGACATTGTAGATGGGAATTTTTGGGGTATCTCAGGTTTGACAGGCAGTCACATGGGTAAAAGAAAAGGGCAAAGGTATTTAAAATCATGGGTCCTCCCGTAAAACCTGGAGATTGTTTTTGAATGCACCATAGCAAAGAACAGAACTACTCAGTGCTTTTTTGTCTCTCAATTTCAGAGACATTCCAGTTCAACACTGGATTATTTCTCAGAGATTTTCTTAACACAGAAAGTAAATGGCTTGTTCTAATTTCTGAACTTTAGCCCTTCTTTATTTTTGACCAAGACACCCACTCAATTTCTCATTCTGACTCCAGTCACAAGAGATTTGACCAGGACTTAATTTTTAACATTCTTGCCTGGGCCAGCATGGTGGTTCAAATCTAATATTTGAACACATATTCTTGAAATTATTTACTTATGGTGTCATTGCAGCAACATTAGAACATTTTCCAGGGGAGCTGAGGGTGACAGAAGCTCTTCATTCTGCCATCCTAAAAGAATATAGTCTTTGTTAGGAAAAGAAAAAATTCAGCCTTTAGAGTAAGGATGTTGGCCATCCTTCTACTGGTTTCCTGGAACTCGTTGTTCTTTTTTTTCTTCTTTTAAAATTTTTTATTGATATATAATATTTGTACATATTTGTGGGGTGCATGTGATATTCTGATACATGCATACAATGTGTGGTAATTAAATCAGAGAATTTAGGGTATCCATCACCTTGAACATCTATCATTTTTTTGTGTTGGGAACATTTCAAATATTCTTTTCTAACTATTTTGTAATATAAAATATATTGCTGTTAACTATAGTCACCCAACTGTGCTATTCCACACCAGGCCTTATTTCTTCTATGTTCTTATTCTAGAAATGTTACAGTTAAAATAATCTATAGCTTGAATCTGCATTTTTAGGCATTATTTTATAGCAATTATACAAAGTGTTTTCTTTCAGTTGCTATCAAAAATTCTTAAACATCATTTAAAAACCTAAAATTTTAGGTCAGGCATGGTGGCATGCACCTGTAGTCTTAGCAACATGGGAGGCTGAGGCAGGAGAATTGTTTGAGCCCTGGGTGTTGAGGCTGCGGTAAGCTGTGATTGTACCACTGCACTCCAGCCTGGGAGACAGAGCAAGACTCTGTCTCCTAACAACAGAAAAAAGAACAACTAAACTTTAATAATTTTAATATAGTTATGATTTACCATTTCCATAATTTGATTTCACACAGAAAAACAAAACTGGATACTACATTAAAAGGGAAAAAAAAAGAGAATTCTTTCTCTGCTTTTTCAGGCAGCTCACTATGAGGCTATTACAAACCAATGGAAGCACATTTGGTGAAGAGTACAGGCCCACCAGAGGATGCCTCTGTATGTATTTGGTTGACACTCTTGGGACATATTTTCAGAATTGTAACTACAATGTCCATTCCATTCCAAGGGCCTGAGAATGTTACCGGCCAGAACAAGTTGAGTCCCTAGTGTGTTGACCCGCCAGTGCTCTCACTGACCAACTAAGTGACTGGGTACAAATAAAAGAGGAGGATTTGAATGTCTAGTTGTCTGGGAAATAAAAGGTCAGAGGAGTGATTAGCACCATCAAGCCTTGATATCCAGAATTATGGAGAGGAACAGTGGCTCGGACCTCTAAGTGACACCACCACTGACTTTCCTGCACCTTGGGGGATTCCCCCTCCCATTCTTCATCCCATTGCCCCTTTTGTGCCAGTCTCTTCCTCTGTGAGGAAGTGGTTTGAGAACCTTAAAAATGAATCCAAGGAATCCTTTTTGTTTGGGGCAGTTTTCTGCAAGCAACATCTGTGTACATCTTAGTTGTCACAGGTCTGGTCAAATGTAGATGAATAAATTTTAAAAATAAACAACTACAAAAATACACAAATTAGCTAAGTGTGGTGGCACACACCTGTAGTCCTAGCTACTAGAGAGACTGAGGTGGGAAGATTGATTAAGCCCCAGAGGTCGAGGCTGCAGTGAACTGTGATCATGCCACTGTGCTCCAGCCTGGGCAACAGAGCAAGACCCTGTTTCAAACAAAGTCAGACCTAATATCAGCAGATATGGTGAGGGCTGGAGGCCAGAAGGAGGGATAAAAGGAATGGGGCATGGCCATAGGACTAACTCTCCCATCCTTCAGCATTGTAGCTCCATCAATAGGCCGTCCCTGCCACACTCTCGGCTAGGAAAAGGAAGTGGTGAGGACACCTTTCACGTTTATGTCATTGCTTCCCATAAGAAGTTTAGTCATTCCTCACCACCAGGACTTAAGCACCCAGGGCCACCTCACCTCATGATAGAAAATGGAATCATAGCAGATAGGCAGTTATCATACAAAAATAATTAATAATATTAATAGATAGATGGATGAAAGACAGATGGAAAGATAGATGTAAGTAGATAGATGACAGAGTGATGATAGATAGATAGATAGATAGGTAGATAGATAGATAGATAGATAGACTGATTGATAGATAGATAATGGTGGGAAGAAAGGAAGGGAAACAGGAATAAAAGGAATTGAAGATTATGGTTTCCTAACAACATCCACTGGGGTTGCAGAGCATAAACCTTCTCCTATCCTGAAACTCTTCTTTCTTGGCAAATTATGAAAGAACATAGCCTTCAGCTACTACTTGTAGAGTGAAATACCATGTCCCATAGTGCACAGCTCCCCATGTCTGGCTTAATCACCAGGAGGGCCCATCAAAAATACACCTTCCCAGAACCCATCTCAGAGATCTTGACTTTACAAATCAAGGGTGAGATGGGAGAATATGCACTTGTGTGCTCCCTCTCTCTCTCTGTCTCTCTCTGAGTTCCCTGCTGGTTTTGGTACTTTGAGAACCATAAGGAATGTAAAAGAAAATCAGGCATGGGGACTTCTGTCCCAGAGATGTGTAAATACGATTGGATTCTCATTCTAATACAAGTGCTTCTGAGAAAATGCTTGACATGGACCATACTGCAAGCTAGAGCTGAACCCAAGCTCAGCTACCTACTCACATGGACACCTTGGCCACCAAGTTTCTTGAGTCTGAAGTGGGCATACTAATAGCCTCTATTCCATAGAGTAGCTGAATGGATAGAATGAAATCTATTCACACGTGAATCGCTTAGCTCAGGCCCTGGGACAAATAATGAGGGTTTCATAAAAAGGAGTATATCATGTTATTCTTATCACAGCCAAGTTAGAAAGTCAAGCCTTATTCAAGTGCTGTGAAAGATAACAGAAGGAAGAAATGTTCCTTGATATTAGTCGAGGAAAATATAATAGTAGTAATAGCAGTCTAAAAACTCTTCTGCGCTTGAAGAGATTTTAGAGAAATGAAATCATTAGTCTCAGACAGTAAGATCATTTTTCCAATCCCCCATGGTTATCACAACTGAGGGCTTTAGTTATCACAACTGAGGGCCAAACTGAGCTCTACCCATGTGTAAAAGAGGGGCCAGAAGCGAAGACTGGACATTATTAAGACTGTGAAGTTCGACTTATCTCATCTCTGCTCCTGGTTTGGTTGCCTTGGTCTGATACCAGATACTTCCACTTCTTAACCTTCCTTGAGCCTCGCCCTTCCTCCCAGGAAAAGACTAGTAAGTTCAGTCCCAGTGTACTATAAATGCATAAGACCCCTGAAAAGCTCATTCCCCACTGCCGCCTGAAGATTTCCACATTTCTGAAAAGTAAAAGCTGTAGGTCAGGTGTGTTGGTTTACCCTACAATCCCAGCATTTTGGGAAGCCAAGGCAGAAGAATCACTTGAGGCCAGGAGCTCAAGAGCAACCTGGGCAATGTAGCCAGATGCCATCTCTACAAAATTTTTTAAAAAATTTGGTAAGTGCAATGACATGCAACTGTAGTCCCAGCTGCTCAGGAGGCTGATGTGGGAGGATCGCTTGAGCCTGGGAGTTCAAGGCTGCAGTGAGCGATGATCACAGCACTACATTCTAGCCTGGGCTATAGAGTGAGACCTTGTCAGGTAAATAAATAATAAGTGCCTTAAACCAAGAAGATGATCTATCATTGAAGAGCACAACATACTTTTGGATTGGGGGAAGGTATTCTGAGTGAGGCAGGAGCCTCATCTGTGGGTGAGCTGGTGTTTACCAGCTCACCCACAGGAAGTGAGCACCATTTGTCCCAGGTGGGCAGCACTTCACAGTTTAGCAAACTCTCTCGCCCCATTTTCTCACTGTGCTTCTCAGCAGCTTTGTGATGTAGATAAGGAAGAGGGAGCCAGTAGTTAGAGCCAAAATAGCCCTGAAAGATGATCAGCAGAATTCCCAAAGCACGGGTTACACATAATACATGCATGCCCATGTGCACAAGCACCACCTGCCCTCACAGAGACGCTTGCAGCCCCTATCCTATACCTCTGATTTGCTATAGAAAAAAAAAAGTGTCCCTGGGTCCCAGGGTCTTTAATCCCTCCCTAACCCTTGTCAGCTCCTTTTTAGGAAACCACAGGTGAACCTAGGTCTCAGAATCTTTGGCAAGCCATAGCATCTAGCTAGGACTTAGTAACAACTTTTTTGGTTGGCATTATACTTATTTTTTCTATTACTTTCTATTTATGCCAACTGATTTTCCATCTATGGGAGTGCAAACATATTCCTTTTTTAAAAAAATTAAGTAAATATAGTGAGCTAATGAAAAGGGAAATATCAAATAGCCAAGAGTATGAGTGATTCACAGACATGATGAAAGTTGTAAAAATGATGTACACACATGATTTAAGTCTACAATACCCTCAGCAACCCAACCCACCATCTTAGCAGTAGAGAACTCAGGCCAAGTTTAAGGTCACTTGCTTTTTGGTACCAGAATTCATCCAGGGCTCATTCTACACATGCAGCCAAGCCTAAGATATGAGCAGTGGAAAAAAAAAAAACGTGGAGTCAGGTCCCTTGTAAGCAGGATAGATCCTCAGTGATGGGCAAGGAAGTAAAAGGAAAACGCCCTGAAGAGTCTGAAATCTGATCAACAATGCTCCTGTATTAGGCATCTGTGTGCACAGTTAGTTCTTCATTAGGAGGCATAGCTCAGGGTAGGAGAGCATCTAAACCCTGGAGTTCAAGGCCTTTTCCTTTTGCAGATATCTCTTTGCGGCTAAAGTAGAAACATCTTGGGTACAGCCTCCCTGGCTCAGTGGTTGGATTTGAGATAAAACATATGAACATATGAATGTAAAAGAGCCAATATGGGACATCATTGTGGACCAGCAGAGATCTTGCCAGAATGAACAGTTACCAAACTGCACCACAGTCATCTTCAACAGTGACTCCTTGTGGCAGGGATAATCAATAGCAGCATTATGCTGAGAACTCATGTCTGTCCTTGCTTGGTGTTTGGACTAGAGCTGATCCTCTTGGGTAAAAGCAGAGTTTCTCAACTTCGACACTGAGTGCATTTGGGGCTGTGAGAGGCTGCCATGTGCACTGTAAGATGTGTGGAAGCATCTGCCTCTAGATGTCAGGAGCACCTTCCCAACCCATAGCCACGAAAAATGGCTCTAGACATTGTCAGATATCCCAGGAGGTTGGCGGGGATTGTCCCTGACTGAAAACAACTGGGTCAAATTCATCCCAAAGAGGTTCTTGAACAATTTAAAGAGTGAATTCTCAAGAGGGAAATATTAGATATCTTGGCTCTAGGGGATGCAGTAGCTCAAGAAATTTACTAGAAAAACAAGAATTTATACAACAAGACTTTTGGTATACAAATACAAAGGGCCTGACTCACAATAAATGCTCAGTGACATTGTAATTTCCTTGCTGTGCTCTTACTCTTTTGCATGCCTTTTTCTCCCATGAGCTTTCAAGATCACTGTGAGTGTGCATATGCTAATTTCAAAATCAGGAAGAAATATTGGAGACAGAAAAGGGGGCATCTGTGTCCAATTAAAAGACCCCCCCTTACACAAAATGGTACAAAACACAAGATTGTGACAGGCACCTTTCCTTTGGGACTTAAGACTTCCCACTCAGTCTTAGCCACAGGGATGGTGAGAACAGAATCCAACCAAGGCCAAACAGTGTTTCCTTAGGAGTTTGATTCTTAAGTAGAGATGCACAGGGAAGGTGTTTGGAGTGTGACCACGTGCTGGCTGCTTTTGAGAAAGACAGGCCATGACTTCCTGGCTTACCATGTTCACCCAGAGATGCTCTGAGTGCCGCAAGTACTACTCCCACAATTTTGGTGTTTTGCTTACATTAGTGAAGCCCAGTCTCTATTATTTGCAATCAAAGAATCTAGTAACAGTCTTTAAAACTCAGGGTGACACAGATTGGACCAGCTTCCTGTAACAGGAGCTTTGAAAAATTTAAATTCTGGCTGGGTGCGATGACTCATGCCTGTAATTCCAGCACTTTGGGAGGTCAAGGCAGGTGGATCACCTGAGGTTAGGAGTTCAAGATCAGCCTGACCAACATGGAGAAACCCCGTCTCTACTGAAAATACAAAATTAGCCGAGTATGGTGGTGCATGTCCGTAATCCCAGCTTTTCGGGAGGCTAAGGGAGGAGAATCGCTTGAACCAGGGAGGCAGAGGTTGCAGTGAGCCGAGATCACACCATTGCACTCCAGCCTGGGCAACAAGAGCGAAACTTCATCTCAAAAAAAAAAAAAAAAAAATTAAATTCTACTCAACCAATTAGAAATTTGTTAAGGTCAATGCCAGAGACAGTGGAAATTTATTTATTTGTTTGTTTGTTATCATTTTTTTAAGAGACAGGATCTCACTGTATTGCTCAGGCTGGAGTGCAATGGTGCAATCACAGCCCACTGCAGCCTAGAACTCCCAGACTCAAGCAATCCTCTACCACAGCCTTTTGAGTAGCTGGGACTACAGGCACACACCACCACACCAGGCTAAATTTTTTTTTTATTTTTTGTGGAGTCAGGGGTCTCACTATGTTGTCCAGGCTGGCCTCAAACTCCTGGGCTCAAGCAATCCTCTGACCTTGGCCTCCCAAAGTGCTGGTGTTACCAGTGTGAGCCACTGTGGCCAGCCTCAGTGGAAATAAATTTAATAAATTGCAAGAGAGCTTGTAGAGGGAGCATGTAGTTTAAATGTAAGAGAGGAAAAAATTAAATCAATACAGTCTGCATTGAATAACTGTAGTATGCATTCTACACAAATAATCATTGGTATTCTATGCTCATTCAGGTGGGGCAGATGGGGTGCAGTGTGATTCTTGTATTAGGGAGTAGAGTTTGCAAATACATACAGAAGAGTTGCATCATATGAGTTTACTTTGTTCAAAGCTAGCTAATCAAACTCAGTAGAGACAGAGATAGAGAGAGAAAAAGAAGGAGAAAGAAGAGAGAAAACGGGAAATATTAGAACACATGTCCCAGAAGTAGTGTGAGGTGAGATTCATTAATCTTCTGTCTCCTCCATCAGCCTCAGTGTCTCTGTGCCTCCCACAGTGTGTCTTGCTCCAGTGAGTGTGACTGCATATTTTACACACACACACACGCACGTGCACACACACAGGACCCCTTAACTACTTCATCTAGTGCTCAACTGACAGAGTATGCTCTCCCTTCCCACACTAAAGGAAATTCTGACAGGGTTGGACTCACCGAGAAGATGGATAAGAGTAACTGAAAAAACCATTTGTAGGCCGGGCACAATGGCTCACACCTGCAATTTCAGCACTTTGGAAGGCCAAGGTGGTAGGATTGCTTGTGGCCAGGAGTTCCAAACCAGCCAGG
Source organism: Papio anubis (assembly GCF_008728515.1). Classification (NCBI taxonomy): domain Eukaryota; kingdom Metazoa; phylum Chordata; class Mammalia; order Primates; family Cercopithecidae; genus Papio; species Papio anubis. The sequence goes on from NC_044993.1 coordinate 38,656,072, forward strand.
GCAACATGGTGAGATCCCATCGTTATAAAAAAAATTTAAATTAGCCAGGCATGGCAGTGTACGCCTGTAATCCCAGCTACTCAGGAGGCTGAGGTGGGAGGATCGCTTGAACCCAGGAGTCCAAGGCTGTAGTGAGCTATGATTGAGCCACTGCACTCCAGCCTGGATGACAGACTCTGTCTCTAAAAAAAAAAAAAAAAAAAAAAAAAGCAATTTGGAGTTTTATTTTCTTTACCCTTGATAGGCAGAATCAAAGTCAGTTAATTTACCCGTTCTGGTGTGGCAGCCCCAGTGGGTGTGTGTCCATATCCCTTCACCATTCAACTCTATCAGCTGCACGCTGCTTGGAAAGAAGAGCTGACTCTGCCTGGGGGCTCTTTCTGGCCTTGGAAGTGGGGAGCGGTGGCCATTTACTACCTTGGAAGCAGTCCTGAACCAACAGCCGACAGGAGTCGGTGAATAAATACCACCTTCCTCACTCTCCGTGAGTCAAACTCTGAAACGGGTTCTATTCTGACTGACCAAATTGTCAGTGCAATTCAACCCCTTTTCCCCCCACGACAACTCCCCATTTATGTGGCTGCCTTTCCTTCCCTATCTCACTTACAAACCATTTGCTCTCAAATTCTTATCTTAGGATCTGCTTCTGCAGGAACCCAAACCAAGACTCCTGCATTTCTAACACATCAAATCTGCACCTCACTGCTATACTCCAAAAAGGAAAACTTGGTGGGTTTTGAGGGTCAAAATCCAGCATTATCAACCAAGACATCTTCTCAAATAAAAACTGCAGTCACACCACACACAGCCTGTGAGCTTTTCAAGAGCCCAGGAAATGGTTTGAGACCCCAAACAAAAGACACAGGCAAAAACAAAAAAAAACAAAAAAAACAAAAAAACAAAAAACCCAGGGAACCTGCAAAACCATGGGTACTATACCTTGGATTAAATGTCTACAAAATGTAGTATGAGGCCAACTTGTCAACCACAGCTGAAACAGATTCATGAGCAGCTATATATGAATTATAATTGATGCGAGGTGTGGGTATTTTAGGGTGCTATCACTGATAGCAAGCAGGGCAGAGCATGAAAAGGGCAGTCTGATGGGCTATGAATGTTATAGAACAGTCCTGTGGTTCAGGCTGGAATCCCTGTGTCCAAGACTACACACTTGGACTCTTGAAAACACATGAGAAAATGTCTTTCTGGCTGAAACTGCTTCCCTCAGAGTTATAGATCACCATCTGTGGACAGAAATCTTTTCTGGGGAGAAGATGTCACCAGCATTCAGAATCCAATATTTGCCCTGGCTTTGTTCTGCCTTCACAGGAATCCATGCTCCACAGCAGTTCCCAGCAAGCTGTACTCTTCACAGGCGGGATGCTGAAGCCTCTGCCCCCACCCCCCACATTAGCTTTATATCCAAATGTGACTCGGAGGCTGGTGAGCTCAAGGTGATCAATGACAGCTCCAATCAAAGCCACCCAGATAGGCAGTCCACTCGCCGCTCCTTGATATAAAAGGTGTTTTATTTCTCATCCCTTTATTTTTGTCACTGAAAGAATGCTTCCCATGTGTGGATTAATTAAAGTGTAAACATTAAATATTGATTGATGCATTATCAGCATGGAGCAGCGGCCTCCCGTCTGATTGATTCCTGCAGTGATTTATTGTCATATTTGGGGAGTCATTTCACTTGATAACCGAGAGGGATCGCCTGCCTCCCCCCACCACGCCGGCTCCACTCCCCTCTTTTTTTCCCGGTACCTCCTCTTATTCTTCTAGGTGACATCTGAGTTCCAATAACTAAAACATCTTCATCTTACTGTCGAGAGAAAAGTGTGCGGCCTGACATTTGTTTTGTGTATGTGTATGTCTGTGTGTGTCTCCCAGGCAATTATCAAATCAATTAACAATTTAACGCAGAAATAACAAATCTACCCACTTCTTTGGGATATTTCTGATTAACAGAGCTTGCCCCTACAAAGCTCTGTGAGATATGATTATGGGAAGTTGCGGGTGGAAGGTTGGGGGGAGTATAAAATGAAACAAAGAGAGAGAGAAAAAAAAGCTATAGTTCCAGTTTCATCATTTTTCTGAAGTTTGCTTTCACTGTGGAACTAGAAGCGAAGGGGAAATAAAATAGCAATTTATATTCATAATTGGATGTAAGTCTCTATAGATATGAATCACCATACTACATTTTATCAGGTTGACCCACATGAAATTGCTGTTTTATAGGTCAAAATGATCAAATATTGACAATTTCATATAGCTGAAGCTTATATATTTAACCTCCCTTCTGAAGTGGGATATGATTGTTCTGTTTTCCAATGAGAAAAGGGCACAAAAGAGTGACACACACAGTTTCCATTTAGTTTGTGTTTTAGCATAAACCAGGAATTAATCTAAACACTTTACATAATTTTCTACCACAGCCTATGAGATATAGGCACTACTGTTGTACCCATTTCACAGACTTTTTAAGAAACGTAAACAAAACAAGGCTTCAGATGATTAAATAAGTCGGTGTGGACTTCATGGAGCACAGAAGCCTGAAGACGCCGACCTCCCTGCAATGTGCCCAGTTTGAGGCATTCACCGGTCAAGGGTAGACAATGAGATATCTCAGGGGCTCTTGACTCCAGTCAAGGGCACACATGGCCCAGCGGCCCCACAAATGGCTTGAAGACTTTGGCTTTGAAATCTTCCTATTTCCTGGCTTCTTCTCGGCAGAAGAAGGGAGCAGACACTGTCCAGACCTCCAGACCAGCATGGAGTAAACATAGAAGGAGAGTGTTTGACCCTATTCTCTAGGCTGCTGTTCTGAACAGGAGCCCAGAGTCAGCACCTCCATAAAGAAGGGGGCATTTGAGGCCTTCCTTGTTCCAGCAAGGGAGCCCAGAGAGGACTTCCCAGGGGTCTTCCATCACCAGCATCCAGCTTGGACACTGTGCTCAGGGAGGCCACACTCTGATTTCCTGATTTGTCATCAGATTAATTATCAAATGGAATCAGAAAAGGAAGCCAGCACACTGTTTCCCTGGACTTCCCTCAGCCCTGGAAATGCTGGCTGGTGGCTCATGGTCCCCATCTCCAGAGGATCCTGCCTGTTTCACTCAGGGCTCCAGGTCCTTGTCAATGCCACTGCCATATTGTACAAATCACGTCATGCAGCAAGATGCTTCTCCACATGGTCAAGGGTTGAATGAGCCCTCTACTCCCTCCAGGACCTGCCTGTCAGTTCTCCCACAGTCCTTCCTCTCCATCTGCTTTGATTGACACTTTTCTGAGGATGACCCCAATAAAACAAAACGTGGTTGGCTGTAGCCTATAGAAAACTTCATACTCTGCATAAGGGCAGTATATAATTATAATTATTGATTAGTGGAAAATTTATCAATTGGTGACTCCTTTCAAAAAAATGTCCTGGTTCAAATGCATCCCACTATCATAAGATTCTTCTATGATAAAATCTCTTTCTTCCTTAGTGTGTGTGGTGGTGGTGGTGGTGGTGGTATTGTTTCTTCTCCAATTTCTCAAGTTGAATGGTTTGCTTTGTGTATTCTCAGCCTTATATTTTAATAAACACATTGGAAGTGCTCAAGTTAGTGGTAGAAGTGCCATGAATCGTTTCCCTCCAGAGACACCCTCCCAAGACATGGCCTTCTTCTAACCCACCAGGCATCTGCTGGGCATCTACACCCGAGCACTTTTACCCAGGATCTCTTTTGGTGTAATCCTAGCATTTCTGCCCATTTTACAGATGAGTTCACCAAGGCTCAGGCAAATAAACTCACCTAAAGTTAGCATCTCAGCAGGATATGGTATTCTGATGCCAAGAACAGTGCTCATTCCAAGACCCTAACATTGTTGGGGGTGGGATGGGTTTCATCAGAAGGAGCCTTAGCATTTAAGTCTATAAATTGCTCTCTGAATACTACTTTAGCCGCCTCCCATAATTTCTGGCATGTGGTGCCATTCATTTCTAAATGGTTTCTTATTTCAGTTTTGACTGCTTAACCCAAAAGTTAATTTAGAAAGATTTTTTTAAATTTCTAAGAGAGAACATTTGCAGCATATTTTCTAGAAATATTACCTACTATAAATTCTAGGACTAGTTAAACTTCCTGGAATTGTCCTTTTCAAATCAGTTTCATTGCCCTTAAACTTCAAAAATCCAGTAAGATTCAATTGACACGATCCCATTTCCTGCAAGGTAGATCTAATATTACTGACATACCAGATGGATGCATTTCATAGATTTGTCCAGAGCTACAGAGCACAGAAAGGACACACTCTGTGGCCTCTGGACTACTAGTAGAGTGCTTGTTCCTGCCACATTTGGTCCTGGCTCTGAATAAGATTCATTTTCTCCAAAGTATTTATCTACTGTATTATCTAGTGTATGCCAGCTACTATTCTAGGTGCTGGGAGTGCAGCAATAAACGATACAGACTAAAATCCCTATTCTCAACAGCATTTTGTTGGGGAGCTTACTTTCAGGTAAATGAGACCAAAGTGTGAAAATAGGACCCAGAAAGAGGAGAAAACCTATGGGTGCAGAGGAGCTGCTACTGCAGAGTCAGGGAAGCAGAAAGTCCTCTTCACAAGAGCCAACACATCTGTGCCTAAAGGGTCCAATAATTCTTGCAAGCCTGTCTCACCAACTCCTTGGAAGTGCTCAAGTTAGTGGTAGAAGTGCCATGCACTGCTTCCCTCCAGAGACACCTTCCCAAGACATGGCCTTCTTCTAACCTGCCAGGCATCTGCTGGGCATCTACACCCGAGCACTTTTACCCAGGATCTCTTTTGGTGTAATCCTAGCATTTCTGCCCATTTTACAGATGAGTACACCAAGGCTCAGGCAAATAAACTCACCTAAACTTAGCATCTCAGCAGGATATGGTATTCTGATGCCAAGAACAGTGCTCATTCCAAGACCCTAACGTTGTGGGGGACGGGGTGGGTTTCATCTGAAGGAGCCTTAGGGGAAGAATCTGTGGACTTTTGGTTGGTCTATTACCCTCTGTTATCTATATGTATAACCTACTACCATCATCATCACCATCAACTTCATCATCTCATCAAGAGATAATCATCTTCATTGCTGTTATGTTATGAGCAGCCAGTGACTGTGCTATCCAAATGCTTTAGATCCATTGGCCCTTTGATCAGGATAGTGGTGAAGAACGGGGAATCTAAAATAGATGCCGTAGGTTTAAACACTAGCTCTGCTTCTTAACAGATTGAGGGTGGCATCAGGCTTAGTCTTTTGCCCAATATTGCACAGGAAGTAAATGATGGTAATCTGGATTAAACCCAGGCTTGTTGGTCCACAAAATTCATGTTATCCTGCCTCCCAGAGGCTGGGTATGGCTTTTAAACAGAGTCCTTGAGAAAAGAATTCCAACGTCTTCAAGGAGCACTCTACAGACTCGTGGATGACATCGAATAAACCTGAAAAGTCAAAGGAGTATTGGGATCACATCTTGCATCCATAGGTAAAAAGGAAGACATTGGACATATGGACACTATTTGGATCTCAGGTGGGCCTGGGGGAAACCAGAGCCCAAGCTTTCTTGCCACTTAGAGCATTACTGCCTGGAAGTCAAATGACTTCTTCACGTGGTCACAGGCCGGAATGAGCCCTCTGCTCCCACCATGACCTGCCTGTCAACTCCCCCCACAAGTCTTTTCCTCCATCTTCTTCTACTGACACTTTTATGAGGATCACTCAGATAAAAGAAAACATGATTGGCTGTTACAGAATGGCTATAGCCTGCAGAAAGCTTCATACTCTACATAAGGGGAGTATATAATTACAATTATTGATTACTGAACAGTGTGTCAACCGGTGACCGCTTCAGAAAATGTCCCGGCACTAATGCATCCCACTATCGTAAGATTCTTCTATGATGGAATTCAGGCAAAACGTCCTATCTTCCTCTGTGTGTGTGTGCAGGGGTGTGTGTGTGTGTGTGTGTGTGTGTGGTGTAGTTGCAATTGGTGGTATTATTTTTTTCCCAACTTCTTGAGTTGAATATTTGGTTCATGTATTTTCAGTCTTAGATTTTGATAAACCTATTTAAGGCTATAAATTGTTCTCTGAATACTACTTTAGCCACGTTAGAGAAGGTTATGTAGAAGCACGGCTTGAGACAGAACTCTGAATGCACAGAAATTGTTGAGGTGTGATCAAGGGAGGGAAAGAAGCAGGGGAGAGATGGGAAAGAGGCTGAGTATGTCTGTGGTCTTGAGTGGGGTTAAGCTTAGTCTGAGGGAGGTGGGGACTCTGAGAGGTAAGTTGCTCCTTAGGGACGGGGTCAGCCATTCACTGGCTGTGGGCTGCTCAGGGAAGGATGAGTCTAACTCTGCCAAGAAGATGGCAGCTCTGAGCCAGTGGCAACCAATATTCAGCAGCCAAAGAGTAGGTGTCCCCACTCCTGATCCAGCAAAGGGGATCTGGACCGGGTCCCAGCCTTAGCCCCCACATGCAGCTCAACTGTGCATGACTGAAGTGTCCTCTGTACCAGCACACTAGTACTTTAGTGCTGACATTGGAATTGCTAGTTTATGGTGAAAATAAAAAAGAAGACACTTTTAGATGGTATTCTGACCTTAAATTCTCTGCAGTCGATGCACCTTCTTATTGCATGCATGCCACTGCTGGCACACTGATGGACACAGGGCCTCTGAGAGGAGGAGAAGCCAAGGAACCATTTGCAGAATAACCAGGAGGTGTCCCATGGGCTTCATGTTCTCAGGACTCGGCTTTGTGCATCACTCAACAGGAGCACCCTGGGACCCACTCACAAGGGAGGTTCGAGGTCTTGTTCTCAAAGGTTCTCCCCATCTTCACCCCCCAACTTCTCCTTCAATACGAGAACAGAGCTTCTATCTAAAGGAAGCACAATTCAAGCCCCACCCAATCCGAGTATGCTTCACTCTTCCTTAACAAAACTATAACACCAAATACCCCCATTTCCGATCCTGGAAGAAATGGGAATGAAGAGAGTGACAATCTGATCTCTACATTCGGTGAGTTCTAAAATAATGCTTAAATGGTTCCAGGATGACCTTGATCTGAAGACACGGAAATTTCAACGGTGCATTCTCACAGATGTCTCCCTAAGACAGAGGATCCCTTCAACTCAAGAAGGAAGATTCTGACGTTCTGGTGGTGCTTTTTCCCCTGCGGATACATTGCAGATCACTGCAGGTCAAACTGTGGCTGCATTTATTAAAAAGAGGATTCGTAGGAGGCAAGATGACCAAGGCTGCTTCTCACACAGCACCAAGGTGCTCCTTGCACAAGGATGCAAGAAAGTCATTCTTGTGTGGCTGAAGGCACCCTGAGCTGTGACAGAGCAAGAATTATAAAAGAGAGTGCAGAAACCATATGTTTGCAAGCAGTGGAGCTTTATATAAAAAGACACCAGGATCTCCTTTTGTACAAAAGCTGTATCTGTGACTAACGACTTTTTCGCCAAAAACGGCTTCTTTTTCACTGTCCAAGGGAAATTATTATCTAAAAGGAAAAGGATCTAATACTTTATTTTATTGTTTTCCCTCATGAACAGACACAAAAGAACTTCATCACAAAAGCTTCATAATTCTATTACTTGAACTTGGACTCTCTTACAATAAAAGCTTACCTAGTGTTCCAAAAATGAGGGTCTGGAAGAGAAAATTACATCATTTCTTCTTACAGAAATGGCTTTCTCATTTTTTAATCAACAAGCATAAGTCATCTCCTCTTGTTGGTGTGTTATTTCCTGAAATTGTATATGATGGGTTTAGAAAAATTTGAAAGGAGAGTTTTGAAGTTTGCTAAATGCCCACCATCTCCATAACCACTCAAATCAGGCTATTTTTTATAATTCCTTTAAATTAAATATCTTTGATAATAAATGCAAATTAAGGAGCAATAAATTATAACTTCTAGCCTGACCAGTGACTAATTATATATATTATAATTAACTATAGTTTCCAACACAAGGTATTTATCTTAATAATCATCCCATATCCATTAGCATATCTCAAAGGGTTTTTGTAAAATAGCATTCACCATTTGAAGAGCCATCTAAGGTTCCCCCTTTGGGCTATGAAAGGGTCCAGATTCAAAAGAGATGGAATTACTTTAAAAAGAAGTCTGGGCTAAATATAAGTTGAGAAACTCAGATTATAGGCATAAAACCCTGATTTAAAAATATTTATCCTAAATATACCCTCTGACCATCACTAAAGAGTCTTTAGGTTCTAAAAATCTACAATTTCCATGAATCTGCTCAAAATATCTTTAGCCCTCCTAGGCTCTTGTGAATGCATCAATCAAAATCCGGGGTTATGATTTGAGTTTTACCAAGGGAATCTATCAGATTGTTCAGGAAGTCTCTGATCTTCTGTGAAAATCAGTAAGGGGAACCAACTGTTGGTCGTGGCAGGAATGAAATGGCTCCCACAGACTCCATTCTTATCCTTGCTCTACTATTTGTTTTAGAAACTTAAGGATCTGCCTGACCCACAGTTAGTTAGTGGTGGCAGGAATAAAGCGTCTCCCACTGACTTCATTCTCATCCTTGCTCTATTATTTGTTTTAGAAGCTTAAGCACTTCCCTGACCCACAGTTAGCTGAGCTCTTGGAATGATAAATAAGGCAGGGAAAGCCCACACAGGCTTTCTGAGACCCAGTTATCTGCCAGCTTGTAAAATGGAAAGTTTTGCTTCTTAGATTTGCTATAGAGTTCAGGGGTACATCTAAAAACACATGAAAATGGCCCCTAGGTTCTCCCCTTTCTCTGCCCACAGCACCAGTGCTTCATAGAAGCCATCAGAGCCTCCTCCAAGGGTTTTTCCTCTGGTTCTCAGGAGTCTCTGGCGTGAACGGTTAAGCCTTCTGATACAGCTGGTAATCCAGCTCTGGCCAGTATCACTGCATTTTCCAACTGTCCCTGGGTAATTGTCCCAGGGACTTAAACAAGTTGGACCAGCCAAAGGCACCACGAAGGTCAAACTGCAATAGAGCGTGCCCTGATTTTATCCGGGAGATTGATGCGCAAATCACCTTGATTTCGATTTGGCACCGGTGTTATAAAATGCACTTGCAATCACCGATAACACGTAAGATTAGGCCCCAGCGTGGGACACTGTATTTTATACCCTCTGTAGAGTTTTCCCTAATGCAACCATAAATCAGCCCACAAAGCAGGGCGTTTTGTCCATGTTAATAAAGAGGACAGTGAGAAACCCAGGGCGCCTTGGGACGGAAACACTTTTGGAACTTGGAACGAGCCTGAAATCTTTAGCTTGTATCGGGCCACCTGGATGCAACCTTCAGGGGACAAACCACAGTGGGGGCTTTGAGGGAAGTCACAAAAGAACAGTGACTACAGGATCGCCCAGCAAGAAGTGCATGAGCATGGCCACATGGGTGCGAAAATGTCCATTTCTGAGCATTTAAACAGAGATTCAAACTCTTGAGGTAGGAGAAGAAGTACCAAATAGAAAGCAAATTTGTTCTAATACACATATTTCAATATGGAAAAGAGAGTAACGTAGTAAAAAGAGATGGGAAAAAAATAAGCAATCAGAAAACCACAGTTTGCAAAATAACTTTTGGCAGTAGCTACAATGTGTCTTCTTCTCTGTCTTTCCTGCCTGGCCCCACTAAAGGCTTACATCAAATTATTATTATTATTATTATTACTACTATTATTATTACTATTATTTTGGCCAGGCATGGTGACTCAAGCCTGTAATTCCAGCACTTTGGGAGGCTGAGGTGGATGGATCACCTGAGGTCAGGAATTTGAGACCAGCCTGGTCGACATGGTGACATGTCGTCTCTATTAAAAATACAAAAATTTAGCAAGCATGGTGATGGGCACCTGTAATCCCAGCTACTTGGGAGGCTGAGGCACAGGAATCGCTTGAACCCGGGAGACGGAGGTTGCAGTGAACTGAGATTGCACCACTGCACTCCAGCCTGGATGATAGAAAGAGACTCTGTCTCAAAAAAAAAATTATTATTTTTTAAGAAAACAATTACTTAAATTTTTTTTTTAAATTCACAGAACCCATCGCCATAGTTTTATGCAACAATTTCATAAGGTATCCAGAGTGTTAGATTTCACTGATCTAGAAAGGTTTAACTCAATATTCGGGGAAAAAAAATGTCTGGAACCACCAGGCTCATCTTCCCCTTGGTGTGGTGGCTTAAGCTCAGCCCCAGATTCTGCTTATGGAAACTGCTCTGCTCTTCTCCCTACTTCCTTTCCCCCTCAACACCACCCCATCCACCCACGGGAGTTCAAACCAGTGGGCGTCTGATCTTGCTCTATGAGGCTGGGGCGTAGATGGGCAAGGTCCAATGTGCCTGGTGTGGATCCACAAAAGAAGAGGGGAAAATCTAGATTGGAAAAAAACGTAGAGAGAAGTAATTACTTGCATTGTTTCTTCCCGCTCCCCCACCCACCCCACCTACATTTTTATTTTTCTAGAGTTTCGAGACTTCTCCTTTAATCTAAAGCAAGTAGGAAAATGTCTAGTGAAAATGATTCCCCTGTTGGGTGCTACGCAGATAGCCCTTTCTCCCAAGTGAAATAGAAACCAACAGGCTGAACATGCAAGAAAAATTTATTCCACTTAACGCAACTGAATTTCCCTTCAATTTAAAGAAAAACTGAGTAAAATGAAACACACATTAGAGTCTTTTATAAAGTTTCACCTTTGTATTTTTGAATACCTTTTAAGAATGGGTATGAAGTAGGTCTGAAATGGAAGAAACGAGAGAAACCCAGCCCTGACACTTGCAAATAAAAATAACCAGCAGCGTTGGCCAAGCAGGAAGCATGCTTCTTAGCAGACATCCATTCCATACTTTTTCTTTTCATCAAAGTGGAAAAAGCACACGCCACTTCTTCTTTTTTCTTTTTTAGGAGACGGCATCTCATTCTGTCATCCAGGCTGGTGTGCAGTGGCGCAATCATAGCTCACTGCAACCTCCAATTCCTGGGCTCAAGCGATCCTCCCACCACCTCAGACCACTTCTTTTCTGAACCATCCTTTCTCTAAGATATCTTACCAAGGTAGGGAAAAAAGTAACTAAACAAAAATTCGCATTGAGTTTAGAAAGGGGAAGAAAACTGACCTTCCTACACATTTTAAGAGCTCAGAGTCTTGAGGGTAAATTTATGTTGTGGTATCTGGCTTCACTGTATCCAAATTAAATTCTCCAACAGTTTTAGACAGTTTACAACAAAAACACAAAACAAAAAGATAAGAATAAAAGGAAGCTCCCTGCTACACTCTGCCCAAGGTCAGGATGTCAATTTGAAGTAACAAAAAAAGAGAAACAAAGTAGAAATCACAACCTCCTTAAAAAAAAAAAAAAAAAAAAAAAAAAAAAAAAAAACATGGAGGCTGGGCTCAGTGATGAGAGAGAAACCCACGCCCCACACTGTGCAGTGGAGCCTGCTCGCTGTCCAGCACAAGGTGAAGGGCTTAGGAGCATCTGCCCACCTGTAGGCAGAGCAATCCGTGCCCAAACCCAGGAAGAATTTTCTCACCAAGGGGATCCCACTGACCTGGCTGCGTGGGCGCACAGAAGAACCTTCTTTCTGCTTCCAGGCAAGAGGGAGCTTTGTGGTTGTCGCTGGCAGGAGAAAGGAGGCAGAGAGATAGGATGTGGGGGAGCAGGCACAGATTGAGAAGTCCCGGCTGATCCAGTACCAGGCCCTGGGCTCTGTCTCCTGCCCTGGGCTTCCCAGGAATATGGCAAGCTATGTGATTCCCCAGCCAACGGCCAGGAGGCTAGGCTCCTTGTAAAGCATGCCACCCAGGGCGAGAGAAGAGGAGTGTGCATACTTTAAGGCAGAGGGCGGGAGGCAGAGGGCATGTGTGAGACAGCTCCCAGGAGAACCCCTCCCAGGCAGGACACATTGTCTCATCTTGTCCTCACCATCTTCTCCCCATGGATATCAGACAGGCTGAGAGTCAGGAGACCTGATCTAACCTAGGCTGGTCACTGCTATAGTGAGCCTCGGATGCTTTGAGAGTTAACCTGCTAGGGCCTCAGTTTCCTCACTGGGGAAAGGCAGTGCTGATGGCCTATCTGGGCACCTGCAAGTTCTGTGACAGGGAGGGACACCTCCTGGCCAGCAGCTCTACTCTACGAGGGATGTAGAAATCCTTCCTGTGAATACTACTGAGATTAGACTGGCTAACTGAGATAATGCTGGTTAAACACACACACACACGCACACACACACACAGCCTAGTGTCTAGTGACCCGGCACACAATAAAGCCCAAATGTAACACAAGTTTGTTTGCATATTTGCTCATTTTCCAAAACCCTATCCTTGAAAAACAGGGGCTCAGCATATCTGAGTGTTACAAAAGCCTTCCTCCTCTGAGGGTCTCTTCGATACCTTCAGGAGAAAAGTCAACCCACCCATGTTCAACAACCTCCATCAATGCCTGTTCCTGTGCTTGTGAAGTCTCCCAGATCAAATCGGGGGGAAGGAAAGCCAAGAAAACATGCACCAGATGTAACAATCCCTTCTAGGGGCGATACCTCAAAATGGCAAGAGTTGGGGGATCAGAGAAAAGAAAATTTTAAAAGATGGCTTTTGAAAGCAATAAGGTTATATGGGAGGCCAGGTTATGTCTGGAATATCTCTGTACCTTCCTCTCAATTTTGCTGTGAACTTAAAATTGCTCTCAAAAACCAAGTCTTTTTTAGAAAAAACAGTGAGTGGTAACCGGATAGAGCTCATGAGTAGCCAGTGGATTTGTGGGGCTTGGCCTTCAAGTCCAGGTGACAGCATCGTAATGGGTTCCAAAAGTGCTGTATCAAAAAACCACAGGAGCATGGGGCACCGTGGCTCACCCCTATAATTCCAGCGCTTTGGGAGGGAGGCCAAGGTGGGAAGATCTCTTGACCCCAGGATTGGGCAACATAGTGGGATCCTGTCTCTAAAATTTATTTATTTTTTTAATGAAAAAAGAAAATAGCCAGGCCTGGTGGTGTGTGCCTGTAATCCCAGCTACTCACTATCAAGGCAAGAGGATCCCTTATTCCCTGGGGGTTCTAGGTTGCAGTGAGCTGTGATCGTGAACTCCAGCCTGGTGACAGAGTGAGACCCTGTCTCTAAAAATATTTTTAAAATAAAATAAATAAAAGAAACCTTGCAGGAGCAGTGGGTCTGAAAAGTAGCATTCAATCCAGGGATGATGAAGGTGCGGGTAATGTTGAAATACTATTTCTAGCCTAACAGACTACACTCAATATAAAAATATATATATATTGTTTTAAAATCTGAACATAACTAAGTTAATAGATTAGACATTGTAAGCAGACGTGAGAACATTTCTTCCCTGCATCCAAGAGTTAAAGGACTGATGCGGACAAGGACTTGGGGAATGTAAAGAGCTAATAGATGTCTGGCTCTTACTTCCTCTGTCTTGTCCAGGAAGGCAGACCCACCCTGAGGGGACAGGACAGGAGGGCTGAGCACAGCACACACTTCTGTTCTCTTTTCATGCTCGCACACTTTTTCTGCATCTGTTCTGTGTGTGTGTGCATGTGTGTGTGTGTGCGTGTGTGTGTGTGTGTGTGTGTGTGTGTCTTGCTCTCGATGTTTCTTCTCTCTGGCATTGTCCCACCCCCTCCTCTGTTTCCCTCTGCCCCCACCCCCCACAGACACCATTCTTGATAATTATAGTTTATTGATTCTCCTGGTGTTAGCTGCCCCCGGCGCCGTCTTCCTCATGTTAGCTGGAGCACCTTCCCAGCTCCATCATAGCCTGCGTTTCTCAGGAGGCAAAGCACTCCAAGCGCTAATTCAGAGAGAGCTGCTGCCTGGACCAAGGCCCCTGGAGTCCCTCTGGGAGGTAAGCCTGAGCCCCTGCCCCCAACCAGGACCCCAGCTCTCCACCCCCTGGAAGCTGAGGCTGACTGAGCCCAGAGGGCAACTGAAATAATAGTCATAGCAGTAAACATGTATTGTCACTTACCACATGCCAGGCAAGTTCACAGGCACAGTCTGCACATCCTCTTAGATCCCTGGGGGGAAGGGGCTACTACTCATCACTGTAAATGAGAATAAGGGAGGTACAGGGCTCCCCGGAAGTCACACAGCTGCTTCGCGCTGCAGCTGGGATCTGACCCCCAAGCTTGCACACACAGATCTCCAACTGTCTCCTGAAAGAATTAAGACCACTGAGGTGTGGGCCAAGAAGATGGCACGGGGTGAAGGAAAAATGCCCAAGATGCTGACTTTTTAAAAATGCATTCTGAGATGAGCGTGACTGGCAGATTCTCCGCCCATTGCCACCCAGAAAGAGAGGGTCCCCGGCCAGCTCGAACCAGTGGCCCAGCTGTGGAGGGAGACAACCTGGCTCCTGAGCTGTTTACTTCTCAGCCATAAACAGGAAGGCCATAAAAGGGGCCCCTTTTGGTCAGCCACTCAGGGGCTTCTCTCTCCTCCTCCTCTTCCTTTTCCTCCTCCCAAGTACGTGTCCCCAGGCAGAGACTGTTTCCTTGAGGCTGCTACCTCCCAAGTGTCATTGTCTCTTTGCCTTAAAGAACCTCCTTTGAGCTGGAAATTCCAACTGTTGAAGTCACCGCTGAGTTGAAGAGAAGGCAGGTGCTTGTGCCCAGCCCAGAGAGCTCAAGGATTCGTGGGGTACAGTGCCAGGCATGCAATAACCTCTCCGATCTCCACGGGTCACTCTGAAAACTAATGAATAAATAGAAATGCCTCCTTTTCTGAAAAGAGAAAACTGCAATTCTAAAAGAAACCTGGAGAGGAAGTGACCAAGATATTCAGAGGTGAGAACCCACAAAGGAAAGGAGACAGCACATCTCAAAGAAAGTTTTCTATCACATTCTTTCCCAAAAGCTTCTGGAAAAAAAAAAAAAAAAAAAAGGTAGAGAGAGTGTTGCCCTCTTAGAGACACACACAGTGCATGTGGCTTTTTAAACGTTCTGAGAAGTTCTGCAGCAAAGGACCTTGTTTCATTGCATAATGTGTTTTCCAAATGTTTTTGCCCACATGATTCTATTTCCACAAATGGTTCATTTAATCTTATGACATTTCAAGTCCCCTTTGACGCTTTGAGAACCTCTGGGTTAATGCATGAGGTCAGGTGTGCCGAACGCTCACTGGTCTCATCTGACCTTGATTTTCCTTTTCACTTTTCACGTTAGGGCCTCTTGGACATAACCTTTACTGTTCACTGTCTCCACTCCCCAAGAATGAGCGGAGCCCCACAAGACAGCTGAAGAGATGAGGTACATGGAAACACCTGGGCCTCTTCAAGGAGTTATCAGGGAATTGCCTTCTTTGGATCCAGGGAGATTTCCTGTTTTCAGGAAGGCTTGTTCAGTGACAGCCTCCTCTCTCTTTGACTCAATGACATTCAGCTAGATCCTGCTCAACCCCACGGGGCATGGTGATATGAAAGCTTCTAGAAATGCATCATGTGAAACTATTAGTGTTTCCTCGAGGAATATTTGTGCGTGAGTATGACAGCCTCCTATAAAAATTTGGATAACCCTAGCAAAACATTTTTTTGTTGAGACAGGGTCTTGTTCTGTTGCACAGGCTGGAGTTCAGTGGCTCATTCACAGTTTACTGCACGCTCAACTTCCCAGGCTCAAGCAATCCTCTCACCTCAGCCTCCCAAGTAGCTGGACTACAGATTCCCACTACTATGCCTAGCTAATTTTTTAAAATTTTTATATAGAGACGGGGTTTCACCATGTTTTCCAAGCTGGTCTCAAACCCCTGGGCTCAAGCCCAGCCTCACCTCAGCCTCCCAATGTGCTGCCATTATAGGCGTGAGCCACTGTGCCTGGCCACAAAACATTTTTGATGTGACTGAGTCTTTGAAAATCTGTGTGACTATTCTCTTTCCATCCCCAGCCCAGGAACATCCCCGACCCCTATCATCTTAGTGCAGGGAACCTCTCTGGGCACTGGACATCTTGCCACAGTCCTACCTCCCCACCAAAGCCTTCTCAGACTACCATGGCTATGTCACTACCTGTTACTGGCTTGAATTTTTAGTGTTTTGTTTTTAAAGAAAACTTGGATATTGTAAGGTCTCAAACTGATGAACCAAGCCTCCTAGCTCACTGATGTCTTAGTTTCATGGTGTTTAAAAAAAGAAAAAGAAAATATTTCAATCAGTTGGTTTTACATTAAAACGCTGGATTTTTGGCTTCTGCTTAAAAAAAAAAATGAGAGGATCTGGCAATGAAGGCCTACATTCCTCTTTTACAACCATCAGCAGGAAGTCAGAAGCAGTCTTCAGATGGAACAAATATCTTCAGTTTGCTGAAGTCCCCACCACTCCCTAATGTCACCTAGAAACAAAGACACTGAGCCATTTATCCCAGTTTTACCATTAACTAGCTGGGTGATCTCAGGCAAGTAACTGAATCTCTCTATGTCTCAATTTTCTTATCTGGAAAACGGAAACAATAATAAGACCCTGCCTATATCAGTTAGGTTAAGTGAGGTTCACTGTGGTTAAAAAAAAAAAAAACTCTAAAATCTCAGTGAATTACCAAGACGAAAGTTTATTTCTTTCTTACACTCCAGATCTCATGTCGGTTGACACAGGGCAGGGTTAAGAGAGAGGTTGCTCTAGATATCACAGACTCAGAGTTCCAGGGCAAAGGAGGTTCCATCTTGGCACACTTTTCCATGGTCAATCCAGGGACCATGGGAGTCAGGGTTAGGAAACAAAGTGGAGAATCACTCACTAAATCTTAAGACTTCCACGCAGAAGTGACACACATCAATTTCATTCACATCCCCTTGGTCAAAGCAAGTCATTCTCTTGCGTAACTTCACAAGGGGCAGGGAGCATTAACGTGCAACTAACAGACTTACTGTAATGCTTCCAAGCTCTTCTCTTTCATGAGGCCTTGTGCCTAATTTATATTTGTAAGTTGGTATTCCTTTCCTTCAAGAGGTCCCCACAAATTGGATAAGCTTTAAGCTCTGCAAAACCTGGATCCACTTCTGGACAGAAACATTTGTTAAGAGCCCTAATGATTTCCTGACTACCTCATGGGCTTGCTGTGAGAATGGGGTTAGCACGAAGCACTTTCAAGACAGCATCAAGCACTGGGTCTCTACTCTGTGGGTATTGACTTCTATTATTATTAGGACAATAATAACACTTCACAGTTCTGACTCTCATACTGGACACAAAACACACACACATACACACACACACACATACACACACACTAAATTTGCTCAGTAAGGAATACTGGCTCATCAGGAAGTCATCACTAACCAACACAGAGAATTGTCATATGTTAGGGGATCCTTGACTGTGACCTTGAGGAAGTCCTGTTCCTTTTCAGGGCTTCAGTCTCCACTTCTGTCCATGGGGGTTAGTGGGCAGTGGTCCCAGATGACTTGTCTGCTCCATGACACTGAGTGAGGGGCCCCTCAAGGGCTGCGGGTACAGGTAGGAATGCTAGTTGTGGCGAAGAAAGCTAGAGCTGATTAATTATGCAGGCAGCTCCACCTCTGCAAACCACCCATCTGGGCGGTCAGCCTGCAAACATTGTTTCTCTTGATATTACAGGCCTGCGTGTCTTCACCCTTAGTTGTCCGTATAAAGCATCCCAGCAGCCCACTTCCGGTGGCCTCATAAGACCCTGCCCCCACACATTGTCACTGACTCACAGCTGTAGGTCCTTTTTCTAACAAGCTTTTCTGCTCAGACACAAGAGATGAAAGAAAGGACCTCTCTGATGAAGCAGTTGAACCGGCTGCTTGATGTGTTCTTCCCTGATTTTTTTTTTTACATCCTCCTTTGCAAGCTCCCAACTGCAGTCTCTCCAAATGCCTTTTCCTATTTGAATGCAAAAGACAGTAAAGGAAACACGCCCCCACCCCATCCTAACTCACACACAAAAAAGCCCCTTCAAGTCCCCTTCCCCCATTTCCTAGCTGAGTGTCCTGGGCAAGTAACTTAATCTCTCTGAGTCTATATCATCACCTGTAAAAACAGAGACACCTGCCCTGACCATACATGAGCGTTACATTGGAAACACCTTGTGAATGTAAAAGGGTAGAGAAGAGTGTACCACTTCTGTTTTGATTTCTCTGAATCAGTATGTAGTAGTTTTCTGTCGTTGCAAAATGAATTACCACAAATTTAGCAGCTTAAAACAACACCCATTTAATATCCCACAATTCTACAGGTCAGAAGTCCAGGTAGTCTCACCTGGACTCTGCTCAGAGTCTCACAAGGCCAACATCAAAGTGTCAGCCATCTGGGTTCTTATCTGGGGGCTTTGGGAAAGATTCTGGTTCCAGTTTTTTACAGTTGTTGACAGAATCCGGTTCCTTGTGGCTTCAGGTCTGATGTCCCCATTTCATCGCTGTCAGCTGGGGGTTGGGGTTGGTCTCTGCCTCTCCAGGCTGCCCATATTCCTTCTCATGGGGTTCCCTCCACCTTCAAAGCCACAGAAGGAACATCAAATCCTCACCCTTTCAATTAAGAGGTCACCTGATTAGGTCAGGTTCACCCAGATACTCTCCATATTTTAAAGTCGATTTACTTAGGGCTTTACTTGCATCTGCAAAATTCCCTCTCAGCAGCATTTGTGTAAATATTCAATTGAATCAACAGAAGAGGAGAATCTTGGGGGAAACAAGGGCATTTTTAGAATTCTGCCTACCATAACACAGCAATTCTTAAACTGCCTTCCACAAAGGTAAGATGATGATAGCTGTTCTGTGAAGAAAGCAGTTCGTAGCCAAACCATTTGGAGAAACACTGGGGGAAACAGTGAAACCAGTTTTGTTTGCTAGTTTTCAGTTCAGGACATAGGAGAGTTATTAATATGCCATTGTATCTGGTGATTCAAGGTATGCAGGATTTCCCAAATGTATTAAGCCATAGTATTCTTTTCTGCCAGAATATCTGTTATTCTTTATAACCCAGTTTGGGATACAATCATCCAGATTTAAAAAAGAATTTGTATAGGCAAAGACAGGATGGTAAACAGGAAATTCCTTATGTCTTTACACATCTGTGTTTAGAAAATTGTGACCTGATGGTAGGCTCATTGTCTGTAGGTGCCCTCCGAGGCATAGTCCTGGATACCAGTTTCTGGAAGGAGTTAATTATCCGTGGCCCTCCAAGGCGCTCCTTCTCTCCTCTTCCTTCAAGGGCTAGGTCCATGGTGTTGTGCCACTAGCAAGAGGCCTTCAGGAGCCATAACTGAATGATGCTCACTGTCTTGAAGGCATTTCCCTGCCCCATGACTCAGTTTGCCTGGGATGAGTTTGAAAGGCCAGAGTGAGGTCCATAGAAGAGAAGGAGGGAGGAGGGGTTTGGGCACAGCATTCTGCTGAAACCAGGCACCTATCTGTTTATTGCCCTTCCAGGCTGAGCTTCTCTGACCAAACCTGAAAGCAGAGAGAAATGCCTCTTCTTGGAAGGTATGCTTCTAGCAAGCAGCCCTTTCCTCTGCTGCCTCTTCTCCCCTCCCTGGGACAGGCCTGGCACCACTTTTACCATCTGTCCCAGGGATAGCTCACAGGCCAGACCTGTGGCCACTGTATGATTTAACCCTGTGCCTTTGGGATAGAAAATCAGTGCAGGTTTTATCATGTCTCCCCTGAAATCAACTCCGAAATAATTTTTGCCTTCGATCTACTCATCTGCCATTCTATGCTTGATTTCAAATTGTGGTTTGTTTTCTCTGTAAGAATTCCCTGGCCATCTTTTGGATAAACAGCAAGTATGTTCTGGGCACTCTAATAAATTGCAACTTCAGACAGAAGCTTGCTCTTGCTGGAGGCAAGTGATTAAACATTTTAATAGCGCAGCAAACTTATCAACAGGCTTACCAAAAAAGAGAAAAGGAAGTGATTTTATTCTCCCAGCTTGTATTTCAGCGTATTTTACTACTGGGGTCAAATGTCTGTCAAAGATTTTTGAGGCCCAAATTTGACTTAGAAGAACCTCAAAAGGTTTCTACTATGCACACTGCATCACGCTCTATAAACAGCCCAGGATTTTCCCTGCACATGCCTAACTATCCAGTTCAATATCACCATGGTGCCTAAAAGGTTTTTAATATAGATATTAAATATATCTATATCATCGCTTCAGTGAGAGCCTGAGCTGTGCTTTTTCCTCTGGGGTCTTCCAAGCTATTTGCTGCTGACATACACTATTAAAAATAAACCTACCCTGAGGAACTAGTCATTTTACATGGCATTAGGACTAATGTTATCATTTAAGTAGCTGCGGAGATTTGCCAACTACAGAGGCCCCAGATAACGAAGGAAACACGATCATGTGAGATAATCTTCTGTGCAGAAATGACTTTCATCATCTGTAATATGTAGTTTAGATGCTTATTTAAGATTTATACTATTGAACAAATATTGATGCCTTCAACAGAATAAAAAACATCAATGCTAGAGACAGGTAAAAGATCAGATCCACTTCCAGGGCTTCAGATTTGGCTGGGTATAAAACAACATGCTTGGAATCTGTGTAGTGCAGAGGGGAAGAAAGAAGGAGATTCATTTCCATTCTACCACCTTCCACTTGGTGACATGGCAGCCCCTGGCATGTACAAATGTATAGCATCTACACAATAATTTTATAAAGGAGGCAATATTTTTATCCACATTTCACAGATGAGGAAACTGAAGGTTAGCATGTTTTCTTAAACTGAAGTTTGAATAAGCTCACTGCTACGATATGGCAATATTGAGAATTGAACGTAGCTCTGACTGCAAAGTCTGTACACACTCTACAAATATTGTCCTCTTCCACCATTTGCAAAAGGACCAAGATTCTGACTGCTTTTTCCACTCCACCCACAGGGTAGAATATTGACAATGTAATTGACCATCTATTCATCCATGGATGCAGATGATTTCATTTATTCATCCATCAATCAATACATATTTATTGAGCATGTAATGCACCAGGCACTGTGTCAAGCACACAGCATACAGAATGGAAACACGCACAGGCCCCAGTCCCAACAACAGAGATGGATGTGCACACGCAGGCCCTCCTAGTTTGGTGAAGTTGGATGCCCTTGTTCAATGACTGCACAGCTCGATAAAGGCAGTGCCCAAGTCGTTTGCCTGCATAGTTTGGCAGCCCTTTTGATAGACCAGATGGGAGTGATGACTTCCTTAACCCCTCTCAGACACAGGGCATTGCCTCAGCCTCCCAAAGTGCTGGGATTACAGGTGTGAGCTACCACGCCCAGTTGAAATGCTCTTCAATCTTATCAGACTTGGCACTCCCCCAAAATGCAGATGTCATTACTCAACATGCGTAACTAGCTTCTGTTTAATGGCATGTTGTTGTTTACAGTTAAGCAGCACTATGACATCCATCATTAGCCCACTTCACAGATGAAGAAACTGAGACTCAGAGAGGTGAAGTGATTTATCTGTGGGCAGGTAGACGGAGTGATGCAGTGGAGTGAGAACCCTGGGCCTGATGTTTATCTCTCTTCACCTGCCCATGTACCTATCACAAAGGAAGACATCATCTGAGAGCTTATGTCCTGCAGGCCTTTTGAGGTGGGTGCTGTTGTTGTGCCCATTTTAGGGTGAAGAACACAAGACACAGAGAGGTAAGTCACTTGCCTAAGTGCACACCACAAGGAAGAGGCAGAAATAGAACTTCAGCCTGAGCCTTCTGACTCCAGACCAGAAGCTTTGGGGTGGTTCTCATCCTTACGGGGTTGATCTCTTTGCAAAAGGCAACTCCGGATTGGTAATGACACATCAGGTCCCCTCCAATCCTGATGCTGTCCTTGTGGGGATCAAACCCTCATTAAAGGAAAAACACTGAAGAGGCCCTCTCTTTTGTCCATCTTTCCCCCACCAGCTTCTCAGATGCTAGGATCCCTGCAGCCTCATAAGATCTGAAGCTCTTGAAAGAGCCTCTTCAGAAAACTACGGGGATCTATTGTTATATTAAAAAATAAAAATAGGCAATCCCAACACGTTGAGAGGCTGTGATACGAGGATTGCTTGAGGCCAGGGGTTCAAGACCAGCCTGGGCAACACGGCAAGATCTTGTCTCTACAAAAATTTAAAGATAAGCTGGACATGGTGGTGTAGGCCTGTAGTCCCAGCTACTCAGGAGGCTGAGGTGGGAGGATCACTTGAACCCAGGAGTTTGAGGCTGCAGTGAACCTTGATTGTGCCACTGCACTCCAGTCTGGGCAACAGAGATCCTATCTATAAAAAAATAAAATAAAAATAACTTGCATTAGGGTTGCAGCATGGTGGAGAAAAGAAGATGAAGCAAGGGCACCAGAGCTGGTACCGGGGAAGGCCTGGTGGTGATGGTGTTAGCATCTGGTTAAGCTGCATAGCTGGTCTGATGGGATTTGGCAAACTGCAGCCCTGTCTCATTTCTAGTCATTTTTACCTGCTACATTTGCATATACATATGATATCTGTTATCCTAATTACATCTATTTTCCCAGGTACAGACAGACATACCCCAGAGTTGGGGTGCCCATTAGCAGATCACACAGGCCTCTGCAGCTGTGTTTTGATTAGCGAAAGAGGCTCTTTGGCATCAGAGAACTGAAATCACCTTTTAGGGTATGACAAGCTCAGCCAAGCGTCTCGCAAGTGAAAATCAGAGGTTTCTCTAAGGAAGGAGTGAGAACGACCATAAAGAATTAAAAGGAGAATAACCTTTAATGGTTTCAGGTGTGAAAGCTCAGTGACGCCGAAGGCCTGCCATTCATCAGACAGCGTGATGTTCCAAGATCCCTCCCGGCCCACATTCACCCCCATACATGCCTCTGGAAGGAGGGGACAGCCATGGGAGCCCCCCAGGGGGAGCTCAACTCACCATTTTTCCAGGCTGGGTTCCAAGCAGGGAGGACGTGAAGGTGAAGAGGCCAAGGATGGCTGGAGGAGGGAGCACAGGAGTATTATGGATCATGATACATGCCCACCTGCATTAAATGACTTGCAAACAATATGAAAATCCCTATGCAAGTTACTAAAAGCTCCTTTTTATACTCTATGGCTCAGGGGCTCCTTTTAGAATTCACACAGGTATTTTCGTGATTGCACGCTCTACCATGGACTTGCATGCCCAAGCTCTCCCAACTTCCTTGGGAGGTGTCTTAGTCCCTTTGCATTGCTAGAAAGGAATTTCTGAAGCTGGGTAATTTATAAAGAAGAGGTCTATTTGGCTCATGGTTCTGCAGGCTGTACAAGAAACATGGCACTGACATCTGCTCCTGGTAAGGCCCCAGGAAGCTTCCACTCATGGCAGAAGGGGAAGGGGAGCTGGCAGCACGTGTGAGAGAGGAAGGGTGCCAGGCTCTTTTAAACAATCAGCTCTCACATGAACTAACAGAGTGAGAACTCACTTATTATGGTACCAAACCATTCATGGTGGATCTGCCTACATGACCCAAATACCTCCCACAAGGACCCACTTCCAACATTGGGGATCACATTTCAGCATGAGATTTGGAGGGAACGAACACCCAACCCATATCAGGAAGGTTGTGCCTCCGTGCTGTGAATGTGGTCTATGGGTCAATATTTTAGGTGTTAAGTTGGTGAATTCTTTGTAATACCTGGCATTTTCATAAGCTCTATCCTTTGTGACCCTTGATAACCCGATAAGGGAGAATGGGCAGGTTTTTTGTTTTTTTTTTTTTTGACGGAGTCTCGCTCTGGAGGGCAGTGGCCGGATCTCCGCTCACTGCAAGCTCCGTCTCCCGGGTTTACGCCATTCTCCTGCCTCAGCCTCCCGAGTGCTGGGACTACAGGCGCCCGCCACCTCGCCCGGCTAGTTTTTTGTATTTTTTAGTACAGACGGGATTTCACTGTGTTAGCCAGGATGGTCTCGATCTCCTGACCTCGTGATCCGCCCGTCTCGGCCTCCCAAAGAGCCGGGATTACAGGCTTGAGTCACCGTGCCCGGCCATGAGCAGGTTTTATGACCCCTACTGTACTGGGCCTAAAGACACTTAGTAAGTTACCCAAGGCCAAACAGGCTGCAGTTGAACCCTCCCTTGTACCCAGGTGCCCTAAGTTCAAGCCTGGTGCTATTTACTCTACATTTCTCTGATTTAATCACTGCACACAGGGAATGGTGGAGGACTAGAGAGGCAAGGAACATCCAGGAGACAGAATTCTCAGTATTTTTTTCCTTCTTCTGGAGGGAAGAAAAACCCTCTGGTGGCAGGGTTCCTCACTGGAGGGAGGAAAGGCCATGTCACTAGGAGGGGTCACCAAGGATTTGTGGATTCAAAACACTCATCAGGGGAGCATTCTGGGTTGAGAAGTACCCATTCATTTTTTTCCTTTGACAAATATAGTCATGTTAGGCATCACTTAATGATGGAGATACGTTCTGACAAATGCATCATAGAATATACTCACCCAAACTTAGATGGCACAGCCTACTACACAGCTAGGCTTTATGGTGTACCTATTGTTCTTAGGCTACAAACCTGTAGAGTAAGTTACTGTGCTGAATACTGTAGGCAACTGTAACACAATGGTAAATACTTATGTATCTAAACAAATCTAAATTGGAAAAAGTACAGTAAAAATACAGTGCTATAATCATATGGGACCAGTGTCATATATGTGGTTCGTCATTAGGTGGTGTGTGACTGTATTTACTGAGGACCTACTATACGCCAGGCATTGTTCTACGCAAATGAGATTCAACTGGAGGCAGATAATGATCAATTGTGCTAAGAGCTATGACAAAAATAAAATATACCAGCTGAGACCAATTTAGCCAGGGCAGTCTCTCTGAAGAAAAGTATCTGAGCTAAGACTCTTCACTAAGCAAGAGCCATCCACCCAAGAGCTGGGAGAAGAGGTGTCCAGGCAGGGCTGCACTGCAGGCAGAGGTTCAGGAGCAGAAAGGGCTGCAGGCTTAAGAGCCAGCAAAGCAGTGGGTCTGGCTGAAGTTGGCTAGAGCAAGGTTGCAAAGAGCAGATGGTCTGAGATGAGTTTGGAGAGGGAAGCTGGAAAACAACTGGGCAAGACCTCAGAGGTTTTTTAGGTAGCCTTTAAGCTAACCCCAAACGTAGTGGCTTATAATCAACAGCTTGGTTTTTTAATTAAATAGATTAGAATAATAGTCTATACTATACTGTGTAGTAGTTTTCCAACCTTAGCATGTATCAGAATCGCTTGGTAAATCTCGCAGAATGATTGATGCAGCTTATCTGAGGTTGAGCCCAAGAATCTGCATTTCTTTTCTTTTCTTTTTTTTTTTTTTTTTTTGAGACAGAGTCTCCCTCTATCACCCATGACCTTGGCTCGCTGCAACCTCCGCCTCCCAGGTTCAAGCAATTCTCCTGCTTCACCCTCCCAAGTAGCTGGGATTACAGGCTCCTGCCACCTCGCCCTTCCATTTTTTTTTTTTTTTTTTTTTTTTTTGTATTTTTAGTAGAGACAGGGTTTCGCCATGTTGGCCAGGATGGTCTCGAACTCCTGACCTCAGGTGATCCACCCACCTCAGCCTCCCAAAGTGCTGGGATTACAGGCATGAGCCACGGTGCCCGGCCAAGAATCTGCATTTCTAATAAGTTTTCAGATGATGTTGGGGCTGCTGGTCCCAAACCATTTTGAGAACCACTATATTAAGAATGCATTACGTATATTACAGTCAAGTTTTGTTTCTTTGAAACTCTTATTCCAGTAGTATATCTGTTCATGTGTACTGGATCCTGATGGAAAAGGTTTTTTTGTTATTATTGTTTTTGTTTTGTTTTGCTTTGTTTTGTTTTTTGAGATGGAGTCTTGCTCTGTCACCCAGGCTGGAGTACAGTGGCGCGATCTCGGCTCATTGCAAGATCCGCCTCCCAGGTTCACGCCATTCCCCTGCCTCAGCCTCCTGAGTAGCTGGGACTACAGGCGCCTGCCACCACGCCCAGTTAATTTTTTGTATTTTTAGTACAGATGGGGTTTCACCATGTTAGCCAAGATGGTCTCAATCTCCTGACCTCCTGATCCGCCCGCCTCAGCCTCTCAAAGTGCTGGGATTACAGGTGTGAGTCACTGCACCCGGCCGGAAAAGGTATTTTTTTAAGGATGGGTTCAAAAGAGTTTGAAAGCCCTGGATTTAATAACATAAGACCCTTCTTTAGAAGAGAAATTATCCTTTCTTTTTGTTTGAGACGGAGTTTAGCTCTTGTTTCCCAGGCTGGAGTGCAATGGCACTATCTTGGCTCACTGCAACCTCTGCCTCCCAGGTTCAAGCAATTCTCCTGCCTCACCCTCCCAAGTAGCTGGGACTACAGGCATCCACCACCACGCCTGGCTAATTTTGTATTGTTAGTAGAGACGGGGTTTCTCCATGTTGGTCAGGCTGGTCTGGAACTCCCGACCTCAGGTGACCCACCTGCCTTGGCCTCCCAAAAGCATGGGGATTACAGGCGTGAGCCACTGCGCCCAGCTGAGAAATCATTCTTGAACGCTGTAATTGACTGCTGAGAATCTTGTGGCTTCCATAAACATAAATAAAATAGTAAATATATGAATGGCCCAGGTATGGTGGTTCATGCCTAAATCAGCACTTGGGGAGGCTGAGGCAGGAAGATCACTCGAGGCCTGGAGTTCAAGACCATCCTGGGAAACACAGCAAGACCCCATCTTTACAGAAAAAATAATTTAAAATTATCTGGTGGTGGTGTTGGGCACCTGTAGTCCCAACTACTTGGGAGACTGAGGGGGCAAGATTGCTTGAGCCCAGGAGCTTAAGGCTACAATGAGCTAGGATCATGGCACTGCACTCCAGCCTGGGCAGTGGGCCATCTCTAAATGTATATATATATATATATATAACAATAGATTAAAGAATATCTAGCTGGAATATGAAATAAGATTCTCCTGTTGATGGCCTCACCTCAGCCTTAATTTATTATCCTACTGAATCTCCAAAAACATTGGATTGCATTTTGGCATAGAGCCCAGGATCCCACTCTAAGCTGCCTGCCTCCCTATTCAGTGCTAGGGAGCACTCCAGCCACTCTGACAACGCTTTCAGGTCCTAGTTGCATCTCCACAGTGCTGGCATCCTCCAGAGGACTCAACCGCATTCAGTCCTTAAGATGCAAGCCCACGCACCTGGTTTGCCACACATACCTGTTGACAGTTTATGTGACAGTTTCCTCTGCAGATTAGTCCTGCTTCTCCTGTGAGCTGCACTGGTTCCAGGTCCCCATGGGAAATTAGGGATAAATCCCAGCTTCTCCTTTCCTAGACAGTTCTGACCTCAATTACAAAAAAAGTGTTGGCCAAGGCAGGCGGATCACGAGGTCAGGAGATCGAGACCATCCTGGCTAACACGGTGAAACCCCGTCTCTACTAAAAACACAAAAAAATTAGCCGGGCGTGGTGGCGGGCGCCTGTAGTCCCAGCTACCTGGGAGGCTGAGGCAGGAGAACGGCGTGAACCTGGGAGGCGGAGCTTGCAGTGAGCCGAGATTGTGCCACTGCACTCCAGCCTGGGCAACAGAGTGAGACTCTGTCTCAAAAAAAAAAAAGAAAGGATTGGATCCCCATTTGGTAACAAACCATCCTGGTGGGGAAGTTGAGGGCTTATTTCTAGAATCCTAACAGAAAGGCAGTAGCTTCTGGAATCTACACTAACTCAGAAGTCTAGAAACGTGCATGCATTCATTCAGTAAATCTATCAAGTACCTACTGTGTGCAAGGCACTAGCAAGGTGCTATGACTGTCCCAGCAGTGAACAGAACACGGCCTCCTGCTGCTCACAGCGGGTGCACTTTCTGCCTCCTTCCCCAACTTGCTAGGTGACTTAGGCCAAGCACTGCCTTTCTTAGACACTTGGCATGACCAGTAGGGCACAGAAAGGAGCATGAAACGTTACCGCTGCAAAGTACCACAAGAGTGACTGAATCCCATCTCCTTGTTTTATGAATGGAAACTGGGGCTATGGTGAAGGAAAGGGACTTGCTCAGGATCACATGGTGTGTTGCTGGCAGCACTGTGTGGAAGGCTCGCTGAAATCTCAGAGGCTGCCTCCCATGTAGCCTCCTTATGCTCCCCCCCATGGCCCCTCCCAATCCCCTCCATCTCACCTATTATGAAGATGGAAAAGTCTATCTAGTTGGAAATACATGGAACTCCAGAAAGATATAGTGGACATCAGGTAGTTGCTGATTTTTTGGAACAATTCAAGTTTAATTGCTGTGACCTAAATGGTGTTCTAGAGAGAATATGGGTTGTCAGAGCCCAGGCCAGAGACAGAAGCAGCAAGGACGCTCTGAACCCATCCAGGCAGAACCGACCCCCACCACTGAGGTAGGAGGTGGGACTCAATACCAGAGATGGGGCTCAGACACTAGACCAAATGGAGGACTAGCTAAAATAGGAACTAGGCAGAAGCAACTTTCCATAAGACATGCCCACCAGTGTGCCACGTCAGTTTACCTTTGCGTGGCAACACCCAGGAGTTATTGCTCCTCTCCATGGAAATGACCTGATGATGCAGGAGTTACTACCCTTTTCCTAGAAATGTCTGCAAAAAACAACCCTTAATCTGCATGCAATTAAAAGTAGGTATAACTATGACTGCAAACCTGCCCTGAGCCGCTGCTCTCCGCACACTGCCTATGGGGTAGCCCTGCTCTGCAGGAGCAGTCACAGAGCTGCATCACTGTCAGAACTGCAACACTGACACTTTGGTAAAGCTGTTTTCTTCTACCTTACCACCAGCTCACCCTTGAATTCTTTCCTGGGCAAAGCCAAGAATCCTCTCAGGCTAAGCCCCAATTTGCATCACCACTCTGCTTCCCATCTACTGCATTTCTGGAGACCACTCACACATAGCTCAGTGGGTGTTACATCTGTGATACTTGCCCCAGTCTACCCGTTGGAAAGAACCAACCTCTCCTCCTCAAAGTCACCATCTTGTGTCCCTCTTTAGCACTCCTCTCATTCTGCCTTGCATGGGGAAGAATTTATTCAATCACTCACCTGACGTACCTGTGCAGTGTCAGGAAAATAACTAAGATCTAGGCCATCAAGGATATCCAGACACAGCCCCCTGCCCTCAAGAAGTCCACCCACTGGACAGGCCCCGCGGCTCACGCCTGTAATCCCAGCACTTTGGGAGGCCGAGGTGGGTAGATCACTTGAGGTCAGGAGTTTGAGACCAGCCTGGCCAACATGGTGAAACACTGTCTCTACTAAAAATATAAAAATTAGCTGGGCACGGTGGCACGTGCCTGTAATCCCAGCTACTTGGGAGGCTGAGGCACGAGAATCACTTGAACCCAGGAGGCAGAGGTCACAGTGAGCTAAGATCATGCCACTGCACCCCAGCCTGGATGACAGAGCAAGACACTGTCTCAAAAAAAAAAAAAAAAAAAAAAAATCCACCCATAGACAGCTGTCACCATATATGTGGTAAGTGTGGCAGCAGAGGACCTCTGGAACCCCAGTGAAGGCCCTGAGTTGAGCACACATCTCTCTCCCCAGCCAGTCTTTGGTCTTCATAAGGCATGGACTATGCCATGCCCATTCGCTCAGCTCTGTTCATCACCACCTTCTGAAAGATCCAGCAGCTTCCTCAGCGAATCCTTCAGAAGAAGTGGTGAGAAGACAGAGCTCTCTAGTCTCCTTGGAAAACTGCAGGCACAGCCAAGTCTACAGAATCACACAGGGAATTCCCTTCTTTTTCTCCTGCCACTTGCCCCACTCAGTGGCACTAGATGATTATGATACAGCCTATGGGACTGTCCTCCCAGCACTCCTTTTCCAGGAATTGTTGCATCATGCCCCATCTCCCATCTTCTACATAGTCATCAAGGGAATCACTCTGTAAGTCCAACCTGACTCCTGACCACAGCCTCAGCGGTTGGCACCTGTCACCTTGAGCCAAAAAGAGATATTTCAGGAATCCTTGAAACGAAAATAAAAGAGAGCCTCCAGTATCTTCAAGCAAGGCGTGAAATGTTCTAGGTAGCCTCATTTCCTTCCATGAGGGTGCCAGAAGTGGAAGAGCCAGTGTGCAAGTGGATAGGATGAGCAGATGCTCAGCGGGAAGCAGAAAAAAAGATCACTTGTCCTGATCCCATTTGAACCCCTCATTTCATTAGGTCCTGTTGCATCTTTTCTGCGATACTCCAGAAAAGTCTTCCTCTTTAGTCTCCCTCTTCCATAAACTGGTTCAACTTGAGTTTCTGTTACTTGCAACCCATGGCCTCCGAATGGTGCAATACTGCTCTGAGAAGCTGCTATGCTTACAAAGTGTCATGCCTTTGGGGGAGTTTCTTCTCTATCCAACCCTCACCCCTACCTCAAACCGAGAGGCACCCACAGATGGTGCCATCATTATATTAGCAGGAAACCAAGTCACAAGCTATGTTCAAGAACATCGAAAAATAACATGAGCCGCTAATGCTAATGGAAGGTGGTTAGCCAAGCTCCAGGGCAAGGTGTCTGTAGTAGATGTCTTTTGGCCATAGATCAGTGAGATGTTAAAGTCCAGGCTGGGAAGAACAATGAAGAAATAATTTATCTTCATTGTGTTTATACTACTGCTATGCAGTAAAGCATTTATGAGTTAGAGAAAAAGTTAAACTTGACCACAGGTAGCAGTATGGTAAATATATTGACTGGCCTGGGTCCTTGTTCTATGTAAAAGAGGAGTTAAACATATACATTGTTATTCCTCATAGTGGACCATGGTCAACTCCCCAACAGCTAAACCACCCTCTGTCACCTGGCAAAGACCATGCAGTTTGGGGTTTGAATCCAGCTCCAGTGGTAGGTCTGAGGTTAATCACTTTCAGCAAGTGGTTTGGTAGTGGTCGTGTGATCCAATTCCAGCCAGTAAGACTTAAAGAGAGGTTTGCCAGAGGCTTCTGAGAAAGGTATTTCATGCACTTGAGAGAGAGAGAGAGAGAGAGTATGAAAGTCCACTCTCACTTCCCCCAACATGATGTGAACAAGGAAGCAAAGAGCTCTGATGCCTGTGGCTGCCACTCTGAAGCCATGAGGGGACCCAGCCTTCAGATGAAGCAGGTACAAGTCCCTGATGTCATGATGAAAGCCCTGGATTAATTCTGAGTGTGGGAGTGAATAAATGTCCTTGCTGTTAGGTGCGTTTGAGTAGTGGATTCTATTACTGTCTGCTGAACTCATCCTAACCAATGCATTCTCTACTCAAAGGAAGAGCAGTGGCCAGGTGCAGGAGCTCATGCCTGTAATCTCAGCACTTTGGGGGACCAAGGCGGGAGTGGATCGCCTGAACCCAGGAGTTCAAGTTTGCGGTGAGCTATGCTCATGCCACTGCACTCCAGCCTGGGCAACAGAGCAAGACTCTGTCTCCGGAAAAAAAAAAAAAAAAAGAACAGCAACAATTGTGAGTGCAAATCTCAGCTCTGCCACTTGCTGCTTGTATGAAATTGAGCAATTTACCCAACTCTTCTAAGCCTCAGTGCATTAATCTGTAAATCGGGACATTAATGTTACTGTGGTGGTGACTGGTCAATCTGGACTATCTAGAATCCAGTCCCCCACCTTCAAAACTTTTTTGGGAGCTCCCCCAATGATACATAGTCTTGGAGAAAGATAGAGCCTGTTAAGTACTCTTGTTGCTTAACAGACAACATCTCTTTTTCTTTGGCCGGTCTTGAAGCAAGCTCAACAAATCCCGATTGAGGGACTCCAGGCCGTGGAGATGACTGGAAGTTTTGTTGATTGTAGTCACAGAGGTGTCACATGGAACAGCCTTCCTGATTCTCTGGGGTTCCCTGAATCCCACTTCCTTTTCACAACCTTGTGCTCCAGCTTCTGACAACCTCCTTCCAATAAACTCTCTTACTTTGAGAAAGCAAGTCAGCTTCTGTTGCTTACAGCCAAGAAAGCTGGCAGATGAAAGGGTCCTCTTTACAAGGCTGTGGCGAAGCTTCACTGAAATCACTCTTGTAAAGCCAGGCTCCATACATGTTAGCTATTGAGATCAGTACAGACTCAGATGGCCCCCACGAAAGGATGATCTGAGTTCAACACAAGGTTTTGATTGACCAAAAAGGGTACACAGTATCCCAGTTGCTGAATTGGCAAACTTCCCCTCTACACTTAACTTTGACTGCTTGGAGTCTCACGCTTGCCACATTCACCACGAATTGGCAACATGTGACGAACACAACGGCATGGAGGCGCAGACCCTCCAAAAGCCAAATCCAAACAAAAATGTTGAGTGGCAATGCTGGCAACAAGTTCTCCTTCTTAACCATGGTGTGCTAGTCCTGATGTTAAAATCACTTTACAGTCTCTGGACACACAGTCAATGGGCAGCACGAGGGAGTCAGGGCACTGAGGGAACAGGGGCTCGAGGGCAGAGATCCGAGACCAGCTCCAGAGGACAAGCAACTATCCCAGGGACTTGTCCTACAACTGCTCTACCTGGCTCTTTGCACCATCAAGCATGTTGCGAAGTGGTTGAACCTGCTCCTTAACACACAGAAGAAAGGGTCAGATGACTGAGGCACGTGGCTGTACTTTGTAAGTTGGTACATTCCAGACACCAGGGATCATTGCCATCAACCTCACTACCACCATCATCAACAGCCTGTCTATCTCCTCTCTAACATTTATTGAGCTATTATTATGCTCCAGGGACAGGTTTAACATTTCGTAAACACAAGTTCATGAAATCCTTGCAAGAAATTAGGAGGTCAGGTACTATACTATTCATTAATAAACTGATGCATAGCGTACTTGGATGACCTGCCCAAGGTCACACGGCTAGCAGGTAATAGAGCCATGACTCACCCCCAGGTTTGGCAGGGTCCTTAACCATGCAGCAACAACTCAGCAGTATTGCTCCAGAGATGCCCTTCCTTCCAAACACACACACATTCAGACTCTAATTTCAGCCTGCCCTATGCTCAACAGACTTTTATCTGCCATTTTAACAGCCACACAACAGAACTTTGCTAAAGTGCCTTTGTTTTTTTATTTGGAAGATGGATTTTATGCCCTGGTTGGGGCTGGTGGTGGAGGCTGTCTCTTCCACATTATAAACACTTACGAACATGCCATAAAAATGTCCCCCAGGTGCTTATGGCAATCTATGAATCATGGCCATTTAATCTCATGTGTACAGTCAGAGGATTGGGCCCACACTTTTTTTCTATGAGTTTGGCCTATAGGCTTTAGGCTTGTAAATCTTCCCTCACACACCGATGCTGGGACACCAAGAAAAACAATTATTTATGAATGGCATATTCAGGTGTTCTGCTCCAGATTAATTGCTTTCAGTCCTATTTAACAGACATCTAACGTGTCAATGGTAGAAAAATGAATCACCACCACCACTGCAATGAGGAAGAAAAATCAGAAAAGGCATGCATCTTCCTGAGGGGGCACCGTGAGCTGGGCTTGTGTCTGTGGGGCCAGTATGGTGAGGATCTGCGGTTCTGGAGGGAGGGCAGCTGTGAGGATGACCACGCACAAGCTCACCCCAGTGAGCCCACACCGCCACCCACCCCAGCCAGCAGTGCCTGACTTTTTTACTACTCTTCGCTTGTTCCAGAGAAGAGGAAGCACAGATCAATAGGATGCTTGACAGAGGTGCCTGCAAGCACGACCATTCCTCAGGCCAGACACTGATGGCAGCTATCACTAGCAATAAAAGGCTGCTGGAGACAGAATAGAGGCTCGTCCCTTTGTGGGCCGGCTACTCCTCTCTGATAAACATCTCCTGCATGAGCTCGCAGCAAAAGAACCATTTCCAGGAGGCAACGTGCTCCCTGCCTGCCATCTGCACTCGGCTTCCCAACAGACATTTCCTCATGTTGTTCAAAAGGTTTTCTCGGCCGGGTGCGGTGGCTCATGTCTGTAATCCCAGCACTTTGGGAGGCCAAAGTGGGTGGATCACTTGAGGTCAGGAGTTCGAGACCAGCCTGGCCAACATCGTGAAAACCCATCTCTACTAAAAGTACAAAAATTAGCTGGGCATGGTGGCAGTGCCTGTAATTCTAGCTACTCAGGAGGCATAGACAGGAGAATTGCTTGAACCCGGGAAGCGGAGGTTGCAATGAGCTAAGATTGTGCCACTGCACTCCAGCTTGGGTGACAGAGCGAGACTCCATCTCAAAAAAAAAAAAAAAAATTTCCCAGGCTCACAGGTACTGGCCAGGCCACCTCTAAGGATCACTGCATTTTATTCCTGTGCATTGTGTGGAATGGGGAATGCTGCTGGAGGTTTTGTAGCAGCTTCTGGCTCTCAGGAAGGTGGCGCAAAAACCCACATGCTGTCAAAATCCATTCCAAATTAAATTCCTAGAGGGAGGCCATACCTCATCAAGTCCTTCTTTATTTTTTTGGAGAGGAAAAGGCATTATTTTGCCAAACTAGTTCCTTACAATGCTAATTTTTTTTTTTTGGTCCCTTTTGCTGTGTTTGGAAAAAACAAAACTGCTGTGGATGTTACAGCCAAGGTGGGCCCAAGAATTCTGCCTCCTTGTCTGGGCCGGCATCCCTTGCTGGTCTTGGTTAGGGAGGGTAGACAGCGACCAAAAAACTGTGGTCTAGTTCTGAAATTGATGACACAAGCATATACCCACTGGGGCTCCTTTTTCCAACCCTCCATCACATCTTAAATGGGAATATGAAATTGTTGCCCCTCCCACGTCCCTACTGTAAAGGTAGGGGTGGGGGGAATACGGTGAAAAGACAGTGAGAAAGCCTCTGCAGGCCTCTAGTTTAAATTTATACCACTAAGAGACTCTAGGCCTTAAAAATTAGGACAATAACATCATAACACATTTTCACTCCAAAGTCAGCTTAGCAAGCTTATAGAATATTCTATGGTAGAACTGGGGGAGTAATCTCTATAGAAAGAACCATCTGAGGCAGGGTTTCTCACTCTCGGCACTGTTAACATTTGTGGCCTAATTCTTTGCTTTTGGGGGGCTGTCCTGTGCAGTGTAGGGTGTTCAGCAGCCTCCCCGGTCTCCACTCACTAGGTGCCAGTAGCACCCCTCAGTCATGACAACCCAAAATGTCTCCAGATATTGCGAAATATCCCTGGGGATGGAAGTTGCTCCCATCTGAAAACCATTGCTCACAGCAAAGGTGTGGAGATGGGAACAAGCCTGGTACATCCAGGATCTAGAGATAAACACTGCACAATTATTACCCATGTCGTTGGGTGGGTTCCTGAGAACACTAAATGAGATGTGAAAGGACTTCATAAAATAATCATCATCACCATCATCATCCTCATCACAGCAGCTATTGTTTCCTGAGTGCCTATCACATACCAACCATATGCCTGGCACTGGACACTCACCATCTCTAACAAGTATTCATGGCAATTAATGCTGGTGCCATGGGCTGCTGACTCACAATACCAGAGAGTCAGAGCCATCATGTTCACCAAATATGGCAAACGAGAAGTAGCATGGCCAGGCTGCCCTCACTGCTGCAGGGGAAAACAGAGGGTGTGCTCTTTCTTCGCTCACAGTCCTGTGTTGTCACACTAGGGATGTTTCTTGATACAGGATGGGCTGGAGAACTGAGTCATGATCCTATTGGAAAATCACTAGTCAAGGTGACCCCCGCCCTACTCCACTCAACCACACACGACTTGTGGACTCACTGGCCACTCATTTACACCCTCACTACACAAAGAATGGTCCATGACCCACAGCCACAGCAGCACCCCAGAGCTCATTAAGGAATTCAGAATCTCAGGCCCCATCCTTGACCTTGCAATTCAGAATCTTCATTCTAACAAGCTCCCCAGGTTATCTGTGAATGCATTAGAGTCTGAGATACTGCTCTGTGGTAAGAATCCAAGGCTGCTAGCATCTGTCAGCATGTTAGAGTGTGCATAGATGGACCAGAGCATCCCTTCGCTCTCTGGATTCACCCATTCGATAAATATTTCTCGAATGCCTACCATGTGCCCCACCCATGTGGGGCTGACAGTCTGGTGGCCTCTGGCCACACCTGCCCCCCAGCTGGTGACTACCCAGATAAAGTCACTCAGTTTACAACATAGGAGAAAAATGAAGCTCTACCAGATTAAGAAACTTGGGGAAATCCCGCTGCTAATAAACAGAATAAGAGTTTTAACTCAGGCATTCTTTTCCCAAATCCTGCCCCCTTCTCCTATATTCATACTACTTTTCACCCACACTCAGTGGGGCAAAGAGAAGATACAGAGGTTCCTGCCTATCCTAACTACTCAATCATACTAAAAGCAGGATTGCAGGATAGGGGTCACACACACTGGCGGCCGGCATCAGTCATGAACTCATCCAAAATCAGAGGTTCAAAGACAGTTTCGTTCACTGGGGTGGAGTTAGCTTTGCTCTAGGCTCTCCATCAGTTTCATCAGTTCTAAATTAAAGGCATTTAAAGACCACCCATAAAAAAAATACAAAGCAACTACAGTTCCTGAGATTTTGATGAGTCTGTACCCTCACACTGTATCTTCCTAGTATCTTAAACCAAAACAGGGACCCAGAGCAGGTCAACGCTGGGAACTCCAGAGTCCTGCCCCAAATCCTTTTGCACCTGGGATTCCTAAAACTTGAAGCCTTTTTTGTTATCAGGTAGTTTTTGTTTTCTCGTAAAAATGTCATGAGACCTGGTTTTAAGCATCAAGCAACTCCAAGGCTTCATGACTTCAGGGAAATTACTCATGAGTCTCAGTTTTCTGCTCTGTAAAATGGGAAAAACAGAGACATTGGATAGAGTTCTTGGGGGAATATGTTGAGCTAAAGGGGGGACTGTGCTCAGCTGGAGTTCTGGAAAGTGTGCAGTAAAAGGCAAATACCTTCTCCCTCCCTTTTTTTCTGTAAACATCCCAGGGGTCTGCTGAGGGCAGATGACACCCGATGTGTCTCCCTAGCAACTCTCCAACATGCGCGGCTGAGCTGGGCTGGGCTGGGAGTGTGATGGAGGCAGGGCCCCGTTCAAATGCACCACCACACCCGGCTACTTTTTTATTTTTATTTTTTTGTATGCACTCAGTCTCATTATGTTGCCCAGGCTGGTCTTGAACTCTTGGCCTCAAGCAATCCTCCAACTTTGCCCTCCCAAAGCACTGGGATTGCCGGCGAGAGCCAATTCATCTGGCCTCTCAGTGTTTCAATTAACCAGTTTCTGTTGCTGAAGCTAAGAACCCTGACAGAAGCAACCCTCAGTTTAATTCCTGGTCTTAAATGTAACTTGTAGAAAGAAAGAAATGTGTACACTTAGAAAATCCCCACCACTGACCTAATTCCACTATGTCCACACAAGTACTTCTGAAAATGAAGCCCTTGGAACACACCCATTGGAGTCAACTTTGGTGTAACTAGGGTATTGATGAAAATGCAGATTCCTGGATTAGATAGACTCTTGGAGGCTGCAGTTCAGAAACAGGCTTTTTTTTTTTTTTTCCAAAGTTCCCTTTACCTATCTTTCTAACTGTTGTGCTCGCTAAAATGTTACACCCACTGGTCTCTGGTGCTTCCTAACCTTTTCTACATAGACAAGTATTAACATCTGTGTGGCTCACTGTGATGAAAGCTAGAAGCTCCTATGACCCAAGGCAACTGGACCTGGGGGACTCTGGCTGTCCCAGGTCATACCCAGCCACCTTGAGCACTAAGGGGAAACATCTAACTACCCACCTGGTGGGTAAAATGGCTGTGAGGTTCTGGACTATTTCAGAGCTACTCAAACTCTGGTCCATGGACCATTGTGATCCATGAGTTTGTAATCCATCTGCAACCCATAACTACAGAAACTGAAAGCAAGCATTGAGAACTTACTTTGGCACTTTGCCAGAATAATTTCTTGGTTGCTAAATCCATCATACAATTTTGGAGTAATGTTTTCTGTGACCCTGTTTTCTATTTCATTTTTTTCAAGTAGTATTTTTCTCATGTATTCCCCAAAATATTGGTCCATAATACATTTGGGAAAAAAAAAAAAAAAAGAAAAAAGAAAACCAATTGGTCTTTCACCACAACTGATCCACAGCATACCAAAAGAATCATCCAATGGTGAGTTATGTCCGTTTGGGTGTTCTGTGTCATGTTGGTCCAGCTTCAGACCTTGAATTCCCCCTGGATATGTCTGCCACTGGGGGCTTTGGCCTTTACTCTCACCACAGACCGGGCATCTAATCGTGAGACTAGATTAGTACCTGACAGCCAAAGGCCTTTTCATCTCCAGGCAGAATAACAGAAGGAGTTACTACTACTCAGAAACACAAGGAAAACTTTATGCGCTCTCCAGAGTCAATGTAGGTGGCTCAGTGCCAGCCCTATCCTGTCCCCACCCTAGCTTTGTTCCCAGATCAAAACACAACCAGGCCCCCGAGAACTTTTAGGGTTCAAATGCTTAAATATGACAGTGGCAATTTTCCTTTTCCCTTTAAATTCTTTATGTACAACGACCATTTTCAAATAGTTTGGGAAATGAGAAACTTAACTTTTTAATTTTATCAAGGTATTGTGGAAATACACTGAACAGCACATTGGACAAATGTACAATTTGATCAGTTCCTCTGCCTCCTGGACTCAAGCAATCCTCCCACCTCAGCCTCCCAAGTAGCTGGGACTAAAGGGGCACGCTACCCTGCTTGGCTAATTTTTAAATTTTTTGTAGAGATAGGGTCTCACTACATTGCCCAGGCTGGTCTCAAACTCCTGGGCTCAAGCGATCTGCCTGCCTCGGCTTCCCAAAGTGCTGGGATTATAGGCATGAGCCACCATGCCAGGCTTGATCAGTTTTGAAATAGGTATATAACTGTAAAACCATAAGTACAATCAAGATAACAAACATTTCTATCACCCTGCAGAATTTCCCTGTGCCCCTTGACAATCTCTCCCTCCCTCCCTTTCCACTCCAGGCAACCACGAAACCACTAATTTGCTTTCTGCCCCTATGGATTCATTTGCATTTTCTGGGAATTTTACATAAATGGAATTACAATGTGTGTACTCTCTCGCTGCTGGCTTCTGTTACTAAGCATAATACTTTTCAGATTTATCTACATCATTGCAAGTATCAGTACTTCGTTCCTTTTATATTGCTGAGTAGTACTCCACTGAATAAAACTGTTTCTATGCAATTGCAAAAACCAGTTTTGAAAAACGAAATTTAACTTTTTTAATCCTCCTGAAAGTATAATAACAAGAAAAAAGGAGGAAAAAGGAAAATAAAAAAGGAGCCCCCTTCTCTGCCCTCATTCCCACCTCAGGATCTTTGCACTTGTTCTGTTCTTGGCCTGGAATATTTCCCAAATCTTGGCACAGTTCATACCTTCTCATCATTCACATCTCAATGCTGTAGTCACTTCCTCAGAGGCCTTCCAAGATCACCATTATATCCTAGATGCCTATAATATTGACTGCTATATAGTAGGTACTCAATAAATATTGGTTAAGTCAAAGTATAAGAGAATAAATGAATGAATGCATGAAAAAGTGAAAGAGCACTATAGATTGAACAATAGTTTTAAAAGTTATAAAATAGTTTCTTTTGCAAAATCTCAGAACTCTCTAATAGAGTAAAGAAATCTGGAAGGCCACCCACTAACGTGCGCTTGCTTATGGATTGGTGCAGGGATCTAGACCAAACCCAGCAGCTGTGACATGAAAATCTATTTAACATGATGGTGAGCAAGTCAGCCTTGGTGATCCCCACCACACTGGCTGGCTCCAGTGCTCCTACAAATCATCTGAAATGCTAAATCATGTTTAAATCCCTCTGATTGTGACCACTGGGGACTCTGAAGGACACTCACATGTAATTTACATACTGCCAAGCTCCTAAGGGCCTCTAAATAAAGCCCCCGAGGGCTCCCAAGCACTATTTTTGAGGAGAAGGACATGGAGCGACAGATTACATCGAGTCTGCTACCCCAACACCAGGAAGAAAAGAAACCTCACCCTCCAGTTGCTGGGACATCTGCAAATGTCTTAAACTACATTTGCTGTCAGAGGCTTCCCAGGGAAGCCGTGATTACATTGAAAACTGTACACAGATGCTACTGTCTCTCTCATTTTACACAACTCCACTGGTAACAGGTATTTTTGCTCAGATTTTCATTCCTTTTCCAGATTCTGACCATAAAAAGTGTTTTAATCTGAAAGCACACGGGAGTGGGTTTCACAAGGGCACTGTGCCTTCTGCCTACAAATGTTAAATTACATTTGGTGACAACATGGCTATCATGCCGATAATGAGTTGGTCCATGCAGCACCTATTGCAGGGTCTGAATGCAGATCCAGGAGACACACACCTTTAAGGGCAGGACAGGGTGATGGGAGGAGTTTCCATTCCAATTCTTATATTTGGCTACAGATTGCTCTATTGTAATAAACATGACTAATTTTTACAATCTGACAAAACGGGAAGTAAAATTGCCAGAAAAGTGAGGCCTATGAGACCGTAAGTGGTTTAAACCTTACAGGTTCCTACTCCCCACCACCCCACCCAAAAAA
This sequence comes from Papio anubis, assembly GCF_008728515.1. Classification (NCBI taxonomy): domain Eukaryota; kingdom Metazoa; phylum Chordata; class Mammalia; order Primates; family Cercopithecidae; genus Papio; species Papio anubis. The sequence goes on from NC_044993.1 coordinate 38,696,591, forward strand.
ACGGCACTTGTTTTTTTGGTTTTTTTTCTTTTTTTGCACAATTCAGAAAACTACACAATTTTTTGTTTTAAGTGAACCAAATAAAACAACCAAGTGAATACAGGCTGGCACCTGAGCAAAAGGCCACTTACATGTCCACTGGTGCTTCTAAACCTTCTAGAAGCATGAAGACGGTCTGTCCCTGGCCCAGGCGACCCATAGGCACAAGGATGCTTTGGCTCATGCACAACTTGCTCTATTCTCAAATTTCTCTACTAACCAGAACCACCCGTTCGAATCTTAGAAATTACCTGAGATCAAGCAATGCTTTTATTCCTTCCACTACACTGTTCCCTTCACCCCCAACACTGAGCCAGGCAATAACACGCTCTCAGCAAATAACATTTGATTAATTGCTTGTAAGTAAGGAAAATATATCCCATGCCTAGCACGTACCTCTGTGACATGAATGAATAAATGGATGGGTGAATACAGAATGATACCTTAACCATAGGATATCACTTGATTCTCACAACCACCTTGAGAAGTAATAACAATAATTGTTCACACCTATAATGTGCTCATTATATGCTGGCCACTATTCTAAATTCTTCATACATATTAACTCTTTTAACCCTCCAGAACTCTATGAAATATGGATGATAATTACCTTCATTTAACAGACCAAGAAACTGTTGGAGACATATAGAGGTCACACTGCTGGTAGGAGGCAAAGCCAAATCCTTGTTAGATGCTCTTAAGCACTATGCTTCTTTTCCCTTGGCTACATTTTAAGATGCAGAAAACGGAGGGTAGCAATATTAATTTTTATTTTTATTTTATTTTATTTTTTGAGACAGAGTGCAGGGGCGCAATCTCAGCTCACTGCAATCTCCGCCTCCTGGGTCCAAGTGATTCTCCTGCCTCAGCTTCCCGAGTAGCTGGGACTATAGGCGCGTGCCACCACGCCCAGGCTTTTTGTATTTTTAGTAGAGACGGGTTTCACCGTGTTAGCCAGGATGGTCTTGATCTCCTGACCCCGTGATCCGCCCGCCTCGGCCTCCCAAAGTGGCGATCTTAATTTGAACAAGGCTCTCGGATCTGCAGAGGCAAGCCTAGGGCTTTGTTCCCTGGCCAGTGTTAAATGGCAGAGCCAGAATGCGCACCCAAATAACCTGACTGTGAGTCTGCACGCTCAGCTCCCAAGTAGCACATGTGGAATCAAGCAAGTTCACTGCAAATACGTGAGATCCATAGAGGAGAGATTGTCCAGGGGGTGGAGATAATAGGCACTGGGTTATTCAGCACTGTTCTCCCAAACGGAAGGTGCTGTGAGGTCCAGGAAAGAAAGAGGAAACAAAAACAAACCTGGAAAATGTGGGCTGCACCCCAGTTCTCTTGAAATCATTTTGCTTTGATTGGAGAAGGAGGAATGTGCTGGCATCTTCCCTTGTTTAGTTCCCAGGCATCCATTACAGCCTGAGCAAAGTCCACAGCGAGGCCTGGGCCCAGTTCTCAGCAAAAGTTACATGCATTACACCCTGAGCAAAGTTCTGGGTGAATCTTCTCCAGGGTTGGAATTTACTACAAAACATGTCCAAGAGTCTTGGGGAAGTGAGGAAACCCAGGATGAAAGAGGCAAGGCCAGGACAGAAGGAGAATTTATAAACTTGAAGAGGAAGAAAAGATTGGAGCTAGTTGCTAACATTAGTGTGTGGGTTTGGGATTATGGCTTCAGGGATAATGGCTTCTGTTTTGAGAAGGCATAAGAAAACAGGGAGACACGGGTTTGGGGTTGGGAAATGTTGGTCTCTTAAATATAAAACTCTATGTTAAACTGGACGTTGAGTTGGAGAGAACAATACTGTTAATGTGGCTGAAGACACAAAGATAAAAATTCAAAGAAAGAAATTATAGTGCAATGATTAAGAACGTTTAGTCAATCTGGGAAAAGGGGAAGAGGGAGAAGAGTGGGCTATACCCACCCCCCACTCCCACCCCCCACCCCCCCCACCCCACAGCCTTTTTTTTACCCCTTCCTTACTGACTGCACATATGGAGCTGAAAAGTAAAGAATGTGGGTTTGTACTGAAAAGGTTGCACAGGATTGATGAATTGAAGTTCATTGTGGGGACAGGGTAAAGCTACAAATGTGATTCAAATTGCAGCCCCAAGAAGCACCTCTCCCCATCAGGGAAAAACCAAAAAAGATCTTTGCTCAAAAGTCAGTAGCAAGAAACCCTGAGAAATATTTCCTATGAAAGTCATCGCTCAGCTGAGACTTGTGGAGTTTGTAAATTATCAACAATGTGAGTGACAGGCAGACCTTGCTCACAGCCAAGTGTCAGTACCCCAGAACAGTTCTGAAAGCAGAGCTTGCCGTTTCATTTCCACCAAACAGAAACCAAAAGGTGCTTTTACCCGCATGAAAACTGAGGAAGAGCAAGGGTTCACTGCACACAACTTTTTTTTTGTAAAAATCAAGATGCACATCTCTGAGAATTTTTTCTATTATTTAACAATGGAAGTTCTGCTGAAAAAGTGGCAGCCTAGAATTTTTTAAAATAAAACTTTGTTGCAAGAGATATGCTAAATTAGTTCATCCAGGAGTGCCATAGGGAGGTCGTTTAAGGGGATCTCATTTATGAATGAAAGTGAGTTTCCTGGCAGACTACCAGTCTCTTCCAAATGCACACGCTCTGAGAACAGGACTCCACAGATGTCACACCTATTTCCGACAGAAGACACAGGAACTAACCACTATGCGCTGGATCCTAACTAAGGTCCTACTCGAGCTGGCAGATGGGAATCTGTGCGCCCTGCTGGGCTTCCTGAACATCCTACTACTAGGTTCTAAGAATTAGCTACACTCTATTACATGGTGATGATTTTTTTTTTTTTTTTCGCGCTCAGAAAACCGCAAAGGGATTTAACCAAAAGGAAAGGTTTTCTTTTTCTAAATTCGATTAGCCTTTTCCACTTTCTCTACATCGGGACATTTCCTCTGGGAGGAATTTCATACCCAGAGGCCCCTTGGCGAGGCACTGTTGCATGCGGGGCGCAGTGAATTTAAGTGCAAGACGCTCAAATATGGACGGAAAGTCAAAATCTCAAGCACTTGCAGTAGCTAGCGAAGTCGGTTTCTAAATACTGGTGTAGGAACTGCCCTCCAAGCGGAGAAAGCGAACTTTGCCGCCGGCAGACAGTACGGGACTCTTGGCTGGGGCGCGCGCGGGTGGTTACCAAGCCCACTCTCCGCTTGCCACCGCTGAATTTCCCGCCTGAGCCGGCGCCAGGGCTCCCGGTCACTAGTGCTGCACCCGGCGCCCGTCTGGAGATAGCCCTTGGTGGTGGATGGCGGGAGTCCCCCAAAAAACGTGTGTTTTGCTGCTGGGATTGAACTGCTGGAGAGCGAGTGCGCCGAGGGCGCACAGCGTAGACTTGGCCAGGGGCGGGGTACCCACCCAAGCCTGCTCCAGACCTCGGGTTCGAAGCCGCTCCAGTGTTCTAACAGAGGTTAGGATTGAGTGACAGCAGTTCAGTAGGAAAGGAGTTTCTGAAACTCCCGGGGAAGCGAAGTCCCGGGGTTTGGAAAAATAACCGAATCTATGGAGGGCTTTCCAAAGTTGATCTTTTTTTTTTTTTCTGTCATTTTTTCCTGCTCTCCCCGCACCCTCCCCCCAACTCCAGCCCTAACTCCAACCCTAAAACCAACCCCAAACCCAACCCCAACCCTAGTAAAGAGCCCTAAGAGCTAGAGGGTACAAGCCACCTCAACCCTTCCTCCTTTTCCCTCTGCCCCCGCAAACTTTCAGACAAGGAAAATACAAATAAACTCCAGGTGGTTAATGCGGGTGCATTCAGGAACACCCCCCCCCCCCCACACACACACACACAGCTGGCCACCCGCTCTGTCCCACCCACCTCCGGGCAGGGGAGGGACTGGGAACCTGATCTCCGGGCTCCTGCCCCGAACGTTTCCCCATCAATAATGTTGATACCATCGTTGTGCCTCCTCCCCCGCCCCCGGGGCGCCGCTGCCGCCTTTTCGCCGCTTTTTGCCTGGCTTAAGAAAACGAAACTTCCACTACTGCCCTCCTAGCCTCGGCCCGGGGCTAGCGGGGCCTTGAGCTGGGGACTGAGGAAGCAGGGGTGAAGGCACAGCGCTTGGAGGCGTCCTCCATTTCTGTGGTAGGGTGGCCAAGCAGCGTCAGCGAAACGGAAAAGAGGGTCTGGGGCCCAGTCAAGGCCTCATCCCAGGCCCCATCCCAGACCCGAGGTCAGATCGGGCCAAAATAAGATACTTTTGAGGGTAGAAGAACCAGGCCTTAGAATGCGCGAACCTTGACTCCCCCCTCTTTATCCTTCCTAGGACCAGAGGTTGAGCGAAGAAGCCTGGAAACCCCAGGATTGGGACCCCAGTTGTGGCCTGCGGCCTTGGGGCACAAACCTTCGGCCACGCCAACCCACCAAGGATACTCTAGGACTTGGGAAAACTGAGGGGACGTATTAGTAGGAACGAGCATCAATCCCCCAAGAGGGGAGTTTGCAAAACTCGCCAAGCGCCTCCCCGAGGTGCGGTTCCTCTCCGCCCGCGAGGTCGCGACCCCAGCGCAGCTGCCGCCTCACTTCGGGCTATCCCCATTCGCTACTGCGGATCAGCCCCTAAGTACCAGGCCCTCTCGAGGAACCTGCAAGTACAAACTTCGCTACCTGGATTCCCCAGTAGTCCCCCCGCACCCCACCTCCACCCAGGGCTAGGAAGGTGCGACCGCACATAGAGCGCGCAGGGCTCTAGGGTGAGCAGGGCGTGTATAGGGACTCCAGCAGTGGCACCTCACTCCCACTCGCCGCCTACTTTCGACACGCACAAAAATAAAGATTAGCCCCCACTCTGCCTCCGTTTTTATTGATGTAAGTATTTCTTTGCATCGCGGCACGCGGAGCCTCGCCAGCGCCCTGACACTGCGGCGCCCGCACCAGCGAACCACGGAACTTGGGACCGAGACAATGGCCCGTAATTGATGTATTGCCATCAACAATAAAGACCAATTCTCCTCTCCCCGCCATTCCGACCATCCCCCTCCTCCCATCCCCCCCTTCTCCACCTCCCATCTCCTCTCCCGGGGCCACCGAGGGAAAGAAAACAAACAAGAAATTAGCAGGGGACGCCGAGCGCAGAGCGAAACGCCCGCCTCTACGCCGTCGAGGACGCAAAAAAACGAAAAAAGTTATTAAAGTTTGGATCCCCCAATTTATTCGTCTCTGCTCGCCCATTTTTAATTAAACATCGCGAAGCTGCTTTTTGCATGTTCATTTCGTTTGGTTGTTTGTTGTGGTGTTTTTTGCGGGGGAGGGAAGGTTCTTTTTTCCTCCACTTAATCTTAAATCACACGTAGACCAAGTAACAAACACATGTGAAGCCATTCCCGGGAGCTTCCTGCTGCGCACGCGGCGCGCACCAGGAGAAAAGCTTTCCGGGACCGCCAGCTCCGCTAGGTTCCTGACTGCATGCGGTGCCCGGGAGGCCCGGACTTTCAAGAAGCCAAGATTGTTACGAGAAGGATGCGGGCGGCTCCAAACACGGGCACATTCCGGGAAAGGAGTGTGCAAGTGCACACAAACGCGTTCGTGTACCTGGGAGAGTGTGGGCTGGTGGGTGTGCAAGGACCCCTGTTTGTGGGATAGGGGGCGGGTGCGGGATTTACACGTGCTCCGGTACACGTTCCCCGGGGTCTGGGAGAAGCTAGCCGCTCACACCCCAGGAGCGCGCAGATCCATCTTTGCCGAGGGATCTCTTTAAATATTCAGTGAGAAATAATGGCATTTGAAGCACCACCTATGGAAACATTATTATCTTCATTCTTCAACATCAGCCCCACTGATAGCTTCGTTTGTCTTTTTATCAAAATCTACTGTACCCATCAGGACCTGGGGAGAAAGGGAGAGCGAGGCGGAGAGGGTGTGAATGTGTGTGTTGGGGAGTGAGCGAGGGCAGAAGAGAAGTAAGATAAAAGGTGGAAAACGGACGATCAGGGAGAAAGGGAGAAGTTATACCAATAAAAAAATAATAAAGTCAGCAGATGAAAAATAAACATTCACCAGCACACAAACACATTTACACCTTAAAAATAAAAGATTTAAGAAGCTAAGAGAAAGGTCCTTTACGGGAGCGCAGTACGGGTCCAGAGTACCCGAAGTCGGCTCGTGAGACTGGTGCCCACTTCGCGCGAACCGACCGTGTCACCAGCTAGACTGAAGGGCGCTCGCAAATTGGGGCGTCCTTATGAGCGCTCTCCTTTCCTGATCGCGAGATAGGGCAGGGATTGTGTATCTGCACCCCCCTCCTCCCCCATTACTCAGCCGAAGTTTAGTTTAGTTCTTCGGGCGCAGGACTTCGAGAACCTTGGAGCGAGGAGACCCAGAGGCGCGAGGGGAAAGAGCTAGGCTGAGCCGCGTACCGAGTCTCAGGTTCGCGGGCGCCTGAGCCCGGCAGAGGGATCGGGCTCCCGGCTCTGGGCCCTGGGGTGCGGGTAGGGAGGTTGCATCTCAGCTTCGGGGAGATGGTGATAGAGCGAAAAGTTTGGGCGAAGCGCTCGGCAAGTGCCCGAAAAGTGGAGGCGAGCTTCCGCGCCGCCAGGCAGCCTCGGACAGAACACCTTCCCACCGTCACCCCCCAACCCAGTTTCCCGGCTCTGGGCCGCCACCTCGTCCCCGAAGGTTGGGGCGCAGCTCCCCCCCCAGGGCGGGGTGCCCAGGGGTCCCGGGGCCTGGCCCAGTCCAGTGCCCCGTCCGGCCGGGCTGTGTCTCTCCAGGCCGGGGCGGGCTGCTGCGCTCAGGGTGAGCGGCAGCCCCTCCCCTCCCCCCGGCCGGAGCTGAACTCGCAGCCCAGGCCGGTCCCCGCTCTCCGCCCGCCCGGGGCTCTGCGGCGCCACCGCTGCCGCCGCCTCCCCGCGGAGTGACGCGCCCTGCAGCCAACCGGGGCAGCCGGGGGGGAGGTCCGGGAGGGGTCCTGGGCGGAGCCGGGCCGCCCCCTTATCCCACGGGCTCAGGGCTGCTTCTCCCGAAAACTTCAGCCCTAATTGTCCTGGGAATGTCCGAGGTAGAGAAAGGGAGCGAGGGAGCAAGCAAGAGGCTGGAGAATCAGGGCCCCTGGCGGGGAGGGGATGGGGTGGCGGGAGAACTGCCCCTCCCCCCGGCCACAAACCCATCAGGTTCCCAAACCTTTCCTGGATCCTCTTCTCCGCGCCCCCGCGAGCCCGGGATCCAGGGGATGGAGAACTCGGGGCTGAGGAGCGCCGAGCCAGGCGGGAGGGAGGCCGAGCCGTGGGCGGGAGGCGGACCGGCGTGGGGCTGGCTCTTCCCCACTCGCTTATTTTTTTTTTAATGGGGGTGGGGGTGGGCTGCTTTCTGGTAGCTCTTAAAGAAACGAAGAAACACTCACGAAACGGGACGCCCTCCCCCCAAATCCCGCCGCGGGACTCCCTCCCCCCGCGGGCCGGCGCGCCTCGCGCCCGAGTTGGGAAGTTCGCAGCGCGCCGCCAGCCTGAGTCCCCAGCCCCCGCCGCCCGGCCCCACCCCCCACCCGGGGCGGCTCAATTCCGGGGAGGGCATGCTAATTTGGGTCGGCCCAGCCCGGCATAGGGGGGCGAAGGAGGGAAGGGAGAGGGAGAGGAGAGAGAGAGCGGGGGGCGCCGGCCGGGGCGCCGGGCCCGCAGTGGAGAGGAGGCCGGCCCCCGGCGGCCTGGCCGCGGAGTCCCGGGCGGTCGCAAAGAGGGTTAACCCAGTGTCGGGCGGCGCGGCGTGCAGAGCCAGCCCCGCGGCCGGCTTATTGGGCCAGCGCGCGGAGAGACAGGGGTCTGCAGCAAATCACGAACTAATTGATTAAGGCGAGCGGGTTTGAATAGCGCTGGCCCGGTGCCAATCGCCTTTCAAAGAGCCCCTCTATGATTAATCGCAATGCATTATTGATAATCATAATTATAGCAGGACACATGCGCGCTGCGCCCGGGGCCGGGGAGCCGGGGAGGGGGCGGGCGGGCCGGCGGGCGGGGGGAGCCGCCGCCGCCGCCGCCGCTCGATTTCCGTAATTTTGAGAAGATTTTTTTTTAGTAATTTTTTATTCTGCCCCAGCTGATGTTTGAGCCAGCATGTCGCGGAGGAAGCAAGCGAAGCCTCAACATTTCCAATCCGACCCCGAAGTGGCCTCGCTCCCCCGGCGAGATGGTGAGTGCTCCGGCCCGCGCCGTGGACACACACACACACTCACATTCACGCACACTCGGACCCACGCACACGCGGCTGGCCCCCGCGCCCCCTACCTCGCCGCCGCCGCGGCCCCGATTGCTTCTTCCACTCGGCGTAATTTTTTTTTTCTTTTTAATTTTCAATTTGCCTTTGCTGGGCTTTCCCCCGCTGCCCCGGCGAAAGCGAGCACATCTCCCGGCAGGATCTTTCCGGAGTTGTTGGGTCCTCCCGGGGGAAGGAGGGCGGGCATGCCGGCCTGGCTTCTCCGTCCCGGCTTTCCCGGGGATCCCAGCCACCGCCGGGACCCGGGAGCCCCATAAGGCGTGGGTGCGGGCGGAGGTAGTCCCAGCCGGACCGCAAGGGGCCCCTGGCGCTCCCCGCGCCGCGCCCCGGGGCCCCCGGCCCGGCCTCCGCCTCCCGGCCCTGCTGCCAGCGGGAAGGAAGTTTACTTCGGGCGCTGGGCTGAACTCCGAGCGTGGGGGAGCTCGCTGCACCCCCCCTCCCCGCCCCACGCGCACACTCCCCGTCGGCCCGCGCTAGAACGGGGTGCCTTTGGAGGTTCAGAGCTGCAAGAAGATGGGGACTGGTGTCGGGGCGCCCGCGCCTGACCCGCTGGGGTCGCGGCCCGGGTGGAGAGTGCCGCCGGCCGCCAGTTGTTCCGGAGACGGTGCAAACGGACGGGGAAAGTGTCGGGGTCTGGCTCGCAAAGTTTATCTCCGCATCTCTTCCCCCAACAATTGCACCCTCTGCCCCCCAAAATCTTTACGGTCGGTATGCGCCCTCTGCGGATCGTGGTGCTCCCTACTTCCAGGGGGGTCGGGGAAGAAGTCGTAGGATAGTTTTTCAGGTTTGCGGGTGACCAGCCAGAGTGGAATCCCCCCTGAAACAGGGGCACTCGCTTTCTCCGATGGAGGCGACAACTGTGGGTCCCGAAGGGGCTGAACAAGTCCAGAACAAAGTTTGTGTGTGGGAGCTCTGGCAAAGAGTGGAAGATATCCGGGCAGGGAGTTGGGGTACAGAGGGAGGACACCTGGAATCCCTCCTTGCTCCTAAAGGTGTTTCACTGTACCGGCCTCAAAGCTCCCAGGCCTAGCGCCCGAGGCGATGCAGCCGCGCCCGGGCTCGGGTCCCCGGGTCGTCCCGGCGCGATGCTGGCCTCTCGGCTGCGGGAGAACGGACAAGGAGCAACCTCGGCGGGTTCTCAGCGGCTCTGGATGCCGCTCGGGATGCCCACGTCCTAGGCGGCATTTTGGGGTGTGGAGGAGGGAGCTGGGCCCCGACAGAGCTCCGAAGCGTGCCCCTGATCGGCACCTCAGCCCACTAAGCTGCGGCCGCCCGGGCCCCCAGGTCCCCGGCTCGTTTCCCAGAGGCCTGCCTCTCGGTAGAGCTGGGGCACAGTGAAGCGAAGGGACCCCCGCTCCCTTTACCCCTGCTGTCGGGAAAGGGGAGTCCTGACTTGGGGTTCCTGTAAAAAAAATGGGGGACTTGAAATCAATTAAGAAAATGCTTTACAATAACCCTCCTCCCGGCCCCCAGTATTTCCTCAAGCTTGAATCCTTACCCATGGCCTCTGCGATTTCTCAGTCCACTGAAAAGAGCCCCTGAACCCCGCTTTCCACCCCAAGCGAAAGCAAGCACGCGGGGTAGATCGAGGTGAGATGACCCAAGGCCGCAGCAGCTGCGTCGAGTATTTTTCCGGGTTTTCTCAGCTTAGTTTCTTCTGCTTCCCGCACCCACACCCATCTTTCCTAAAGTTTCTGGTGAGACCTTTTGCACCGGAAAACTGTTCAAGTTAACAGTTTGTACACAAAAAAAGCAAACTAGAGATAAGAGAGCATTTTCTAGTGTGTTTTGTACATTTGTACTGGTTTTCTACATTTTCAAAAAAAAAAAAAAGTCTCGGCCTTCTAGGAGAAATGATGCGTGCTAGATCTTTGCCTTTCGCCTTCTGTATCAGGAATTTTTAATAGTTAAGTCTTCTCATAAAGCAATAGTATAAAAGGAGTTCACTACCTGTTACCATTATTCTTTATTAGTACTAATTTTTTCAGTTTAGTTTATTTGAGCTTGGAGGTAAGTTAGTTAACTCCATCAAGTTTCCTTCCTTTCTCTTTTCTCTCCTTCTTTTGATTTCTCTTCCTTCCTTTCTTTTTTCTTCCCAAAAGCTGGTACATTGTCCTAAAGAAGCGGTAAACTGTTAGGGGCTCCCTAGGAAACACCCCCTCCCAGCCTTCTTTCCTCACCTCTCCCCACCCCCTCCTCTTTTTCTTCAGTAGTAATGGTTTTAGGTTATGACTGTTTTTACATGGTTGAACAATAAGTTTGGGAGAAGTTGCCTAGAGGGTAGATTTTGTAATAGGGTTTCAGGATTTAGTGTGTTGTAATAATATTAGTACACAAGTAATCCTCCCCCAACGCTGGACATACAGGAGGGCCTAACATACTCCAGTTCTTTTTATTTGGAAGTAGTTCTGAGATAAATGGCATTGAAAGTTCATGACATAACTCAAGGTTACCTTTTAAAAGTCACCTTTTCTGCAGCAAGTTCAGCAATCTCATTCTTCTCCCCACATATAACCCCTACTTCTAGGAGTAGCTGGGTTTTCTGTTTGGTTTTGTTTTTTAAGTAAAGAAACATTGTTACATTTTTAGATGGCAAGCCCCTTTTCAAACATTCTGATTACTTTTTCTTATGTCTTGAGATGGTCTTTGAAATATGACAAAGGAAATATGAAACATACCAAATTAAATCTAGTTCATGCACTTCTCGTTTACCAGCACCTCTAATTGTATGACTTCTACCCAGAGTGAGACCTAGAAAAGTTTGTAGACCCAAGTTACAGGAGCCCTGAAGAAGCGGCTCCCAAAGCTGAAAGCAGCGAGGGCTGCTTGGTGGTGTGTGTCTTGCCTGTGTGTGTTTGAGTGTGTGTGTGCTTACAAAGAAAACCCAGACCATGCTAAGAAGCCACACAGACAGCTTCATCTGAAGCAAGTGCAAACAAAAAACAAACACAAAAACCAAAACAAAAAAAAACGAGTATTTGGTCTATTTCAGGATGCTGGTATTTTATTTTACTTTAGTGTGCAGCTGCTATGCCAGAAACACTCTAAACTTGGTAATTTTTCTGCTTCTTATGAAACCAAGATTATGGCAAATATGACTTATCTCCTCAATGATATGCAACAAGTCTTGAATTACTTGCGGAAATATGACTGCTACTGGAAAGATTGTTTATCAAGTAAATAATTCCGAGGAAAGGGAATATTAGAATCTAATGATTTGATTTGTGGGTTCTTTACTATAAATTGGGATTTCAGTTGTGTGTTGTATGTGTGCGGGTTGGGGTTCTTCCTTTGGTGGCGTTTTTAAGATTCCTGTAATTTCTACATGGATGGCCCATTTAGACTCCATTCATTTATTTAAAAAGTATTTTGGTGCTCAGTTTTTTCAAGGAAAAGATAATATTGGAAGAATGAAACACCACGAATTGCAGCTAAAACACTAACAATCATATGAAGTATCATAAAAATTCCTTATTTATATTAATAATGAAACTCTATTATTTACCAAAGTAATTTGCTCATTTTGAGCAGCTTCATAGCAACACATTGATCTCTGGGCCCAAAAGGTTAGCGAGAACTATAATTAATTGCTTTTTTAAAAAATACCAACACCTGCAAGATAAGGCAGTTGGAAAGAATTCATGTTTAATCAGAGCTGTTTTAAGTTTGTCATAATGGAAGATTCTGAATGAGAAAATGCAAACCGGTGTTTTGTGATTTGCTTCAGGCCGCACATACTTTGTAAAATGTTAAAAAACAAACACACAAACGAGCAAAGTCTAGTTAGGCATGAGGGTACTATGTGTGAAAGTGAATATGTGATACTGAATGTTTGTAGTTTATTTTACGTCAAGTTTCCCCTAGAGTTCATTGGCACAAGTGCCAATGTATAGATTCTTCTTTGGGGGCTCTATTTCTTTCTTTATACTTTTGGAGGTAGCAAGTTGTCTTTACCAACAGAAACTTTCAGAAGGTAGAACTCCACATTTTTGTGGTGGAGATCTTACTGGGACAGAAATAGGCAGACTGGTTAAGTTTTTGAAATTGTCAAAAGCCAAACTCTGTGTAGGAACCAGAACAAATTCCTTCTGCAACCTCAGCTAGGTTTTTCTGAGACACTTCTTGGTGCAGATAGCACCAGAATATTCCAAAAATATTCTTAGATTATTAAAACTGAAGTAGTTTGGCGAAAGAGGTGGAAAGTTAACCGAAGAACTAACACTCCTCCCCCCAAAAAAGAAAAAAGTTTGTGTGCCAGGCTTTAGAAAACCTAGATGTGTCAAGCTGTTTTAACCTTTGCTAGCCTCCTCCCATGCAAAGGTGACAAGGTCCAGATCATAATATGTCCTTCAGTATCTTCCCAGTGACCCCCAAATTGAATCCTGCTAGTCACTTAGCAGGAAGTTAGTAGTTTATTTTAGTTTCACCTTATCAGCTTGACTTCTTTTCCTAACCTTATTCCCCTGTCACCCTCAGATGCCAGACCCCCGAAGGGGAAGATTGACAGGTAGTTCCCATAGCTCAGTTTTACCCTCAAACAACAGGGATTTAGTTTCTTGTGCCTTTGCCAATGTTTATGTAGTCAAAGTTTAGATCTTGCCTTAAGGAGTCTCTTTTTTACGCGTCACTGCAATAGGAAAGCCACAAAGAAGTTTTTGAACAAACCCTTGCAACTGGAACCCCATCTAGTGTTCAGTTTGATTCATCCATGGGAAAGACATTTCCCCCTTTCATTTATTGTGTACATTAGGTGGGCTTGGATCACTATTTTAAAAGCAATGCCTCGTCCATGTTATTTTTTCAGAGATTTCACTTGTATTCTTCCACTAGAGAATACGCTAATCCCGGTCAGAACGGTGAGTGAACTTGGAGGGTATCAGGAAATTTGTCATTTGGTGGCATATCACATCGAGGAAACTTTAGACATCACAGAAAATATGCACAGCATATGTCGTAGTGTTTAAAATTTCTTTGGAATCTTAAGTCGGACATTTGGATTCAGACTTTTCCCAGGTCGGTGCAGAAAAAAAAAAAAAAAAAAAAAAGATAAAAGACCAATCAATCAAATATGTTTGTGATAAGAAAAGGAACAGGCTGTTAAAATTAAGGACTCCAAAACCACTGTCATGAGCAATTCTATTAAGAAATGTAAATGCAATTTTAACATAATGGGAAGTACAGTGAAGTGTCTTTCTGCAGAGCTCCAAAAAAGAAAACTAAATCTGGTAGAGTAAGGTGGTTGTGTTTGTTTTTTGTTTTGTTTTTTTCCTTTCCTGGCTGGCTAAACCTTTCTGTGTGGGGCATAGTTTTATTTTTATTTTCTCAGTAGACAGATATGGTAGAACACTTGAATTTTCTGCTTCCGATTCTGCAGTTTGGTTCAGAGGATGAAAAACTGACAGATTTGAATTAGGCACCAAGTAACTAAAAAGTACAACAGGAACTAAAGCATCTAGGATTTTAATATAAATTTGGTGGAGGTATAAGATCACTCTTCTCCCCCCCCACCAAAAGGCCCAGAAAATTCCAAATATCTGTTTGTGTGTACATACTTAGAAAACCACTGCTTCTTAAATTTTGGTATCTGACTAGGGTTGCTTACAAAATTAATCTGCATGCAAAATCCATAGAAAAGGAACAGGAATGTTATTTTCACCATAGTACAAGGAACAAGGCAACTGTATTTACTATAATGGGGTCACCAGTTGCAATCCTGTGTAACAGATTACTGAGAGAGATACAAGATAGCAGACAATCAGAAAAATGAATTAGAACTGTTCGTGTGTGTGTGTGTGTGTGTGTGTGTGTGTGTGTATGAGAGAGAGAGAGAGAGAATGTGTGTGTGCGTGTGTATCTTACTACAACTTAAAATACTCCCTTTGGTAAAGAGTCCAACTAGTCCTCATGTTTTGTCTTTTTTTTTTTTTTTAAATAAAAGACTGTTTCCTTGGAGTTTTGTTCTTTATGCAGATAGATTTAAAGTTAAGAATTATTACAGTGTAGCGACACCTGCTTTTGAAATAAATCAAAATAGATACCAGTATTTTGGGGGCATGGGGGTGTTCATAAACATCAGGAAATTAAATTAGTTCACTCTACAGTGAGATCAAATGTCAGCTTATTAAAAATGTTGTGAAAACCTAAGCTAAAATATGGGCAACTTTTTAACACAGTCTCTTAAAAGCAGGCAGGCATTTATTTTTAAACATCTATATTTTCCATCCAGTTAGCACAATCCTAAATATAAAAATGTTCAGGTTGAAACACTTGAAAATTCTCAAGTGAGTCTTGAGGCAGCACAAATGCAGAATTCGAGTGCAGGAAAGTAATAATCAGCTAAATCCTATAAAGTAACCTGCCTTTTACTTTCTCTATTTATTATGAGAATATCAGATGTTTGCAAGTTATAAAGAATTAAAATCTCTTTTAATCGTGAGCACAGATGTGCTAAATATTTGAAGCAACTACATTGTAATGTGTACAATTGATGAAGTCAGTTTTCTGATTTCCCTTGCTAGTTATTTAGTTCTGAATCTGTCATTATTTGTCTAAGCCCAGCTGACCAAGCAAAACTGTGTTTTAAAGTGGCTTTATGTTTTGATAAATGTGAGCTGGTTGAAAAGTATTTTCCACTGAATGCAGAGCTTAATAGAACATGCTGACATAATAGTTTTAATGCATTTTGTTGAAAATGTGTGAACAAACAGAATAGCTTTTGTTCCTTCATAATTGGCTGTAAAAGTAGATGGAAACATAACCATTACATATGGAAATGTGCAAAGAGAAAGAAATAACATTTCTGTTGAATATATTAGGAATTGCATTTCCTAGTTTAAAATAAGCATCTGAAATGGATGCATCATTTAAAATTGGTTGTCAAAATAAGAAGCTTTAAAGAGAATTTTTTGTCACATTATTTTTGTCCCAAGTTAAGCAACATAACTTTAGCAAATTTCATCTAATATTTTGTTTATATGATTTTAAGGCAGGGGGAGAAGCAGAAAGTGCTTAAAACAGCACCTTCCATGTGCATAGGAATCCAGTGCCAATTAGGATGATTAAACATTAAATTAAAACCAAATCATTATTGGTATTTTCTGCTACAACTAAGATTTGTTTGGTGGTGTTAATGCATTTTGCACTATACCCTTGTGGAGATTAAAAGATGGGTATTAGGAAAGCTGGCTTGTTAAGTATAACTTAGCTACTCAAATAACACTCCCAGTGAATAAAGTGTGCGTACATTTGGCATACTTCACCAGGGATTCTAATCAACTTCGGCATCACTCAAGGCAAATAGAGTTAAGGAATTTCCAGAAGTTAGTATTTAGGTATTAATTTTATTTTCTGGAATGCAAAACTAGTCAAGTTTTTAAAAATATTTACTACAAAAAGGCAAACAGCTGACACTTTCCAATGGACTTTAAGTTTACTGAAAAAAGCAGCATTTTGATTTTACATTTATTCATATCTGCAATTACTTTGTTTTATGCAAGTTTTCTGGGAGATTCAATTTGGAAGTCATGGAAACTACCTATTATCTGATTCAGTTCTGCAGAAAAGCATGCAGGGAGGTAATCCTTGAATTAAACAGTTTTTTTTTTTTTTTTTCCACAGCCTTCTTAGATGACCACACACCATTTGTACAACAGAAGTTGGTGTTCCCCATGCTGGGCAAACAATGGGAAGCCATCCTGTCTTTGAATAGGATGTTAGCTTGGAGTTAGAGATTTTTCTGTTTAATTTACAAATGGATCTTAGTGAGAAGACATCTGAGCAACCAATGGAAACAAACATGAAATAAAGGGATTTTTATAATAAAAGGTTCAGGACAATCTGTTAAACAATTGATAACAGTTAAGAGCAAACTGTTTTTAAAGGCATTCAGACAAGGAGAGCTGCAAAGCATTTCAAACTCTAAACCAAGAATTATTTCTTAGGAGATGGGAGCACTTTTCAACTGCACATCCTTCTTGAAGTTGATGTTTAATCAGAAATGTAAATCTTGTGCCAGATTTTATAGACATAGAGAGCACTTTTGATGAAATATTTAGAGGCATAATGTTGCCATTCGGAGCACAGTGGCATATATTCTTTGATTAGTGGAATGGTAGCCGGAGTTACATCTTTAATTTTAAAAATAAACATGCCAGGGAGTGATATATAGGTGCCAGGCAAGCCTTGTAACGGATTATGATCATTGTGTTTCTCTTCATTGTGTGTGTTGCCATTCCTTTTGTGTTCAAGTGAGTTTTGAGGAGCGGTCTGGAGGATTTGTTACTGATGTGACTAAAGTGTGTTTGTCACGGATCAGACTTAGCGCAGGTTCGAGGTAGGGGCTTGAGGTGATTTTCAAGTTGTCAGTCTACAGCTTGATGATATGCATTTTTTTCCCCCCTTGTCAACAAATGATTGGAACCTGAATGACTACAAATTAGTTTAGTGACAGAACAAACTGTCACAGATATCTTTGAGTCGGTTGAAAATGAATAAGGTTGACAGAAACTCAAGAGCCTAATAAGTCCTCAGAATGGTTTGTGGACCCTCTCTGGACAAGTAGACAATAAGGTGTATAAAAGATTGGAAATCAATATTTTGCTATGGAATTTCATCATGCACCAGTGTTTCCCATTTGTAGTATTTTGTATTTTGATGAATTATCTGAAGGCCACGACTCTCTGAGATACCGGATGGATAGAATTCCTCCATACCCTTAAAAATTAATTATGGATGTTCTTAGGTAATATTGATTGGTTTTCAGGGGCTACAGTTTTGAGTTTTGCAGGTAAAAAACCATTGATTAGCCTTTTTTTTTTTTTTTTTTTTTTTTTAAGTCATAGGTGACTGTGTGTCCTGGCCCCTTTACTAACCCTGCACCTTTTTGACCTTTGTAGGAGACACAGAAAAGGGTCAACCGAGTCGCCCTACTAAGAGCAAGGATGCCCACGTCTGTGGCCGGTGCTGTGCCGAGTTCTTCGAATTATCAGATCTTCTGCTCCACAAGAAGAACTGTACTAAAAATCAATTAGTTTTAATCGTAAATGAAAATCCAGCCTCCCCACCTGAAACCTTCTCCCCCAGCCCCCCTCCCGATAATCCTGATGAACAAATGAGTGACACAGTTAACAAAACAGATCAAGTGGACTGCAGCGACCTTTCAGAACACAACGGACTTGACAGGGAAGAGTCCATGGAGGTGGAGGCCCCGGTTGCTAACAAAAGCGGCAGCGGCCCTTCCAGCGGCAGCCACAGCAGTACCGCCCCCAGCAGCAGCAGCAGCAGCAGCAGCGGCTCCTCCACAGGTACCTCAGCGATCACAACCTCTCTACCTCAACTCGGGGACCTGACAACACTGGGCAACTTCTCCGTGATCAACAGCAACGTCATCATCGAGAACCTCCAGAGCACCAAGGTGGCGGTGGCCCAGTTCTCCCAGGAAGCGAGGTGCGGCGGGGCCTCTGGGGGCAAGCTGGCCGTCCCAGCCCTCATGGAACAGCTCCTAGCTCTGCAGCAGCAGCAGATCCACCAGCTGCAATTGATCGAACAGATTCGTCACCAAATATTGCTGTTGGCTTCTCAGAACGCAGACTTGCCAACATCTTCTAGTCCTTCTCAAGGTACTTTACGAACATCTGCCAACCCCTTGTCCACGCTAAGTTCCCATTTATCTCAGCAGCTGGCAGCAGCAGCTGGATTGGCACAGAGCCTCGCCAGCCAATCTGCCAGCATTAGTGGTGTGAAACAGCTACCCCCAATCCAGCTACCTCAGAGCAGTTCTGGCAACACCATCATTCCATCCAACAGCGGCTCTTCTCCCAGTATGAACATATTGGCAGCGGCAGTTACCACCCCGTCCTCTGAAAAAGTGGCTTCAAGTGCTGGGGCCTCCCATGTCAGCAACCCAGCGGTCTCATCATCGTCCTCACCAGCTTTTGCAATAAGCAGTTTATTAAGTCCTGCGTCTAATCCACTTCTACCTCAGCCAGCCCCCGCTAACTCGGTTTTCCCCAGCCCTTTGCCCAACATCGGAACAACTGCAGAGGATTTAAACTCCTTGTCTGCCTTGGCCCAGCAAAGAAAAAGCAAGCCACCAAATGTCACTGCCTTTGAAGCGAAAAGTACTTCCGATGAGGCATTCTTCAAACACAAGTGCAGGTTCTGTGCGAAGGTCTTTGGGAGTGACAGTGCCTTGCAGATCCACTTGCGTTCCCATACCGGAGAGAGGCCGTTCAAGTGCAACATCTGCGGTAACAGGTTCTCCACCAAGGGGAATCTGAAAGTCCACTTTCAGCGCCACAAAGAGAAATACCCTCATATCCAGATGAACCCCTATCCTGTGCCTGAGCATTTGGACAATATCCCCACGAGTACTGGCATCCCATACGGCATGTCCATCCCTCCAGAGAAGCCAGTCACCAGCTGGCTAGACACCAAACCAGTCCTGCCTACTCTGACCACTTCAGTCGGCCTGCCGTTGCCCCCGACCCTCCCAAGCCTCATACCCTTCATCAAGACAGAAGAGCCAGCCCCCATCCCCATCAGCCATTCTGCCACCAGCCCCCCAGGCTCAGTCAAAAGTGACTCCGGGGGCCCTGAGCCGGCCACAAGAAACCTAGGTGGGCTCCCAGAGGAAGCCGAAGGGTCCACTCTGCCACCCTCCGGTGGCAAAAGTGAAGAGAGTGGCATGGTCACCAACTCAGTCCCAACGGCGAGCAGTAGCGCCCTGAGCTCCCCAGCAGCAGACTGCGGCCCCGTGGGCAGTGCCACCACTTTCACCAACCCTTTGTTGCCGCTCATGTCCGAGCAGTTCAAGGCCAAGTTTCCTTTTGGGGGACTCCTGGACTCAGCCCAGGCATCAGAGACGTCCAAGCTTCAGCAACTGGTAGAAAACATTGACAAGAAGGCCACTGACCCCAATGAGTGCATCATCTGCCACCGGGTTCTCAGCTGCCAGAGCGCCTTGAAAATGCACTACAGGACACACACTGGGGAGAGGCCCTTTAAGTGTAAGATCTGTGGCCGGGCTTTCACCACGAAAGGGAATCTTAAAACCCACTACAGTGTCCATCGTGCTATGCCCCCACTCAGAGTCCAGCATTCCTGCCCCATCTGCCAGAAGAAGTTCACGAACGCTGTGGTCCTGCAGCAGCACATCCGAATGCATATGGGAGGCCAGATCCCCAACACCCCAGTCCCCGACAGCTACCCTGAGTCCATGGAGTCCGACACAGGTTCCTTCGATGAGAAAAATTTTGATGACCTAGACAACTTCTCCGATGAAAACATGGAAGACTGTCCTGAGGGCAGCATCCCCGATACACCTAAGTCTGCAGACGCCTCCCAAGACAGCTTATCCTCTTCGCCTTTGCCCCTCGAGATGTCGAGCATCGCTGCTTTGGAAAATCAGATGAAGATGATCAATGCTGGCCTGGCAGAGCAGTTGCAGGCCAGCCTGAAGTCAGTGGAGAATGGGTCGGTCGAGGGGGATGTCCTGACCAATGATTCATCCTCAGTGGGTGGTGACATGGAGAGCCAAAGTGCTGGCAGCCCAGCCATCTCAGAGTCTACCTCTTCCATGCAGGCTCTGTCCCCGTCCAACAGCACCCAGGAGTTCCACAAGTCACCCAGCGTTGAGGAGAAACCACAGAGAGCGGTCCCAAGTGAGTTTGCCAATGGTTTGTCTCCCACCCCAGTGAATGGTGGGGCTTTGGATTTGACATCTAGTCACGCAGAGAAAATCATCAAAGAAGATTCTTTGGGGATCCTCTTCCCTTTTAGAGACCGGGGTAAATTTAAAAACACTGCTTGTGACATTTGTGGCAAAACATTTGCTTGTCAGAGTGCCTTGGACATTCACTATAGAAGTCATACCAAAGAGAGACCATTTATTTGCACAGTTTGCAATCGTGGCTTTTCCACAAAGGGTAATTTGAAGCAGCACATGTTGACACATCAGATGCGAGATCTGCCATCCCAGCTCTTTGAGCCCAGTTCCAACCTTGGCCCCAATCAGAACTCGGCGGTGATTCCCGCCAACTCGTTGTCATCTCTCATCAAAACAGAGGTCAACGGCTTCGTGCATATTTCTCCTCAGGACAGTAAGGACACCCCCACCAGTCACGTCCCGTCTGGGCCTCTGTCTTCCTCTGCCACATCCCCAGTTCTGCTCCCTGCTCTGCCCAGGAGAACTCCCAAGCAGCACTACTGCAACACATGTGGCAAAACCTTTTCCTCGTCGAGTGCCCTGCAGATTCACGAGAGAACTCACACTGGAGAGAAACCCTTTGCTTGCACTATTTGTGGAAGAGCTTTCACAACTAAAGGCAATCTTAAGGTATCTTGCTCTGTCTGCACCATACCCACTCCATCAACCCTGTCCCACTGCCATTGATTATCTATAGTGCATGCCCCCAGAGTCATCAGCCCAGATATTCAGGGAGAGAGCTCTTGCAAGGGAACCTGCTGCACATGGTTGACGGGGGAGAAACGAGGGTGCCTGGGAGGGTCAGGATCGTGGCAGGGACAAGGGCAAGCTGCAGCTCACTGAATGTCAGTGCACATTGAATAATTTGGTACCTAAGCGAAGGAGCGGCCTCTGTGTTGTCTTGCTAAGTGCACCAAATGAATTGCTTTACCTACCAAGGAAGACAGCCTGGCGTTGCCATGGGATATTGATTAAAGACCTCCATGTGGCCTGTGTGCTGGCTGTATCACTTAATAATTAGGGCTCTCGGCGTTTGCATCTATTTTTCATAACTATGCAGTCCAGCATGGTTTGTTTGTCTAAAAACAATAACGTCACTGCTCTGCTAATGGGCATTATGATAATTGATTATACAGCATTTCCTACTGATATGTGTTGGAAATAAAGCAAATATGCTTAAGTTCTAGAGCAACAGTTGAGTGCTCTTAGTATGTACATTTTTCTGTTGACAGAGTATTTCTCTGGAGATTGCTCCCAGTACTGTGAGATGAATAATTACTTTCTGGCTTTTCTCTCCATACGCAGGCCCTCCAATGGGCAGTCAGGGAGGGATACCTTCTTCCCATCTGAAAAGGACATTTATAGGGTAAAGGGTGTCAGATACAATACTTACCATTGCAATGAGAGTGGACATAACAATTCTAACCCTGAAAGGAGCTATCCGCCACTGCCTGGCTTGCTTGAGGCCATTATAAGCTAAATATGGGTAATAAAAAAAGAGTAAGTAAGGCATCTTTTCCCAGGAAGAGGGGAGACAGCCCAGGGCTGCAGAGAGTGAGCACGTTATTACTAGACAGGAGGAATGCATGGTTCCTGTTGCCTTCACTGTCTGTCACATGATGAGAATAGGCATTTAGGCCACTTGCTTTGTGGACATTTGGGATATGAGTTGAGACAGATTCAGCTATTAAGCTTCTCTCCCCCTCCTCTTTTCCCCCCTCCCTCTCTCTGTCTGCCTGTCCTCCCCATATCTCAGGTACACATGGGCACTCACATGTGGAATAGCACCCCTGCACGACGGGGTCGGCGGCTGTCTGTGGATGGCCCCATGACATTTCTAGGAGGCAATCCCGTCAAGTTCCCAGAAATGTTCCAGAAGGATTTGGCGGCAAGATCAGGAAGTGGGGATCCTTCCAGCTTCTGGAATCAGTATGCAGCAGCGCTCTCCAACGGGCTGGCGATGAAGGCCAACGAGATCTCCGTCATTCAGAATGGTGGCATCCCTCCAATTCCTGGAAGCCTCGGCAGTGGGAACAGCTCACCTATTAGTGGGCTGACAGGAAACCTGGAGAGGCTCCAGAACTCAGAGCCCAGTGCTCCCCTGGCCGGCCTGGAGAAAATGGCAAGCAGTGAGAACGGAACCAACTTCCGCTTCACCCGCTTCGTGGAGGACAGCAAGGAGATCGTCACGAGTTAAAGCAGCTCGGGCTGGAGACATAGCATTCATTCCTGTTCAGAACGCGACCTATGGTGGCCTCCTACTCCTTGCCCTCCCCCCCATCCCGCCCCTTCCTTCACGTTCCCCAGATCTATGAACTACAACATTATGAAGACATTCTTTTGTACCTTGTTCAACTTTAGAGTTCTAAGAAAGCTTATTTATTAGTGATATAACCTTGCTTTGCAAACAGAATGCAAGCGTTAACTTTGGTCTTCTGTATTTTGGACTAAATACTAATTGACTAGAGTGCTGTAAACTTGCTGTAACATTTATGGCAATTGCAAGTTGCCCTGCTAGGCAGTTGTAATCTGGCATTAACTTATTTTCTATATCCAGTTTAATATGAATCTGGTGTTGATGCAATGCCTCAGTGATGCATTAGATCTCTAATAAAGTCTGTATATACATGTACACTTTGATCCTGCTGGAAAATTTTATCAGCAAACACATTGTCTAATCTTTCAAAACAGGTTTAAGGAAAAGACTTAAAGTACAGACTGAACAGTGTGGGTCTTTGAAAGGTTTGGTTTTTTGATTTTTACTCTAAAATTCAACCTCTTTTTTTTTTTTTTGTAGATTTAACCATTTCCATTTTGAACTGCTATTTGTATCGTGCTTTTTACTTGAGTCGTCTTCAATGTTAATAAGTTTCTGTACAGTAATAAGCACGCAGAATTCTTTAGAGAAAAAGAAAACAAGTGTTGTTTTGGTAGTTGAAACTGAGACGTAACATTTTGCCTTGTAGGTATATTCACGATAGAAAATGTGTGCTGGAATTTCACAATGCTGCTAAGTATAGCATCTTGAACAACCTTCAGTGGAGAAAATGTAGATGCTCTTGTATATACAATAAGAAATATCACTTTCATTCAAATGTACATATGTTCCTTACAAGAGCAAATGCTTCTTGATCAAGAGAGCAGGTATAGTGTTTGTTTATTTTGTATTAGGTATGGAAGAAAAAAATTGGACTGTTACATGCACTTTCTTGGAAAGTTGAAAGGAAAGGGGGGGGTCCAATTTCTTTAACATTTAATACTTACTAACAACAGAGATACTGTAATTTTACTCAAGTAATCAAATACATTTTTTTTGCAACAGATAAAACAGAATACTGTGTCTGTGTTTTTAGAGTGCATTTCCCTTTAGCCAGGCCCCTAAATGCATTTTAACATTTCCCCAGGCAGCAGTCAATTGTGTATGTGAGTGTGTATCCCTCTTTAAATGAGGAATTGTAAAAGGCATAACAGAAATGGCTTTGCACGGGCCTGCGTTTTCTTTTATTTTGAAATTTGGAGGCCCTAGATATTTTCCCAGTATCCCATGACTTATTTAGGAATGGATTTTATAGACTCCACTACCCACCCCACCCCCAAGAAAAACAAAACAACGAAATGACACAAAAAGATGTTGGAGGTTTTATCCCAACAGGTAAGTTTCTTTTAAGCAAAATATTTATGCCGATTTAGATTTCACTTTTACTATTCTGGCTTTATTTCACTTAAAGCAGTCACGTTTTTTCAGACAGCTGAGAGCCACATTGCTGGGGAGTTCCTGATGCTGCTGGGTTATATAATCTGACTCAAACTGGGCCTCAACCCAGAGAGGTCAACATGTTCTTTATTTGATTGGTCTTTTAGGCATTTAAACGCACATGCATATTTGAAAGAAAAAGTCCATTAGAAAGGTTAGGTAGAGTCAGCTTGAATATTTCATCATGCAAATTCAAATGGATTCTTCCCCTCTCCCGGTTGTTCTGGGGTGGAGTAGGGGAACAGGCTTTCTTCCTCCTGAGCACTATTTTGAGGTGAGCAAACGACTGAAGGGAAAGCTGTGTCCAAAGGGGTCGCCTGATTTTTTTACTTTTAAAAAATTTTTTTTTAAGTTGTTTAATGCTGTGAACCGCGCATCTGGCGGTTGTGCCCAGGTAAGGTAGAAAGCGTCAGGCCACTTCCCGCAGAAGTTTCCACCAGGGCGCGGCCCACTCGGGGCCGCACTACCCCGACCCTGTCGTTAGACCTCTGTGCTGAGGGGTCGCCCTCAACCCCTGCTTGGCCTCCGGGTCCAGGTCCGGCGTTCCGGAAGGTGGGCGCTGACCTGGGCCGTGAGAGTTCAGGGGAGGGGATAGGAGCCCCCAAAGACAGAGAGGGAGGCGGTGGGGGGGAGGTGAGGGAAGGGGGTTGCGCGACGTCGTGAGTGATGCTGAGAATCACCCCGAAGGCTCCGCACCCGAACATTTAGAGGGGCAGATTTCTCGGTCTCCCCTCTCCTGTCCCGTCCCCTCTGCTCCAGGAGTGACCATTTTTCCCCAAGAGTGGGGACACGGATTGAAGGCCGGAGTTCCAGCCAGAAGCTCTAGTTCTGCGCGGGCCAGATGGAGCTGTTTCCGTTGCACAGACGACGTTCACACCTTCCCATCGCTGGGCTTGGCGAGGAGGGGCTGCCCCGGGCTGCGCGCTCTTTGCACCCAGGGACAGGGCCTGGGGACATCTGAGGGAAGTGATCCGGGGGGCTGCCGCCCACCGAGAGGGGCAGGCTTCGACAGTGCCCCCCTGCTCCACACGCCCGGCGACTCGCCGGCCCTCCCTGAAGGCGTCCAGGCGGCTGTCCCGCGACACCTTCCACCGAGCGTCCGCCAGCAGCTGGACCCCGCTCTCCAATGGTCGTCGCCGCCCGGTCCCCCGGGTTCCCACCCGCCAGACCAGGCGCGAAGGTCACCGCCTTGCACCACCTTGGGCTGCCCGTCCATTTCCAAGAGGCAGTCGGTGGGGAGAGGGGAGCGGGGGCGCTGTGTTCCCTTCCCTCTCATCACCACCCTCCCACCTTCCAGCGGTTTCTGAAAGTGAGTTAAGGGAAGCAAAAGTCACTCTTCTTTCCGGAGGCATCAGAAGCGTTTAGGAAAAGGTCGGAGGGTCTCTCTGTCTGTCTCTCCGTCTCTCTCTCTCTCTCTCTCTCTCTCTCTCTCTCTCTCCAACCCCCTCTTCTCCTCCTCTCTCTCTTTCTCTCTGTCTCCTTTTGTCCCTGCTTATCCATTTATTGATTATCTTTCTAATGTATTGATTATTACCTGCCCACTCATTCCCCTTTCCATCCGTTTCCGAAATAAGAAATCGCCCTCTGCCCTGCTTCTCCTCCCAGTGTGAAACATACACTCAGCCTTTGGGCTCGGCCCGCAGAACAGAACTGGATTTACATTTATAAAGCAACAGGGTTGAGGTGAAGGCAGCCTAGGGGCACGCACCCCTGCCTCACCTACTCCCTGACCCTTGCCCCGCTATGCCTCACTAG
Organism: Papio anubis; assembly: GCF_008728515.1. Taxonomy (NCBI): domain Eukaryota; kingdom Metazoa; phylum Chordata; class Mammalia; order Primates; family Cercopithecidae; genus Papio; species Papio anubis. Next base: position 38,722,093 of record NC_044993.1, read on the forward strand.
AGGTGCCTCGTGGTGGTATTGGAATCACCGAGAACCGAATTCACTGAATTAAGGAAGGATTGTGGCTGCAACTAAGTTCACAGAATTTTTTAACTAAAAATACTCACTTTGGTGACAGTTTCCCCAGCTTTTTTTAAGAAGGGGGAATTGTAAAAATACAGAACAGCCCAGAGAAGAACTTAAGAAACTCCTTGTGCCTATCACTCAAAATTTACAAACGTTAGGAACTTGTAGTTTATTCGAGGTGTTTTTGTTGTTGTTGCTGTTCCCCCACCTCTCCCCAGGAACTGCGTTTCCTGTTCTTCCTCTCTGCCTGGGTAGCGGTCATTCTCTCATTCTCTTCTCTCTCTTTCCTTTCTTATATTTCGTCGTCCTTTTTCTTTTTTCCTTCTCCCACCATCTCCACTACCCTTCCTTTTCCACCCATCCCCCACGGGCTTCCTTCTTTCTGGAAAATATACTTGAAAGAGCAGTTTGGTGATTGACAGGGACCTGGGGAGGGAAAAAAGAGAGAGAGAAAGAGAGAACCAATGACAGACCCAAGCTGCCCGAGATGACCCCTCCCCCCCCGGGTCTGGTTGGGGGAAGGATGGGTAGCGTAAGGGAGGGGTCCTGCAGATCAACTGGAGATACCTGAAGCTGACTTTGCGCTTTGAGTTTTCACATCCCAATCTTCACAGGCCAGGTCTATTCAAATGGCTTTTTAGGGAGTGGCAGGAGGGCTTTTTTGTTTTTTTAATTATAAGAGAAAAAGGTCTTCAAACAGAAAATTCTAAATGATTTGCAGTTGACATAAATTTCTAGCAGTAGATTATTTGCTTATTATTTTTGGCATGTCGTGAATGTCAAGAATGAGAGAACCAAAAAAAAAAAAAAAAAAGCTCCCACTCTGTTAAAACTTAGCAGTCCTGTTAGAAAAATAAAGCAATGGATTCTTTACTAGGAGTTACACACTATACCCCAAATGAAACAAATGTCAGAGGGGGTAACAAAGTGGAAAAAGTGTAAAGTGAATTTCAAAGGGCTCCATAGTAAAGCGCAATCTGAGATTCACAGAGAAGTAGAGACGGATAAGACAGGAATTAGGTCATCTCGTCCAGACCCCAGGAAATATGTCTAGATCAAAGCCTGCTCTGTTAGAATAAACAAAACGGGACCCATTGGGCCCTACCAATATTTTCATGTCCGTGCTAAGAGCTGCTAATCTAACCAGCTCTATTTGATGAAAGGGGGTAAAAATTACAACTGTAAAAATGACGACGTAATAAATGTCCTCTCAACTCTTAAAGGAAGATAAAGATTTAGATTGGAGCTAAAAAGTAACAAGATCCAGGCCCAGATCAACACAAACTTCCTGGAATTTTAGCAGTAAGTAAATTATCTAATCCTAGCCATTGTTCCCTCCCTGCTGCCACCCTCACGCCCACCCATCCCGTGCACCCCATGCAATTGAGTATGCCAGATGATTTACATTAAAAATTTGTTAAATTTTAACTGCAGTCTGAGGACATTGCAGGAGGCCTTTGGGGTTCACTTCTTTTGCATTCCTTAAAGACCCACCGGTTTTCTGTCCCCTACCAACCCCAACGTGGCCTGCCCCCCAGGCAGTTGTTGGGGTAGCAGGCTGGACTTCTTTGTGTGGATGCTTTAGTTAAGCCCAGTCTTAAAATTTGGGCTCTCTTTCCACTGTGAAGGGCAGATGGACAGAGGCCTGGCGTGTGTGTCCCATCAGCCTGGCTTGGGGTCCACACAGTTCGGCAGCTCGTTGATACTTTGGCAGCTAAGCTCAAGTACTGTGTAAGTACTAGGTAAGGCTTTCTTTCACCACTGACTTGATGGCCTTCAACCAACAACCAGGGAACATTCAATAGATAGAAACATCTACAAAAAAGGACAGGAAATCCCAGAGAAGGAAAATTGGCCCAGGCTAAATCCCGGGTTGTAGTAGTTTCTTACTGAGCCGGGCTTCCTCTTAACTGTTTAAACATAGGACTTGGCTCCTCTCATGTTTCTGTGTCCATCTGAGCTCAAGTTGAACAAAGACTAGTGGGCTGCGTGTCAACCTGGCTCCAGTGCTTTCTGAAGCTAGGGACTACGACAAAGGAGGTGGTGAGTGTGACTGGCTTTTCTGAAGGCCACCAGGAACAGACCATTTTCTGTGTGTGGCCCCTGGCTGCTCACCTAGCCAAGGGCAATTCCAGGATCTGCTTTTTACTTACATTCTGCAGAGGGCTTTGAAGACAAGTGAAACTGCATTGGAGGCCACACACAAGTCAATCCTTCCTTATGAGACCCAGACTGGGACCTAGTCCAGCTGCACCAGGCATAGCTGAATCCTGACACAGTACAGTCTGTTAGGTCATGGATGACATCATCTTGTCATCACAACTACGTTCAGGATGAGGTCCTGGAAGTCACTTGGAAACATGGGTAAACATGTACACATGGTAGACCCCTGCTCCTGAGATTAGGGCCAGACAAAACATAACTATACTAATCAGCCTGCAGACCTGCTTCTGTATTCACAATTTGGAATTCTCCGTGTCTCATCTAGCTTGTGATCATAACAATCCCTTTAACAGATGACAAAACTAAGGCCCTGAGAGCAAAGAAGGAACATTTGGACACCAGGAGACCTGGAGCTATCACTAGCCTGAATGCTAACTTTGGGCATTTGGCAATCATTGCCTGATCCATGGTACCATTCCCCAAACTGTACCATGAGAGGTTAGACTTCCATCAATAGGCTCCAGTAGCTTCCTTCAAACTCGTGCCATGTTTATAACTACATTAGTGGAATCTCATCTTTACTTTCACTTATTTAATAATTTAAGCTAACTCCCCTTTTAAAACTTAAGTATATTTATTTCAAAAGGAATGGGAAACATTACATTCATTTATCTCCAGTAGTCTTTCTAATCCTGTGCCAGAGAAACCCTTATAGCGCAGAATGGCTTTACACTGGTGATGTGCCCCAAATTCTAAGTAATCTGAACAGATCCTGCTGCTTCATTCATCAACACCCTTTCTGGGTTCTCTTCTAACCAGCTGTCTCTTGTTTCAGACAAGCATGAGGTCTGTAGGTCTTAAAGAGTTTTATTTAAGCCCCATCTCCCCCTGCCCATATCTGTCAATACACACCTTTGACCTGGCCCAGAGTTTTCCAACTGCAGGATGTGACCCATTAGTGCAATAAGAAATCAGTAGAATGTATCATCACTAGAACTATTTTTTTTTAATGTAATAGGACAGAAAATATCAGAGTATATCACATGTAGTAAGGGTAAGTGGTGTCTTGTGAAGCTTTTGTTTCAGTTATATATATGTGTGCACTGGGCATGGTGCCATTCTTAGCGTGAGTTGACATCCCAAAAGTTTGAGCCGGGCATGATGGCTCAGGCTTGTAATCCCAGAACTTTGGGAGGCCAAGGAGGGCGGATCACCTGAGGTCAGGAGTTCGAGACCAGCCTGGCCAATGTGGTGAAACCTCATCTCTACTAAAAATACAAAAATTAGCCAGGTGTGGTGGTGAGCACCTGTAATCTCAGCTACTCGGGAGGCTGAGGCAGGAGAATGGCTTGAACCTGGGAGGCAGAGGTTGCAGTGAGCCGAGATTGTGCCATTGCACTCCAGCCTGAGCGACAGAGCAAGACTCTGTCTCAAAAAAAAAAAAAAAAAAAAAAAAACACAACAACTTTGAAACAGGCCAGGCGCAGTGGCTCATGCTCTGTAATCCCAGCACTTTGGGAGGCCAATTGCCTGTGGGCAGGCAATGTGGGCAGAATGTGGGCAGATTGCCTGAATCCAGGAGTTTGAGTTTGAGACCAGCCTAGAGAACATGGTGAAACCCTGTCTCTACAAATAATACAAAAATTAGCCTAGTGTGGTGGCATGTGCCTGTAGCCTCAGCTACTCAGGAGGCTGAGGTGGGAGGATCCATTGAGTCTGGGAGACAGAAGGTGCAGTGGGCCAAGATTGCACCACTGTACTCCAGCCTGGGTAACAGAGCAAGACTCTGTCTCAAAAAAAAAATTTTTTTTTAAAGTTTGAAACATAAAGAAATGAGAAATATTTGAGATGATGGATATGCTAATTACCCCGCTGTGATGACTATACATTATATGTATCAAAACATCACTATGTACTCCATACATACAACTATTATTTATCATTTAAAGAATAAAAGCTACAATAATATTAATTACACATAATTCTTGGTTTAAAAAAGTTTGAAAGCTATTGACAAAGACTCTGAAAGATATGGTTATTCTCTCTGTTTCTCAGCTGAAACACAGAACCAGGATCCTCAAGAGAGTGGACTGACACTCAGGTTTTTGAGGATGGAGAGAGCAGGGGTGAAGACACAGGAAGACGAAGTGGGTTCCTGAGTCTCTTTGCCATCACTCATCCACTGTGCAGTTTTCTAGCTGCTGCTTCTGCGAGGAAAGAGGCCAGCCCTGGCTCCTGGCGCTGGCTTGTGTGTGTTCTCCCCTCGTAGGCTGCTTCCACATGGAGGATTTTAATAGCAGTTCGTCGTCAAGGGGATTTCTCCTTAAACACACACTTGAGTGCAGAAGGGGAAACAAAAACCTTGAGCAGGAAAGCTTAATGACTGCAGCAAGCAGCACTGTCTCTTTAAGATCCCTCCCCCATTGGTAATTGGGCCCAGCTCTTGGGTAACTAAGATAACATCCCTCCCAAATCCTGCCATTTCTAGGCATCCTTAGTCACTGTGTTAACTGTAGGGTTTAGCATAGCCTAATAGTATAAAGTACCAAGAAGTCATTCCTAGAAAAGTCCTTTTAGAAATGCTGCTCTGATAGAGAGGTTGTCTGAGGACTTCAACAAAGATAAGATTCCACCTCTAACACACACACACACACACACACACACACCCTTATTTACCTAAATGTCCAGAGCTAGGAGTGGCCAGTGAGGAACTTCTTTGGATATATAGAGGTTGGTCTGAGTTGAAGCCTGAGTCAGTTAGAATTACCCCTCTCAATCTGGGAGCAGAAGTGACTTGCCCAAGGTCAACTTATGAGTTGAAGATAAGATATAGTATCTCATTCTTGATTCTCAATTCAATACTTCCTGTTTAAATGACAATAATAACAATTAAAAAAAAAAACCACACCCTAGTAGTTCCTTTATTGGCATCAGCTCTTCAGCCTCTTCGATCCATGCCCTTTGCCAGGTAACTTACAGTCCCTCCCCACTTCCCTGCCTCTTTGGGTTTGACTATGTGACTTGCTTTGGTCAGGAGAGTGAGGTCGATGCTATGGTATGCCAGTTCTGAGCCAAACCTCAAGAAGCCTGCATGCACCTCTGAGAAGCACATGGCATGAGAAGCACATGCCGGCTGCTCTCAGGAAAAGAGTGGAGCAGAGCCATCCCCAGCCAACCCCAGCCAACCCCAACTACAGTGTAGCTGGAGTGAACCCAGCTACACAGAGTCTACCCACGGCTCTGTAGGAATGAATGGTGCTTGTTTTAAGCCACTAGCTTGGGAGCGATTCCGTACTTGGCGTCATCGGGACACAGTTAACCATTTCAATAAGATGTATTTAGTAATGACAGTAAAATGTGTGCAATGATAACCGTGTCAGACATGGCTTTAGATGCTTTATTTGAATTAACTCATTTAATCCCTGTAACTACGACAAAAGGTAGATGTTATCATTGACCCCATTCTATGGATAAGGAAACTAAGGCGCAGAGAGGTTAAGTGAAATGTCTAAGGTCACCCACCTGGTAAGCAACAAGAATGTGAACCCAGACCGCCTGGCCATAGAGCACACATGCTGGTTCTTCATCACTATGCTGCTATTTTGCCCTATCTCAAGTCTCCCCAAGAAACCTGTTGACAGTCCCTCCGTAACTAAACCCCAAGTCTGGAATTATGAAAGAAAGAAAGCTCACCCTGCACCTTCCCCACTCTGATGTTCTTAACTTTCTCTACTTTATATACAGGTCTCCAGAAGAAGAATCCTCAGCAATTTACAGGCAAGAGATTTGCTCTCTAAACCCCTCCTTCTGCCAGAAGAGCTCTCCTACCCAGAGTCCCTCATGCTCAGCATGCAGTGCAGACAGAAATAGCAGCAATCTACATGAATTGAGGATCCACGCACTCATTTCAAGATCTTCCTTCAGTGAGCAATGAATGCTTCATGCATGTGATCCTCACTACCTACCCTACAAAGACCTTGCTAATGCTTAGAGATCAAATTATTCGTGTATCTTTTCAGTAGAGGAAATGATCTATCCACCTAACAGTGTGTGGGCTTGTATCCCCTCCTTCTTTTTCCCTCTCATGGGAAAACAAATCAACTGTTTTTCCTTTTCCTTCTCACAGACCGCAAGTCACACTGTCTTTCACCGAGGAGGAAAAGTTGCATCTGAGTTATCGCTGTGAAGAAATGGTTTGCAGGCATGAGCAGCTGGCATCTTTTTGTCTCTATGTGAAGAGGATCAATGCAGTTCATGTTTTCTTGTTCGCACAAAGCTAGATTTGAAAATCCCTGGAAAATCAAGGAAATGTTTAGAGAAGTTGTTAAAATTTGGGGAAACTTAGGAAATGTGAGAGGAAGTTCAGGTTTTCATAGTCTGGATGTGCTGTGGGAGAAGTGAGAAGGGGTGGGAAGATGGGTAGGGGGAGCTTCCTTCTTTTCTAGGCGCTCATCCCCTGATCGGTCAATGTGTTGGTTTCCTAGGGCTGCTGTAACAAATAAAGCAATAGAAATGTATTCTCTCACTGTTGGGAGGCGAGAAGTCTGAAATCAAGGTGCTGGCAGAGCAGTGATCTCCTTCATGCCTGTAGGGGAGAATCTGTTCCATGCCTTTCTTTTTTTTTTTTTTTTTTTTTTTGAGATGGAGTCTGGCTCTGTGGCCCAGGCTGGAGTGCAGTGGTGCGATCTCGGTTCACTGCAAGCTCCGCCTCCCAGGTTCACACCATTCTCCTGCCTCAGCCTCCCGAGTAGCTGGGACTACAGACGCCCGCCACCAAGCCCGGCTAATTTTTTTTTTTTTTTTTTTTGTATTTTTAGTAGAGACGGGGTTTCACCATGTTAGCCAGGATAGTCTCTATCTCCTGAGCTCGTGATCCTCCCGTCTCACCTCCCAAAGTGCTGGGATTACAGGCGTGAGCCACCGCGCCCGGCTGTTCCATGCCTTTCTTTTAGCTTCTGGTGTCGCTGGCAGTCCTTGGCACTCCTTGACTTGCAGACACACTCCAGTCTCTGTCCTCACCATCGCATGACAATCTCCACCTCATCTCCGTCTGTGTCTGTACCTGTCTCTGTGTCTCTTCTCTTCTTAGAAGGACATCAGCCATACTGAATTAGTGCCTACTCCACGGACTTAATCTCATCTTGATTACATCTGCAAAGACCCTATTTCCAAATCAGATTCCTACCAGGTTAGAGAGAAGCTGTCACAATAGCTCAGGTGAGGCACGATGAGGACCTAAGAAGAAAAGGAAGTTTGAAAGGAGCTTTGGGTATTTTTATTGTTTTTTTAAATCAGAGTTCACAGTTCAGAAAGACCGTGGCTCTCAGAGCTACAAGGGTGCCCAGAGCCCTCAGGCCACAAATCGGAGACTCACAGACTGCTGGGCTCACAGGTGTGTTTTAGTTGGCTCGGGCAGCATAGTTAACAAATTTGAAAGTGTTGCCAATGTTTAAAAGTCAGGAGGTCTCCTATAAAAGTTCAAATTTCCAGATTTTATTTTTTTTCGAATGTCAGGTGATCTAGTGTTCTTGCCTTTTCACATTTCAACAACGGGCTGGCACAAAGGCGTGACCATCCCCTTTGGAGGGAACAAATCTGCTCTCCACCTTTTCTTCATTCCCACCCAGCCATCTCACTCATCCACCCGCCTGATGACCTGTGTCAGTTTTGACTTCTTGCAAGGGAGGAAAGGAAGGCCGAGAGACAAAGACTTTGCTTCCGTGATGAGTGCAATCACAGATGAGTCCAGCAGGGGCAGGTTGGCGTGGAATGGCCCCAACTCAGACACCTTCAAGGTAAAGAGACAAAGATACCAAAGAAGGCAATGCAAGGCCTACAGGTAATTTCAAGAGAAGGGCTCCACCCAGAAGCCAACCTTTGGGTTCAGACAGGACCCCGGATTTCCTGCAGAATTTCTTGCCGAAGATGCTAGAGAGAGAAAGGGAGAAAAATAACACAAGGGGGAGAGGGAGTTTTGCTGATGATCCTGTGGATGCTGAGGCTTTGTGCTTTAAAGGGAATTTCACATTCTGTTTTTATCAACTGTACAGTGCAGAGCAGATGGCACCACCATTCCCTCTTCACAGGTGGGGTAATGTGGGTCTAGAGGATTTACTGTGACCTCTCTGAGGTTTGATAGTACGTGATAGGGAGCTATTTAAATTCAGGATGTCTCCCTGTGAGCCCAATGCTCTTTCCAATGAAACACCCACTTTTTTTTTTTTTTGAGGTAGGATCTTGCTCAGTTGGCCAGGCTGGAGTGCAGTGGCACAGTCATAGCTCACTGCAGTTTCAACCCCCAGGCTTAAGTCATCCTCCCACCTCAGCCTCCTGAGTAGCTAGGACTACAGGCATGCACCACTATGCCCTGCTAAATTTTTAAAAATTTTTTGTGGAGACAGGCTATGTTTCCCAGGCTGATCTTGAACTCCTAGACTTAAGTTTTCCCCACACAGCCTCCCAAATTGCTGGGATTACAGGCATGAGCCACTGTGCCTGGCCAACACTCACTATTTTAAAAGTTGTATTTGTTCTCTGGCCACAAGGCTCTACCTCATTTGTGTCTGAAGTTTCAACTCAGGCCTGGTCACAACGAAAGCTAAAAAGGTTAGCTTCCCCCAGAAGGGACTGAGTTATCTAAAGAGAACAATCTCTAATTAACCACTTACCCAGACCCTCCCTCCCACCTTCCCTCTGCCCTCTCCTGCTTCCTTCTTTCAGCAAATAGTAAACTATTAAACACCTCCTAAGTGCCAGGCGGTTTGGTAAGCACCAGGATTGCCCTCTGGTGCTCACAAAGCAGTGGTGATCCCTGTGTGAGCTCACAGAGTGCAGTGAAGTGTTCTAGACGTACAGAACACTAAAGCGAAGCCACATAAAGGGAAAGGGGCCCAGGAAGGCCTTCTCAGGCCCTGGGAATGTGCCTGACTGACCAAGTGGAGTTCATTCATTTATTCAGCAAATACTTAGTGAGCATCTACTCTGCACTGGGCACTGTTCTAGGTGCTGAGGTTCATCAGTGCCCAAAGCAAAATAAATATCTGCCCTCAGGTTGCTTATACTCTTGCGAAATGACTGGAAGAGTAATTTACGTGACTTTAGGCAGATCCTTTTCTAAAAGCTATTGCGTTGCCCAAGTGGATTATAGATCCTCATAACAGCAATAACTGCTGTAGATATATTTACATTCTGTATTATTAGCGCACAGAGCAAGGCAAGAGTCAATGCGGTGAGACGTAGACCAAACAACAAATGGCCATGAACAAGCTAAATAAGTGACCTCATTTCCTGAGGCTTCTGCTTCTGGAAGTCTGGAGAACCAGAAAGTCCTACTGCTGTAGAAGTTCTAGATGCAGAAAGAATCCTTTTCACAAGAGCGTAACCGAGACAGTCACAGGCTGCATCCAAAACCTGAAAAAAGCAGCCCCCATCATGGTTCCGGGGGGATTATTCCTCCCCAGGCAAGGTCCACTTCTTGTCTAAGTTACTTCCAACCAGGTAAGGAGCAAAGAGCAGATTTTTTCCACAATAAATGTCTTTATGATGATACGGGAAAACAAAACAAAACAAAACAACAACAACAAAAATAAGTAGCCGTCCATGCCCCCAAATAAACAAAGAAAAAGAAAAAAGAAAGGTAGCAATCCTTATCTATGAGTCCTCATTCATCACGTAGAGTAAATCTGAGAACACCGATGAGTAGGTGGACTTGACCATCACAGGGAGAAGGGGCCACTCAGGGAGCACGCAGAAGTCACGCTTTGCTTCTGCTCTCAAGCCTTGTGGCATCCTACTTTAGTACCCTTTCATAAAATAGAGTGCTGATAGAAATTCGGACTTTAATTCTAGTTCCCTTTAACAGAATGTAGCAATTTGGGAGAAAACAGAGTGTTTATTCTTGAATTAGTGATGGTCGTTAGAAATAATAGTTATCGGCTTCAAAGGACAGAGAGATAAAGTTAGGAGCCGTGGTCAGTTGAAAGAAACATTTCTTGATTAGAGAGCTACAGCATACGCACGGGGCTTGGATAAACGTGGTCTTTTTCTGACCACTGAAAGAAAAGAAGCAAGACCTGTCCTAAAATTACCAAAAGCTGTTGCAATAAAAAAAAAAAAAAAAAAGTCCATGTTAACTAGAGAAAAAGAGAGAGACATTTTACAGAGTAAAGGAAGATCACATAGATGACCACGCCAAGGAGACGTGTAAAGTGTTGCAAAGTATCATGGGGAAGAGGAAAAGGGCCATGAGTAAGATTCATGATTGTTACGGGTTAGTGAAAGAAATCTCCACTGATTCCACAGTGTTTGCATTTCTCTGTTTTTTAAAATATGAAATACTATACAACATAGTAAATATGTATGCTTAGTTGCATTAATAAAGAACATTCCCTGTCTTTTAAAAATAATCTAAATGAGCTGGGCACGGTGGCTCATGCCTGTAATCCCAGCACTTTGGGAGGCCAAGGCGAGCGGATCACCTGAGATCAGGAGTTCAAGACCAGCCTGACCAACATGGAGAAACCGCGTCTCTACTAAAAATTCAAAATTAGCCAGGCATGGTGGTGCATGCCTGTAATCCCAGCTACTTGGGAAGCTGAGGCAGGAGAATCACTTGAACCTGGAAGGTTGAGGTTGTGGTGAATTGAGATCGCGCCCTTGCACTTCAGCCTGGGCAAGAAGAGTGAAACTCCATCTCAAAAAAACAAAAAACAAAAAATCAAAATGCTAAAACAAATTTCAGGGTCTATCGCCCACTTGAATGAACCTTTCTAGAACCAATAAGTTCAGATTTCAAGGTTTCAATTCAGGCACTACAGTTCACCCAGAAAGGTTAAACATAGGAATAACCTGTGGCCTCCTAATTCCAGAGCAAAAGTCAAAGTACGATCAGGTATTTTGTTACTCTCTGATCATTTATCACTAAAAATCACACAGCTTCCATTTTCTTCTCTGTCAAAGCTTTATTGTGGTACATTGTGCTGGTCTAAATCAATGTTTCTCGGATTTTCACGTATATTTAAATGACATAGAATGCTATTGTCGAAATGCAGATTCTAATCCAGTAGAGCTGGGGAGGGGCCTGAGATTCTGCATTTTGACAGGCTCCCAGGTGCTGCTGCTGCTGTCGCTGCAGGCATGTGGACCACAGAGTTAGTTCACTCATCACCTCTGTTCCAGCCAAGCCCACAATGTTTGAGTAAGGGAATATTCTGGAACTATGATCCTCAAAATTTCCAGTGCATCCCTCACCTTGGAAACTTGTTGTAAAATGCAAATTCCAGGGCCTTGGCCCCAAAGATTCTGATTCGCTGCTGCCACCTCTCTATGTGGGTAGACCTGAGCCTGGCGGCATCAGGACCATGCAGTCAGGGTCCTGCCATCTTCTCAACCTGGCCTCCAGCTTTTCTTGCAAATCTCCAGCTTTGATGGACTTTCTTCTCTTCTCTGAATGTGACATGCTTGCTCTGTATATTTGAACTTAAAAAAATCAAATCAAACCTGGAAAATTGCCCCCAAATCTTCCCAGCTTCCTGGTGACTCTATCTTCTTCTTTTTTTTTTTTCTTTCTGAGATGGGGTCTTGTTCTGTCACCCAGGCTGGAATACAGTGGTGCAATCATAGCTCAGCTCACTACAGCCTTGACCTCCCAGGCTCAAGTGATCCTCCCATCTCAGCCTCCCAAGTAGGTAGGACTACAAACATGCACCACCGCGCCCGGCTAACTTTTGTAGAGACAGAGGCTGGTCTCCAACTCCTGGGCTCAAGCCACCTGCGTGCCTTGGATCCCCCAAAGTGTGGAGATTACAGGCATGAGCCACTGCATCCCTGGCTTCCTTTTGTTCTTCAGTTCTCAGCTCAAATGTCACCTCCTCAAAGGGACCTTCCCTGACCACCCAGGCTAAAGTAGTGCTGTCTCCCATAATCTCTCTTTTTTTTACCCCGTAGTCTCTCTACTGCCTTCACAACCCCTATTACTCTCTGGAATGATCTCATCTGTGTGTTTGTTTATTGATTCACTGTCTGTCTTCCATGGGAGCAGGGGCTCCACTTGCCTTGTTCCCCTCACTGAATTCCCAGTGCCTCACACTGTGCCAGAGAATTGAATGAATGAAAGGATGCGTGAGTCCATCCAGGTTGGGAAGCAAGGTGTAGAATAAAATAAACAATGTCATGAGCCCTGGCCTTAGAAACTTCAGACTGCAGAGTGAAGCAGATGTGAGGGTTTAATGAGGAAAAGGATCAGATGAGTAGGAAAGGAATTGCTTTGCTTCCTTCAGGGTGTGGAAGAAAATTAAATTAGGAATAGAGGATGGCAGCGTGTTGCAGCTTTCTTGTTCATGTGCTGTATAATACAACACTCTTTGTCCTTTTTGTGTGTCTGATTTTGAAATCATAAAAATACGTGCTCATGGTAGATGATTGGGGAAAACAGAAAAAATTAAATAAGAAAACATTGATGGCGTTGTCCTACCACCCACAGAGAGCTATGGTTTTCATTTTTGTGTTTTTCCTTTTAAAATACTTTCTGTATTTTCAGATTTGTCTATCTTACAGAATTCATATAGGGCACATATAATTCCATGTTCTGCTTTTCTCTCCTGCCTATAGTATCTTTACAAACATGTTTTTAAATGATTGCTTAATATTCCATTATGTGGATGGAAATACATCATTAATTTTATTTATTTTACTCTATGTTCAGAAAAGCATTCTAACTTTGTGCTAGCTCTCTTTTAAGTGGAATAGAAACATCTAATAAATGAATTTTCCCCTTGTTCAGAGTAGTGGTTCTCAGCTGGGGATAATTTTGCCCTCCAAGAGACATTTGGTCACGTCCAGAGACATTTTTGGTTGTCACAACTGGGGAGAGGAGGGTTGCTATTGGCATCCAGTGGGCAGAGGGCAGGGTTGCTACTAAACATCCCACAGCACACAGGACAGCCCCCTAACAAAGAATTACCCAGCCCAAATGTCAATAGTGCCGAGGTTGAGAAACTCACTATCTAGAACAGTATCAGGGTTAATATTCAACATCCACTTAAAATTCAAATTAGCCCGCTACCATTAAAAGTACAGGACTTTGCCCTGGGATTCTGCATTAGAATCATGTCTCAGTTAATTAGAAGCCTAGTTACTAGAATCTAGAATAACTGAGTTACTAGAATCTAGAATAACTGATATTTTACCTGCATAATTCTTATTTTATTAGAAATTTTAACATATCAGTTATTCCAGTGAAACTGGAAAGTGAAACTAGAGATTATATTTTTAAAATTAAGTTGCAGGAATGGACTTACCGGTTCTGGAATTCATCCTCGATTGTGTCCATACTTTCATGTGAACATTGCTGCATAGAAAGGGTGTGAAGCCAGTCCCAGGCTGTTAGTTGATTGAGCTCAGTAGAAAGCACTTTATAAGACACAGAAGTGATTTGGCCATTAGAGAAATTAGATCTCTAAATTCAAGAAGGAGTTTTGATGAGCGCTTAGTTAAGTGTGGATGTTTGGAATCGTGTTCCCTGAGCCTTTCCTTGAGTGGAGGTTTCACAACTGTATAGCTTTTGCAATATGCGAATTTGTTGGGGAATTCCACATTTAGTGAGCAAAATCGCTGAAACCAGCCCCCTTCCCTTCTGTTGAGAAATGTGCTCATCCCTTTTATCCCAGACTTAGATCTTTGGGACTTTACCCGACCTTTGCACAGAGACAATTGGTATTGAGACAATTTGTTATGATATACATCCTGCGTGATCCAAATACCACTAGTTAAATCCAGAACAAAGAGAATGTATGTAGCACCTTTTCTCCCATCAGATTCTTGCTGGAGTTTATTGTCAATAGAAGAGGAGTTTACCTTGGAAATGTTTGGAATTGTGTTTCAGATATTTAGAAGATTAAACAAAAAGTCTTCCCAAATGGATGCTGGGTAAGAGATACAAAACTCAACAGAATCAGGAATTGCTGCCTGAGCTGTAACAATGGAAATGCAATCTTTAGTTAACAGGGACTCAGAGTTTAGGGAGGGTGAGCGTGGGCTAAGGTCAGTGATTCACGCCTTGAGATCGATTCGTGCCTCTGACTAGATCATCTCTGTGTGCTGTGCTTGTTGGCAACTTTGCCTTCTGCAGTATTTTATGGGGCTCATCTGCAGAGCTTCAGACTGGCAGGGAGGGGTCAGTGGAGCCTCACTTGCTCTCGGATCATCTTCTGAGGGAAGGCATTTTCCCTTCTCCTCATCTCCTCTCCCCAGGATTGGCTGAAAACAAGAAGTTTTTCTGGGCTCTAATCCACAGCATTGGCTAATGACACAGACTGTATCATTTGGGAGGCCTGAGAGAAGAGGGGGGAGCTGGGGAACAGAGACGGAGTCCTGAGACTGGAAGACAATTTAAAATAAGCAATCTTGGGCTGCAAGAGAATATGTTGGCTATAAAATAAGTGCAAGAATAAAAGAGATGGATGAGAAGTCAATTCTCAGGTGCAGTATTTTATTTTTTCTGCTTTTAGTCGGCAACCTTTGATTTCCAAATATTCATTTTCTTTGTAATTTTCCATTAACACATTGATTCAGATGCTGAAAATGATATCGCTAATGCTTAAGATTTGCAAGGCTGTAGAAAGGCAAGCACATTTCTCACTGGCAGAATATATGTATGCAGACATAAAAAAGTACCGAAGCATGCAAGTGGCCACACAAGAACGTACTTTCTCAAAACACACATGCACATACAGTCCAACTGAGGAAACCCCAACTGGAGAGGACTGTAAACCTAGGCAGTGTGACAAATGGGATTTGCTCATAGTCAATTGAATCCCAGATTCAAACAGTTTGGACTACAGTTGGCTTGTTGTGGTATAGGTATTAAGAATAAGTGGTTGAAGGGAATAAACTTCAAAATGTGGACAAATGTGCTTCCAGCTTCAGAATTTCTCAAAATAGTGACTCCAACTCAAGTAGAAATCTCCAAGTCAAATCTTGATTCAACAATTCATCTTTGATTCAACAATTACTTAGGCAGCGTCTATCTGCCTGCCAGATACCATGGCGAAACCGTGTGAATATGATATTAACATTGCCCTCAAGAATTAGAAGTCTAAGTGGGGCATAAGACAACTTACAAATAGTCGTCAAGTAAGTCATCAAGCCCTGGTTCAAACTGACTTTGCAATTCTAAGAGCATTAGAATTGGTTCCTAAGATTTCTTTCAAATAGTTCCATTAATGAAATAGGCCTCCCAGTAGAACAGAAAGTCCAGGTTGTGGTTAACACTTTACCTACCCATTAATAATGGCGTCTGTTATTGGATTCTTTGTTAAAAACAAAAGGGGCTTTCTTATCAATGGAGTTGAGTGTAATACGATTCTAGAATTTTTAGCCCTAGAACAATTTGCATCACACTAAGGGAAACTGAGGTGTAGAAAGGGTAAGTGATCTGGCCAAGGTCACATAGCCTGTTATTTGAAAGAGTTAGGAGCAGAATGCAAGGTTGTAGATTTTGAGTTTTCTATGATCTTCCTGTTCTCGCATGCCTCATTCATAGTAGAACCCATGCCTAGAAATCAAGTCAAACAAAGATATTTGCTGTACTGGGTTTATATGCTGAAAGATGTATCCTGATCCAGGCAGGAAAGACAGAAGAAGATTCTATTGAAATAAACCATGTAAAGTGCACAGCAGAATGTCTGCCACATAAGAAAGTTCAATGAACTTAAACTACTATCCTCATCTTCATCATCATCATTACTATCATCATTTTGTGTCTTACTTTAAGCAAATTCAATCTACAAAAACCTCTACTTTAGACCAGGTGTGGTGGTCCATGCCTGAAGTCCCAGCACTCTGATAGGCCGAGGAGGAAGGATCACTTGAATTCAAGAGCTAGAGACCAGCCTGGGAAACATTGTGAGACCTGTGTCTACTGAAAACAAGCAACAACAACAACAAAAAAGTTAGCCAGGTGTGGTTGCACACCCCTGCAGTCCCAGCTACATGGGAGGCTGAGGCAGGAGGATAACTTGAGTTTAGGAGTTTGAGGCTGCAGTAAGTTATAATCCAGCCACTGCATTCCACCCTGGATGACATAGTGAGGACCTGTCTCTTAATAAAAAAGGAAAAGAAAACCTCTATTTAAAGAACTAGTAAATTTACTTCTTATAAAGATTCTTCACTTTACAAAGGCATCTTTAATAGTTTAAATTTTGATCTGCTCTCCGAAAAATTTATGCAAGTGTAATACGTACCTTGTCAGGTAAAAGAAAATACATTTACTCTCAACTCGCCTACATATTTGCATATAGCATGAGAAATGTTAATTAGATTTTCATTTGTATTGGCTGCATGACAGTGATAATAAAAGATGTCCATAAAGTCTAGAAATATAGCTATTATGAGTTGTTTTTATGACTGAAGATGTCTTTGACCACATCATTAAATATTTGTCTGTTTCCAGACTTCATGGGTACCCTGTAGAGCATAAACATAGTAAACAAGAATAAATTGCTTAAAACTTTGGAGGAATTCCTAATGTTTTGTGTGCTTGGTTTTTTAAAAAAACACACTTTTTTTAATGAGGGAATCTCTGTGATAATAAACAAAACCCCAAAAATTTACAGAGAAAGAAATCATTTTGACTTTATTACTCAATATTGGTTCTATAAACCATGACCAAATTATGACAAACTCTGACTCAAAGGAGGATTGAGTTATTTTGTTTGAGTTAGTTTAATATGTTCAGAACTGGGCAATTTTTTTTTTGTTTTTTGTTTTTCTAAACTTTGTCCTTCTCCGAAGTTTTACAATTAAATCATCAGGGCTAATTTTTCTTAGGCATTTCTGAGGTCTACAATATGGAGAATTTTATCCCATAGAGTTTTTCTTTTAGTCTCCTTCCTCAGGTTCATGCTGGAACTAAAAACAATTTTAAGGATAATGCTTTAAAATAAAACCCTAAAAAAACGCACACACACACACGGAACAGATTACTTTCTAGTTTGGCTCCTAATATGATCAGGGGATTATCTGTAGGTATGGAAATATGGGGCTATTTCTCAGTTTTCTGTGCTCAAATTAAACTGGTTTCCAGCTTCTGCGATGACAAAATCATAGCCTGGGTGACCATCTGCTTGGTCAATAAGTGGCCAGCATTGGCCTGAGTCAGCTAATTGTGCATAATTGGGATTATGTCGAAGGAATGGCAGTCCCCTCTCCAGACAAAGAAAATCACGTTTGTGCTGTTTCAGGTGACCACTGATCTCTCCTGGCCAGTGACAGCAGAAACTTGGGTTGTTGCAAAGTCTGTCTCTGCAGACGGCCAGGACAGTAGGGATGATCAATTCTGGGATAAGCGCAAGACAACAGACAGTGGGGGAGGGGAAAAAAGGAGAAAGGGGCTGGAAAATAAGAACAACACCAGGGGAAAAAATCTAGTACTGGAAAAATTATTGTCACCCAGCTTCTAGATCCTGAAATACAGGCACATTTAGTGTCTGATTCCTGTATTTGTACTGCAGAATCTGCAATGATTTTGCAATGGTTCTGAAATGAATCAAGTCAGATACCTTGGGGGCCAAGCAGGAGCATGACAGGCAACCCTCAGCAAGCAGGTGACTGGTTGTTGTTTTGGAGCAGCACTCTTCACCCGGGGTCTTGGGGAGAGACTGTGCTCCCGTGGCACCAGAGCAAGGGCCTGGAGCTGTGGCAGGAACAGCAGCAGCACACTGGGGACAATGGCTGTCCGTGGTAAGCAGGTGGAAGGCTGGAATAAAAATCCTGTTCCCCAGCCATGATATTATAGTGGAAGAGGAATAGGGTGTTTCAGCATTCCCTAAACCCCTTTTAGAGAGAATGTCAAAGGCACTGTGGTTGACGCAGTGACAGCAGCACTGTAAATTCTGGAAAGAAAAAAGTTGGTGCAGCCGCAGCCCAAGGTCCCTCAAACTCAGCACCATTGTCGTTTGGGGTTGGACATTATTTGTTTTGGAGGCTGGTCTGTGCCTTGTAAAATACTTAGCAGCATCCCTGGCCTCTACCCACTAAACACCCGTTGCACCCCTTCTACCTCCTCCCTGCCTTCCAGGTAGTGGCAACCCAAAACCAGAAAGAGCCTTGCCAGCACTTGGATTACCTGGGGAGTCACACCTTCCTTGACCTGGCATGGTGTGTGTGCCCGTGTTCACATGTGAGGGTTTACATGTGGCTGTCCATGTTCTACTGACTACCCGAGAATGTTCCAGGAGTCAACCAGCTCTTGTTTTAAATCAGTCCAAATGCATGGGTGCAAAGGCCACAGGTGGAGCCAGAGGGTGTACAAAGAGGCTGCCCATCTCAAGTCGTCAGAGAAATTGCTGTGGCTGAGACAAGAGCCTGTGGCTTCCAGGCTGACCCTACGGACAAATCGCTCCCAGATCCACCTACTCACCCGATACCTATTAGGTGATGGTCACTAGTTCTCAGGACACAGAGAGAAGAAAGCTAAACAAAGTTGCACCCCTTAGGGGACATACATTCCAGAAAGTGGAGGCGGCACGGAAATGTATGGGTAATTTCAGGGAGCATGGCCTTCCTCTGGCTTAGAATCCTCCAGAAGCTATGAAGCTCCAGCTCTGGGGTCCCTGCCCACCAAACTCCCTCTAAGACCCGGGAAGGATCTTGGCAACATGTTCATATATTTTTATGAAATTTGCAAAAGTATGATCATTTTTCTTGAAGAGCGCCTCTCCTCCAAATTGCATAAGCCACAGACCCCAGAAAACCAGAATCTCTCCCTGATTTTCAGCTTCCTGTACATTATAGAATCGGGTCCTACTCGAAATGTATCAAGAAGGAGAATGAGAAACACACATCCACTTTTAATTCACTGACAATGCAGCATAAAGAATACAACATCATCACAAAATAATGAGAAAATAAATTGCAGCTGGCCCATTGCATTGGGTGGTTACTAGGGTGCTGAGTGCAGGGACATGGTTGCTCATATTCACACACCCTAAAGTTGAGGAAGCAGTAGGAATCCGGACCTCCTCACTAGAGGGATGGGGAGGGAAGCTGCAGTCTCTGGTTGGGAGGGGAGGAGCAGCTGGCCAAAGGCCCTTTTGTAGAAACTGGCCATGCTGTTGCTCTGGGCGGGAGGCTCCAGCCTGGAGCTCAGGGCCTGCCCCTGGCTTTCTTCTGGCCATTGTGAGCCTGTATTGATCAGGCCGGGAAGCAATAGGGCTGCAGCAGCTGAAGCTCTAGGGTGGGCCGCATTGATTGGGCCCCCGCCCCGGGATATTTATAGGATGCGCCGGTCTAGCAAATAATCGGGGAGAGCTTGTTTAACGAGGGTTCAGGGTGCTCTTCGCTAGCTGGTTAACTTTAAGTATTGGAAATGGAATTGATGCGCACATAATAATATTATGATTCATACAAACCACTTCTCAGGCAACTCAATATATTTCATTACCTCCTTTCTAGCAAATGTATTGATTTCTGTTTTGCGGTTTTATAACACAATTTCAAGGCTGTTGTGGGCTTAATGAGCCGTGTTCTTATGATGTTTAAAAAGATTTGAAGCTATTGTTGAAATAAATATTATGGATCACCCCCTCCTGAGGCCCCCTTCCCTCTCCCGGCTCTCCTCGCTCCTCGCCCCCACCCCCATCCTGGCCCCTCCCTGGCCCGGGAGAAGTCGTCCGCAGAAAGCCGGGGGCTGCAGCTTCGCGGCCCTTTGTGGCCCAGATCAAAGGACCCGAGCGCCACAAAGGCGGCCCCACTCCGGCCGCGCGGCCACACACAGCCGCACCTGCAGCGCGGCCAAATGTCATTGTCGCTTCTGCGGGGCGAGCGCGGGGGACGCACCTCGGAGACGGCAGATGACTCTAATAACGCTTGATGGGAATTGATGGGAAAGGAGGCGCGCGGTGCCCAGGGCTTTTTATTAGCTGCCTCGACTTCTCAAGCAGCAGCCCGAACGTCTGCACCTGTGCACCCCCTTTCTCTCGGCCTTTATGGAAGTTGACAGATTTTATTAACTTTAAGGAAGAACTTTCCAGCGTGCTCAGGGCCGCAGTTTATTTTGTATTCATGCGAAACGGAAACCGAAAAACCCACGTTTACATATTTACCGGCCTCCATGACCTCCCTCTGGGGCTCCACAAGTCACGCTGCAGATTAATTTTGTCATAAAATTGACTGGTGTGCTAAGGGACGTTGGGGGTTCGGGGGATGTTGTTGGATGTGAGGTTTTTTTGTTTTGTTTTGTTTTCCGATGGGAGAAAGCTATATTCAATTATCTAATATCTCCAAGGAACCCCCCAAAGACTTTCCAAATCGTGCAGAAATTGGAATTCTTTTTAAGAGCGTTTGCTCGTGGGGAGAGAGCATTTGTAGGCAACCCAAGTAGGCTCCGCGCACAGCAAGGTTTCCCAAATCTTTTTGATGACCTAGAAACAAAAGCAGGCACCAGAAGCATCTTCGAACTTTGTGAGAATTGATGCCCCCTGGAGATTTGGGGATGGGGGGTCCATGCACATGTCCTGCTCAGCTGTTGGGGCTAAGTCCCAACACATTGAAAGAACAAATTATGATTCATGTAAAAAAATGATATGCTTGGTCAGGGAAATATTGTTACATAACCCAACACAGTTGTATAATTTCCACACTCTCACTATTAGGAAGAGCCTAACTGGGCAGAGGATTAAGATTTTGCTTATATTCATAGCTATCCATGGCTCTCCGAGTGCTTCCAGGTTTTATGTCTCATGACAAATGGAAGTCCACGGCTATGAAAATTCATGTGATATTAATGGCCAAGTGTTGAAAATTCAGCCGCAGAGTCAGCTGGGTACACTGCTTATTAGCTTAAAAGCACAAAGCTTTCTGGAGCTTCTTTTTGTGAGCCAGATAAACTTCAGATGAACTGAGGATCATTTTGCAGGAAACTCTGAAGTTGAGTAATAATAGAAAGTAGTTAGTAGAATATTACACTTTTCATTTGGGCAAACAGATGGGATGCCTGCTTTTAGATTTAATCAGGGGCTGACAGACAGGTAGGACGCCGGCATATTTTAGTTGGAGTCTCTTTCTTTTCAGGAAAGAATGAAACTACTTAATATTCAGTGTATCCTCCCCCCGTCACCCACCCAGCCCCACTATTCCACAGTACCTCATGATCTCTCACGCCTTTTTCTCATTTCTGATGACATTACAAAGTACAAAGGTCATCTAACTGCAAGCAAATCCATTTCTTAACATATCTTTCACTCTATTCTTCTCTTACAAAAAAAAGTTATAGAGGTGTGCAGGTATGTGTGTATGTGTGTGTGTGTATATATATATGTATATAGTTAGAAAAATAAAACAAGGGTTGTTAAATCACTGAGAGCACAACCAAATCTCCATTTACATAGACACAGACGTAAATAAACGATTTAACAATTTGGAGTCATGAGTCCCTGACCTCATGCTTTCTCAACTAACCTTTTCAAAAGATTTTGATATCAATTGTTTCTCTTTTTTCCCCAGAAGCATAATACATGGTAACCTTAGCATGCACAATCTGTTTCAACAGAGGGATACAGACAAGTGCAACCAATGGTGGATTTTAATGTCATGGTAGAGCTTATATTACCTTGCTCGAAACAAAATCTTCCCCCACCCCCTTCAAATGCAAGTCCCTTGACACCCCCTTTGGAGATCATTTGTTATGCAGAGTTTCGTGAGGCAATCAAAATTAATTCACAGTGATCTTTTCACCCAGAGCCTCCAGCTTCTAATAATGGTCTTTCTCAACAGGTGTTCATTGTGGCAGTCTGACTTCAAATTGCCAGACTAAAGGTTTTATTCTTCAGTCATTTCTTTTTTAATCTCGAACTTGTAATTTACTAATCTGCAGCAGCTGCCAAGAAGGGCACAGCTGCTTACTGAGAAGGGAAGTGTACCTCCGAGGAGGCGAGGGCAGGGAAGAACGTCACCTCCAGAAGGGGAGGAGGAAGAAATTGAAATTCATGGCCTGGAGACGAGGTACAGTCCTGGGACTGGAGACCTAACATTGTCTCCACAATACCTTTCTCTAAGGCTGGTCCAAAATTGATGATACCTGGTTCAGATTCCTTTGGAAGGCTTCAGAAATAGTCTGGATTGTGCACAAGTGCGTAGAGAAGGGATTTTTAATAACAGAAACCACAACCACCAGAAAAATACTATGCAGAAGAAAGGGACTTTTAGAAACTTGTATTTGTCCATTGGGCCAGTTTAACTAGCTCTTGCTAACGCGCTGTCTTTATCGACTTTCAAATCTGCCTCCTTTTAAGGTAACTTTAAAGAGAGATGGGAGGAATTAAGTTTTACTGTATAGATTCTTGGATTTCATGGCTCATCAGTATCATGTTGGCTGAGGGCGTGTGAGAAAGCATGAATCTAGGCTCCTGATTTCCAAATTGCTACAACTGCAGATTCCAGAGCCCCAGCTCCAGAGCTTCTGTTGTGGTGGATCTTGGCACAGGGCCTAGGAATATGCATTTTAACAAGCACCATGAGGTTCTGATGCATGTGTTTTGGTTTAGTGGGTAACCCACAGAGAAAACTGAGAGGCCTTGATTCCCTTTGATCACAGTTAGTTGCTCCACTTGACTCAGTAATCCTGTCTCTACAATGGGTTCTTGCTCTTCAGTCTCTTCTCAATCACGTGGTTCTCAGAATTCAGCCTCTGAGCAGGTAGGTACACGTGGGCAGGGCACAGTTCTAGGTAACAGGTGGCTTTCTTCCTAAGGAGATAACATACATATCTTGTACAGAGGGTAGATGAGATCATCAAGAAGTGACCACCTTTGCCATGCAGTGATTCTTGGCCTCTGGTTTCTTTTGCAAATGATGCCTGCAGCTTGTTTATGAACTCTGGGCTGATCTCTGAGGCTATCTCCTGGCAGAGAGAGAAATAGGGACTTCGGACAAAGATTGAAACTGAAGCAAATCCTACCTGACATGTGGAGACCTGGGGCCCACTGAGGGTTAAAAGAACATTTGGAAGCATCACTTGTAGCCTTCAGCCTTGTCTTAGACTAGAAGCCAGCTTTCCACAAGGGGTCAGAAAAGAAGGAGAGTGAAGCTCAGATTCCTGTCTGGCCCTAGACTTGTAGAAAGAAAATTTGGATTCTTTCTGTATTTAGGAGTACACATAGACACAAGCAGCTTCAGAGTCAAATCGGAAGTCACATGAGAATCCCAAACTATAGTGGAGAGTCTTGAAATGCTAAGCTCTCAAGGATTTATTGGAGACCTCATTGTCTTGTTGGCCACCCCTCCCTTGAGGCCATGCCTCCATGGAAAAATTGTCATTTGAGAGACAGGGTGTCCGACTAACAGGGCTCAGGATATGATTTCTCCTTGGCCTTTTAGCTTGGTTGTTCCCTTATGAAGGGCTCTCCTGGATCCCTTCAAAACCTAATTATGGCTGTAAAAACTGTGCAGAGAGCGAAGCAGTGCATATGTGGATGTTGGGCGGCGTCTGCTCTGGCACATTTGTTCACAGGTGGGCCAGCCAAGCAGCTCGGCACTGATGGACATTGATTTTGTAATATGTGAGCAACTACATTGGTTCCGTTCTCATAGACTCTTTTGTTTTGGAGGGAGGGAGTGAGAAGATTTCTTGAGCTCCAAAGACCGGATAAGCCTCTCTCTTGCCAGTAGCCTAGGGATACAAAATTATTTTGTTTCCCAGTCTCATTTTTGTGTAGTACAAAGCAACCCCCATATATTTCAAATCGGAAAGGATGCTCACCAGCTTCTCTAAGAAAACGTGTCTTTATTCTTGTCCTCAGTGGGGGTCGTCCTAGGGTCGACATTGCCTAAGGGCACCGCAAAGAGGTTTCTAAGTGGGAATTGCCATGCCAACTGCCATGCGGCTTTCAGGACTTGGGTACTGAATCTTCACCCCAGTGTGACCTGGGGTGGTATTATTTTCTAATTTCCTGCTCAACAGGATGTATTTGTGCAACTTATTAATACAGAAATACATGCTTTATTATTATATCCCAACCCCAGGCATGGAAGGTACCAGAAAAGATTACCTTCACTTAACAAATGATGAAGCTGAGGCCCAGAGAGGAGAAGACTCTTGCTCGAGATCACACAGCAAATTTGAGACAGAGTGTATTGCTCAGTGGGTAGGAGTCATCTTTGACCTATGCATCAGAAATTTGAATCTGTTGAACTACGAAACACTGGTGGAGCTAATAGACACTAAGAAAATAATTACACAAAACTATTTATAGTCGTGATAAATAATGTAGAGACAGACTCCAAGGTGTTACGTAAGGACTTGCCCAAGCACAAGGAGAGGATGGACCCATTAGGTCAGGGTGGGTGTATCAGGCAGGTTAGGTTAGGTTTTGCTGTGTAACAAATAGCCCTCAATCCTCATGGGGTTAACAGGAGCTATTTATTTCTCTCTCAGGTGGGTCAGAAGGGACATTCTGCTTCTTACATTCACTCAGAAACAGCCTGAGAGGGGCTTCATCTCAACCCTGCTTCCACAGTCACAGGGGAAATAAAAGCATGTTTCTTCCTATAGGCAACACACATCACTTCTGTCCACATTTCATCCCCAGTTGAAGTCACACGGCCACACCCAACTCGAAGGAGAATGGGAATGGGCAATCCCCCATGTGCCTAGAAGGAGGAGATGCAGAATGCCTATTGCATAGATTTAGAGAAGGCTTCTCTGGTTTAGCTGAGATCTGAATTGTGTGAAAGAGTTAACTAGCGACAGGCTAACATGAAGAAAGAGTGGAGGAGGGGTTAGGAAGTGGTGACAGCCCATAGACAGGGGAATCCTAGCCTAATGGAAGAGCAGAAGGTAGCCCAAGGAACCAGAACCCAGACTGCAATGGCCCCCATCCCAATAAGGCACAGTCAGCATAACAGCCAGGTGTGGTGGCTCATGCCTATAATCTCAGGATTTGGGGAGGCCAAGGTGAAAAGATCGCTTGAGCTCAGGAGTTCAAGACCAGCCTGGGAAACATGGCAAAACCCCATTTCTACAAAAAATACAAAAATTAGCTGGGCATGGTGGTGTGTGCCTGTGGTCCCAGCTACTCAAGAGGCTGAGGAGAGAGGATCTCTTGAGTCCACGAAGTCGAAGCTGCAGTGAGCCATGATTGTGCCACTGTACTTTGGCCTGGGCAACAGAGTGAGACCCTGTCTGTGAATTAATTAATTAATTGGAATTATTTTTAAAAAATTTAAAAATGGAAGCCAGCATAAGACTGTTAGTCTATATGCCTGGGGCGGGAGAGAAGCCATGATGAGTTTTTTATTTCATTTTAAAGGTTTCAGTGTTTAATGTTTATTAAATTTAATCTCTACAGCTAAGCAGGATAATAGATGAGTTAATGGAACTCAGACCACATTTAAGAGCATGTGTATTGGGCAATCCCAATTAAACCACAAGCCAAACAACTTCTAGCATTTCCCATGTTTGTACTTTCTTCATTTTCACCTTTGCCCAAGTCATCTGGTTTGACATGGACACCATTGCGTGGGCAGTGATGGAATAGTGTCCTGAGAGTGAGACCAGAGAATCTTCAACAAATACATTGGCGACCCCATCTTTGCCAGCGGTCACATTACCCAAGTCTCCAACCTGCCTCTCTTGATCCTTGGCCCACTGTGGTTTTTGTTTAAAGGATTAAAGTAAGGACCTGCCCTGGTACAGCCTGGTGTATTATCTCCAAACTGATGAACACGAAGTCTGTGCTGGCATTCAGTCAATCCTGTAATGCATTCTGACACCAAAAATGGTCCATTTTCCTTCTGCCCAAAGTGGATGGTGCCCTGCACTGGGCTCTGGCCCTTCAACGTGCACATGACCTTTATCATTAGGACTCCAGGGGCCACACTCTGGTCTGGGCTCTGAGAGGTGCGAGGGAGACAGGAGACACTGCAAGAGATGGCAGCACATGCTGAGTTTCAATTGATGAGCCCGTAACACAGATCACTTTGGCTTCAATATAGGAACAGGTAGGTAAAGAGAGGGGCTGCAGCAGTGGACACTTGTGTATTCCATCAGACTCAGGAGGTGGGGATAATGCCCACTATATTAGAAGGAAACTGTGAGCCAGAGAAGGTTAAAGGACTTTGCCCAAGGGTTGCAGCTAGCAAGTACTACAGCCAGGATTCGAACCCTCTGTCTCAAACTCCAACCTTGCATGGTCCTCGTTGTATTCACCAGTGGCCTCCCTGCTGATGCTGGAAGAATCTTCAGCATCCTGCCTTCTTCCTTAGCACCTCCCAGGGCCGGACTCACATTTGCAAGGCCCACTTGAATTTCATCGAATGAAATCTCTGGCCAAAGCAAGTTATTACATCCAGATTCCCAACTGCTGAGGGGCTCCTTTGTGCCAAGTGTCTAAGAAAACTTTCAAAAGATGATATTTGTGTGTCAACAAGGGTGAAGTGTTGGGGACCTCAAAGAGAAGTTTCAGAAATAGCTGCTGGAGAAAGCCGAGAAGCTTTTCCCGTCCTGAGCACCCTTTTCCCGATTAGCATACAAAAACATTTTTAAAGGAATAACCTTTACTAATAAAATGCTGTAATCTCAATAAGACATTTCAGCAGGGGAATTATTAGATATTAATTCATGCCTAGTTGCACTGACAGCTCTCGGCCATCAACGTTAGCCTAATAGCACACTAGGTGAGAATTAATATGCCATAATTCATGCTCTGTCATGCATTATTGCTTAAATAAGATACATGAAGAATAACCTATTCCGGTGAAATAACTGGGATCCTTAGAGTTCTCCTGGCCAAGTTATAAATAGTTATGTTAGGATCCAGAATTTTTTTCTATTACTAAATTTGAAATAAATTGTAGATATGTATCTTCATCTGTAATTACCGTGAACATTTTTCTTAAGTACTAACATTAAGTTCAGTCATATTCCATGTTTTAAAATTGAACTTAAGCAAAATCACATAATTTTCTTGAGACCAAAATAGAAATTTCTTTCCCCCATATATAATTGTATCTGGTACTCTGGCATACTATCGCTCACAGAAGCTATGACTTAGGAGCAGCAGAATGGGCCCAACTTAGAAAGGTACAAAATAGAAATGGGGGAGTGGCAGGGGCCTGGAGGACATTCCATTTGTGTTAATGAAGAGTTTGTGTCTCTCTGGATAATTATAGTTACTCATGAGTGCCTACGGTTTTCCTAGCAAGTGGGGAGTGGGGAAGTGGGAGGCAATCCCTGTCCTGCAGAAGCTTCGAGCCTCCTGGAAGGAACTGGATTGATGTAAATGACACAGTAACCTTGTCCTCATCAGGTAGCAGGTGAAAAAATGTCAAGACATGAAGAGGAAGACCATGAAGAGGAAGAGTGAACTGAAAGAATTCTGTAGACAAAGCAGTAGACTTACAGAGTTATGAGCTAAATTGGAAAAGGAATGATTCATGCATTGATCATATTTTTATTTGATTTTTTTAGAGATGGGGTCTTGCTCTGTCACCTAGGTTGGAGTGCAGTGGTGCAGTCATGGCTCACTGCACCCTTGATCTCCCAGGCTCAAGCCATCCTTCTCTATAGCTGGGGGCCACAGGCATCACTACCACACCTGGCTAATTTATTTTAGTTTCTGTATAGATGGGGTCTCCCTATGTTGCCCAGGTTGGATCCTATATTATTGAACACCTACTCTATGCCAGTCTCTGTGTTGGACACTTAGCACACAAAGAAGCTGGCAGTCCGGTGAGGGACATGGACACTTACCTGCGATGCCACAGGATGCAAGCCAAAGCCAGGCGATGCCAGAGCTCAGAAGAAAGCTATGCCTATCTCAGACTGGTGATGGGTAAGTTGATCATAGAGAGCTTCCTGGAAGAGGTGATACCTGAGATGAATCTTAAAGGACGAGGAGAAATGAGCCAGGTGACAGATATCAATAGAGAAATGGCAAACAGAAGCCAGATAGTGGCAGATCTCGCAGACCACGGTAAAGGGCTTGCATGTTGTCCCAATGTGATTAATTTTTTCCTTCAGATCCAGCTCCTGGAATTTTGATACCAACATCTCCATTGCAGAAGAAGTCAGGGCTAAAAGTCAGAATTTCAGAGTTATCCGCATTTGAAACCTAGAACATCAGAGTTTCAAGGGTTATTAGAAATTGTCTTACCCATCCTTAAAATACCCTTCTCCATTTAAAAATGGAGAAGCTGAGTTCCAGGAAGGGGAAAGACCTTGTCAAGATTACAACAGGTCTCTGGGATCCTTTTCCAGATGATTTCGTCCTTTTAGTAGAAGATTTTCTATGTGAATGATCAAATAAGGGAACTAACTACGTAAGCAGAGGAGGGTTAGCCTAACTGGAGGAATGAATGGCTTACAACAATGTTTTCTAGACTTCAGGCATTCTCAATCGGCATATATAAATTTTACCATGATCAATGACTTGATATTTTTACTGACTCCATTTTTTTTTGCTTTAATGTATTATTCAAAAGAAAACGCTTATATCACTTCCATAAACGGAAGTTGACCTTCTGTTGCTATATAAAGATGCAAACTTGAAAATTAACTCCATGAACGTCATCCTAAAATTCTAGCCAGATATGGTTGCTCACCTGAGGCCTACTCTCTCCTTTTTAAACAGAAAGATCATCAAATTTTGGAGAGGTGCTAAAGATATATTAGCACCAAATTGAGGCTTTTTGCTTGTTTTTATACGATTGGAAGAAAACAGAAAAGAGAATATTTTTTTTTTTTACTGTGTGATCAAGGTTATTAAGTAACGTCCCCCAGTATCATCTAAAATATGTCATGCTTTAAAAAATACTGGACTAGAAGAGATGAAATAAAATGTGTTGTTACCACATGCCCCAAAAATAGGATATTGCAAGGATTTACTGATGTAAAAGAATGAGAAAATGCCAAACTGGCATATATTTGTTGAAAACTTTATTAAATAATCAGTCAAACCTATTTTAAGAAACTCTTTACAAGAACACTTTCAGTTTTGCTCCTCTGGGAATGAGGGTAGTCCCCTGCCCTGCACCCTGGGATGGTCATGAGGCTTAAATGAGAATGTCATATGTCCAAGGGCTGTGCTTGTACCAATGAGCTGTCTCCAGAAATTTCTGGATCATTTCTCCCACCACAGGAAAGAAACAGGGCACAGTCCCAGAGCAACACCTTCTGGGAAGTGAAGTCTTCTTGTGATGTGTGGGACATCTTGAGGGCACAGCACAATCCAAGCTTGATTTAGGGCCAACCAGGTATCTGTCAACTCCGAAGTGCATGCCCTTGGAGGGACTCCTGGTCTTTTATCTTCCATAGGTCCTAGTTTGGGTTCTCCAAAAGCAGAACCTAAGACAGGGGCTGAGGTGCAGGCATTTTGTTGAGCAATGATCCCAGGAAGCAGGAATGAAGGAGAAGGGAGAAGAGAAAAGGGAAGGAGGGGAAAGAAAAAGTGATTTGGTGACTGCGTGAGTTTGAAGAATAACACAGAATTCACCTTAGTACTATCCTGCCCACAGAATGAAACTAAGATTATATGCACACTCCCATGCCCATTGGTGGAGGGTGGCCTTGGGTGTGGAGAGATGCCACAGGCACACTGGCATTGGATGTGGAACTGTCTACCACCCTAGTGCTGAAATCAGGTGGGCCAAGGGGACATGGCTCAGAGCACAAAAATCATTGCCTCCCTCTCCAACTGTGACAAATCTGGGGGCTATGGAAGTCAAAGGTAAGTTGCAACCCAAGAAGCAAACTTCTTTTTTTTTCTTTCTTTCTTTTTTTTTGAAGACAGAGTCTTGCTCTGTCACCCAGTCTGGAGTGTAATGGCGAGATCTCTGCTCACCACAACCTCCGCCTACCAGGTTCAAGCGATTCTCCTGCCTCAGCCTCCCAAGTAACTGGGATTGCAGGCACCCACCACCACACCAGGCTAATATTTGTATTTTTAGTAGAAATGGGGTTTCACCATGTTGGCCAGGCTGGTCTCAAACTTCTGACCTCAGGTGATCCATCCACCTTGGCCTCCCAAAGTGCTGGGTTTATAGGCGTGCACCACTGCGCCTGGCAGCAAAGTTTTGTATCTTATTCTTAATGGTGGTGAAGGAAGGTGGTTGATGGAATGGATGGAGTCTTGCCTTAGAGTACTCTGACCTCTCTCCACACCCCACCAGGCCTTTCTCAAGGAAGCTGTCTCACCCTTCATCTTCTGGGGACATGCTCCAGTTGGAGAAACCTTTCTTTGGCCTGCCAGGACTCCACTGTCTATTTCAAGCTAACATTGATTTCTTATTTCCTTTGCTATATACCCAGGTGGAGAGGGCTCTTTAGGGCTACTGACTTTAGGGCTCAGTGGCCTCTTTCCACTTGTAATTTGGGATTTGAGTAAGTTGGTCTTGGTGGGGAGTGGAAGGAAAGGAGAGGAAATTGATAAAAGGCCACGGTCAGGACTCAAGGAGGAGCTACTTGTGCACCAGCTTCATTGTCTGTGCCTTTGAACCTCCCCCTGATCGTGGCCCTCTGAGCTTCTGAATGTTTAAAGCAAGGCACAGGTGGAAACTGCATGAGGTGAGGGGTGGGGGCAGGTTCCCTTTGCAAGTCTCCCTGCCCGCTTCTCTTCCCTCCCAGCATGTCTGAAAAGGATGTGGAAATGTCAATTGTCTCCTGGCTCTGTTACTTTGCTAACCCAATCAATCCATATGAAAAGCACAGATTAAATTGACTGATCCTCATATATTTAATGATTGCTGCTATTTGACCAGGATGTGTTTCTCAGGAAGTGCCTGTCACAAGCTATCGATGGTCTTTTAATCCCAAGTTACTTAGTGTTGGGCTTACTTTCTCCCCAAGATGGCCAGTCTCGGGTGATTCCTCAGCTTACACAGCAAAAAGCAAGATGCCAAATGGCTCTTCTTGATATTGGATGACTGGGTTTACTTCCTGGGATATGGATTTGTCAGCAGACACAGCTTCTTGCACATATAATTCCATGACTTCCCACTTTACCTTTGAAATTTCTAAGAAGGTGTCTGCTAATCAGAAAGGATGCTATGAGATTCTTAGATTAAAAAAAAAAATTCTCTAGATTTGTCACTATTTGCAATGCTATTATGTGTGTTATGATAATATTAGTTAGTATTTTTGAAGTCTTTGTTTTACATGTTTTATTTGATTTTATAGTCACAGAAAACCAAAAAGGTTGATATTTTTATTATCTCTATTTGGAGATGAGGATACTGAGGTTAAGAGGTCAAGGAACATTCCTGAGGTCACACAGCTAGCTCGTGGTGGAACTAGAATAGCGACCGTGCTAAACGGCTGCGCATACTGAGGGATTCACCACTGCACGAAGATAATAAAACTCACCTACACTACTGACTGCTATGTGTGATGGCTACAAGCCCTGTGATGAGATCTGATCAAGATGCCAGGTTTCATAATATGGCAGTTACAGTCTCCTTTATTCCTGAGGTTTTTCTCTCTCTCTCTCTTTTTTTTTTTCAAACAGGGTCTCACTCTATGTCCAGGCTGGAGTGGTGCATTGGTACAATCACAGGTCACTGAAGCCTCCACCTCCCCGGGCTCAGGTGATCCTCTCACCTTAGCCTCCCAAGTAACTGGGACTACAGGGACAAGCCACTAAGCGCAGTTAACTTTTGTTATTTTTTTGTTTTGTTTTGTAGGGATGGGGTTTCACCATGTTGTTTAGGCTCGTCTCAAACTCCTGGGCTTAAGTGATCCCCTGCCTCGGCCTCCCAAAGCACTGGAATTAGAGGAGTGAGCCACTACATGCAGCCTCTCTGTCTGTTTGCAGCCTTTGTAATACAGAATTCCCAAGAAGGCCTGATTCCTGGTGAATGCCTTAATTAATAATATTGTAGGAACACTTGTTTTAGTCTGTTCAGGCTGCCATAAAGTACCATAGCCTGGGTGGCTTAACAACAGAAATTTATTTCTCACAGTTCTGGAGGTTGGAAAATCCAAGTTCAAGGGACTAGAAGGTTCAGCGTCTGGTGACAGCCCAATTCCTGGTGCACAGATGGTGCCTTCTCCTGTGTTCTCACAGGGTAGAAGGAGTGAGGGGACTCTCTGGGGTCTTATTTATAAGGGCACTAATCCCATTCATAAGGACCCCATTCTCATGATTTAACACCTCCCAAAGGCCCCACCTCCGAACACCATCACTTTGGGGTGTAAGATTACAACACAGGAATTTTTGGGATACACAAACATTGAGTTCATTGCCAACACTTAATTGCACCATGTATATTTCTACCTTCTCTCCCCATCCAATCCACCCACTTTCTGTCTCCTTCTCTCTCTCTGCAACTGAGTCTGGTAGCACACCTTCTTACTCTCAATGTTTTAAAGACCTGTCTCATATATTCACTGAACAACAATTTACCAAGCACCCACCCCATGCTGACACTGTGCTAGGAAAAAGAAACACATGGTTCCTGCTCCCAGGAAATCACAGTCTAGTTTAGGCGAATGTATAAAAACAGTTGCGGTAGAATGTAGGTCCTGTGGCAGAGACCTGGGGTGCTGTGGTGGCACTGAGGCAGCACGCTTCATCTGGGCCACATGGAGAAGGCCTCCTGGGGGAAGTAGTGTTCGCACTAAGTCTTGAAGAGGGGGTGGCAATAGGCAGATGGAGAAAAGTTTGCATTTAAGGACAATTGGTTTATTTGGAAGCATGGTTCGTTCCTTTAAGAAGTTTAGAATGGCGGCTGGGCACAGTGACTGGCTCACACCTGTAATCCCAATGCTTTGGGACGCCAAGGCCAGATGATTTCTTTTTTCTGTTTGTTTGTTTAGATGGAGTCTCGCTCTGTCACCCAGGCTGGAGTGTAGTGGTGCGATCTTGGCTCACTGCAAGCTCTACCTCCCGGATTCATGCCATTCTCCTGCCTCAGCCTCCCGAGTAGCTGGGACTACAGGCACCCGCCACCACACCCAGCTAATTTTTTGTATTTTTAGTAGAAACAGGGATTCACCGAGTTAGCCAGGATGGTCTCGATCTCCTGACCTCATGATCCGCCCTCCTCTGCCTCGCAAAGTGCTGGGATTACAGGCGTGAGCCTCCGCGCCCGGCCGGCCAGATGATTTCTTGACCCCAGGAGTTCAAGACCAGCCTGTGCAACACAGCAATACCCCATCCTTACAAAAGATTAAAAAACTAGCTGAGCATACTGGCATGCACTTGTAATCCTAGATACTCAGAAGGCTGAGGTGGGAGAATTGCTTGAGCCCAGGAGTTTGAGGCCATAGTGAGCTATGATTGTGCCACTGCACTCCAGCCTGGGTGACAGAGCTCTGTTTCTAAAAAAAATATTAGTTGGTGCACAGTGGCAAGACATGGTGGGAGGCTGGGTAAAGAAGGAGGGAGTGGGGAGCTCTAGGAAACAAGACTGGCAGGTTAAGCGCATTGGACTTCCATCCAATCCAGAGATCCATGGAAGAATTGTGGGCATGGCAGTGAGTGAGAGAAAGCATACAGCTCATAGCTGAGCATGTGGCTTCAGCCATGGAGGTTCAAGGCTGGACTCTCACTCAAGAGCTGTGTCACCTTGAGTTAGTGTGTGTCACACCTCACTAAGCCTCCAAGTCCTTATTTGTCAAGTAACAAAGGCATCTCAGAGGGTAGCTGCAAACACTAAAGGAGATAGAGAAGGCGACTTAGTACCAGCGTTGGAAACATAGTTAGTGCTAAATAAACAGCAGCTGCTTCCATGAGCAGATTTGCATTTTAGAAATTTTGTACTGGAAGGGATGTATTAGAAGAAATCCAGGCTGGAAGTGGGGAGATAAATTAGGATCCCAATAGGACAAACAGGCATGAAATGGCAGGAGCCCGAGTGAAGGCATCGACAGCGAATGGAGATTCTGTAATAGTCTGTTCTCACACTGCTAGGAAGAACTGTCCGAGACTTGGTAATTTATGATGAAAAGAGGTTTAATTCACTCCCAGTTCTGCATAGCTGGAGAGGCCTCAGGAAACTTACAGTCATGGCACAAGGCAGAGGAGAAAAAAGACACCTTCTTCACAGGGTGGCAGGAAAAAGAAGTGTGGAGCAAAGCGGGGGAAGCCCCTTATAAAACCATCAGATCTCGTGAGAACTCACTCACTATCATAAGAATAGCATGGGGGTAACTGCTCCTGTGATTCAATTACCTCCCACCAGGTCTCTCCCAGGACATGTGGAGATTATGGAAACTACAATTCAAGATGGGATTTGCGTGGGAACATAGCTAAACCATATCAGTTACTAAGGAGGAGACATGAAGCAATGGAGATGTTAAGGGGTCAAAGTGGCCGTCAGTGGTGAGAAATGGATGAGGGAGATGGAGGCATCTAGGGTGACTTCCTCATTTCTGGTCACTCCCTGAGACAGTTATTATGGAAAAAGGCACAGTCTAGGGAGCAACATGAAGAGTTCTGACTGGGAGGTGTTGGGTTTGAGGCACCTAACGGCTCCTCTGGGATGCTGCCTGAAGACAGATCTGGACTCCTGAGAACCTCCTCCTCCCTAAAGGATTGAAAACTCCTCCTGGCCTGGGGCACAATTTGTTCTTCTTTTGTACCTTCCAGAGAATGTCCCTCAGGGCTGGGTCTATCCTGTAAGGAGACCCTTTAAGGAACCGATGGCCACCTCCTGCAAGAAGCTTCTCTGATCATTTACCAGCTCAGAGCTCTCTCTCTCTCCCTTGGGCTCTTACCACGTGGCTTCTTCTTTAGGGGCCATTTTGCAGGTGTTACCCATGGGCATGTTTGATACTCCTGTGCCTTGTCTCCACTAGATTATAAACTCCTGGGTGGGGGAACGATTCCTTTTCTCTCACATTCCTCCAACCCTAGCGCAAGGCTGGGATCTGTCAGCTGCCAACTGGCTTACTGATGGGTGAATTCTGTCCCCGAGAGAAAACTCTGAGGCTTTCTGCTTTGTCTTCTGCATCTACAAAAATAGAGAATTTGCCCTTAATCCATGTGGAAGGGAACATCCGACCAGGAATGAGAGCCATGGAAAAGATCCTGAGACATCTGCCCTGAGCTCACAGGACCAGCATTGTTAACATGGTAGCTGACAGCATGGAGGTCCCCAAGACCTCCCCAAGGGAGCTCTCAGAGGCAGATGCATTTGTAGCTCAGCCCTGACTCCTGGTTTGTAAACACACAGTTGTAGAGTCCCAGTTTCTGAGAAGGTGAAGACCATGTAAGAGCTGCTTCCTTTTATGGCTTTATCCCGCGCTTTCTTACCCTGACCTTCCATACATCATTCTTGACTCCTCCCACCCCACATTTCTGCCTTCTGTATTTGATCTATGGACTATAAGTAGATATAATGAAATGCCAAGTTTCTTTAAAAAGAATCCTCTCTCCCCTGCTCACTGCCAACACCAAAGATTTGACCTGGGGATCGTCCAGTAGCAGACAATAATGCTCTGCTCGCTTGTATTGGGCTGGGGCATGTTGCCTGCCTAAAGTCTTGAAGACCTGGAGTCCCTGTTTGCTACGTGGTTTCGCTAACCATTTCTCTTAACCTGTATTTATTTTCATTTTGCTCACAGGAAGCCACAAATAACTTGTTTAAAGGTAACATGAAAAACTGAGCAAAGTGGCTCCCTTCCCTTCCCTAGCTCCTGCTTCAGCAAAGAGACAAATCTGGAGTAAGAAGGATGTTGGTCTTGGTCCTTTCTGGCTTGCAAATGTGACCCCATCAGGTCGCATGGAAGAGCTCTGTTCCTTTACTTGTGGGGAAGGTGAGCTCCAGGGTCCCATGAGCCTAGACTGTCTGCTCCTTTCTAACCCAGGACTTTAACCTTCTTCATTAATCAAATTAATCAAAGGGTTACAAGGTCATCTCACATTTCCCTTATCAGGGCTTCCACCTTCCCTTCTGTAAAATAATGGATTAGATCAGGGGTTCCTATTGGAAGAGTTTACATATCGAAACTGACAAGCAAGAGAAGGTTGGCAAATTCTACAGCCCTCTTTCTTCTGGCTTAATTTAGAGGTGGCTCCAGGAGCAATGCTCTGAGGTTCCATGGAAGTCGTGATCTTGCTCTGCTCCCAGCCCACCTCTCCTGCAAAGTCTAACCAGACCATTAGCTGCAGGCCACTCCCTCACCCCTACCTGTGCCTATACAATTCTCTGTCTGTGAGAGAGTTTCTCAACCTTGACACTATATTTTGAACCAGATAGTTCTTAATTCCTTGTTGTGGAGGCTGTCCTATGCATTGCAAGATGTTTAGTAGCATCCCTGGCCTCTACCCACCAGATGCCAGTAGCAGCTCTCCCTAGTTGTGACATCTCCAGACATTGCTGAATGTCCCCTGGGCAGGGGGACTGCTAAATCACCCCTGGTTGAGAATCATGGTCTATAACATTATTGAATCAGGCTGTACTTATTATTTGTCTCTTGCAGCAACTCTGGGCCCAGACTGTGATTATTCATTTCTGTGGCACAGAGTAAGCCCCTGGAATTAATGACACTGGTGAGAGACAGTAGGTGTCTGGATCAGATGAACTTTTTGTACTTCTTGCACCATATTCATCCTTTTATTAATAAATATTTGTTAATCACTGGTAGGTGCCTGGTACCTCTGTTCTGAGGGCACACTACAGAATGTGGCAGTCAAGGGCAAGGACCTTGTGGAACTTTCTCAAAGTCCAGTAGGGATAGGGTGGTGGCAGGAGATATGCAATGAATAAATAAGCAAGATAATTTCTAGCAATAATTAGCCCCATGAAGAAAATGTTTAAAGGGCCACGGATAGAGAGTGATTAGGCTGCAGCTGTCTCAGACTAGGTGGTTATACGGGTCAGCTCTCTTGGAAGGTGTCATGTGGGCTGTTGCTAAAACTTAGGATGGCAGAGGTGCTTGTAAAATATTCACCTTTGCTATTCATCCATTTCCTAGTACCTGGCACTTAGTAGGTGTTCAGTAAATGTTTGTAGGTGGGGTGAATGCTGTCTCTTTTCTGTGCAAGGGAGTGCTGCCGATACCCATTGCCCTTTGAATTCTAGTGTAAGTTCTAGAAACATCAGCCAAAAGGGTGTGAGTGTACAATGTCTGTGGGCAAAGTCTGAATCAACCCCTGAATCATCCTGTCTCCATTAGGTTCTGTTTTTACAAAAGAGAGTTTCTTTGAAATAGACGGGACAGTAATCGCCTCTCCAAATCAATCCTTTAATCATACGTCAATCATCGTAGTTATTTAAAACCTGAAAGCGCATCTATACACTCTGGCCATTTCCCGGCCCAGGTGTGAACCCCAGGAACGGCTGCGGGAAATATTCGAGCTTCCCACTCAGTCATCTACCTCGCGATCAAATGCGCTCTGAGGATGGGGTAACAAGACTATTGTGCTTGGATAAGAAGATCCCCATCCCGGCCCCCACCCCGCAGCAGGGGGGAAGGAAAAAGAGCTTAATCATTAATAACACTAACTTGCATTTCTAGAGCCTTGAAAATGAGAAATTTGCCCTTTTTTCCCTGGGAGTAAATTGGGTCAGAGTGTTCCCAGAATTTACATTTCAATTAAAAATACAATAATAACACATTGTGCTAATAGTGAATGATTCCGACTCAGGGGAAGATGACACCGCCCGCTACTTTGTTAATGAAAAGCCCCCTTCATTCGGACGGGCCACACATCAGCGGTAACAAATCCCCTGTCTAGTTCTGGGTCTCGGGCCGGGTGGAATGGGCAGGGAGGGGTGGGGCTGGGGGAGGTAAGTGAGTCACCACCGCCCTGCCGGGGCTTCCAGGAGAGGCAGGCGAAACAGGCTGCCCAAAGCTGGCCTTTGGTTCTACCCCCAAGTCCAGCTTTCAAAACTAAACCTGACTATGCTTTGACATCAAAGCTTTAAAAAATTAAATCAATTGAGATTTTTTGGGTTTGTTTTTGTTGTTTTTATTTCAGCTATTGCTGATGGCATCGGAGAGCTGCCATGGACCCCTCCCCCAGGCCTTTGTGAGTGGATTTAACTTTAAAAACATCTCCCGTTAGCCTCTGAGTCTGGAATCTGATAGAAACTTCAGCCCAGGGCTGCAGGCAACCTGAGTGCCTGGTCTTGCTGCTTCTTTGAGAAAAAGCCACTTGTCTGCCCAGGATCGTCATGGTGAAGCTAAGGCCGTGGCTGTTTTTGAGAAGGCCCCTGCCACACTGGTTTTTAGAGTTGGTCTACGAATCCCCCAGGCTTGTGTCCTTATCCAGATGTAGATGATCTGGGAAAGTAAAAGCAAAGAGGGCCTCAGCAGGAGGGCCCCTCGGAGGCTGCTGCCTCCAAGCGGGAAGGGGGTTTGCCTCAACAGAAACAGGTGGAAGATTTTTGCTCACAGATTGTTTCTGAAAATAAATAATCCAGTTTAGTTCTGTTCTCATTAAAAAATAAACTTATTTTCTATTTTTTACTTTTTCACAATGGGGTCTCGCTATGTTGCCTGGGCTGGTCTCAATCTCCCGGGCTCAAGCAATGCTCCCTCCTCAACCTCCCAAAGGGCTGGGATTACAGGCGTGAGCCATCGTGCCTGGCCAAAAAACAAACTTTATGTGTGGAAGAAAGACTATCACTCAGCACTCTCTCTCCGGGGAAGGGAGGACTTCAACAGCGTGTGTACATGCAGTGGGCTGGCAGCCTTCAGGGAACCATGGATGTCGGGATACAGACCCCAAATCAAATCAGGTGATGCAACAGAACCCTGGCAGGCCTGGCGTCCCTATTTTTCCCATGGGCTAGGCCAAGTAAAGTAAGGGGAACATCCCAGGATACGTTAAATGCAGGCAGCAAATGCAGCTGGTGCCTTCCATTGTGCATTATTAAAAATCTTTTAGTAAATTAAAAAATGTGTCTATATAAAGAATGAAGATGAAACGCCTCAAGTTCCTAAGATATTGGAAACTAGAAATGCACTCTCCTCCAAAAAACAGGCCAGGCATGGTGGCTCACACCGGTGATTCCAGCACCTTGGGAGGCTGAGGTTGGTGGATCGTTTGAAGTCAGGAGTTCGACACTAGCCTGGCCAACATGGTGAAACCCCTTATCTACTAAAAATACAAAAATTAGCTGGGCATGGTGGCCCGCACCTGTAATCCCAGCTACTAGGGAGACTGAGGCAGGAGAATTGCTTGAACCTGGGAGGCAGAGGTTCCAGTGAGTTGAGATCGTGCCACTACACTCCAGTCTGGGCGACAGAGCAAGACTCCATCTCAAACAAACAAACAAGCAAACAAACAAAAAAACTAACAGTGAGTGCCTTGCACGTCTTCTGCAGCCCAACTGACATGGGATGGGCCAGGAACTGGCCTTGACTGCAGGCTCCTCTTCACCTCTGTAAGAGAACTGCAGAGCTCCCCTATCCTGAGCCTGGGCCTCTCTCTCTCAGTTTCTGAATCACTGAAGGAAGACAAAGGTCACCGAGGTTCAGGTCCTCAAGTCTGAGGTCTCATCATTATCAGAGTGTAATTAGCACTCTCAGATAGTAACACTCAGTTTGCTATACTTCTCGTTTTACCCCAAAAGTTAGGCCGAGGTACCCTGAGTAGAGATGATACAGGAAGGTGGCATTAACTAACGTTGGTCGATTATTTCTCTTTCATCATCCTTAAGAATCCAAGCCCCCACACTGACCCTGGCCCTGAGAACCCAGCCACACCTCACCATCTGATAATATTTGAGGAGCCAGATTTTGACTCTTTCTGTCTTTCTGATCACCTGCCTGGGTGAATGCTAGCTTGTCTTTGATGCCTCTCTTGTGTTTTCCAATCTCGTTTTTAAATAAATATCAGGTCCCAGGCTCAGAGCTTTGAACAGGCAACAATATCCAGTGAAAATTAAAACAAATTGTTTTGTGCTAATTGAATTATTTTTAATTCATTGCAAGTATGATGTCAAAATGTACACAATTGTTGTTTCATATATAGCTTAATAGTGCAAGGCTCATAGTGAACGAGGCTTATCATAAACAGCAGGCCCCTGGGGTTGACCCACTCAACCCCAGAATGTTAGTTCCCTGAAACAACCACTGTCAACTTTTATAACTGTTCCTTCTGTATTTTTTCCCTCTGTACTTTTAAATGATATGCTGATACTACTCTCTCCTGATTTTCTGGACATCACAGGTAGATATTATTAATTTCCCACTATGAATGAGTGGTTGTGTCTTTCTCATATGTATCTCCCCTCTTTCCAACTCCCCACCAAAAGTTTATTGCATTTTATTTTAGTATTAAATCCAGATTTAGTGTTTTATTATGATGAATGGGGCAGAGACCATTCCCAGCTTAGTTGAGTAGTGTTTTAGGATGTCATTCTTTCCTGGTCTCTGCCTCCTTTTGCTGGGCTTTCTTTGACTGTCTGGGTGACTCTTCCCACACCCTCCAGGAGCTCTGTACAAAGGCCTTCAATCCAATTTTACACCCGGCCACCCCTGTCAGTTAAGCTGTCAGCTCCATTTTTTCCTGGAGACATCCCTCCTGGAGTTGTTCATCCTATGACCCCATCCGATCTCAACGCTCCCCAGGCCTACAACACAGCTGTCATCAGGGACTTCCCTCGGCTGTTGTTCTGTGCAGGAGCCCTACAATCGGGACCCATGTCTTCAGTTTTCTTGATTTACTCCTTTGTTTTGGTGGAGCATATCCTCTGATATATTCCCCATAAAGGGTATGTTGGAGGGAAATTTTCAATATGTTACATACCTAAAAATAAGAATTATTAATAGATTATATTGGATTGATAGTTTGGCTGTGTATAAAATTCAAGAGTCAAGGTAATTTTCTCTCCAAATTTTATAGCCACTATTCTAGTGGCTTCCAGTGTTGCTGAGGAAAACTCCATTGCCTCACTGATTCTCAGTTTCTTATGTATGTGACCTGGGTTTTTGCTGTTGTTGTTGTTACTGTTTAATTTTGATCTTTGTTTTCTCTTTGGAAGATTTTGGGCTTTTTGCTCTATTCCTGGTGCTCTGAAATTTCATTGGGATACTCCTTGGTGTATGGTTGTTCATTTATTCTGTTAGGTGCTCAGTGAACTCTTTCAATCAGAACACCAAAGTCTGTACTTTCTGGGAAGTTTTCTTGCATTATTTCTTTAATAATTTTCTCTCCTCTGTAGCTTTCTTTCTTTTCTTTTCTTTTCTTTTTCCTTTTTGGTCTCTGGACTGGAATATCTATTTTTCAGATGGCAAACCTAAATGAATCCACTAATTTTCTTATCCTTTCTCTGCTCTCCTCCATCATTTTTGGCCTTTTTTTCTTAATTTCTGGGGGTTCCTTTTTATAGTTTTGTGTTTCTATTTCATGGATGGAATATCTTTTCTTATCTGAATTATAACAGAAGCTGCCCACACAATGTCCTTTTGGGGTTCTTACCATTTTAGTGCACACAGGCCAACTTCTCATCACCTAAGGAGAGTGTGACACCCGCATAATAAAACACCAAGAATTGGTCACTGTTGTTAGTTGCATTTTCAACTTTTACAGTGTTATACAATTATTTTGATAGTGGAAGGACTGATTTCATTATCAACCTCCCCAAATAATAAATATTCCATCTTCTGGGAAGCAAGAGGAGTGGTCCCTGGCTGGAGATGGTGGGAGAGGGACTCCGATTCTAATTCAGACTTTCTGTCAATCCACCTGACTTTAGACCTACCTTAACTCTCATCTCTCCAGAAGCCTTTCCAGGGTGTCATGGATCAGAACTGCTCAATTCTTTGCTTCTTTTTTCCCAGGCCTACATGTCAGTTAATCTTAATCCATTTTCTCACTAGCCTCCAAAATTTTGTTGCTATCTACCATTTGCTCTCTGCTCCTATTCTGTTCTTTTTGGCACTGTGGATTTATGCCTTTTTGTTTTTTATTTCTTAACTGTCATTGTATGAGGTTTTGGGAATGCATAGAGTAAAGCATTTGTGGCTAATCCACAGCGAACTTCCCTTGGGCTTATTTTTATGGTTATTGTCTACTGATGAGGTGCAATATTCATCTTCCAGTTTGGGCAACAATAAAAAGTTTTCTTTAAAATAAATACTTTCTTTTTCTACAAAAGTGAGTCAATTCATTTAAAATATTAAATATATTGTGGAATATGGCCAAAATCACGATGGTACGAAGAAAATGACAGGAATTTGGGATTTACGGAATTAGAACCTAGTATTCTCTTGCTGCGGCAGATAAGGGAACCCTCTGTGGGGCTTTCTTCCCTGGAATGGCCACTGACTCTGATGCTGAGGTGCTCACTGAATTCATAATCAGAGATGGCAACAATGTCCCGTAAGTCAAGGTCAGAGTAGGCCTGGGAATGTGTGACCCCTAAAGACTGACTAACTTCAAGACTAACTTCAGGATGGGCCCATGGGGAAGGGAGTTGAAGTTGGGAGCACAGCCAATATGTGGTTTCTGGCCACTTGTGATAGGTCACTGCCTGGTCATCTGGCCTGAGGTCAGTGTGGTTCCTGTAGCAGTGTGACTCAATGTGATCCTCTGACTGGGGAAATGAGGCATGTGCCCAGGGCCCTGCTAACAATACTCCTGGACACATTCAAGCATCAGAGTGGACTACAGAGGTTGATGCAGGGGCTGTTTCTGAGTGGACCTGGTACTTCTTCGTCAACCATGCTGATGACCCAGGCAGCTGAACAGTGGAGATGGAGCATTCTCATGGTGTCCACCTCCCAGGAGCCACTTCATTTTTACCAACGTCTCAGGCACACTGGGCTGTATCTGCTACCTCTACCGGCAGAGAATCCCAGCCAAGTGAAGTGGGCCGATGTCCTCACTCAGTTATTGCACTTCCATACTTCAGCAGGGTGGAAAGGGGGGATTTCCATCCTGTGTCGAGTAGATATC
This sequence comes from Papio anubis, assembly GCF_008728515.1. Lineage (NCBI taxonomy): Eukaryota > Metazoa > Chordata > Mammalia > Primates > Cercopithecidae > Papio > Papio anubis. The sequence continues at coordinate 38,765,166 of NC_044993.1, forward strand.
CAGAAGTAGGGGCTGGCTGGGGATCTGCTTGTGCTGTTTGGGCATGTGGTGGTGTGAATAAAGGGCATTGATGAGTCTTTGTGTCTAATGAAAAGAAATCATTCCTGCAGCTCCAGAGGTTCTGGCTGCAGATTGCCTGGGGGTTATTTGTTCATTTAAGTGAATGAAGTAATGGACAGTGCAGATGTCTGAAAATTGCCAGGTTTGTTCTCTTTTTGCTTACCTGGCCCTCCTGGGTACCATTACTCTTCAGCACCCACTGCAAGGGCGATTTTGCCAATTTATCTCTGTTAGGTTAAACCGATCCACTCCCAGGCTGGGTAATGGGAATGGAGAGAGAAGGAGGTTTCCTTGGTCTTTAGGCACAAGCTGGGGAGCCAAGAAGGAAGCCTAGTCCTGGGACTCTGGTTCTCCTTTGAGGGTATGCAGTTGTCAAAGCAGAGAAGGTTCCAGTTGGAAAGGAGCTTAGAGGCTAGGGTGGAAAGGAGAGGCTGAGTGGATGTGACTTTGGGTTGTTTTTATTTCAAGATAGCAGCTTCATTGTTATCTGTTTTACTTTTTCATTTATTTATTTATTGTTTTTTTGAGACAGAGTCTCACTCTGTCACGCAGGCTGGAGTGCAGTGTCATGAGCTCAGATCGTTGCAACCTCTGCCTCCCAGGTTCAAGCGATTCTCCTGCCTCAGCCTCCCGAGCAGGCATGTGCTGCCACACCCAGCTAATTTTTGTATTTTTAGTAGAGATGGGGTTTCACCATGTTGGCCAAGATGGTCTGCCTCTATCTCTTGACCTCGTGATCCGCCTACCTCAGCCTCCCAAAGTGCTGGGATTATAGACGTGAGCCACCGCGCCCAGCCACCTGCTTTACATTTTAAGTTTCTGAAAAGGATTTTGATAGATATAGTTGCTATACATTAATTTGAAAACCATTGCCCTGACCCAACCTGCTCCCTGTACAGAGCAGATATCTGATGCTTTGAGAGATCAGTGTTGTCATACCTTGAGCCTGGTTTTTGTCTAATATGAAGATACAAAGTGTGTCCAGTTGTATTTTGCAAAAATGGCAATAGTAACAGTTCAGGTCTAACATGCTCTTTCCACATTGTGTCACTCACTGTCAAAATATGGAGGCTATTTCTCTCCCCTTGAACCTGGGCAGGCCTTTTGACTGCCTCAGCGAATAGAAGGTGGTGTGAGTGACGCATGACTTCTGTGGCTAAGTCAGAAAAAGGGCTATGACTTCTTCCTGGCTCACTTGCTCTTTTTCTCTGTCTCTTTGAATATTGTGCCTTTAAAGCCCTGAGCTGACGTGTACAAAGTCTGGTTACTGTTAAGCCACCATGCTGCAGAGACCAGCCAGGGATCGAGAGGCTCCAGCAGCCCCGGCTTTCCCAGCTCCAACTAGCTGAGCCCATGCACCACGCAAGTGAGTGTGGAAGGCAGCAGGATAATTCCAGCTCCAGCCAGTCTGATTGCAACCCTTGCCCACCCACCCACCTCCCATGCAAGAACTACCCAGTTGAGCCCAGTCAACCCCTAGGTGCATTGAGAGAGAATGATAAGTCATTGTCATTGCTTTAAGGAGCATTTTGTGGTGCTTTGTTAAGCAGAAAGAGACAGCCAGAACATTAGCAAGTACACCATGGTGAGATGGGATGATCCAACATCTTCACCTTCCGGAGGAAGATCTAAGATTTTCCCTCTTCTTCATTTTCTCCTCTCACATCTGAAAGATCTGTCCCATAGGGGTCAGTTCAGTCTAGAGCGTTGGACTTGATGAATACATTTCTTCTATGTCTTTGCTTGTTTCAAAGGGAAAGAGTCTGGCTGGGCTGGATATTAAAGCTATCATCAGAGTCAGTGTATTTCGTTGGGTTGTATGAAGGCTGGCTCACCTTCAGCCTGTAAACTTTTTTGCTTGATAGGGGTCTATTGATTACTTGTTACCTTCCTGCCACTGTGCTGCTCATCCCAGGAAAGGAAAAGTAGGTGGAGCCCAAAATCTACCTTCAAGGGGCTTTTCATCTTACAGAGGAGATGAAGATCACAAGGACTAACTTGAAAAGAGGTGTAATGGAATGAAATAAATAGAAAGACAAGCCTGGTGATGTGCAAACTTGGAGTAAAAGATAAGTTTTACTTGGGGCTTTTGGGAAGACTTGAATCTGGCTTTAGGGCCGGATAGAAATTTGCTTGGGAAAAGGGCAGGCAGACAGAGAAAGCCTGAATGAAGCTTAGGTATGGAACTGTGTTTGGGGGATTGGGAAGAAAAAGTATGGAAAAGGATTAAAAGTGGCAGATGAGATTAGCTGGGGAGAGAAAAGGACTATAAAACCCAGGAAGAAATGCAGTTACTACATCAAAACTAAGCATTTGATTTGTTCAAAGACATTATGGACAATCAGCTGAGGTTGACAGCCTGGGAGAGCAAAGGCCTAGGCAATGCACAGGGGCCGATGTGCCCAGGGGAGATGCCCAACCTCCTGATAATCAGCAAAATAGAAAGAAAAACAGGTGGGTTTCATTTGATTCCCATAAGATTGTAAAAAAAAAAAAAACCTAGAAAAGTTGAATAATACCAAATGTTGATAATGATGTGGGCACATTATATGACCAGTCATGGACTGCTGGTGGCCTATGAATCGACATGGCCACCCTGGACAGTAATCTGGTTTCAAGTATGAAACTGAATATATGTAGACCTTGAAATCTTTTCATCTTGGCTCTGACCTCACCCCTAGGCAAACTGTTCTAGATATACCAGGGGCCAGTTGCTGTGGCTCATGCCTATAATCCAGCACTTTGGGAGGCTGAGGCAGGTGGATCAACTGAGGTCAGGAGTTTGAGACAAGCCTGGCCAACATAGTGAAACCCCGACTCTACTAAAAATACAAAAATTAGCCAGGCATGGTGGCACACGCCTGTAATCCCAGCTACTCGGGAGACTGAGGCAGGAGGATCGCTTGAATCCAGGAGACGGAGGTTGCAGTGAGGTAAGATAGCACCACTGCACTCCAGCCTGGGTGACGGAGTGAGACTCTCTCTGTCTCTCTCTCTTTCTCTCTCTCTCTCTCTCTCTCTCTCTATATATATATATATACACACACACATACACATACACACACACACACACATACACACACACACATATATATACACACACACACATATATATATACCAGGATACTCACTGCAGCAGTTTCTGAGGCAGGGAGCTGGGGGTGATCTGGTTATCCATCCCTAGAGCAACTCAAAGATGAAAATTCTGTGGAGATGTGCATTTAGAAGTAGAATAGATCCATCTTAAAGACACGGAGTTTAGTGGAAAGTCAGAAACAAAGAGTTCTACGGCTCTATAATTTATATTAATGTAGGACATAGACACAGAAAACACTCTGCATTTTACTAGGAAACATATTCGAGAGAATATTTATCAAACATATGACTAGGGTGCCTAAGAAGAGGTGAGGGAGGATCCAGGGGATCAGAGATTTAAAATAAAATAAAATAAAATAAAATAAAATAGAATGATGAAAATAGTGCACTGGGCACATTGGCTCACATCTGTAATGCCAGCACTATGGGAGGCCAAGGCAGGTGGATTGCTTGAGCTCAGGAGTTTGAGACCAGCCTGGGCAACGTGGCAAAACCCCTTCTCTACAAAAAATACAAAAATTAATCAGGCATGGTGGCTCATGCCTGTGGTTCCAGCTACTTGGGAGACTGAGATGGAAGGATTGCTTGAGCCCAGGAGGTTGAGGCTGCAGAGAACAGAGATTGCACCACTGCACTCCAGCTTGGGCAACAGAGTGAAACCCCGTCACAAAAAAAGAAAAAAAAAATTGGTGGACCACTTACCTAGGAGTGGGCTGTCTCAAATCTTGGCACCTGAAGTTAGAAAAACATAAAATGGTAAGAAAATGATTAAACACACACACAGCACCAGGCAGAAAGGTGGGAGGTCAGTAAGTGTGGTTTTTGTTTTGTTTTGTTCTGTTTTGTTTTTTAAAGGAGGTCTCGCTCTGTTGCCCAGCTGTAGTGCGCTGGCTTGGCTCTCTGCAACCTCCACCTCCCAGGTTCAAGCAATTCTCCTGCCTCAGCCTCCCCAGTAGCTGGGATTACAGGTGTGCGCCACCCCACCAGGTTAATTTTTGTTTTTAGTAGAGACAGTGTTTTGCCATGAGCCAGGCTGTTCTTGAACTCCCAACCTCAGGTTATCCGCCTGCCTCGGGTTCCCAAAGTGCTGGGATTATAAGCATGAGCCACTGTACCTGGCCAATAAGTGTGTTCTGAATGAGTAAAGACAGTCACGTGGTGTTCAGGTCATTTCAGGGCTTTTGTCATTTTAGGGCCCTGCAAGATGAGAACTTGGGCTCATCAGAGAAAGGTGGAACCATTTGCTGTGTGCTCATTTGAAGGCTCAAGGCTTACAACATGTTTGGCAAAGATTTCCATCCAGTCTGGTTAAAATGACTTGGTGCCTCTAGGGGGAAGCAAGTATTATCTGAAAAAATTCACTTACATGAAACTGCTCCTCCTCTGACAGGGGTGGAAAAATGAAGCCTTCCTGTAATTGTATGTAAATTGGGCTTCTAAAGTGCTTGAAAAGTTTGGAGTCTTGAGTAGGCTAAATGTCACCCCCTGCAAGTTTCTTCACCCTCTTAATTTGCTTAGTAAATCTCTTTTTTTCAGAGTGTGAATTACAGTAAAAGTGGTTTATCTCTTTGGCATTCTGTCAACCAGCCCTGGGGTGCAGGACCATGGAAATGATAATGGATGCTATTGGTGGTGACCCCAGGCTTTCCCAGGATGTGGCAGGCTTCTGAGTCATCTTAGAAAGTTGAAATGAATTTCTGCAGAGTTTTAGCTTTGAATAAATGTTATATAAACTGAGCCTCAGAGAACTGGCTATTTGTGTGTGATGGTACACTTGGAAACTATTCAAGCAAGGATTTGACTGGCCAAAATACTCATCTCCACTAATCACTCATGGTTAGAAATGAAAGTGAAGGAAGGGTATGCTCGCTTTGTGTGTTTTCTGTTATGGCTCAGTCACCTTGTGGTAGATTCGAGGTGGCCACAGATTCTTGTCACTTTCCCCCCTGAGAGGTGGAGTTTATTTTTCTGCCCCTTTGAAAGTGGGCTGCCTCTGACTGCTGTAACCCTAGACGGTGATAGAAGTGACAGAATGCCAGGCCTAGATTTAAGAGGGCTGGCGATTTCCACCTTGGCTGTATTGTAACACACAGTCTGTAACACCACACTCATGGTGGTGGGCCCAACCACCTGCCAGGAAGTCAGAGCTGGCCTCATGGAGAGACTACATGGAGAGAGGGAAGGCCCAGCCTGCCAGCCATCTCTGCCCATGTGCCGGGCATAGGAGAAAAGTCATCTTAGACGATGGCTGCATCTGTCTGAGAGATCCCAAACAAGAAGAGTAGAATGGTAACCATAATAACTGGCTGGTGCTTTAAGCTACTAGATTTCGTGATTTGTTAGGCAAACAATAGGAACTGAAACAATACTATTTTTTCCCATTAATTTTTTGTGGATACATAGTAGATGTATGTACTTCTGGGGTACACAAGATGTTTTGATAAAGGCCTGCAATGTGAAATAAGCTCATCATGGAGAATGGGGTATTCATCCCCTGAAGCATTTCTTCTTTGAGTGACAAACAATCCAATTACACTCTAAGTTACTATTGATGAAACAATACTTGGTTTTGTTTTCAACTGAGAAGCTATCAAAAAATACATTAATTCATATAAAAACAATCGATAACTCCCTTACGTAAGTAGAATTTTTATTAATGTTTTTCAATTTCTTAAAAATATTTTATTTTGGTAAAACTCACATAGCATAAAATTTACAATTTTAACAATTCTTATGTGTATAATTCAGTGGCATGAAGTACAATCACATTGTTGTGGAATCACCACCATTCTCTGTCTCAGAACTTTCTTAGCATCCCAAATCGAAACTCTGTACCAATTAATACAAACTGCCCATTCTTCCTTCCCCAGTCCCTAGCATCCAGCATTCTACTTTCTGTCTCTATGAATTTGACTACTCTAGGGGGATAATCCTTGTGGTTTTAACCTCTGTTTTGTAAAACACCTTATCCACAGTGATAATGTTATGTACTGACTGAGTCATGTGATGCCCAGATATCTGATCAAACATTATTCTGGGTGTTTCTGAGAGGCTGTTTTTGGATGAGATTAACATTTAAACCTGTAGACTGAATCAAGCAGATTGCCCCTCCGTAATATGGGTGGGCCTCATCCGATCAGTTGAAGGCCTGAATAGAACAAAAGTCTGACCCTCTGCTGAGTAAGAGAAAATTCTCTGGTCTGACAGCCTTCAAAGTAGAGCACCAGACCTTCCTGGTTCTATAGAAGCTTCCAGTCCTTGGACTGGAACATCAGCTCTGCAGATTTTGGACTTGCCAGCTTCCATAATCATGTGAACTAATTCCTTATAACAAATAAACTATTTTTACATTTATATCTACATTCATATATTACCTATGGGTTCTGTTTCTCTAAAGAACTCTGATATACCCCCTATGGCCTGTATTGAGATTTTTCACTGCAATATGGCAATTTGGAAACCAAGTTAGATCTAATGTTTCCACCTAACATTTGTTGCTATTACTCATTTATGCCATATTCAGACACAGATGTCTGCAGGGGCTTCCTTGGTAAGAAAGGAAGAAGCTGTTTTCTTGAAGGTGACTAGGAGAAATCAATGGGTAGTGTAGTATGTCTTTGCAATAGTTTCAGCTGAAACATCTGCTTCCCAGTAATGACTCAAATTCTCCGTGTTTAGGCCACCTACTAGACTAACCAGAACCAGACACATGGAGAAGGTAAAGTAAAGCAAAAGTGAAAGGCTAACAGTCAAAGATGGACTTGTGTGTTCAGATTTAGAGACACTACATTTATCTAATAGTCATTAACAGCTTCCTTCCAAGTCTTACTCCCCTTTGTAGGCAAGCAAAGAATTGGTAAGTTAGCCAGTGAAGCCCAAGGGAGCTCTATCACCATCTTACCCTTCAAGGAACTGGAAAATGCTGCTTGCTAAACTACACTGAAATATTTTTATCTTCATATCTGCCTACACAGGTAGTATTTTCTCCCTGTCTGCATTCATACTTGGTAAAGTTTTGCTTTGAAATACAGGAAAAGGGATCAACAAATGTGATCTGTTCCACACCCTTGTAATTGAACTCTCTTGTGTTTTTCACAAATGGTTCATGTGTGTTCATCTCTGGATTAGTGAGGCTCAGGCCAGGAAAGCAGAATCCAGCCTAAATACAATAACGAAACGAATTTAATGTAGGGGTTGTTTACACAGGTGATAGAAGAGGGAGAAGCTAAGCAGGGGACAGTGTGAAAATCAGATTAGAAATTGCAGGAAGCCACTTCTGCCTCTAGGTCAAAGGGAGGAGGTGGATCGAGAGTCCAAGATGGAAGCTGGAATCACAGTGGGCTGTCAGATTCTAATTCCAGAATCTGGAATTAGGGAGGGCAGTGAATCCCTTCCTGGGACCTCTCCTAAGGCAGAAGGGAAGAAGAAGTGCACTGGCTCCTTTGATTCCTACTGCTTTCCCACTTCCACCAGGATCTCCCATTGGCTGAACCCAACTGGAGACCAAGTGACACGGAAACCTGGGATGCAGCCTGCAGAAATCAGTCCTCCTAGCATCCACAGCAGAGGATGGGTGAAACTGGCAAACAGTTTCCTAAGCTAAGACTGAGCCCCAAACAGGTATGCGATTCACACATGAAAACCAAAACAACAACAACAAAACCTTTTTAAAATCAGTATTTCGTAGACAATTTGAAAGAGTCAGACTTTGGTGTAAACCTTGGTTTCTTCATTTGCTAGCTGCATGACATTGGGTGAATTTTTTAATCTCTCTGAATCTCAGTTGTAAATAAGAATAATTATAGTACATTTCTCAAAAAAAGTTAGGAGATAGTGTGAGGAAAAGACCAGGCTTTAAGTATGGTTTTTAACATTTTACTTGAAGTCTACATGCAGAAAGAAATAAGGGCTCCCAGGTTGAGCTGGGGGCTTTCCCACCTTAGTTCTTAACATATACATCTTACCAGTTTTCTTTTATGTATAAATGCAAGCTTTACATTTATAGAGAATACCTTAATACAATGGATTAAGTATATAATGATCCATTATACATGTATTTATACACAAACACAAATAATTTTAGACATAAATACAATTCATAAATATGATATCCTCCACCTCCGCCCCACATACCCCTTTCAGAAAAATACAATCCGTAAATATAATATCCTCCACCCCCACCCCTCACATGCCTTCCAGAAAATGCTTTAGAATCCCTAGGAAAAAAAGAATCTTGTATTCACAAGTAAACAAACTTCAAAAGGATTTGAAAAGACATTCAAACATATATTTTGAAAATAAAGGGAGTCACAGTAAATGAGATCAAATATACATTTGAAAAGAAATTCAAATGTCCCTTTAAAAAAAAAAGAAGAGTCCTTTGCTTAGTTCAGAAGAACAAAGGGGAAGAAGACCCTACAGGGTCCTGAGGGTTGTTCAAAGAGGTGAAATTGTAAAGATATTATATGTTGGTTAAGTGTTTCCATTTTTCTAATGTGTGACATGAAGCTCTGTTGATTGTAGAAAGGCTAATTTTCATATCAGAAGATTAAATCAGGTACAACACCCTTAGTATAGGGTCTGTAATGGAAAAAAAAAAGTGCTTTAAAATGCTAAGCATCATCATCATCATTAGGACAGTGGGGAAACGAGGAAGGAAATGGTGGATAACAATCTTAGCAGCCCAGTATCATGGCATATTATTTTTATTATTATTTTTTAAGACAGGGTCTTGCTCTGTCACCCAGGCTGGAGTCCAGTGGTGCAATCTTGGCTGCAGCCTTTAACTTCTGGGCTCCACTTATCTTCCCACCTGAGTCTCTTGAGTAGCTGGAAGTACAGGTGCACACTGCCACGCTGGGCAATTTTTGAAGGTTTTTTGTAGAGATGGAGTCTCATCATGTTGCCCAGACTGATCTTGAACTCCTGGCCTCAAGTGATCCTCTTGTCTGAGCTTCCCAAAGTGCTAGTTAGGATTACAAGCATGTCATATTTTATGTGGCAATAATCATGCCTGGGTCATGACGTGCTTTATGTGGTAATCAGTTGGAAGTGTAAGACAATTAAATTAGGGATTTTAAAAAAACTTAATAATTAAAATGTTATCATCTGCTAATAATTCTTACACTTTAGAACTATTCCAATCTATGCATATTTAAATGCCACTGATTTACATGCTGGGCACTCCCTGGAGTGGTGAGGTGGCCATGCCTCATAGGGAAAGTCAAGGTCATCTAAGGTCATATGTTACTTGTGAAAAATCATTCACAAGTTCATGGATGCTGTCTGCCATATATGTTTCAAGCAACCGGCTGGGAACCCTAAGTGTCTCCTGGATATCCATATCACAAAAAGGAGCTTTGTACCATGTCTCTGGTGCCTTTTTCTCATTACATTCCCTTTCCAAGAGGACACTCAGCTCAGAGCAGTCTACATTAGTTTTCCTTGGCAAAAATCTGGCAAGACATTCTGGGAAACAAGCTTCCCCTCCTTTCTGAAGAAGGATGAGGTGGGAAAGGACTAGAGACACTTAAACTGTCTGGAGTCTAGTAGGCAAGTCCCTTCTTTGGTGTCTTCTCCCCTTTGGGTAGCACAGCAACCCAAGCCCATCCCAAACTCCTATCAGGCCAGCCGATGTCTAAATGCTCAAGTCAGTGCAAGATCTAGTTCTTGGTTACATATAAGGACAGGAACATCCAGACTTGGAGCTCGCAGAAGTCTTTGATGCCTGATATGATTTGGCTCGGTGTTCCCACCCCAAATCTCACCTCAAATTGTAATCTTCATGTGTCAGGGAAGGAGCCTGGTGGGAGATGATTGAATCATGGGGGCAGACTTCCCCCTTGCTGTTCTTGTGATAGTGAATGAGTTCTCACAAGATCTGGTTGTTTGAAAGTGTATGGCACTTCCCCTTCTTCTGTCCCTCTCTCTTTCTCCTGCTGTGCCATGGTAAGAGATGCTTGATTCCCTTGTATCTTCTGCCATGAGTGTAAGTTTCCTGAGGGCCCCTAGTCATGCTTCCTGTTAAGCCTGTGTAATTGTAAGTCATAAACCACTTTCCTTCATAAATTACCCAGTCTGAAGTAGTTCTTTATAGCAGTGTGAAAATGGACTAACACAGAAAATGGGTACCAGGAGAGTGAGGCATTGCTATAGAGATATCTGAAAATGTGAAAGTGACTGGGAATTGGGAAATGGGCAGAGGTTGGAACACTTTGGAGAGCTCAGAAGAAGACAGGAAGATGAGGGAAGGTTTGGAACTTCCAAGAAACTTGTTGAATGATTTAGACTAAAATGCTGATAGTGATATGGACAAAGATAGCCAGGCTGATGAGGTCTCAGATGGAGAAGAGGAACTTACTGGGAACTGGAAGGAACTTATTGGGAACTGGAGTAAAGGTTACTTTTACTATGCTTTAGCAAAGAGACTAGCGACATTGTACCCCTGCTCTAGAGATCTGTGGAATTTTGAACTTGAGAGAGATGATTTACGATGTCTGGTGGAATAAATTTCTAAGTAGCAAAGCATTCAAGATGTAGCCTGGCTGCTCCTAATAGCATATGGTAATATGCATTCACAGGGAAATGGTCTGAAATTGCAACTTATGTTTGAAAGGGAAGCAGCGCATAAAAGTTTGCAGCCTGACAAAGTGGTAGAAAAGAAAAACCCATTTTCTGGGGATAAATTCAAGCTGACTGCAGAAGTTTGCATAAGTAAAGAGGAGCCAAATGTTAACAGCCAAGACAATGGGGAAAACGTCTCCAGGCATGTCAGAGACCTTTGTGGCAGACCCTCCCATCAGAATCCCAGAGGTCTAGAAGGACAAATGGTTTCCTGGGCCAGGCCTAGGACCCCACTGCTCTATGCAGCCTCAGGATATGGTGCCCTGCATCTCAGCCATTCCAGTTCTAGCCAGGGCTAAAAGGGGCCAAGGTACAGCTCAGGCCATTGCTTCAGAGGGTGCAAACCCTAAGCCTTGGTGACTTCCATGTGGCATTGGGCCTGCAGATGAACAGGAGAAAAGAGTTGCAACTTAAGAATCTCTGCCTAGATTTCAGAGGATGTGCAGAAATGCCTGGATGTCCAGGCAGAAGCCCCCTGTAGGAATGGAAACCTCATGAAGAACCTCTACTAGGACAGTGCTGAGGGGAAATGTGGAGTTGGAGCCCCACACAGAGTCCTCACTGAGGCACTGCTGAGTGGAGCTGTGAGAAGAGGGCCACTGTCCTCCAGAACCCAGAATGGTAGATCTACTCACAGCTTGCACCCCATGCCTGGAAAAGCTGCGGGCACTCAACACCAGACCATAAAAGCAGCCAGGGGGGTTGTACCCTACAGAGCCACAGGGATGGGGCTGTCCAAGGCCTTAGGAGCCCACCCCTTGCATCAGTGTGCCCCAGATGTGAGACATGAAGTCAAAGGAGATTATTTTGAAGCTTTATGATTTAATGGGCGAGGTACAGTGGTTCCCATCTGTAATCCCAGCACTTTGGGAGTCTGAGGTGAGCAGATCATGAGGTCAAGAGATCAAGACCATCCTGGCTTACATGGTGAAACCCCATCTCTACTAAACGTACAAAAATAAGCTGGGCATGGTGGCATGTGCCTATAATCCCAGCTGCTCAGGAAGCTGAAGCAGGAGAATCACTTGAACCCAGGAGGCAGAGGTTGCAGTGAGCTGAGATTGCGCCATTGCACTCCAGCCTGGTGACAGAGTGAGACTCTGTCTCAAAAATAAACAAACAAACAAAAAGATTTAATGACAGCCCTGCTGGGTTTTGGACTTGCATGCAGCCTGTAGCCCCTTGGTTTTAGCCAATTTCTCTTTTTTGGAACAGGAGCATTTACCCAATGCTTGCACCTCCATTGTATCTTGATTTTAGAGGCTCATAGGTGGAAAGGACTTGCATTGTCTCAGATGAGACTTTGGACTTGGACTTTTGAGTTAATGCTGAAATAAGTGAAGACTTTGGAGGACTGTTGGGAAGGCATGACTGCGTTTTAAAATTTGAGAAGGACATGAGATTTGGGAGGGGCTAGGGGCATAATGACGTGGTTTGGCTCTGTATCCCCACCCAAATCTCATCTCGAATTGTAATCCCTGCATGTCAGGGGAAAGGAGTGGTGGGAGGTGATTGAATCATGGGGATGGACTTCTCCCTTGCTGTTCTCATGATAGTGAGTGAGTTCTCATGAAATCTGGTTGCTTGAAAGTATGTGGCACTTCCCCCTCTTTTCTCTCCCTCTCTCTCGTGCTCTGGCATGGTACGACATGCTCGCTTACCCTTCGCCTTTCATCATGATTGTAAGTTTCCTGAGGCCTCCCAGTCATGCTTCCTTTTAAGCCTGCAGAACTGTGAGTCAATCAAACCTTCTCTCCATAAATTACCCAGTCTCAGTAGTTCTATACAGCAGTGAGAAAATGGACTAATACAATGCCCATCAATTTTTGACAAGCCCAACTGTGGGAACCCAGAACAAGCAGCTATCATAGAAACGGGGCTTTCATTTTTCATTTATTTCTGTACTGCTTTTACAAGCAGCAAAATCTATTAGAATATTACTCTTTGGTGCATGCCATCCTACTTGACTTGAAAGCCCAAGGGGCTCAGTGCTCAGGGTAGCCAGGTGTCAGGACTAGTTGGAAGGAATAATGGGAAGTTGAAAGTCTCAAAGATTTTAGCCAAAGAAAGAAGGAACAAAGTCAGATTTGGGTTCATGCTGGATGGAAAGATGATCTCAGGTGGTGTGGTGACAGAATCTTGCAATTAGAGGAAGAGGCTTTATGTCACAGTTTGGTTCATAGCATCCCACTCAAATCATTTAAAATTCTCCTACCTCAGTTTCCTCATCTGTCACAAATGGATTATCATAGTCCTGGTCCTGCCATCCTTGCTGGGCTATGGTGAGGATTTGGTGAGGATTTTAATATGCTTTGTAAACTTGAAAGTATAGAAACATAAAAGCCATTATCGTCATACAGTTAGTATTATTAGACATTGTTCCTGCCCACATTGTTTTCATTGTGGCCGGGATGATAAGACAATCTGTGAAATAATTAGAGAACACACAAGATGGTATCTGATTAATTGCAGGATTGTTTGGTGCCACTGTACAGGGAATAAGAACTAGAATATTCAAAGAAAGCTTTAAGAAAGTGTGGTCCTTGAGGTTGTCTCAAAAGTGGGAACTGGTTGGAATGGGAAGTGTGAAATAACGGAAAACTGTTGTTGATTGACTTTCTCCAAGGGCAATGGTCAAGGAGAGCCTTGGGCCACTTCCATGATGGTCTGCGGACAAGCACAGCCATGCCCACCTGACCTTGATTGTTCCAGGGGATTCTGGAACAATTCCCAAGAGGACTGATTTCCTCTGATCTATACCATGGTTTCATGAAGGGCGGTCAAGTCTGGTGACATTATCTTGTGGCATCAAAGATGTGGATTCAGGTTTGAGTTTTGCTTCTTCTAAGATACAGGACTTTCACCAAATCCCTCCATTGTCTGAAGTCCATTCAGTTCCCCTATAAATGTGTTTCAACTTTGGAAAGTTTCTCTGAGGTATGAAAAGTGCTAATGAGTGAAAATGAACTTTAAAATCCGAAAAGCATTCATTGCTCTGTGAAAAATTTATTTCTTCAAAGTGAATGTAATTCTCTCCAGAGTTGAGATAGTGATTGAAGTTTTACTGTTCCTCAGACACCCAGCTTTGGGCTTTGCACCCAGCAGCCACACAAATATCTTATAGATGGATATTTAGTGAATGTAACTTATTTTCAATTTTTTAATTTTTTATTTTATTTATTTATTTGAGCCAAGGTCTCACTCTGTTGCCCAGGCTGAAGGGCAGTGGTGTGATCTTGGCTCACCACAGCCTCCACTTCCTGGGCTCAAATGATCCTCCCACCTCAGCCTCCCAAGTAGCTGGGACTACAGGCATACACTACAAAATTTGGCTAATTTTCTTTTGTACTTTTTTATAGAGACAGGCTTTCTCCATGTTGCCCAGGTTGGTCTGGGATCAAGTGATCTGCCGCCTTGGCCTCCCGTAGTGTTGGGATTGCAGGCATGAGCCACGGCGCCTGGTCATATATTTTTTTTAAATGTCTTACCAGTTGGCCTGCAGATGGGGATGCTTGAGATAGTGAATGAAGCTAAGAGGGTTTGGGAGTGGGTGTTCCATCTTGTGTTCAGTTGTGATGTTGTGTTCAGCCAGCAGAGAGGCCAGACCCTAGGGCTCCTTCTGTTAAATTTAGTCTAAACCAAATACCAACATTTCTGCTCATCTCTTGGATTTACCTGGTGACTGACAAATGGGGTAAATCATGACAACAGAAATATATTAATTATCATTTATACAGAAAGAGTGATTCTGGGAAGTCAAAAATGAAGAAACTTATCCAAAACTGTGATCCAATTTGAAAATAAGACAACGTTCTTTCTCTTCCACATTTTTTTGCCTGGTAATTGCTAAATAAGTCTCAATTTCAAGAACCCCCAAGTCATTCACTCTTACCTTTTTTTCTTATACTCAACAAATATTTATTGAGTGCCTCCTATATGTCAGGTTCTGGACTAGGTGCAATAGGTTTTGTGATAGGTATAATCGACCAAGTCCTTGCCTTCCTGGAATTGATACTCCAAAGAGAGAGAGAGAAAACCAAACTGAACAAACACTTTATGTTTCAGAAGGCTGAGAGTTTTGGAAAAAATACACTGGGAGTAACTCAGATTTGGAGGCTACCTTAGAAGGTAGTTAAGGAGACTTCCATGAGACGGTGTCATTTGAGCTGAGAGCTAAAGGATAAGGAGGAAAATGTTAGTGGAAGACCTTGGGAAAGAGAAGCATAGAGAACAGCAAGTGCAAAGGCACAGAGGCAATAGGGTTTAGGATGTTTAGGAAACTCAGAGAGACCATTGTGGCCAAAGGCAGAGATGAATGTGAAGCTATGAAGGTAAGAGGGGAGAAGGGAGGGCCAGATCCGCAACCTTGGAGGCCTTGTTAGGGGTTTGGATTCTGGTCTGTATCTGATGAGAGGGTTTAGGTAAAGAAGTGATTTGAAGTTCCGGTTGGAAATTTCTCCCTTGGACATCTACCATGCCCTGTCATAGCACTCACGGGACACTTAGTGTCACTGCCTGGTTACTTGCCTGCCCGTCTCATGCCCACTGGACTAGAAGGTGAGCTTCCTGAGGGCAGGGTTTGTGACTCTTTCATCATAGAATCTCATGTAGGCATCCAGTCCAGTGCCTGACTTTGCTAGGCACTCAAGAAATCCTGTTGGCCAGGAGCGGTGGCTCACGCCTGTAATCCCAGCACTTTGGGAGGCCGAGGTGGACAGATCACTTGAGGTTATGAGTTCAAGACCAGCCTAGCCAACATGGTGAAACCCTGTTATCTACTAAAAATACAAAAATTAGCCAAGCGTGGTGGCGCATGCCTGTAGTCCCAGCTACTCCGGTGGCTGAGGCAGCAGAATTACTTGAACCTAGGAGGCAGAGGCTGCTGCAGTGACTAAGATTATACCACTGCACTCCAGCCTGGGCAACAGAGTGAGACTTCTTCTCAAAAAACAAAACAAAAAAAAAAGAAAAGAAAAGAAAAGAAATACTTACTGAATTAAATAAAATATGAAAAGCGAATGAAAACGATGAGGGAGCAGATTCCAATACCAAAGTGATCAGATGCTCAGGACTGAAGGTGTTTGAAGCAGAAGCTTGTCACTTCCAGCTGGGATGGTCAGGGGAGGCCACCTGGGAGAGGGGGCCTTGCGTCAGAGACCAGAAGCATGAGAGGATGGAGACGGGGAGGGGAGGGGAACCTAGGCAGATGAAACCATGTGTTCAAGGACTGTCAGCCTCTCACAGAATTAAAACTGATAAGTCTTAATTTCACCAAGCTTCCAAAGCTAAGTGGATTGAAAATACACACAACAGATAATTCTGGAGAACTGAGCAAGTGTGAGCTCCCTCCAGCACGCAGATCCCCCTGTGAGTTTATCCAGTTGACTGTGTATGCCCTAGGGGATTCAGAAAAGAGTCTCCCATTCCATCAGCTGGTAAATCTCATCCTCATTGTGACAGCAAAACCACCAACTGGTCCCATCCCTTGAAACGTCCCAATATTTCTTGATAGACACTTCTGTTGTCTTATGTGCAATAGAATTGTAATCACCTGTATTTAAAACTAATGGATTTGAAATAACCTGCAGGCTTCCACTTTAATGAGAGTTAGATTAATGAAAAAGGACCTTTTGCCTCAGATTGCATGACAACATTTTCAAATTACATTCCTGGAACAGAGAATTCACTTATTCAGAGTAATTGGATGCTGACTTGGGTTAATACGTACAATGTCCTTAAATGAAAATGTTCTATTGTAAGTGGAACTGTATGATACCTGAGGCTTTCTCAATAGATTTGGTTGGGCTCTGAGTTAATTATACTGCATGCTATTTTTTGAATGAATTCAAGCATGAATTCTACACGGTAGAGATTGGGATAATTATATTCAATTCTGCTTGGTGCCCCGCTGAAAGAATTGACCTTTTAGATAAAACGAGTCTCCCAAGCAAGAAACCTGAAGAAAGTCTACACAAAGCCGGCAGATGCAAGAGCAGAGAGCGTCTTAAGTAAGAGGGGGAAGTGGGGGCGGGGTGGGGGGAAGCAAGCTCCAGGAACAGTAGCATCAGCAAGATTGATTTTTTGTCACGGGAAAGTATTTCTGTTTTGTAGCTTGTTTTGTATCCTTGGTACATAAAGGTATAATTTAAAACCATTGATTTTACTAAGCTGTTTTCTCATCAGTAACACGGCTAAAAAGTAGCAGCCTGAAGAATGAGAAGCCGACAGAAAGCAGTCTCTGGAGGCTCCCCGGGTGTGAGGCCCCTAGGAGGGAGCAGAAGCGACGGGCACAGAGAGGCCAGCAGGGTCCTGACTGCCAGGCTATCTGACCTTGAGCCGTGGCGTGGTGCTGAGAGCGTGGGCTTAGAGGCCAGAGAGCCTGGGTTTGGAGCACGGCTCTACCATTTACCAGCCATGTGGAGGTAGGCCAGGTGCTTACCTGCTCTGTGCCTCAGTTTCCTCATCTGCCCATGGTGTAAACCGCATAAAGTTGCTGTGAAGCACCTTGCGTGGTGTGTGCCCAGTAACCACCAGCTGCTGTTGTTAATACTGTGATTCTTGGTAGTGAAATCTCTCCCCGCCCCAGGATGATGAAAGAAAGGTAACCCATTAAGAGGATTAAACATATCAGGATGACTCAAAATATTTCTCCCTTTGGGGCCAGGAGAACACTGTAGAGAGTGGGACCTGCTGGACACTGCGTGCCAATGAAACATCCTTCGAGGGCAGCCACAGGACAGGGTGAGATAACCGAGCCTTGTTTCCTGCCCAGCCCAGGGCCAACCAGGCATGCTAGCCAGAGGGCAAGCCATGCTCCCCGCTATAGGACACTCTGCACTCCAGTGGCCCTCGGGAAAGCAGAGGACATTGTTTTGTCTCCTTGTCCCGAGCAGCTTTTCTCAGTGAGTAACAGGCTCCATTATTCCAAGTGTGTGAACCGGCAACATGACACATGTAGCATCCGTCTTGAAGGAAGTCCTGGGCCCTGACCACCACTGCGGGTCAAGAGATGACTTCATCCCTCCATGGGAATCTTTGGGTGTTGGTGAAACTTTTGCTGACGGTGTGACCACGTGCCCTACTCATCAGCCTTGCCGTAGCTACACTACCTCCATCCCAGCACTGTTCTTGTTCTCCCTTCAGTCCTGACCTCACCCTTTCTGCTGTTGTACACACTTCCCTCATACTGTCTGCATTCGTGTCTTGTGGCCTCTATAACAAATCACCACAAACGTGGTGGCTTAAAACAAATGAAGCTGGTTCTTTCACAGTTTTGGAGGCCAGCAGTCTGAAATCGGTGCCACTGGCCCAGGTCAAGATGTGAGCAGGGCCACGCTCCCTGCAGGGGTCTAAGGGAGAATCTGCTCCTCGCCTCTTCTGGTTACTGGTGGCTGCAGGAATTTCTTGGCTTTTAGCTGCATCACTACGATCTCTGCTTCCACTGTCACACTGCCTTCTCCTCTTTCTCTGTGTCCAATTTCTCTCTGCCTCTCTCTTACAAAGACCCTTGTGATGGCATTTAGGGTACACCTGGATAACCCAAAATTATCTCCCCCTCTCCAGATCTTTAACTTAATCACATTTGCAACATGGCTACCATAGAAGATAACATGTGGACAGGTGTGGTGGTTTACAACTGCAATCCCAGCACTTTGGGTGGCCAAAGTGGGAGGACTGCTTGAGGCCAAGAGTTTGAGATTAGCCTGGGCAACATATCTAGACCCCATCTCTATAATAAATTATCCAGGCATGGTGCTGTGCATCTGTAGTCCCAGCTACTCAGGAGGCTGAAGTGAGAGGATTGCTTAAGCCCAGCAGTTTGAGGCTGCAGTGAGCTGAGACTGCCCCACTGCACTCCAGCCTGGACAACAGAATAAAATGCTGTCTCAAAGAAACAAAAGAAAAGAACAGGCACAGGCGCCATGAATTAGGACTGGATGTCTCCAGGAGCCACCATTCAGCCCCCTCCATGGGCTCAGGATTTTGCATCTGCCTCTGTCTCCTCCATGGATCAAGAAACTTTAACCTCATCAGCACCAGCTTTTTCTTTGCTGTATGTGGAAACATTCATTGACCACTGACCTGGCATGAGCTTCGCAGGAGCCTGTTCTATCCACCCCTTCCTCCCAGGTTCAGTTGCCAAGCTTTTAACCACCTCTAAGGTACTATCCAGAAAAAGCCCCAAGTTCTCTCTGACTTCTGCTGGTAATCCTATGGTGTTGGTAGCAGAGTGGTGGTTTCCTTTTGGGGAACCATCTCCTCCCACTGTGCCCATGTAGTATGAAGGGACTGACCTTTCCTGTCTTTCCAAAGCTATACCTTGAATGATATACCTTTCTTAAAACTTACTGGTGGCTTAATAAATCTTAGTAGGAGTATATGGTGCCTCGTGTGGAACCCAGCTGGGCCAATCAGAGGGTTCCATTGCCCTGGGCCAGAGTAAGTGCTTCTGGGATGAGCGTGTGTCACCCAAGTCGCAATATGACTCAGACCTGGGTGGGGAGCAGTGGCTCATACCTGTAATCCCAGCACTTTGGGAGGCCGAGGTGGGAGGATTGCTTGAGCTCAGGAGTTTGAATCTAGCTTGGTCAACATAGTAAGATCTCATATTTACAAAAAAATTAAAAAAAATTAGCCAGGTATGGTGGTGCACACCTGTGGTGCACTACTCAGGAGGTGGAGGCAGGAGGATCAACAGCCCAGGAGATTAAGGCTGCAGTGAGCTGTGATCACGCCACTGCACTCCAGCCTGAGCAACAGAGTGAGACCTTGTCTCAAAAGAAACAACAAAAAAACACCAAACACTCAGACCTGGATATCTGCAACAATTATTGCAAAAGGGATCTCTCCCGTTCTTTGATAGACTTGCTGTTGGGAGGATACAAGCCCACAGCTGCCAGGCACTACCATATGGGGGGTCTGCCAGAAAGTAGAGCCAACAAGAGGAGCAAAGAACCAAAACACAGAGGGGAAGTCCAAGATCCAATAACCAGCTTTCCGAGCTAATCATGCCTGAGTTTATATCTCACTTTGGCATGTTAGTTCCATACATCAACCTTTTTTGTTTAAGTGAGTCTGCAGTGGGCTTCTGTCCAGTTAGAATTCTTTCTACTGTCACGTTTGTCATGCAAGGAGTTGACGGCTTGAGTCTAAGCAGGAGACCACACAACACGATACAGTGTCCAAAACCCACCTGCCCTGTGCTCAGTACTGTGTTTGGACCTGACACACAGAGAGTAAGCCTCCATCCCTCCTCTCAAAATTCTCCCTTCGAGCTATGGAGCCAAGGACTCAGGAAACAAGGGACACCATGCTTCCGGAGAATCTCATTTATGATGTTTTTTGTTTGTTTTTGTTTTTTGGTTTTGTTTTTTGTTTTTTGTTTTTTCTCTCTCTTTTATTTTTAGAACTCTGTTGGCTTCTTCACTCTGACCTTCAGATCTTTTTCTACTGTATAAGCGTTAGCCAGTTCTGCCTTACCTCTCCTAATACAGTCGGATTTTTTTTTTTCTGTAGGTCTGGGTGCTCAATCGATATTGTTAAAAAATCACTCTGATTAATTGAGGTCAGTGGATCTTCAGTTATGACCCAAGAGGGCTGGTTTCAGCCTGGAGGAGCTTGGGATCTGCTTCTTTATGGAACTGTCTGAGTATGGGGAGAATACACTCTTTCTCTGCTAGTGTCATGCAGACATAAACTATGCCGCTCTCTTTTCTTTTAGGATGGTCAGAATTGCCTTAGGAGCTGCTGGAACTCTGAGGGATGGGATGGTGGGAAAATCTCAGGCTCTTCTATTCTCTTCCCAGTTCTGACCACTTGCCACCTTCTGATTTTGGGCAATAGCCTTCTTTGGTTTGACACCTCATTTCTTAAAGGAGTGATTTGAGCTTAATCAGGTTTGACATTATGTTTCACTCATCCCACACATTTCTAGTTGATCTCTATGCTTTTTGTTGCTGAGCCTAAACACAGCCTCAGAATCCTTCTCCACACCAAGCTAGATGATCTTGAAGTTTCTCCTAAGCCTTAACATCACATGATGCTAAGACTTCTGGGCCAAGAAATAGACATTTTCATTAGATGTAGATTTTAAATATTGATTTGGCAATGTTCTCCCTTTTCATTAGTATTTGTGATCCCTTTATCCAGAGACACGGGGCAGGGATAGGGGCCTTGTATCGTATCTCCAGATTCAGGGATGTCAACAGCATAGCTCAGTATTGTGAGATGGTGGCTCACTTAACAGCAGAAAGATATTTCCATAGCTCCATGGAGATTTGGAAGCAAAAAGACTCTGTCAATTAATTCCATTATGCAGTTAATACAATTAGTCAGATTTATGTATAAAACCCAACATTTGTGACTCAAATTTTTTCATTTTTTCCCCTCTCTTTCCAAAGGTTCCAGTCTCTTAAATTTGTACATTATCTGTGACTGATATATCATTTATCTAGAGAATACAGTTGTCATTCACTTCATTTAATTAGCTTATGGGTTCTAAATTATCTGCTACCATAAAATGGGGTTTTATACTGCAGATTACAAAGGTTTTCAGAAATTTAATATGCCACTTTTAATTGGTGAAAAGTACCCTAAAGGATTCATAATATTTTTTACTGCACTTGCATTTAGGCTCAAGAGAGAGAGAATGAAGATATTTAGGAAGAAATGGGATCTGGGTCAGTGAGATTGGTGATGATTTATTTGGAATAAAGGCAAATCTGAAGAGATGAAGTTGTAAATATAGACGTCAGAGGATTGTGTTCCAGCAGTGAGACCAGTGAGTTGAAAACTGAATATCTCCTGGTTTTCATATCCCAGTTAGTCACTTTGATGGGCTAACAATGTATTTATGGCATATGGCTCCACATTTGCAGTCATGACTACGAATAGCCTATTTTCTGCTCTGCTTTTTCAACCATTTAATCCATAATCTTCTATGTATATGGTATTACCACATCTTCCTTAAATACATTCTTGGCCTTATTGATGCCTTGGCTCAGTTGTACAGCTGGGCGGGTGTTTGTTCAGCAAAAACAAACAGCTCTTTTTGATCCTTAGACTATGGAAATGCCATCCATGGTGGGGTTAGGGGCATCATTAGAGGCTGGGTTATTGGGGCAACTTCAAGGATTTCCATATGCACCTGTCATAACGCACTGCCAGTAAAAGTTCATAAAACATGATAATGAGCTTTACAAATCTAGAGCCTTAAGGGGAAGGATTGGGAGGGGCTAAAGGCCAGGAAATGTGAGTGAGACTGGCGGTTTCCACTCCCTTCTGGGACCCTCCCTCTCTCGGAAACTGGGTTCCCATCAGTCTGTAAAATCAGCAAATTATGAAGCCTAAACTTGTGCTTTTAGGTTAAGGTGTTGAAGATTTCTGTTCAAAGTGAGTGTGGAACCACTATTGAGTCAATATATTCATAGTAGTTAATGTCATTGGTTGAATTTGGCTATGAGAATCTGATTATTGTCTGGAAGGTTTTCCTGGGGGAAAAAGGAAAAAGAGAAGACTTTGGTATTAGGATAGGAAAAAGACCAGGGCTTGGGAAGGTCAAGCTAGAGTCGGGACTGGAAGAGGGGAGGTGCAGAAAATAATAACAATAATAATATTATCATGAATATATCATAATGTCATAATGATAGTGATAATGAATCACAGTCATAATAGTATAAATGCCTACGTTTTATTGAGCACCTACTATGTGCCGGGCACCATGCTGGGCTCCTTACATGCATTACTTAGTTATACTAGCCCCAGATCCTATGACATAGGGTAAGAATATAGGGTACATTTTACAGACAGGCAAAAGGGGACTTGGAGATGTGAAGTGACTTGGCTGTGGTCTCACAAGTAATATTATAAAAATCCTTGAAGTTGCCCCCATAATCTAGCCTCTGATGATACCCATAACCTCACCACATTTGGCACTTCCATAATCTAAGGTTCAAAACAGTCTTAGATGATATTATTATTGTTGTTGCTATTATTATTATTTTTCGCACCTCTTCTTGTTCAGCCTCTAGCAGGACCTTCCCAAGCCCTGGTCTTTTTCCCAATACCAAAGTCTTTACCTTTGTCTTTCTGCCACATGATCTCACCATTGGCAGAATTGGGATTTGCACACAAGTGTGTCTACTTTGAAGGCTTTGAAGGCCCACTGGGCTAAAGAAAATCTTCAAGCAGTGATAAGAAACAATAAGAGGTACCCTGGGTGAGGTTTCTCGCTCAGGCCAGTCACTTCCAGAGGGCAGCCAGGGCTCCCCCAGCTTAATTCCACCCTGATGAAACGTGTCCTCCTGGAAGCAGAGCACTGCTCTGGGAGAGGGAGTCCGAGGGGAATGAGAAAGAATCTCTTTTAGGACACAGCACTCTAGCTCCTTTTGATTTTCTCTGTCTGGAATACACTCACCCTTTTTTTTCAGTAGGTATACATAGGGTATAGATTCCCTGTGGTAAGCTTTCTTTTCCAGGCTGAAAAATCTCTTTGCCTTTTTCTCATAAAAAGTAAATAAATGTATCACCTAATTTTAGAAAATTAAGAAATACAGGCTGGTTGCAGTAGCTCACTCCTGTAATACCAACGCTTTAGGAGGGGAGGATCGCTTGTGGCCAGGAGTTTGTGATTAGCCTGGGCAACATAGTGAGACCCCATTTCTCAAAAATTTTTTTGTTTAATTAGCTGGGCATGCTGTTGCTCACCTGTAGTCCTAGCTACTCAGGAGGCTGAGGTGGGAGGATCGCCTGAGCTTGGGAGTTTGAGACTGCAGTGAACTATTATTGCACCACTGCAGTTCAGCCTGGGTGACAGAATGAAACCCTGTCTCTGAAGGAAAAAAAAAAATAAGAAATACAGATAAGTAGGCCAAGCATGGAGGCACACACCTATAGTCTACTCGGTGGGTTGAGGTGGGAGGGTCACTTGAGCCTGGGAGGTCAAGGCAGCAGTGACCCAAGATTGTACTACTGCACTCCAGCCTCGGTGACAGTGTGAGACCCTGCCTCAAAAAAGAAGAAAAAAGAAGACAGTCATAAAAAAGAATGAGTTCATGTCCTTTGCAGGGACATGGATGAAGCTGGAAGCCATCATTCTGAGCAAACTAACACAGGAACAGAAAACCAAACACTGAATATTCTCACTCATAAGTGGGAGTTGAATAATGAGAACACATGGACACAGGGAGGGGAACATCACACACTGGGGCCTATCAGTGAGTGGCATGAGGGGAGGGAGAGCATTAGGACAAATACCTAATGCATGCAGGGCTTAAAAACTAGATGACGGGTTGACAGGTGCAGCAAACCACCATGGCACATGTATACCTATGTAACAAACCTGCACGCTCTGCACATGTATCCCAGAACTTAAAACAAAATAAAAAAAAGAAATAGAGACAGTTAAAATGAAGAAATAAAAACTTATTATCTCACCACACATGGAAGAAAACAACTGGCTATGTGTGCACGAGCACAGATGTGTGTGTGTGTGTGTGTGTGTTACCTATTTAACAAGAGAAAATATGACATGAAGTGATTTCAATTTCACCCCTTCTTAACCTCAGATTTCCTACCTATAAAATAGGGCAAGTAATAATGCCTTTCTTACATGATTTTTGTGATTGCTGAATGAAGCAAGTTGGTAAAGGACTTAACAGAGTGGCTGCATGTAATAGCACTCAATAAATATTATTTATACTTTTTAGTATTATTATTAACTCCATAACATAAACATTCCTTAGTGGTATTAAGTATCCTTGCATAGCATCACTTTAGCACAATTTTATTGTTTTTCATTATGCAAGCAAATAGACTTATTTATAAAACTAGGGATAAACAAAATGATAAACAATAAACCATCCATAATCTCACTGATGGAGAAATAACTACTGTTAATTATTTTTTCTTTGAGACAGAGTCTCACTCTGTCAACCAGGCTAGAGGAACAGTGATGCCATCACGGCTCACTGCAGTCTTGACTTCCTGGGCTCAAGCCATCCTCCCACCTCAGCCCGCTGAGCAGCTGAGACTACAGGTGCATGTCACTAGTCCAGGCTAATTTTCAAATTTTTATATAGAGACGGGGTCTCACTATGTTGCCCAGGTTGGTCTCGCACTCCTGGGCTCAAGCGATCGTCCCACCTTGGCCTTCCAAAGTACAGCAATTACAGGCATGAGCCACCATGCCCTGCCACGACTATTAAATTTTAATATATATATTTCCAACCTCATTGCATGTTTACATATAAAACAGACATATAATGAGGTTGGAAATATATATATATGTGTGTGTGTGTATCACAATGTATAAAGTTTTATACATAAAATAGATACAAATGTATACATAATACATCCGAGCCCATGTAGCACTTGTTATTATATTACCTGCTTTTTTTGTCTTAAAAGTATATTGTGAATGTTATCTTATGTAATTTTAGGATTTTCTACACATGAAAAATTCCGATGGCTAAATAGTAGTCCATGGACTAGAATTAACATAAAATACTGAGCCAACTCCCTGTTGCAAATGTTTAGGCTGGTCCCAATCTTTTGCTTTTGTAAACAATGTTGCAGTGAACAGCTCTGTAACCAAATCTTTGGGTTGCAAATCTTGTTAGAATAAATTCCTTGAATTGGACTTTCTGCGTCAAAGCATTTGCAGATCTTTAAGGCTCTCAATGAAGAAGCAGCACCACGTGCTCTCGGGAGACATGGCATGGCACCATAAGGTGATGATATTGGTGCGTGAGTGCAGGGCTTCCTCTGCTGCTCTGCGGCATATTTGGAATCCCAGCCTGGTTACTGTATTATGCTTTGTGCTTCTGGGCCACTAACCCTCATGGTCAGCTGAAGGGTAATCAGAAAATGCCTGCTCCCTTTTGTGTGTGTGTTAGTCTAAGGATAGCAGAGGGCATACTTGAAAGAAATAAATGATTAGGATCGACAATGGAAAGGTAAACAGAATCATATTTCATGAGATTCCCCATTGTTCTTTTCTGACTTGCATTCTATAATCATAAAGCAGGCATAATCGGCTATTCAATTCAACAGATTCTTCTTGAACACCTACTTTGTCTAAGTCTGGGGAGAGAGGTGCGAAAAAGTAATACTGAATATTTGTACAGTGTTCACACTTGACAAAATGCTTTCATATGACTTGGGGGGGAAAAAAAAAAAAAACAGCCCCAGAGCCAGGACTCAGGAGACCTGATTTCTAGAACTGTCCCTACCATTTAACCAACATATGACCCCAGGCTGATCTCTCTGCTTCTTGTTGTAAATCAGGCTAAGAGAATCCATGCCTTTTCTGTTGTACAGGGGTTAAGTGATGCTCATGTGAGGTGCTATAAATGCACAAATTTACAGATTTCCAGAAACTTCAAAATGGACAGTGGTATTTAAAATATTTTTCAGTTAGACCTAACCTGAAAAAGACCTCGGAGATCATTTAGGGCAGTGACTTTTCTAGCCGTGTTCTGGAGAGCACATGGGTGCTGTGGGAACCAAGGGGATGGAGGTTGAACAGGCAGAGAGTGACTCTCTGCTGCCCGCCCGAACCTGGCTCCAGAACCAGGCTGTTCATGTGTAGCTCTGGGCAAGTTCCTTAAACCCCTCTGCAGTCTCATCAGCTTTCCCATCTGTAATATGGACACGGGGCTGTTGTGAAGCTTAGTGAAGTTAATAAGTATACAGTGGTCGGGACCGTGTAGGCACATAGCTAATATTGCTGTTATTTTATGGCCCACTTTGGGGTTTTTTTCCTAGGGTCAGGTTTCACTGAAAGTAATGTTTGAAAAAAAAAAATCATTGGCTTCTCTAACTTTTTAATTTTACAGATGGAAAATTTACAAGCCAGAGAAGCCAGTGTTCAAACGCACACTGAGGATCTAGCAAAAGCGTACACACGCATGCACGCATGCACACAGACGTCCTCCTCCTCCTCCTTGGCACTGTCATCATTGCAATCCTCTATAAGCTGCAGCACCCGTCACCAGCCCCTGGTGACTACTCACTCACCTGCTGGTAAATAACAGGACACGTGTGATGACTGGTTTACGTGCTATTTCTGGGGCTTATGAGCGGCCTCAGAAGACCTCACCATCTACGTATTGAACAGCAAAGCTCTTGTAACTGAGAAACCAATATCCTCTCTGACAGCACTCATGTTTCCAAATGCCCAACAGATATTAACCTTTGAGATCTGGGGACAAGAACTTGGAATTCCTCAAATCATAAGTTATGCTTAAAATACTTTGAACATTCTTCATACTCTTTTCTTTAGTAATTATCACGAATACCTAAAAACGTTGATGGATAGATGAGAAATAGTAAGTTGAATAGAATCTACTGAGAGCTTTACAAAGAATTTATTAAAAAATATTTGCCTCTAGCAAATATTTAAATCCTGGAAAGTGCCAGTGAACATTACTGGGTAATATTTGAATAATGTGACATTCAGTTCTCCTAGCAAGGTTGAAAACACTACACAGATTCAAGAAGTTGCCACAGAACTTACTTTGCTTCCAACCTTGTAATTTCTTGGAACTCCACCCACAGGACTTGAATAAAGTATACTATACATATAAATACATTAATATTTTATTTTCTTTGCAAGAATGGCTCACATTAGCAGCCTACAGGACCACAAACACACAACTGCAAACAAGCCTGAGTAGGCGATGACTGATTCGCTCCTGTGTACTCTGGTTCTGGTTCCTGGAAATGTCATCAGCTTAGGCTTCATGTGCCAGTGTCTCCGTTTCTGGCTTTCTGCTTGACATCACTAGATTGCTTCCAACAAGTAATGCCCGCATATTGATTGCTAAGCTGTCATGCTCGCGGGAAAATTAGAATACTTTTTCTCATTTTCTCACTTCCTTGACTAATTATCCTCAGGAGTTGGAAAAACATAAATTTCCCGAAAAATGTTGGAAGGGAGTTCCCACATGGAAGTACAGCTTGGTACCACCGCCTCAACCCCACTAGGTAGAGCTGGAAAAATTCCTTTTGCATTGCTGCGTCATGCATTACTGAGGGTTTCAGGTGAAGGATGAATGAAGGCATGTGCGCCAGGCCAGGGACCTGGTTCTAGTGCTGAGTCTGCCATGAACTCACCTGTGGCTTGTGGGACCAGTTGTAAAACCAGAGAAGGGCGTACACACAGAGGAGGTGTACAATTGTTTCAAGGTTGGGAAAGCATTCCAAATGGTACCTACTCCAGCTGATCTCAGGATGGCAAATGGCAAGTGCGATTATGAGCTCTTTGCCCCTCACCCAAATAGACAGTGTTCTAAGATATCTGCCCTCAGCCCCTGGATGCCATCTGCTACATACATGTACTTCCAAGTCCTTGTCATAAGGTGTTAGTTCACTTCAGTTTGATATCTGCAAAGGCTAGAATCATTTCTTTAATGATATAGGTAAATATTTCCAACGTGTGTGTGTGTGTGTGTACCTTTCTTTCTCCCTCCCTCCCTCCTTTTCCCTCCCTCTCTCTCTTCCTTCCCTCTTTTTGCTCACTCTCCCAGGGCACAGTATCCAAAAGCTCATGGCTAGGTCTTTAACAGGAATTAAGGTTGCTTCCTCCCTGTGACTTGTGTGTCTGTTTCATGACCTCTCCTGTAAGTCACAGCCCCTGTCTGAAGGTATTTTCTGCCTACTTGGAAAAACAAGTCACAAACCTGGAAGACAGGAAGGAAAATAAAGAAAACTGAGATTCTAGACCACGTGTTTGGTACAACCACAGTTAATATAAGTGTTTGGAGAGGAAGGAGCTGCTTGGGAGTCAGAGTAGCCCAGGAAGGCTTCTAGGAGGAGGTGGTAGTTGAGGTAGGGCTTGCAGGATATGTAGAGTTTGAAAAGGTAACAGAGCAAAGAAGAGGCATCCCAGGTAAAGGAGAAGCCTGGCAAAAAGGGGAGGAGAAGATTGACTGCGTTTAAGAGAAGGGCACACTTGTGGGGAGAAGAGAGTCAGGTCAGGGTGGACCAAAGAAACCAGATGTTATGAATAATATCCCAAGGATAGTAATGAATTGGTTTGTTTGTTGGTTGGTTTATTATTTTTGCTAGAATTTTTAAACTATAAAAATAACACATGGGAGAAAATTCGAATAATTCAGAAGGGTATAGAGTGAGAAACAAAAGTTCCCCCACTTGCCTCTCAGACTCCCAGTCCTGACCAGTGTTCTCTTTGAGTCTTACACAAGCACATACATGTAATAAATGCTCACTTTCCTTTTAAGCACCTGCAGGTCTTTGTCTTGAGTTTTGCTGGCTGCCCAGGGCTCACTGCAGGCCAAAAGGGCTGGGGAGTTAATGAGCAGCCCTCCCACAGCAGCCTTTGATGAGTGTGTGATGGGAGCTGGTGTGTAAGTACCTCAGCTGTCTCTCCCTCAGATCCCATAACTCTGAGAGTTCCCCTCCCCTCCCGAGTTCCTCTGTGGAATTAAGCTCTAGTGACAAAAGTAACTCGATTAATTTCTTCCTCTTCCCTCTCCCCTTCTCACCTGCTCCTGGATTTCCTGGGATTCCTCCTAAACCAACCACTTCTACTAAAACATCTCAGGGTCTGCTTCTGGGGGTTCCAAATTAGACCAAATTTTAAAACTTTGCCCATCTGCTTTAAAAAGATAATGTTTTAATTTTCATTATTTTCATTGTGGATAAGATTGGACTTCTTTTCCTGTGTCACTGGCCAAATGTGTTGCTTTTCTCTGCTATCTGCCTGTTCCTGTACTTTGCTCATTTATCTATTGGGCTGTTTGTCTTTTCCTTATTGATTTGTAAGAGCTCTTTGTAAATAATAAAAATTAGCCCTTTGTCTATTATGTGATGCTGTTTCCCACATTGCTGCTTGGCTTCTGACTTTGTTTAGGACTTTCTCTCTCTCTCTCTCTTTATATTTGGCCATACAGAGGTTTAAAATTTTAATGTAATCAAAGAGAAGATCAGGTTTTAAATCACTGTTTCTTTCCATTTATTTTCTGCTTGGCTTTACCTCTTCCCATAAATGATGGATGGAACTCTAAGATGAGAAGGAGCCCTGTCAGAGCGCTCTTCTGTATACAGACAACTTTATATGTATAGCTATAAATTATATATAAAATCACACACAAACACACACAGTGACGTTCACTGCTAATCTCTCTTTCCTGGAAATTATCCACGTGTGACTACAGAAATTCTCTGTTCTGTGTGCATTTCTTTCTTGTTTCATAAACCGAGGTTTGCAGCATCAATATGCTTTTATGTTACAGCCCGGTCTGGGGGAAGAAGTCCACCTGCATTTAACACCGGTTGCACAGAATTCTCAATTCTCCTGTGTGCAACTGCTCAGAGTTAAGGATTGAGAATAACCAACTGCATATTTAAAGTTCTATCCATCTCTCTTCTTTAGATCTTAAGAGTTAGGGTTTGTTTTCTCTCTCCCTTCGTTGCATCCTACAGAATGTCTACAGCCCTAGTTTGGGCTGTTTGGTTGGTGCTGTACATCTAGACCTGCCTTTTCCTGGCTCAGCTGTGTCTGGGAGTTAGTCTAAGCTACAGGGGTGGGTGGCAAGAGGGCTTCACTGCACTCAGGCTGTGGATGGAACTAGCAGCTTAGGCTGGAAAGCTCGATGGTGGTTCAGGGCATGGATTCTTGGACTCTCTGCTCCATTATCAAGTGTCCCCCTTGGCTGCTGACATTTGCATGGGTGTGGTGTAGAGGGAGGTTGCTCTTTAACCATTTCATGTCCACTGTAGCAGCATATGCTGCAAGTGAGGACAACAAACTAGCTATTTCCCACAACTTCTCTAGGTCTCCAAATCAACTAAGGAATAGAAAGGCATTTCTTTCTCTTCCTTGACAATGTCTAGCTTATTCTCATCTCAGCGTATCTACTTGCCCTCCCCCACTCACATTATTTTAGTCTTTACTCAAATGTTCCTTCTCGGAGTGACAATCCCTGCCCACCCCATCTAGAGAAACCACCTCTCCCACCAACCATGCACTGTCATTTTACTATTTTATTATTACTACTTTTTGCAAAGCATTGATCTCTACTGGGAACCGTGGTATGTATTGATATGCTTGTTTATTGTAACCTGCCTCCTGAAATGTCCTCTCGGTGAAGTTACAGACTTTGTCCCAGGTGCTAGCACCTGACAGATACACAACAGGTGCTCCGAATGATTCTCAACAGGATTCTTCCTCTGAAATGGAGGGGCCTAGGATGGATAGGGGAAATCAGTGCAGACTCTTCAGCTGGGGATGACCTGGCACCCTCTCACAGGCTTCGTGATCATGGTGCCCATGGAACAGACACATCTCATTCTCCCAAGAGGACTGAGGATCCAGTCTAGACTTCGTCCAGAGTGTCACTTATGTTTACAATTCCTAAAGGGAAATGATTAACCCTGTGATGTCAAACAGAACTTGAAGGCTGCTCTAGGAGGTGGAGCTAAAAGAAAAACACGGAGTTGCTAGAAAGGAAGGAGGAAAGTCATTCGGAGAAGGGATAGGAGCCTAAGAAGGCACTGTTTGAAAGAGGAGATTCCATGGTAAGGGCCCCGCAAATGCCCAAGAAGAAGGGGTGATCAGCCTTTCAGACACCTGTAAAACTTTCCAATGCATGGGCCAGTTGACATATGACCAGGAAAGAACATGTGCAACTTAAAGGGAACAGTCTCTTGGGTATAAGCTATTACTTTTCAAAGCAGCCTAGAGAAAGAAATTGCATTGTGTTATTGTTATTCTCTCCCTCAATGTCTTTCCCTCTGCATTTCTCTCTCTCTCTCTCTCTCTCTCTCTCTGTATGTCTTTCTGTCTCCATCCTTGTCTGTCTTACTCTTGTCCTGGAGCTCTCTACTTTATGTTCTCTGTGTGTTTTCTGATGTCTGCCTCTCTTCCCTTCTGAGATCCTTTTCTGATGAATGTGTGAACGGATGGTTTTGCATGCAAGCTCATCAGCAGTCACTTGAGTGGATTCCGTAAAAACTTTCTGAAACTAAATCAAATGAAAGCCAACCCATAAACTGGGGGAAACAAAAGGGCTCTTTGGACTTGAAAAGGTTAGAGAAGACTGCAGGAGCTGCACATACCGTTCGATCGTGTTCGAAGCTGGGGTTTTAATTTAGTTTTCCTATTTACCCCGTTGAAGTTCCTCACTGCTCAACTGCTAATGCATTTCCCACTGAAATTTTGTAAATTATATTGGGAAACATTCTCAGCTAGAGTAGATTGTGCAAGCTCTCCTAATGGCTTCCTGCTGCTGCATCTGGCAATATGGGGCTCTTTGGGAGCAATGTGTGTGTGGACTCACGTCTTTAAGAACTCTTTCCACTTTATCCCTCTTGGCCAGAGGCTCTGCACTCTCGGTGCCTGACTGTGAGCAGATCTAGACTTTCCATCAGCCCTAAAAGCAGGATCTTGGCACTTCTTCTTTTCCAACTTGACAGGATACCCCCTCAACCTTTTCTTGTTCGTCTTTAATAAAATCACTCCCCCCCATGACTTTATGAGCTCTTCTAAAGGGTAGCCCATGCCTCTGCACCAAACCCTTCCAAGGCGCCCTGCTGCCTACAAAGTAAAATTATGGAGATTTGGTTTGGTTTTTAGCAAGCCATGTAAGGTTACCACAAATTTCGACCCCAGTCTATTTTCCTAACGATGTATACCATTCCTTCTCTTCATGGATAAGATGCATCTCATTGCTTGCACCCCTCTGTGTTTTCATCCTAGACAAAGGCCTCATCTCTCACCTGGACAAGTGTGCAGCCTCCTACCTGGCTTCTGCACCTAATGTCTGCCCCACCCCCAACCCACACACAATTCACCTTGTCCATGGTAAGGACCCTGGAATGCCCAAGAGGAAAGCGTGAATAGCCTTGTAGAACCCCCGATATGGTTTGGCTCTGTCCCTACCCAAATCTCATCTTGAATTGCAGTTCCCACAATTCCCACGTGTCATGGGAGGGACCAGGAGAGAGGTAATTGAATCATGGGGGTGGGTCTTTCCTGTGTTGTTCTCATGATAGTAAATAAGTCTCATGAGATCTGCTGGTTTTATAAGGGGGAGTTTCCCTACACCAGTTCTCTCTTGTCTGCTGCCATGTAAAACACACCTTTTGCCTTCTGCCATGATTGTGAGGCCTCCCCAGTCACGTGGAACTGTGAGTCTATTAAACCTCTTTTTCCTTATAAATGACCCAGTCTCAAGTATGTCTATCAGCAGCATGAAAATGGTCTAATACAACCTCCTTCCTGTGATTTGCCAGGCTCTTCGTAATTGTTCTCTAAGTTGCTTTGCTCAAACGCACCAAGCTCATTCCTCCCACCCATCCAGGGCCTCTCATTTGCTGCTCCCTCTGCCCGGAACTCTCTTTCCTTAGGCAGCATGGGAAGATCTACCTTAATGCATTTGCTTTCTGCTCAAATGTCATCTCAAGAGGCCTCCCTGCCCACCTGACTTATGGTGTAAAAGTATGGGCAGGGCACAGTGGCTCATGTCTGTAATCCCAGCACTTTGGAAGGCCAAGGCGGGCAGATCACCTGAGGTTGGGAGTTCAAGACCAACCTGACCAACATGGAGAAACCTCCTCTCTACTAAAAATACAAAATTAGCAGGGCGTGGTGGTGCATGCCTGTAATCCCAACTACTTGGGAGGCTGAGGCAGAAGAATCACTTGAACCCAGGTAGCGGAGGTTGCAATGAGCTGAGATGGTGCCATTGTACTCCAGCCTGGGCAACAAGAATGAAATTCTGTCTCAAAAAATATATATATATATGTATTTATTGTTGTCTCTCCCCATGTGAGAAAAAGTGCCCCTCTAGATCCATCCTTCCCTTCTCCCTGTTAGTAATAAAACCCCCAAGTTTTATCTGTGCAGATACCCACCCAGCTAAAGACTACATTTCCCAGGTTCCCTTGCAGCTAAATGTGACCGTGTGACTAAGATCAGACCAATGGGATGTGAGCAAAATTGACTTGTGTGCAGCCCTCAGGTCAAGTTCTTGAAGGATACTGCCTGCCCTACACTGTCCTATTTTCAACTTTGGTCATGTGGTTGACAGGATGCTAGGAGCTGGCAGAGGAGGGTATAAGAAACCTGAGCCCCTGGATGACTTGTGGAACAAAGTCACCTGCCCCTCAGATAGCCAACCAACATAGGCTCTCAGTGAGAAAGAAATAAACCTGTCTTGCTAAAGCATCATTACTTATTTTCTGTGAATGCACCTGAGCTAATGTAGGAACTAAAATACACCCATGAACTACCAGCTCCAAGAGGACAGGGGCAGGGTCTGTATCATCAGCACTCAGACCAGTGACCGGGTGTCATAGACACTTAGTCTCGGTTTCTCCCGTTGTGAAATGGAAGTATGGTAGCTACTTAATTCCATCAGGAAGAGGCAAAGATGCTAATGGGTGGGGTTACTTGAGAAGGACCAATGCCCCTGTGGGGGAAGGGCTGTCACTGTTTGACCAGGACTCAGACACTTCACCCTCTTCCACCAGAGCTCTGCATGCCACCTGATTACTTTCTGGAGGGAGCTTCCTTCCAGCTGCCACCCATCCCACAGGCTGGGCCTCTACCCACAGAGTAATGGTGGATGGTTGTCCAGACTGCAGGGGAAAAGCCAGGCTTATCTGACCAGGAGAGGAAGGGGATTGGGTGGAATGCATTCACTTTTGTACAGTCACAGACAATCTCTCCAGGTCTGATTGCCAGAAACAATCAAGCCTGTAAACTGATAGAGGAAATACATATAATACATTTTTGCGGAGGATGGGAGAGATGGAGTCTCGCTCTGTCACCCAGGCTGGAGTGCAGTAGCGTGATCTCGGCTCACTGCAGCCTCCACCTCCTGGGTTAAAGCGATTCTCCTGCTTCAGCCTCCTGAGTAGCTGGAATGACAGGAATGAGCCACCACACCCAGCTAATTTTTGTATTTTTAGCAGAGATAGGGTTTTGCCATGTTGGCCAGGCTGGTCTCAAACTTCTGACCTCAAGTGATCCGCCTACCTTGGCTTCCCAAAGTGCTGGGATTATAGGCGTGAGCCACTGTGTCCATCAGGAAATATATTCTTAGAGAGAACCCCAGACTTTCAATGAGAGTGAGCCCCAGGACCCATGAGAGCCACATCCTGACCTCTGAGTGGTCAGCATCATCCACATCTGAGTGAAAAGGGGAATTTTACTTATTTACTCATTTGTTTATGTATTGATTTAAGAGGCTCAGCCGCTCAGAGAGCAGCCAAGTGACTTTTAAGGTTTACTCAGCCATTCATCAAGCAAATATTATGTACCTACTCTATACCCTGCACTGTGTCAGGTACTCTGAAAGGCAAGGAAAGGAGAAGGGAATGGGCTCTTATTGGAGGTACATCAGGTTCCAGATGTTATGCTGCATTTGTATGTATTTTATTATTTTGTCCTCAGAGCACCCTCAGGAAGTGCATAGTATTCTTACAGATGATAAGGTGGAAGCTCAGAGAGGTTAAGCAACATATTCAAGGACACACAGCCAGGAAGAAATAGAACGGGGAAGGGTCCTGGACTAGCTGGTCCCAAAGACCATCCTCTTTTCACAGCAAGTTCCTGCTCCTTCAGAATTCTTGGTCATTTGTTAATAGCAACAATAATTATTGGGCATCTGCTTAAACAGTTTTTATTGGAGTATAACATACTCCACATATCATATCAACATCACGTATCAAGCCAGGAGCAGTGACTCATGCCTGTAATCCCAGCACTGTGGGAGGCCAAAATGGGTGGACTGCTTGAAGTCAAGGGTTCAAGACCAGCCTGGGCAACGTGGCAAAACCCCGCCTCTACAAAAAATACAAAAGTTAGCCGGGAAGAGTGGAGCATGCCTGTAGTCTCAACTACTCATGAGGATGATGTGGAGAATCATTTGAGCCCAGGAGTTTGAGGCTGCAGTGAGCTGTGATCATGATCCAGCCTGGGTGACAGGGTCAGACTATCTCGAAAAAACAAAATAAAACAAAACAACACACATCATTAGGGTGCAGCTCAATGAATTTTCACAAGATGAGCACATCTATGCAACCTTTGTAACTGTTTCTTGTAATGAAACAGAAACAGATCATCAAAGCACCCACCAAGCCACACTTTCCTCTTTCCAGGTACTACTTCAACCCTTCAGAGGAACCGCTCTCCTGACTTCTAACAGCTCAGATTAGTTTTGAGCTTGGTGTCAGTGGAATCACACAGGCTGTTCTCCTCCACACTTGGCTTCTTTCACTCAGCATAAAGCTGGCAAGCTTCATCCAGGTGGCTGTGTATGGTTGCATTTCTTTCACCCTCATGACTGGATAGGATCCCATTGTGTGAATGGACCACAGGCTATTTATCTGTTCGCTGTTGACGGGCACATAGGCAAATTCCAGTTTTGTGCTGTTACAAATGGTGCTCCTATGAGCATGAACATTCCAGCACATGTTCTTCAGTTAGGCACATGGATACATTCTTGTTGGGTGTACAATGAGGAGGGATGTGCTAAGAGTCTTACAAGTAATCTCTCACTGACCCCATGAGCTGGGGCAATTATTAGCCTAATTTTACAGATGAGAGGGTTAAGTTTAGTGATATTCCCAGATAGAAAGTAGTAGACCCTATATAATTCCAGGTCTTTGACTCCAGAGCCTGAACCCTTCATCATGACATTGTGCTACAACATGCTGTGTGTCAGTTCTTCAACTATGAGCGTACAAAGTCCCGAACAGACAAAGGAGACTGACTTTAAGAGAGGTGGCTAAGAGCACAGACAGACAGCTGGACTGCTTGGGTCTAAATCCCAGCTTCACCACTTAACCAGCTCTGTGACTCTGGACAAGCTATTTTACCTTCCCGTGCCTCAGTTTCCTCGTCTGTAAAACAGGATTGTTGCGAGGATTAAATGAGTCGATGCATTTAAAATACCTAAAATAGCATGCCCAGCATGGGTGAAATACATAGTAAATATTAGCTGTTAGGACACTGTGAGGTAAGTAACATGTGGTTATGAACAAAGCAAAATTGCCCTAAAAGTAGGTATAACATTGTGTGGTTTGCACCAGATCGTTACAGTTGGAGGGGAGCTCTGTGATCTCCAAATCCAAAGTCCCCCCTTTACAGAGGGGAACGCTGAGGCAAAGGGAGGCAAGGGAAGGAGAAGTCTTACTCCAGGCCACCCAGCCAGTTAATGGTAGGGTGGGGACTCGGATGGCTGACAGGGCTCTTTCATGACAGTGGTGCTGTGGATGAGGGAGCTCGTCAGATTTCTTCCTTTTGCCCCATTAAAAAACCTCGAAACCAACAGCAGAACTTTTCGGCTCCCATTTCACCCTCCAGCCTCTGATCTCGGTTTCTCCTTTGTCAAGAGACGCTTTGCAGGTGGGGTGACCAACTCGTTCTAGTTTCCCCTGGACATTCTAAGTTTTAATATTGAAAGTCCCACTTCAGTCCTGGGAAAACCGGGAGAGTTGGTCCCACCTCCTAGCCAGCCTGCTGCCTGGCTGTTGTCCTCAGAGTTAATCATTCCTGGAGCCTGAGTGGTTTGCTTCGATGCCTCGTTGCTGCTGGAGAGCAAGAAAGCAGGCAGCCAAGTCTGGAATCGAAGCAGTTATTTCCCCAGTAACAGACATGAGCTACCCTTTCAAAGAGGAGTGAACAGAAAATGCAATAAACTTTCAGAAATATGTAGATGGACACGTGCCTGTCCCACATGGCATTCTGCAGCTTATCGCTAGTTCATGCATGTATCTCAGTGGCCGCTCACTCCACCCGATGACACTGTTCCTATGTGTTCATGCACACATGTACACAGGCATGCACACGCACTCAAATACCTATTTTGTGAATCTATACACACATCTGGCTCATTCTTCACTTCTCCCTTCAAGCTATACACAAAGGGTACTCAGTAAATATTTGTCAAATGACTGAAAACATTTATGTTTGATGTCTGCAAGACTATGTCATGACCCACTGGAAGAGCCACAGGATGGGAGCAGAGGAATCTGGCGTTGAGTCTCAAGTCTACGGATTTTAAAGGAGCTCAGACACAGATGGAAACAGGAGCCAGTAGGAATATTTTTAGAATCCACGAAAGGGGGTTAGACCATAGAGACTGGGGATCCCTTATTCTATCTAAAGGGGGCAGCCTCTACTCACTTCCAATATTTGCTGCCAAATAACAAATCTGATTTTTTTTTTTGTGGGGGAGTTGGGGGAATGGGGGTCAGTTTTGCTGATTTTTAAATGTTGGAAACAAATAAAAAGCAAAAACAAGTAAAAAATAGCGTGTGCCAAATCAGACAGAACTGAGGCCTCTGTTGACTTCTCAAGCCCCTGAGCTTGCAACCTCTGACTTACAAGCTAGGGAAGCTTGGGCACATCACCACGTCTCTCCAAGCCTCAGTTTCCTCGGCTATAAAATGAGGAGGCGATTCCTTGCCCTGCTTTTCTCTCTGCCGGGCAGCAAGGCCTTTGCATGAAAGCACACATAAGATATTATCACTCATTGCCACCTGGGGTAGCCACTTACTTTTAGCATTCTCTCAGAACGTATACACTTATTGGTGCATGCACATTTTCTAAATACATTGCAAATTTGTAATGCTTCTCCCACACTGTCAGCTTATAGCAGATTTTTTTTTTTCTCCTTTTCTGCATTTCCACAGACATGTTGAGCTGATAATTTTAGGTAGTAAATTTATCAATGGCTTTGAAAGGAGCCATTTTGCTGAAGTTAAAATTCCTCTAAATTTAAAGCAAACCCACCCAGTTGATGGAATGAAGGGAAACCGGATAATTTCGGTAGAGTCCAGCCCCTGGGTCAGGTGCAGGAGGAGATAGACGCTGGCAGATATATATATATATATATATATATATAATTGTTTTATTATACTTTAAGTTCTAGGGTACATGTGCACAACGTGCACGTTTGTTACATATGTATACATGTGCCATGTTGGTGTGCTTCACCCATTAACTCGTCATTTACATTAGGTATATCTCCTAATGCTATCCCTTTCACCCTCCGCCCACCCCACAACAGATCCCAGTGTGTGATGTTCCCCTTCCTGTGTCCAAGTGTTCTCATTGTTCAATTCCCACCTATGAGTGAGAACATGTGGTGTTTGGTTTTTTGTCCTTGTGATAGTTTGCTGAGAATGATGGTTTCCAGCTTCATCCATGTCCCTACAAACGACATGAACTCATTCTTTTTTATGGATGCATAGTATTCCATGGTGTATATGTGCCAGATTTTCTTAATCTAGTCTATCATTGATGGACATTTGGGTTGGTTCCAAGTCTTTGCTATTGTGAATAGTGACGCTGGCAGATATATTAGTCAAGTTTAATCAGGGAAGCAGAACCCACCAGGACATATGTGTCTGCTACATCAGTGTGACCTTACGCACAAGACAGCTGGTCAGGTGGGCTCTGTCAGGCCCTGCTCCTCATGCCTGATGCTGGGACTTGAAGTCCACAAGGCAGTAGTTGGGAAGGGAAGATGGAAGTAAAGTGGGAAGAGCAGGAGGAAGTCAGATGCACAGTGTGAGCTGGAGCCCAGGAGGACAGACTGAAACCCCTGTCAACTCCTGTTGTCTCTGATCTCAGTGTTGTGGGTGTCCTACAGGAGAGAGGACCCTTCATCAAAGTCCAAGAGGCTGGAGGAGGAACCAGGGGGAAGTGAGGCCTTGTAGGCTTAGTTGTAGCCTCACACCAACGAGGTGAGTCAGCAGATATGAGGTGAGTCAGCAGATCCATGAAGGCATGTGGGAGCCACAAAAGGGGCTGCTACCTCCCCTCTGACCTCCATGTCTCCCATGAGATGCTCCTTTCTGGCCTACCCTCACCTGCAATCTATAGGGAAGGGTATTCTGGGAAATGTAGTTCAACCTGGAGAAACTGACCCCTTACAAAGCCATCACAGCAGATAAATTGGAATTCAATGACGTCAAACAAGAACATGTTTTCTCCCAGTGATGAGGCTGGAAAATCGACAGCTGGACACTGGATGTCTGGTTGTTCTTATGTCCAGAGGGTTGGGTTTGGGCCAACTGATCACATACAACAGGTCTCCAGACAGAGAGAGGTGAGGATCAGAGCAGAGGGGAGATGGGCCGAAGGCTTCTCTAATAACCCTGGTTCTAGCTCCAGGCAGGGCCATGCAGGAAGAAGAGCCTTGTTGAGCAGGACAATGGTGGGAACTGGGGTGTCTTACTCCTCAGAGGCCAGAGGTGGAAACGCAAAGCGATTCACCATTTTTGAGCAACAAAAAGGGGGATGTCAGGGAGGTAGAGCTCTTCAGAGGGTGAACAGGAGGGTCCTTGGGGCGAGTGGTGATGATGTCTAAAGCTTGGTCACCACCTCAAGAATTTTGTGGCATGAGAGAGAAAGACCAACTCATGGTCAGTAGACGATAGCCTATTTCAGAGAAAAGGATCACAGGGTTAGAAAAATACAACAAACAAAACAAAATAGCCTGCATATAGCATTTTATAGTAATCCCCTCCTTCTCAGAAGCCAACATAGACCACCTCACCCAGTCTCCAGCCTCCTCAGCCCCGTCAGTGACCAGTGACAGCCTCAGGTTGGGCACCTGGCTGCAGGGTGGCTATCACTGATGTGCTGAGCTGGGCAGAGTCGCCTCTCTCCTAGGAACTTGAATTAGGAGACACTGAGAATCAGGAGGGAATTAAGCAGAGGACCATGGGGCTTGAAGCAGAAAGGCTGGCAAATAGAAAGGGCCAGCTAGTTGTTAGAGAAAGTGGCCATCTTGGGCCCTGCCTAGGCTGGGGTGTGATGGGAGAAGCCACTCAAAAGAGAGCCAGAGGGAGGTGAGAGGAGCAGAGATTGTCTAAAAGGAGGCTGTCTCCCCAAGCCTCTGCACCCCGAAAGATGTACCCATTTTAGGACTTTTCTATTTCTTTTCTTTTCTTTTCTTTTCTTTCTTTTCTTTCCTTTTCATTTTCTTTTTGTTTTTGAGATGGCGTCTCACTCTGTCACCCAGGCTGCAGTGCAGTGGCGCGATCTCTGCTTACTGCAACCTCCACCTCCCAGGTTCAAGCGATTCCCCTGCCTCAGCCTCCCAAATAGCTGGGACTACAGGCATGTGCCACCATATCTGGCTAATTCTTTTATTTTTCGTAGAGACCGGGTTTCACCATATTGGCCAGGCTGGTCTCAAACTCCTGACCTTGTGATGTGCCCACTTCAGCCTCCCAAAATGCTGGGATTACAGGCGTGAGCCACTGTTCCCGGCTTCTTCTTCTTTTTTTTTTTTTTTTTTTTTTTTTTTTTGAGACGGAGTCTCGCTCTTGTCACCCAGGCTGGAGTGCAGTGGTGATCTCGGCTTATGGCCCACCTCCACCTCCCAGGTTCAAGCGATTCTCCTGCCTCAGCCTCCTGAATAGCTAGGATTACCGGCTCCTGCCACTACACCTGGCTAATTGTTTTTGTAATTTTAGTAGAGACAGGGTTTCACCATGTTGGCAAGGCTGGAATTGAACACCTGACCTCAGGTGAGCCGCCCGCCTCGGCCTCCCAAAGTGTTGAGATTACAGGTGTAAGTCATAGCGCCTGGCCTCTTTTTTTTTTTTTTTTTGAGACAGTGTCACTCAGTTGCCCAGGCTAGAGTGCAGTGGCACGATCATAGCTTGCTGCAGCCTCTGACTCCTAGGCTCAAGTGATCATCCCACCTCAGCCTCCTGAGTAGCTGAAACTACAGGTGTGCACCACTACGCCTGGCTGATTTTTTTGTATTTTATTTTTAGAGATGGGATCTCATTATGTTGCCCAGGCTGGTCTCAAACTCCCGGGCTCAAGGGATCCTCCAGCCTTGGCCTTCCAAAGTGCTGGGATTACAGGCGTGAGCAACTGCCCCTGGCCCTCAGGGCTTTCCTAGCCCCTATAAACTAGTTCTTATTTATAGATGCCTGCAGAGCCCTGTAGCCTTATAATAATTCCCACCCACCTCATTCCCCTTGCTTTAGCTCCATGAGGAGAATTTCTGTTACTGCAGCAAGAGCTCCTTGATGGATCAAGGCTATGCCTCTACCTCACCCCATCCTCGCAACGAACCTAGGAGAAAGAGGCCATCGGGATCCTTCTCTGGAAAACCCGGGTACTAGGGCCGAGGCCAGACAGGGCGTAGGGGGAGCCGGGACTCAGACCCAGGCCTCCAGGCAACAGTCTTTGCTGTTCTTCTTCATTATCTCGCCCTCTAGGGTCTGGACAGTTGAAAGACGCTGGGCAGGCAGTGTTCGTGCCTTCCCTCTTAGGGCTGAAGAGGGTCGAAGAGAGCAGAGGCCCGAGGGCTCATGGAAGATGCAGGAAGCTGCACACCCTCCCAGCTGCTTCTGGGGTGTGGTGGGGGGAGTTCACATTCAGCAGCCACATGTATGAGCCCTGCCGGAGGCTCTGGAACGAGGTGACAGTTCTGAACTGACGTGAGGAGCCTTTGGTTCTAGCTCCAGGATGCTGCCCCTCACTTTCAACAGACGGGAGCAAAGTGGGCCCTCACATCTGCTGAGGGGCTATTGAGAAAGAGTGACGTTTAAGTAAGAGAGTGCAATGTGGTCACACTGATTCTGAAAGACGCACAGAAACGAAAGGCTCCAACCCTTGGAATCTTCCTCTTGGGACTTATTTTAAGGAATAAATCCAGAGAAAGAATAAAAAATTCCCCATGCAGAAAGATGTCCAGGGTGTGTGCTGTTTTCAATCAGGGCCCTGCTTTTGGGTCTATAAAATGAGGTCTGTGAGGTAAGGGCACCCATCACATCACTCCCTGGGGAAGCAGCATTGCTGGGCCCCACACCAGCCTCCCCACCCAGGTCCCCAGACCTCCTGCCCCAGACCCACACAGGAAGACAGCCTCGGATTCTTCAGGCTGTGAGCTTCTGCCTCCTGAGTTGCACCTGGTGCTGGGCCCGCCACGCCTTTCATGAGGCTGCTGCCTTCTCCTACCTCAGGCCCCACCTCTGCCTGGCTGACTAGTATCCAGCCCCAGCCATATTTCTGGTCTTTCAACATACCGAGTACTCCCTTTCTTCAGGGCCTTCCTACCTAGTTCTTTTTGCCTGGAACTTAGATATCCCCTTCCAAAATACCACAGACCGGGTGGCTTGATTGATAGAAATGTATCTTCTCCCAGTGCTGGAGGCTGGAAGTGCAGGAGCAGAGTGTCAGCAGGCTTGGTTTCTGGTGAGGTCTCTGCCCTTGGCTTGCGGACGGACACCTTCTTGCTGTGTCCTCACGTGGTCTTCCTTCTGTGCGTGCGTGGCCCCCAGTATCTCCCTGTGTGTCCAAATGTTCTCTACTTATATAAAAACACCAGACGCATTAGATTAGGGCTCACCCTAACAGCATCATTTCAACTTCATCACCTCTTTAAAGACCCTATCTCCAAACACAGTGACATTCTGAGGTTCTGGGATTAGGGCTTCAACATATGAATATGGGGTGAGGGAGGGACAGAATTCAGCCTGTGCCACCACCCTTCAAGTCTCTCCTCCAGTGGCATTTTTCCAGGAGTGTTACCAGAGGCCTCTCATAGGGCTGCCTGGGCAGCTCGCTGCGGGTGCTGCATGGCTGAGCCCTCTTCTGCTGGCCAAGACCCTCGCGCTGCGTGGAGCTCCACCCATCCAGGGAAAGGAGAGCCTTTTTCTTTGCCAAAGGCGCCGTCTGCTCATGAAGCCATGCATGGGTTCTGTCTGCCCTGGGAGAACCCCATCTCTAACTCTAGTACAGGACCCCCATGAGCACTTGAAAACACAGATTTCCCTTCTTCCTATCCTGCCACCTGCGCCCTTTCAACTCTCCCCCATCACCGTGTATGTTTTCTGTGATACAGGCCAATAGCTCGTCCTGGTGCTTGAGGGTTCTGCTCTGTATTTGACCATCTCAACCTCTAGAAAGAACCTGGTCCTATTCAGTGTCACATCCTCCTCTTAGTGCCAAGCCTGGCATCTATGTCAATTCACCGGAGGAAGGAAAATGCCCTGCTCACCCTTCGGAGCCCTTTCTGGCAGATGCCAGACTCCCCTCTGCCCACATTTGTTCCCAGCTCTGATGAGTTCACCCCAGGAGGAAAGAGTAGTGAGTGGGAGAACCGAGGGGCTGTCCAAGGAATGGGCAATGGGAAGAGTTCACCAGAGGTCAGGCGGCTGCTGGCTGCCTGAACCCCAGCGGGTGAAAATGCTGAGTGAGATGGAAAAATGTCTCAAGCAGAGAGGAAGGAGCTGAGTGAGCCTTGGAGACGTATAAGGTGCACTTATGGGAGGAGAGGGAAAGAAAACACAACAGCCATGTGAAAGAGCCCACAGTCTGCGGGAAAATGCCACCAAAGGCATCCCTGGCCTCAGATGGGTGGGAAATGTGCAGGGCCCAGACGACCGGGGCCAATGCCTCGGTGAGGGCTGCCCATAATACCTGCAAGGCCGGCATGTAAATCACTCACGTGCATGGCATGTCGCAGAAGACATTAGCCTCCAAGGAAAATCCCTTCCTGACCCACTGGTTCATCTATTTCAGGGGTGTTGTTTTTGGAATAATTTCGGGCATAGAACTCACAGGAACATCATTTGGATATTTTTCTTGAGGCCTGGTGAGAAAAGGATTGGCCGGCCGGGTCGCTGCAAGCCCAGAGGTACCTTTCTGAGATTTCCTCTTCATGGCTTACAGGGCCATTGTAAATCCAGGGTAATATTTTTCCTTGCAGGTGAAC
Organism: Papio anubis; assembly: GCF_008728515.1. Classification (NCBI taxonomy): domain Eukaryota; kingdom Metazoa; phylum Chordata; class Mammalia; order Primates; family Cercopithecidae; genus Papio; species Papio anubis. The sequence continues at coordinate 38,809,667 of NC_044993.1, forward strand.
ATATTCATTTTTTGGGTTGTTGTTAGGTCACACAAAGTCCTAGGCAGTGGCCTATTGTTCAGGGTTGGGAGGCAAAGGCATATAAGTAATGACATCCTTATTAGAGGTTTGATGAATGAAATGCAATAATCGAGTTTCTTTTGTTCTTGCCTATGGGGTCCACAATTGTTAATCTATAACTTGCTATATGGATTCAAACTTATTAATCATTTTAAAGCAAAATTCCACTTAATGACTGAAATAGAAAATGAGACCTTGATGAAATGAAATGTCAGTCTGGCCCCATTGTTCTCCCCAGTGGATGCCAACTGGCAGATTCTTGAACTTCCTCCCCAGAGAGGGTTTGGAGGAGCTGAGGCTGTTGAGACAGGGGAAGGTGGGCGGAGCTCAGGGGTGAAGTCTCATCTTTGACCCATGCACAGGCGTGGACAAGGCCTTATGGCTCCAGGTGAGACCTCTGGTGTCTCCGCATCCATGCTAGCAGTGGCTTCCTTAGAAGGTGGGCCTCACCCCGTTTACTGCCATAGTTTGCTGTCAGGACTAGAAAGCTGGGCTGAAAAGGGTTCAGTCTTCCTGGACAGAGGTCATCAAGAGAATTCTAGTTTCTTTTCTTTTTTTTTTTTTTTTCTTTTTTTGAGATGGAGTCTCGCTCTGTCTCCCAGGCTGGAGTGCAGTGGGGCAATTTCGGCTCATAGCAACCTCCGCCTCCCGGGTTCAAGTGATTCTACTTCAGCCTCCTGAGTAGCTGGGATTACAGGTGCCCACCACCACACCCAGCTAATTTTTGTATTTTTAGTAGAGACGGGGTGTTGCCATGTTGGCCAGGCTGGTCTCAAATTTCTGACCTCAGATAATCCGCCTGCTTCAGCCTCCCAAAGTGCTGGAATTACAGGCATGAGCCACCGCACCTGGCTGGGAATTCTAGTTTCTTACATCTGTAGAGCTCTTTAGAATCTGTGAAATATTTTTACAGCTGTGTCCCAGGTAACCTCACAGCATTCTTGGGAGGTAAGTAGGACTTGTTTCTCGGCTTCTTTGAGATAGGTGAGTAAATCGAGGAACAGGGTAGCAAAGTGACTCGGCCCTCACCAGACTGAGGACTCCAAGCCAGGTCTCTTCACTTGCGGTCTGGTGCACCTTCCCAGCCCACAGTGCACCAGGCTGGGCCCATCCAGGGACTCCAGCCTCAGTCCCTGGGGAAAGGAAAATGGGCCTGTCTCTCTTTACAATGGGCTTGTGCAACAGAGAAAGTTCTGGTCCTGATGGTCTGCAAGAAGTGGGTATGGCTCATCTGGTTTCTTGCCTGTCTCTACCACTAGAAAGTGAGAAGGTGAGTGAGAGAAGGGACATTGGTCTGTTTTGTTTACTGTGTTTCCCCAGTGCCTGAAAGAGTGCCTGGCACATATAGTATGTGCTCAATAAATATTTGATAAATGAATTAGTGGACGAACAAATGAATGAAGCAACCTATCTCAGGACTGAGGCTCCCCCACATCCAGAAACCATCTAATGGTCCTTCTCTGGATCCTCAAGACCCTTCTAGCTCTTTTCTGTCTGAGAGGTTCTATGCACAGGGACCAAGGATCCTTGCTTAGAGAGCAGAGTCGGCACCTGTCAGCATGGCCTGTCCTAGAAGGGGAACCCTCTGCTGCGGCCCCATCCCATCTCATACTTCCCAGATATTCTATTCTTCAACACTTACAACAAATCAGCACAATATTAGTTTGTCTATTTTTTGGAATCAAATCAATCAATGCAATTATTCTGCAAACATTATTGGAGCAGTACCTCTGTGGCAGGCCCTGCACTAGGCTCTGCAGGAGCTGCCGGGGACAGGCTGGGCCCCGTGTGCCAGGCCCCTTTGTGCAGGAGCTCTGAGGGCACAGAGGGAGACAGTTATGGCCACTGGCAGCCTAGTCCCTTTCCCCAGAGCTCTAGTTGTCTGTGTTGCATAACACTGTACCTTCAGTTTATTGGAGTAAAACAAAAATGACCATTTATTATTATTATCTTTCATGGCTCTGAGGTTGACTGGTGCAATTAGGTGGTTCTTGTCTGGGACCCTCATTTAATTATAGACAGGCAGTGGCTGGAGTCACCTTGAAGGCCTCTTAACTCTCACATCTGATGGTTTAAGTTGGCTGTTGGCTAGAACCCATGAGGCTCTCCTTGTGTCCTGGGCCTCCTCACAGCACGGTCAGTGGGTTTCAAGAATAAGTATTTCAAGAGAGCCAGGTGGGAGCTGTATCACCTCGTGAGACCTAGGAAGTCACTTACAGTCACCACTGCCCTGCTCTGTTGGTTGAGGCAATCACAAAGACCCACTCAGGCACAAAGGGAGGCACAGAGATTTCGCTTGATGGAGGAGTGGCAAGGCCTCACTGTTAAGAAAAATCTGCAGGATGGAACAAAGTGTGTGGCCACTTAGGCCAATCCAATCTGCCATTCCCAGAGATCCTGGGGTGGAGGAGGAAACTTCATTCCTTTATTTTCTTTCTTTCTTTCTTCCTTCCTTTCCTTCCTTCCTTCTTATCTTCATTTCTTCTCTCTTTCCTTTGCTTCTTCTCTCCTCTCTCCCCTCCTTCCCTCCTTCCTCCCTCCCTCCTCCCCTTCTTCCCTCCCTCTTTCCTTCTCTGTTTCCCTCCTCTCCCTCCCACCCTTCTTATTCCCTCCTTTCTCCCCCATCGCTCCCTCCTTCGCTCCTTCCTCCCCTCCCTCTCTCCTTCCTTCCCTCCTTCGCTCCTTCTTTCTTTTCTGCCTTTCCTCCTTTTTCCCTTCCTCCCTCCTTCCCTTCTTTCTTCTTTTTTTCCTTCCCTTTCTCCCTCCTTTCTTCCGTCCTTACTCCTTCCTTCCTTTCTTCTTCCTTCCTTCTCTCCTTCCTGCCTCCCTCCTCACCGCCTGTCCCTGCCCATGCTAAGGCCAGGCTGGGAGGGGGAAGGGCTCTTGTTCACCCAGTTTCTTGAGATAGCTGCCAGGTCCATGTGGCTGCCAGGTCAGCTCTCAAGGCAGGAAACATGGAGACCTTGTCTCCTCAGCTGTCAAATCAGAGTAAGAGGAAGAGCACAGGCCTTGCCTTCCTGGTGCGATTGTTGTCATGAGTGTAGGGGCCAGAAATGGCAAAATATTTAGAGTCTGGCAACCTGGGTGTGAATCCCAGCTCTTCCCATCCTAACTCTGTGCCTTCGGGACAAGAGCAACTCTAATACTGAGTATTTGTCAGGCCTGGGTCCCAGTGAAAGCTCTTCATGTGTATTTTCCTGCTTAAACCTTATGACAACCCAGTAGGTGGATATCATGGTACCATTTTTGTAGATTAAGAAACAAAGGCTCAGAGAGGCTGAAACACTTATCTCAGGTAACACAGATAAGGGGCAGAGCCAGGCCCATCTTACCTGAAGTTTGAGTTGCGTTCTTCCCCCTCCCCACTGACCTACCCACGTGGACACGGGGCTTCCTCATCGAGGACTACTGGGCTTATTCACACCCACTGTCCAGGCTCGTTCTGAGAGAGATGGAGGGAAGTCACACCAGAAGAGGTCACAACAAATATCAGCCAGGACAGCCCAGCTCTGTGCGGAGCAGAACCAAGGCCCCAGAGCCTTCAGAGCAGCCCATTTCCCGGTGTTCCTGCTGCTTGCCTCTCCCCTCCCCACCTTTCCCCTGCAGCCTCGGTTCCTTGGTCCTCTGGGCTTTCCAAAGCAGCAGGGCTGGCAGGCTCCTCACTGCCCCCAGCGGGAGAAATGGCCTGGAAAGGGCACCAGTATGAATGGCCATACTGAGACAATCATATTTGCCAAGCCCCTGACCCCCCAAAGTCCTCGCCTTGGTCAGCTCTCAGGTCAGTGTCTTCTGCCAGTCCTTCTAACCTGGCTCCCCTCTTCTTCACCCCTTGGCCTACTCCTGACACACTGACCTTCCTCTTTGCCAATCTTCAAAGCTTTCAAGTTCTTCTCCTCTCAGGGATTTTATACTTAAACTTCTTTCTGCTCCCCCCCACACCCCCTAGCCATCCTTCACGTGGCTCTCTCTGCTTTTATATCACCTCCTCCATGCAGCCCTCCCTGATCACCCTGCCTAAAGTAGCCACCTTTATGCCAACTGCTTCAATCTCTTTACCTTGCTTTACTTTCCTTCATGGCTCTTATTTTTATTCCCATCTAAAAGTGTATTTTTATTATGTTTATGTCTTTCTCCTCCGACTGGAACTCTCGGGGCAGGGATAGTGTCTATTTTGTTCACTTCTGTATGTGCAGCATCAACAACACCGCCAGAACATGGTAGGATCCCCCCAAATATTGCTGAATATATAAGTGAATAAAAGAATGAAAATTTCCCTCTAGAAACTGACTGGGGCTGCATAAAGGCGTCAAGGACCACCGCAGTCAACGGGAGGAGAGGGCTCTCCAGGAAGTCACACAGTGGGAGGGGCAGGAGCAGGTAAGGAATTGGTGGTGGGGGCGGCTCAGCAGCCCTGTCTGAGGACCCCCACAGAGCTGGAAGACCACCGGAGACCTCATCTATTTCTGATGCCGGAGTCATTCCTTGGCCGTGGAAGACTCGTAGGAGTTAAGTAAGGAATTGGGAGTCACATCCCAGTTCTGCAACTTGCTAGCTTTGTGCCAGTGAGACAATGAATTAACTACTCCCAGTCTCAGTTTCTCCTTCTGTAAGATGGTGTGGAACACAAGGCAGTTTTTGTGAGGATCAAACAGCAGGTGCATGTCAAACTCTTAGACTCAGTGGATGTGCCTGTTACAGAGGCCAGGCTCATAGTCACTGCCTTGGTCCTCTGGGAACCAGGATCTGAAACTCAAATCTCTACCTGAGGGGATGGCATTTGCTTATCAGAATACGTTTTTCCTTCCTTTCATATTTTACAAGAGTTTGTTTGTTTCAGGGGGAAAGCACAAGACCTGCCTCAGAACACCTGGGCAGGGACTCAACTCTGCTGCGTGGCCCTGGACCCATCATTTTGCCTCTCCAAGTCTTGCCTTCCTCATTGCACTGAGATGAACAATGGTGCACCATCCCCTACGCACACCACATTGAATTGCATATTAGCCCTTTATACTTAAAATTCTGCTTCTTTCACTGGATCTTAATTTTATATTTATTTCCACAAAATATAAATTCACTTTTTGTAAATATTTCATGTATGTGTCTATATATATTTTATAAATCATTATATCTACTTCTGGAATGTCAGATATTTACATATAGAGGGGCAGCAGGATGTGAGGGCGAAGAGAGGAGACTATGGAATTAGAAGGTGTAAGCTCAGATCACTTCTAGACTTCGGGCATCAACAACAGTGCCAGAACATGGTAGTTAACCCAAAGAACCCCAAAATATTGCTGAATGTGAATGAATAAACGAACAAATGAATGAAAATGAATGAATGAAGTGGCTCTACTGTTTACTAGAGGTGACCTTTGACAGTTGTGTTACCTTCTGTCTACGTCAGGTTTCATCATCTGAAAACGAGAAGGTATGAGGACCTACCTTGTAGATTTGTTTTGAAGAGTAACTGACAAAAACCACATGAAGTTGTGAATTGGGCTTCATTTCAGCATTATTTGTAACAGCCAAAAGGCGGAAACAGCCCTAATGTCCATGAATGAACAAAATGTGGAATATACGCGCAACAGAATATTCTTCAGCATTCAAAAAGAAGGAGATTCTGACGCGTATGATAACATGGATAAATTTTGAAGACATTACACTAAATTAAATACACCAGTCATGAAAGGACAGGGATTGTAGTATTCCACTCATATGAGGTCTCTAGAGAAGTCAAATTCATAGAGACAGAAAGGAGGATGGGAGTTGCCAGGGGCTAGGAGGAAGGGGAATGGGAAGCTGTTGTTTAAAAGGTAAGGAGTTTCCGTTTTCAAGGTGAAAAAAGTTCTTCGGATGGTTGCACAACAGTACTAACGCACTTAATGCCACCTAACTGTACACTTAAAAGAGTTAAAATGGTAACTCTTATGCTATGTATATATATGCACATAAAAACATACAAATAAAATATAAAACCTATACAACATACTCACTTACTGTGGTGCCTGGCATAATAAATGCTAGGTTTAAAACTAAATAAATGAAGTAAGATACCCTTTGCAAGAATGAGTGATGTCAAAGAGTTTTATAACCTGTAACGTGCCATCAAAATACATCATGTTCCCACCATGCTTTACCTGCAAGGTGAATTCTAGTGGCAGTGGACTGCACCCAATGCGACAGCCAGTCGCTTCTAGAAAGGCTTCCTTTCCCACCATTTCCCTGCACATCAGCTTCTCGGCCTCTCTGCTGATGGGCAGTGGATGCCCCTAGAAACCGATGCAGACAAGTGTTTGGGCATCTCACCGTTGATGGGAAACCAGTAGCAAATCACTCTCTAATTTGTTGGCCGATGAGTCCAGATCTTCATGATTCATGACTTGTTGGATGTTGTGTTTCAAAGCAAAGCTCAGCAGTGGGTGGTTTTGGTAGTGTGGGAGAGAGGGCTTGTCTGAGTGTGGGGAACGTGGGGAACGCAGCCCACCACCCAGTCCTCGGAAGACTTGCCAGTGTTACTGCTGATCCCAGTGCTGAAGGCAGGTTTGCATTTCAAATGTCCCGTGTCCACTCAGGAGGAAAAGTGGTCTGGGCTCTCTGGCCAACTTAAGGGAGATCAGAAGCTCTCTTATTTTTAGAAGATTCTACCCCTACTTGCCTCAAAAGAATGCTGCCACATCCACACTGGCACAGGGCTACTCAGGCTCAGGGAGTGTCCCCGGGGTTCAATAACTTCCTTCTTTTCCTCTTAGGCACAGCCCAGGTCCAGGAGGCAGGAGACCTGGGTCTTGCCCTGCCACCTGCCATCAGCATCCCAGGAAACTTGCAGAAACACATCTAACTTCCCTGCACCTCAATCTCTGGTGCTGGAAAACTGGGACTCACTGTTCAGATGCGAGGTGGGTTGAGGAAAGGAGAAGGTGCTGGTGATGAAAAGGGCCTCAGAATGAGAGTCGGGGTCACACTGGCGACAACTTCTCCCGTTCTCTGCTTGAAGCTCCTTTATGATTGGAGAGGCTGGCAAGTGAGGGAGGCAAGACCATCAGCTCTGGAGTCCGATGGCCCAGGTTTCAGATCCCAGTTCTACAACTTACTGACCTGTTTCAGTTTCCCCATCTGCAAAAGAGATTAAAAAACAAAACAAAACAAAACAAAAAACAACCATGCCTACCTTGTGTCATTACCATGAGGATTAGCTAGGTTGATTATTGTTAAGCAATCAGCACAGTTCCTGGCACATAGTAAACCACAGGCAAGCGCTTGGTCTCCTTGTCCCTGTTGCATTTGACAGAGGACTTGCCTTAGTAGCGAGCTCTCTCTCCCCTGATCTGTGTGGCTCTGGGATGTGGCCTAATAGAAACAGATCTAAAGGGCTGGTGAGGATTGGGTGGAAAAGAGATTGTGAAACAATGATCAACACAGAAACTGCCCTGGAGATTTTCTAAAAGGTTCTCGCATTCCTTTAATTAACTTCCATGAGGGAAAGACAGAAATCAAATTAATAAGTCAGGAGAGAATGCTGACATTTAGGGAAAGAAATGAGCTTTGATGTCAAACAATCTTCAGTTCAGATGGACTCTCGCTGTGTGGCTTTAGGAAAGTTGTTTAACCTCTCTGAATCTCAGTTTCTGTACCCAAAAAGTGTGCATAGTAATCCTTTCCATTCAGGGCTCCTGTGAGAATTAAAAGAGATGACGTAAGTCAATATCTAGCTCAGCCCTGCTGTCTTAAACACACCTACAAAATTTTGCAGCTCTTCCTATCAAGAGGTGGAGTTTATTTTCCCGTCGCTGAATATGGGTTGACCTTGTGAGTGGTGTTGATCAGAAGAATGCAGTGGAGGTGACCTTAAGGGACAATGCAGCTTTCACCGGGGCCGTCCTGAAGCACTGCCCAGAGACCTGAGATCAGGAAACTGGTCTAGTCTTCTGGAAGACAAGAGGCCCCAGGGAGGAGCATCAGGATATCCAGTCAAGTGTCCCAGCACAGCTGCTAGACATGTGCCTGAGGTCATCTTGGGACCTTCCGGCTGAGACAAGCAGAAAATCACACAGCCAGTTTACAAAATTGTCAAGCAATTCTGGTTGATTGAAGTCGTCCAGTTTTGTGGGGAGGTTGTGTTATATAGCAAAGGCTACTTGAAACAACCCTCAGTATAGACTGGTTGAATTGAATAACCGTAGAGGTGAAAAATCCCTGGCCAAACACAGCACATGCTTTTAAGCACAAGCTGCTATTATTATTCATACAGACTAGTTCTAATAAGAATACAATAAGAGGTAACCATGTAACAATCATGGTTGTCTGATGACTTCTTATTTCCTGTCCCCTGGGAGAAGACCACCGTCAGCTGGAACAGGTTTTGACAGGCTCAAATAAGCAGCGAACTTCTTTGCACACAAACATTTTAAATCTCTCCGTCTTTTCCTGTCTGTAATAGCTCTGCATCGCCTCGCTGGGCCACCTGGGATGGTGCCACAACTCCTATTAATATTGCCATACGTGGCAGCATTGCACTCAAGTCCCACGCTCTCAGCTGCCTGTGTGTGGCACAGAGCCTATTTTTAGTGTTTTACATCTATAATTATGTATGTTTCACTGCCTCTCAAATGCATATTTGCTCTGGGGAGAGGTTGTGCTTATGTAATCTCAGCTATTTTTGATAGGACAAAATGTGTTATACCAACCTGCTAAGTCTCATTCAACCAGAGCAAACAGTGCAACAGTCTCTTCCTCACTCAAACTCCCATGTAAGCAGGGGTGATATTTGAGACATTTTGAGTACTGGTGAAACATTGTCACTGACAAATCAGAATAGAAGCAGCCATTACATCACATCGGTGTTTATAGCTCTGTTTTTAAGGGCCAGTTCAGACTACAAATCTATTCATGATTTTTACAAATTAACATTCCCTGCAAGGAAACCAATCAACTGGGAAGGGGAGCTCAGTGTGATCCTGGTGTTATCCAGATGACATCAGCCTTGCTGACTGCCTGGATCAGTTTCCCAAGGTGTCATGTCCTTGGCCAAGAAGTTTTTCCAATGCAGTTTTCTAGCTTGGAAGGAAGAAGAACTGGCAAAGTCAAGACCAACTTGGTGGGCCTCAGTGATGGAAATCTGGGGCCCAGGCTTAGCAGATGAAGCAGGTAACCCACCTGGGGAGGTCCCCACTGTGGACATGCTGCAGAGATCCAGACAGGGAGATGGGTGAGGGTCAAAGCAGCTGAGCAGCTGACAGTGGGAAGCAAGCAGATAAGGGCAGGACCCCAGGCCTGCAGAAACCAGGAGATCATAAGATGCCCCAGGAAAGGGGATTCTGCCTAGGGGAAACACACAGTCTTTTACTCATTCACTTACTCATTCAGTGGATATTGACGGAAGTGTCTACTGGGAGCCAGAGACTGCCCTAGTTGCCAGGGAAACAGATAAAAACTTCTAGCTTACTTACAAGATATCTGTTTTTCTCTATGTATTAAAATGTTTAAATAGAAAACTTAGAAAACACAGAAAAGAATAAAGAAGAAACCCCGTCTTCTGGATTGTCATCTCTTGAAGACCATCCTTGTTAAGGTCTGGTTCATCTCCTTATTTGTACATGGTATATGCTTTTTAACCTCAGAATTGGAATTGTATCATATAAACTATTTTTCACTCAGTATTATATTTCCAGAAGCTTCTTACACCTCTAATAGTTTTTGTGAATATGACTTTTAGTGGCTGCAGAGAATCTCATTTTGGGGACTTGCTATAAATTTTATAATGGCCCTCAATTCTCATCAATGTTGCCTCCAAATAAAAAATATTATATTTCCCCTAAAATTGTCATTTATGGCCGGCCATGGTGGCTCATGCCTGTGATCCTAGTACTTTGGGAGACTGAGGTGGGCAGATCACCTGAGGTCAGGAGTCTGAGACCAGCCTGGCCAACATGGGGAAATCGTCTCTACTAAAAATACAAAAGCCGGGCGTGGTGGCACATGCCTGTAATCCCATCTACTCAGGAGGCTGAGGCAGGAGAATAGCTTGAACCATGGGAGGTGGAGGTTGCAGTGAGCCGAGATCATACCACTGCACTCCAGCCTGGGCAACAGAGTAAGACTCCATCTTAAAAAAAAAAAAAAATTGACATTTATATGCCACAAAAACATGCCACCTAGTACCTTCATGAAAAATGAAAATAGAGTGGTGGTGTCTTCTATTTGAGAAGTATATCAGAACACAAGTGAGTGAAAGTTATAGTACTATATCAAATAACCTTAATTTGCTCTTGTTTGTACAAAAATTTTTAAACTTCCATACTTTTTCATACATTATTTTCACTATTATAACTAGCAAAATGGTAATAATTGTCATTGGCAAGAGTACAGAGAAATTAACACTTATATATTTCTATTGAGAGTTCAAATTTCACTGTGTTGAAAGATTTTTAAATGCTCAGACCCAGCATTCACCTTCTAAGAATTTATGTTAAGGAATTAATGTTATAGATGTGTACAAAGATTTATGAAAAACAATATTTATATCAGCATTATTTTTGTGCTTAATACATAGTAACTTCTAAAAATGGAAGCTATAATTACCAGTACTAGCATCACCAATTCCTTTTCCAGCCCCATCTGGCTTTTAGAATAAGAATATTATAATTAATACATTTTTACATTGGGTTTCATCTCTTTCCAGAATTATTTTTTGACACTTGCATTGTTTTATAATCACGTTAACTGCAATTATTAAGAAATTAACTTGAAATTTTTGGTTCTCTGTTAAGCAATGTTTCTTTTATATCGCTTTTCCTCATATCTGAATTATTTATTTTGCTTCATTTTTCAGCCACCTGGAGCATTTCTTTGATGATTTTTGCTTTCAAGAAGTAATAGTCACAACTTATGTTGTTTATGAATCTGTCCGCATAAGATTATCTGCACACTTTCAGAGGGCTGTGACTGGGATTGCAGACACCACGCCAGGAGTGGAAACACCAAAAAGATTACAAATATACAAGAATGGCACCTTGGCTGCATATAGTCTTAGTTCTCAATCTCAATCCTCTGAAAGTTTGTGGATTTTGATAACATTTTATCTTAGAATTTGCTAAGAAGTGTGACCTAGTGCAATTTCTTTCTTTCTTCTTTTGGAGGTAATTTGGGTACTTCTACCCCCACCCCAGAGGACTAAATGATTATAGGATTTTAAATTTTGTTATCCTTGAAATGCAAACATTTTAGCCATGTATGCATCAAAGAACTCTTAGAGGGGATAGCAGATCTTTTCTTAGAAGGCCATACAGCTTTCTAAGTAGGTCATAGGGTCTGTAGAGGCGAGCATGCAATTCTGCTGTTGTAGCAGGAAAGCCGCCAGAAACAATGAATAAATGAGCAGGCATGGCTATGTTCCAATAAAACTTTATTTGCAAAAGCAGGTGAACAGCCTGCCAGGGCAGTATGCCTCTAGATTCTACAGACACAAGTCTGGCTTCAACTCAGGGGAATTTTCTGTCATATCTTGAGTTATTTTTTATCTTTCATTTGCTCTGTTGCCACCATTTAAAAATCTTACATAGAGAGTTGATCTGTAGCTTCCTTTGTAGTTTCCTCTCTCCTTTTTCTTTCTCTCTTTTCTTATTTTCTCCATTTCTTGTCTTCTTTTCACTCATTCTGGGAGGATTCTTTGAGCTCACTTCCAAATTCACAGATTCTGTTTTCTGTTCTATTCAATCTGCTCTGTATTGCCCTAATGACACTAGAAAATTTCCATGATTATGCTTTTCACTGGGAAACTGTCTTTCTGGATTTCAGGGATTTCCATTAAAAGAAACAATATCTCTAATCTTATGGGAAATACCAAAATGAGAGATCACTTTCACCCTTGTTTATTGGTATAGTTTTACATCATGAGAGAGGATTTGTTTTGATTTCTCAAAATAAGCTCTGTTTTTTAAATCACAGACACTTTTCCTACCTCTGTTACATTTTCTTTTATTGTACATATTTGCAGAGGGAAAACCATTGATCCACTGTTACAACTTGAGAATGATTCTGTTAGAAACGTATTTAAGTATGTTACTCACAGAGGGGAAAAGGATTTGTTGGTCTATTCTGTAGGTATTTTTCTAGTTTGGAGGTTCAGTTGACTATGATGAACAGAAGGTGGGTGAGTGGGAAGGTGCAGCAGGAAAATGCACCATTTCCTGGTGGTTTCTTTTCACCCTGTGCAGGCACTAGGGCAGCAGCATCCGCAGTCATCTGCAGGGCTGAGATTTGTTCACTCCACTGCTAGGGACCCTCTCCTGCTCGTCCTCACCTAGCCTTCCCAGTGAGGGCTCCATTTACTCTCCTATTGAGGCAGGAGGCAGAACTCGACTCTGGAGGTGGGGCTTGGACACCAGACCTAATGGAGGACCAGCTAAAACAGGTCAGGGGCAGAAGCCCTTCCCCATAAGACGCACCCATCAGTGTGCCATGTCAGTTTACCAGTGCCATGGCAACGCCCAGAAGTTACCCCCCGCCCTTTCCATGGCAACACTCGACAACCCAGAAGTTACCTCCCTCATTCTAGACATATCTGCATGGACCACCCCTTATTTTGCATGTAATTAAAATTGGGTATAACTACGAGTACAGTGGCACTTCTAGGCTGCTACTCTGGGCACACAGCTTATAGGGCAGGCCTGGTCTGTCTTCTGCTGTACGTTGCTGCTTCAATAGAAGTGGCTGTTTAACACCACTGTCTTGCCCTTGAATTCTTTCCTCGGGGAGGCCAAGAACCTCTTGGGCTAAGCCTCAAACCGGGGGCTTGCCTGTCCTGCATCAATATGGCAGGAAGGTTTATTATTGTCCCGAGCATGTACTTCTCTGCCATGACTGTACTACCAGCCCCAAATCGGGGCAGCAAATCCTTGCTTTCAATGAGTCTCCTTAGCAATAGCTGTTTTTTCCTTCCCACACAATTTACACCACGTAAAGTCTGGTGTGAGTGGTGCTCTTGGCTGTTTCCTATAAGGGACAGTGGAACAATTCCTCAAGTCCTTTAATCTGCTCCATACCAATGACCCTGTGGTCCACCATAGTAAATAACATGAACCCAAGATTGAGGGGCTTTTGCAACTCCTAGGGAATCCCCTCCACTTTTGCAGGGGCCCTTCCCGTGCCTGCATTAGACAGTAGCCTTCCTTCAACCGCTTTCCTTCTCCATCACATCCTTTAAAGAAAAGTACTCCAGTTTCTAGGTTATCCATGGCTTAGTTTCTTGTGCTGATAAAGATTTTCTTTCTTTCTTTTCATTTCTTTGTTTTTTAATTTGGCCATAATAAGGTTTGGAGAGGCAAGGGAAGTAAACAGATAAACTCGAATCACTCTCTGAAAATGGAAGCCACAGTTTCTTCTTGATTCCTTCTGACAACTTGAATTAACAGACTTGGAAACTTTTCTCTTGTGTCTTGCAGTAACTCATTTCAGTCAGGAGGCACTTGTGGTCCTCCTTGTTCGGAACAGTTCTTTCTTCTCATACGCCTGTAATTTTTCTTTGTTTGCTTCTATTCATTAACCCATTTCTAGGAGTTCTGTCAGAGATTGTGTGGGTCCCTGTGTGAACAATTCAGGCCAGGATGATGGGAGAATGGAATGGATTAAACTGGATGGAGTTGAGTTTGGCTGATTCGAAGATCTAGAAGCTGAAGGAAGAAGAGGGAGCTAGAAGAGGCCAGGGTAAGGAGGTCAGCCTGGAAGGGAGTGGTGGCAGGAAGTTTGGACTCCCTGCTCAAGGTTCCTTGTCTGTGTTTGGTATTTGCATTGGGAGTCTTTCTATCGTGAGCGCAAAGTCCAACTTAGAGGGAGGTAACTGAGGAAGGGAAACCGAGCTGTAGTTCTGGTTTCAAGTAGAGCTTAATTTAAAATAAAAACAACATCCTTGAGAATCCAGTTTCTATCACCTCCTTGTGCTTCCTGCTGTGTTAGATTGATTCTGGGGTTCACTGTAGTGGCCCCTAAAACTTCTGGGTGATAAAGCGGATACAACAGCCCCAGCCTTACCCCTCCTCCTCCCCACCAGCTCAGTTCCAACAGCGTGGAGCTTGGATCTTTCCCCTGGTTTCCACTAAATATTTTTTTTAAATTAATAACAGCTTTATCGAGATGTAATTTACATACCATACAATTCACCCACTGAAAGTAAAATTCAGTGGTTTTAGTATATTCACAGAATTATACAACCATCAACACAATCACTTTTAAAAAATTTTCATCACCTCAAAAAGAAACCCCATTCCCATTAGTAGTCACTCCACATCCCTCTTTCCCCCAGCCCTAGGTAACCACGAATCCACTCTCTGTCTCTACGGATTTGCCTGTTCCAGACATTTCATACAATAGGTGGTCTTTTGCATTGGGCTTCTTTTACTTTGCGTGATGTTTGAGAGGTTCACCTGTGTTGCAGCATGTGCCTGAATCTTATTTCTTTTCATGGCTGAATAATACTCCATTGTATGGATGCATCACATTTTGTTTATGCATTCACTGGTTGAAAGATACTTGGTTCGTTTCCACCTTTGGTCTATTACAGTGCTGCTGGAAACATTTGTGTGCATTATATGAACGTTTGGTTTCATTTCTCTAGGATATGTACTAAGGAGTGGAATTACTGGGTGATATAGTTCACCTTTTGAGGAACTGGCTGTTTTCCAAAGCAGCTACACTATTTTACACTCACACCAGTAGTGTCTAAGTGTTCAATTTCTCCACTTCCTTGCCAGTCTTGTTCAGATCTCTCTATCTGGTGACAGCCATGCTTATGTTGTGAAGTCATATCTTATTGTGGACTCCCACTAAACTTTTGAGATTGGACCACCCTGAGTGCTGAGACCATTCCTGAATCAATCACTGTGTCAAGGTCTATTTTGTGCTGGATTGACCAGACCTGGGTCAAGAACCTCATCCTGGAGATCCTTCCAGACCATGTG
The DNA here is from genome assembly GCF_008728515.1 of Papio anubis. Classification (NCBI taxonomy): domain Eukaryota; kingdom Metazoa; phylum Chordata; class Mammalia; order Primates; family Cercopithecidae; genus Papio; species Papio anubis. The sequence continues at coordinate 38,824,678 of NC_044993.1, forward strand.
GACTCAGAATGAAGAGAAGGGTTGACTCTAAGTTCAAAATCAGAGTCATTACTAGAGTAAGAGGAGCTGGAATGCTGGTAAGATGAGAATTCGTGTCTACTAAAGCTCGGCTGCCAGTAGTCTGCTAGGGCTGTGCCCTGACCCAGGCCTGGCTGTAAGTTGGCTTCAGGATTTAGTTCAAAGGAATTGCTGGTCTGGATTTCCCCTTCACTGTGCCCCTGACACCATGGCCACTTATCTGTGGCACTGACCAGTTCTAGAGGCTTTAGCCTACTCTCTCCTCCAGTTCTCACTGCAGCAGGGCTGTTGGTGAGGATCTGCAAAGACAGTTTTGAAATTTCTATCAAACAGACCACTCCTTCCCATTCTAGAAATCATGAATTCTTCAATCTGGCCCATCTGCCGTGTATCTAACAGATGTTTCTCAGACCTCCCGGCCTATAAATACCACCCTTCGCTAATACCCAGTATGGATAAGTTTTTTCTTATTTTTATTTTTATTTTTATATACAGTTGGTCATTTTCTGGGGAATCTGGGAGATAGATAGGTATGTGTTTATGTTGTTGTCTTCCTGCACTAGATAAGTAACTCCAGCGTGCTTATGACTCAAGCTATCTATTTCAAGACTGGGTTAAAAATGATCCTACTTCTACTAAAAATACAAAAATTAGCCAGGCATGGTGGTGTGCTCTTGTAGTCCTAGCTACTCGGGAGACTGAGGCAGAAAAATCACCCGGGTGACAGAGGGAGTCTCTGTCAAAAAAAAAAAAAAAAAAAAAGATGATGCTACTTCAAAACACATCATGTCTCATTGGACACTCTCCACATGGTCAATAATATAATAGAAGTCAGCTGTCACCTACTAAAGGTTTACTACATGGTGGGCGCTGCGGAAAACACTTTCATGTATTACCTCATTTAATCATGAAATCCCCATGTTATTCTCACATTATAGGTAAGGAAACTGAAGCTCAGAGAGGTTAAGTGACTTGTCAAAAGTCACACAGTAAACCCTGACAATTCACATGTAGCGCTAGAATTTTTAAGTGACCCTGCCTACAACTGTGATCTTCCCATCACTTTATCTATCCAGACCCTCCCTCCGATCCTGCAGAGCCTCCTTGTGAATATGAGAAACCCATCCGCCGTTCCTGGTTTGGCCATCATCAGGGTCTGCCTGGCCTCTGGAGTAATCTGCTCTCTGGCTCCCTGACCCCAGTCTCGCTTCCTCCGATCCATTCTTTGCCGTCCAGCCAACGTGAACTTTCTCCAGTGCAGCACTGATTGTATCACTGCCTGATTCAAAAGGCTTCAAAGTCAAGAGTTGGAAACTCCTCAGTGCAGGGCATGGCCAGGCTCCTGTGATACCGTCTCTCTTGCTGCCTCCACACCCTGTGCTCTGCTGCTCATGTGAACCATTTGCAAGTCCATCAACGCACCATGCTGCTTCTCACTTCTGTCTTTGCAACACTTTGTCATTTTGTCTTCTTACCTCTGTCCCCACCCCTTACCCCTCACCAGTTTCTCTTCTCTGTGCTTTTCATCCTTCAAGGCCAAATCTATGTAGCAGCCTGTAGAAGAAGACACTTCTTCAAGACCACCACCACAGACATAGCAACCAGGCCTTTGGGCAGGGACGCAAAGGCTGCGTAGCTTCGAATCACACCAGTCTACCTGGTTGGCCTGCTTACTAGGTTGTCCTCAGTGTCAGAATAGGAAGACTGCTGTGGTCATCTGGTCGACCTGAAACCCTTTTCTTTTTTTTTTTTTTTTTCTGAGGCGGAGTCTCGCTCTGTCGCCCAGGCTGGAGTGCAGTGGCCGGATCTCAGCTCACTGCAAGCTCCGCCTCCTGGGCTGAAACCCTTTTCTTAACAGAGTTCAAAGCTTCATCCATATTCCATATGGCCCAGCTCATGTTCCCTGGACCATTTCAACAACTTAGGCATAAGGAGACTTGGCCAGTTTTTCCATCTGCAGATTGAAAGGGAATGTTTCCCCCAGATAATCTCCAAGGCCCTTTTCTACTCGAAATTTCAAGATTGCAAGTTCTATCTTATCTTAGGGTCTACACTCAGCTAAACATGGTCTCACATTTCCCCATCTCTCTCTGTCTCCTTGCCCCTTGTTCCTTGGTTACTTTAGGGGTACAGCCTGCTCCTGGAAAATCGTCTGGGCTGTAAGGAGTGGGTACTGCACTTCCATTATTCCTGAGTCCCAGGGATGGCAGTCCTGCAGACTGAGGATTTGAGCCGCGGGTCCCCAGCAGGCTGCGTGTCCTACTTGAGCAGGAATAAAAGGCCAGGTTGGATGCCTGCAGGAAGGGTAAACAAACCCATACGTTTTCTACAACAAAAAAGGAAAGAAAGAACGAAAAGAAATATTGATTATGTGGCATTGAAGTGCCTGGGGCTTTAACAGACATTCAAAATTGGACGCATTGCTCAAGATCAATAGTAGGTTTTATGCTTCTGACCTAAAAAGTACCAGCTCTATGTAATTTAAACACTGACAGCCATGAGGATATCTCCTAGCATCTGGCCTGCTTTCCTCAGGTACCCTGGACACATCTGCTGGCTTCTCTGCAGCCATTTTACTTTACTTTTCTTTTTTTTTTACTGGAAGATGACGGTAGATAAATAAAAGGATTCTTTTCAGAAATGTGGGATCAACTGCTTCTGATATCATTGCCTGACATGGTAACTTCAGACAGCAGTGTTGCATGGCTGAAGACAGGCAGGTCAGCTTGTAGACAGGAGGCAGGGAACAGGGGTGGGTTTCTGAGGTTGGAAATGAAGGACAGGAGAGATGGGTGCTTCCTGGCCAACCTCCCAGGCCTGGTGCTGTGCGAGGTGCACACAGGTTCTCCCCTTGTCTTTGTGGCAGCCCATGGGATGGGAGGTGCCCGGTTTACAGAGGAAAAAATCACAGTAACTTTCTTGATTGAGTGGGGATTTGGCTGCAGCTAATGGGGGAGAGGGGGGTGAAGATGATTTCTAGGGGGACATTTGGGTCTAAGAATTTTCATACGTGCATATGCATGTGTATGCAGACACACAGTCACACATACTTCTTGTTGGCTGGGGGACAGACAGAAGCAGAAGAGGACTATCGCTGTTGTGGCAATGGGCTCTGATGGCCTGAGATTCCATCCTGGCTCCATTGATCATCAGCTGTGACTTGAGACCAGTTACTTAGCTTGCCTTTCTCTCAGTTTCTTCATATGTAAAATGGGAGTGAGAATCATAATTAATCATAATAATATCTACAGATTAGAGTTCTTGGGAAGATTAAAAGGGTCACTGCAGGTAAAGTTCAGCACGGAACAAGCACAAGATAAATGTTAGCAAACTTTAGTAACCAGTAGGCAGGCAGGTTTGGCAGAGACTGGGGCTGTTTCAGGTTGCCAGGATGCAGGTTGAGATGTTGATTTCAACAGTGAGTCCAGTTCAGCAGGGGCCGAGGTGAGCCAACACCCACCCCAACATCCCAGGCACATGCACACAGCTAAAGTATGGCACTAGCCTTTCAGGAGGAAGGTTCCTACCTGTGGCTCCAGCTGCCCTCACAATATCTCAGGCAGTGCCCTCGGGTCCTCACTGGAGGGGGCACCTTAACTGGGTGAGCCTGCAGTTTTTCTGGGTGCCTAACCCCCACCCAGAGATGATCTGTGCCCCTTCTGTGCTGGCTTTGTTTAGGGGCACAGAGTGCATTTGTTGGGCAGAGATGTATAAAGTTTTTTTTTCCCCCCTTAATTTTGTGGCAGGATAAGACAGTTAATCTGTTTTGACATGCTATCTAAATGGCCCTCAGATCAGTATACGGAAGAAGCCATCCATAAGTCATGTCTTTTATACACATGTACTGGTGTGTACAACAGGGAGAGTTATATTGGCTGCGAGAGGCAGAATAATAATGGCCGTTATTATGGCGAATTCAGGGTCGCCACATTCACTCCACATATCAAATCCTCTTTCAATGAGGCCAGCTCCATCAGCTGTCAGATTCTATTAAATATATCCCTCAGACCCACTGACCAGCTGACAGGAGAGAAACTCAAAACCACACACCCCCCATTAGCATCATAAAATGTGAAGTCAGCTGGAAGGGATGATAACAGAACTGAAAACAGAAGAGATGAAAATCTGCAATGCCCTTGTGTCCTCCTAAATAGAAACCCCAAGAGTTACAAACACACCCATAAAATACCAAGGTAAAAACAACAGCAACAACAACAACAAAAACAAGACAAAGATCATCCTGTTGTATGCTTCATAACACAGAATGGTTCTTTTACCTTTTGTTAATGTGAGATTTGCATAAATGTTTCATGAGGTTAATACAATGCATAAACCAAAACGTTTATTAGGCAACATCTGTGCTGTTTTCCCAGATAATGCAATGTTTCTTCCGAGTCAATGAAATATAACCTATCATAAGGTTTGGTTGTTAAAATGCTTGTACAATGGTTGTGATCATATTTAACGCTTTTGCAGATGCTCTGGTTCTACCAGAGAATTTCTTAATCAGACAAGAGCTCAAGATGGCTGGCACCTTAAAAGAAGGTGTAGAGGTTCCCTTGGAGACAGAGCAAGAGAGGAGAAGAAAGATTTCTGTGAACTGACTAGATTTGCTTCTCTATTTCTTCAATCTAACTTTCTAAATTTGGATTTGTTTGCAGAGATATTCACTTAATACTTGAAGGAAAAAACAATTAGATCTGTACTTAGAATCTACCAAGAAGCAGAGAGTGGGTCAAAATGCCCAATGGCTTTGTGCAGCTACAGTCCTATCATGATATTGGTTCCATATGGGACTCTTTAAAGCAAAAAACAAAAAAAGTTATGAGACCAATAATTTTTAATGAAACTTGGCTTAGCTCACAAGCAAGTCCAGCAGATGAAACAGCAGCCCAAGCTAGAAACATGATTTTTCTTCTTCCTGGCAGGGATGAAAGAAAGCATCGTTTCAATTAAGAAAGAACCTAATGGAGATATGTTTTGTATTATCAATTTTATGCAAGTAGACATTTAGACATTCTCTCTCCACATCTTTAAGGGAGTCCCTCTCTTTCTCTGATGGCTGTGTGAGATCATTTTAAATGTGGGAGCTTTCCTGACCCTACTTTTTGGGTTGGACTTTTGATGGAAAGTTTTAGTAAAAAATTGTTGAAACCTCTTGTCTCCATCAATTTGGGGCAGATTTCAGAGGTAGAGAAAGTTACCAGAAAACAAGGAGGCGGTCTATCTATCTGTCTATTACCTATCTATCTATCTATCTATCTATCTATCTATCTATCTATTATCTCTCTATCTCACTGTAGCATGAGATTTCCCAGTAGTGACATTTTGGCTGGATAATTCTTTGTTGTAGGGGGCTGCCCTGTGAATGGTATGATGTTCAGCAGTTTCCCTGGCCTCTACCCACTAGATGCCAGTAGCATCCTTCCCCCAGTTCGTGACAACCCCAAAAGTCTCCAGTTATTGCCAAATGTCGCTTGGAGGGTAACACTCCCCACCAGTTGAGTGTTTTAGCATTTTTCATGAAACACTTGGACATTTGTTTACTGCCATATCTGGGTGTCCTCTGTAGGACTATTTGCTTAAGGACAAGCGTGACTTTTTATTTAGGTAGCATCTGAGTCTGCTCGTATCTAGTGGTCTAGCTGTGTCTGGGTTGGAAAAACTCCACATGTTAGAACACAGAGGAAGAACACGGGTTGTAAATGGCGGCCCATGCTGCCCATGCAACCGTGGAATGAAATGAGCTACAGAAGGATCCTCTTGCCCAGGTTCCTGCCTTCAAATGAAACAACTAGGCTCAAAGAGAGTTGGTTCAGCCATCACAAGTGTCCAACTGGGGTGGGGGATCTTCCCAGCACCTCCACCTTGTCTCTGCCTTGCACATCACTCCATTTTATATTTCCCAGAGCTCTTACTGCTATTTGAAATGATCTTGCTTATTTATGTGTATACATTTGCCTCTATTTTCAATTGACTGTCTCCCCCACTAGAATGCAAACTCCATGAGAATAAGGACTTTGCTTGCTTCAAGTGGCAATGTAGCCACTTTATCCAAACTTGGAGGCTTTGGTATCAGACCCAACATCTGCTGCTTATTAGCTACCCTGGCTTTGGGCAGCCATTTACCTTCACTAAGCTACATTTTCCTTCTCTGTAAAATAATAATATTAATAACAAGATTGGTTCCTATGTGATGGAATTAAATGAGATCATACCTAACACATAATAGGTGCTCCACAAGTATAAGCTCTTACTGCTCAGCCACCATGATTATACCTAACACAGTGGTGCCTGGCACGGAAAGAAACACAGTCAATATTAGTGAAGTAAACGAATGAATGAATGAACAAATTCTCTTGTGTCTGTCTCTAGTTTTATTTTATTTTTTTAAGACAGAGTCTCGCTCTTGTCACCCAGACTGGAGTGCAGTGGCCGAATCTTGGCTCAATGCAACCTCCGCCTCCCAGGTTCAAGCGATTCTGCTGCCTCAGCCTCCCCAGTAGGTGGGATTACAGGCACCCACCACCACGCCCAGCTTTTTTGTTTGTTTGTTTGTTTGTTTGTTAGTAGAGACAGGGTTTCACCATGTTGGCCAGGCTGGTCTCAAACTCCTGAACTCGGGTGATCCACCTGCCTTAGCCTCCTAAAGTTCTAGGATTAGAGGTGTGAGCCACCACGCCCTGCCTCTAATTTTAAATTTCTCTTGTCACAGATGATAATTTGCTATCAAATCCCCTTTTCTATTTTCACTGGAGCTGGAATGCCATGGTCTAATAGAATGTTTGTTTCTAAGCAAGTAATTATAGCAATCATATATAAATAAAATATACAGGGAACAATATATACCCCATTTTTTTCTTGATAACATCCAATTGGTGGTATGTCTTCTCTTAGGAAATATCATTCTCTGCAAAGGACTTCATTATTTTCTGAAATTCAGTTTCATGCTGAGCCAGACAGTCTTCTTTTTCTCATGGGTTTTTGGGGAATCTGTCAATATCCCAAACTAGGGGAAAGTTGGCGAGGGACAGTGGCAAGTGGAGTGCTTGGGTGAGAGGCAGTGCAGTTCTGGAAGGGAGAGGAGTGCTTGGGTGAGAGGCAGTGCAGTTCTGGAAGGGAGATGCAGTGCTTGGGTCAGAGGCAGTGCAGTTCTGGAAGGGAGATGCAGTGCTCGGGTGAGAGGCAGTGCAGTTCTGGAAGGGAGATGCAGTGCTCGGGTGAGAGGCAGTGCAGTTCTGGAAGGGAGAGGACTGCTCGGGTGAGAGGCAGTGCAGTTCTGGAAGGGAGACACAGTGCTTGGGTGAGAGGCAGTGCAGCTCTGGAAGGGAGAGGAGTGCTCGGGTGAGAGGCAGTGCATCTCTGGAAGGGAGAGGACTGCTCGGGTGAGAGGCAGTACAGTTCTGGAAGGGAGAGGAGTGCTCGGATGAGAGGCAGTGCAGCTCTGGAAGGGAGTTGAGTCCTTGGGTGAGAGGCAGTGCAGCTATGGAAGGGAGACACAGTGCTTGGGTGAGAGGCAGTGCAGCTCTGAAAGGGAGATGCAGTGCTTGGGTGAGAGGCAGTGCAGCTCTGGAGGGGAGACGCAGTGCTTGGGTGAGAGGCAGTGCAGCTCTGGAAGGGAGACACAGTGCTTGGGTGAGAGGCAGTGCAGTTCTGGAAGGGAGCTGAGTCCTTGGTGAGAGGCAGTGCAGCTATGGAAGGGAGATGCAGTGTTTTGGGTGCATGTGACATCGCTCAGTCTCTTCCTGCATCCAAGTGGCAAATCACCATGTGTGAGAAATATTCTCAATCAGAGAAGAAAAAGAGATGTAATTATGTCATTTATAATGAATTCTGAAGGAAACAAAGAATTTAAGAAGGAAAACTCTGGAGACGACCATAGATCCGAAGCCTTTCGGATCATCTGAGCTGCCCTGGAGAAGACGCATAGCTGATCAAACATTCGTGCCGATCATAGGAGGCCGTCCCAGCCCCTGAGAATGCTCTGGAGGAAGCAGAAAAACTCAGGAGCCCCAGCAAACACAGTCCAGCTTTTATTAAAGAAATTATACGCTCCTCTCAGCTTCCACTCACATCGATAATATCAACTTTTGGACAAACGCATCTCTCTGGGGAACAGGTTCTGAGACTGGCTCTTAATCTTCTTTCTTTGAAGTATCCAAGGGCTTAAAGGCATGTGTCAATATCTGGGGCCTCTGGCCTTTGTAGGAGGGGGTTTGAAAGGGTCCTGCTGTGGAGAAGAGTGAGACCACCAGCATCCACATCCCCCTTTCCAGGCTGACTGTTTCCATTCAGCCAGCCTTCAGCCTCCAGTCCACCACCTGCCCACGCTGCAGTGAGAACTCCCCGAGGATCCTGGTGTCTCATAAAGAGGTGGTCACCATGCACCTCTTGTTTTAACACAGGCCATTCTCAGGGGGTTCCACTTTCAAAGACAAAATATTTCTGAAAGATTGATTATGGCACTTATTATATCATATGATATGGAATACCATTTACTAACTCTTTTGAAATTTATAATCAGAATTGAGTTTACGAATATCTTTGTATATTATGGTCTTGGCCAGCATTTCCCAAGTGTGCTGCTAAAGTAACAGCCAACATGTAGTTCCTGTGTGTTCTCTCACAGGCCCTGTGCTAAGCACACGCTTCATCAGATGCACTCTTCACACCAGCCCCAGGAGATAAGTACTTTTATGCTCATTTTATTGAATCCAGATCCCATATTTTAACCTAAGTTTTTGTGGTCAAGTGAGTTTGTAAAAGTCAGAGTTAACCAAGATTAATGGATTTTGTTACTATAGAAATTCTCAGCTTTTTAATATGTTTATATCCATTAGAAATCTCCGGGAGGGAGAATAAAATATGTAAACTTTTCCAAACAAACTTTACCATGGAACACTTTTTTCCCCTAGTGTTATTTCCAAGGGTGAGTTTTCTGCAGGAACCTTGCTAGGGAGGGTTATGTTCCTAAAGAGACACAGACTCTACTTTCTGGATTAGTCACAAGGCTACAAAGTGGATCATTGAATGAGTTTTTTAATGAATTCTTATGTTTCTACAAACTACTTTCAAAATTGCAATATCAGAATTGAAAACTTGATATAGAGCCAGGGTTATACCATGCTGGATATCAAAAGTCATGGGAATCTTTGGCAGAATTTTCACTGCTTATAAAAACTCTCACCAAGCTCCTTCATTTTACCCTCTAGGCAATTTCCTAACTTACAAGATTTTTGCCAGGACTGGAAGAGATTCTTTCAGCAGAACCTCTACAACTTACCTAACAGCAGGGGCTAAACAGTCCATAGACTAAATCTGGCCCGCCGCCTGCTTTGTAAATAAAGTTTTATTGGAACACATCCATACACATTCCTTTACATACCGTCTAAGCTGCTTTCCCACTACAAGGGCAGAGTTGAGTACTGTAGCAGAGACTGTACAGACCACAGAGCCTAAAATACTTACTATGTGGCCTTTTTCAGAAAAAGTTTGTCAATTCTTGCCTTAGAGCAACATATTTACAATGATTATAGAGCCTGGCTACAACGCAAAACTTCTTCAGTAGAAGCCACTGCCTAATATACCAGAAATTCAATTTGAAGCAAGCAATTGCCATGGTTTACCCATTCTTTAAGTTCAGAGATCCTATGTAAAGCATGTTTTCTGCAGAAAGAAAAAGGAAAGAGACTCCTGCATCGATTGAGCTGTGGTTAGGTACCTCGAATGGTGCATATACTGTCCCATTTATAACAATTTAGATAAGCAGATGGTGACCTCATTTTATGCAGAAGAATATTAATTCAATGAGATGAAGTCATTTGATCAAGGCTATACAGTAAAGAATTTGCATCTCAAACTCTGACTCAAAGATGGGTGCTGATTCTATAGAATGGTTAAGAGTGAAAGATCTGGAATTACCTAGCCAAGATTCCAATTCTAGCTCTGTCACGAACTAGCTCTGTGACTTGTGCAAGTGACATAACTGTGTGCCTCAATTTCCTCACCTGTGAAATGGGAAGGAGAAATACTATTTTAACGGGGTTTTGAGAACTAAATGAGTTAACCCGTGATACCTGGCGTATTAAAGGTACTGAGCATGTGTTCGTTGTTAATGTTAAATGGGGAGAGCCATCAAAGGATGGAGGATGACATCTAAACTTCTGGCTTGAACAAATTCGGAGTAGGGATGGTATATTCACCTTATCAAATATTTAAGTGAACCTCTTGAGAGCAGGGAGTATTTTCTTGTGTCTTCCGTACACCCCCTGTCCCCTCAAGTGCCTTGGACAACATATTCCACTGATGCTTACTAGTTAGTTGAAGGTGGAATTGGGGAAAGGGGACTATCCGGAAAGTTAAATTTTCTTTTAATTTTTAATTTTTATAAATTTAGGGGGTAAAAGTGCAGTTTTCTTACAGGCATATGTTGCATAGTGGTGAAGTCTGGGCTTTTAGTGTGCCCATCACCTGAATAGTGAACGTTGTACCCAATGGGTAATTTTTCAACTTTCACCCCCTTCACATAGTGTCCCACCTTTTGGAGTCTCCAGCGTCTGTTATTCCACTCTGTGTGTCTGTGTGTACCCATTGCTTAGCTCCCACTTATAAGTGAGAACATGTGGCATTTGACTTTCTGTTTCTGAGTTATTGCACTTCAGCTAATGGTCTCCAGTTCCATCTATGCTGTTGCAAAAGACATGATTTCATTCCTTTTTATGGCTGAATAGTATTCCTATATATATATATATATACACACACACACACACACACACACAAAATTCAGGAATACTGAATAGTATTCCTATATATATATATATCTCCTATATATATCCTACATATATATCTTATATATATGTCACATAGGAAAGTGGAATCTTGAGCTCCTAAAACTGTTGGCAGAATGAGCTAATGTGGGGAACTTGGTTGGCACTAGTGACTGATTTTTGCTTCAGAGGACTGCGCCTTTGTCTAATATTTCAGTGATCCACCATCCCAAACTTAGTGCCTTAAAACGACAATCATTTATCATCTCTCCAAGTTTCTGTGAGTTGATTGAACACTGTGGGGTGGTTCTTCTGTTCCAGGTGTTGCTGATTAGAGCTGGAATCATCTGGGGACTCAATTCTGCTGGAGAGACCAAGAGGGCTGTTTGACATGGTTGCAGTTGATACTGGCTGTGGGCTTGGAGTCCATTCAGGGCTGTTGAGCAGAGCACCTTGATTTACCCCCATGTGGCCTCTCCTTTGACTTGGACATCTCACAGTGTAACCACTGGGTTCCAAGGGAAGAAAGTTTAACTGTCTTTCTTAAAGTCTGCACTTGGAAGTCCCAAGACAACTTTTGTGCCCAAATTCAAGGAGAGAGGAAATGGACTGCCTTTGGATGACAAAGAATTAGTGGTCATCTTTAAGCCACCATAATCAAACTCCTAGACCCGTGTCTGACCTTGCCCTGGAGCTGGTCAGCTGCAGCCAGCATCTTCCTCGCAGACAAGTCACTCCCATTATTCTGTTTGTGAGGTTACCCAGGTCTTAACTTTCAGTGGGCATCTCAGTGTGTGACCACTGCAGTCTGTTCATAAGGCCTGAAGGAAGGTATTATCACGCTCCCTCGTTGCCCTTTCATTGAGCTTCCTAAAGCAGTTTCAACCCTGCTCACACCTCTGCCTCCTCAGATCTTCATCCTCTACACCTATATAACTCTCACTTGCCCTTCCTATCTCAATTTAGGAGCCACTTCCTCCAGGAAGCACTGCCCTATGTCAGTGTTCTCAATGCATCATGTTTTAACCCTCCCTTACCTGGCTCTGCCCTTCCAGTCATTGCATTTCTCCTTCAAGTTGTCACAGGCTGCTCACTTCTTGCTCATCTCCATTAGACAAAAGGTTTCACAGAGGGTGGGACCATGCTTAATTCTCCATTGCATTCTCAGAGCTTCACATGGTTCCTGGGATCCAGTTGGTACTTAATAAATGAAATCTCCCCACTATTTCCTACTCTCCTACTCCCAGAATCCCAGGCTAAAGATTGACAATTGGAAGAGCGGAAGCCAAGGAGAAGTTAGTAGGGAAGGCCTGAGAGCCCAGGGGGAAGGGAACTGAGAGACGCTAAGAACACGGTGCAGGTAGGGGACCATTTTGCTGGGCCAAGAATTCTGGTATCATTCACTCAAAGTCAGGCACTTGTGTCCCAACGGTTTCCTGAGCTATGGTAAAGTCTTAAACCCCAATAAATGCTTTATTCACATCCAAGAACACATTACGTCTTGGTGCGGCTCAAAGACCCTGCCTACAGTGGAGAAGAGGGCACGCTGAGAAGGTCACATCTTTGGGCTCCCCCTGAAAATGTTCTTCCAAAGCAAACACATGTGAGTTTATAAAGGCAGGTTCATAAAAGAGAAATCAGAGGGGAAGTTGTGGATCTAATAATGCCCCAATCCCTTATACTTTCCCACAGGCATCTGGGGCCTGACCTCCCAGTCAGATCGAGCCACCCACCCAGATGATAGCTGGCCTCTAAGCTGAGGGGCCTGGGGAGGCTTCAGTGATCCCTCTGCTGTAAATGTTGCCTCGGCTGGCCTATAACTCTGGGGCTGTGGAGGTGAGTTTTTATTCATAATAAGTAGCACCTGGCTGAGCAGGGGCCTCTCCCACCCCCAACATTCCAGGTCATACAGGCAGAGCCCAGGCTGTGGTCTTCTGGGGACAGGTTTCAAAGCAGCTCCATAATGATCCTCCCCTGGGTACTAAACAAAACTACTCCTCTGTTCACCCTGACTTTTTCGTGTCTAAGAGCCATGTCCCACATCCCAGCTCACAGCATCGACCTCTTCCTTACTTATTCTGCACAAAATGCAATTGTATATTTCCTGCACCCCTTGCTTCTGGTATCCCAGAGCAGAGAAGAGGATCTGAACTAAAACTGTAGGGGCAGAAAAAACAAAAGCAGCTATCATCCTTAGCTTCCCCGGGCACGGCATTCACATGCCAACATTTGTCACACGCAAATGAACGTGCTGTTCCCAACATGATAAATTTCACATCAGTCCTGCTGACTTGGGTTTACTAATTGCCAGATAGCATTTTCTTTGTTAAGCTTCACTGTGATCATCACACTTTTTGTTGAACTGACAGTAGAAATATTCCACAGCCAACAACCCAAATGTAGCCCAATGCACGAGGACCCTGATCTTTCATGATGGGGGTACACGCAGGTACAAGTGTCATTGTTCAGGCCTCTAAGCCTCCAGTCTCTGAAACTGATGTCTGTGCAGGGCTTCCTGGGGCTGCCATAATGCACAACTTCAGGAAGATGCCATTCACACTGTGCTCCTGTGCCCAACATCCCTGGAAGTGAGTGGAGTGGAGTACGACTTGTGCATGCTACACAGTGGCCCTGGAAAAGTCCATTCTGAATCTGGGGATGTGGCTGGGCAAAATGCAGGGAAACTAGTGAAGTTGTTTACTAAAGGCAACTGGAGCAGGGCCCAGGGAGAGAGCACCTATATTCAGAACGCTGTTCTGCGTTGTGCTTTTTAAATTCTGAGCTGCCTGCCTCCCTCCCCAAGGCCCTTTGATGGAGGCATCATTAGTTTTACTGGTCAAGTCCAGCTGTCAAATGATACCCAGAGAAAGAGAGGCAGCCTGGATACTAAGGGATGATTAGAATACAACTGGCGTTTGGGGAGAGTAAGGGGAAACCCTGTGGAACTTGGGGGTCCGTTCCCTGTGAGGGCAGTGACAGAGTGAGCCACAGGGAGGTCTACTCACCTAATCTGCATGCTCCCTTCCAGCAATGAGATGCAGCCTTCTTATCAGCTGAAGAATTCAGCCAGCCGGTCAGGGTCGCATACCACACAGTGACTGGGCTTGGCTCGGCTGTCTAGCCAAGAACAGACAGGTCTTTGTTCCTGTGTGACTGGGGGTGCTACTCAGGGATGGAGAATCTAGGGTGGGTGCAATTATGAGATTTTTTTTAAGGTATAGAAATTGTATCTCCCATCTTGGACCATGGGAAAATAAACTGAAGGAGTATGATGTTGAAAGAGGAGAAAGTGGGGTCATTTTCACTGCTGGAAATTCCTCTTCCCAAAAGTGAACCATGAGTTCACCTGCCTTCCTATTGTTGCAAGAGCCACCACTGGGATCAAAACAGTGCACTTAACTTTCAAATCTGGTTCACCTTCTCCTGAAGTCATATCCCCTAAGGACTCATAATCCCAAAGTCTTGAAGTTTAAAGAATTCTTATAGGTCATCCATTCATCCAGCCATCAATCCATCCATCTATTCATCCATCCATCCATCCATGCATCCACCCACCCACTCATTCACCCATCCATCCACCCCCACTTTTACCCACCCATCTACCCATCCATCTGTCCACCTATCTATACATCCACTCATCCATACAACCACCCATCTACCCATCAATCCATGCACCCACCCATTCATCCATCTAACCATCCATCTATCCATCCATCCATCCATCCATCCGTCCATCCATCCATCCACCCATCCATCCATGCAACAACCATTTGTTGAGAACATACTATTTGCCATCCAGTGGTGAACAAGAGAAACAATGATGCTGCTGTCATGGAGCTGACATGCTACTGGGGAAAATGGACAGTAAATAAGTAACCAAACAAATAAGCAAAACAATTACCAGATCATGGTAGATACCCAAAGAGAGAAAACCAACGAGACATGAGAAAATTAGTGGAGAGGCCTAGTGTGATGAGGAAAGGCCTCTCCAGAGAGGCAACATTTAAGCTGAAAGCTAAAGGACAAGAATAAGCCAACCATACAAACTAAAAATGAAAACAAAACAAAACAAACAAATGAACAAAAAATGGGAGAAGAGCATTCCAGGCAGAGAGAACAGCAAGTGTTAGTTAAGAGGATTCTCTCAAGTGGTCACAAGCTTAGCAGGTTTGAGGGGCACAAAGAAGCCCAGCATGGCTGGAGCAGGGGGAACTTTGCAAAAACCTTTTGTTCAAGTGAGAATAACACAAAATCTAATATAAAATAAATCAGAGCAGAGGGATTCAGATAAAGTCTGGTTAAAACCACTGATAAGATTCACCTCTGCCAGAAACTAAGATCTCCCCTGTAATATTCAGCATTTGTTTGAACTCTTTGGTGATGCCAAACCATTACCTCCAAAATCAAAGTTTATGGGCAGCTCAGGAGTGCATAAGTCTCAAGGGAGCAGGGCTTATGGCAGGCAGGGCTTTCCTTGAAGTAACATCTTCCCAAACAAAATTTCTGCATATTTGCTGAAGGGTTGACACTCCATCGGCCAAATAACATCAGGCTGTGGCTTCCCCCTCCCAGCCAGCTGTAGGCTTATCCAGCTGGTTCTCACTGAGCAGTGCACAGGACATATTTCAGACCAGGAGACTTTGAAGTATGTGTTCTCTTAAGGCTTAACAATGTCAAGCTTCATAACCCAAGAACTGGCTTGCTAGCTTCCTACTTTAAATTGCTCATAATTTGAAACATGCAAACATTTCCACTTTATCAAGCAGGGCTACTGAACATATTATTGCTGGAACCTGCATGTTTTATGGTCTCCATACAACCAGGGAGCTGAGTTTTATTAAAATAGACTGTTAAGAGGCTCAATTCATTATGGAATCTTTCAAGCCCCAGAATGAAAGAGTTTTGTTTATTCTAAGGGCAGAAAAAAAGTGTGGGGAAGAGAGTAAGGATGACTCTGTGTGTGTGTGCATCTGTGCTTGTGTGCACGTGAGTGTGTATGGCAGGAGAAGAGGTGGGAAAAAGGTAGAGACCACCAACAGTCTCAGCCCTGGCCCTCACTGCCCCTTGCACCCCACTTCTTGTACCAGCTGCCTAACTGAGGCCGAACATTTGTTTGTGAGTCTGTTACTTATGGTAGAGCTGGGTCTGGCTTCAAGACAACTGGAATTTAGCAAATAAGGGTGATCCTCTAGAGGGAAAAAAAGAAGCTCAAGGGATCCCTTGAGAGTGAGCACACTAAGGATTTAAAACAGGGAATCTATTGAACAAACATGAACCAGGCACAAAACTTTTAAAAAGAATATTGATGGTGCAAACAGGTCAGGCTACATCTTTCCATTCAGTATATTCCTGGGATGAGGGCAGTGTTTAATGATTTTTAAGGATAAGACCATGTAATAAAGCCATTCCTATGTATTTAAGCAACCTTCATTACTTGCTGGAGCAGAGATATGGAACTTCTTGTAGCATGTTGCTCCTAGCCTACTATATCTCATTGGCATGCTAGTCCCCATGTTCTCCTGATTACAGAGGTAAGGTCTTGAGACTATGTGGGATGGTGAAGAGGTATCCACCTGTCCCCGTATCCAAGTTAAGCCTGCAGTTAGATTCTAGCCCCAGACTAGTGTCTGTCTGGCAGCAATTGAATGAGAGACCCCAAGTGAGACCCGCAGAAGAGCCACCCAGCTGAGCACAGTCAACCCATAGTAATGGGAGAGATAATAAATAGTTGATGTTGTTTTAAGTCACTAAGGTCTAGGTTGATTGATTATGTAACAATAAGTAGTCAAAACACCACAGTTCACTCCCTTCTTTTACTTGGAGGATTTGGGAAAAAAAGCAGTTCTCAGAGGGTAGACAAATGTGTCTTCCAGTCATTCTGATTATAGTGATGATAATAATAATAATGATAGCTGTCATTTATTTAGCACCTAGAATACACCAGACACTATTTCCAAGTGTTTGATTTTATATGTCACCTGAGTCACATTCGACTATTGTCTCCACTTTACAGTTAAGAAAACTGAAGCTCAGAGTCTGAGTCCACAGTCCTGGCTAACTCTACAGTCCAACTGTTGCAGCCAGGCCTAAAACCCTATGACACTGCTGTCAGCACAAGGTCCTGCACATGGGAAGTGCTCAGCAATGTTAGCTGGCACGAATTACACCAGCAAGTCCTCTGGACTCTCCCTTCATCCCACCTTTACTAAGTATTGCCTGGTTTCCAGGAACTGTGCTGGATTCTAGGAGTGTCTCCAAAGTCTGGCATGAAACCCACTGGCCTCCCTCTGAAGAGGCTGTCACAGGCCTTGTCTGGTCATCCTTTAATCTCTGCAACCACAGTGCCTGATGCAATGGTTGATCCTGCATTAGTGAACAGTGTTTAGGAAATGGGTTTATGAGTAAATTACATATGAATAAACAAGGGATGGGTGGGTAGCTGGATAGATAGACAGATGGATGGATGTACAAATAAAGTATATTATGGTGCACATACATTTTAAGCCTCCTCTGGAGTATCTCTCATAGTGCCTTTAATTTTATAGTGTTATTCTCATCTCTCTCTGATTTTTTTCTCTATTTTTTTTTGGTCTGGGTCCAAGGCAAATAGGGTAGGGGAGTAGGATCTGGCCATGCTGGAGGTTGGAAAGGTGTTAACAAGCTATAAATGACCTTCCCTGGCCTATTCAGGCATAAGTAATGTCCCCAAATTGCCTACAGTCAAAACTGCCAATTCCAAGCTGATTGCAATGAATCAGGCTCCCCCTATACACAATAATGTGATCAATTTCTCATTTCGCTGAATAAATAAGCTGGAAGATGGGGAACTGTCTCTGACCCACCGTTAACCTTCTGCCTCATTATTCATATCAGACCTATGACATACATGTAAGAAATCCCTGGTTCAATTTTAGCTAATTATTTGTTAGGAATGAAGCCTCTGTGAAGTGTTACTGAGGGTACAAGTATCCAGGGACCTCCAGGCAGAGAAAATCAGACTGAGAAAGCCTTTGTCTAGAAAGAGGAAGGCTGGGAAGCAGCTTCCTTTTCTTTCCCCAGCCATAAGCTTAGTGTTGGTGTGTTCACGTGTTTGGCACATTTATTTGCTTCCAACTGTGATGCCCTGGGAATTTATGACAGCGTTGACTATTGTTATCTTACACCTTTTTATTGTAATTAGTGCAGATCACCCTCACAGATCAATTCCTTCATTGGGAATAAATGCTGCAATAGTCTTTCCCCTCCCCCTGCCCCATGCAGTGTCCCCCTGGTGTGGACACTGAGGGACTAGAGCTTTGGGAAACATTAACAATGTTCATTTAATTGGCTGGTTGCCTCTAGAGAGATTTCTGGGGATGTGCAAAATTATGTTTGTGCTTACTGGGAGGGGTGAAGCCCATTCAGTGACTTTGGCAGGTGCTGCCTGCAGAAGTGCCAGACTCTATTGACCTGGCCCAGGGGACAATGGTGGCTTCCTTCCCTGGAACAGGACACTGGTGGTGGGACCCTGGACCTGCCCCAGAGGCAGCGTGGATGGAAGGTTACGACTGTTTGCCCTTGCCAGAGCTCTATCTGAAATCAGCTTGGTAACTCCCCTGAAATTTCCCAAGACTAGCAGAACACATGCTATTCTTAGGAGTGTTTGTGTACCTTAAGAGAATAAAAGCCTCTGTCACACGGTGGCTGCTGTATCACCTTTGTAATGCTCTAGTCCTTTTCCATTTTCAGAGTTCCTGAGAATTTCCCCCAAGCACTCTTACCTCATGAGATTTATTCAATGAGCAGGTCCATTTATTTTATTCAACATATACATTCTAACATGTGTCAGGCACTGGGTTTGACTTTGAGGGTAGAGTATGGAGGAATAGCATTATCAGGTAGTTTTGTCTCAGTGGAACTTTCAGTATAGTGGGGAGTCATAATATTTAAGATAGCATTGTGATGAGCAGTGAGTTAGGGGACATCCATGAAGGTGTAGGGCACAGAGGAGGTGGTGGATTTGGGGATCAGAGGGGCTGACCTGATGGTCATTCTAAAGGATGAAAAGCTGTGATTTAGGTGAAGAAAAAGATGGGGGTTGGGTTGTAACTCTGAAGGCTGTGCCACTGCATGTGGGATGGGTCTCTTGAAGACAGCATACTGTTGGATCTTGCTTCTTAATCCAACTTGCCACTCTGTGCCTTTTAACTGGGGCATTTAGCCCATTTACATTAAAGGTTAATATTGATATCTGTGAATTCGATCCTGTCATTATGTTGTTAGCTGATTATTATGCAGACTTGTTTGTGTGGTTGCTCTGAAGGATAAAAAGCTGTGCTCCATGAGAAGAGGTAGAAAATGGGTGGGGTGGTGGGGAAGAGGAATGTCTACTGGAAGCAGCAGCACATGAGATATCTTGGAGGGAAGAGGGAAAACAGTGGGCTGGAAGAACAGTTTGACTGCAAAGAGGTAAAGAAAAGGTCAAAGAGGTGAGCAGGACCAAGTCATGAAGAGTTTCATCACTTCCTGATGTAATGTTCCAATGCTGACAGCAGTTGTGGGCTCCATGAATAATGACTCTAGGTCTCAGAGTCTAGGATAATAGACTCCAATCAGGACTGTCTCAGACAAACCAGTGTATAGGGTCACTATATTCAAAAATCATGTCCAGGAGCTTTGATTTCTAGGATTTTATCCCAAGGTCTCTTGAAAGCAAATGAGAAGATCAGCTTTACACCTTAGGAAGATCTCAGTCTCCTGTGGTTGATGGTTTGGACGGGGGCAAAAATGATGGAGAGGGATAGGAGGACCCTGTGTCTTCCATGAGGTAGGCTGGGGCATACAGTAGATAGGATTTGCTCCATTTTGCAGATGCAAAGACTGAGATCCAAGGAGACAAAGGGGCTTTCCAATCAATAGCAATCATTGAGCGATCAATTTCACCCAATCAGTAGAAATGAAAGTTCCAGTGTGGACCCAGTTTTGCTGTTTTACACAGTGGAAACCCTATTTTCTGTTTGGGTCATAAGAGTGGTCCCAAACTTAATGTTCAGTATGTGAAGCCCAAGGATGGTGGGCTGGGGTGGGGGGGGGGGCGAGTGAGGAATTTGTCACCTTTAAAACAGAATGGTCCCCTGGGGACCAAAACCTGTGAATCTCAAAGGAACTAAGAAATCTGTATTCTGCAACACAGTAATGTGACATTTTAGATGAGCAAGAACAAAAATATCCTCTTTCCCCTGGAATGTGGATGACTGAGCCAGGGTTCCTCAAGTTGTTATGAACCACAGGCCTGGTCAGAGACCTCTGAAGCGTGTGTCAAGCATCCTCTCCCTCAGGGCTTTGTGTGTGCCTTTCCTCTGCCAGGAACAGCCTTTCCCTAAAGCATCACATGGTTCATTCAGGTCTCTGCTCAGATGTGGCCTTCTCCAGGAGACCTTTCCTGTCCATCCTGTCCAAAGTTGCTTTACTCTCTTTACCTATGATTATTTTTCCTACCTAACACCAGGTATTCTAATTTTGTAATCTGTTTCCCAACAGATTGATATGAACGTCCCAAGGACAGGAGCTCTGTCTCACTCACTCTGCCTCTCCAGTGCTTGTATGCAGTTGGTATTTAATAAATATATGAATTGTATAGATCAATATTGAAGTCACTGCTTCCAGGAAGGATTCTTAGACGGGCATCTCCAAGATGCTGAGAAGGGTCAGTCACATGAGGACAGACACAGGCCCTCAGCTGCCCTGGTGGTGAACTCAGCACACCAACCTCAGACTAGAGGCTCCGTCTCTTCCTAGTCCCTCTGCATCCTTAAGACCAAGAAAGAGTCAGGCATAGGGCACGAGTCCAATAGAGGTTTGTTTGAATGATGAATGACTGAACGACTTGAATGAATGACCACATTAAATCTCCTCTGAGGTCAGGACCAGAAGCAGACCCCAGCCGGAGGGAATTGTGGAACCATGAGGAATAATAGCATTATCATGACCAGAGCTGCCATTTATTGATTGCTTATTATGTGCCAGATACAGTCTAATCATTTCACATCCATGATCTCATTTAATCCTCCAAAACCCTCATTAATTGCTACTATTATTATCCCCATTTTACATATGAGCAAAGCAAGACCCAGTGATGTTAAACAACCAGCCGAAGAGGATACAGCAAGGGCATAGCACAGTCAAGATTGGAATCCAGGACACTCACTTCCAGAGCCAGCTCTGGGCTGTCCTATGGGCAGGGAGTGCAGGGGCAAGTGCTCAAATCCTGGCTAATGGCAGGTCATATTTAGTCAGTGTGCACAGTGGGAAGGCCTCCATACATAGCTATCTGCAAAGAAAAGGGAGAAGAAGAAATGCTCACCTTGGGGGATCTGACAGGGGAGGCCTGCCCTGTGTCCTCCAGCCCTTTGGGAGATTTCAGCTGGGTAAGAGAAACCATTCCTCCATTTGATTTGCTTTTGGTTTTTGTTTTTTTAGAGATGAGATCTTGCTCTGTCTTCCAGGCTGGAGTACATGGGTGCAAACATAGCTCACTGCAGCCTCAAACTCCTGGGCTCAAGTGATCTTCCAGCATCAGCCTCCCAAGTAGCTGGGACAGCAGGTATGCACCACCATGCCCAGCTAATTTTTGTATTTTTAAATTTTTGTAGAGAACATAAAACTCACTATGTTGCTCACAAGCTGGTCTCAAACTCCTGGACTCAAACAATCCTCCTGCCTCGGCCTCCCAAAGTGTGGGGTTTGCAGGAGTGAGCCTCCTCATCCAGCCATCCTTACATTTGTATTAATAACTATGGAACAGCGAGCTCCTCAAGAAAAAAATACAAATGGATTTAGACTTCATTCCTTAGTTTGATCATTCATTAATTCAGCCATTTGATTGAGTTTCTACTATGTGCCAGGCACTGTTTTAGGGGCCAGGGTTTCAGCAGGGATCCTATTAGGCAGATAGGATTCCCACCCGCATAGAACTTACTGTCTCATGGGAAAGATAATAACAATACAAAGGGGCAAGCATGGAGCTGGGGACAGTCCAGAAGCAGGCAGAGCGAAGAGCACCTGGGCTGAGGCTCCTCAAGAGGCACCCTCTGGAAGTGAAGGGAGAGCAAGAGTGGGCCAGGCAAAGGGGCCTGGGGGAGGGGCACAGAGAGCAGCAGCCTCACGATGGCAGTGCAGGTGGGGGGAACGAGGTGTCTATTTTGAAGAAAGGGATAAAGCTTCAGCTCAGACTTAAGAAGGAGATCACTTGCCTAAATATGCCCAGTCGGAACGAGGTGTCTATTTTGAAGAAAGGGATAAAGCTTAAGCTCAGACTTAAGAAGGAGATCACTTGCCTAAATATGCCCAGTCAAGGCAGGGAGTGTGGCTGAAACCCTGCCGAAGAAGCTGCTTCAGGCTGGACACAGTGGCTCACACCTGTTATCCCACAACTTTGGGAGGCCAAAGTGGGAGGATCGCTTGAGGCCAGACATTCAAGACCAACCTGGGCAACATAGCAAGACCCACTCTTCGTAATAAAAATTTTAAAAATTAACTGGGCATGCTGCACATGCCAGCTACTCGGGAGGCTGAGGTTGGAGGATTGCTTAAGCCCAGAAGTTCAAGGCTGCAGTGAGTAATGATTGCACCACTGCACTCCAGCCTGGGTGTCTCTCTCTCAAATAAACAACAAAAAAGGAACCTGCTCCAAGCTGATATTGAGGCTCTAAGTCCACCCAGAGCAGATGCCTTTTTTGAGCTATACCCTATTGCCTGTGAGCCAGTAGTGGCTCGCATCAGATAGCTTTATAAACATGCCCCTGGCGTGTTTCTACTCTCCAGAAGTAGCTGGGCTCTGGAGGGGGCCAAAGCAAATATTTTTTGAGCCTGGATGGTGTGGCTCCAAGGTAGGGACAATTTATGGTCAGGTGACTGACTTAGGGACACATGGCAGCCTTCCATCCTCAAACCAGAGCAGGGTGGCAAAAGCCTCCTAACTCTTCTATTGGAAGAACTAGCCCGGGGCCACTTCTTTATCCCATCTTTAAGGTCGCTTTCATAAAGACATCTTCAGATGTGTTTCAAATTCACCACAAACTCTATTTTTAAATTGTTCTTGCTTTTTCCATTTCTTAGGATTCCTCCAAAAATTAATGATAACTATTCACTAATGGGTTTCTATTGTTGAGATCCAGGTCCTGCCCTGAGGGGTCCAGGCCAAAGCTAGGTCCTCCTAGGGCTGAGCCATAGCCTGGACAGGAAGTGAACACTGATGAAGTTTATACAGAGAGAAAGGAAAGCCTCTCTCTCCACCGTTCAGGGCCCCCACTGTCTGCTCTGACCCGGAGCCAGGGATTGGTTGGTGACCAGTATCTCAGTGGCTGTTTTCCATGACAACTTTTTCTGTCTGAGCTCATTCATCAATTTCTTTGCAACAAAATCAGTTTGTGGAAAACTTGCATGAGTCCCTGAAATCTGGCAGTAAAGGCGGGGCTCGGAGATACAAGACAGATTTTTCCTGGGACGATGGGAAAATTCCCAGCTCCCTCCAGGCCTCTCTTCCGGTCTCCAGCCATAGCCTCACATTTTCCATGGCCTTATCAGTTTCTGATAGGCAAAGACTAATCCAGCATTCAAGGGAGAGGAAACCCTGGGAAAAATAAAGCCCAGCAGGGCCCCCACCACACACACGGAAACCCACATAGAACTTCCTGGAAACACAACACCATCAAGGTTGGTCACATCTCCTCTTTTGCTGCACGTGTGGACTCTGGAATAAGGAGGAAGCCAGGCTGAACAGGAAGTTCTCAGTGATAGAAGGCCTCAGATAGCCTGAGAAGCCTGGGTCAGGCCTCTGAAATGGGGGAGGGAGAAGGGACTCCTTGAGAAGGTCTTTTTTTTTTTTTTTTTTCTGGAGACAGTTCTCACTGTCACCCAGGCTGGAGTGCAGTGGCATGATCATAGCTCACTGTGGACTCTAACTCCTGGGCTCAAGAGATCCAACCTCCCAAGGAGCTGAGACTATAGGCACACACTGCCACACCTGGCTATTTTATTTTTTGTAGAGATGGAGTTTCACTATGTTGCTCAGGCTGGTCTTGAGCTCCTGGCCTCAAGCAATCTTCTCACCTTGGCCTCCCAAAGTGCCAGGATTGCAAGCGTGAACCACTGTGCACAGCCTCCCTGAGAGGGTCTTTTGGGAGCTTTGCATAGTTAGTCCATTTGGGCCACTCACCAAATATTTCTGGTTTTCTCTCTTCCTGGGCTCCAAGTAAGATCCTTAGCACTTCCTGGCCCCTGTGTGAGTGAGTGGGACCAGTGCTAGCCAATGAGTTGCTAGTGAAAGTGACATACAGACCTGCGTTGCTTAATAATGTGGATACATTCTAAAAAATGTGTCATTAGGTGATTTTGCTGTTGTTGAAATACCAAAGAGTGCACTTATGTAAACCTAGATGTAACAGCCCACTACACATCTAGGCTGTGTGGTATAGTCCATTATTCCTAGGCCACAAACCTGTACAGCCTGTCACTGTACTGAATCCTGTAGGCAATTGTAACCCAGTGGTAAGTATTTGTATATCTAAATATATTCAAACAGAAAAGGTGTAGTGAAAAAAAAATGGTAGTATAATCTTATGGGACCACTGTCATATAACCAAAACAACATTTGTCATTGACCAAAACAATGCTATAAAATGCACAGCTAACTGTCCAATATGGTAGCCACTGGCCACATGTGGCCATTAAGCACTCAAAACGTGTCCAGTCTAAACTGAGGTGTTCTGTAAGTGCATGATACACAGAGGATTTCAAAAACTCCATACGAAAAAAGAATATAAAATATTTCATTAATAATTGTTGTATTCATATTATAATGATAATATTGTCAAAGTAATAATAATTTGGATATACTGGGGTAAGTAAAATATACTATTCACTTTAATTTCAGCTGTTTCTTTTTAGTATGTCTTATGTGGCTATTAGAAAATTTTAAATTACGTTTATGGTTCAAATTATATTGATCCAGAACAATGCTTGGCCTGGAGTAGTTATTCCATAAGTACTGAACTGAGACAGGTAGAGCGTCCTGGCTTACAGAAAAGCATGTCCAGAATTATCCTAGGGAACTGCACTAAGAAGAAAAGAAAACATCTTAATATGGGCAAAATTGCAGAAATGGTTTCAATATGAAAAAGGAAATACTTTTTATTTTGATTGTGCATTGCATTAGTCCATTATCACACTGCTAATAAAGACATAGGGAGACTGGGTAATTTATAAAGAAAGAGGTTTAATTGATTCTGCAAGGCTGGGGAGGCCTCAGGAAACTTGCAGTCCTGACAGAAGGGGAAGCAAATACGTCCTTCTTCACAGGGTGGCAACACGGAGAAGAATGAACAAAGTTGGGGAAAGCCCCTTATAAAACCATCAGCTCTTGTGAGAAGTCACTCACCATCACAAGAACAGCATGGAGGTAACTGCCCCCATGATTCAATTACCTCCTACTGGGCCCCTCCCATAACACGTGGGTATTATGGAAAATACAATTCAAGATGAGATTTGCATGGGGACACAGCTAAACCATATCATGCATGGAGATGAGCGACTATGCATTTCTTCTCTCATCTCCTGTCCCTGTCTACTCTCTCCGAATCATGATGATGACTGTTTCTCAGTCCTCAGGGATGTCGTTTTCTTTGGCCACGTCTGTCCTCCTGCTAAAGAAGGCCCCATATCTCTTGTGGTCCCTATTTTATTCCTGGCATCTATCATGGTACCCGGCTTAAATTAGGTATTCAACAAATGTTTGTGCAAATAATAAATTATTCCTCCAGAGGATCTTAAGACCTTTGGACTCTTACTCTCTTTATTTATCTCCAACTTTTGCAGTGTTTTATAAGAGCAAGAGCTTAAGATTCAAGCTGTGCACGCTTAAGCAAGAATACAGCCTCTTAAGCCTTGCTGTTTCCATCTGTTAAATGGGAATATTACTACTTCTCTCTCTCTTTTTTTTTTTTTTTTTTTTTTTTTGAGACTGAGTCTCACTCTGTCGCCCAGGCTGGAGTGCAGTGGCATGATCTTGGCTCACTGCAAGCTCTGCCTCCCAGGTTCACGCCATTCTCTTGCCTCAGCCTCCCAAGTAGCTGGGACTACAGGCACCCGCCACCATGCCTGGCTAATGTTTTGTATTTTTAGTAGAGATGGGGTTTCACCGTGTTAGCCAGGATGGTCTCCATCTCTTGACCTCGTGATCTGCCCACCTCGGCCTCCCAAAGTGCTGGGATTACAGGTGTGAGCCACCGCGCCCGGCCTCACTACTTCTCTTAACATTTATTTCACAGGGCTATTGTGGGGCCAGGTATTGAAAGTAAAGAGTGAATGAAGAAGGTAAGAATTGGGAATGTGTTAACTCAGCAGGCTTGGGCCACAATCCCAATGATCCAAAATCCTAGATCCCATGATCCAAAATGTTGAAATCTTGAAATTCAAATCCTAAAAATATAATTCTGAAAAAAATTTTTTTTAATTATTTAAAGACATTAATTTACCTTTTCGAAAAGAAATTTATTTCAAAACATACAAAAACACGACAGAACAGTTCATGGGCCACTTTATGCAATAAAATAGGCAATAAAATATTTTTGCAAGCATAAACAGTCAGGTATACTAATGACAGTCACTTGGGTTAAGAACTATGAAGAGACAAACCATATTCACAAAGAAATAGGTCAAAAACCAAAATGTATAAAGGCATATTTCTATGGTTGGTAATTGTGTGCACCCGCCTTTGAACTGTGGTCATCTGAAATACTATGAAGCACAACCTAAATCTTTTAATAAGATTAGTCAAAATTTGCAATGGGCACATAAGCAGTTGCTCAAAAATTGAGATCTCAAGAAATGTATCTCTCCACAAATGCACAAGTACAAATCAGACATTTCTTTATTTATTGAGGAACTTTCAGTGTTTTTGCCTACACCCCCAATGCTTACACACAAAGTCAACGTTGTGATAATGCACTTTCATGAATTCAGATTTGCCAAAAAAAAAGCATAAAACAAAATGAGAACCTCTAAAAGTCGTTACATAATTTATACCTTCAGTATTGGGAATGATGAGCAGATGAAGTACATAGCATAGTAAATTGTAACAAATAAAGCTGACAATTTAAAATAATGAGAAAAAAACACTATCAAAAGCTAAAAAGAAAACTTGACATATGAAAAAGTGAATTACAGGGATAGATTACGGGCAATTGCATGGAGGTAGTCCACAAAAGTTGGCGAGCCTCATGATCACGAACTATATTTTGAAGGCTTGCGTCATGATGCATAGCTGTTTACATTCTTTTAGGACATGGCTTCTCTCAGGGAATATGTTCAAATTCGTTTTGTACCTGGCACTGCTCTTTTTGAAATTCTTATATGATTTAATATACACCAACATGTGCACTCCCTATTAAATTTTCCCATCTTCAGCCATGCTTCTATGTTGTTTGGGGTATGTGGAGATTTATTCAACATGCACTCATACACAGACCACAGATTTGGTGGAAGCAATACTGGTAATCTAACAGCAGCACAGTTTTGTAAGTTTCTTCTTATCCTACCATGCACATAATTATTTTTGAAGCCATGAGTAACTGCGCTGCCTCCTTCAGGCAAATGTGACTTTAATTCCTTAAAATCTCCTAGAATTTCATCAGCTGGAAGGAATGCCAATGCAGACAAATGACGCATTTTTAAACTGAAGTTTTCCTGGTTGCCCTATCGAGTGGCCATCTGAATTTTCTGCCAAATGCATTGGACTGAATGGGAAAAACAAACTATTGGTGATACCTTGAAATTTGCTTTTAGGAGCCTTGCTCGCACCTAATTCCAAATCTGTCATGGTTTGGGGATTTAACTGAAATCCATTTTCTTCTGCAAAGTCTACCAAATCTTCAAATAAGCATTTATAAAGTGCTCCACTTTTGCAAGTCATTAATACATAAATGAGCAACTTTATTAAAATTTTTAATTTTAGAATTTCCTGATCCAACAGGGGCATAAATTGGATAATTGTTGATTTTAAAAAATAGTTGGGAAAGTGTAATCCATTAGCCAAAGTGAAGCGTGCACTAGTTTCATTATGTTGGCTTTAATGGTAAATGTAAGAAGTCTATCTTCGTCGACAGTCAAATCCCTAACCAAGAGTACTTCATCCTTTAAAACACTGGAAGAACCTCTGTGTCAGCAAGTGTTTTTGGTTCAGGAGGTTGTTGAGCTTATTGAATTGTTTTTTTGTTGTTGTTCTTTGTTTTTTAAAAATTTTTTCGTGTGTACCTAGTGGGTGTACATATTATCAAATTGTTTTTATTCTCTGATGAAGGGTGCTTTTTGAAAGCAAACATGGAGATGTGTGTGAAGAGGCAGAAGTCGTACATGATTGAACAATTTGGCAAGCAAGATTTCATGCATTTTTCACCTGTGGTTTTACTTATTCTATCTTTGAAACACTGAGACACTGAGGGCAGATCTTCCCACCTCGTCCGCTCAGATTCACACAGTAATCTCCGGAAACACTCTCACAGACACATCCAAAATAATACTTTTACCAGATATTCCTTAATCTAGTCAAGTGGATACGTAAAATTAAGTCCACAAGCCCACCTCTTGTCAACTTGGCCTCCATTTACATCTTCTTGAACTGTCCTTAATTTCCAAATAAAGACAATAACTAGGTGATAGTTCCACCTAACGTAATGCAACTGACATGATGCAGCTATCCTGCATACAACAACAAAAAAGTGCCCATCCCTTCCCCAGAATTTGACATTCAGGATTTCAACTTTCAGGATTGTGATTTTCGGGATTTTAGACTTTAGAGATTTTGATCTTTTGGGATTTCACCACTGGTATTATGGCGTTTGGGATTGTGTCTTTCAAGATCATGATCCTACCCCATAGAAAGATAGATTTGTTGCAGTAGGAGATTGCCTAACTTGTAACAGAGCACTTGAATTCAATTCTGGGTTCCATTCCTTTGGACCTCAGTTTCCCCAACTGCAAAGTGGGGGAGGGTTGGTCTCTGTTCTGCCCATTTTGGAGAGTCATTGAAAGAAAGGCCATAAAGATGGATGTAAAATCACTTTATGAACTGTGATCCCCTTTACACATGCAAATGACTATTGATTATCCTTAGAGCATCTGTCAGCAAAATAGGCTGCTTTGTGAAGCCGTGTCAATTGGCCAAACAATGATTTGGAGCAAGACTGGGTCTTGAAAACCAGGTAACATCTAGACAGCTGAGTCTGAGACAAGGAAAATCTCCAGGCAATGTTGAAACCGCAGGAGTTTCGCTGCGGCTGGCTATGGAGCAGGGCTGGGTGTGAAGCACTGGTCCTGAGCAGATGGAAGCTCAGTCTCCTGCTTGCCAGCCTCTTCCTTGGGGCACTGCCGTGTCCTCAGAATGCGCAGGTCTGAGCCCTTCTGCCTCCTACAGCTCCATGTTCTAGACTAGAAACCGTGGCCTGCAGATGTTGGCTTCCTCACGGGGGCCCAGGCATGTTTCAGTTTGAGGGAATGATGGGTCTAATGCTGGAGCAGAGGGCCCTCTCATAAATGACTGACACGGCTCTCCGGACATCAAACAGCTCTTAGAAATAATATTTCGAAGAGTTAAGTGCAAATGAATGGGAAACACATGGATTAAATTTCCATGAAATACATATGGATGTAAAAATGAAAGAAAGGCTTTCAGGCACTGCGTGCTGGGACTCATTCTACCGAGAACATAATAAAATAAAATAAAGTGCTAACCTCGGAGGCAGAGGACATATCCCAGAAGGATTCTCTTCCTCCAGGACCTGACAGCACCCTCCAGGTCTGATAAGGTAGAGGGTGAAGAAGAAATGAAGCCAAGAGAGAGAAAGGGCAGTGCCCGACAGGACAGGCGGGGAAACTGTCCTGGGATGTGGCTGCTAACTCCTTCCTGCTCCTTAACTCCCTATCACCTTAGAATGGAGGGCACTCACAGGAAAGCCTCTCAAAGCTCTAGCTGCAGAACTGCCTGTAACTGACTGTTTAAAAAGCC
Organism: Papio anubis; assembly: GCF_008728515.1. Lineage (NCBI taxonomy): Eukaryota > Metazoa > Chordata > Mammalia > Primates > Cercopithecidae > Papio > Papio anubis. The sequence goes on from NC_044993.1 coordinate 38,854,501, forward strand.
AGCAGCCAGTCCCCAGGCCCTGCTCAGTGAGTTGCAGAGCTGATTGTGTGATGCATCAGAAGAAATGCAAGCTAAATAATGTTTAACTGACAGAGCAGATTGTTTACTTTCAAATAATTGCACTAAATTGCAGTGCTTAAAAAGTACTTAGACTTTGCGACTTGGCCTGCTCCAATGGGGCTGGGGGAGGGTGGGCCTGGGGGAGGGGTGGAAGACCCTTGGGATGGGCAGAGGAAGGAATCAACTGCGGGGAAGATCCCAGGGGTGGGCTGGTGGGTTGGCCATGAGCCCACGCCCTTCTTGGCTCTGCTGCATCTCATTAGTCAGCCTGCAGCCCACCTGAGCACTGGTTTCTCTTTGCACCTTGTAAGCCTCTTCTTCTCCTGAACAGAGTGGTTTGTCCTCAGTGAATGGACCCCTCCTAGCCCCGGAGGGTTCTTGGTACCCATGCAGTGGAGTTAACTGTTCTGAACATTTGCACTTTCAGCAGAAGCAGCATTCCCACCAGGACAGGGGAGCCAACATCCTGAGCACGAACCCAGGGTCCCCAGGAGCTGGGTTTTCACAGGTCATTAAAACATTGAATTATTTATGCACTGGTTGGGTCACAACTGCTGCCTGCCCTGGTGAGTGCCCCATGCCTTTCTGCCAGTCCTGATCCCTTCTCTGGGACTCCCAAGATGACTCCACATCCAGAAACTGAGGAATCGACCCCTGGTGCTGAAGGGATCCTTCAGGATCCTGCTCCAGCTCGTGGGTGTCCATTCCAACTAGCTGATGCCCACATGGTGATGGTTATTCCATGCTGTGATGTTATTTTCACAACTGCCCATGGCCAGGTTTATGGCTGTGAGTCTTGTGTAAGCCAACAGGACGGGGACACCTGATGGTAGAAGATGTGCCCAGATTCTAGGATGGTGCTTGTCAGAACCCTGACCCACGCCACCCTTCCCCCATCCCTGCCACCTCCATCCCAGGCTCAACTCCTTAAAACATTTGGCATTACAGGCATAATATCTAAGCTTTATAACATGCTTCTCAAGGGCCTGTGAAAATATCTGAGAACTGAAAAAAAATATTTTGACTCTAAAATATGAAAAGAAAACCACTAAATTAAAAATTAATATATGTTTAAATGTCTACAAACCATAACATGACGTCAACTACTCAACTGCAAGCCAAGTCAATTTGGGTCTACTTATATAAAAATTATGTTTAATGTGGACTGTGGGTGCATTTTAATTTGTTTGATAGAATGGAAGCAGGGCTTTCTAAAGTCAGAGCTCCTGGGGTTACCAAGGGTCAGAAAGGGCCATAAGCCCAAGACTGAGGAGGCAGTTCCAGGCTTTGTTCCTCGAGCCTTCTGCAGCCTCAGATCCGCTAACCACCCTCTTCTTGAATTGCTTTTGTGCCTTGTTTGTTTGACATAACAGGATGCCTTCTCTTCCTCCCCCTTGGACCATTCATCTCTAGTTGTCCTGCTGGGGTTCTTTTTGATATTTGATATTTAACCATGAGTGTTTGCTCAAGCTCAGCATCAGTCCTCTATTCGTCTGCCCTCACACTCTCCCACCATGCCAGATCATCTGTTCTAGCCATGTCCACTATCACCTCCGTGTGGCCCACTTCCAAATTTGTGTCCCCAGCTCCTGCCTCTGACAGAATTCCAGGACCCTGTCTTCAAGTGAAGATTGAATGTTTCCTGTCAGGTGACCGGTACTTGCCTCCAACTCAACACGCCCTCTGCTGTACTGTCAGGTATCAGTGAGGACAAAAACAAATCAAGCCCATGGGTAAGGACCAACAGTATGAATAATATAACCACTCAGCCAACAAGTCCCTCCTAGGGTGCTTTTTATGCATTATTTTATTTGGTTTTCATTCTGGAGTATAGAAGGGTATTATTATACAAACTTTACATGATTTTTTTCTTTTGTTTCTTTTTGTTTGTTTGTTTGTTTTTAAGAGACGAGATCTCACTCTGTTGCCCAAGCTGGTCTCGAACTCCTGGGCTCAAGCAATCTTTCTGTCTTGGCCTCTCAAAGTGCTGGGATCACAGGCATGAGATACTGCTGCCGGCCTTGTCCATATTTTATGTATAAAGAAATGGAGACCAGAAAAGTTAAGAAACTTGCCCAAGTTCACACAGCAATTAGCCATCCTTTTCCCCCTACCTGACAATTTCCCTTTTCTGAGTGTCTGTGGAAGAGAAGAATGTGGAGAGGGCATAGACAATGAGCTCCTTCCTTCTGTCCCACTGCACGTGTCTGTCTGTCAAGAAGCTTAGTCCCCCGAGGGGAGACATGAGGGCGCTGATGTCCAGGGGAGGGACATGCCTGCAGCCTCACAGCAGACTGCTAACCACAGCCATGGGCTCACTTGACCTGGGAGGGTCCTTTTCTTTTTTTCTTCTCTCTTCTCTGCAGTTCTTTCTTCATCTCTCTCTTTTCAACCTCACTACTTCCTGTAAAATCTGATGTTAATCATCTCTGTGGGATTGGGCCCGTGAAGCCCTCTCTGTGGGACAAGCAGGTCTACTGGCCATTCTGTGGGGTCACCTATGGGCATGCCCAGGTAATCCCCAGAGAAGGGATGTCTCAGAACAGAGTCTATCAACTTCACTTCCGGGATGGAAATTGCATTTGTGTTTCTGAGAAAAAGATGGAGCAAAAAAGACCCCTCCCCTCACCCCCAATGAAATGAGTAAATGCCATCAGCAAAGTGAGTGCACAAACCTTTCTGATCTGAGATAGTTTGTATTACCTGAGTTTCTCCTAAAATCCTAAATGAGTGCAATTGCCAGCTTCTAAATTTAGGCGTTTGTGGGCGCCTGTTGGCAGAAAGAAGAAAGACTGGCTTCAGTGCTGTGGTTTGCCTTGAAACCCAGTCAAGCCCCAAATTCTAAACACAAAGCAGCTGTTTGCCCAGAATCCGAGCCGGGATGTGTCGTATCGATGGCTCTTCCCCCCGCCTCCTCCACCCCTTCTCCTTTTTCCTCTCCCTTTCTTCATTACTGAAGTGCCAAAAAAGCTCGATGTGAATGAACATTGGGATGGGTGCGAATTCAAGCCCACACTATCTGCCATAGACAATCAGGGATTCTGGGGCGGGCCTGTGGGCCAGCCATCCGGGCAGACCTGCCCTGCGCCACTGTTTACAGAAGAAAGGAAAAAATAGAAATCGATCTATGGCGTTGGTACAGGGGCCGGGTCAGGCGGGGCAGAGTATTCAGTTGCCACTCTTTCAGCCCCACGAAATGCCAGCTGATCTCTATCGGGCCCAAACTGGGGTATCTTTAAGGTAAATCTCCTGTTCCACACTCAGAGCCAGGTCTCTACTTTCCGATGCCTGGGCAGAGCGGTCCAGCACTGAATCCGCCCCGATCGGGTGACGTCTCGGGTATGGCAGCAAGGTGGGCATGCTGACATAAACCTTCCTTGCCGCTGGTCTGTGGCTCTCTCTGGAGGAAGGTACTGTCCCCACCCAGGCCTGGCCCCAATAGTTTCCATAAAGCTGAGTCATATTCCTGATGACAAAGATACATGGAGTTGGCCTTTCTGTTTTGAAATGTCCAGTTCTTTAAGTTATTAAAAATCAATAACAGGGGAATATGTATAGATCTCTATCTGAGATCTAAAGACAAGAGGTATATTGGCTGAGTGGCTGCTCACCAGGTGCCGTGGGTGGCATTTTGTATCCATTATCCTCATACAGGGAAGGACATACTGTTTTCCATTTTACAGATGAGAAGGCTGAGGTGCAGAGAGATTAAACAGCTTTTCCAAGAAAATGCAGCTGAAGTGACAAAGCCAGGAATTGAACAAAAGTCCACTTGTTTCTAAAGCCTATTTCTGTCGCCCACAGCCAACCATCTCCCACCAATAGCAAAAGTTTTTTATATTAATCTGCATTTTATTTCTAGATGTCTAAATATCCCAGTGAATGCCCCCTTGAGCCTCAGTTTCTCCATCTGTAAAATTAAGCAGTTGGACAAAGGCAGCTGTGGCATTTTCTTCCCCAGCTCTGATATTTCTGTAATTCTGTGTCTATGAATACATTCAGAGGCTTCCAAGCAATAAATCAAGCTGTTTAAAAATTACAAATAAGCAGGGAAACCAGGACTCACAGTGGCTGGGGCCTTTAAGCCATGGTCTATAAAAATAAAGAGCGACTTGAGAGGCTTACTGTTGGCAGGGGAGGTGCCCAGCTGAACTCGGCTCTTGTGCAGAATGTTGCCACCCTCCCTAAAATGGCTGGGTGGATGGAGCCCGCTCTGCAGGTTGGGCCTCGGTTCGAGGTGTGCCCCCATCGGGCCATGGGCCAGGGAGAAATGGGACTTCCTGTGGGATGGCGGGAGGGAGCTCAGGGGGCCACGTGTGGGTGTCAGACCATGCAGCGGGCAGATTTGGCAGGACCCATGGTGTTTTCTTTGTGCAGAGAGCTCTTGGGAGCCAGTTTTCCAATCCTTTGCTCCGGTCTATGACCCCTACCTTCCCTCTCCTGCCCCCCTCTTCCCGCTCCCAACGAGTGTGGCGGGAACCTGGCCAATGACTGAGAGAAAATGAAGACATTTCTCAAATGGCATGTTCCAGTGGGTGAGCGCTGGCAGGCAGAGGCTGCAGGGAAGTGGAGCCGGTTCCCTGTCCGTCCCCTAAATATCCTAAGTACGTTTCCTCCTTGGCCGCAAAACCACAGCAATGTCTCCTTGCCTTCCCCTCCTCCCTTGGACCCCGGGTCTGCAAGGAGCTCAGCCCACCGCAAGGTCCCAGAGGCGCCGCCGCTGCCAAGGGAGGGGCCTCGGCCAGCCTGGCGCTCGGCGGGCCTCCAGGCTTGTGCCGGCCTTCCGTAGCATGTCCTCCCCAGGCGTCCAGCCGCCATGGCCAGAGTCGCTTTCCAGGGGCAAGTGAGTCTACATGAAGAAGGCCCTCTAGGCCCTTGTTGCTCCTTCCTTCTTCTCCTGTTTCTTAGTGAGAACTCTGGGCACTGGTGGGCATGGAGCAGAACTCCTGGGCACTCACCCCAAGGTCCAGACCCATTTCTGACATTGACCCTTTGCATCACCCTTGGAAAGCCACTTCCCTCTCTAGGCCTCTGCTATATCATGAAAATGTTGGGGAAGATGAGTGGCTTTGGAACTTTCTTTTCAGAGTTTGATGGAAAGCACAAGAGAAAGGCAGCCAACCAGAGATTCCAGGCCCTCAGCTCTCAGGGCAGCTCCATTTTCCACCTGCTTTCAGACATGTTTATATGTTTTCACCTATTTTATACATTCATTCAACCAACATTCTTTGCATACCCTGAGCTATACATGTCAAGACCACCACTGATGTCACAGGTCCTTGTCTCCATGGGGGTTTCCAATGCAACCAAGGATAGAATTTGCACCAGCAGAAGTGACCATCAACTGGAACTAATGAGGAAAGGTCTCCAAGGCCCTTCATAGACTCGAAGGAGATGAGTCTTGGGCTGAGTGACTCTTTATCCCCATCCTCCCACTTAGGGTTTTCCTTTAGTCCTAGAGTCAGAGAGGTCTTCTACGGTCTTTCCTTTGAATTGGTTTCTCTTGTTCCACTCTCTCAAGATAACCCTCCAAATGCCGGTACTGCCAGGGTTCTGGTGTTTTCCTTGGTGCTTTGCTGTCTCCGTCTTGGTGGCCTCAATACCTCTAAAGGCTTCCAATCCCTGAGGTCAGCATTTTCAGCCCAGTCCACTGTCACTGTCCAAGATCTAGACCTGCAGTTCTACTCACATCCAGGCAGCTTCCCAATGTGACTTCCTGTACTTCTCATTCAACAAGGCACCAGAGTAACCGTCACCATGCTCCCAAATCAGCCCTTCCTCTGATGTCTCCATCCTGGTTCTTGGCACCACTATGACCCAGAATTACCCAGGCTCAAATCTTAGACTTGAGCTTCGCTGTGCCTTGAGTCTTCCCCACACTCCTGCCTGGCACTAACTCAGTATCTCCTTGCTGTATTGCTTCGTTCTTTTCTCTTCTCTCTAGTTCAAGACCTTGTGGCCATTGCCTGGATCCTTGAAGTAGCCACCATGGAACTTTCCTTCACTTCCTTAGGGGAAAGCTTACTGCTTCTGCTAAGCTGTACTTTGGCTTCATTTCCGAGATCAGATACCAATTTTATTTCTCTGCTTCTAGGTCTTGGCCTCTGAATACAATGGAACCCAGATGTGGCAAATGAAAAATAGTAACAACAGTATTTCCTGTCTTGTATACTCTTCTAGAACCTTGCCACTCCCACTTAAGATATGAAGGCTTAAGGATCCTCCCTTTGAGCCTGCGGAGAGGGGATTACTTTTGTGACTGACCCCATTAGATCACTTTCAAAGCTAGGCCATAAAAGGCAATACCACTTTCGCCTGACATTCTCTCTTGGGACATACACCTTTGAAACCCAGAGCTGCCATAAGAGAGGTCCAGTGACACCAAAACCACCGTGCCACAAAGACCAGATGGAGAGAGAGAGAGAAAGGCCTGAGACCATGAGATAATAATAAATAATTATTGTTCAAGCCGCTAATTTTAAGGTGGTTCATCACACAGAAGAAAGTTACTAGAACATCAAACTTTGAAGCCCGAAAGCCCTGGCTTTGCAGCCTAGCTCCAAGACAAGTTGCCCCAGCCAGGTCCCTTACTTTCTGAACCATCAGAGTCTCCTCATCTGTAAAATGGAAGGAGACATACTCACCCAGCAGGCTTGCTGTGGGGCTCACAGATGCCAGAGATGGTGCTGGCACAGCAGTTCTCACATTGCTGTTCTTGATGAGTGATAGTTTGCAGTATCATCTCCTCTAACTATTGCCTCTGAGGTGCTCCTAACCTCAGTCTCCATTTAGCCAAATTCCACATTGCTCTAACCCTTCCCTTTCAGGGATTTCCTTCCTGTCTTTCTGGCTACAAGAGAATAATCTCAACTCAGAACTTGATACCGTCTGCCTGACACTTTTCACACCCTTTTTTATCTTGTGGATATTTGCATATGGTGTAAGACGTAAATATACCTTACTAGCTAGCCAGGGAAATGCTATGGGTAGGGGCTGTGGGTCATCTCAGTCATCCTACATCCCCTTGGACACTGGACACTTCCTTATTCAAACATAACCAAGTGCAACACATATTAGCTGACCAGGATAAATAGATAATAGAGCATATCCTTTCAGAAAATCCTACTCATTTCTGTCCTGAAATCCATATGCTAGAGTCTTAGCTGATTCAGCCTGGGGCCTCTCAACACCCGTGCAGCCTGTATCTGGGTCTTGCTGGGACCCTCCACCCGCACTCCATGGATTATCTAACAGGAAGCCACAACGCGCCCATGATCAACACCAGCCAGTCACTCAGCACCTGCTGCCTCGAACAAGCAGAATGTGAATAATGAGAGAGACGCAGCTGTTCCCTGAAGTGTGACTGACCCAAGGGTAAGTTTGGAGGATGAACCAGGCAGGCCCCAGGAAAACTCTCATCTCAGCAAAGTGAGTAGATTTGCCCACAGCATGAAAAGATCTTGGCCAAGGAGATGCAGCTCAGAGGATGAGGACCCTGGAGCCCCGAGGCTCCCTCCTCACTTGTACTATCCCTCTATTAGAGGGACAAGACTGCAATGTTATCTGCAAACATCAACAACATGCTGGGTTAAGCACAGACACAGTCCCCACTTCTCCCCACTGAGCTTGCTTCATTGATGTAATTATTCATTCTGCAAACATTTGCTTCTGGCCCACTATGTGCCAGAGATGTGATTGGAACAAAATGGTGATCAAGGTACAGGCCCTTCCCTGAAGGAGCTCCTGTTATAAGGCATGCATGGGTGTGTACATGGGTGGGGTACAAATAATTGAACAGGTAATTGGCCCTACGTAGAGACTGTGGATGCATCTTGGAATTCAGGGAAGGTTTGCAGAGACGGTGGCTACTAAGCTGAGTCATGAACAGCTAGCCATGCAGAAGGATGATTGGAGTGCTGTGTGGGGAACCGGAGGCATTCCAGGCCACAAGGACAGAAGGCACAGAGGCCTGGAGGTGAATGAGGACTCAGTACATTGATGGGACTCATGTCATCAAGCAACGCTGATTAAGAGAGGGTGTGAGAGGCAAGTGGCAAGAGAGCAGGATGGGGAGATGCTTGGGGCTCAAATCACCTGGGGCCTCGTGGGTCGTTCACCAGCTTGACTTCATCTTTGAGCCACTCATGGGCCTTTCACCGTGGGTCAGTTCTGCATTTTAGAAACAGCCCATCAACAGCACAGAGAATGGATCTGAGGGGCCATGACTGGTGCAAGTCCACAATTAGAAGGTAATTGTGGTCACCCAGGCAAGCATTTGGCGTAGTCCAGACTAGGAGGATGGCAGAAGGCAAGAGAGGGACAAATGGATGGCCCCAGACAGGTAGAAGAGACAGAAAACACGTGGAAAGTTGAATTACAAACAGTACAAGGAAGTATAATAGCAAATTCAAAGGAGTGGGGCACACGGGCATTCCCAAGGAGGAGAGGTTCTCAGTCTTTAGCTGTGAGCACCAGCTTCCTTTTGATCCCTGTTTCTAACCAGGTGAGTGTTGATCAGGAGACACACAGAAGCAAGGTCACTAGGAGAAGCAAGAGGCCTGAGTCACCTCTTACCCACCCAGGCCCCTGGTGCTCCTGCTGCCATGATGGGGACTTGGCCAACACCCATTCCTCAAGGGAGCAGAGCCTGCCTGGCCCTCTGGACTCCAGGATGCCGGGACTCTGAGTTGCAGGAGGGAGCAGTGTGGAGTGGACGAAATGACCTTCTAATACTTCTAGTACTTCTGGTACTACCATGAGCCACATGCCCAAGGCTTAGCATCCAGAAATGAGAGGAAAACAAATCAGAGGGCTCAGATGGACACCAAGAAGGATTCTAAGGTTTGCAGTCCACCTGTCAGGAGGCCTTGCCACCTGAAGACCCAAGAATGCTTTGAGTCCTTGCTCAACAGTGGGCCTCAGTGTGTCTGTGGGTCCTGGCTGGGCTGGATGGCACCTGTTTTCAGAACCACTGACTTCCCTCTGCCAAATGGATTCCAGGAAGTGGGTAGAAGGTTTGGTTAATGGCTGCTTACTTGTCCATAGAGAGTGGTCAGAGTCCAGGGACAGTATTAGTTTAAGTGAGCAAATATGAGTGTTTAGCTATACACATGCATGTGTTACATCTAAGCATGTCTCTGGGATGTATTGTGGATGTACATGTGCGTGTGTGCTGTTTACACATACGTGTGTGTGCCCATGTGTGTGATCACTGAAGTGTGTGTGAGTTTACCTTTCTGTCTTTCTGTGCTTGTGTATACAAATAAGTGCAATGCATGGGTGTGTGCATGATGTGCAGCTGTATGTTCCTGTGAGTGACTGTATCAGTTAGCTTGTGCTGTGTAATGAGTCATCCTGAAGCTTAGCAACAAACATTTATAGTTTCTCATAATTCTGTAGGTTGACTGGGAGATTCTTCCAGTACAGACCCGCTTTGGTAAACTCTGTTCATGTGTCTGTGGCAGCTGGTGGCTCAGCTGGAGAGGGTAAGAGGTCTACTGTGACATCATTCATCTATCTGGTGGTGGCAGTTGATGCAACATCAGAAACTGACTTGGCCACATGATCTCACCCTCCAGCAAGCTAGCCAGGGCTTATTTATATGGCAGTTTTAAGGTTCTAAGCACAGCAAGAGCGAGTCTTCATGTATAAACACTTCAATCTCTGCTTGCATTACATTTGCTAATGTCCCACTGCCCAAATCAAGTCACATAGGTAAGCCCAGAGTCAGCAGGGCTGGGGAAAATTACCAAGAGCATGGGTGCAGGAAGAGGATGTACTGTTCCCATTTTTGCAAAAGATTTGCCAAGAGTACCTGTGTGTGTGCACTTGTAGGGGTGTACCCATATATACCCCTCTATGGACACACATACCTGTTTATGTACCTGTACATGCATGCGTGTGTGTGGATATGAGTATGTGTGTGGTTGCCCCAAAGAGCAGCTGTTGGAAACAGTGTGTAAGCACACCTCGGTGTGACTCTGTGTGTACATGCACGTGTGTCTATGTGGATGTATCTGGATGTGCATTCATGTGTTTAAATGTGCACATGGCGTGCATGCATGATTGCTCAAGAGAGCACAGCAGAAGTATGTATGTGAGCACATGAGTGCCCCTCTGTGTACATGGACACGCATTCCTGCATGTCATGGATGTGTGCATGGTGTGCATATGTGACTGCCTGATGGAGCAGGTGCAGGAGCCTGTGAGCACACACGTTGTGCCCCTATATGTATATGCATCTGGGAAAGGAGCCAGAGCTCAGGCTAGGTCACAGCCTGAGTCTAGACTATTATGTTGGCATTTCCCCAGGTGGTGAAGTTAATGAAGGTTGCTAGTGGTCTCCACTCTATACCTGCCGCCACCCAGCTCTACCTGCTGCCACCCAGCTCCACTTGCTGCCACCCAGCTCCACCTGCTGCCACTGTTCAGCAACACCTTTCCTTCCTCATTGTCCACTTCAGCTCTCCCTGTCCCTTGACACCTTTACCCTTCTCCAAGAAGCTTTCCCAAGTGGAACTACATCCCAGGGATGTGGGCATTACCATTATGCTCTTTTACAGATGTTAAAAATGAGGCTCAGATAGGCTAAGTGACTTGCCTAAGTCCACACAGCTAGTCAGTGGGAGGCCCAGTCTATCTGACCCCAACGCCCAGGCTAGGAACCACTCTGCATGCAGACAGCAGGAGCTGAATGATGCTGGTCCCAGAATCACAGTGGTAGAGCCAACGGCGAGTGGGCGGTCCATGCTCTGGGCCCCAGCCTGGGCCCCCAGGGCTCCCCAGACACTTGCCTGAGTTGCTGGTTATGTTAGCTCTAACCACTGTCTCCGGTGCAGGGGACACTGTTGTTCATGTGCGTGCCTCCCCCTTTTGCCTGAGAGCCCCTGGAGGAAAGGATCCACATCATGTGCAGTCCCATGGCCTCCCTGCCCGCCTTCCCATACATGGTGCCTTATATACAGTAGGTGCTCCATCCACACTGCTTAGAAAGGAGTTCAGTCTGCTGCTTCTCTGGCTGTGGGAGCCAATGAAAAAGGAGGCTGGTGGCCTCTTCCCTGGCTGGAAACAACTTCTCCCCAATGACCCCAAGTCCTACCTCCACCCACCTTTATGCAGGTCCTGTTTCCTAGCCCCCAGGTGGTGAAGTTAGTGACCACGTTAGTGAAGTTAGTGATTATGCAATAGGCACTCACGTAAGTGCGGTAAAAACAGTATTAATTTTAATCCCCAAAATAAGATGAGTAGCTGCTGTGATGTGAGCATTTACTACTATATTTTATCCATTCTCAGATGACTTTTTTTTTGTTTCCATTTTAACATTCTGAAATTGGGTCCTCCTTACAAATGATGATGTCTTCAACTATCAGCCAAGTGGCTGTCACGATGCAGCTGTCACTGCTTGGACAAGCTTGGTTATTGCTGTTCCCACTGTTGTCACCTCACTGGCTTTCCCTGCGGTGTTGTCGTCCCCACACTAAATGTAATTCCCATTTTATGTGTCTTCACAACCATCGGTCTATGATCAGTGATGAAATGACAAGTGACTGTGCACACAGAAAGGCACAGTTAAGGACACCAAGCCATGTGGGCAGAATTCAGGAGGCAGACATTCATTGTTGAAGAAATGACCACAGTGTATTATTATTATTATTATTATTTTGCAAAGCTACAACAAAGTGCATTATGGCACATAAGACAGGAAGATATCCCAAGGAGATAAAGTTGTGGGGTTGTTTTGTTTTGTTTTGCTTTTTTGTGTTTGTTGTTGTTGTTGTTGTTGTTGTTTGAGACTGAGTCTCGCTCAGTCGCCCAGGCTGGAGTGCCGTGGCGTGATCTCGGCTCACTGCAAGCTCTGCCTCCCAGGTTCTCGCCATTCTCCTGCCTCAGCCTCCCGAGTAGCTCGGACTACAGGTGCCCGCCACCACACCCAGCTAATTTTTTGTATTTTCAGTAGAGACGGGGTTTCACCATGTTAGCCAGGATGGTCTTGATCTGCTGACCTCATGATCCGCCTGCCTTGGCCTCCCAAAGTGCTGGATTACAGGCGTGAGCCACCACACCCAGCCAACTTAAGTTTTTTATGTTACTGAGATACACTCTAAAGGATTGTCTATCACTCACCAAGAATAAACTGAAGGCAGGAGAAATTGCCAAATACATAGAAATACATTAAACACATTTCAAAGCAAAAAGAGACTGGTCTGACCCTTTGCTGTCTCACATTATTGTTAAGATATTGCACCAGAGCTTAACAGATATTTTTCTTTCTTAGTGGTACATAAAACAATGGTGTGTCCTGCAATTAATAGTCTTAGATTAGATGTCAAATGACACATGTTCAACACTAAACATGCTTATCTCATTTAAGCCTCTCCATACCCTGAGATATGGGTGTTACTATTATCCCCTTTTACAGAGGTTAAAACTGAGGCTCAGAGAGGTTCAATGACTTGCCTAAGGTCACACAGCTATTATGAGGGAGGACTATTCTATTTGACCTCAGAGTCCAGACTGGGAACCATTCTGCATACCAGGAGTTGAATGATGCTGGTTCCAGAGTCACAGTGGGAGAGCTGTGCATCCTTCACCCCAACAGCGATTGGGTGGTTCATGCTCTGGGCCCCAGCCTGGCTACAGGGGAGTCAGAAGTCCTGATGGATCACATTCACTCTAATCAGCTTCAGCAGGGCCCCACAAGCCCAGATTGTATGTCCCAGGGGCTGAAAAGATTTCCTCAGTCTTCTCCTCTGTGTCTCACCTGTGGATAGTAATAAGGCAGCCAAGTTGACCCAATCTTTGCTATATCTGTATGTCCTGTGCTATTGTTTACTTGTTTTTATTTCTAAATCAGCCTGCTTTTCATATATCTGCATCAGTCAGGATATGCCTGATTACGCTGCAGTAACAAGCATCCCCACAAATCTTGGCAGCTGATAATAATGCAGGATTCTATCAGCCTAAGGTATATTTCCTGTTCACAAAGGAAAAGGTCATGTGGAGGAGGTGATCTGTGAACCTAAGAAGTAGCACTTAAGCCAAAAGGAAAAAACAAAGACACTCCAGGCTCTTCGTCAGGTTCTTCTTGAACCCATAATAGTCTCACTTGTCTAATGGGTGTTAGCAATTATTTCTCCCTTGCTTCCTTCCGACTGCCGTTCAAGAATCCAATGAGAGTGCGTAGACACTTGAAAAGATTGATTTTTAGCTGCTGCAGGTGATTGCGTTGGTGTTCCGACCATACCCTGTGGGCCTTCCCCTTTCTTCTTGCCTTGATCAACTCCCAACTGTGAGTACCTAGATCATTCCACTTGAAAGCTTTTCTGAACATTGGGAAGGCTGCTCTGGCTGTGTGCATGGCAGCCTGGAGGGTCCAGGGCCTTGCTACCCAGTGGCAGTCACCCTCTGTCAATGACTGACGGGATGTGGTACACATTTCCCCAGCTCCCTGGAGTCTTGGTGAGATAACTCTAAGACGATGCTTTGCCTTGTTTTCTGGAGTTCTCAGGGCACTAAGCTCCTGTATAACACAGGAGGTAAATAATGCACGCTGCATATGTTACTGTACCTGACTCGCAGCCTTGTTCCTGCACTTCCTAAATTAACCACTTGCTCTCAATTCCTTGTCTTGGGCTTTGCTTTTGGAGAAACCCAAACTAAGAGGGCTATAAGACCTCAATTCATAGAATAGATGGAAGAGGCATTACTCGACTTCAGGTGGAGTGTGATGCCCAGCATCGATTCCTGCTATTGCTTTGCAAGTGATGATTTGCTAGATACTAGCTCCAAAGTCCAAGTCTGCTACAAACAGCTTCAGGGGTTGCTGGGGACGGTGTCTGCAGGAGCAGGGACGGTGCTCACTGAAGCTCTCCTGAAGGCCTGGCCTGGATCACCTTTACAGCATGCCCCTACTTCAGTGTCAAGGATTAAGACATCAAGGCCCAGAGAGAGGCTGTTCAAGGTTGCATAGACTGAAGATGGAGACTGGAGACTGGGATTCTTTTAAACCCATCTCAGGGCACAAACCCACAGATGGAATTGGTTGAGACCTCTCTTGAAGCCGTTTTCCTCTCCTCAAGGTTTAGGATGCTGTTGGCCTTGGAAAGGAAGTCCCTGGCCAGCATTGGTGCCTGCTCTAGCCCTTTTTTAGGAGCATCTCCTCCTGCCTTCGGGTCTTCCAGAGCCCAGCCTCTGCTTGCTGGTCCCACATCTTTTCTTTTTCTTCTTGTTTTTTTTTTTTTTTTTTTTTTTTTTTTGACGGAGTCTCGCTCTGTCACCCAGGCTGGAGTGCAGTGGCACAATCTCGGCTCACTGCAACCTCAGCCTCCCAGGTTCAAGCGATTCTCCTGCCTCAGTCTCCCAAGTAGCTGGGATTACAGGTGTCTGCCACCACACTCAGCTAATTTTTGTGTTTTTAGTAGAGACAGGGTTTCACCATGTTGGCTAGGCTGGTTTCAAACTCCTGACTTCAAGTGATCTGTCTGCCTCAGCCTCCCAAAGTGCTGGAATTACAGGTGTGATGGTCCCACCTCTTGTCTTGCCACTCTCCACCCCTCATCATCTCTGCGTCAGTATCTGAACAGTATTCAGTTCCCAAGATTGTTGCCTGCTCTTAACACTTGTGTCTTAGCATGTGTTGACCCCTCACCATGCTCCTCCATTCCCTCCTCTTGCCTGCTTTGCCCAGCCAACTCCTACTCATCCTCCATTTCTTAGCTGGAGTGTCACTTCTTCCAGGAGGCCTCCCTGCTTTGCTCACTTACAAATTCTTGCAGTTCCCCCTTGACAACTCGTGTCACCCACGTGTTGTGTGTCTGCTAGGTCACTGGCTCCATGCCTGCAGACTGTGCCTTTTCTCTATGCCATCCCAGGGTCCAGCACCAGCCCTAGCCTACAGCAGAATCCACTGGGCAGTATGGGGCAAATGGGTGTTGGTGCCCCCCCCCCCCCCCCCGCCCCACAGAACCACAGAACCACAGAGACAGGGGCCCAAGGGTTGAGTTATCAAGACAGAGGCAGGGGAAAGAAAACAAGATCCCCCTTTGACTGAGCCAATGAAGTCACTGGTGAGAGAGTAAGCACAAGGAGCTATAAATAGCCCTGGAAATCATGCATATTACATTAGGGGTGTTGGTGACAGCTTAAGTATATTTCCATAAGGTTCCATTATATTTACGTATTAGTTAATGGATACTTAAAATATTATGTTACCGTAATGCTCATGTTTTATTAGCAAACTATCACATCAAATGGAGTTGCTAAGTGTGATAGAAAATTGGCTCTGCAGCTAGATTTCTGTATTTTCACACTGAATTTTTGATTTCTAATTCCCCGCCCACCCGCCTTTGGTGAGGAGCTAATACTCTCTGGAACACATGTGATTTCTGCCTTCCACCTGACCGGGAGGCTTGGAAGTTTAAAGAGAGGGCCCCAGCCCCTTGCTACAGAGCAAGAGATTTAGCCTAGGCATTTTTTGGGATGGATTCAAACTGTTATTAATCTGCTGTGTGACACTGGGGAAGTTACTTACCCTCTCCGTGCCTTGGTTATCCTTTCTGTTAAATGAAGAGTCGGACTCGAGGTTCTCTGGATATTTCAGAGGTCTCCAGAGAAACAAACCAATACAACGTGTGTGTGGAGAAAGAAAGGTTTATGTTAAGGAATTGGCTCATGAAGTTGTGGGGGCTGGCAAGTCTGAAATCTGCAGGGCAGGCTGGTAGACTGGAGACCCAGGGAACAGCTGATGTTGTACTGGTGTCTGAAGACAGTCTGAGGCAGGATTCCTTCCTCCGTAAAGAACCTCAATATCTTCTCTTGAGGCCTTCAACTGATTGGATGAGGCCCACCCATATTACAAAGGTGTACCTGCTTAACTCAAAGTCTACTGATTTAAATGTGAATCACATCTGAAAGATACCCTCACAGCAATATCTAGACAAAAGTTTTGACCCCAGACTGGATATCATGGCCTGGCCAAGTTGACACATAAAGTTAATCATTATGGTTTCTAATGTGCTTAGGGTTCTGTGGGTCAAATTCTGGATTATCTGCAAAGAAACTTCAAGCTCTGTTGTCTTAGACATCCTTGGGTACCCCAGAGCTTCCCATGAGGTGCGAGGGATCTTGACCTAAGGAGTCTTCAACTCTTCCTTCCTCTTATAGTGGCACAGACCCAGAGGAGGATTTCAAGCTTTGCTTCTCACTGCCAAAGGACAGCCCCTGAAAAACACCTGTTTAAAAGGCTGTAATTTTTTTTCCAGCCTTTGTTCAAGGATACAAAGAATCTGAATGAGAAGAGGTGGGGAAAGGCAGTCTAGGTGGAGAGACTGGTGCAGGCAGAAGCTGTGTGGGGAGAAACTGCCAGGGTAGGGCAAACAGGAGAGCTGGTCCTGGAAGCACCATGCCAGGCTCTTTAGTTGCATCTTTATGGCCACCCTGGAGCCCTGGGGGTCCCATAAGATGTGATCATGAGGATGGTGATTTCCTCCTGGTCACAGGTAAGTCAGAGGCTGGGGGGGAGCATGCTTAGGGCTTCCCACCTCCCAGCCAGGACATCCCAGGCCCCAGGCTCTTGGTGCCCGTGAAAAAATAGGATGACAAAAATGCCAGAGTGGTAAGAAAATGGACTTTGATGAACAGGATTCCAGTCCTGACCTCACCACTTGCTAGCCACCCCACATCTGCCTCAGTTTCCCTGCTTGCACAAGGGGAAAAATAACAGATCCAGCCTATCTTACAGGGGTAGGAGAAGGATTTGATAAATTCATACATCGAAATAAAGAAAACTGCAGTGAAAACTCAAGTGTGAGATCAAGAACATCTACTGGCTCGGTGACCTGGGACAATTCCTGCAGCTTTCTGGTCCTCAGTCTGAAAAATGGGGATCCTAACAGTGCAGACTTCAGGGTTGCCTGTTGATCAAAGGCTAAGGAAGTGCCGGTTATGGGGCCAAGCACTGGCTTGATACTAGAAAGGCAAACATGATTCACGTAACAGGCAAGTTCTCTGTCCTCATGGACCTGACATTCTACTGGCAAGTGTGTGCTGCTGGTGGTGGTATTATTAACAACACAACAAAGCAAAGACATATTTTAATCTATCTATCTATCTATCTATCTATCTATCTATCTATTTATTTTAGAGACAGGGTCTCACTCTGTTGTCCAGGCCAGAGTGCAGTGGCATGATCAGGCTCACTGCTTCTCCTTGGGTTCAAACGATCCTCCCACCTCAGCCTCCCAAGTAACTGAGGCTACAGGAATGCCCACCGTGCTTGGCTAATTTCTAAATTTTTTTTGTAGCAACTGGATCTCGTGATGTTGCCCAGGCTGGCCTCAAATGCCTGGACTCAAGCCATCCACCCACCTGAGCCTCTTAAAGCACCAGGATTATAGACGTGAGCCACCACACACAGCCCAAAACATATTTTAAAATATGCAATAAGAGGTATGGAGAAAAATAAACCAAGACTGTGAGTTGAGGGATGCCCAGAGCTCAGTTCACTTTTCTTTTTTTTTTTTTTTTTGAGACAGAGTCTTGCTCTGTCACCCAGGCTGGAGTGCAGTGGCTGGATCTCAGCTCACTGCAAGCTCCGCCTCCCAGGTTTATGCCATTCTCCTGCCTCAGCCTCCCAAGTAGCTGGGACTACAGGCACCCGCCACCTCGCCTGGCTAGGTTTTTGTATTTTTTAGTAGAGATGGGGTTTCACCGTGTTAGCCAGGATGGTCTCGATCTCTTGACCTCGTGATCCACCCGTCTCGGCCTCCCAAAGTGCTGGGGATACAGGCTTGAGCCACCGCGCCTGGCCCAGTTCACTTTTCAATAGTCAGGGAAGACCTCATTGAGAAAGTGACATTAGAACAAAGACCTTCGAAGAGTTGACAGCATCAAGCCAGGGTCAAGCCAACGATGGCTGAATCCTGCCATGACCATTTTTTCCATCGCTGATGGCTGCCTTCTCAAAGGACACATTGAGTGGCTGCAACAGAGACACTACATCCCACAAAGCCTAAAATATTTACCATCCGACCTTTGTAAAAAAGTTTACCAACCACTAGCACAAAGCACTGCATAGATGATCTGAACCCTAGTGAGCTTAATAAAATCATTTTTACTGTTATTATTTTTAGACGACAGTTAAATGATGCTGTCACTGGAGGTATCAGGGAATGGGGAATCAGATGTGGCCCCTTTCCCTGCACCTAGCCAAGGTTCCATGTCCCAAATCCTGTTCTTAGAATGTATAGCATCTTATCTTATTTTTAGTTTTTGAGACGGAGTCTTGCTCTGCCACTCTGCTGGAGTGCAGTGTGGCGCGATCTCGGCTCACTGCAACCTCTGCCTCCCAGTGCAAGCAATTCTCATGCCTCAGCCTCTTGAGTAGCTGGGACTACAGACCTGGGCCACCACACCTGGCTAATCCTTGTATTTTCAGTAGAGACAGGGTTTCACCATGTTGGTCAGGCTGGTCTCGAACTCCTGGCCTCAAGTGATCCGCCTGCCTCGGTCTCCCAAAGCGCTGGGATTACAGGTGTGAGCCATGGACCCAGGTCTTAGAATGTATAGAATCTTGACAGATAGAGTCATGGGAGAGGGGACTCCAGGCCGGGCGAGAAAACAGCATGAGAAAAAGTGCAGTGGCGGGAAATGACAGATTGGGTTTGGAGAGCCATAAGTGGCACATGGAAACAGGACTGCCATTTCCACCTCCAAAAATACCCCTGCCCTGCGTGTGACCAGCAGCAAGGCCCCGGGCCGGGACCCCCGGCTGTCAGCAGGCTGCTCTGCTGGAGGCTGTGGGCTGGAGGCTCTGGGAGCGACATTAGCCGCCTGATTGAGTTATGACAGCTCCTAGCGCCCAACGGGAAGCCGGGCAAGGCCGTCCTAGCGGGGGCCTGCAGACAAATGATGATAAAGTGCTCACTTTAAGGAACCATCTCCATAATATTTCATGCTCGCGGCAGGGGGAGGGGGCGGGCAGGCTGCCCTGGTGGCACAGCTAACTACTCCATCAATTGATTTGATTCACGGCAGCAGCTACTCCCAGTCATAATATTTCAAATAAATGGGGCCGTGGATAGAAATAATATCTGCATCAATATTAACCCTGAAAGAACTAATAGACATAAGCTATAATTTCCTGGACACCCTAATAACGCATTTTGACCGTTGCAGGCATGGGACAATTTTTCTTTCTCTTTTCTCTCCTCCACTCCTCTGTCTGCCTCTCTCCTTAGACTCTGGCAGATAGGCTTTGTGCAATCCCAGCCTAAGGTTTGGGGACTTGAAGTCCTGTCCCACCTCCCGCCAGCCATAGCACCCGGCTGAAGAGGAAAAAGGGAAGCCTGAACTTTCATGGTCCGTTTATTCCGAGTTTGTACAGTTCCCTGCACCGGGGAGAGTAGAATTATCTGCGGAAGGAGAACTTGCCTGGCAGGCTTGTTAGAAAAGACTCTCACCAGGCCGGGCGCAGTGGCTCATGCCTGTAATCCCAGCACTTTGGGAGCCTGAGGCGGGCAGATCACGAGGTCAGGAGATAGAGACCATCCTGGACAACATGGTGAAACCCCGTCTCTACTAAAAGTACAAAAATTAGCTGGGCATGGTGGTGCACGCCTGTAGTCCCAGCTACTCAGGAGGCTGAGGCAGGAGAATCGCTTGAACCCAGGAGGCGGAGCTTGCAGTGAGCTGAGATCGCGCCACTGCACTCCAGCCTGGGTGACAGAGCAAGACTCCGTCTCAAAAAAAAAGAAAAGAAAAGAAAAGAAAAATGACGCTCATCTGCCTCCTTCTGTCATTCACTCATGAAACAGACAGGTACTGTGCACCTAGCATCTACTACATGTTGGGCCCTTTACTAGGTGTGCGGGATCCATCAGTAAACAAAAGAGAAGAAAACTGTCCTGTGGAGTTCATAGTTATCAAAGGTGAGAGGGTCCAGGAAAGACAAAATTGATAGCCCCAAACCTGTGAGTAATAATTACACAGTTTGTTAGCAAGCTTGACGCCCAGCCCCCCAGTCCCAGAGTTGGCCCATTTGCAGACTGGGTTTGTCAGAGGGGAGAAGGATGGGAAAGACACTGGGCATGTCGTGGGCCTGTTCTTGCCCACAGTGGTTAAGAACTGGCTGCCTGAGACTGAAATCAGCCCTTGGGGGGTGTTTCGTCTGTCCTGCATAATATTTTCTGAAAATTCATGGATAACATTTTTAAAGCAAGAGATTTTGCTTAAAAATCTGATTTCCACCTTCTCTTTAGAAATGGGAAGATTCGGCATCACCCACATTTGCTCATGGCAGCAATTGACTGGAGTGGGTCAGCGTCTGCCCCTTCAGATGAGGCTTGGGTTCTGCAGTTGGCCACTGTCCCCACCGCTCTCTACTGTCCCTGGTGCACCAAGCCCAGCCTGCCCTGCGGTGCCCATGTGGTCATTATGGGCACCTGCCCTGTGGCCTCTGCTTGTCTCCTTAGAGCTGGTTTCTGAATTTCCCTGTCCTTGCCCAAGTTGCTCTCCTTGTGGCTCCCCTGCTTCTGGTCACACCCTTTGCATGACAGCCTTTCCTCCTTTTGCGTCTACTGCCTCTTTTCCTGCCATTTTGTGGCTCTGTCACCACAATGCTCGAGGCGCTGCATCACTTAGTGAGAACAGACACGTCTAGCAGGGGGGCTGAAACCAGACCTCTTCCCTTTGCAAGTGTGAGGCACCCAGCCACTCCCTTCCTCTGCTGTCCAGCCCAATTTTAGCCTTGAAATCTCGTTTCCCTATTTTAAAAAATTAAATTATGCCTATGGAAGTGCTCTGTGAAGGTGACCCCAACGTTACACTATTATCAGTGCTCAGGCCTGGGTGAAGATTCAAAGTGGTTTCCTAGCTGAGCTGACCACACCTTTGCTGCTTTTTTTCCTTTCTCTCTCTCTAAGAGGGAAAGGAAACTGATGCTAGGGACCCAGTGGTGAATAACAGGTGCAGGAGAGCTAAAGTGGGGAAGGGGCCTGGGAGAGTCTCCATGGGGCTGAATGTGTTCCTGAGAAATGAAGGTGAGGAGCACCTGGCAGGGGTGCTAGCCCCAGATGTGATCCTCATATCTATAAGATGGGGCCAGCAGTCAAGCACCAACCTGCAGATGGTGGAGTGCCCAGCAGCAGCACCCCACAGGAAGCTGGTGATGGGCCACTCCCACCTTCCTTTCTGTCTCTCAGAGTGCACCCTATCTACTCCTTTGCTAAAGAGGGGACGATCTATGTATCAGATGCTGCTTGTGTGACACTTCAAGACGCCTCGGTCTCACCTCTCTCTCTAGACACTACTGCAGCACCCAGTTGTATGCAGGCTGCAATCACTTGGCACAGGTGCCATCTGGCAGCACGCACCTGGCACCATGCCCCATTGGTCTCACTTCCTGCTGAAGTTTCTTTCCCACCATCTCATGGGATATGCAGCACTCACACATGCACAACCTGGATGTTCATGTCCTTGACCAAAGAGCATTAACATCGAGGGGTCCTTGCTTCCCCCTTCCATCCTCTGGTCGGCACTTCTGATATGCATGTCCTAAGGTTTGCCAGAACGCCAGGGGATCAAGTTCAGTCATCCATATTGGTGACCAACAGCATAAAGCAGCTCTGCATGGGCCTTCCTGCCTTCTCTGTTTGTTGCCACTTGTCTTGCACACTTGCTCTCTGGTGTCACCTCCTTAATAAACTTCTTGATCAGAAGCCATTGTCTCAGGCTCTGCTTTGGGGAAACTTCACCTGCTTAGAGAACCTCCAAAAGACACCTGAGATTGCAAGTTGGTGAAAGAACCATCCAATAATTCAGTAAATGCTTGCTGGCTCTGACACCTGGACCAGCACATGCTGAGTCTCAGAGATGCAACAACAGACAAGGGAATGAATGGGTTACAGATTCTGGCCTTGGCCTCGAAGAGCTCACAGTGCAGCAAGGAAAGGATTCATGATCCAACAGACACTTTGAAGGCTAAGAAATGCCAGAGTCAGAAGAAACAGAGTGGGTACCCAATCCACTCTGCCCAGAAGAGGTGACACCTGAGCTGAGATCTGTCACTAGACCAGGACAAAATCCAAATCAGCTCTTCAGTTTTCAAAGTCCACCCTAGGAGGGCAGAAATCGGATACATGCAATGAATATAACTTACTGTGTCTCCCTTCTAGAATATACTAGCATCTGCTGATCTGCCCTCAAGAAAGCTCTCCTGAGAGTCTAACCAGAGCCTGCCTGCTCCAATTTGTCCATTTTCTCCTGCTCAGGCCTTGGAGATGGAGAGAAGCAGGTTCCCAGACCTAAAAGAATAAGATGCAATCCCCAGACAGCCCCTCACAGCCAAGAGGTTCAGTGCTGACACTGAGCTACTCTTTTTCTCCTCTCTCTGCCACCATTTCTTCCACTCTTGTTTCCACCTGGTTCCATTCTCCTTGCTGGCCCAGACTTGGCACAGCACTGGAAGAGGACTTGGTCCCGAGGGAATCAGGACTGCAGGGGATGTGTCCCTTACGGGGAAAACCCTCAGTGTCCCAAAATAGATCACAGGCCCACCTGCCCCCATCACTACCTCCCTGCTCTCAAAATGCAGTCCCTTAGGTTCAGTGGCACTCAGAGGGGGTCCAGGCATGTTCTGACATCCCTAGGAATCCTCCCTCCAATTCTCAAAGCACTGTTGTTGGTTTTACTCTGCTTTAACTTCTGAAAAGAGCCGTGAGCATAAAAATGAGCCACATAGACCTTTTCAGATGAAAGGGCAGAAACAGTCAAATTAGGTGTTGTCTTTCTGAACTGCACAAATATTTGGGAAGGGCCAGCTTAGACTCACCTCTGACCTGGGAAGTGGGGAAGGGACCAAGCGGATGTTCCTCTAAATGGCTCCCCTTGGCCCCAGACATGGTTAGGATTTTCTGTGCTAAGGCATCTCCTGTGTTTTCATGGGGCCATCGTGCCTTGTCCCCAGGACCTACTGGGGGAGGGATATCTGCTTTACTTTTCTGAACTCTTGTTCTTACTCATTCTGGGAAATGTGGGTGCCAACTCTCTTAAGGGATGTGGGATTTGGCTCTTGGTTTCTGCTGAGAGCCAGCATTTCCTGGGACTGAAATCGGGCCAAGACCTCTGTGTGGCACAGCTAATCTCCTTCCTGTCCAGTTCTCAGACCCCCTAGGTGGTGGGGTCAGCAGGGTCAACTTCCTCCCTCTCTTGGCACTAGGGGAACTTGGCCGAGGACAAACTGAAGTCCGATGGCAGCTGGCCCAGCCAGCGTCAACCTGCTCCTTGGTGCAGATTCCCTGAGGAAGGAAGTCTGCTTCTGGGGATAGTGTAGCTGGGATATTTGGTTGGCAGCCAAGAGACCTGCGTTGTAATCCTAGCTCTACTATGACCGTGCTGTGCGATCTTGGGCAAGTCACTATCTCTTTCTGGGTCTCAACAGCTCCATATGTAAAATGAACATGCCAAGACATCTCTCATATTCCAAGACACTAACTGTGATTGCAGGGGGGAGAGAGAGAGAGAGAAAAGGAGAGAGAAAATGTATAGGTAAGCACAAGCTTTGGGGAGGAGCCTTCTGCAGCTCAGCAGCCTGGAGCATCCTTCTGAGCAAAGCAATGGATTTGGAATTCAAAGATCACGAAGGTTCTTTATTGCTAAAGGGGGAAAGGTCCGAATATTGCTTAGCAAATTACCATCTGCTAGGGGCACCATTATGCCTTGACACAACCATTGGTCAGCAAATTGGTCACATTATTGGTTAGTAAATTTGAGGCTGCAGAATTATTTATTGGCAAATTAGAGATGGCAGAATTATTGGTTGGAGAGGCCAGAATTGCAGCGATTGGTTAGCAAATTAGAGATGCCTGTTTTGGTCTGTGAATAAATCACGGCTGGTCAGGGTATTGGAGGCCAAATTAGAGGTGGCCGGGTTATTTATGGCCAAGCCAGGAAAGCAAAAAGTGCATTTGCCAGGCAGAATGGGGGTCAGCCCTCAGTGTGTGGAGCTACTCTGTGAATGCACCTCCAGGTCGAAGTACTGTGGGCTGGATTCTTGTCCTGCAACTTCCAACTCCCATCTGCATCCCCTTGTTTCCAAAGAGAATTTAAAAGATGTTTGCAGTGCTGGGGCTGGTCAGCAGAATAGAGGCTTAAAGTCCAGCCCAAGAAAAGATACGATCAGAGTTGCTGGCTGGAAAGCAAGCTGGGTCCAGCTTAGGAACATGCCCTTCGAAGACAAGATTTCTCACTGTCGTTTGGCCCAGCCTAGGATGGGGTGCCATGGGGCATGAGAAGTCCCTGGCCTCAGGAGCCCAGGATCAAGTTGAAACCCTTCTTCTTTAGGGCTGTGTCCAGACACCAGTGGTCTGGGAAGGCCACTTCTTCTCTGGAAGTTTCCAGTGGTCTCACTCTTTTCTGAACTTTTCCTGTCTATGTCACTAACTACTCAGTTATATTCACCCTGCTTTCTAGTGGATTTTGCCTCTTGTTGAATTTTTCATAGCTCCTCTGCCAGATGAGAAGCTTTTTGAGGGCAGAACTCTTGCCTTGTTTCACTCATGGGGCCTGGCACAGGACTTGGCATGTGTAGGTACATATGAAGGACACATGTATGTGTGTATAAATGGAGAGATGGATGAGGAATGGGTGGATGATGGATGGACGGATGGATAGATGGATGATAGATGGATGGGTGATGGATGGATAATGAGCAGATGAATAGATGAATGAATGAGAAATAGGTGGATGAGTGGATGGATGGATGGATGGATGAATGGATGGATAGTGTTTTTAAAGGTTGCATAGAAGGGTAGATGATTGTTTTTGATGTTGTTTTTAGAAAGCCAGGGATCCCAAAGTGGAGTAACTTGGAGTTTCAGAGTTAGAAGAAATTTGAAGCCATGTAACTCACTCCCTCATATTCCCTAGGCCAAGTTTTTAAATAAAAAATTAAGAGAAATCATTGTCATGCTCACACATCTGGGACCATAAGGGAAAATAAGCCAAGGTCTTCCAGTTAATGATCCCCTCTCATCCTCCATCTAGAGAACAAATTCTACAGAGAGCCCTGAAACCGTCTCAGAACTGAATGAGGATAATGGCATCACAGGGAGCTTAGGCCTCCATGGTCATCATAAGCTGAGTTTTATCTTTCTAAAGTGGCAGGACACTCACCTCATCACTTATTCTCACCTCATCCTGGAGAGCAATGTGGTGGGAAGACTTCTCTTCATGTTATAGATGAGGAAACTGCAGGTCAGAGGGAAGGAGTAACTTGCCCAAAGGCCCACAGGGCTAGAATCCAGTTCTCCTGGACCCTGCCCCTGGCAACCCACCACCAGGCAACTGGCCTGCCCCTCTTCCCCCTTCCCAGTCCTCAATGCTGGCGTGCACACTCCGATGTTACTATTCATCTCATTACTTGCATTGCAATTTCCTTATTTTATCTTTTTTTTCTCTCTCTCTCCCCAACTAGATTATAAACATCTGATAGCAAGGACCATGTCAAGCATCTGTCCCCAGTGAATAGATTCAGGTCAGCACAGTCTTGGTGTTAGCTGAGTAATGAAAACTAAAAGATGATACAATTGTGTCCTACCAACTCAACACAAATACCTCACCTTTGAGGTTTTTAACTTTTCAAAGTTATCCAGTTATCTCATGTATTCCCCAGAAAGGCACCCTGGTGTCATGCAACACTGGTTATTCTGTTAGCCCTCCTCCTGGACTTGTTCTCTGCTCTGTTCTCGGCCTTGAGGTTAATTGTTGGGGACCACATATCCAGCCTGCTTACCCTCTGGCTTCTGGTCAGGCTTGGCTGATAAAGCAGGAGATGAGCAGGTGAGCAGAGAGACAAGGTGGATAATTTCTCCCTGGGTCCCTCCTTGCTTTATTGTTGTGTCTCTGCTAGGAGCTGAATCCTTGCATGGTGACACCTCCCACCAGGTGGCCCTTCCTCCAATTCTAGTTCTCACAGGGAAGCACTACTTTCTCTTCTCCCCTTCAGCCCTAGGGGTGACAACACGGCAAAGCTCTGGGTATGGGGAGCAGTCCAGCACATCCCTTGCTGACTCATTTCATCCTGCAGACACCTCTGCTACTCTCTTGGTCGATGTCAGCTCATTTGCACCATTGGTTGGTGGACAGGCAAGCCCTGGAAACAGATGCCAACATTTGACTTCCTCCTCCCAAGACTCAGCTCTGACAACAGAGGTGTTGATCACATCCCACCCACTTCTTTCCATCTTAGTCTTAACAACCCTTCTCTCTGGGGAGAATGCGCTTCTATTTCTCAGCTTCCTCCACCCTCGACAACCACCAGCAGCCACTCATCTATGCGTTGTGATTGGGTCATGATAAACCTCAGCCTGTGACCTCCAGCTAGGGATGTCCTCCTGTGTCCCATTTCTTATCTCTTAGATGGGGAAAGCATCACTATCATGAGGAATAAATGAAACAATGTAAGTTTAGTGTCTGCTGCATGGAAGGCACTCAATAAATGGGAGATGTATTATCACTTTAGTGATAACCATCCCCTTAGTGTTGAACATTTCAGTTATTTCACCTTTTCAGTACCACAAAGAATGCTCTGATGAACATCTTTGTAGATAAAACAATTTTCATGTTTAGTACAGATTGAGTACCTCTTCTTTTTTTTTTTTTTTTTTGACAGAGTCTTGTTCTCTGTTGCCCGAGTTAGAGTGCAGTGGTGTGATCTCAGCTTACTGCAACTTCTGCCTCCTGGGTTCAAGAAGTTCTCCCGCCTCAGCCTCCCGAGTAGCTGGGATTACAGGTGCCCACCACCACTCCTGGCTAATTTTTGTATTTTTAGTAGAGACGGAGTTTTGCCATGTTGTCCAGACTGGCCTTGAACTCCTGACCTCAGGTGAGCTGCCAACCTTGGCCTCCCAAAGTGCTGGGATTACAGGTGTGAGCCACTGTGCCCTGCCCAGGTTGAGTACCTCTAATATGAAAATTCAAAATCCGAAATGCTCCAAACTTTGAAACATTTAGAGTGCCAACATGATGCTCAAAGGAAATGCTCAGTGGAGCCCTTCAGGTTACAAATTTGAGATCCTCAACTGGTAAGTGTAATGCCAGTATTTGAAAATCAATCAATCAAACAAACAAAAAAAACTGGAATCCAAATCATTTTTGGTCCCAAGCATTTCAGGTAAGGGATACTCAACCTGTGTTATATCCTTAGGACTAATTCTTGGCTCCAGTTAAACTGATAGGCTGAGTCGAAAGGTATGATGTTGGTAATTTTGCAAATACAACGAAATCAGTCTTTCAAAACTGCCTCACTGAATGGGTTTGTTTATTTGTTGACCAAGCCTCACTCAGTGGTGCAATCTCAGCTCACTTCAACCTCCACCTCCTGGGTTCAAGGGACTCTCCTGCCTCAGCCTCCTGAGTAGCTGAGATTGCACGCCCAGCTAATTTTTGTACTTTTAGTACAGATGGGGTTTCACCATGTTGGCCAGGCTGTTCTCGAACTCCTGGCCTCAAGGGATCTGCCCGTCTCGGCCTCCTAAAGTGCTAGGATAACAGGTCTGAGCCACCGTGCCTGGCCTGAATGGGTTTTAATTGTAGCAGCCACCATGTATTAAGTGCTTTCTGTGTGCCTGGCACTGCGCTAAGCACTTTTTGTGGACTGAGCCTCCCCTGCGAGGTAGGTAGTTCATTATCTCTGATTTACAGAACTGAAAACTGAAGTGAGAGCAGTTTGATGACTTACTCTAGGTCTCAAAGTCTCACAATGGAACAACTGGAGGTTGAAATTCAGATCCGCCTGACTCCAAAGCCTCTCCTTTCAACTGCTTGCTGCCCTGTGGCTTTGCTGTAGTGACCTGGTCCAGCCCGCTCTCCCTGGCACCTGCCCTCTGCACCAATACCTGGGCACAGTGCTCTTCACGTGCCCCACCTAGTTGTGGGCAGAGGCCATGCTGGCTCAGATACAGCTGGAGTGGGGAAGCAGGAACTCTCTCCATGCTTCTCCATTCCAGGGTACTTCGGAATCTTACAGCTCAAGGGACATCAGGGAAAAACAGCCTCTTAGAGAGTTAGAACCAGGAGGGCCTTTGCAGTGCCCTGAGGAAAAGATTTTCATGCATGGGGAACCTCCTGGCATTCCCTGGCAGCTTTCCAAGCTAAGCCCCACCCCTTCTGAAGTTGGATAGGCCAGGGCCAAGGAAGCCCTGTGGCCTGAGGACTCCCTGCTTTGGGTGGCCTAGGGGTACAGGGCAAACAGGTTGCCCTACATAACTATATTATATACTATATAGTATATATATACTATATATACTATATGCCTTTCTTTACTGCATCAGATTTGCGATGTTCTATAGAAAGGCTCACTGTGTAGATCTGGCCACCAAATCCTTGCAAACCCAAATTGTCCATAGGAGCCTAAATCTACCATGTCCAGTGCCTGGAGCTCCGAGCGGGGAGACCATGGGAGGCTCAGAGCAGTGACTCAACAGAGAAACAGCCCTGGCTTTTCAGGCTGGAAGTGCTCCCCCTGGAAGCCTCACCCAGGCAACCTCCACTAGGATCTCAGGGCCTTCCAGAGACGCCTTGGCTTCCTGCCTCACTGGCTCGGAGGAGAAGTAACAGGAGCTGCACTGGAAGATCCAGAGAAAAAGTCAATTACTGGGTCACAAATCCAGCTGGGGTAGGAAGCGCAATCCGTAACTCTGTTCTTTTTCTAGGCTTGGATGGGGACGTAGGGCAAGGCTGAGCGGACTTTCCCAGAGCAGCCAGGTCCTGGACGGTGACTGTCCGGTGCAACTTTCTGTCACCTTCTCCCACCCGCAGACCTACTGGGTATTGAGAACCAGCCCAGGCATCACTGCAGGAGCCACAGTCTGGGTCCGAATCCATGACCATCTGTAACATGAGCCTAGATGTATTGTGTTTGATCTGTGCAGAGTTCAGAAAAATAAGAAATCATGGCCAACCTTTAAGCATTAGAAACAGGTTCATCTGGATTTCTGACTGCTGTTACAAAAAGCCAGACTTGTCCACCCCAGGCACACGCCCTCATGGCAACAGACGTTGGGAACCGAGTAGCAGAAGCTCCCTATAGACAGGGCTTGAACTCTCCCACCAACCACAGTCCCCCCGACACTCTCATCTCTGGACTCGACCAGTTTCTCCCACTGAGGGGCCCTGCCCAGCATTGGGAGGCATTTTACCATCTGACCTCAGCTATATACTAGGGTGGCTGAGAGCTGGCCCTGCCTTCAAGGGGACCGATGCTTGACACTCATCTCTACTATCAGGCGACCCATGGGAAGTGCCATCAGGGCAGGGCAGGAGCACAGACAAAGTGCTGCAAAGTGCTGAGCAGGCTGTGGAATGAGCATTCATACAAAGGGGTCAAGGCAGATCTCATGGAGGAGGGGCGCTAAGCCATGCATTCGGTGACGGTTACAAGGTCAATGGCTGCACAAGGGGAGCAGTTTCCCAGAAGCCAATAGATGCTGGAGTTGGCAGGACCTTTTAGGATAATAAGTCTATGAGGCTAGACGGGGAATGTAAAGGATCAGGGGACAGACCAGTGATCCACTGTAGGAGAGGTCCTGTGGCTTATAAGCCCTTGCCTTCAGACTATATCTTGCTTTGGTCAGAAAAACCTGGATTTTAACCTGGCTCTGCTACTTTCTACATATACAACTTATTCAACTTCTTGACTTCTAATTTTGCATCTGTAAGAGAACTATAATATACCCATCTGTATTGGTTGGCTCAGGCTGCCATAACAAAATACTATAAGCTGAGTGACTCAAACAGAAATGTGTTTTCTCATAATAGTTCTGAAGGCTCCAAGTTCAAGGTGCGAGCAGGTAAGTTTCATTCTGAGGCCTCTTCTCTTAGGTAGAACTGCTATCTCATTGGGTGCTCACATGATCTCTTTGTGTGCACTATCTCTCTCTTTTAAATACCTATCAGAGCAGGGTCCCAACCTAATAAACTCATTTAACCTTAATTACTTCCTTGGGAGCTTTATCTCCAAATACAGTCACACATGAATTTTGGAGAGACTCAATTCAGTTCATGGCACCGTCTAATAATTGATGATGGGGATTTAACTGGACCAATATGTAAAGCACCCAGAACATGTTTAGGGCAGAAGCATCAGGATAATAGGGACTGGTGGGGAGTGGGGTGAAGTGGAGAGTACGTGGCCTACACAGCATAAAGCCTAAAGACCAGCTCTACTCAGATCCAACCAATGGTGCTCCCATTGTGGCCACAGCTTTGATTTTTTTCAAGGAGGCTGGAAATTCAGACTTTTACATGAAATTCATAAAATTTAAATATTGGCTCAAATACTCTTAAGCACTGAACAGGTCTAAGAAGAAGGCATGTGCTACCTGGATACAGTCTATTGGTTGTCTCTTTGCAATATCATGCTTGGTATATAGAAGATGCTTGATAAGCATTACTTCTTTTTTCCTAAAGAAGAGAAGCATTTACATGTCACTTGCTTTCCTTTGCATCATTTTTCTGGAAAGAAGCCATCCCTCTGTGAGGTAGAGCAGGACCCCCCATAACATGGACCCCAGACTCCTCACATTAAAATCTCTTTTTCTGTGGCTACTGTATGGACTGAAGTCTCAGCATTAATACCCCTTTGTCCCACAAAGCACTTTGGTTGGTGAGGTTTCACTGGTGCCAAGCTGGCCCTGGAGTTTACCTGGGGCATGGGCTGCTGAGTGTGCCACCGCATCATAGGACAACAGATATTTTGGTTTTCAGACATTGAACACAGAACGCGAAGCACAGAGATGGCGTCCCCGCAGCACGATTAGAGGCTGGAGCCCTTTAGAAAACACTGCCAGTGAAAGGCTTACCAGTCTTTGGAATAACCAAGAACAGTTAAGAACAGGGATGCACAGCTTCCGACAGGAGGTTGCTTGCTCTGCTCCTTGTCATCTCACCCACCCTCCACTTCTCCCAACCTCAGTACCACACGTTAGATGGGCAGTCTTGAGCTGATAGTCCTTTAAAGAATGAGAATATCAGAACAATTCCTAGAGAGGTGGTGTCATGTGGAGATAGGCCAGCAGAGGGATGCCAGGTAACATATAGGGTTTTCAGGTAAATATAAATCTCAGATAAACAGTCAATAATTGTTTAACATAAGAAGGTCCCCAATATTGCATGGGACATACTTATACTTAAAAAATCCATTGTTTATCTGAAATTCAAATTTAACTGTTTTTCCTGTATTTATTTTTGCTAAATCTTGGCTAACCTTCAGCTAGTGAGTGAGGTGCAAAACAGAGAGCAGAAAGCAAGAATTTGGATATAAGACAGGAGTAGATGAGACATAAGAATCCTTCAAGATATTGAGGGTTATGCTAGCTTTCTCACCAATGAGGGAACGAATAATTCAATCAATTGTAATTAAATCTCAAAGGAAAGATGACCATCAGCTCGTAGCTGTTTCTCCAAAGATGAATAAAACTTTGTTCATGTTCAAAAGTGAGCCACACCTTCCAGGAACAGGCAGTCCAGTGGGGAAGGCATCCGACAATGACAGTGCAGACAACATGAGAGACATCTAGGTTCTCTGGGGGAAACAAAGGGGGCTATAGGAGCCCATGGGGGGTCCCAAACCAGCCTGGGGCACCTTCAGGCTGAGTCCTGTAAGATGAGGAGATGAGTTGGGCATGTGAGTTCTTCCAGTCAGCAAAGGAGACTTCTCATTCCCATGTCACAGAACAAATCGAGGTCCAGACAAGTTACGGGATCAGCCCAAGGTTCCACCCCTAATAAGTGGCCTGGAAGTGCCTATTGGTTGTCCTGGTTTTGAACCATAAAGCCTGGTTCCTCTTTAAAAAGCTTATGGCCAGCTGGGTGCGGTGGCTCACACCTGTAATCCCAGCACTTTAGGAGGCTGAGGCAGGCGAATTGCCTGAGGTCAGGAGTTCAAGACAAGCCTGGCCAACATGGTGAAACCTCATCTCTACCAAAAATACAAAAATTAGCCGGGGAATGGTGGCTTGTGCCTGTAATCCCAGCTACTCAGGAGGCTGAGACAGGAGAATCTCTTGAACCCCGGAGGCGAAGGTTGCAGTGAGCTGAGATCATGCCACTGCACTCCAGCCTGGGTGACAAGAAATTCTGTCTCAAAAAAAATAAAAAGAAAAAAGAAAAAAAGAAAAAGAAAAAGAAGAAGAAGAAAAAGGCCTGCAGAAGTTTCCTGACATACACAGTTTGATAATAAAGAGAAACTAAGGGAGACAGGTAGTGTATTTCTTGGAGATCCTTGCTAGGTACAGTTGAGCTGGAATAAAATAAAGTCACGGACATGAGAGGATGGGCAATGTACACTGTAAAGTGCAGTGCCAGCCCAAAAGAGGACTATGTATAGCAGCCTTCTACCTACAGGGTCAACACGCCGGAACAACGCTTCCACATCTACCCCTCCTACCCCTAGCTCTGGTCCCAGAATGTTTTGTCCAGAAAGAGAAAATGAGGAGATGTGGTGTTTACTTCTGAAACCAAGGATGAGCCAGGCAGCATTGTGCCAGGGTGAGCCTATAGATGCTGAGGCCCCGCCACCAACCTTGAATCCTTCTCAGCCACCTATCAGGCAGCGGCACTTTGCCTCATCTCCCCTGACCTCTGCTTTCCTGTCTGTACGGTCAGCATAATGATAGTTCTCGGCTCACGGATGTTGAGTTAAATGAATTAATACACGTTAAGCACTTACAACACTGTGGGCACATTTTCAGCACAATTTAAGTGCTAGCATCTATGTCTCGAGTTCTTGATTTATTTTTACAAGACACAGGAACAAACATGAAGTAGGAGTTTTCTCATCTATCGGAATGAAACATCCAAAACCATCAGTCTCCAGTCACAGAAATATCCACAACTAACCCAAAATGTTCAGAATTTCAGGCTCCAGGACCAGGCAGGGGATAGAGAATTTCGCTCCTGGGTAGACTTCAGGCAATCCCGAAGTCATACCGTGTAGGCCTTGACACTGTTTCCCCATGCCCCTCATCACTCGGATATTTGGAAATGGTGAGTCCTTCAGAAGGGATCCAGCACAGTGACTGGGCTGGAAAGGGTGTTTCCAGTTAGGGAGTTTTCCCACAGGCAATAGCTCCTTGGTCACCAGAAGGTAGAAAGCTCCCTCAGACATTCAGTGACTTTGAGCCCCACAGGACGGACCATTCCAAAACCTTCTAGGTCTGGGTGTGTGTGCACGTGCACTGTGAGTAGGCTGGAGGAATACTGAAATTCTCTAAACATTCATCAGAGTGGACCCCAGGCCCACTGCTCACTGCCTGTCTCAAAGGGATTGCGTGCTCACCCCGCAGTTACCTGCCACCTGCCACTAGGGCCACTGGCTGCAGACTGGACACACAGCTAGTCCAAGGCTCCTCCTAGATTCTGGCTGAACTTCTCTCCCAGGCAGTGTGAAGGAGCCAACAGGTGTTTTCACGATTTTTCCCTCTGTTTTTCTTTCTTCTCCCTTTTCTTTACACTAAGTTTGCTCTCTGGGTGAGTTTCTCTGCTTGCTGTCTCACAGCCTAATGATTATTACTTGAAAAACTGGCTTCTTGCACCTAAGAGAGATGCTCTTTTACTCCAGTAACTAGGAATTTTCAATGGTAGTCACTGAGCAATTATACAGTACGATTTACACTAGATCTTCCAGCCTGCTCTTTGACAAAATGAGTCCCTATTATTATTCGTGAGGCACTAATCAAATGCCTAAAATAGGCTGATAGAAGATCTCTGAACCACAGGAACGGGTTATTACTGGAAGCTATGATACAGTTCAGAAACAGGTTTCCAGAAAAATATGCAACTACACACAAATATTCTTTTCTTTCTTTCTTTCTTTCTTTCTTTCTTTCTTTCTTTCTTTCTTTTTTCTTTCTTTTTTTGGCCAGGGAGAAGCCATGCAGTTCAGAAAAGGAAAAGGGTGTGGGGGTTGGGGAGTGGGAAACCACAGACCTATCAAGTTTATAGTTCCTAACTCATTGCAAAGCCTCCAAGGTCTAACTCGTTCTCTGGGGTCTTTTATGCAAAAAGGCAATTTGCTGGGCACTGGTTGAACTTCATTGCCCAGGAAACCACTTGAAGGAGTCAGAAATTCTGTTGCATCACACACCGTTTTGCAAACTCCTAGATCCTTTCATCTTCCTGGCTTGTTCTGTACACTCTAACTTATAAATGTGAATCCCAAACTTCCACCATTTTTCTTTGTGTATTATCCTCACAATTTTCTTCATATCCACGTGCCTCCTGTACTATAATACTGAATTTTTTTGAAGACGCTTGTTCTGAATAAATAAAACTTTAAATTCATTGATTGGAGTCAGCAACTCTATGACATTGCTATAAATGGGAAATCAGTCTCCTTCCTCACTACTTGAAGGCACAGGTTGCTTCTGTCCCAGCCTGCTGCCATCTCTGCAGACAAGCCCTCTGCCCCTGTTTCTGTGCCTGGGGGATTCTCAGGCTGCCCACTTTTAGCTCCCCAGTCTGCCCCAGGATTTCAAGGTGGGATGGAGGGGCAGCTCTGCATTGGGCAGTGAGAATCACCACCTTCCATGGCCAGATGGCAGCAATATAAGCCTATTTTAGGCATTTGATTATTGCCAGATGGGAGTGTGTGTGTGTGCCTTAGATTTCTGTTAATTGATATGCTTTTTCATTAAGCCCAAGGAGGTCTGTATCTTCTGAAAGTGACCCAGCTTTCTCTTAGGTTCCTCTTTCCTAATGTTTCACAGACAGCAAATTTAGCTCACTCTGTCTTCCATCACCTGCCTCCGGTACAGTGGATGCAGAGGGTCCATCTGCCCAATTCACTATTTCAGTACTTTGTTATTTCTTCTTTCTCGGTCTAGAACACTCCAGGGAGGAATCCACATCCAAACTGAGTCTTCTCACTGCTCTTTGGAAGAGTTTGAGCTTGTTGAGAGAATCCCAAAGAAGAACTTCTTTGGTTTCTATTGGCTGAGAAATTGGAAGCACAATTGACAGAGGCTTAGGAACTAGGACAGAAGGGGCTGCCATCTTCTTCCAGCCTTTGCAACAAAACTGCACCTTGCAGGGTCCAAATACTTAGAGAACATTTAACACACAATTTCTTATTTTCTTCACAGGAATGCAGGATCTCAGCACACACTCTTCCAGCTTTATGGCAGGCTTTCAATTCCAGCTGCACTGTTCAGGGAAATATTTGTCCTCCCTGAATCTCAATTTCTTCTCTGTAAAATGGACAAAATGAGGATGGCTATGCTCCTACACCCCACCCAAGGGACTGAGGGAGGAAGGGTACATGAAGCTCCCAGCCTAGTCCTGGCACACAATGTGGGCTTCCTCTTTCCAAACAGCAAGCCACATGCCACAGACCTCCACTCCCCACTAGGCTAGCTTGGACCAGCCACTGGAAAAACCTATCAGTCTCCAACTTTCCTTAACAAAGTTCAAGCATGCACCTAGCATGACCCTTTCCCAGTGGCCCTGTGTTTGTGAGCAGAATGTTGTCTATTCCCAAGGGCTGACCCAGGTCAACCTCACCTTGGCATTTTCCCAGAGGTCCTAACTTCTGGGATTGAATTTTCACAGGCTATTTCCCTTGTCCATAGTGAGGAATGTCCTTTTGCAGCCCTCACCCCCTACCTCCAGCCCTCCCTGGCAGAACTTTCCCATTACAACTCTTACAGCCGAGGAGGAGGAGCCAGACCTAGGTCTCCACCAGCCCATGGGAGCTTGCTGACATCCCTAGAGTCTCCCAGATCTACATGCTCAATAGTTGTGAGTATTGAGCATACTCAATGAATATAGCATACTCAATGTTGCTAGTATGCAGCTTTGGAGAAAGTACTAGATGGTCTTAGTGATTTTGCCGTGGTCTTAGGCAAATGAGTTTGCTTCCTTTCTAGATTTTTCGTTTCTTTTTTTCTTTTTTCTTTTTTTTTCAGAAGGAGTCTCGCTCTGTTGCCCAGGCTGGAGTGCAGTGGGGTGATCTGGGCTCACCGCAACCTCTGCCTCCCGGGTTCAAGCGATTCTCCTGCCTCAACCTCCTGAGTAGCTGGGATTACGGGTGTGTGTCACCACACCTGGCTAATTTTTGTGTTTTTAGTAGAGACTGGGGTTTCACCATGTTGATCAGGCTGGTCTCGAACTCCTGACCTCAGGTGATCTGACCGCCTTGGCCTTCCAAAGTGCTGGGATTACAGGCATGAGCCACCTCGCCTGGCCTCTTTCTTATTTTATAAGGATATTAATCCTATCATAAATTTCTCAGCCTCCAGATCAAATCTAACCTTATTTATCTCCTTTGGGAGATAAATAAGTTGGAAAACCATGGCTAGGAGGTCAACTGTGACCAGCTGCCTGTTCTTGCAAATAAAGTTTTATTGAAACACAGCCATGCTTATTCATTACATATGGCATATCGCTGCTTTCATGCTACAAAGGGAGAGTTGAAGAGCTGCAACAGAGATTGTACAGCCTGCAATGTAGAAAATATTTTCTACCTGGCTCTTTCCAGAAAGAAAGCCAACCCCTGGGTTATATGTGTATGATACCTGTCCATTTCCATATGTGTCCTCATATGGCCAAAGGGGCAAATAAGCTCCCTCAGGCCCCTTTTATGAGGGCACTGATCCCATCCATGAGGGAGTGGATCCCTCATTACTTAATCCCCTCCAAAAGGCCCATCTCTTAACATTATCATGTTGGGGATTTGATTTCAACATATAAATTTATGGGGTACACATACATCATAGGTTTCGACATATGAGCTATGGGGGTTTACAGACATAGCAGTGACTACCTATAAGCCAGGAAGAGGCCCTCACCAGACACCAAATCTGCCGCACCTTGATCTTGGACTTGCAGCCTCTAGGACTCTAAGAAGTACGCGTTTGTTGTTTAAGCCATCCAGTCTATGGTGTGCTGTTACACCAGCCCACACCAAGGAGAACACTAATCCCTGACATAACCCAGTGAATTATCACAAAATGAGCACACCTGTGTGACCACTGCTCAGCTCAAGAAATAAAAGGTTATAGCATCCCAAGAGCCCATGTGTGCCCCTTCTCATCCACTAGACTCAATTTACTTCTGATGGACTCCAACGTTTTTTCTTATAATTTTTGATTTCTTATATCTCACCGTTTTTCTTCTAATTTAAATGTTAATCTTATTTGATTGATTAGTTAGACATTATCATTTAGGACAGTGGCTTTCCTACTTTCTAGAAACAGCAGAAACCTGTCTTCAAGTGAAACACTCTGTGACCCCCCCAGGATGTACTGTGTGTAAAAAGCAGAGCTCTGAGTGCACAGGAAGCAGAGACTTGGAGCGTATCCATTCCTCATCTTCTCTGTATTTGGGGCCTAATTGGTAACCACTGAGGCATGTCTGGGAACTCTGAGGGTTTCTCTGAACCCAGTTTGAAAACCACTCCTTAAAATATGCATGAATATCCCAATTAAGATAGATGTTTAATCTATAATTCACATATTCTTCTAAGATAATACCTATTCTTCTCCATGACCCTTGGGATGAGCCAGGGCTCTGAAGTGGTAGTAACGACAGGTTAGTGGTGTCAGGTGGGCACATGGGCTCACTGATTCATGAGCATGAGTGATACACCCCCTGCCAACCTTCCAGAAGCACCTGGGGGAGTGGAGCTCTGCAGAGGGCTGGGTCCTGCATCATCAGGAGGAAGCAGAACATGGGTAATGGCTGAGGAGGTGACCTCAGCTGGGAGCACCTGGGCAATACAAGTTACAGAAACATTCTTGGTTACAACAAATATATCTAAGAGTAGAAGACACCTATTTTATTTTCTGTTCCATTTCTTTATTGATCAAGCAGTGCCCTTAGGATTCCAGGCAACTTGTGGTCTTTTCCCTCCTCTAGGATTTAGATCCCTCATTCAGAGAAAAGGTGAGGGTAAAGGTTAGGCTCTGTAGGAATCGGCTTAGGAATCATTAACTGAAGGCCACAAGGAAGCCTCCAGAAAGTGCCCTGGGTTAGATTCTCCCCTCACTTCCTACTTTTGTCTTCACGATGGCTCTTGCATCAAAAGGGTGAATGAAGCTTTTCAGATAGAATTTTCAGCATCTGTGAGAAGACGGGGCATGAGCACAGGTAAGCTGAATATGCATTGACGAGACAGTGAGGGAGGCTGTCCTAGTCCTTTCAGTGCTGCTGTAATGAAAATACACAGACTGGGTAACTCGTAAAGAACAGAAATGTATTTCCTTACAGTTCTGGAGGCTGGGAAATCTAAGATCAAGATTCCGGCATCTGGTGAGAACCTTCTTGCTGCATCTTCCTGTGGCTGAAGGCACAAGGACAAAATAGAGGGGGAGACAGGCAAACCCACTCCCACAATAGCAATGTTAGTTCATTCATGAGCATGGAGACAAACTTCTTAAAGTTTTCACCTCCCAATACCATCGCAATGACAAATTTCAACATGAGTTTTGGTGGAACCTCAAGCACTCAAACTCCAGCAGAAGCCTGTTACTGAAAGAGGGATTAGAGTCATACCAAAAGTAGCCTGTGGCTGGGCTTCTGCACTCAGCTCCTCTGCTCAACTGCTATTTGACCTAGTGATGCTCACCCAATCTCCCTGAACTTCAGAACATGCTGTTTAAAAAAGGAAAATGATCCTTATTTAAGCACTCTGCCAGAATGTTTGCACTGTTCAGATGGAATGGTGGGAGTGAGGACGCTTTGTCACTCTACAGCAGTGGTCTTCAACCAGGGATGCTGTTGCCCACCCCACCCTTCCCCAAGGGATATTTGGAAATATCTGGAAACAATGTGTTGGTTGTCAAAACTAGAGGAAGGCTCTACTGGCATCTAGTGAGTAGAGGCCAGTGATGCTGCTTAAATGTCCTGCAATGCATGGGACAGCCCCTCCCTCCCAACCCACGCAATAAAGAACTATCCATCCCAGATGTCAATAGTGCTGGGTTTGAGGAACCCTGGGCTAGAGTCTGTGAGATGTGTGATTTAGACAAGGCCCGCTGTCAGTGGGTACCCTGAGACAGGTGATGAATGATGGGACTTTGCTCTGGTTGGGAGGTGAAGTGACAAGAAAAGATTCCAGACTCCCAAGGTCTCTGAATCTTCTCTAGAGTTTGAGTCCAGAGAACTTGTTGAATGTGGGCAAAAGAAACATGGCCCTGGTCACTAAAAGAAATATCTTCTCTGCCAGACATGGTGGCTCATGCCTGTAATTCCAGCACTTTGGGATGCCGAGGTGGACGGATCACAAGTTCAGGAGATCAAGACCATCCTGGCTAACACGGTGAAACACCATCTCTACTAAAAATACAAAAAATTAGCCAGGCGTGATGGCCGGTGCCTGTAGTCCCAGCTACTCAGGAGGCTGAGGTGGGAGAATGGCATGAACCCAGGAGGTGGAGCTTGCAGTGAGCCAAGATCATGCCACTGCACTCCAGCCTGGGTGACAGGGTGAGACGCCATCTGAAAAAAAAAAAATGTATGTGTATATATATCTGCTCCAGTTGAGCAGCAGGCCATATAAACATTAACAGCTTTCTGAAGAAATTCTTTTGTCACTGGGGATCGCATTACCCAAGCTTCGCCACTCAAATTCTCTCCTCCCTGGATCACTGCGAAGTGTCAGAGCTTCCCCTTTAGGTTCTGAAAAGACCTTATCAGGCATGTGGGCACCAATCCATGGCGAATCACTGGAAGATCAAGCCCCCCGATACCTCATATATCTTGTCCCCAGACGCCCCAGTTGCTGGCTGCAAACAGAGCAGATCTGGTTTTGGGTGATATCATTCCATGTCCTCAACCAGAGACATTGAGATAATAACTTTCCAAATATTGTCTTACGAGATACTTATCACTGTAAAACAATATTTTGTCACCAAGCAGTGAGCAATGGGCAGTATCATCTTGCAGAAACACCCATGTTGATGAGGAAAGGTCAGGTCAGCACACGGAGTGGGGAGGTTTGGAGGCAGCAGTGAATGGGCTGAGAGAGTGGGCTTCAAAGACACTCAAAGGTCTTTGAGACAAGTGAGTGGGGCTTTTCCAGAGGAGCTGTTTTTCAGGCTGTAAGCAATGAGCCGGTTTCCAGGCTGCCACATTAGAGGGGAAATGCATTTGCTCTTAACATGGAGTTTGGTGGATGATGTAGAAACGAAAGTCCCTTCCCCTGCTTTCAAGGTGTTTACAATCTAAATGGGAAGACACAGGAAGCCTGTGCAAAACAAAGCAACTCTATTAAATGGCCACATTGAGCTACCAGGTAGCTTTGTTTCATTGTATGATAATTATCAACTTCATAACAGTTCTTCAGCAGGAATAAGGTACATAACAATTCTCAACTACATTACACATACACATTAGCTATAAGATGCATGGTCCCTTGGTCTCTGCTTTCCTAATGGTAACAGACAGGTCTCAGCTGAGGTGAGCTCCAGGCCCATCAGCCCAGGATGTGAGTCTGGATATGTGGAGAAAAGGCAGGGGAAAGAAATAGTGATAGAGGATGGAAGAGAACAGGTCAGTACAATTCTGTGTATTTGTGTATACACACAAATTCTGTGTATCAGGGCTGAGGCTATTGGACTCCATTCCCCAGTGCCCACCTCTGGTGTCAGAATTCCTTTAGAAAATTCCAGTCCTTTGTGAGACCCTTTCTAGGGAACTCTGCAGCAGGACAAATGCAGATGGAAATAAAAAGAGGAAGAGAAAATGCTGTGGGTGCTTTGTTTATTTTGTTTTGGGGATTGAGACGTGGTCGTGCTGAGGTCTTAGTAGTTTAGTGCTGCTGTGACATGAGCCAAATCCCTGATGTTCCCAGAGTCAGGATCAGGTCAAAGTGAAGGGCATGGTGTGTCCCAGCTGGCTCCATGCAAACTCTGACTTGACCACGTACTCGTAGCTATGTGATCTTGGGTGAGTTTCTCAATTTCTCTGTCTCCAGCTTTCTCATCTATAAAATGAGGACATTAATAGGGTTGTTGTGAGGATTAAATGAACACACTTAGAACACCACCTGACATGGAATAAAACCACTGTAACTGATAGTTTTAATTGCTTTCATCACAGAGATGTTCTGAGGATTAAATGAGACAACACGCACAGTCCACACTATCTGGTGGATCATCACCCCCGTATGCCAGGTCCTGGCAGGCAAAAACCATGCTCTTCAAGAGTTTACGTTCTAATGGGGGTGACATATTTCCATGAAGACTTTAAAAATATAATTTCAGGTAGTGATAGTGACTATGAAAGTAATCATTGCTGTGAGAAAGAGAAAAGTTCATCTAAAGGCTGGTAGAACTGG
The DNA here is from genome assembly GCF_008728515.1 of Papio anubis. NCBI lineage: Eukaryota > Metazoa > Chordata > Mammalia > Primates > Cercopithecidae > Papio > Papio anubis. The sequence continues at coordinate 38,895,890 of NC_044993.1, forward strand.
GAGCTGTCCTAGGCAGCTTTAGACATGGCGGCTGCAGGGGCCTCTCGCTGGGGCCGCCATTAGATCAGAGACTTGGAGGAGGTAAGGGAGTATGGGTCCTGAAGAGAGGTGGAGGCAACCATCCCAGGCAGGAGCACAGAAGCCCCAGGCAGGATCAGGCTCTGTCTAGGAGCCGTGCATCTGGAAAGAGGGAGGGAGGGGGTGGCGGGAGGAGCTCCTGGCAGAGGGGTGGGCAGAGGCCAATTCACAAGAAGTCTTAGAAGCCAGGGGACTTTGGATTTTATTCTGGGAATACTAATTTCCTAGGGTTTCTGTAGCAAGTATCACAAACTGATGGCTTGAAACAACAGAAATTTGTTCTCTCCCACTTCTGGAGACTGGAAGTCCTGTGTCAAGGTGTCACTAGGCCATGCTCCCTGTGGAGCACTAGGTAAACTTCTTCCTTGCCTCTTCCTGGTGGTGACTGTGAATCCTGGGCTTGCAGCTGCCTCACTCCAGTCTCTGCCTCTGTCATCACATGGTTCTCCCTGTGTGTCTGAGTCTTCTAAGGACACCCATCATGGGATTAAGTGTCCGCCCTACTCCAGTATGATCTCATCTTAACTAATTACACTTACAACTACCCTACATTATATCCTGTGGTATTGGGGGTTAGGACTTCAGCATAGCTTTAGGGGGAACACAATTTAAACCCACAAAACTGGGTGATATGAGAAACCAGGGAAGGGTTGTGAACAGTGTCATAACATAATCTGATTTATATTTTAAAAATATCATTTCACCTGCTACATGCAGAGTAGACTCCGGAAGCCGGAGATGGGAGCAGCGGCCCACTTCGAGGCTGTTGCAGGAACAAGGTGCTCCATGGCCATGGCTTGGAGCAGGAGGGAGCAGTGGAGGAGATGGGAGGTGGCTGCATCCTGCATGCGTTGTGAAGGAGGAGCTGAGAGAATTTGCTAATGGAGCAGAGGTCATGTGTGAAGGCAAGAAATAACTGTTAGATTGACACTGCATTTTGACTTGAGCAGGTAGACTTGTGTGGCCATTTACTGAGCTAGTGACCAAAGGGGTTGGGGCAGGTTTGTGGTGGGGTGGACAGCAGTGATTCCAGAGTCTGCCTGGGCACAAGTTTCAGTTGCCATCCAAGTGACCGCTGCATGGAGAGTTGCATCCTCAAACTCACCGTGTCCAGATCTCAACCCTTTGCTTTCTGGACTCAAGCCTGTTCCTCCTCCTGTTTCCACATCTGTGTTCATGGTCCCACCACTCACCCAGATAACCAAGCAGAAATTCTGGGGACAATATCACCCTCCAAAGCGTCACCAAATCATGAGACTTCTGCCTGTTACATGCGCCCCAAACCATCCACAGGTCTCCATCTCCACTGTCCTCTTCCCAGCAGCCTTCATCTTGTCCTCATGACCATCTTGTGTCCACCTGATTATAGTGGCCTCCTTGCTAGCTTCCTGCTCCTGGCCTTGTCCCTTCTGATCCACCGCACATCCTGCAGCTTGGGGGATGGTTATGAAAGCTACAAGGGGGCATTTCAGGTATCTTCCTTCAGCTGGTGGTGTCACACAGAAAGACTTGCTCAAGGAAGATTAGGTGGTATTCCTGAATTGTCACATGGTTCAGAGGGAGTCATCTGTAGTACAGGGCTAGACCTGTACTAGACCTTTAAAGTTCTAGACCTTTAAAGCCAAGGTCCAAGATTCAAGTCCTGACCTCCAGCCTTCTTGGCTGAGTGACTGTGGTTGGGTGATCATGGAATGTATTGTCCCACCTGACAAAAAAGATGCCTTTGTAATTATCATCATAGGACAATAGGCATATCATGCATTGTGGTGGACTGACCACAATGTAGGGATACCCTATACATTGGGTAAGTTACTAAATCTCTCCGAGCTTCAGTTTACCCAAAGATAAAGGAGGACAGCCAAGCCTAACAAGTAGGGTTGCCTGAGAATGAAACGAGGTCCTGTGCAGGCAGACACCTAGCCGGGCACCTGGCACAGAGAGGTCATCACAACTAACTGCACACAAAGAACCGCTTGAAAGTCAGTGTCACACACAGATCTGCCAACTATTCCCGGTACATTTCTCAATTGGAGGAAGAGCAATTTTGAGAAACTACAGTCATTTGAAGTCCTTCTTCATTATTAATTTTATAGAGAGTTATTTTGTGGTTCTGGCTTTTTTTTTTTTGGTAATTAGATGCTGTAAAAATTTTTTAGTGATTTTCTCTTCTTTGTAATTAGAAATAGCGATTAGAGTATCTTTTATATTACATGGCATTTTTCCTTTAAACAATTGTATACATTTTGTATTCTTTGCTTTTCTCCATACAGACTTTAATGAGAATGGATTCATTGTGTACCATAATTTGCTATTATTATAGTGTGTCATGAAAATGAGTTATTTCCGTCACAGAAATATAATGCCCAGTGTAATGTATTTTTGCTGGTGGTTTTTATTTTTTCCCTCTAGGGACAGGGGAAATGCATTTGCCAAGTTTAGAACCCACTTGAACCTGAAAGGCTGGGAAATTGCAAAGTGAACTCGGGCTTTCTGGAGTCTGAAATTGCCCTTCTGCTACTTTGGACCACATGGAGTGGAGTGCGAGGCAGCCTAGAGGTGATTTTCCATGTTTCAATAAAAAAACAAACACATAAATGGCATCTGGGCAAATAGCATCTGTTCAAGCCAGGCATGGGAAAACCAGAAACAGGTCACTTCTTAAGACTTGAAGAGGCTGTGTCATGGCCGAGGTTTGTCAGGGTACCAAAAGAATTCTGAAAATCTGCCTGTGTTTCTTTCTGCTGCCGAGTGCAAACTCTGCCCATGCAGGGGGACAGCCCACATTAAGTTTTATGTGGCACAGCCCAGCCTATGCACAGAATGTGGCAGTGAGCTTCAGACTGGGGTTCCTGGCTTGTCTGCTCCAGCCTTCCAGTTGTGAGTGGCAGCCAAGGCAGGAAGCAGGAGGATGTTATTCCTGCAACTCACAGTGCGGAAGGAGCACAGAGGCTGAGCTTTCCTTAATCAGGCTCTTTCTACACTCGCACCTACACATGGGGGTACCTTTCCTAATGTATTCCGATGCCTCCATCTAATGCCTGCACTGGAACTGGCTCCCAGGGCAAAGATGGAATGTGGACACCAGGCCCAGATTCAAAGAACATGGTGGGGGTGGAACAGACCAGCCATATTTGGCCCTGGGGCATTCTCTGTGCTGTGACACCTCACAGCCCTGGTTAGGGTGGGTACCATGGAATTGGAACACAAGGGACATGCTGTATGTGCCAGTGGGGATGAGTTTCAGCGGGAGACAAGTGGCATCCTCTGAAAGAGTGACTGGAGAGTTTATGAGCACCCACCTCACACAGGTGTGGGCACCGGCAGCTCTGGGGAGCATCCCAACCTCTAATGGATGAGCAAGGCAGCGGGGCCTGCTGGGCCCGTGTGTGGCCGCGGGTGAGGCCATCGCCCTGGAGCTGCCCTCTCCCTACCTCCGAGTGAAGGAACTCGCTTTCCCTTGGAGGGTCCCACAATGCTCATAACAGCCTCCTTCTGTCCTGAGGTTTCCGGGGATTGCAAAGCATGGCGTTTCGTCTCATCTCCTTCAACTCTCCTGACAGGCCTGGCAGGCAGCCTTCAGGACAATTCCTCCCATCTTACAGAGAGGAAAATGGGAGACTTAATAACAATTGGCCTGAAGCCACAGCTAAATGTCTAGCGAGCGTCTCAGTACCCTCCCGGGTGGGGAGCAGGCTGAGGAAGGCAGAGAAGGGGAGACCATACCATCAAGGGCAACAGCCAACTAGGGTAGACCCTCCACATTGCCTGCTTAACCAATTTCCCCACAGCCAGCCCTGACCCAGACTGTCCTAGTTAAGAGACCAGGATCCGGCAGCAAATTCCCAGAGTTCAAATCCTGGCTCTGCCACTTGGTAGTCATGATTGTGGACAGATTACCTAACTTTGTGGTGCCTCAGTTTCCCTATGTAGAAATCAAGGAAAATAACACCATCAACCTCATGGGATCATGATGAGAATTAAAAGAACTCACACAGGGAAAGCCCTGTGGACCAGCATAGACAGGCTCCTGGAGGCACTGCTCTGTTTGTGTCGTGCACTCCTCCAGGTGAGGAGGCTGCAACCTCCACAAAGCTCAGAGGGTCAGGCCCTGCATCTGTGTGCTTATACCAGCCCGGAGAGGGAACCTACTAATGCATCCACCTGGAGGGGCACCTTTCCCCATTCTTTTTTTTATTTTTGTTTACATATTTATTATTTCTTTATAGGTGGGGTCTTGCTCTATTGCCCAGGCTAGAGTGCAATGGCATAATCATATCTCACTGCAGCCTGGAACTCCTGAGCTCAAGCAATCCTCCCACCTCAGCCTCCAGAGTAGCTGGGACTAAAAGTGCACACCACCTTGGCCGGCCAATTTTTTAATTTTTTGTAGAGACAGGGTCTTGCTATGCTGCCCAAGCTGGTCTCAAACTCCCAGCCTCAAACCATCCTCCTGCCTTGGCCTCTCAAAATGCTGGGATTATAGGCATGAGCCATGGTGGCTGGCCCAGTTCTTTTTTTTTTTTTTTTTTTTTTTTTTTTTGAGGCGGAGTCTCTCTCTGTCACCCAGGCTGGAGTGCAGTGGCCAGATCTCGGCTCACTGCAAGCTCCGCCTCCCGGGTTCACGCCATTCTCCTGCCTCAGCCTCCCGAGTAGCTGGGACTACAGGCGCCCGCTACCTCGCCCGGCTAGTTTTTTTTGTAATTTTTAGTAGAGACGGGGTTTCACCATGTTAGCCAGGATGGTCTCGATCTCCTGACCTCGCGATCCGCCCGTCTCGGCCTCCCAAAGTGCTGGGATTACAGGCTTGAGCCACCGCACCCGGCCTGGCCCAGTTCTTAACAAGACTCGCATTGGCTAGCAGTGGCCTGGTTCTAAAGAGCACACACATTCAAGGTGTTCAGTTAGCATAGTGTTTAGTCCCTTGAATTCTCCCTGTCTCCCTGCTCAAACTCCCCTCTGGGAAGCAGTAAAGCCATGCCAGTTTACTGAATCCGGAGAGAAAAGGAGAGTGTGTTCATGTAGCTGCTGTTGCCTGCACTGCTGTGTCTCCCCAGTAGATAGCCCATAGGTAAGTGTGTATATACACACACACACACACACACACACACACACATATATGCAATATATATAACAGTGTCTTGATAGCCCACACCCTCCACCTTTCCCTGCAGAGCACAGCCCTTGGCCCCTGGAGAGCGCTTCCCTTAGCTCTTTCTCTCTTGCTTTCCTCTTGCAGGTTTTCTTTGACTCTCTCCTCAGCTGAGGACTCATATTTAAGCAGGCCAAAGTGACATTTGATCATTAATACTTAATGCATTTCTACTGAGTTGTGTAAACATGCTGCCTAGCACAGGGTTCCATCCGCGCCCCCCTCATCCCACTCCCCATTATAATTGTTTTCACTCCCCTAAATTCAGATGTAATTCAAGTAGGAGAAATCGCTGCTGGATTACATCTGCAGGCAGGGAATTATTAGTATGACTTTTTGGCAGTGTGACAGTGATGTTTCGACAATCTATACATATTGATTTAGGTCGATAATAAACAATTTGATTAGCCTCCCCATCCACGGGCTGTCATTTCAATCACTGACAGGGGCCAGCAGAGTGGAAGGGAGGCAGCACTCACAAGTGGCAAGAATTCTCAAAATAAGAAACTCGGTCCTGATTAGAGGCCTGGCTTCAGTGAATTGGACAAGACAGCTCGGCCGCCACGTTATTAACTCCCTGGGAAAATACTCAGCCGGTCCCTGGGGCCAGCCTGCATATTCTGATGTGGATCGATAAGCAATCTCCGGTGTATATGGAATTCAGACTCGAATCATTTGTCTCTGGCTCCTTTCTTCAAAGGGAACCCTGTGGTCCGGACCTGGCCTGCCACCCCAGCGCCCCTCCCCACACCCCCACACACCCTCCCCTTTTAACTAATGACCCGCCGTGGAGGAGGCTGGAGAGTTGAAACCTCTTCCATCATCAAGAGAGGCTCTCTCAGGTGGGCCTAATGATGGTAATGGCCTTATTGCAATTTTTTTAAAATGACGCCCACCCCAACATCTTGGGGGTGAGTTTATGTAAGTGATGGATATGCCTCTCGATGGCAGATAGACGGATGTCCTGGTAATGGACAGCCCTCCCCCAACCTGGAAGTGTTCACACTTGATGGTGACTCTTTAGCAGAGCAAGAAGGTGACCCCTTCTGCCAGGCTTCTGTGAGGAAGACAGAAGGGTGGGTGCCACCCAAAAGGCTGGTGGCTGGGACTGTGGCTGGGGCAGAAAAGAAGAGGAGGTGACAGCAGGGAAGGCTCCAAGCTCCTTGCAAGCTGGCTTCTTGGGCCTCTGGTCACTGACTGATGGAGGAACCATCAGATGCCACTCCCTTTGGTAACAGGTGGTAACAGACTCTGAAGGGCACTGAAGGCAAGGATCCTGCATGGGGCTACATGGCAAGCCAGCTATTGGTAGGGTCCCAGGTCTCCTAATGTCTCACAACAGACAGGGCAGTGTGGTTTAGTGGTTGGGACAGGCTTTGGATCAGGCAAATCTGAGCTTTGCAGCTGATGAGTTACTTCACCTCTTGGAACTTCAGTTTCTCGATGTTTAAAACAAGGCTACTAACACCTACCTTGCATATTCATGATGAGAATTTGATGAAATAATGCAGGTTGAAGTATTATTAGTATGACTTTTTGGCAGCGTGGCAGTGACGTTTCGACAATCTATACAGGCATAGTAGATGCTCGGTAAACATTGAACATCAACATAACAACTGCGGTGAGTTTTACACATTGTTACTTACATATTATTTTTACTTTTATCATCAGACTCCTAGCAGAAGTCTAATATGTGACATAGATAAAATCAGCTGCTCTGCCTTATGTGAAGGCTGAGAACCTGAGTTTTGCCCAACTGGCCACCCACCCCTGGTCACACACCCTTTCCACCATCTCGTGTCTCTGGAGCCCTAGGGCTCTCTGGAACCAATCCAGAAACTACTGGCACAGTGGACAGATGATGATGTCAGTAGGCATGGCAATGAAGCCGGCTTCTAGTTCCAGCTCTAAAATGCTGGGTCTATTCCTCTTTTGAGGCCTCGGTTTCCCCAGGTGATGACACATCACCTCTCAGATTCTCTAAGGCACTATGGTCCATTGACTCCCATAAAATCAGATAGTCATAACACCAATGGCACAGAGCGGTGGTCTCCACGCTGTGCGTCATGCAGAAGGGCCTCAATAGCCTCTCAAGTGGAGAGTGTCAAGTGGGCTAGGCCCTGAGCTCCCCATCCCCACAGAAGAGTCTGTGTCTCCACCCAAGGGACCTGTGTCCAAAAGAAAAACAAGCACAGTGTCCGTGAGGATTGGATTTGGCTGTGAGAAACAGAGACCTAAAATAACAAGACTTCAACAAGGTCATACTTTATCTCTCTTTTACATAAAAGCCGGGAAGTCAGCCGTCCGGGCCTGGTGTGGCTGCTCAGCTGCACGAAGTCCCCAGGGACCGAATTTCCTTCCCGCTCACTGCTCCACCATCACTGGGGTCGTGGGGGCTGCATTGTCTGCATGTTCCAAGATGGCGGCCAACAAATCCAATGTTCCAGGAAGTAACACAAAGAAATAGACAAGAGATATTGGGACAGAGTACAGACCAACTCTTTATTTTTTTTTAATTTTGAAAGTTTTATTTATAGAAAAGTTGTGAAGATAGTACAGAGAGTTCTCATAGCATCCACAATCCAATTCCTCCTAGTATTAACATCTTATGTTCATATGGTACGTTTCTCAAAATTAATAAACCAGGATGGATACACAATCATAAACTAAACTCCACACTTCATTAAATATCCTTATTTTTTACCTAATGTCCTTTTATTCTGTGCCAGGATCTCATTCAAGATACGATTTTACAATTAGTTATCATGTCTTCTTAGTCTCTTCTTGGCTGTGACCATTTCGCAGACTTCCCATGTTTTTGATGACCTTGACAGTTTTGAGGAGCACTGATCAGGTATTTTGCAAAATGTCCCTCAACTGGAAATTTCTGCTGTTTTTCTCATGATTAGACTGGAGTTACAGATTTGGGGAGGGAGACAACAGAGATAAAGTGTCATTCTCATCACAAGAACATCTTGGTTGTTTCTAGTTTCCAATAATTATGAATGAAGCTGCTGTAAACACATGCATGTTTTTATGTGACATGCCAACTCTTTTGAAAAGAAGATTCTCAGAGACAACTGCAAAATTTTACCTCTGTCTTATAAACTAAATTTACTCACCTGGCCACACTTACCTGCAAGGGAGGCTGGTAAATGTAGACTTTATTCCATGCCCAGCTAAAATGTAAGGTTTTTCTTACTACAGAAGAAGAAGGAGAAGATATATTGCAGACAACCAGCAGTCTCAGCCAAGAGGACTTAACAGGGAAAGAAGCAGACAGTACCAAGGAAGTATAAAGGAAAGAGTGAATTTCAAGTACCCAATCCCTGCCACTGAGGGTACCAGGAAAAGCCTGGCCAATCATCCCTGGGTCTATAAAACAGAGCCTGGTGGTGGGAAAATGTTGAACAACTCATTCAAAAAGACATATTGAGTGTCTCAGGGAACAAAGTGTGAACCATGGCCCTGCTGAGGTTTATAGCCCCGTGATAAGGGTCTAACCATATTTTTGAAGAAGAAAAAGTTGTGTGGTGTTCTGAGATCTCAAACAATCTAATGGAATAGGGTGGAAGCTTGTGGACGTTTCTACCAATTCCAAGATCCATGAATCATTCTTTAAGTTAGGTCAGCTTTTTCACTTGCAAAGTCACTCATTCTCTTTGATCTACAGCACAGGACAGCTCCTGGCTTGTGGGGATGTCCAATTTGGTATCTAATGTTAATGCATATGAAGCCATCTTCTTGAGCCTGATAAGCTGATGCTCAACAGCTGGCTGGAGCAGCTTTGTGGGCCTGGGAAGTGGCTCTCAAGGAGGCAGCAGGTCTAATCCCATGCACATTCTGCCCAGTGCTGCCCTAGTTCTCAAGGACTTATCATCTTCTTGGGAAATTAGTTTGACTCTGATTCCAAGGCAGATGGGCATTACCTGGAATTCCCTCCAAGTATGAGTAAACTTTTACTTAGGGTAAAATTGAGCATTTTGATGTATTTGCTTGCACTTATATATAAAGACTTTCAGTGATGCCAAGTGGCATTTCTCAATTAAGGAATGGGCAGGTGAGAGTCTTCCTAAATTCCTGTCTTCAAAACCCCTCTAAAGTTTATTGTAACATCAGAGGGCTTCCCCCCAGAGTCCCGTGGTTAAAGGTGTTCACCATTATAAAGAACAGGTCGAGCACACAGACCTCCCAGGTTTCCCCAGGGGTGGATGAGTGTGGCAGGGGGAACCAGAGCAAATTCCCAGGCCTAGGGGTCAAATGGGGCTCAGCCACATTGCATTGCACATCAACACAGATAAACACATGGAAAAATTATGCTTCATCTGCCTTTGCTGGACGGCCTGATTTTTTTTTTTTTAACTAGGGCCCAACCATCTCTAGACAGTCCAAAAAACCATAATATAATATTTCCGACTCTTCAGTCCCTGAGTTACAATTTATTCTTTCTGCCTCCTTATTGCCCCATGACTGGTGACTCGCATGACAATTGCAGCACAATTTCATCCCACTTTGTCCTATTGTGAATTATGTACAGGTTTGGCTACCAACGAGATGTAAGTTCCTCAGAGGACTTGGACTTGGTCCCCTTTTCATTCTCCAGGATGTCCTGCATTTAGGACATGGTTAGGTGTATAGCCCAAAGACCCAGCTTTCTCACTTACCAGGCCACATGATCTGGGGCCAGCTGCTGAATTCACTGGAGCCTCAGTTGCTCATCTGTACTACGGGACTCACTCACACCCTCCCATGGTTATGTGTAAGTACTAAATGCTGTAACAGATCAAACTGCCCTGCACCGTGACTGTCCCATAGAAAATGCCCAGAAAACACTGGATGAAAATAAAAACAGATGTGCATGAGTGTCGAAGGGATGAATTAACGCACAAGCACATGAATGTTTCTCTCTGGGATAGTGCAGTTAACAAGAAAAGGCTGGAGTTATGTTAATTCCCATTAATATCCTCAGAGGGTGTGGGGGAACAAGATGGACTAGCGAGCCTTGAAATGCAATCAGATCTCGTTTTTATCTCCCTTGCTACAGCTTTATTGTAGTGAAATATGTTCATTTTAACAGAGGGTAATCACCCTAAATAGACAACGGGAGAGGCATGAGATGCCAGCAGAAATTTTCAGAGCATCTGCCTGGGACGCCCAGCTCCAGGCCGTTTTGGTTTATGTATTAAAGCCGCCCGCAGATGTGATTGTGCGTAGCTGGCTGATGGATATTTGCCGCAGTTAGGCTGCATTAGACTCAATTTATCCCCCAGCACTTATTGTTGCTATTGATTGATTTTTAAATTAGATGAAGGCAATCAGTAAATACCACCCAATCAAGTTCTAAAAACATACAGGAGATTAGACAATTTAGGGTAATCAATGGAAATATTCTTTGATTTGCTACCACTCAATTTTGACCATAAATTACAACTATAACTTGCAAGTTAGTAAGCTATAAAGCAAGTGGAAGTGACAAGAAAAACTACAGGAAATGAATTAAGAGGCTAAGGAAGCACCACTGATGTTGTCCTATAATGAGGTGAATGACTCTTCCATCATATTTTGCATTTCTTCTTGCGCCTCAACACCAGTGATAGGTCAAGACGAGGAGGGGAGCTCAAAATTTGCCTGCCCTTTATAAAAAACTAAATTTGGGGTGGGTGGGTGGAAAATTTGTATTCAAAGTCTAACCAATGACTTTGAATAATAACTAATCAACCTAATTTTTTGATTTCAAATAAACGTCATACAATTTTAGGCTCAAAACCCCATGGTTTTTGGCATGCAGTTCAAGGCTCAGGAAAAAAAAAACTTAGTGAAAACCCTCACCTACCTCACAGACACTTTCAAATGCTAATTTGAAAGCCACACTTCTGCACTGTTATTTCCTACAAAGTCTAAAAGGTAACAATGATTACATGTAATTTTAGGCCAGAACTTTATACTCTTAAAAGTTATATTTGTCTGTCTGTACAATCTGCACATCTTCCATATTTTTCAAAGAAGCACATTCAGACTGTGGTTTCATTTTTCTTTCCCCACCCAACAGGTATGTGATTTAGAGGAAATGAATTTACTTTCAGGAGCTCATGGTTTCACCGCAAAGGCGGAGATTCCACAGCAGCCTGCATCACTCATTCATCCATTCATTCATTCACTGGTGCACATGAACGCAGAAAGAGAGACAGGTTGCTCCTGGTTTTCTCCTTTCCTTTTTTTTTTTTTTTTGGCACTCCTAGGAGCTTTGTAAAAAGTAGGAAATAAATAATCAAACTATATAGTACTCAGTCTATGCCAGCAAATAATCTAAGGACTTTCTGAGACATTAAGGTGAACAGGTCAATTCTGGTGCCTCTGCCCCGGGCAGTGGGAAGGAAGAATCTGCGATGGGCTCCTCTGTCTTGTGGCTTGTGGAGGGTGGAGCAGGATGACTTCTTCTGACAGACCCCTGCCCTGGTGGGACCTACTGGCAAGCAAGGGTGATTGGGTTTGGGACTGGATTGTGTATGTTCTGGTTTGGGGACTGGGTCAGAAAGTCATGGGACCTGTCTCCTCAAGGATCCTAGAGAGAATGGTGCCCAGGAACCTACCCTTCAGATGGCCTTGGGAATTCAAGATAGAGTGGGACTTCTGATGGTAAGGGGGTTCTCTGGAAAGCAGTTGGCAGGGTAGGGAAGGAAAGGTTAATGCTGAACTTTTTTGTTTTCCGGAAGACTGGGAACGTAATTTTAAAAAATAAATTATCCTGCACTGATTTTAAATCAACTCATGCTGACTATAGAAAACTTAGAAAGTTATAAGGTAGAAAATTAAAATCACCCAGAATGCTAGTACCTCAAATTTCTCCTGTTTTTATGTATCTCCCTTTCTGCTTCTTTCCAGCATTTGGCCTACGAATACAAAAATAAAGCTAGCCTGTCTGGTGCCTGCTTTTTAAAAATTTAACATTGCATAATAGGCATTGGCTCATATTATTAAAATTTCCAATTAACACCATTTCCAAAAATGTAAAATCCCCCATGAGAATGGCAATACTCACTGAGTGTTGACTGTGAAGGAAGCACTTAAGTGCATCGTTGCGGTGGATCCTTGTAACAGCCCTATGACGTAGGTCCTGTTGCTGTTATCGTTGCCACTTTGCATGCTCATTACGGAACATTAGAGCTAGGAGTGAACCCAGGGAGCCAAGCTCTGGGCCTCTCAATCTCAGCAGCAGCTACAGGATTTATGTTTGGGTCTTGCAGAGATAAGACAGAAACTCCTTTCAATACCGGGAAGAATTTCCTGCTGGTCACAGCACATTTGAGTTGCTCAACTTCTCTGATGTGTCATTTGCCAAATAGGCCCTTGCCTAGTAGAATGACTGGTGCATGGCTGGTCTCAGATCGCATTCACTGAGGGGACACCTGGTGACAGTGTTCCTCCCCCGGTTGTTACGAACACAAAATGAGGTCTTCTCTGGGAAAGTGTTGTACACTGTAGAGTGCTGTACACAAGCAAAGGGTCCACCAACAGTGGTGCACAACGATGCTGTCAACCAGATGTTACTGACTGCCAGGCTGTGGTCCAGATTGGATGAGCAGATGGGTTTCACTTAACTCAATGATGTTAAAACATTTTTGAATTAATTGTTAATATTTAAAAATCAGAAAATTTCCAGAAAAATATCAGGATTTCCAAATTCTCTAGATAGGACCACTGGGCCTACATTCCCATGTGGCAGCCATTGGCTTGAGTTAAGCAACAGCCACCTCCTGTAGACAGAAATGTGGTCACAGAGCACCACAGTCCTCACCACTCCCTTCTGCATCCCATCTGACCTGCTGCATCCACTGACGCTCCTTGCCCAGCCATGGGAGTTGTAGGAGTTTACCATGCTTGCCCTAGATATTCTCTGGAGATAGAATTCTGTTCCCATCTTCTCTCAGTAAGCCCTGAAATGGGTGGCCAGTCTCTGCCTACTGCCACTGGAATATAAGCTCCACATGGGCCAGGAACTGTTCTGTTGTATTCTTGCTGCACCCCAGCTGGCCCAAGCAGGAGTGGACACCCATTCATTGTTGAAGGGATGAGTGAATAAGAAGGAGGCTGACGAGGTCTATAAGATGCAGGCGGTTTCCAGGGTGACACAGGTGAGCTGTCTGATGAGCCATCAGGTATTGGTGTCTCAGCAGGTGAAACGAGCTGCATGAAGACTCCTGTGGATGCCAGCCAGGTAGACTGGGAGCCTGGGAAGGCCCAAATGGAAGGTAGACTTGGCCGGAAGCCAGTTGCTTGCCATGGCCGTCACTGCTCAGGAAAGAACTTTCCTTAGCGCTCCTGCAGCAGAGGGCGGCAGCAAGACTGCAGGGAAGGCTCCCCATTGGCCTGTCAGCAGGGATCGTTAATCCCACCTCACATCTGTTCTTTACTGTGCAGGCTGCAAAGCCTCCTCTTGCCTTGTCTTTTTAATGTCTCACCACGACCCTGCAGGGTGAGGAGACCCAGGCAGGTGGCTTACCCAGAGTATCCCAGTGAGTAAATGGCGGGGCTGAGCCTTTACTCTGGGTCTCTGGCAGTTGCCTCCAATATGGGGATCTTTGATGGTGTGGATCTGGCTTCTAGGAGGCTCTTCCAAGAACAAACACAGTATCCAGATGGGAAATGCCTCAATGCAAGCTCTGAGGCTCTTCCTGACTCAGATTCTAGAGTTGCCACCTCTAAGAAGAACCAAAGCAGACATTTCCTCCCAAGGAGAGGGAGCTGGGGACAGGGGTGTTCAGGAAGCACACTGATGAAAGATTCAGAGGTCAACCTGTCTGGATCTAATTCTGACTCTGCCCTTTAATAGGAGCTTCAGCAACCCATGAACTCTGTGCCTCAGTTTTTCCTACCTGTGAAATGGGGATATCAATGGTTACTGCCTCTCTGGGCAGCTGAGTGATATTGATAGAGCCAGCACATCAGAAGCTAACATTGACAGGACACTTACTATGTGACAGGGCTGCTGAAAGCCCTGGGCAAGCATTTGCAGGGCCCGCTATTCAGTAAATACCATATGAACTCGTGTTAAATAAATCACCTCCTTGTATCTCCATAGCCACATGGGGTAGGTTTCATATTATCCCCATTTTGTAGAGGAAAGTGAGGCATAAAGAGGTTCCATAACTTGCCCAAGATTGCTCAGCTCGCAGGTAGAGGAGCTGAGGTCCACACTAGACAGCATGACAGCAGAGTCCACATTTCTCAGCTCTGTCTGCCTCTCCTTTGCAAAGAGCTTCACCCACAGTACTAAACCGAACCGTATGATCAGGTTGAACTGCGATCTCTGTGGAATCTCAGATCAATCTCAAATCATCAAATACCTGCAGTTTCATGTGGATCAACACACGAAGAGCTTGGTAACTTCTCGTAATGGAAATGATGAAGATGATGATGATGACGACTTGCATCCAAGGCAGAGGATGTGAGGCCATGTCCCAGGCTGCAGGTCTGAGCTCTCACCCCAGGCTGGCCTCCTCAGGGGTCTGGGAGGGCCAGGGAGCTTTAGAGGAATTGCCTGGGAGGTGACCAGGAGAAGTGAGCTTTACTTTATCATGGTACAGAACTAAAAGGGCAGACTAATTAATCATAGAAGTTTCTAAAAGTGCTTTTATTTTGCCATTTAGTATGCCAGTGAGATCATTTCCCTTAATGTATACTCCTGGTATTAACACGCCTTAATCCATCACGGGCTGTATTATGAAATTACTGTGTTTTACTCCCGGGTCCCGCGGAAGATCATTAACCCAACTCTTCTCCGGGCCATACATCATCGGCAGGATTACCTCATGGGTCCAGAGACCCCTCTCCCTGGGCTATGCAGTGGGGCTGCCCCAGTCATTTTTCCTTGCCTCACCTGACAAACAGGGCTGTTTGCATTAGTGAGCAGATGGCTCACGGGTGACAAGCAGACGTCCCTTCCCGCCCACCACCTCTCCTTCCAGTGACCCAGGTTTCCAATGGACACAGCCGAGAGGGAGGCAGTATCCACTCAAAGCCGTCCTCCCCACCTCTGCTGATGCAGTCAGGCTAGCCAGGGGCTGTGTTCTTATGTCCTAAAGGCCATCAGGGACTTCTGTTGTGAGATCCCACCACCCTGGGGCTCATCTCCTGGGGACTCCGCTCTGGGTTCAGGGGGAGGCAGAGGGTGGCCATAGGCACTCCTGCATTAGTCAGTTCAAGGGACTACCTGCCTTAACCACCTAGGCTATTGCATCTGACCCCAACACATTCCTTCCTCTATCTGCCTCATTGCCCCACAATTTACCTTGTTCTTTTATTTTATTATTATTTTTTCTGTTTTGTTTTGCTTAGAGACAGAGTCTCTCTCTGTCATTCAGGCTGGAGTACAGTGATATGATCACGGCTCACTGCAGGCTCAACCTCCTGGGTTCAGGTGATCCTCCTACCTAAGCCGAGTTGATGGGACTACAGGTATGTGCCACTATGCCCTAATTTTTCAATATTTTGTAGAGACAGGGTCTCACTATGTAGCCCAGGATGGTCTTGAACTCCTGGATTCAAGCAATCCTCCTGCCTCAGCTTTCAAAATTGCTTAGAGGACAAGTGTGAGTCACCATTCCTGGCCCATTCCTTTCTTTTTAAGTCTTTTGGGGAACTGCCAAACTGTTTTCCATAGTTTGCTGTGCCATTTTAAATTATAATTATTTTTAATAGACAAGTAAAATTATACATATTTATGGCATATAGCATGGTGTTCTGATATATACATACATGGTAGAATAGCTAAATCAAGTTATTTAACATATGCATTACATCACATCTTTTGTTTTTGTGTTGACAATACTTAAAATCTACTCTCTTAGCAATTTTCAATTATGCAATATGTTATTAACTGCAGTCACCACTATCCATCATGTATATACAATGGATCTCTTGAACTTATTCCTCCTGTCTTACTGAAACTCTGTATCCTTTGCCCAACATCTTCCCAATCCCCTCACCCTCCAGCCTCTGGAAACCACTAGTCTACTCTGTTTCTATGAGTTCAACTGTTTCAGATGCCGTATGTAACTGAGATCATGCAGTATTTGTCTTTCTGGGCCTGGCTTATTTTACTTGACATGTGCTGTAACTTCATCCATATTATTGCAAATGACAGAGATTCCTTCTTTTTTAAGGCTGAGTAGTATTTCGCTGCAAATATGCCACATTTTCTCTATGTATTCGTTTACTGATGAAGACTTAGGTTGCTTCTGTATCTTGGCTACTGTGGATAGAGCTGCAGTGACCATGGAAGTGCAAATATCCCTTCAGCATACTGATTTCCCGTCCTTTGGCCATATACTTATATATTAGTCCGTTTTCCTGCTGCTGATGAAGACATACCCGAAACTGGGTAATTTATAAAGAAAAAGAGGTTTCATGAACTCACACTTCCACATGGCTGGGGAGGCCTCACAATTATGGTGGAAGGTGATAGGCGCGTCTTATATGGTGACAGACAAGAGAGAATGAGAGTCAAATGAAACGGGAAACCCCTTATCAAACCATCAGATCTCGTGAGACTTATTTGCTACCACCAGAACAGTATGGGGGAAACATCCCCCATGATTCAATCATCTCCCACTGGGGCCCTCTCACAACAGGTGGGAATTATAGCAACCACAATGCAAGATGAGATTTGGGTGGGGACACAGCTGAACCGTATCAACTCAGAAGTGCAATTGCTGAATCAGTTCTACTTTTAGTTTTCTAAGGAGCCCCCCTCCTGTTTTCTCTAATGCCTGTACTAATTTACATTCCTAACAACAGTGCATGAGCCCACCTCATTCTTGAAGGCAAAAGAATCTGAGCTGTCTTCTCTAATTCTCTTGCTCTTAGTCATCTTAGTCTGTCCATCAGCAACTCTTCTTGGCTCTATCAACAAAAAAGTCTTGAACGTACCATTTCCCTTGTATCCCTGCATCCACCCTAATTTAAGCCTGGATGACCAAACCTTGCCTCTAACCGGTGTCCCTGTTTCAACTCTCGGCCCTCTGCAATGCTTTCTCCACGCAGCAGCCAGAGGGATCTTTTAGAAACACTAGTCTCTGGGGTGCTAGAACTGTCCTGGATTTTAACCCTAAGGCAACACAGGTGCACATATGATGGAAATTTATTGAATGCTTACTAAGATGTGTGCACTTACACACTTCCTGAATGTATTTTATACCTCAACTCTTAATCTTGAAAAAGGTAAATAACACAAATCCGGTCATATCATTCCCCTGCTGCAAATTCCCCGGTGAATTCTCTGTGTCCTTCGATGGAATTATGCAGCTTGTCCTCATGGCCCCTGGTCACCTGGCCTGCTGTTCTTCCTGACCTCATTTCTTGCTATGACCTTTACCCCTTGTCCCCCTTGTCCTACTCTCTAGGTCCGGAATACACCAAGCCTCAAGGCCTTTGCCTTTGCTGTGCCTCTCGCCTGGAACACTGTTCAAGATCTTTACCTGGCTGATTCCACCAGGTCACACTGGCCACAGCCCAAAGTCACCCCCTTGGATTGATCTCCCTTGGCCTGCTTACTTAAAGCACTCTTTCCCTCACTCATCACTTTCTCTCACATTACTCTGTTATTTTCTTCACGGGAGCCAACACGACCTGAAATGATCTTGTATGTGTGTCCATTGTTATCTAGTCTCATTAGTCTGCAAGCTACCCCAGAGCAGGAAACACGTCTGTCTTTGTTCATCCCTGTCTCCCCAGAACCCTGCCTGCCCCTTCTTGGCCTCGCCCTCCCATTCATTGTCCAAGGACACCCTAAAGTGACAATGGGACCCAAAGGGGAAAAGGGGGAATCAATGGGCTGTGTTGATCATGAGAGTGGACTTGGAGAGTGGCAGCCGGAGCCACAGGTGTTGTCTGTCTCTGAGAAGCCCCTCCAATGTGACGCCTTCTTAGCTCCACATGTTCCAATTTCACTGGGCCACCCCCCTCTGAGTAACATGACGTCTGAACACTGCTAGATGGAGGCATAAGAAAGAGGCTGTCGGGCTGAGAGCAGCTCTGCATACTTCAAAATGTTTCAGGTAGGCCATGCTTCACGTAGTCCTTTAAAAAACCAGGAATTCAGGCTTCTGAAGACACCCGTCTATCCACGAGTCTGTACATATCTCCAGTCTTTGCCCTCTCTCCCCTGGTGAGAGGAGCAGAAGTAACACCTTCCCACCAGGTGTCTGCTGACCTGTGCGCCAACCCTGAGGGTTCAGCCAGGTCACAGAGTGGCCTTGCTGTGCATGGGTAGGAGACAGGTTTGGAGCAAGAGGCCCAACCATGGTACACAGTGTGGAAGGATGAGGTGCTGAGTGCCCGTCAGAAGGAGGCTGACATAATACTGTCCTCTGGCACAGCCAGCCCACAGAAGGGCCAGGGTGAAGCCCTTAGCTGAGGCTCCAGGGGACACCGGGTCCCAGAAACTTGGGGCAGGCCTTCCAGGGCTGTCTTAACTTAAGTTCCTCTAAGAACAGACCCTAGTTGGATGCAGATGGTTTATTTGGGAGGTGATCCCAGGAAGTACAAGCAAGGCAGGGAGAAACCGAGACAATGATGGGAGGAAAGCCATATTAGGTTTGTCCATGATCTGGTACTGCCGTGAGCAACTGGGGCTTGATGCCACTGGGACCCTCTGAGGAACTGTGTGAAAAACACTTCAGAATCATCCCCTGGAGGATGGAGAGGCTGGGCCATTTAGCCACTCATTCCGATCCCTGTTGGCTGAAGCATGTGCATGCATGCCTGTGTATGCATGTGCGCGTGCACACACACACACACACACACACACACACACACACACACTGCCTGGGTGCACGCTGGCATTTAACCCAAGCAAGCTCCCTTGGTGCCCAAAAAAAGAAGAAAGACAAAGAGGAAGACAGGGTTGGGTGGATGCTGTCTGCCTACCAAGAGCTATCTGCAACTTCAAGTCAGCTCAGATGGGCCAAGGGGATGGAGGATGAGGCATCCACAAAATCTGCTAGAGAGTTGCTGTGATCATGGACTTGGGGCAGTTACAGGGCATCTTGCACTGCGTCAATAACCACTGCTGTGGGTTCAGCCCTTGTGTGTCCTCTGGGTGGCTCCATGTCCCCAGGGCCATGGGCTGCTGGACAGCAGCAAGGGCAAGCCGACTCTCCCTCATTCATAGTCCCTTTCAAAGCCAGTGGCCAGGAGCCGGGTGCTGGGGAAATCGACCCTTAAATAAGACTCTTCACTGGTATTTGCTTACAACTTGCTATACCAGCTAATGGGTATGTTATTTCATTTCACAGAAGCCTTAAGCAGAGTGCCACAAATTTCCCACCTTGCAGATGAGGAAACTGAGACACCAGAAGGAGGGGTAACTCACTCACCATCACGTGGTAGAGACAGCACCCTAGGTTTATCTGAGTCTGAAGCTCCACTCTGAGCAGCTCTGAAGAATGATCCCTGCAGGGCAGCCTCTGAAATCCCTGTGAGCAGCCCAGGCAGGGAGCCCAAAGTTTCATCCCAGGAGCACCTCGTTCACCCATGGTCACAATCACCATTGACCTGGGTACAGATCCAATCAGAATTGATGCCAGAGTTACACATCCCCCTGCTCTCTGGTCAGAAAGGAGGCGGTGGATCTGGGGTCTGCAGTGATGGGCCTAGGGCAACTGCTTTGACAGAGGTGCAATGGCCTGACCAAGGCATGCCAAGCCTGTGGATGTGCCACTGGGCCACAAGTCAGGACATCATTGCTCTCTTGCCTTGGAACACAGCCGGGCATGTCAGGGACACACAAAACTTGGCATTCATCTGCTGTAAGGGCTAAGTTAGACTAAGACAGATTACCACTGTTCCTTTCCTACTTCTTTGTCCCTGAAGGCTCCCTTCTTGGAAAGGAGCAGGGTCCCTGGAAACGCTAGGAAAGGCTCCCGTGAGCACTGATATCCGCATGTTGGCCAAGTAAGTGATGTACTGATGTGTTACTTTACTGTTAGCCCTTTGCACAGACAGTAGGTTTCATTGCTTTCTTCAAATCAGCAGGGAAATACTTGGTTACAGATTAAAGGCCAAAGCACAAATTGTTCTGGACAACTTTGGTGAAAAGTTAGAAATCACAGGATGACTAGCATCAGCAAAGGTCAACAGGCAGCCTGGCATATCAATAATCCCAGTTACATCGTTCTTAGAAGAAAGGACAAGAATGCAGGCCATCGTACTTTGCCATACTAACACCTAAGTGACCTGGTTTGGTCTGGGTTGGAAAACCAACAAAGGAACATGTGATAAAAGCCACACTGGTTGGAGACAGGAGGCAACTGGGGCTGGCCTTCTGGGATTCTCATGAAGGGGGCAGGTAAGCTGTCACTTGATCAGTGGAGGAGGCAATCCTAGAAGAGCAGCCAGAAGCCAGGGTTGGACCCCATCTGAAATCCTCCACGTGATGGGGCCAAGTTTCTTTGTCTCTCTTGGCCTCAGTTTCTCCCACATGTGCAAGGGGATAATTATAATGCAACACATCACATACCAGGGGGAGATCGGGGCATTTATACCCTTCAGGTAATACACCAGACAATGATATCTTGCATCCTAAACAGATGCCCCAATTCATCTTTTTCTAGCCAAAGCGATGGAAATCTCTTATAGTACTATAGGAGGCATCTTGGCGCCTTCAAAGCCCACTCCTGATCTCCTGCAGTGGCCCATGTAGGAAGCAGTAGTCAGGGCTCAAGTACTAAGTGGTCTATTTCCTGGCCTATGTCCTTGAGCTCACATATAACTTCTTGGGTTCCTCAGAAACAAAAGAAAAGCCTCACAGAGTAACTATGCCTTAGTGATTCAAAGTAGCTGGGTGATTAATGAATACAATAATCCAAGCTTCTCCACTGGAGGGCCTTTGGATATGTTTCCTTTACCTAAAATGCCCTTTTCTTGATTTTGCCATCAAGAAGGCTGCCGCTTCTTGATTTCAGCTTAAATATGATCCTCTTGGCAAGGCCATCTCTGTCTACTTTCTCTCACTAGGGCTTCCCCATTCATTATATCTTTCCCTCTCTCAGCATTCTGTGTAGTTCTGTTACAAAATTTGCACCTTACATATAACTATTAAATTGATTCCTCATCTGTCTGTGGTCTGTCTCTCCCACCAGTTGTGAAGTTCTCAAGGGTGGGGACTTCGTGTGTGTTTTGTTCACAACTGCATAACTAGACAGTGCCAATCACAGGATAGATAAAAGGGTGGACAGATGGATGGATGGATGGTTGGATGGATGGATGGATGGATGGATGGATGGATGGATGGATGAACAGATGGACTGATGCACAGATGGACGGATAGATGAATGGGTGGATGGATGGATGCAAGATTATTGTGAGGATCAAATGAGAGAGCATGTGTGGAAATGCTTTGGAAATTGTTAAATATTATATTAATGTAATACATCATTGTAAAATGCTAGTGCCAGGCACTGTGATAGATGCTTTGCAAACATCATTACCTCCAATCATCTAACTCTGCCTCATGGGTACTATTCATCCATTGTACAGGTGGAGAAACAAAGGCTCTGGTAAAGTTGATTAACTTGCCTAAGATCGCAGGGTTGGTACTGAAGTCACTGAAGGGGTGGGATTCAATCCCAGGTAAGTCTAACTGAAGGCTTATGCTCTTCCCAAAATTACACCATGTTCCAAAGTTCTCATCTTCCAAAAAGTGACCATGCAGTGAGGTCCTCATGGTCATTAACAAGCCTGAAACTCCTTACCCTTAAACAAAAAAGCCACATCGTCATTCTTGAGTCACTTTGTCTTGTTTTTGAAGCATCATCTACCTCTCCCCCGCCTCCATATTCAGTCGTCCTTCCTTGCTGCTGTCATCGAGGAACCTTCACCTAACACCAATTCCTCTCTAAGGAACCACTTCTAATTACTTTTAACATGAAACAATTCTGTTAAAATTGGGTGTAAAGTGAGAGTCAAGAGTTTCTAAGCAAGAAGGGGCATTTGTGAATTAGTTGCAATCTCCTTTGATTCCTCCAGGGGTCTTTCTTTTTTACAAATTCTTTTGGTTTCAGGAAATGAATCCAGAAAGTTAAAATGCGGGTAGGAGGTGGTATTCAGATAAGAAAGGACCATCTTGCCTGTTTCATAGGGTTCCCAAGAGAACCAAATGAGAAAATAAACACGAAAGTACATTGGGAAAAAAAACACAGCAATGTGAAGACACAGATATTTAAGAATATGGTACTGCTGCCAGTGCTTAACCTTTATCCCAAGCTCATGATGCTGCCAAGGAGATTTTATGGCATTTTTTAATTTAATCCTCACACAACCCTCTGCGGCAGCTAGTATCAATATGTTCATATTACAGAAATAAACGCCAGTTCAGCAGTAGCTAGGGGCTCGCTCAGTTGAGACTGGCACACCAGGTCCCTGTCACAGAGCTGGAGCACTTGCTGCTGCGTTTTTCATGGTCAGCAGCCAAGATTCCCCTGGAGGAATTCAGCACAGGCTACGTTTCCTATAGAAGCCACCCTGGCAAAAAACGAGGCCATCAACTGTCCGGAGATAGCAGGACTGGCTTGGGAGGCTTGAGATCAAGTTCAAGCTCATAATTTTGTGTCCACTTATGGCTGCAGTGGGGTCCAAAGGACTGTTCGAATCTCCTCATCATCATAAACTCAGGGGGTGAGGCTGAGTCCCGAGACTCCCCAGGAGAGAGGGTTGTTCCTGTGTCCTTCTCTTGCAGGAATTGGAAACAGAAAGAGACAGTGAAGTCCAGAGAGGAGTAAGTGACATCTAGGGGTCCCCAGGCTTGAGTAGCAGTCATCACACTGACCAGGGGTTTGTGAAAATGTAGATTTCAATTGCATTTTCCAAACTGATTGAATTATAATCTTGGGTGTGAGCCCTAAAACTCTGCATTCTTAACAAGGTCCCAGGGAGAATTGGATGATTGGCCAGTTTGGAAAATTACTGGTGTAAGGGAGACAGAGCCTAAAATTGGAGTCTAGACTGGATTGAATAATGTCCCCTCAAAATTCATGACCATCTGGAACCTCAGAATGGGAACTTATCCTATTTCAGGGCCTTTGGAAATGTGATTTCAGTCTGTTTCTGTTATTACAGTAGTTATGCTCTATGAAGTCACTGCAAACACTGAGTTAGAGAATTCTAAACCACTTCTCCTAGCTGAAACAGAGTGAAGTTCCTGCAAGCCTCTGGTCACAGTGTTTCCTCTAACCAACCATGCGTATTTTTTTTTTTTTGAGATGGAATCTAGCTCTGTTGCCCAGGCTGTTACAGTGGCACCATCTTGGCTCACTGCAACCTCTGCCTCCCAGGTTCAAGCGATTTTCCTGCCTCAGCCTCCAGAGTAGCTGGAATTCCAGGCTACCTGCCACCACACCCGGCTAATTTCTGTATATTTAGTAGAGTCAAGGTTTTACTACGTTGGCCAGGCTGGTCTCGAACTCCTGACCTCAGGTGATCCGCCCTCCTCAGCCTCCCAAAGTGCCGGGATTACAGGTGTGAGCCACCATGCCTGGCCCCATGTGTATTTTTTTGCGTGCTTCTACTTGAGGACATCTTATTTAATACGTATTGTTGTTTCATTCATTGAACTCAAAGCCAACTGCGCTATAACTCGTACCTGGGCAAAGCTTCTCTAACACATATATTCTCCATAAGGCACATCACAGCCTTCTCGCACATAGGCACACTAGACAGCACTTTAGTGTTACACTTTGGGGTCATTTCAAACAGCAGAGTCACCAACAAAAAGTACAAACATGCAAAAAACACAGCACTAAATAAAGTGAAAGAAAAGCACCTGTTTTTGAGAGAGCTGAACCCTGAAAGCAGAGCACCACCTTACCTGACCTCAGCTGGGAACTTGCACAGTGGGCAACCCATATTTTTCATTGCTCTGTGTATATCTATCTGCAGATGACCACATGTGTTGGTTTCGAGCTTAACAAACAAATTTTAGTGAGGAAGTAAATAGCAAATACGGAATTCATGAAGAATGAGGATCCTCTGGAGTTAAGATGAGGTCATTCTGGTTGAGGGTGGGTCCTAAATCCAATATGAGGTGTCCTTAAAAGAAGAGAAGAGGACATACAGAGACAGCCACAGAGGAGGAAAAAAAATTCATGTGCTGACGGAGGCAGAGATTGTAGCAATGCAGTTGCAAGCCAAGAAATGCATAGATTGCCAGAATCCACTGGAAGTGGGAGGAGGCAGGGAAGGATTATTCCTTAGAGCCTTCAGACGGAGCATGGGCCTGCTATCACCTCAATTTCAGACACCAGAAGTGGGCCATCCCATGGCCGGGTGCAGTGGCTCAAGCCTGTAATCCCAGCACTTTGGGAGGCTGAGGCGGGTGGATTACTTGAGGTCAGGAGATCGAGACCAGCCTGGCCAACATGGTGAAACCCCATCTCTACCAAAAATACAAAACTTAGCTGGGTGTGGTGGTGCATGCCTGCAGTCCCAGCTACTTGGGAGGCTGAGGCGAATCGCTTGAACCCGAAAGGCAGAGGTTGTAGTGAGCTGAGATTGCGCCATTGCATTCCATCCTGGGCAACAAGAGCAAGACTCTGTCTCAAAAACAACAACAACAAAAAAAAAAGGGAAGTGTGCCATCCCTTGTTACGTCAGCCCCTAGGCTCCAGGAACCATCAGTCCTGCACATGCAGGAGCCAGCCTGGCTCCAGGAACCACCAGTCTTGTGGTTCTAGGGAATCCCTTCCACTGGAGAGCCAGCCCAGCTCCAAATCCTATAGGCTTGCCTCAGAAATCAAATGAGAGAATATCTATGAAGAACTTAAGAAACTGGAGCATGTTCTATCTGTTCAGCAGATTGTTATGCAAGCCCTCGGGTCCCTAAATCACCTTTCAGCTGCCTCACAGCACCCACTCCAAACATCCTGGGCTCCAGCCACACTGAACTCTTCACTCTTCCAGGCAAACACTGGTCACAGGGCTGCCTCCATACGTTTGTTCAGGTCATTCCCTACCTACATCAGAAAACCCATCCCTCAAATGCCACAGCCTTGATCTGCCAAGAAGATGGAGCTCTTCTCTCCTCCGAAACTTCAGTCCTATACAGAATGCCTCTCCCTGACATCACATAGATTTTTACCTTTAAGAGGCAGGAACTTCTTAGTCCAAGTGTCTTGTGCCTGTCTGGCACACGGTAGGTGCTTAATAAATAAGTTGGAGTTGTGTGGGCACTCAGCGGGGTGTGTTAGGTCCTCCAGGATAAGAGGGTTTTTAGCCAAAGGACCTTCAAGGCCCCTCCTACCTTGACATTCAGACTCCAGGATTGTTAGAGGAATGAATGAGTTGGTCAATTTTAAGCCCTTTCTACAGCAGATCGGAAGACAGAGCCCTGAGGCTTGTATAAGATCAAGGGAGCTCTGGAGCAGGGATGGGAGATCATGCTCCAACGCTGCTTCTGGAGACTGGCTCCAGCCTCGCTGCACACCTGCATCAGGCCTCAGGGTTCCCTATGCCCAGCCTCTGCCCTAATGAAGTCAGTTTGAAGGTCCATTGGAAAAGCAAGTATGACTGCACACCATTCATTCTGAACTTAGGTTTTTTCCATGTCTCCGGGCTGTGCAGTCCTCCAGAGCAGGTAGGTAGGAGATGAGCAAGGTGGCTGGGAGCTGCTGAGTACCCCTGAGCTTTGGTGGATGGAGACCACAGACAGGAGGACCTGACAGCTGGAATCCAGACCTTCATTCTGGCAGGGAGGGCACTGCCATATCTGACACCTCTCTCTACCCTTTCTTAGAACCACAAAATGATAGAGAAGTGGGGACTCAAAGAGATGGCTAATCCAGGATCACACACTCAGGACCAGACAGGTAAGCAGTATGGATGACTGGACCAAGTAGTGTTTGGCCTCCAGTGAGTAGTTGGCCTATGGACCCACCTGGAGACTGGATGCATTCAGTCATCATTACCTTTAGTGCTGAACAAAATACGAAGTGCCTGGTGGGTCAGATTCAGTCTCATGACCATCTAATCCAATTCCCTGACTGTCCTGATGGAAACTCATGGAATCCCCTCGAGGCCTAGTGGTAAGGGATGGGCAGCAGCAGGAGAGCCAGCCCAGCTCTGCCCACACCTAGACCATCTTCTGTTTATTCTTTCAGCTCAGGAAGTCTGGACATAGAAGAGCTGAAAGAACCTTAGAGAAAGCCCCATTATACAGGCAGAAAAACTGAGGCCACAGAAGGGAAAAAACTTGCCAAGTTCACTCAGAAAGTAAAGAGTACCAGGCAGAACAAGGGCTCAAGCTAAAATGTGACTTGTTTGTGTGTGCATGTTGGTGGCGATTGCATTTCTTTATTTCAAGCCTTCTGTGAGGACAGAACAGTACCTGGCATAGGATACACACCCAATAAGTTCACGGCTTTGGGATAAGTGCAAACTTAGAGATCATAGCTTGGGACCTTGCAGGCTGGGAAAGTGCTCTCCCAACATCCTTTTACCACTGGAAGGCTTCTGAGCTATCAACACGTTTTCCCCAAATTCCTGAGCATTTCTTTTGGGTGCCAAGTTTGACATGACTGCTTCAAATTCATAATGAGTATGGAATACGCAGAAAGCAGCTCAAGGTGAGTCATTCATTAATCATAAGAAAAACAGGCCCTGATCAAGGGCACATCAGCACAAACCATAAAAAAGAAACGGGGGGACAGGATTGCCCAATCGCCTTATTTAATATTAACTACAGTATGTTTTTTTCACTTGAGTTCTGAGAAACATTGCTCCCCACTCCCTGGTTTTGTCTGAACTCAATCCAAAGTCAATTTTCCCTGAATACAGGGTGTCTGCTTCATGGCTGCTGAGAGTGAGATGCGGGACTTTGGAACCATAGTCAGTCACCCTGGAAGAAAGTCAGCCGGCAGGACCACTGACTTTCAGCCTTGTCCTCAGTCACTTTTTCCGCACTGCCTGATATATTCTGGGAGAACATAGATGAACAACATGAGGACCAATAGCCATCTGTTCATACCACTGGGCTGTGGACAGTGGGGGTACAACCTGATTGGGAAGGTGAGATAAGTTAGCATGAGCACCACGTGGACGGTTTGATCACATTTCCATCTTTTTCTCTTTTGCTGTCACATATGTCCCATGATGTGGGCAGATCAA
This sequence comes from Papio anubis, assembly GCF_008728515.1. NCBI lineage: Eukaryota > Metazoa > Chordata > Mammalia > Primates > Cercopithecidae > Papio > Papio anubis. The sequence continues at coordinate 38,923,272 of NC_044993.1, forward strand.
GGGGTGTGATTACAAACTGAGGCTCCGAGTACAGCCGATGCCCCCTGCAGTGTTCTTCCCACTCCCCACACCACTGTCGGAACAGTGCAGCCGAAGGTTCTGCACTCTGAAAGGGTAGGTGTTGCTACATGCTGAGCTATGATCCCTCCCAGGGCTGCTTGTCTGTCCAAAGGGGAAGACTCTGGGCTTGACAAGTACTGCCGTTTGCGCTTGTTGTGATGCCTTTGTGCCTTCTCCTCCCTTTCCTGGTATTTGCAGCCCACCAGTCGCTGGCCCCATTGTCTCTCTCCAGCTATGGAAATGGCTGAGCTCTACTGTGCACCTTGATTAAAGTGTGCAGCTCCTTGAGAAGGTGGCAGGGCCCCAGCTGATGTGAGCAAGTCCCCATATAATTTGCACAGCATGAGACTACTGTGATCTAAAGGTGAGATTCAGGAGTTTGCCCCCAAAAAAACGCAGAGTTGGAAGGGAAAGATAAAGAGATGAGAATAAAATCGGACACAAATTACCTGGTGCTTTCTGGAGGGGGATGAGGCAGTGGCAGCAGCCAGGGCAAGTCTGGTTGCTACCATCTCAGTAGAACAGAGAGGCCGGCATGGCAGGTCGGGGGCAGGGAAGGGGGAGGAGCTCATGTGGACTTGGTGTGGGCATCACTTGGAAATCCCAGGATGTCAGAACTGGACGGGTTTTGAGAGGCTTTCTTGCTTACTAGTTACAAATGTCTAGGCACTAGCAAGCTGCAGTAGAATTGTAACTGGAACAGGTTTGTTGCGTGATGTACACAGCAAATCAATATACTGAAACACCAGTTGCAACAGAGAAACAGGTTTAATCATAGGGTCACCAAATGAGGAGATGAGCGGACACCTCAGATCCATCTCCGGAGGAGTTTGGAGTTGTGGTTTTAAGAGTTTTGGAGTGGGCTGGTTGGTTGAAGAGTGCAGGTGAAGTCATGGGGCTGGGAGAGGATGAGGCCGTGTTCTCATGCTGATCCCCTTCCTCTGGAAGGGTCTCCAAAATGGTTGCTGGAATTCGGGGTCTAAAAAACATCTTAAGCAATCTTTAAGCAAAAGTCTTATGATTCTAATGTCAGAGATCTTGCCTGTAGGAACAATGAGGATGCAAATCAATTCTCAAAGAGTCTTAGGATTCCAGTGTCACAAACCCTATCTATAGGAACAATGGGGTTGCAATGGTCAGGATCTAGTGCTACATGACTTTCACCAACAAGGAAGTGAGCCAAAGTACAGTCTGATGAATGCTTAATTCTAACTCTATTTCTGTCTAGAAGCTGGCATGCAATTCTTGTCAACTCTGTGGGGATGGTTTCAGAATCACCTGGGAGCTTGCTAAAAATGCAGAGAACTGGATCCCACCCTTCGTGGTTCTGAATTAGGAAATCTGGGGCACAGTCATTGCAGCCATATTGCCATTCAGTGTCAGGCACAACCCTGATGTAAAGCCTGCTGGGAAATCACTATTCATTTGACAGAGAAGGAAACTGAGTCGCAGAGGAAAAAGGTTTGACCAAGATCCCACAGAGAGATACAAGCAGATCTTTTAATAGTTTCTTGATTTCTTCCTCTCTCCTTTCCCTCCATCCTCCCTCTTTTTCTCCTTCCTTTCTTCTTCCTACCTTCCTTCTTTCATTCCTCTCTTCTTCTGTCTTTCCTTTCGTCCCTTCCTCCCTTTCTTCTTTCCTTCTTCCCTCCCTCCATCCCTCCTTCCTTCTCTCTTCCATTCATGCATTTATTCAACAAACATTTGTTGAGTATCTGCTATGTGCCAGGCACTGTGTTAGGTGCAGAAACAACCCAGATCCCTCCCCCTTCTAGAGCAAACACCTTTGTGGGAAAGACCAGCAGTAATCAAATCATCACATGCAAAAATGTAAAATCACAGCTATGCCCAGGAGAGGCACACAAATGGTTGTACCAGCTGGATTTAACATTACACATGGCCTCAGCGTCTTTATCTGTAAAATGGAGTCTCCTCACTTGCCCTAGCTCCTTCCCACCTGCACAGCTCACACTGGAAATTAACAGAGAACAGATTTTTAAAACATAAAAATGATTATCCAAATGCTGGGCTTATCTTGACTCTGATAGTCAATCAATAAATGTTTGTAGAATTGAATTGCTAAATTGAATTATTCTACAAAAATAAAGCAAGGATTAATAAGAATCCCCACCACCAATCCAGTGTTCATTTAATTTTCCTGTTTGTGCAGATAAGACACAGGCTGGGTTTGCTGGATTTAAACAAAAACCAGCAGAAAGACTGCTTTCCGCAGATCCCTGGAATGTCAGAGTTGGAGGGAGCTCAGATATTACCACATCATATCTTCCCCAACTTCACAGAATGGGAAAAAGTTATTCAAGGTCACATGTGGGAAAAGTGGTAGAGCCAAAGCCAGGACACAGATGATAGATTAACAATAACAACAAAAAAGGACATGTTTTGGGTGCCTAGACATGCCTAGGCTGTTATTCTCTATGGTAAAAATCCCGACATTGGAAACATCTTCCATTTATTAATTAAGGCTCTACTACAGGATGATTCCCAGGAATATTCCTCCAAGGGACGCAGCCAAGAGCAAATGTCTATGTACATTCAGTAGACAATGATTGATTTCACCACTTTCTGTTCTGGTAAAAGCATCCGCATTTCTCTTTGGGGGGTCACCCTCTTCCTTCCCACTCTGAATCCATGAGGTTTAGGTACCAATTGAATCTATTTGCTTCCAAGCGAGGTAAGCACATGTCTGCCAATCAGCTTGTTCCATCTCCCTGGTCATAGTGATTGGTTCAGGGAAGGACATGCAACTCAAGATGATCCAATGAGAGTCAGTCCTGGGACTTTGGCTGAAACTATTGGGAAAGAGACACTGTATTTCCATTGATTTCATTATGCTGGTAAGATGTTATTCTGGAGCTGCTGGCAGGCATCTTGCTACTGAGCTAGAGAGCCTTTCTCTTAATGAGTCCACACGATGATGGGGAGGGAAATAAGTGCTGAGGAGCCACTGAGTCTTGATTGAATATGTTTTTTTGGACTTGTAGATGCAGCCATTCCTGAAATTAAATCCTCTGCACTTTTCATTGTCATAGGGGGCAATAAATTCCCTATAACTGGTTTACCCAATGGCAGAGACAGCCAGCAGAGATTTGTGGAGTTTTCACTGGGAAGCAATTTCCCAGTTAAGGACAATATTTTTCAGCATCCTTACAACTAGGTGGTACCAGGCAACTGAGTTCTGGACAATGCAATTGGAGGCAGAAGTGAAGTATAGCGCTTCCACCAAAACCTTCCCTGCAATATTTCACACTCTTTTCTTCCATCCACTGATTAAATGTTAAAACATCTAGGATGATCTTGGGAGTCAAATACTGAAAATGACATTGGAAGTTGGTGTCCACTGCCATTTAGACTGAGGTAAATGAAAAGTAAACTTCCTATATGTTAAGCCACCAAAAATCCGAAGCCTGTTCGTAATAACAGCTACCATTATCTTCCTTAATTCAGCTATTGTTTCAATCAGGGCTTTTAGTCATAAACAGTAAAAATCACCTCTGGCTAACTTAAACTGAGAAGGTATGCATTAAAAGGATAGTAAATGCTCATAGACACTCCACGAGGGCAGGAGAGCCAGGACTGGGACTACATGGCTCAGAACAATGCCAGACTTATGCCATCAAACTGGAATGGGGGGACACCATTGAAAGTGACACTGAGCACTCATATCTCACCTTGCTCATTGGCACCCCTGATGCTGCTGCTGGGGTTGAATATAGCTACCACCACGGTCACTGTCTTTTGTAGAATGGATCCACAAAGTCCCTGCTTCTCCATGTCTTTCGGAAAGTCTAGGGCAGTTATATCTTTACTGATGGAGGCTTAGGTCATGGAACCATACTCTAGCTGCAATGGAGGCTGGGAAAGTGAACAAAGGGCATTTTCCCATTACTACAGTGGAAGACAGGCTTTGCTTCAAAAAGTGGGAAATTTTCCAAACATGAGAAGGGAGTTCAAACATAGGACAGCCTAAAGGATTGATAAATGTATGCTACAGTCACCATGAGATGGGCTTCTATCCCTGAAAGAAACTGACTGATAATGTGTACTGTTAACATGCTTCAAATTTTATGCAAAACAGAAAATAGACATGTTCTAGAGATTGTGCTAAGCACTTGACATATATTATCTCAGGTAATCCTCACAATGACTCCAAGAGGGTAGAAACTATTATCCCCAATTAGCAAATGAAGAAACTGAGTCCTGAAGAAAAAATTTTATTTGTGTGAATTCATGTAGCAGGGATATAATGAAATCTTGTAACACAAAAGACAAGGGATCATGTGATAGTTTCCTATATAGTGAGGTTCCTGGGTTGAAACCACACCAGGATTTAGATGAATTTGAAAACTGGGTGGTGGGTCTAAGAGTTCCATGGCTTCCTGAGAGAGCCTATCCTGATAAAGAGATTCAAGTAGGACCAGCTCGATCAAGGAATAAAACTTTGGTTATAGGGTATTAAGGAAGGAATTAAGATTCTGAATATGATGAGGGGAGCAGTTTGTCCCTGACATGTCTTCTGGGAAGCCTTGCGCACTAGCATCAGAGTCCCGACAGCAAGAGAGCTGAAGGTGAAAATTGCAAAGGATATTTCACTCTAGACTGTACTCAAGATGTTGGAGAACTTGTCATTGCTTTGGGACTCCTCTGGCAGGTGTAGCTCAGGGTGGGAGAGGCCTTCTCCCTCACTTCTTTGCAGATCACCATGAAGCTCTGCAGAGCAAGGCTCCAATGCATTGTCGGTGGTGCCAGAGCAGCGGTCACACCCAACTAGAAAAGACTTGTTTGTGAGCACACATGAGACTTCCCCTGAGAACTCTCTGAAATACTTGGAGAGGGAGAGATTTACAGGAATGGGGAGGCCGTGTGGCAGCAGGTGGGGTCAAGAGCCAGTGGAGCTCAACATCTCAATGTCAATGTGAACGTCAGTGGTACTCCCAAACCAAGTCAAGGGCAAATATGCTGGGCGTCTTCATTTGCTGCTCAAATCCTCTCTCCACCCTTTCCTGCTCAGCTCTGGGCCCCTTCACATAAATGAACTGGAGAACTGGGATCCCATGCCTTTTGGCTTCTAGCTGGACTCAACCGATGGGCAGCACTAGCAGACCTGTCCCCTAGAGTTGTCATGGACATGACCACATCCCTGCCCCCACCAGGATCACCAAGGTCCTGCCAGCTGCCCTCTTCACACAGCTCTCTGCCTCCAGCATCTAGCAACTGTACTCTTCCTTCACTGTGTTAGGTCTAGGAGAGGTTGTCGTTCAATGCTATTCTGAGCCCTGTGTGCTGCTCCATCCCAGGTGGGCCCATTCCTCTGTAAAGACCCCCTGTATTAAACTATCTTAGTTGCCCAGTCCGAGTGTGCCATTGGTTTCAGCCAAGACTCTGACTGATAGAAGGAAATGTGGATCCCACTAAGAGATCGTGATTTTGAGCAATATCATTTTCCATCGTGTTTTCTGTTTATTTTTTCAGGCAGTCAAACACACCTGTGCCAGAACTTTTGTGGGTTTTTTGTAGACCCCTGGCACCTGGTAATCTTGTTGCAGTACTCTGGCTCCTTTTGGGCCCCGTCCAGTTGGCCTTAGATCCGTCATTGTTGGGGAAAATGCCGTAAACCAAATGACTGAGGGAAAACGTCATGGAAACATCCACTCCAGGGGCTAAAAAATAGCCTGAGACGCCAAACCCTTAAAGGCACCAAGATGGTGAGAGGGCCAGAGCTGAGCCATGATTGGATTCAGGTTTGGAAGGGCTTCTTGACATACCTGGGGCTGTAGATGCCTGAACACCCACATGGAAGAGGGTCACTCACTGTTTCTCCCATTGGTCATTCTTCATTCAACCCAATAGCAAATGGCCCAGGCTCAGACAAGTGAGAGGCAGTGTCTCATCCTACCCTGGTCCTGCCCTGCAGTTCTGTGGCCTGGGGCCCTCTCTGGTGAGTCCAGGTGGTCCAGGGACCTCAGGCCGGTGGTAAAGGAGTCAGCGGAGACTGTTCACCGTGTCCCCCATCCCATTCAGAGAGAAGGGGTTGTGAGTGTGCTTCCCAATCAATGGACTCACATTCACCAGGACTGTTTTTAGGACAGCAAATAACCTGATCCAGGCTCACAGAGGAGCCTGGGTCTCCAGGCCCACTAGAGACCAGCATCCACTCCCCTAGCAAAAGCCAGGAGCCCAGGCCAGCTGTCCCTCCCCATCTCATCTCCAATTCTGGCCAAATTTCTCCCCTAAGAATATCCTGATCCTCCATATTGCTGTCTGGGGTGCCCAATTTGGGGACTACTAACTTCCAGAGAAAGCATCCAAGACAGGAGTCACTACCACCAGGCCCCACCTACGAGTGGGTGCTCCCATAAAACTCAAAGGTCTTTATGATTTGAGTCATGCCTTTAAAGTAGAGGTCAGTTCCTCAAGGAAAAATCCTAAACTTCTGCCCACTCAAGGATATTTACCCACCAGTTGTGTCAGTGAAGCAAGGATGGGGTTTACAGCAAGAGAGATATCATCTGAAAGGCAGAGAGAGCTTAATTTGGACTAATGGCCATTCCCAAGGGCCACCTTGTACAGCTGTGCACGTTGCATTGCACAACTGCAGGGGGCACCACTTACTGCATGGTTAACCTAGATTGGTACAGTTTTTATGCCTGCTTTCTGGCAGATGGCTGTAAGTGAACTGAGGGAGGGGCATCTGTCTCTAATTCACCCATTTCAGTGGGACCCAGGCCGACTCCTGAGACACCAGATCAGAGACTTAGAAATACAGTGGTGGAAATTGTTCCCTTCTCCATTCTTTGAAAGGATGTGACACATTCCCTGGGGCACCTATGCCACTCCGGCTCCTCTGATGTGGTCTTCTCCTTCTCCATCTATCCCCACAGAGCAGCAGCTTAGGCACCAGCAAGGCCTCGGGATATCACTCCATAAATTCTCTTTTCATTGGAGGCCTAGCAGATAATAATTTAAAGAACTAGTCACTGCTTGCAATTAAGCACAGAGAAAATAGATCAGGCCCATAATTTATGTCTGTGCAAGGTTGGGCTAGATTCGTAATTAATGTTTGCTCCCTTTAATGAAATACTCCAAAGGTCTGCACTTCTGTCATTCATGAAGGTAATTTTTCAATTGATTAGTAAAATAATACTTGAAAAGTAAATGCACCTGCTTCTTCCCCGAAATGTCTCAGTCAACCGGACACACTGGTTGGGATGCTAAAAAAATACCACTCCAATCCAGTGGAGACCCAGCCCTGCACCATCAGCATGCAGACGGCCTGAGCAGGAGGCAGGAGGAAAAAGTAATTAGAGCAGCTACAGTGACCAGAATTCCTGGGTGGCCCGGGGCTGCTGAGCAGCTGCGGCAGCCCTGCCTAGTTCCTGCTCGAGATGGAGGGGTCAGGCGGTAATGTGAAGGGCCAGGGGCAAACTCAGCCAGAGAGCCAAGCGTTTTGGTCTTTACAGCTCAGATCTGCTGGGACACCAGCCGGGCTGGGATGGGCCTCATTAGGGGGATGACGTACCAGAAGACAAGTAGGTCACAGTTTGGAGGGTGCTGTGGTCAGCTGGGATGTGGGCTGGCTAGGGTTAGGCACAGAGAGGCTGTTCCCAAATATCTTTGTTGCCCAAGGGCAACAGGTTCCTGTTAAAAGCTATTTAACATGGAAGCCAGCATTTCTTAGTCGTCAGTAGATAAATAATTGAGGCCTTATCTTGAAAACTGAAAGTAAAACTTAGAAAAATTTCATTTTATGTTCTATGAAATAAAATATAGGCAATAAATGTAATACAGTAGGGTTAATTCTTAGAATAAAGAAAACTATCGATTTGGGGTTTATTTTTTAAATCAAAACTATTTCACCGCAATATATATCATCCTTCCCCTCATGATAGATTTTCACACAGTTATATAGAGGGAGATTTGGGGAAAACTATTCAAAGGCTGCATCAGTTTTCCAAAATCCAATCTTCACCTGTGACATTTAAACTACTTGGCAATCAATTATTGAATATGGAATATCGAATCCCTTTGCCTATTGCTGTTCCCAACAATGGTTTTCTTCCTCTAACAGGCCATCATTGGCCAGTGGCTTGGTGTGGGAGCCCAGGATTCTTCAACACAACAAATGAGTATCAATCAAGATGAGAGGAGAGGGCTGTTTGTTTGAGGAGGACCCGTTTTACAAGGGGTGGGTTTGGTAATGAACGTCTCTGTATCTTCTAGCAATGCCCACTTACCTATGCAACCTCATGACAGAGGGGCCCGGGCTGGCAAACAGTCAAGTGCCCTTGAACCTGTTTCCTGCACTTAATGCACACGGTTGCTCAGATTAAACCTTAAAGGAAAGCGTATCACTTAGAACCCCAGTTGCAATCAACAGAAATGGACTGGCTGATTTAAACAGAGAGAGAATTTTAAAAAATATGTTGAAAGCATCCCAGACTGCTTGGGAGGGCTGGGGAAGGAAGTGTGTGCAAGGAGCCAGAGCGAAGGTCTCCCCAGTTCAGTAGGGTAGTCCCTGCTGCCACCACAAAATACCAGCTGCCACAGCTGGATCCAGGCTCTGACCACCCAGGACTGCGGGCGCTGCTGAAGCAGTCCATTCCTGCTTCTTTTTGGCATGCTTCCTGGTAAATTTGTGGCAGATGCAGGTCATTGGTCAAGACCAGGTTATAAGCCTCTGCCTCCTGCAAGCAGGGCAGGAAAGTGTCAGCCACTCTGGTGGGTGATGGACTCTGTCCCCCAAGGGTCACATGGAGTGGAATCTCCTAGCATACGAAGAGGGCTATGGCTGGGGATCCCACAGAAAGAGAGAAATATTAATAATGATGATGATTGTTCACTATTAATATTTTGCCTTGGCCTCCACTGATGGGATACACTTAAATCATGTCCAAACTTCCCTTTCCTCTAACATTTATAGAGCACCTGCTTTCTCACATATGTTTTGCCATTCGATCTTCCCTGATGAAACAGGACTATGATCCCAATTTCCAGGCGAGGAGACTGAGGCTCAAAGAGATAAAAGAACTTGCCCAAAATCACACAGGTTAAAAGCACCTGGGTCAGGGTTTGCTTTTCTTTTTTTTCATTCTAGTGCTATGACTCCAAAAGACACACTTGAAGAAGGGTCCCTGGAAGGGTGGGGTGAGTTTTCATCTCATGCCTGATCTTGTTTTTGCTGGAGGAGGATCTAGGATGCTGAATGCCTGTCAAGCTTCTCATGCTTCTAATTCATGGTTGATTTCCTGGCACCTAGCACAAGGTCAGGCACATAGCACGAGCACAGTAAACAATCTTCCCATTTTTTAGACCACAGTGAAAAACAATCATTCTCGTGCTATGGTGATGATTGTTCACTATTAATATTTCACCCTGGCTGAGAATGAAAAAAACCTGAATTTTAGTCCTACGTGGGTCTACCACCAACTTTGTCCAAGTCTCTGACCCACGTTGACCCTCCTCTTCCTCCTCTCTAAGACGGCAAGGACTGTTACAGCAGAGGTTGCAACTGGTAGACTTTTGCTCTGGATTTGACCACAGAGAAGTTCTGTTAGTCCTCGTGGTGTGAGCCTCTACTTCTGCCTGATCTCTGTAGCCCTGAGGCCACTTTTTAACAGAGAACCAGGCCTATTGCTTATCTGATGTCTCTCGAACATGGGAAAACCAAAGATGGGCCCAAAGGGTGGCATGTTACAAGAGAAATGAGATTTTTGTTTATTTACCTAATAACCTCACTCATCTTGACATCACCTGTCCAGACCCTGTAGACACTTGAGGCCTCGCCCCTGCAGGTACTGATCTTAGGAGATGACCAACCAGAGCCTACCACCTGCAACTCTCTCCACCTCTTCACGATCCAGTACGGGAGCCACTAGTTTAACTCACTAACTGAATTAAATTGAAACACAATTAAAATTTTGGCTCCTTAGTCACACTAGCCAAATTTCAAGTACTCAACAACCACTGGTGGCTAGCGGGCACCCTGTCCACAGCACAGTATGAGAGACCATGTACAGCATCCCAGACAGTTCTCTCGGACAGCACTGCTCTAAATTCCCCCCATGGACCCTGCTGGCCCCACCACAGTGCCCAACCGTCCCTTTCAAGCAAACGCCTGGCCTGTTACAGGCTCTGTGGCTGCCAGGGCACAGTGACCCAGCCCTCCCTCCTCCTCTGCTCCATCGACTTCCGCCTCCTTTCACCAAGAGCCCAATCTATATTTGCAGCTCCTTTTCTTCATGCGAACAATGAGGAGCAGCCCTGGGAAATGGTTGGATCACTTTCTCCAGCACCTCCTTTAGGTTCCCTTAATAGGAAAATGCTTGATTATTTCAAATGAATGTAATTACAAAATCCTCTACTTAGAGTAATGCTTCTCCTTGGTGGGTGCAGACATCTCCTTTCTTTCATTATCTCCTCTTTGAGAGGCACTTCGCAGCTTTGAAAAGTGCAATTCTATGGTCCCCGCAGGACGAGCTCACCTCACTCTGCTGTGGGGCAGAGCGACTTTGGAACAATGCATGGGACCCAGGTCTGCAGTGCCAAGGCTCTTTCTCTGGGTGGGTGTGGTGCTGCAGAAAGTCTCTCATCTGGAGGGCGAGCACTGGCCCCATGGCACCCGGGGGCATTCTCACCCGTGTTCTGACCCACCCTAAGGTTGCAACCTGCCCCTCCCTATCTAGACAAAGACATGCCCGGCCACTGCCCCTGCTACCTCACTTAGCAGTCTCCTCTCTCTCCTCCGCACCTCCACCATGGCCCTGCACCTCCTACTGGAGGAGCCAACCCTCTTGTCCAAGTCTGCAGACTAGTAGCATCCAATGTCCTTGATTATATTGTTATAGAGACAGCACAGGGTATGGGGTCAGATTGACTGGAGTTTGAATCCTGACTCTAACACTGTGTCATCTTTGGCAAGCTAATCACATTTTGGAGACTTGATTTCTCCAACTCTAAAATGGGGTTCTATCCACAGTACCTAGTGAAACCTCCATGTTCATAGAGTGAGACTTCAGCCCTGATCCTAAGGGATTGGTCCCGCAATGGGCACTGCTTCCTTTTTTCTCCCGGATGTTTGGACCCAGAATGAGAGAGTTTCATGCAGTTGTGAGATGTCCCCACTGTCTGCAGCCATGTTTTCACTGGGTGCAGAAGGCTGGCCAGGAAGGAATGAGCATGAAAGATGCTGATGCACACAGAGAAGCTGGTTGTCAGCCCATGAGGGCGAGGGCCACCACTCCTGTCTACTCAGATCCTGGTAAGTGCCCAGCACATAGAAGGCACCCAGCAGGTGCTGGTTGCATTGCTGAATGAATGAGGGACAGAGTTTGAGCCCCTGGTCTCATTGTCCTGAGGCCCAGATGTATCTCCGTCCTTTTATGCACTTGACTGTCCAGCCCTTCTCGGATTCAGCCTCTCTGCGCTTCTGGTAGTTGGACTTTGGTTTCTGCCAATTGCAATCTATACAGCTCCGATACTGCAGCTAGGTGAATACCTACCTTGTTCCACGTCATGCCAGCAAATATGCACCAGGCGAGGCAGGGCTTATGAGCACCAGGTTCACCCTCTCCCTTCTCATTTTAAAGAAAACAAAAATGATGCAAGGACTTGCCAGCTGTCGTAGACTGATGGAACACCAAGGAAAGGTAAGGCTCACATTGCACCAGCCTCCTGAGGAAAGCCCCTGTTCACATTTGACATCAATCCCTTTTCTCTGCTCAAACTAAAGGCAATTTCTTTCTGAACAGTGGCATTCTCTCCCGCAAGCCAGAGAAAACTTCCTCTGGAGAAGACATGAGTTCCAGGCAGACACAGGCTCTGCATCCCATGTTCAAGTACACAACTGAGCAAAGAGGATTCACCTCTACCCTTCCCCTTCGCTTGCTTCCAGCAGCAATAGAGCCTCCCTCTTCCACAGTCTACGTGCTAAGAGGGACACCTTCAAATCTAAGGACATAGACCTGCATGTTTGCAGAGGTGTAGACAGAAAAGCTCAGCTGTCAGAGGCCAGGTACCAAACACATAGACAAACGTTCCCTAACTTCATGCCTCTTTTCCAGACAACTTCCAGAGTGACTCTCCCTAGCCATTCCCACCTCCCTTCCATGCAGAACCCTGTATAGATCTCACACCTGACTGCAGGCCTGAAGAACATTTATTGACACCACGACATAGATCATGGCTTGAGCTCCAAGACCAATTTTGCTGTATGAATCCGCGGCAGCGTGATTTAGAGACAGATCCGACTGCAGGTTTTCACTCTGGAGTTTGGTGCCATCACCCATTGGCTGTCGAGCTGCTAGTCCTGACCCTGACCCAACCCCTGCATGCAAGGCTCTGTAAGGGAGAGGAATGGAGAGGACCCTGGCCCCAAGTGAGCCCAGCCACGTGATGGGCTGTGTGTGAGGCATGGACACATGAGGAGCCCCAAGAAGGCCAGCATCATCGTGACTGGAGGATCAAGGAAGGCTTCCTGGAGGAATGGTTGTTTATCCAGGAAAGGAATGAGGAGAATTAGGATATTCATGGATAAGCTGGGGTTGGAAGGAAGAGACAAAAAGTGGACCCCAGGCAAAAGGAACACCATGAACAAAATGCAATAAATTATCTTCCTTAGGGAGACACACACCTAGGAATGAGAGAAAGTCTCTTGACTATGGTCTTTCTTGTCAGCAAACTGGGACCAGCTACCCAAGAGGGATAATAAGTTGTCATTCTTTCATTCACTTATTCAGCATATAGTTATTGCGCCTGGTGACTCTGAACTTGAAACAGTTGAAATAGACATTGAAAACCACATTCAGAACCATTTTGTGCTTGGTCCAGAGGATACAGAGGTAAACAAATCAGATGTGGTGGCTGCTCTTGAAGGAGGGAGATGATAGATAAGAAACAATTGAACAAATACATAAAATCTGAATGGGAATGCACGCTGGAGTGCATTGGAAGGCGGAACCAGGTAGCCTAGGAAGGCCTCTCAAGTAGGGATCATTTGAACCAAGACCTGAAACTCCAGAAGGAATCAGCCACCCCAGAGGGTGTCGGGGAGAGAATATTCCAGGCAGAAGGAAGAAAAAATGCAAGTCTTGGGAAGAGAAACCAAGCAGCAGAGCAAAGGGCCGGGGGCTGGAGCACAGTGGTGAGGGGCGTGGCTGTGGAGGGGAAGGTGTCGGGCAGGGCGGGTCACAGGTCACAGGGTCTTACAGGCCAGGTCAAGTGGCTGTAGATTTATTTTATCCTATGCCTCTGCCCCAACAATGGCGCAAACTATCATGAAAGTTATGTAAGCACACGTTTCTGCCTAGCAAAGGGATCCTCAAACAAACAGGGGTCGCCCTCTATCTTGATACAGCCCACGAGCAAAGACTGGCTTCTCCATTTTTTAATGGTTCTCATGTAAGTGCCTCCGTAGTATCCTTGATTTTGCCTCTTGAGCTACAAAGATGAAAATATTTACTATCTGGCTCTTTACAGAAAATGTTTGCAGATCCCTGGCCTGGAAAGACACCAGAGAAGAGATTCCTCTCTAGAAAGGGGCAAATATGTTTACGATCACTAGAAGGAATGAAATGTTCCTCTGTTTTAAGAGGAAATCAACAAAATAACAAACAATATTTCGTTTAAAAAAAAAGATATCCTCATCAATTTTCTGATAAGTGTTATGGGTGCAGAGAAGAACTGAGGGTCCTTCCCATTCCCTCCCATGTCTCTGCAACTTTCCCCCTCCTGTCTCCCAGCTCCTGGAAATCCAATTTCCTAGTTATGGCTGTGCTTATTAAAAGCATGAATGTGGAGGCTGTTTACCCCTGGATCTATTTTTGTCATAACTGTTTGTAATGGTTAAACCTCAACAACTTAAACACTCCATACAAAATAATGTATCTTCAATAAACTGAAATATTAACCAATCATATGTAATGGCTCATTTCTAACAAATGCAGAGCTCAGGGTCCTCAGGGCATCATAGAAATTGAAAACCATATTGATGGACTGGCCAGCCTTCAAATTACACTGCGTGGAGATGAAAAAGCATAGGAAAAGTTCTCATTATGGCTCCCTGACATTAATTTGAGCATTTTTATATGTGTGTCCTATTAAGCACTTTAAGTGCTTTTTGATAATTGTGCTTTGTAGTTTTTACAGCACTTCAGCCTATTCCCAGTTCAATTTCCTCTTTTATCCGATGTTTGAAATATTGATTTCTGACAGATAAAAGCAAACCTTATAATCTCAGCAGCGTGCAATAAGTGAGTGGGACGAGGTTTCAGAATGCATCAGGGAATGGTCATATTTGAAACAGTCTTTGTTTTATTACATTTCGTCAACAGAATTTACTTACTGCTTGCTGATATTTATGTAAAAAGCCCAGCCGCTGAGAGGGCCACGATATTGCCAATTTCAGCTCTACTTTTTGCATTTAGTAAGATAAAAGAAGCTTCTCCCTCGGAGCCCGATGATTGCAGCAGCTTAAACTGCTGTCAGCTGGCCGCAAGCAACTGTGATTTATCTTCTTCAGATTGTGCCCTGTCGTGGCTGCAAACTTTTCTTTCAGTTTTGCATTAAAAACTGACAGCCCATCAGGATGCTTAGAGTCAACCGTCTCAGGCTCGCCCTGGCCTCCATGGAGACCTTTGGTCTGGGAGAATCTCAGAGTTGTTCTTTAAGTTGGACGTGATCTTAGAGGCGACACTCTGCATTTCCCCTAACACGACTTGCAGACCCTTGGGGGCAAGCCACATGACTTCAGGTGCTACTCGAGTTATTTCCCCCTATTTTAATGATTCTTTCACCAATTTATTCAGTTCCACTATTACTTATCGTGCAGTGTCCTGGGCATGGTGGGTGCAGAGCTGAACGAGGGAGACCATTGTCTTGGTGACACTCACATTCTACAGCAGTGATTCTTGACACCCAGGCATGATACTACCCACACCCCTGCAGGAGACATTTTTGATTGCCACAACTATGGAGGGGGTGCTGCTGGCTTCTGGAGGTAGAGAATGTGTTAGAGGAAGCTGCTAAACTACTATGCACAGGACAATCCTCCATAACAAAGAATGATCTGGCCCCAAATGTCGATAGAGCTGAGGTTGAGAAATCCTGTTCTAGTGGAAAGAGACAATTAACCTATAAATGTGGAAGAAAATAGCTGGCAGTGATAAAGGCAATGAACAAATAAAATAAGGAGGTGAAATGGAGATTCTAAAGCTACTTTAGACAGCAAGATCAGGGACGACCTCTCTGAGGAGGTGGCACTTAAACCAAAACCTAAATAATGCCAAGGATCGAGACAAGAGAAGACTTGGGGCAAGGGTATTACTGGCAGAGAAAAGAGCTGTGCGAAGGGGGCACAGCAGGAAGGAGTTTGGTGAGTTTCAGGGGCATAGGGCAGGCCAGTGTGGCTGGAGTTAAGGACCTTAAGTGGGTCCAGCAGCAGGGCAAAGAATGACAGCAGCCGGAGAGCAGGGACATGTTTTTGAGGCTGTGTTGACAGAACATTGGAATCTAATGTGGTATAAGAGGCAGAAAAATGGGCCAAGCACGTTGGCTCAGGCCTGTAATCCCAACATGAGGCAGGAGGACCCCTTGAGCTCAGTAGTTCAAGACCAGCCTGAGCAACATAGCAAGACCCTGTCTCTACAAAAAATTTAAAAACTAGTTGGGCATGGTGGTGCATGCCTGTAATCCCAGCTGCTCAGGAGGCTGAGGTGGGAGGATTGCTTGGGTCTAGGAGTTCAAGACTGCAGTGAGCAGAGATCACACCACTACACTCAAGCATAGTCAACAGAGCAAGACTCTGATCCTAAAAAAAAAAAAAATGAAAAGGAGACAAATGATTCAAGAATGGTGCTAAAGTTTTGCCCAGCCATAGATTTATGTTAATGCATATTAGAAATGTTGCTTAGGATGTAAATAAAGTATAAGGAAAGAAAGAAAAAGCATTAAGTCAATTGTCATCAAGGTGGCACATAACTGTGATAGTAGTTGTGAAGGCAGCACTCAAATGAGTGCAGGTTGAGATGAGGAAGCAGAGAAGAGAAGGGACAAGAGATTTGTCCTGGGCCTCATGGCATGCAAAGAACAGAGCTTGCCCTAGAATCACATGCAGGGACCTTTCCAGTCTGCCCATAGCCTAGGGATTAGGAGCATGAACCCTGAAGGCAGGGCCTGACTTCCCCAGAACTTTGGAAGATGTTTATAACCAAGGAAAGACTGTCAGAGACCCAGCCAAGTTCCACCCATACACAACAGTTGATTGCAGCCTCCCTTGGCCTTCATGGCCATCCAACCAGATGGCTAAAACCCTCCTACGTGCCAATACATTCATTCATTTAACAAATATTTATTGAGTACCTGCTATGTGCCAAGCCCTGGGTCACACACTGGAGACACAGAAGAGAACAAAACAAATCAAATCAAGGGCTGCTATTGCCATCTGCTGCTACTGTCCACCTGTCTGTCTGGCCTCTGGAAGGCCAACCATGAGCCCAACAGCTATGGGTAAGAGGAAAATGGTAACAGTCAGGATAGGATCCGTTATGCTGCAATAACAAACATACATGAACTCTCATTCACTCTATGTGTCCCCTGCAGGGCAAAACGGGCTCTGCTTTGCATTGTTGTTGTCTGGGAGCCCGGTAGATGGGTTGCCAGCACCTGGAACAATCCTAGGCCCTATGGCAGACGGAAATAGAGCATGAGGTTGCTTCTGCTAGCTCTCCATGCTTCTGTTTCTATGTGGCACTTGTTACATCTGTTCCCGTTAATGATCAAAGTAAGTCACATGACTGCACCTGAATTCAAGAGGATGCAAAAGTAGAAACCAAATATCTAAGATCAGCCAGGATCAGTAGCTAACACCTGTAATTCCAGCACTTTCAGAGGCTGAGGCAAGACAGGCAGATCCCTTGAGCTACGGAGTCCAAGACCAGCCTGGGCAACATGGCGAAATCTGTCTATACAAAAAATACAAAAAAACAAACAAAAAAAAATTAGCTGGACATGGTGGCATGAGCCTATAGTCCCAGCTACTTGAGAGGCTGAGATGGGAGAATTGCTTGAGCCCGGGAGGTAGAGGTTGCAGTGAGTGGAGAGATCATGCCACTGCACTCCAACTTGGGCAACAGAGCCAGACCCTGTCTCAAAAAAACCACCAACGAATATCTGAAACCAATCTCACAACTAGTAGAGTGCCCCAAGCAGGAGGAATAGAGCTGGGGGTACCTGGGGTTATGAGGGCAGAGTGAGGGCCTCAGCCTTAAAAATAAATCCAAAGACCTTTGATGGGCAGGGCTGCAGGGCCAGAGTCTCAAACTAGAGATCCACAGACAGTAATCAGCGTACACCCATGTTTTGCTTGACCTATGCGGTGTTTAAATGCTTAAAAATTAGTTGCCAATATTTTTCAGTGAGGAGATTTTGCATAAAAATTACAATTTCTCTTTTAAAAAAATCACAAGAACTGAAATTGTTGGGTCAGCATTTTCATGTGGCAGCCATCAACTCTCACTGAGTGGCAGTTGGCCCACAGCCTACTCTCATCATTCTGCATTACCTGCCCAGCTCTGAGGCTTTTAAGTTTGCAATCCTTGATCTAATGTCTGGTACTGATGAGGAAACTGAAGCTCCAGAGAGAGAAAATGACCTGCCTGAGTTCACAGGCCAATTAATGGCAAACTCAAGACCAAAGCCAGCCCTACCTCTGGCTTCACAGGCTGATGGGAAAGAAAAGGATGATACCAAAATGGCGGGTGACATACCTGGAAGAGTGGGGGCCTACCTATCTTTAAAGAGTCAAAAAACAACAGATGCTGGTGAAGCTGCAGCGAAAAGCGAACTCTTATACACTGTTGATGGGGAATGTAAATTAGTTCAGCTAAGGTGGAAAGTAGTTTGGAGATTTCTCAAAGAACTTAAAACAGAACTACCATTCGGCCCAGCAATCCCATTACTGGGTATATACACAAAGGAAAATAAATCGTCCAGTCAAAAAGACACATGCACTCATATGTTCATCGCAGTGCTATTCACAACAGCAAAGACATGGAACCAACCTGGGTATCCATCAATGGTAAATCAGATAAAGAAAATGTAGTACATATACACCATGGAATACTATGCAGCCATAATAAAGAACAATATCATATCCTTTGCAGCAACATGGATGCAGCTGGAGACCATTATCCTAAGTGAATTGATGGGGGAACAGAAAACCAAATATTGCACGCTCTCACTCATAAGTGAAAGCTAAACACTGGGTACTCATGGACATAAAGATGGCAACAGTAGACACCAGGAACTAGCAGATGGGGGAGAGAATGAGAGGGGCAAAGCCTGCAAAACTAACTAATGGGGACTATACTCACTTCCTGGGTGACAGATTCAGTTATACCCCAAACCTTAGCATCACATAATATAATCATGTAACAAACCTGCACATGTACCCCTTAAACCTAAAATAAAAGCTAAAATTGTTTTTAAAAGAGTGGGGGATTAGGGAAGGTCAGGGTGGGCTGGCCACGCAGACAGTCCCAGCGTCTTTGCCCGCCAGCTATGGACACGCACCCCTGCAGGGCACTGAGCGGAGCTCTTCAAATCCCCGGCCTTGTCTGGCATTGCTGGGCCCCACTGGGCCACGCCGGCCAGAGCTCCACACACCCCTCCTAAGACAGTGACAGCATCAACCCCAAGCCTCTTCAGAGGATTGCCTGTAAACTGGAACCAGACATGCTTAGAATTTCAAAGGGGATCGTTAGCATTTTCCATACTGGCCTGGTTATTTACAATTCATTAAGAGAATTAACTTTGAGACTGGGTTCCTCTGATAATCCCCCCAAACGGAAACCGCAGGCGAGAGCGGCAGAAAGTGGGGAGGGGGGCGAGGGCCAGGAGGGCCTGGCGCTTGAATAAATCCAGGTCTTCCTGCATCCTCACACTTGCCTCATGAGGGAGGCCTCCCCAGCCTCCCTGTGACAGAGAGGGAAACTGAGGCTGGGAGAGGTTCTATCTATCTCTAAGCTGATGTGAGTGGGCTCACACAGAAGGCTGGGCAGCCAGTTAGTCCAGCTAGGCTAGCCTGGTGGACCGCTGCATGTACAGGGTTGACGTCGTGCTTCTCTTAAAGTTCTTTAGTTCTCATACACAGAAACTGCTGGAACTGTCAAGGCTCTAACCCACTCTATACCAAAGACAGTGTAAGCTCTACTGCCAAATGGGGGACGACCGGGTGAAATAGGATGAAGAAATCAGACCCTCCACACTATGGCAGCCCCACCTGTCACTCCTCAGAGAAAGGAAGTTCCAGTCTAACCGAAGCAGGGACCCTCCTGTGCTTCTGGGGCTCTCAAATATCTGCCATCAACACGCCTTCCAAATAGTAAGTTCACTAAACTATCACTCCAGGCTGCTGAGTTTCTGGAGACCTCATCTCCATTGCCTGAGGGCTGCATTCTCCTCCACCCTGCTGGCTTCCTGGTGTGAGGTATATATATATATGAGATAAGGTCTTGCTCTGTCACCCAGGCTGGAGCGCATGTGTGATCATGGCTCACTGCAGCCTTGACCTCCTGGGCTCAAGCAGTCTTGCTGTCTCAACCTCCTGAGTAGCTGGGAGCACAGGCATGCCCCACCACACCTGGCTAATTGTTTTATTTTTTGTAGAGATCATATCTCACTATCTTGCCCAGGCTGGTCTTGAACTCCTGGGCTGAAGCGATCCTCCCACCTTAGCCTCCTAAACTGTTGGAGTTATAGGAATGAACCACCTTGTCCAGCCCAGGGAGTGAAGCTTTAATGTGCAGATTCTCAAAAGCCTTGATGGGAACTTTGAGTTGTTTGAGAACTGGTATGTGTTTTATTCCTTACTATGTCCTGGCACTTAGTGCATAAACGTATGCAAAACTGCTTCATTAAAGGGATAGGTGGATGGAAAATCTAGAAATAATAGAGCAGAGAAAGGCGCAGTGACTCTGGGCAAGGAACACAGTTTAAACTATACCAAGAATACTAAGTTCTTGACATGCACACCATCACTTTAGCATCCCAAGACCGTGGCAGACATTACTAGTCAATCTAATTTCCCCTGAACCCGAATGCGGCCTCAGAATACCTCTTAACACCGTGCACCTAATCAGAATTAGCATGTGAGATGACTTATCATTCCTGGACTGGTTGACATTTTGAGGTTCATTGCAGCCATCTGCCTCTCCTAAAAAAATTGCAAGGTATTGTGAGATGCTTGATCTACAAAGCTTGTAACATTATTACTCAAATCACCAAACTGTCAAAGTAGCTACCTCTGAGTTTAGGCTAAGTCTCCAAAGTTCCTGATGGTGGCTCCTCATTGAGCTGAGTGTTCAGTTTTCCCAAAGAGCAAGCTCTTTCCACAGGCCTCGGAGTTTCTGTTTTGTGAAGTGATGGAGCACGAGATCTGGGAGGCCTCTCAACTGAGACGCTGTCAGCAAGTAGCAATTCCTCAAAGTGCTGCCCAGCCACTGAGCCCTGCAAGCACCTGACCCCCTCCAGGCCTTGGAGTCAAACTCCAGGAGAGGATGAGGACTGGAGCAGGAGCTGCCCCGTTTGGCCAAAGCCATTCCCCCAAGCCCTCCCTCTATGGTGACCAGAGAAAGGAAATCACAGACTTGGAGTCACATCACCAAATCCTCAGAAGGCCTGGGTTCCAGCCTCCCACCCACCCACCCATGACAGGATTCCTCCCTCCATAGCCTCCCTGACAAGAGGCTGTGCAGACCCAGGAGCACCCCTCCAGTGCCTGAGAGGTTGCCACCTTCATTCATTAAGAATGATGGTTATTTCATTGTTTCTTCCCTAAAAAAGAGGAATATTTATTTCTCCCTAGTGATCATAAACATATTGCCCATTTCATGAGAGGAAGCTCTTATCTGGTGTTTTTCCCAGCCAGGGATCTGCAAACTTTTTCTGTAAAGATCCAGATAGTAAATATTTTCCAGTTTTTCAAGTCAAGAGGCAAAATCAAGGACACTATGTAGGTATTTATATGAGAACCATTCAAAAATGAAAAAGCCAGCTGGGTATGGTGGCTCATGCCTATAATTCCAGCCCTTTTGGAGACCAAGATGGGAGGATCACTTGAGGCTCAGTTCGAGACCAGCCTGGGCAACATAACAAGACCCCACCTATACAAAAAAATAGAAAAATTAACTGGGCGTGGTAGCACATGCCAGTATTCCCAGGTATTTGGGAGACTGAGGCAGGAGGGTCACTTGGAATTTGAGACTGCAGTGAGCTGTGATTGTGCCACCGCACATTAGCCTGGGTGACAGAGTAAGACCGTGCCTCTATATAAATAAAGAATGATGTCAATGAGAAATCATTAGCAACCTGGGGAAAAAAAATTCGGGGTTGGAAAACAAGCAAGATAGCAAATGTGTCTTACTGTGTTTACACATAAATTTAAAATACATTAAAAGTGTAAAGGTGTTGGGGGGCAAAATTCAATTTAAAATATAGTTGAGTTCCAGTGATAAGGTTAGAGGTGAATATTTGTCTCTCCTCTTTCAGGGTTTCTGTAATGTCACTTGATTTTCATGATGCATCTAGTAGATTTTGGTGGTTTCAGCCATACTATTGGCCATGCCTCCTTCTTCTTCCTCTGGCAAAGGCATTCTGGTTTTCCTTTCCAAACCATCCCTCCCTATTCTCAATTCATGTAGTTTAGTGGAGCTAAGCCCACCTCCACTAGCTCCAGGGATGGGCACATGCTCTAAGTCCACCTGATTGGCACATTCCATTCCCCCTAGCTCTAGGGATTGATTTATGGGTGGATTTACTTCTGAGACTTCTTGAGCCATTAGGGAAGCGACGAAAGTTGTGATGACAAGTATCCAGAGCTACTAGCAGCTGTCTTATCACCAAAAGGGGAGAACCTGCCTGAAAATGGAGCTGGTCCAGAGGAAACTAGAGCAGAGAGATGAAGGGACCGAGGGAGAGAGAGAGAAAATGCTAATACAATTGAGCACCCGTATCCAGCCATCCCTGAAGTCCATCTTCCCCTGTAGTAACATAAACCAGTAATCTCCCTTTACTGCTTAGGTCAGCCTGAGTTGCAAATCTGTCACTCTCAACTAAGCTTTTACTAGAGCAGTGGGGAAAAAAGAAAAACAGCAAGCTTGACCTTCTGTCTTCTACTTTTAATCTTAGTTCTGAGTTGTAGGAAGAAAGGTACCTTCTTCTCCTTTCAGACATGTGAAGGTAACTGTCAGCTATCTGCCTGCTTTCCTCTGCCACTCTTCTGCCTCCACCACCACATACACAGGCACACACACACATGCATACAGACACATGCACACATATAATGCACACACATAATGCACACACACACAGTCTTCTCCAAGCAAAACTCCATAGCTCCCTCAACCATGAATCCAGACCCATCTTCAGCCCCTCCTCCCTCAGCAGCATCATTTTCAGGAAGTCTCTACTCAGACCTCCTGGACAAAAACTCCCTCCATGTGCGGAGAAGTCCTGAAGTATATCTGGTTAGGAACAGATAACTGAGGAAGGCAGGTCCCAACCGGGCCTCAGCCCTTTGCATTCAGTGTGTCCACATACAAAAGTGCAAGGAATCAGAGGCAGGCAACTTAGGAGGAAGCTCAGTGATAGGAGGGCGCAGACAGAGAGGCAAGGTCAGCAACACCACCCAGTGGGGGACGCCAGTTAATGGGAGGCAATTTTGAATTCAAATCCATTCTTTAAGACAGAGGTCACCAACTGGCAGCCTGCTTAGTGGACCAGCACACACTTACATTTCATTTGGCTTACACCGTGGTTTTAAATTATTTGAAACTGAAGAATGTCACATAAGAATCCAAACTTTCTTTTTTTAAGTTACTTAATTATTTTGAGACAGAGTCTCACTCTGTTGCCCAGGCTGGAGTGCAGTGGCATGATCTCGGCTCACTGTGACCTCCGCCTCCCAGGTTCAAGTGATTCTCCTGCCTCAGCCTCCCGAGTAGCTGAAATTATAGGCACCCGCCACCATGCCCAGCTAATTTTTTGTATTTTCAATAGAGACGGGGTTTCACCTTGTTAGCCAGGATGGTCTCAATCTCCTGACCTCGTGATCCGCCCGCCTCAGCTTCCCAAAGTGCTGGGATTACAGGCATGAGCCACCGTGCCTGGCCAAGAATCCAAACTTTCTAAGTCTCTTAGAAAGCTGGCACCACCAGGCCCATATCCCACAAGGTAACGACTGATTGGAGTGAGACATGGTAGCCCCTTTAAGAAAGGCCAGGACACTCCTGTCTCCACCCTGTTGTCTCCCCACACCCTGCCATCGCTGACATGTGCCAGCGAGCTTGTGCTGGCTGCTGTGTTTCCCATAGAAGAGAAAGACTCCTCTCTACCCCTGCCAATCAAATGGAAAAATAAACATCCATGTGTCCATGTGACTGCATGATCTTTCTTTCTTTCCTTTTTTGCTTTCTTGCTTTCTTGTTTTCTTCCTCCCTCCCTCCCTTCCTCCCTCCTTTCTTCCTTTCTTTCTCTTTTCTTTCTTTTCCTTTCTCTTTTCTTTCTTTTCCTTTCTTTCGTTCTTTCTTTCTTTTCTTTTCTTTTCTTTTCTTTTTTTTTGACAGTCTTTCTTTGTCATCCAGGCTGGAGTTCAGTGGAACGATCTTGGTTCACTGCAACCTCCACCTCCTGGGTTAAAGCGATTCTCCTGCCTCAGCCTCCTGAGTAGCTGGGATTACAGGTGCCCACGACCATGCCCAGTTGATTTTTGTATTTTTAGTAGAGACGGTGTTTCGCCATGTTGGCTAGGTAGGTCTCGAACTCCTGACCTCAAGTGATCCACCTGCCTCGGCCTCCCAAAGTGCTGGTATACAGGCATAAGCCACCAAACCAGGTCAGCTGCTTGATTTTTCTTACATTTAGCCTGCTTCATTCACTTCCGTTACTTCCCTGACCCCAGAAGTGATTGAAATAATTCTTACAAATTTCAAATATATTCAGAATTGATCAACAGTAATCATTGGCATAGCTCCATCAGATAAAATATTGAAATAATTCTGTGCTTCTTGGTTCATTACCACTGCCCTGAGACCCTGGGGGCCTCCCCCGGTGCCTAACCACAGTCTCTGGCACTTCCAGCCCTCTGCAGTGATGCAAGTCAGGGGATAACTTCCACGTGAATCCCTACCTTCCCACGGCGATGTGGCAGGTCAGGAGGTAAGGCCTGGCACTGCAGTTGGTAGCCCTTTCTGACTGGCCAGTGCCCCAACTGAACCACTTGTCCATGGTTTGCGTCTCACCCTTGAAAACACTCCACAGTTATCTTACTTTGAGTTCCCCTAGAGGCAGACTGTGAGACACAGATCTGGGTGCAGGTCATTTATTTTGGATGCGATCTCAGGAGGCAACAGTAAGAGAGTGAGGAAGTGAGGCCAGGAAGGGAAGGCAAGACAGGGGTGTCGATGAGCAAGTTACCAGGGCTGGACAGTGTGGAGCTTGAGCCTGCTGGGGACTTGTGGGAGATTGCATAGAGCACATCTCAGGGCTGTCCCACCTGAGAGGGGAGGAAGCTGAGAATTTATCCACCAGCTCCATTTGTCATTGGTAGAGAGCTGCTTCCAAGGACATTAACTCCCTGGCACTTCTGGCCTGGCCTGTGTTCAGCTGAGAAAGGCTGCCAGGCAGGTAGAGAAGTGCGAATGCTTACAGCAGGTAGCTGGTGGTGTGCACTGAACAATTCACTGAAGAAGCAGGCAGGTATGACAGAGTCTGCTGCAGCAGTAGAAATCAGTGATGACATGCATGGCAGGCAGAACTGCTTTCCAGGTGGCAGGGAATCCCCAGTCATGGAGGTTTACCAAAAGGAGACTGGCTGTGTTTTTTCCTGGATGACTTGTTTATATGAGATCCCACAATTCTCTGGCTCCTGGACTGCTTATTTGCAGAGATTTCAGGATTCTCCTGGCTGGAAAAAAAAAAAACCATGGAGAAACTTCAACATTCAACATTCTAGGAAAATTTGGCTCCACAAAGATACTATCGACTCATTGCCTGCTTCCTGCTAATCTAACCATTTTCAAATTCCCCTTCACAATTACTGCAATCAAGTTATTATCAATCATACTATCAATTGCTTGCCCCGCTCTAGGATGTAGGTTAAATATTCTTGTGTCAGTGGGATGCTGCATCCTAGATTTTCATTGAAATCTAATGACTTTCATCTTCAAAGAAACTGTTTGGAGCTAGCGCTCCATCCCCACCCCTGCTGGTTTAATTACGGCACTTCATACATTTCGCATTCTGAAGATAAACACCCTGTTCAGCATTTATCCCAGGGAGATGCTTTTCAAGGGGTAATGTTCCTAAAGTGCCCACTCCAGCGAGAGGATGGCTCATCACCTCAACCTTATGCATGTGTACTGGCTTCTGGCGAAATGCAGCCAGGAGGCTTCAGCATCCTCCCAGCTGGTGCCTCCCTGTGCTGGGACCTGGGCCCGTGCTCCAAACAGCCACAGAGAGAGTCTTGGTGATCGAGGCTGGAAATAATACCAGATCATTGAGTGGGCACTTCTGGAAAGCAGAGCATTTGGGTTTTTTCCAAAGCATTCTTATACGTTTAATGTGTGCTTCCTCAATTTTCCCACCATTTATTGAACATTCATTTAACAGGTATCACACCACCACCAAGTCATCAAGACCTGGAGAAGGTGGGAGGAATTTAGGAAAGACAGTGCAAGACGGAGAAGATGGGTACCATTGGTGGTCCTGAGGTCAATGGGGCAATGGGTGTTGTAGCTCATCCTGCCACCTCCCTTCTTCTAAGTGTCCCCTCAGAAAGAGAGGCCCATGGGAACTATGAATGCCTGTCATGTGCCAGGTACCATAGGCACAGCAGTAGACAATGCAGGTATCCTTCAAAGCATCCTGTCCACACAAAAGTCACATTTCCAAGGAGCAGGACCACACACACACACGGAAATATAAAACAATCACTAATTAGGATCAGATCCATGAAAGGGAAAATAGAACCCCACAGTGAAGAAATATAGAAGGGAAGGTGTTTAGGAGAGTTGAGTAGAGAAAGTGTAACAATTTAGGTCTTCTGAGAAGCAGATGTCAAGACAGGAGTGGATGTGCAAGAGATTGTTAGGCAGAATGCCGATGAAGGATAAAAGGTGAAGGAACAAGACAAGACGGGGAGAGCCTTCAGGTTGAAATGCATATCTGACACCTGGGAAAGGAGAGAGAGAAGGAGGGATTGAGTAGGGAGAGTCTCAGATACAGTGGAGCTCTGAGAAAGACTCAGTCAGGTTCATGAGGAGTTCTGGGAAAGACTCGGTCAGATTCAGTGGGTAGTACCTGAACAAAGCAGATGCACATCAGGCAGGAATGGTCCAACCCTAGAACCCAAATGTTCTCTGTCACTAACAGCAACCTGGGGGAAATGTGGGCTTAACATGAATGTCATGGTGGATCCTAAGGTGTGGCTGCTAGGGGCTGCCATTCAGCTATGCTCCCCACACCAGGTCCTCTTGAGGGGAAAGCTGCATGGGGCATCTCTATGGCCTCCACAGTCCACCCCTTGCTTTTACAGGTCCATTTCTCCACACATGTTTGGGGAGCAATTCCTCCCTAATTCCCATGGGCCTCTCTTTCTGAGGGGACACTTAGAAGACGGAAGGTGGCAGGATGAGCTACAACCCCCATCACCCCATTGATCTCAGGACCACAAATGGCACTCACCTTCTCCTTCTTCCACTGTCCTTCCTAAATTCCTCCCACCTTCTCCAGGTCTTGATGACTCATTGGTGGTGTGATGCAACCCTTCATTGCTGAGGAGTCTGAGTCCTTGGTAATCATACATTTTGTTTTGTTGTTTTTTGTTTGTTTGCTGTTTGTTTGAGACAGAGTCTGGCTCTCTTGCCCAGGCTGGAGTGCAATGGCGTGATCTTGGCTCACTGCAACCTCTGCCTCCCAGGTTCAAGCCATCCTCCCACCTCAGCCTCCCAAGTAACTGGGATTACAGACGCATCCAAGTAACAAATCCCAAGTAACTGGGATTACAGGTGAACCATGCGTGGCTAATTTTTATATTTTTTGTAGAAACAGGGTTTTGCCATGTGGTCCAGGCTGGTCTTGAATTCCTCAGCTCAAGTGATCAGCCCACCTTGGCCTCTCAAAGTGCCGGGATTATAGGTGTGAGCCGCCACAACCAGACTTATCATGCATTTCTTACGTTGTGCTTTCTGCATGTGTTCCTTTACAGTTACAATGGGGAAAGGGAAAACCAAGTTCCACACATATTCCTCTTCATCCCCATTGTGTACTAGCAGCCCTATCCCTTCCTGATGATAGGATCGATTATCCCTGCCATGATGGTAACTCCTCTCTTACCTGCTAGCCCCCAGATACAAAGTATTTAAAGCACCCTGGTGGCAGTGGTAGTTTTGTAATTCAGTGGTACTCTTGCTGTGTCCCTGGCAAGAGTATATCCTCTTTGGGAACCAAAGTCTTTAATCCCAGCAGAGTCCACGGTTGGGAGGATGGAAAGCATAAAGTTCCCTGCAAGGTCAGTGGGAATAATGTTAAGGGATGCTTCCATTCCTTGGTTCCTGAGTCCATGTACTCTTCCTACCTGGAACCCAGGGATTTCTGATAGAATGCATATATTGCACTCTGAAAGAAGGCATCTGATGGGCTTGCCTCCAAGTTGGCACTTACTTGTGCATTTGGAAGGCCATTCTAGCATTATATGAGGCCAGCTCTTTCTGGATGATATGGTACATGATACAACCCATAGACCCTTACACCTCCTTCACTATAAAATGGGTTCCCTAGAAAGATGCTACATTGTGTGAGATTCCATGTCTGTGAATCAGGAATTCTACAAATCCCTGAATAGTTGTACCAGCTGAGACTCTGCAGGCAGAAAGGCAGAACTATACCTGTAATAGGTATCTATCCTATAAGGTTGAACCACTGGTCCTTCTAGACTAGAAGGGGCCCAATGTAGTCAACTTGTTACCAAGTGGCTTAGTGGTCTCCTTGAGGAATAGTGCCAGATCTAGAGGCTCAGTATTGGTCCATGGTGCTGGCAAGTTAGATATTCAGTGGCAGCAGTAGCTAAATTGTCTTTCCTTTCTGGAAATTCATAATTAGACCCATACTAACCTTTGTCTCAACAATCATGGCCATTCTATTCATTTGTCCATTCTGCCAGTTCTGGGGTGGCCAATGATGAAGGGTGGTTAAAATCAACTGGCTGATTCATTTTGTCTTCTTATTCAGTGCCTCTTCTGTGGTGGATAGTTTCTGGTCAGAGTTAATATGTGATAAAAAAAATCTTCAGAATTCACACCAACGTCCATATGTCCATCCACATGTCTCAACCACAGACATCCTTGTCTCCAATCCTTTCATCCTTTTCCTTCCAGGACTCTGATCAGTCAGCCAGGCTATTGGCCTCTGTCCAGGAATCTTTATATATTCTCAACTCAGGCCACTTCTCCTTGCTTTGAAAGATATTTTTTCTGGGTATAGAATTCTAAGTTGATATGTTTTTTTCTTTTGTTTTTTAAAAATTATTGCTCCACTGTCTTCCCACTTGCATTGTTTCCAACAAGAAATCTTCTGTCACCATTATCTTTATCTGTGTATACCATGACTCTTGTTTTCTCCCCTCTGTCTGCTTTAAAGATTTTCTTTTCATAGCCAGTTTTGAGTAGTTTGATTACAATCTGCCTTGTTACGGATTTCTTCATGTTTCTTGCTCTTCAATTTTGTGGAATTTCTTGAATCTGTGAGTTTATAGTTTTTATCAAATTTGGGAAATATTTTAGCCATTACTTTTTAAAATTTTTATCCATGCTTCTCTCTTCTCTCCTTTGAGTACTCTACGTATAACACGTCAAATAAAGTTGTCCCGCAGTTCACTGATGCTTTGTTTGTTTTTGTTCTTGTTGTCTTTCTTCTGTGTGTTTCAGCTCAGGTAGATTCTACTGCTGTCTTCAAGTCACTAATCTTTTCTTCTGCAGTATCTAATATAGCATTTACCTCATGCAATGTATTTTTTATCTCACATATTGTACTATGAGACCTGGAAGTTCAATTTGGATCATTTTTTCTATTGCATATCACTACTTAACTTTTAAAATATATACAATACTGACTACTAAATATTAACTAATGTCTACTAATTCTAACTTCTGTGTCAGTTTTGGTCAATTTTATTTGCCTGATTTTTCTCCTTATTATGGGAGATATTTTAATGCTTTTTTTCATGCCTAGTATTTTTTATTGAATGTGAAGTATTATGGATTTTACTTTGCTGTTTGCTGGATTTTTTAATTCTTAAAAGTATTCTTGAGCTTTGTTTTGGATACAGTTCAGTTACGCAGAAACAGTTTGATCCTTCTGGGTCTTGCTTTTAAGATTCATTAGGCAGAACCAGAACAATGTCCAATCTGCAGTGAATTATTCTACACTACTGAGTCAAGACCGTTCTGTGTATTCTACCCAATGCCTCATGAATTTTTAGATTTTCCCTTATGGCTAATGGAAACAAGCACTATTTCCAGCCCTCAGTGAGTATGGAGTGCTATTCCTTATAATCCTTTTGGAGGGTTCTATCCCTAGCCCTGGTCAGTTTCCTCACACATAGGTATTTATCAGTTCTTTTCTGAATACTTGAAGGAATCCTTCTGTAGACCTCTAGAGTTATCCATCTGTGCAGCATTCTCTTCTCCAGTGTACCATCCTACAAACTCTAACTACCTTTTTCTCTCCCAACTTTTAACTCTGCCTTCTGAACACGAGAGTCTACCTGAGTTTCCCCTTTCTAGGCCATAATCTAGAAAATCTCTCACGGTAATAAGATGGGGCACTCATAGGGCTCCCTTCATTTGATTCCCATTTCTGAAAGGTTATTCCTCTTCATTGCCTAAATTTTCCTGTCTTGAAAACTAATGTTTCACATATTTTGTGTATTTTTGGTTGTTTCAGGAACAAGAGCAAATCTGAAACTTGCTACTCCATCTTAGCTGAAAACAGAAGTTCTCCACCTCTGTTCCTCCATATTTGCCTTCTGTTTGTAAATGTTAGGCAGCAGTCTTATTGGCTGCCTGAATATTTTGCCTTTAAAGACACCAGGCTCGTTATCCATGCTCTCAGTTCAAGCCACCATCGCAGCCCTTCTGACCTTGCCAGTCTTTGTGATAATTGCAGTCCTCTGGCTTCTGCTATATTAGGAAGTCATTATCTTCCTAATGGTCCAGTTCTGCATCTGCCTCTCCTATCAGCAGCCTTAATCTGCAGAGGAGAGCCAACAATGAGTTACTTGGGAGGCTGGTGTGCTTCTCACCAGTGCACTCCTGATGTTATTGGTGAATGGTGTGTCCTCTTGGTCCTCTAATGGAACATATCCTCTATGGACCTTCTGGCCTCATATACTGCATGTCCCTTTCCCTCAGGTTTTTTCCTCCTGCCGGAGAAACTCAGCTATTTCTACTTCATCTCAGTATGGGCCATTGCCTTCTCTAGGCTTCTAGAAGCTTCTTTAGCAGTGAGTTTGTCCCATTTCCTCAGGCCTTTGCAAGGCTATTAAATCTTAGTTCCAAGAAAGTGATGTCAATTCAATGAATTCTTATTTGTTCAGTTATATGTTCTGGATCTTTTCATCAAACACTCCAGAAATCCTATCCCAGAGGTACTCTCTTGCCTCCTGACGGTACATACTTGCTCATTCATGCAACTCCCTCAGAAGACCTCTTTCTCCTCTTGTCAGGTTAGCATGCTCACAGTAGGTTTATACTGGCCTGGTATTCATATATTAATATAGAAATTGAAGCATGCCATACCTAATAAAGGTGCACAAATCCTGAGTGTATTGATGGATTAATTTGCATGAAGTAAACACACCCAGACATCCATCACCCAGGTCAAGAAATGAAACATGGTCAGCGCTCCAGAAGCTCACCTTGTGGTACCTTCCAGTCAATGCCTCCCTTCTAAAGATAAGCATGAGCCTGACTTTTGCATCACAGGTAAATTTTGTTTGACTGTGAACTCTTTACAAGTGGAATCATGCAGTATGTATGCCTTTGTGTCTGGCTTCTTTGCCTCAACCATGTTTGTGAGTTTCATCCATGTTTTCACATGAGGTTGTAGTTCATGCATTCTCATTGCTGAGTAGTAACCCACTATATGATTTTATCACAATATAATAATCTTTTTTACTGTTTATGGGCATTGATTTTTTTTCCAGTTTTGGGATATCACCAATAGCACTGCTATAAGCACTCTTGTATGTGTCTGTTGGTAAACATAGGAGCACATTTCTGTTGGGTGCATATGAAGGAGTAGAATTGTGGGGTCTCTGGGTAGGTGTATGTGCATCAACTATATTTTGAAACAAGATGGTGAGTGGGACTTTTCTCTCTAAGTCCCTGATCTAAGTTTGTCATAAGATAAGTGATAAGTGCCCTATATTCTATAGAGGAGCTGGAGGACACACCCCCTCAGACTTCTTAAGAGGTATCCTAACAGGTCACCCACTAAGACATAAGAGTATCCCCATCACCCACTCCAATCTATATAAGGAGAAGAGTAAATGTTTGAGAGAAGTATTGGGAAGTAGTCAGCTTTGAGAGTTGTCATCCTGGGCAGAGAGCACTGTGACTCAGGAAGAGGGACAGAAAGGGACAAGGCATGGAAGGCACAGCAGCCACCAAGCATGGGAGGTTGCTCAAGAGATTGGCTTCAGGGACCAGCCTGACACCCATGGCTGGTGGCTTGCTGAGCTGTGGAGTCTGGGAGCCCCATTCCACTCTCAACTGGGATAGGATGAGATGAGATAAGAACCGTCCTGGGAGTGTATACTTAGGAGCTTAAGGACACATGTCTTAGGCTGGGTTCCCCCTGGAATCAGACCCCATGCTAAAGACTCAAGCACAGCAGTTTGATAAATATTCCAGGAAGTACTGAGAGGGAAGTAGGAAAATGAGAGAGGGATGGAAAGGAAGCCAGTACAGTGTGCATTAATGAGCAGGGACCACTGTGGGCAACTGGAGCTCAAACCCATTGATGACTATCATGCACACACCGTGACCCAAATAAAGGCAAGGAAGCTGGGGTATTTGTCCACCAACTCCTATTCCCAGGCATGTCAGCTCCCCTGGTACATTGAGCAGAGCCCACAGGAACAAAGTCACAGGTGCTAACCACGACTTTCACCCCATGGAATATGACAGCAAGGAGAAGTGCATGCCTGCTACAGCATATATGTACAGAGATTCACACCCGCTCCTTACCTGGAGAAACTCTGGAAGTGGGGGTCACGCTGGGGCAGCCCTCTGTGGAAAAGTGAGGAGAGAGGCAGCAGCAGGTACCCTATATCACCTCAATTTGCTGTAGCAAGACTGCACGAGTTTCCTGTGGACCAAATACAGGCCACGGGAGGTAGCTAGGCTCAAGATGTCTTGAAGGCATCTTGTCTGTTAGTTGTAGGGTTTCCTGCAAGAAAGGAGAGCAAGAGGAAGGTCCCATGAGGTCAGCCAGAGAACAGGCAACCCACACCCAGAAATAGTGTCACACAGAGATCCTTCCTGAGAAAACCATGATGCCCCATGAAAGCCAACAGAAGGTGCCACTCCCTGATAAAATTGATGCCTTGTAACGGCCCATCCAGGATGACATCTGTCCTCTCACCTCAGGGCTCACACACAGGGGATAGAACACCCACAGCAGCAGATAAGAGGGCAAGGAGGGAGGAACATGCTAGACAGTCCCAGTTCCCCAACCTCCCCTCCTCCAGGATTCCAGCTCAGGTCAGGCTGAGACAAGAGGAGGGAGGAAGACTGGAATAGCCTGCAAGACTGGATTTGATAGAAACTGGGCAGGACATTTTAATACCTGAAAATGAGTCAATTACAGAAGTTAACAGGAAAGCTAACCCATCCATCTGAGATATTGACAAGGGAGGAGCAGACAAGACAGTTTGAAGGCAGTAGTGTGTGAAGACTGTTTCATAAATGGCTAACATCTCTGTCCTGCTTCTCCCTCCTATGTCTGAAATGCCCCTGCCCTCAGCCCACCACAGCAGAATCCTTTCTCTCCCTTAGACACAGGGTTTTCAGCCAAGCATCATCATCATCCCTCCAACCATTGCAGTAACGTGTTCCTGTGTTCCCAACGGGGTGGGCCTGGCCTTCCCACGGTAGGCACATCTCTCAGGCATTACCAATCACAGGGCTCCATCCCATCAAAGCTAGGAAGAAAAAGATGCTCGCAGGATGTCCTGTGTTTTCTTAGAGTCTGTATTCATCTACTGGGCATCTACTCACTGGGTCAATTGTATTAACAATATTTCCTTCTTTTCTGTAGTATTGATGCTCTGACATTTGTGGTCTCTCTAACTGGGGAGAAACTGCCTCTCCCAGGACTAGCTGATTCCTAGAGATAATAAACAACTCAACCTGACTACACACCTTTCATATGCAAACCAACCAACCCTGAGTTCATACCACCAAACACCTCCTTTATTCAACTCTCACGCCGCAAGGCAATATTTGCCCTGCCCCACATCAACCCAAGCTCAAGTACCAGACCACTAGGCACAAGTCCCTATGCCCCAAAGCCTGCCAGAATTATTCAGAATAGCTAATTCCAAACTAACTACCCTACACACCCATAGCCAATGCCTTGCCTTGCCTGAGGAAACCCTAATCAAGGCTCAGGCAGAGGCTTTCCCCTCACTCCCTCTGCCTCCTGACCAAAGCTGATGCTTCTCTCTGTGGCCTAGTGTGCTGTGGTATGACCCTCCTCTCATGAGCTGTTCAGTAATAAAGGTCTTATTTCAATGTCATTGACCCCTTTGTGTCATCCCATGGCCACCTCTGTATATTAAAATCCTGCAGGTACACTTTGAGACACAGGATACAAGGGCCTTGAAAACTGGCGCTGTCAGGGGCATCTTTACAGCCCCATGTAGAGAGCTGCTAAATAACCACCCCAACCCAGGGGAGGCAGAGCTGAGAAATGAACACACGGCCACAGTGTGGACCACACTTTTGTAGCACCTGGGTTCATAGGCTTCACCCTGAGCGTTCTGTTTATATAAGCCACAAACAAAACAAAACAAAAGGTTTTTTTTTTTCTGTTTTTTTTTTTCTTAACTTTCCTTTAACCAGGTCAAGATGCACTTTCTAATCTTTGTAGCTAAACGTTCTGGCTAACGTACTCTCTTCCCAAATCCCTGATTAAGTCTCACCTCCTCCAGGGAGCCATCCCAGGTTACCCCAACGTCCCAGTCTCTCCCTCCTCACAATGCCAACTGCTCCTAGGATCTTGTAACATCTTCTATTACTCTCTCACATGCCATCTCATACTATTCTCTAACCGTCCCATGATTTCCCTGTACTCCCAGTTTCTAGAGAGCAGGGGTGCTCTTTAGGTCTCTTCCTGGGAATGCTCTTATGCCTCTAATTAATTTGGGAGCCTCCCAGAGGTACCTATCTGTGATCAAATCATCAATGGGCTAACAGCAGGTGATCTTCCTGCCCCCCCACCTTATCCCTAGATGCCCACACATGGCCTCACTGGAGAGGCTATGTATAAACCCAGCTGCAATTTCCCTGCATCTTGTCCTAAAATTCGAAGACATCACAATTTCCCCTTGACTTCCCCTGAAAACTCAAGAACCACATCACTTCTCAAGGCTTACCTGGCCTGGCTCACCAGCCAGTGGAAAAGCCCAAATGGGCTAACGCTAATGTAAACCCTTGTGGGTACCTAGTTCAGCTTTGGTTTATCTCACCTTCCCCAACTGGTTAATTATGGGGAGAGGAAGAGAGTAATGACATCACTTCCCAGCCTCTATGGTCTGGTCCATTCATGGAGAGGACACAGCACTTTGGGGGTCACAGTATTCTGAGTTCAAGTCCTGGCTCTACCACTGCCTGACTGTATGTTTTCGGGCAAGTCTCGTCCCTCTCTCCAATCTTTGGGAACTTTTGATCTGAAATAAGGTCATTAATAATCCAGTCAGTGAACTGGGCGCAGTGGCTTACGCCTGTAATCCCAGCACTTTGGGAGGCTGAGGCGAGCGGATCACCTGAGGTCAGGAGTTCGAGACCAGCCTGGTCAACATGGTGAAACCCTGTCTCTACTAAAAATACAAAACATTAGCCAGGCATGGTGGTGGATGCCTATAATCCCAGCTACTCAGGAGGCTGAGGCAGGAGAATCCCTTGAACCCAGGAGGCGGAGGTTGCGGTGAGCCAAGACCATGCCATTACACTCCAGTCTGAGCAACAGAGAGACTCTGTCTCAGAAAAAAGAATGAATGAAAGAAAGAAAGGAAGAAAGAAAGAAAGAAAGAGAGAAAGAGAGAAACAGAAAGAGAGAGAAAGAGAAAGAAAGAAAGAAGGAAGAAAGAATGAAAGATGAAAGAAAGAAGAAAGAAAGAAAGAAAAGAAAGAAAGAAAGAAAGAAAGAAAGAAAGAAAGAAAGAAAGAAAGAAAGAAAGAAAGAAAGAAAGAAAGAAAGAAAGAAAGAAGGAAGGAAGGAAAGAAAGAAAGAAAGAAAGGCAGACGAGAGTAAAGAAGCCAGTATGTTCATGTATATTTTGTCTTAACATAAAGCTAGAAGGGATATTTAAGTGAAAATTGCAAAAGTAAGACAATCTTAAAAAAAGTATCAACAAAATAATTAGAGTGGATGCATGGGCAGATATAGCAACAACAACAATAATAATAAAGGTAATTGGTGATAAGGGCAAGAAGCCAAATCTATTTCCTAAAAATGAAAAGCAATGTTCATAATAAAAGTTTGGAAAGAATAATATCAAGCAAAACCATATTTCATTTTAATGTGTAAAGTACTTTCTCATCTATGATCTACTGGGCTAATCTCATGCGGTGAATGTTCCTGCTCTCCATTTTAACAAACTAATTAAAACTGAGGTTCAGAAAGACTATGAGGCTTGTCCTTGGTCGTGTCAAGGCAAAGCCAGGGTTATATATCAGACTGGTCTGGACACTACTTAGAAAAAAGAAAAATCTCCGCACCTGATTCTGGGAGAATCATTCTAGGAAGAGTGCGGTTCGGGCCAGATTCTTGTCCCAGCACCTTCTATCCTGAAGACACACCCCAAAGGTAGTTGGGATCATCCCCTTGGGCAGCAAGGGGCACGTTCACCCAGATCCCCAACTAAAACGTCTCTGCCTCATGAGTTTAAATGATTAGCTGCTTCCAACCTAATCCCCTCTTCTCCACCCATCCCTTCCTCCCCGACTCTGGGGCGCTGACACTCCACTGGAGTGGCAACTCTTTTGAGGACGCTAAAAATTGCTTTATTTTTCACCACTAATTTGCCAACAAGCTCAGTCGTCCATCCAGTTGGCCCGAAATGAAATTCTATAATTATACAAAAGCCTGGGTCAGCGACCTTCTGATTGCAATATCTTGTCTCTTTTGTCCCTTCCTTCCACCACCTCACCCAAGGGACGAAATTGCTTCGGCTCCTCCGGCAGCCTCCGGAATGAGGTGGTATTGGAAACTAGTGAGGCGTGGCCCTGCGGAGGTGTTCATAGCTTTGCAATAATTTACCCATTTTCATTTGTTTGATTTCATTAACACCTGGGTCTCAGGGGAGAGCCCAGTTGGGAAGGAGGGAAAAAACAAGTGATTTCAGTTGAAATCGAGTGGTTGTCACTGCCTTGTCTTGCAATACCAAGGGAGTGTGGAATGCCAAGGGTGTAGTGGGGTCTGAGCAGGGTGATGAAGGAGGCCTCTCCATACAGGCAGCTTCTGCTAAAAAGTCTTGCCTTTCACAATCCTCAGTCCTCAAGGGTCCCATCTCTCAAACTCACCCCATTGACACAAGGGTATGCCCTACACCAGTGTCCCTTTCTCAACAAGCCAGCCTTACTGACCCATTGGGCCAAGGTTACCGGGGTGGCTGCATTCAGACAGCATGGCTCAGTGTAAGGGCATGGATGCCCATAACTAGGATCCAATCTGACTCCACCTCCTGCTTGCCTGGTAGCCTCGAACATGGAGCTTCAACTCCAGGAGCCTCAGTTTCTCTCATAAATAAAGTAGAGATGACAGCACCTACCTCATAAAGTTGCTGCAAGGATTAGCTGAGATAATGAATGGGGAAGAGTCCTGAATGCTGTGTCTGACACATTGTGAGTGCTCAGTGGAGAAAGAACAATAGTAATAGTTGCCATCTTTATGATTTTCTCTTCTTTTTCATCTTTGCTATCACCATCATCA
This sequence comes from Papio anubis, assembly GCF_008728515.1. Lineage (NCBI taxonomy): Eukaryota > Metazoa > Chordata > Mammalia > Primates > Cercopithecidae > Papio > Papio anubis. The sequence continues at coordinate 38,960,616 of NC_044993.1, forward strand.
TCATTATCATCATCATCATCACCATCATCGATCATCACTCCCCACCTGGCCATCTCAGCCTTCACAGGCTCTCAGCAGACAGAACCCAGTCTCAGAGGGAAGGCTGAAATGCTCACTGGCAGTGAGCAAAGTCCCCGGGCCCAGCTTCCTCCAGAGAGAGACTTTGATCCAGTATAAGTCACACTACCGACCGGCATGGCACACCCTTGCTCAAAGGCATAAGAACTCTAGTGACTTTGTGATGTCCAAGTGACGGGGAAGGACACTCCATTGGCTAACAGCATCTGATGGTGAGACAGTCCCTTGTGGCCAGTCTGGATCTGTTTATTCTCCCCGTTCCCTAGAGCATCCCAGCCTTCCCCAGGGCTGGGAAGCAAAAGCCATTGCCATTTTAGCCCATGGAAATAGCAGACAGTTGGAAACATCACTTTGGGGTGCAAGGGTCTTCCAGAGGCCCCTTGAATCAGCAACAAGGGGCCTTAGAGTCTGTTTCCATCCTCACAAGAGGTTGATCTGCCTGTAAAGGCAAGTCCTTCTGTTGCCAGTAACAAGAATGTGCTGATGACAACAGCTGGCATTTATTGAGCACTTACTGTGTGCAATGTTCTAGGCACTGTCCATGTGTTAACTCACTTCACCCTTATGAGTGACTGCCGTGTTTGTCCCCATTCTATTGCTGAGACAGCTCAGGCAACAGGAAGTTAAGGCCCTTGGTCTGACAACCAAGAGTGGTCGAGCAAAGACTCAATCTGATCTGCCTGACCCTAAAGTCCACGTCTTCCAGCTTTTGGACAGCTCCGGCCATTACAAAATCCTTCAGTAATTGGAATTAAAATCTTCTTCCTGGAACTTGTGCCCCTTGGTCATGGTTCTGCATTTAGGATTCTCTCTGCAGAACTCAACCCCCTCCAGTGAGACAGCCATGTCCAGGGATGCCTTCAGCTCCCAGTGCCCCCACCCAGCTCCTCAACTCCAGACTGCAAATGCCATTAACCGTAGCTCATGGGCCATGAGGTAAAGAGCTCCCTTGCCCAGCCATTCTCCTCTGGACCACCCTTTAAACAGAAGCCTCAGAACAAGCTCTGATGGCAGCAAAGGGAGGGGAACATCATCTCTACCCTTCCAGATGCCCAGCCTCTCATCGGGAATTCTTGACTACACAGTTCTGAAATTTCCCCATGCTCCAGAATCCTCTAGGTCACTGGGCACACGTGCAGATTTCTGGGCTCCACACGCAGACATTTAGCATTAGAAGGATCTGGTGAAGCCCATAAACCTGCATATGTTAAAAATAAAACAAACAAAAAAAAAAACACCACAGGGAATTCCTAAGTGGAGAGGGTGCGAGTGGGGAATGGGGGAGGTGCACCTTAATTATGCCTTGAGAAACCCCGCCTGAGGCCTCAGCACCTCCTTGTCCAGCCATCCGCACGAAAGGGTCAACTCAAGTGCCTGAGTGTCCTCTCTGCACCCTGAGAGGCCGATATCCCCAGCCATGCCCTGACTCCAGCCTCCTGCGTGGCAGCTGAGGTCCCCCACCCGGGACCATCACAAGCCCATTAGAAAGCCCCAGGCTCTGAATGCAGTCAGATTTCTACAGCAAAACCACATTCCTTCGGCCTAAGATTCCTTCTTTCTGTTTCTCTAAAGTAATAACCGGTCTCAGCCAGCGCCAGAGAAAGGCAGTCTCCCAATAGCTGAAAACATCTGAAACTGGTGATCAGCAGCTTCTTGGTAAGATCCAGGAGTTAGGCAAGTGGACTCAAGCATGCGTGCTAAGAGGCAAAATGGCAGCGTTTACTTGGTATATGACCTTCCAGGGATATTTGACTGGTAAAGGAAGAACGCCTCAAGTGAGCACACACACAACTTCAGTAAACACACTGCGCATGCTCCCATCCCAAGCGCTGGTAGGCTGCTGTGCATGCAGACAGCCCACCCCAAGGGAAGACAGGGGAGAAGCGACGCCCGACCCCGTAAGTATGCTCACATATAAGACCCCAAGTCAAAGGTCAAACAGGGCACTTGTCTTTCAAGTTGTCCATGGGGGCCCTCTTCCAAGTGTGCTTGTCTTCATTCTGTTCCTACTCTAAAGCTTTTTAATAAACTTTCATTCCTGCTCTAAAAACTTGCCTCGGTCTCTCCATCTGTCTTATGCCACTCGGTGGGATTGTTTCTTCTGAGGAGGCAAGAACTGAGGTTCTGCAGACCCGTAGGGATTCGCCGCGGGTAGCACTAACATCTCTCTATAGTTGGCTCCTTCTCCCCACGACCTCCCCCAGGGAGGCCTTCCCTGACCACCCTATCTGCAGTTAGCCCCTTCCAGACCCTCTCTGTCATATAATACTGCTGGATTTTTCTCCATTGCATGGAAATGTCTTAGGCACACATGAAGCCTGTGTCTCTTTCTCTGCCTCAGTTTCCACATCTGTAAAATAGGGAAAATGCTACCTGCTGGGCTGCTGGGATAATGAAATGAGTTAATACAGGTACAGCACTCAGAACAGTGCCTGGCACACAGTAAGCACCATGAAAGTGGTGGCTTTATTCTTTATATTAATATCATTGCCCTCAGTCTCTGGAGCAGCACCTCATACACAGTAGGCGCCCAATACGCATGTTTGAATAAATATACGAATGGATGGCTGAGCCACCATGCAGAGAACCTGAAAAGTCCCGCCCCGCCTGCTGCTGAAGACCCAGGCCACCCCCTTCTTATGGGCTGTAATTACCCAATAACAAGAAACCCAGCCCCTGGGGCTTCACGCACAGCACATTTTCCAAAGATGAAAAGCTCATTCGTTAATAACTACATAGCAATATCTAAAATTTTGGTTGCATTGTGAGGCCGGGTGGCTTCCCCATTCACCAATAATGACAGACCACTTAAAAAATAAATAACACATATAATTTAAGCAACTAAAACAAATGGCAGTGTTGGCTTTCCCTGGGAAAATATTTTCACTATTTCCTTGAGGCGTCCCCATGGGTGCCCTTGCCTCGGCCTCCCCTGCTGAGATGCTTTCTCAGCAGGTGGCCTGAGAGTGCAGCATGCAGAGCAGTGGCAGAAAGGAGGCCTCACCCACAGCCTCCCAGAGTTCCTTCCCAGAGAAGCCTGGGCTTGTGCTCTCCAGAGGAGGGAAGGGGGAAAACTGCCTTCTCCCTCCACACCCATATTCACTACCTTTCCCCACACTCTTTCCCCTGTGGGGAGAGTTTGTAAGCTCAAATCCCTATGGGGCAGACAGGCAATGTACATGAGCAAAGCAGGTGGATGTATGAGGCAATAGGGACGGGTGGGACTTGTGGCAAATTGAAGAGGAGACACCCCTCCCATAGGGAACAAGCCTCACCAGTGGTTGCTATGCAGGAATGCAGGCTCAGTTTTGCAAAATCTCCTGACATTTCAAAATAAGCCATCAATTTGAATTTAAAATGTCAGTCCCTTTAACAACCTCACGTGTCCCTCATTCTGGGTCCTGCTGCCTCTAATTTCATCTCTGACTTCTCTACCTTTCACTCACCCAGCTAAGGCCACACTGGCTTCTTTACTGTTCTTGGACCAAGACAGGCACATTTCCACCCCAGGACATTTGCACTGAATATTCCCTCTGCCTAGAACATTCTTCTCCCAGATAAACTCATAGGTCAGGAGGCCAGTATGCCTGGAATGCAGTAGGTGAGGAGGAATATAGCAGGAAAGAAGTCGGGGTGGAGCCTGGAACAGCCAGATTATAGGTGAGTGGTGGGGAGGTTATAAATTTGTAGGCCTGTTTTTGGTCATCACAAAGATTGGGGGTGTTAATGGCATTTAGTGGGTAGGGACCCACATGCTAGACCCCTTGTGATGTGTGGACAGCTCCTCACACAAAGAGTTATCCACCATATATCAAGGCAGGTAAAAAACCTAGATAGAATTTGGAGCCTGGAACCTAACTTGATTTCATATTTAACCCAAAGGAATGTGGGGTTATTTTTGGTTTTGTGTTCACGTTTTGCTCAATTTCATTAAACACTGAGCTTTCTGGGGCTGCTGCTTGTGTGTGGATCAAGAGGAGGTTATGCTCTGTTTTTCTGGGGGCTTTATCAGGAGTTGATCACCTTCACGGGGACCCCATCAGTGAAAGCCATGCCCTTCATGGAGTTTGAATCACTGAGTGGGTGCCAAACTGTATTTGTTGTGCCCCATTCTTAGAAAGTCTACTTGCAGAGGGGGTTTTGACACCTTCGTTGTGTTCTTCAGAAGAGTTGGGCTGGAATATTTACATGCTGAGATAACTATTATTTTAATATAAATTAGTTTCCTTTTAATTCTCCTCTAGAATACAGTTAGGGCATTATGTGGCTTACATGGATTTATTTAAATTGTGTCTATTGATAGGTGATATTGCCTATGAATTTCATTTCAGCATAGTGTAATGAGGGGCATGTCAATGTATTTGTTATTTTAAAAGGAAGAAGAAAAGGAGACCAGGCCTGATATGCCTGAGTTCCCAGATGTGGAATTTCGCAGGATACAGTCAGGGACTTGCCCTTTTCCTTGGCTAAGCCAGGAGCCCTGGCAGAAGATTCATCTGACCTGCACCTTTTAGATGCCACTCCAGGGGGCAAGCGTGAAGCAGCAGAAACTCCTTAGGAAACATTCAGCCATCCAAGAGAAACAGGAACAGAGCAGAGGAGGTGGTGAGAGTGCCTCTGAGACTTGCTGAGGGGTTGGATGTGGAACTTCTGAGAAAGAGGACACAGGGATAACTCCACGGTGTGGTTCCGAGTTACCGTGGAAGTCGGAAAGGAAGTGGACAACTTCTGAGATCAGGACATCTGAATCTTGATTTGGGTGCCTACCTGTGCCCAGCAAACAGAAAGAACCCAGTGGTAATGACAGGGGCAAACCCCCATTCCGCCTCCCCCAGCCCATCCCGCCCCACCAATTGCCGTCACCAGCAGGTGGCGCTATGGAGCAAGCCTGAGACCCGGAGTCAGAAAACCTGGATCCGAGTTCTGGCTCCCCCAATGAGCAGAGGGGAGCAAAGTGGGTACTGCAGAGAAATGATCCCCTTGTCACCAACAGCACCGCTGTCCATCTTCCATGCCTCCTTGTGTCCCCACAGGCTAGCCTCAAGAATGGCAGGGACTCTCAGACCAACTCTCAGCTCGATTTTCAATTTATTATCTATAACCAGCTCCTTTCCAAAGATACTTGAGGTGTCTTTCAAAAACACACACAAAGGAGTGAAAAAGGAAGGGAAGACAATTAAGAAGAGGAAACAGATAAATAATTCTAGAAAAAACGGAGCTGCCATGACTGGGCACCATGGCAACAAACAAGACAAAATGAGAAGGCCAGCTGTTGCTGCATAACAAATCTCCCCAACATCTAGAAGCTGAAAACATCATTTGTCACTCCTCACAAATCTCAGGCTGGGCTGCACAGTTCTGCTTGTCTGAGCCAGGGTTGGCTGATCTTGGTTGGGCTCATGTGTGCATCTGGAGACCAATGGCAGGCCGCTGGATGCTGGCTGCTCTGAGATGGCCTTAACTGGGACACCTTGGCTGGATTCTACATGGCCTCTCATGCAGCAGCAGGCCAGTGCAGGCTTGTTCACATGGTGATAGCAGGGGTCCGGGAAAGCAGAAGCTGTCAGGCCCCTTGGAAAGCCTCTTCCTCTAGGCTTAGAACTGGCACACCAGCACTGCTGCTATGTTGCACTGGCTGAAGCAAGCCACAAGGCCAGACCAGATTTTAGGGGCAGGCAATGGACTTCACTTCTTATTGGAAAGAGTGAAGGTTATTGCCATTTTTGCAACCTGCCACCATGATAAATTGTGGAGCTCTAATGATCAAAGAAGAATAAATATGGCAGTTTCTTGGAGCAAAATCATTCCCCTTGACCAACTCAGAGAAACGTTCCCAAGGGCAGACACCACATTGGCCTCATTTTTTTCATAACAGTGATCATCCATTGAGTATTTACTGTATGCCAGACCCTAGGCGTCCTCTACATTCATGTGCTTCCAAGAGCACAGGAGGCACAGCACAGCTCTTCATCATGAGTTTAGCTGGTACACAGATAAACAGTTATGATGTCGTCTTCTTTGTTTTTTCTTATTGTTTTGCATTTGTGATAAGTGATATCAATTTTCCTCTAACGCTAATAATATAAAAATTTCCTTTTGAAATAGATCAGTTCAAGTCTCTCGACATGGATTCATTCAAGGATATATTAATTAAATAAATAACGAGGGCGGGTGTGGTGCCTTATGTCTGTAATCCCAACAGTTTGGGAGGCCAAGATGGGGGGAGGATGGCTTGAGACCAGGAGTTTCAGGCCAGCCTAGGCAACATAACAAGACCTCATCTCTACATAAATAAAGAAGTCAGCCAGGTGTGGTAGTGTGCACCTATAGTACTAGAGGCTAAGGTGAGAGGATCCCTTGAGCCCAAGAGTTTGAGGATGTAGTGAAGTATGGATAACACCACTGCACTCCAGCCTGGGAAACAGAATGAGACCCTCCACCTCTAAAAATAAAATAAACGTAAGGGTACAGGTGGCATGTGGTCATAGCAAAACTCATGAGGGCGCAGACCACACACTGAAATCTGGAAAACACACTGAATTATCTCTGTTCATCCCTGAGAGATACGTATTGTTTTTCGTTTTGCAGATAGGGAAACTGAGGACAGACGGGGCCCCTAGAGGCACAGACTCAGGATCGTGCCAGATGTGCAGCTCTGTCTGAAAAAGCCCTGAGTGAACGTTCCCAGGTGGCTTGTAATAGGAAGCTTGGCACATGGCAGAGGCCCATAGTGGCATCTGTCACCTAATGAGACCCCCGGGGCTTCCAGGGTGCCCCCACCACTGCTACTTCTGGGCTTCTGAGGATAATGAGGATGGTAGGCTGGAGCCCTCACAAGGCACACTTTCAGAATCTGCATCAAATGGAATTTGAATCGGAAAGTCCCCTGGAGACCCAAGGGAGGCATCAGGCTGAAATCTCCAGTAGAGGTAGGTGGCAGGCATGGCGCATGTTAGCTGAAATCACTCTGCACCTGAGAGGCCACACACACACGGCGGCACTGAATAAATTAGGAGAAAATAGACGTGCTTCTTGGAAAGGGTAGTGGGAGGCCTCTGTGCTCCCAGCGCTGTTGTGAGTGCATTCTTTCCTCAGGTTCCAATGACAGCATGTCCCGTGGGGCCCATCCTGAAGCCAATGGGCTGGGTCCAGCGAGGGGCAGAGGAGGTCAGGAGGGAGGTGAGAAAGCTAGCAGAGTCCTTCCTTGCTGCACACCCCAAGCTCTGGGCCTCACAAGCATCCGAGCACTCGTTCAGGGTCCCTGTGAAACAGATCAACATTCTGAACTGAATTGTACCCCCCATACTTCATAGGTTGAAGTCCTAACCCTCAGGACCTCAGAAGGTGGCTGTATTTGGAGATAAGGCCTTTAAAGAAGTAATTCAGGTTAAATGAGGTCATTGGGGTGGGCCATAATCCAATCTGACAAGCGTCCTTAGAAGAAAAGGAGATTAGGACACAGACACTCAGACAGAGGGATGACCATGTGAGGTCACAGTGAGAAGACAGCCATCTGCAAGCCTAGGAAAGAAGGCTCAGAGGAAACCACCCCTGTTGATTCCTCCATCTCAGACTTCCAGCCTCCAGGACTCTGAGAACACGCATTTCTGTCCTAAGCCACCCAGGCTGTGGCATTTTGTTGTGGCAGCCCCTGCAGACCAACACAAGCAGTGAGCGCTCTTGGCGGCTGCTATGGTGTTTACATCACTTAGAAGTTCTTCTTGGTGTCTAGATCTTTCTCTCCTTCTCTTCTTTCTACATGCCCTAGCTGGGGGATCAAAGAAAACCCGTATTTCATGGGGCATTCATGCCAGAGCATGCTCCAAGCAGGAAGTGCCCTGTGAATATTTCCAAAGTGAAGGAGTACCCAGGGAGAGAGCTGGGGGTGCTGGGTGGGGCCAAGAGTAGGGTGGGAAGGTGATTTCTGCCTGAGGAGCAGGACACACAGCAGACCAGAGCCTTCCTCTATTCGTGCATTCACTTATTCATGTGTTCATTCACTTATTCATGTGTTCATTCATTCACTTGATGGATTAGCCCTGATCCCACCTTCAGGGAATTAGGGGAAGGCTGCTGTGTTCACCCTCCCAAGCCCACCCGTGGCTCTGTGGGCAAGGAGTGAAGCCAGAGGGTCAATAGCCTGGCTTTGAAGTGTGAACCTGCCTTTATCGGTTGTGTGGCACTGGTGAACCCTGAAACATCTGAAGCCCTAGTTTCCTCACCTGCCAGATGAGAATAATAATCAAATCTACCTTGTAGAGATTTTTGAGGACTAAATGAGATGACACAAGTAACCTGCTCAGAACAGAATGTGGCACATGGCCAGTACTCAAAAGTCAAGGTCACAGTTTATTGCTATTAATATTATTCCCATTCCCTGTCCTGAGAGATCCCAGCCTGTGCCCGATTTTCATAGGGTCTCATGCTCACTTCATCCCCCAGGGCCCTTGCTCAAGCTGTTTCCAACACCCCACTGCACCCCACTGCACCCCCAGTCCTCCTTGCCTGAGGCCAGCCTACTTCTCACCTCCTCCAGGATCACCACCTCCCATGCAGCCATGCTCCAACCTGCATTTGCAGTGCTGCCACTTAGCACTACTTGGGGTCCTCATCTCTACCCGGCACTGGGATGCTTTCTGGTCAGAACCTAAGCCCTCTGCTTTCTCATACCCTCCTCCAGCCTTACCTAGGTGCACTTCCTGGCTGTTCCATGGAATTTGTCCCAGAAATCAGCTCCAAACTTCATTCTCTAAAGCAGTGGCTCCCAACTGGGGCTGCTTTTGCCCCCTCGTCCCTGACTGAGGGGGCATTTGGCAATGTCTGGAGACGTTTTTGGTTGTTACAGAGTGGGGGTGGCAGGGGTGCTACTGTCATCTAGTGAGTAGAGGCCAAAGAGGCTGCTAACCTCCTACCATGAATAGGGTCTCCCACAGTAAACACCCACTCAGAATGTTCATAGTGCCCCAAGGTAGAGAAGCCCTGCTCTCAGGAGGCACCTGCTCTCCTTCAGAAAGGGTGAGCCCTGGGGTTCCGGGTAATTCGATTCTCAGGACAACGCACATCCTGGCTGGGAGGGCCTCTACGCGCGCGGCAGCCTCCAGCACCTGGAGCTGTCTGCCCCTGACGCGAAGCCCTCCCTCGCCCGCCCCTTGTCACAGCATCCGCGGATCCCTGCGGATTTGTATGAAGCAATTGACCTGTGACTAAGGCCAGCTGAGCTCGCCTTGTTCCCGCAGGGCGGGGACAATACCCCCATTAACTGGGAGGCAAGGTCCCGGCACAGCAGCGCAGAGCATAGATTGGGGAGGGGCGTGGAGGGGGGCGGGGAGAAAAAGGGCAGCTCCAGAGCCGTCCTAGGTGGGGGGCGGGAGTCCTTAGTACTAATGGTTATAATTAGCACAACATGAATATCAGCATCTCCTCCTAGATGCCTAGTACATGAGGGCTCATGCTTATTTACATCCCTGATAAGATGCCTCCACCTGCCAATCTCAGGGGTATAGTCCTTGTTCCCACTTAATATAAGAGGAAACTGACAGAAATCCCAGGCGATTTACCCAAGGTCACCCAGCTGGTAGATGGAGAAGTAGAGGCAGGAACTCGGATTATCTGAATTATGGTTTGTATTAAGCACTCATTCTGTGCCAGGCGCAGTGAAAGTACCAGATGGGGAGTTTGTAAACTGGGCAAAGGAGGGTCCCGGAACCTCAGAACCTGATGAAACCCCAGCCGGTCTACTCTGAGCGTCAGCCCCACCCACAGTGCAGAAGAGGCCCCTTTCTACCACCAGGCTCCGCCCCCAGAGCCATTGATTGGACTGTGCAGAAGGGGTGGGGCCCTCCAAGCCGAGATAAGCCAATCAGAATCTCTCTTCAAGGAACTGGAAATTAGAACAGTGTTTGGGCCAGATAGATGGTGGTGGGCAGGGGAGGAAAGGTCTTGAGGGAGCAGCACCCTTGTCTGATGGGTGCCCAAAGCCAGGGGCAGGTGGAGGTGAGAAAAGGACAAGCTCTGCAAACGTTGCAGAAGCGTTCTGTCTGTGGAGAAGGCATGGGACTTCCACGTGGAGAGCAGCTTACTCCTGCTGAGAACTTTGGGGAGACAGAGGAGAGCAACCATCTCAGACCTGAGCGGCTAAGGAGCTGGGTCCCCCTCTGTCACACTGTGCAGATCTGCTGGACTTTGCAGTAAGCAGCCTTCAGGTCTAAAGGTGAGTGCCCAGGGGATATGGGCGGGGCACTGATGGGGTGAGCTACACCAGATTTTTAGCCAGATCATTGGGAAAATGCTCATGCCATCTTCTGAGACACAACTTCCTGCTCAATTCCCTGCTAGGGCTTCCCAACACGTTTAGAATAAAATACCAGGAGATTATCCTGGTCTAGAAGGCCTTACAGGATCAGGCTCCAACTTTTGCACCAACCTAACACGCAGCTGTTCCTCTCTACATTCAAGCCTCTGCTCAAATGTCGCGTGATTAGTGAGTTCTTCACTGTATATCCTCCTTACGGTAGACCCCTCCTCTCATCTCTCTTCCTGTCCACCTCATCCTGCTATCTTGCTATATATCCTGCTATAATTGATAATATATATTTACTTGCTTATCTGATTTTGTTTGGCCTGTGCCTGGCATATGCTAGTTAATAAATACAGTATTGGTTAGGGAGGGAGCGAAGGTTCAGCTGCTTGGATTTAAATCTTGGCTCTGCCACGTATCAGCTGAATGACCTTGGAAGTCTTCACTCTCTGTGTCTCAGCTTCCTCGTCTGTAGGACAGGAATAAATAAGAAAGCAATGATAATAATATCTATCTCATGGCATTGTTGTGGGAATCAGGTGAAATCATGTATGTACAATGCCTGGCACATATTCGAGTGTTTAACAAATGCTAACTGTGTTTATCCTTGGACCCCAATTACCCCATCTGTGAAATGGGGTTCTTGTAAGAATTAAATGAAATAATGAATGTAAAGTGCTTTGCATGTAGTGCGCCCTCTATAAAAATTTGTGGTTATTTTTCATTAATACACACACACACACACACACACACACACACACACACTCTGTCCATAAAGGCTATCCAATACACACACACACACACACACTCTGTCCATAAAGGCTATCCATTTGTGCCTTCCCCAAGCAGAGTTCCTGTAAGGCAGAATTAGCATGGATCTAAGTAAAACCTTGGAATCAATGGTGAAGGAGGACAGCTCCAGCTTAGCAACTTCCACACTCATTGCTTCTGAGCTGATGCCAACACAGCTTTCCCTTCTTGTGCACTCTGGGAGCTTCCCCTTCCTGTGTACTCTGCAGCTCCTACTCTCCAATAGGCAGCCTGGCGTCCCTACAAAACGGTCCCACACAAGCATCGGAACCCCGGCTGCTCCCCCTCCAGAGCCCAGACCACCAGGCTGAGCAGCAACCGCGCCTCTGTGCAATGTTGCTCCTTATTAGGCATCATTAGGTACACAGTAATTATAATAATTATGTGCACTGCTTAGGCGACCATCCTCAGTAACAACCACTGCTATTCAGAAGTCATAATTGCTGCATCGAGACTTAAAATGAAGGCTAATTAGATGTCAGTTGCTACCCCCTCAACTCACAGCCTCCTACATAATCTCTATATCCAAAATGCCCCATGACCACCAGCTATCCTTGATTAATCTGCAGACCCCAAAACAAACAATTTGGTCCACAGGAGAGCGTGGATATGCCAGCGGGATTAAGAGGGAACATGTGGATGCTCGGAAGGGACTTGCAGGGTGTTGCATCATTTCAAAAGAAAAGAATTTGGGATCAGAGGTGGCTGAAAAACTCAGGCTGAGAGTCAAGAGATGGGGTCTAAGTTCTGGTTCTGTCAGGGTCTTGATGTGGTGTTGAACAGATCACCTTTTTCTCCATCTGCAAAGTTGGAGGAATGGACCAAGGGATGCGCTGCAGGGGCCACTTTGTAAAGTATCAAGTGATACTTTATAAGGCAGCAATAAACAAAACAGATGCAAGCAGAGCCTTTGATTAAGGCAAAACAAGAAGTCTGGAGACTCCCTGTCCTTATCCTATCTGCCAGCACCCTCTGAAATAACTCTGCAAAACCTTGGGTTTCCTGGGAGACAGATTGGAAACTGCTGGTGCCTGTGCTCTCTGAAGCACTGGTTCTCAAAGTTGGCCCCACATTGGAATCACCTGGGCAGATTTTAAAACGGCTGATGACCAGGTTTCACTCCAGAAGTTGTTTTCTTTGGTCTGGGCTGTGACCTGGTCATCAGGGTTTTTTAAATTCTTCCTGATGATTCAAAAACGCAGCCAGGCTTGAGAAGCCCTGCTCTACATGCCCTGACACCTGAACATTGAAAGTATTTATGATTCTGCTCGGCCTAGTACAAGGCTTCCCCTCTCTGGGCCTCAGTTTCCCCATTTTCTAAAATGAAAGCATATACACAGTGGCCTCTAAGGACCTCTGGTTTTAAGTTTCCTTCAAACTGGGATTAATCTAGAGCTTGGCACCCTGAGAGTGCTGAAGTGTGAGGGAAGCCAAGGCAGTTTGGGTCCACTTTTCTCTTCCAAATAATATATTTGTGTTTACTCCTATATGTGCAGGCCTGTCCTCAATGCTGCAGAATAAAAATCACAAGAAGTCAGCTAAACGCTCTTTGCCCTAAGGAACTAACAGGGAATTGTATGTTGGAAATGAAAGGATTAAATAGCAACACACACACGGGCTCATCAAAGCCACCTACAGAAATGCTTTAAGGACTGGAGACAATACACAGAAGCTGTTATCAAGGTTCCTGGCCCACGAAAAATTCCCAGTAAATGACAATTTTTGTTATCGTTGTACACAAATCCAGCATTCTCTTGGGTATGCTGGGTAAAACACTGTCTTATGTATTCTGTAATAGCAGCACAAATGAACTAAGACACCTTCCTAGCCTATAAATGCCCCAGAAAGCTTCTAATGCTGTTCAGCACAAGGGTACAAATGAGCTTCTCTTACCATGAAGCCTCATCTTTCAAATGCTGCCACTACTTGCATGAGCTACAGACAAGCTCTGCAGGGCCAGGAAGAAAAATAGCAGATAATTCCTAGACAGCACCTACTATGTGCTAGACCCTGTTCTAAGCATCACATATGTATTATCTCATTTAGCTTTCAGTATGACCCCATCAGTTGGGTACTACTATTATCCTCATTTTGCAAGTGATTAAACTGAGTCATGGGGAAATTAGGCAAGTTGTCCTGTTCACATAGCTGGAAAGTGGTAGGAAGCACATTGTAGAAGACTTTTCCCTTTCCCAAGTTCTTCCCTTGGGCATTTCACCAGCCTGAATGACTCCAGGTTTTCAAGGCAGGGCATTAGAGTATGGGGGGTATGTGTTAATATGGGACCCTGAAGTTTCTGTTGGGACACACTCCCTGAAGATCCTTGACCAATAGATGTGCTATGGATATACACAGTGAGCCTCTGCAAGCCTAGTTGAGAGCTGCTGCTGAAGGCTGAGAGCTGAATGGTGATATCAGAGGCTACAAAGTGTAGGGGGTTCTGGCCTAGCCAGAATGAAGAAACCCTCGCTGAACACCTCAGTCATTCAGCTGAGCAATCAGAAAGTCTATGCATAAAAGGTAAGGACCACATCCTAGAGTAAGAACCATGTCCTAACACTAAGGACAAAACCTAAATCGATGTACTCTAACAAAAAATAAAATGCAGCTCAATAAAATCAAAAGACTCTACCAGTAAATTAACTGCCTTCCATAATAAAATCAACATCATTTAAAGGATAACAACAAAATTCAGAATATCCAGAACACAATAAAAATTACTACACATGCAAAAAAGTAGGCAAAAGTGACCCAAAATCAACAAAAAAAAGACAACTTTGAGAGGTTCAGAAGTTGGAATTAACATCCAAGGACTTGAAAACAGCTATTATAAATACGTTTAACAATTTAAATGAAAACGTGGACATGATGAATGACAAATAAGGACTCAAATACAAACTGCAAAAGAACCAAATGAAATTCTAGAACTAAGAAACATAATATAATGAAATGAAATATTCACTAAAATTAGTGAATATTTAGAATCATATTAGATATTGTAGAAAAAGTCAATGAACTTGAGGCTACATCAGTGAAAATATCCAATTTGAAGAACAGAAAGAAAACACTTAAAAAATTAACAGAGCCTTATCAACTGGGATAATATTAAGTAGTTTACTGAATAGTTAGACACATGCTATTGGAGTCCCAGAGTGATGAGAAAGAATAGGACAGGAAAAATGGTTGAAGGATTATTTCCCAAATTTCATGAAAAGCATCTGCTGAAAGATCCAAGAACTCAGCAGACCCCAAGAGTAAATACAATGAATATTTTTAGAGGACATATTTTAAGATGGTGAATGAAAAAAAAAGAATATATATGTATATATATATATATTCAGAATTGTATATCTAGCAAAAATATTGCTCAAAATAAGGGTGAAATAGACATTTTCAGATAAACAAAAGCTGAGAGAATTCATTGTCAACAGACTTGCAACACACACACACACAAACACGCACACAAATGCTTTTAAACATAATTTAGGCTTGGGGGTAATTAAATCAGATGGAAATTCAGTTCTTGAGGAAAAAATAAAGAGCACTGGAAATAGTAAATAAGCGGCCAAGCATAAATGATTATCTTTTCCTCTCTTTAGTTTTGTAACAGACAACTGACTATTTAAAACAAAAATAATAGCACTGTTTTGTGGAATTATAACATATGTAGAAATAGTATATATGAAAACAGCAGGAAGAACAAGAAAGATAAATGGAATTGTAGTTTTATAGGGTTTCACTTAAATTTAAAGTGAATCATAGTTAAAATTTCACTTAAATCTTAAGTGAATTTATAGAGTATTAATTCTAATAGGCTATGATGAATACGATAGCTAAAAATAGAGAGCTAAAAAGAGAATAAACAAAATAAAATAAAATAGAATATAAAAGTGTGCTGTATGCCCAAAATGAAGCAGAAAGGGAAGACAGAAGGAAAAAATTAGTGAAATAGAAAACAAATATAAGATAATAGGTTTAAACCCAGTCATAGCAATAATTACTTTAAGTGTAAATGCTTTAAACACTGCAATTAAAAGACAGCTGTTGTCACTCTGAATCAGACAAACAAGACCAACTCTATTCCTACAAAAGAAATATTTTAAATATTAATACAACAATTAAAATGAAAGGGAAAAGATATATGCTATGTAAACAATAAACATAACAAAGCTGATTTATCAGAAAAAGCTATATTATCAGAAAAAAAGACTTTAAGACAGAGTATTTCTAAAAATAAGTGAGCACATTTCACAATTATAAAAGGAGAATTCATTAGAAAGACATGACAATTGTAAATGCCTGTAAGCCTAAAAATAAATTTTAAAATACATGAAACAAAAGCTGACATAACTAGGAAAAAATAGATAAATCCACAATCATAATAACTTATTATAAAACCCCTATCATACTAGTCAGACAAAATATAAGAATATGTGAAAAATAATATCAACCAATTTGATTTACTAGAAATTTATGAAAGTATTACACCCAATAACTGCATAATAAACATGCTTTGTGAGTGCACATGACACAGTTACCAAAATAGACTATATGTTTGACCAGAAAATAAATCCAATCAATTTCAAATGATTGAAATTTTACAGAGTATAATCTGTGACAACAATGAAATTAATCTAGCAATCAATAACAAAATTTAATAATCCCCAAATATTTGGAAATTGTACAACACACTTCTGAATAACGCATGAATCAAAGAAGAAATCACAGGAATGAAAATAAGGGCATTGTTACTGACCTTACTGGGAAATAAAGGAATTTAAAATAGATTAAGTAAACAATTATATGCCAAACATGTAACCCAGATTAAATGGACAAATTCCTAGAAGCATACAAATTACCTAAACTGACTCAAGAAGAAATAGAAATCTCAACAGACCTATAACAAGTAAAGAGATGAAATCAGTTAATCAAAATCTCCCAAGAAAGAAAAGCCTAGAACCAGACATATGCACTGGTAAATTCTAGCAAACATTAAAGGAAGAATCAATACCAGTCCTTCTCAAATTCTTCCAGAAATTTGAAAAGGAGGAAACACTTCTTATTTATTCTATGAGGTCAGCATTTCCCTGACACCTGATCCAGATGAAAATATCACAACAAAAAGGAAGCTCCAGGTAATATACCTTATGAATGTATATGTAAATCCAACAGTATATTTGGATTTGGACCAAGTGATATTTATTCCTGGAATGAAAGAATGGCTCAATATATGAAAATCAATGTAATATATCACATCAACAGAATGCAGGGGGAAAAAAACCCCACACAGTCTTCTCAACTTATACAGAAAAAGTATTTGACATAATCCAACATCCTTTCATAATACAACTAGGAAAAGAAGAGAAGTTTTTCAATCTGTTAAGGGGCATCTATGAAAAACCCACAGCTTATATCATAGTCAAAGGTGAAAAATTAATAGCTGTCCCCCTAAGATCAAGAAGAAGAAAAAGATTCTTGCTTTCATCACTTATATTCAAAATTGAAAATAGTTTTAGCCAGAGCAATTAGGCAAGAAAAAGAAATGAAGTCACCAAAATTGGAAAGGAGTAAAACTAACTCTGTTCACAAATGGCATGATCTTATGTATAGAAAACTTGAAAGAATCTACAAAAATAATCAAGTGAAGCTAATAAATTCAGCAAAGTTGTAGTATACGAGATCAACACACAAAAATAAGTGGTATTTCTATACACTAGCAATGAATAATCTGTAAAGTTAAGAAACAATTACGGCAGGGCACAGTGGCTCATGCCTGTAATCCCAGCACTTTGGGAGGCCAAGGTGGGTGGATCACAAGGTCAGGAGATGGAGACCATCCTGGCTAATACAGTGAAACCTGTCTCTACTAAAAATACAAAAAAATTGGTCAGGCGTGGTGGCACGCACCTGTAATCCCAGCTACTCGGGAGACGGAGGCAGAAGAATCGCTTGAACCCGGGAGGCAGAGATTGCAGTGAGCTGAGATTGCACCACTGCACCCCAGCCTGGGCAACAGAGTGAGACTGTGTCTCAAAAAAAAAAAAAAGAAAAAAAAAGAAACAATTCCATTTTTAATAGTGTGAAAAAGAATACCTAGTAATAAATTTAACCAAGGAGATGCAAGACTTGGACACTTAAAAACTGTAAAACATTGCTGAAAAATAAAAGAAGCCCTAAATAAATGAAAAAACACCTTGTGATTATAGATCAGAAGAGTTAAAATTGTTAAAATGTCAATATTACCCAAAGCAATCTACAGATTCAATGCAATCCCTATCAAAACCCCAATGGCCTTTTATGCAAAAAATGAAAAATCTGACTTAAAATTCATGTGGAATCGCAAGGAACCCCGAATAACCAGAAAATCTTGAAAAAGAATAATACATCTGGAATACTCATGTTTCCTGTTTTCAAAACTCACCACAAAGCCATAGATCAAAATAGAGGGGTACTGCCATAGGATACATGTATAGATCAATAAAATAGAATTGAGAATGGTCTATAGTCAAAACATGAAAATAAAACCACTACATCTATGGTAAATTGTTTTGACAAGGGTGCCAACCAAGATCATTCAATGGGAAAAAGTTTTATAGAGTTTTCAACAAGTATGCTGAATGACTATATATCTGCATGCAAAGGAATTCACTTGGACCCTTGCTTCACACGTTATACAAAAATTACCTCAAAATAGACCAAAGACCTAAATGTAAAGGCTAAAACAATAATACTCTTAGAAGAAAACGTAAGGCTAAGTCTTCATGACTCTGAATTTGGCAATGGCTTTTCAGATATAATACCGAAAACACAAGTAACAAAAGAAAAAAATGGATAAATTGGAATTAATCAAAATGAGAAACTTTTCTGCATCAAATAACACTATCAAGACAGCAATAAAAATCTAAAAAATGAAAGATAATATTTGCAAATACTATATCTGCTAAATCTGGTATCCAATATGTATTATCTTATAACTCAGCAAGCAAAAGACAATTCAATCAAAATGTGGGAAAACGACTTGAATAGTCATTTTCTTAGGAGGATATGGAAAATCCCAAGAAGCATATGAAATAGTGTTCAATGGCATTAATCATAAACAAAATGCAAATCAAAACTACAATGAGTTAACACTAGGTTGGCTATAATAAAACAAATGGAAAATAACAAGTTTTGGTGAGAATATGGAGAATGTGAAGCCCTCATGCACTGCTGGTGGAAATGTAAAATGGTGCAGCCACTTTGGAAAGCAGTTTGGCAGTTCCTCAATAAGTTAAACATAGAATTACCATCTGACCCAGCAATTCCGGTCCTAGGTATATACCCAAGAGAACTGGAAATAGGTGTTCAAACAAAAGCTTGTACACAAATGTTCATAGTAACAATATTCACAATAGACAAAAGGGAAAAATACCCAAGTGTTCATCAGTTGATGAATAAATAAGCAAAAGATGGGATATTCATATAATGGGATATTATTCAGCCGTAAAAGGTAATACAGTTCTGGTACAAGCTACAACATTGATGCATGTTTTAAACATTATGATGCTAAGTGAGAGAGCCAGGCACAAAGGCAATATACTGTATAATTCATTTATATGAAACATCCAGGATAGAAAGACAGATCCATAGGTTCAGAAAACACATTACTGGTTGCTACGGGACAAAAGGCAGAAAAGGATGAGAAGTTGTTATACAGAATTTTCTCTGGGGTTGGTGAAAATATTCTGGAACTAGATCATGGTGATGGTTGCAAAACATTATGCAAATTGTAAGTGCCACTGAATTGTACACTTTAAGATAGTTAAAATGGTGAATTTTATGTTACATTTATTTTACCACAATAAAAAGATAAGATACCACAAAAAATCTAGATGCTGATATTATAATAAAAGAAAATTACACAATATGTACAATCTCCCTCATATCCATAAGTTCAAATAATTAACAAAATATTAACAAATAGAATACAGCAATATATAAAAAGGATAATACATTACGTCAACAAAATGAAATGTATCTCTGCATGCAAGATTGATTTAATATTTGAAAGGCAAGCAATGTAATTTACCACATTAACAAAATAGAGGAAAAACTATATGATCATCTTAATAGATTCATAAAAATCATTTGACAAATTTAATACCCACTCAAAAGCTAGCAGGAAGCTAGAAATAGAAGAAAACTTTCCTCTACGTAATAAAAGGAAACTAAAAACATACAAACAAACCAACCTACCATAAGCATCATACTTATGACAAAATGTTTAATACTTCCTCCCAGAGATCAAGAACAAGGCAAGTATGTCTCTTCTCTGTATTTCTATTCCATATGTATTGGAGATTTTTCTCAGTGCAATGGAGGTAAGAAAAAGAATTTTTTTAGCAACATCTTTCATCTTAAAAGATCTTGTGTGCGTGTGTGTGTGTGTGTGTGTGTGTGTGTGTGTGTGTGTCTGTTAGCCATATCACCATGAATGCGCCCTATCTCATCTGATCTTATGAACGTAAGCAGGGTCAGGCCTGATTAGTGCTTGGAAGGGAGACTTCAAGGGAATACCGGATGCTGTAGGCTTAAAAAAAAAATTATTTTTTAAAGAAGAGGAAAACTAATTGAAAGTCATAAATATCAAAAATAAATAGTTACATTTATTTCTAGATTACATTATTATTATGGACTAAATGTTTGTGTCTCCTCCTCAGGAGGAGGAGGCTATGTTGAAGCTTTAACATAGTATTAGGTGGGACTTTTGTGAGGTAATTAGATCTATGTGAGGTCAGGACGGTGAAGCCCTCATGATGGGATCAGTGCCCTGATAAGTAGTGCCACGACTTCTTAGAAGAAGAAACATCTGAGTGTCCTCTCTCCACCATGTGGAGATACTAAGAGAAGGTAGCCATTTGCAAGCCAGAAAGAGAGCCCTCACCAAGAACCAAATCTGGTGATACAGTTACCAGCCTCCAGAACTGAGAAATAAATGTCTAGTGGTTTTGGTTTTTTGTTTGTTTGTTTTGTTTTGTTTTTTGTTTTGAGACGGGGTTTTGCTCTGTTGTCCAGGCTGGAGTGCAGTGGCACAATCTTGGCTCACTGAAACTTCTGCCTGCCAGGTTCAAGCAATTCTCCCACTCAGCTTCCCAAGTAGCTGGAATTACAGGGGTGCACTACCACGCCAGGCTAATTTTTGCATTTTTAGTAGAGACAGGGTTTCAACATGTTGACCAGGCTGGTCTTGAACTCCTGACATCAGGTGATCCACCCACCTTGGCCTCCCAAAGTGCTGGCATTGCAGGCATGAGCCATGGTGCCCAGCCAATGTTTGTTGTTTGAGCCACCCAGTTTATGGTATTTTGTTTTAACAGCCTGAGCTGCCTTAGATAATGATTGTTTACATAGAAAAATCCTAAGCAATCTACCAAAAATACTATTCAAACTAAGAGGTGGATTGAGTAAGGTTACAGGAAACAAGGTTAATATACAAAAAACAATTATATTTGTATATAATAGTAAATAAAATACTACAATTGTAAAATAAATTGAAAAATTATACCATTGCCATAATATATAAAACATAATATAATTAGGAATAAATGTAACAACATATGAACAAAACTCCACAACAAAAACTAAAAACCTTTGCTGTGGGGAATGAAATCAGGCCTAAATAAACAGATATACCATGTTCATAGATTGAAAGTTCAATGTTGTTAAGATGTCCATTGTCCCAAAATTAATATAAATATTCAAGACAATCTCAATCAAAATCCCAGAAAGTTTATTTTTGTATAAATGCACAAGTTGATTCCTAAATTTACATCAATATTCAAAGGAGCTTGAGTAGCCAAAACAATTTTGAGAGAGAAAAAAAGACAAAATTGAAGCATTCATATGATTTGATTTCAAGATTTCCTATAAAACCATAATAACCAAAATAGTATAGTAATGAAAACTATGACAAATCAATCAATAGAATAGAATAGAGAGCCCAGAAGAAGATTCAAACATATACAACCATTTGATTCTCAAGGAAGTCATCAAGGCAACTTAAAGAAAGAAGTTTTCTCAACAAATAGTGCTGAAACAACTGTATAAATGGATGGTAGAGAAGGAATTTTAACCCCTACCTCACACTACACACAAATTGAGCTAGATCATAGACTTAAATGTAAAAGCTAAAACTATTAAAATGTAGAAAAAAAGCATAGAAGACTATCTTCACTACCTGGGGAGTAGGCAAAAATTCATTAGACAAGATATAAACAACAATAACAATAGAGAAAAAATAATAACTTAGACTCCATCAACTTTTTAAAATGGTCATCAAAAGGCTTTGTTAATGATATTAATAGGCAAGCCATGGTCTGGGAGAAAATATTTGCAAAGCAAATCCTTGATGAAGGGCTAAAAATCATGATATATAAGGAATTTCTACAACTCAATAATAACAGATATAAATAATTCAATAAACAACAAGCACAAATTTGAAAAGGCACTTAATGAAGGAACATATGTAAATGGCATAGAATACACATACAAAAAACTGCTCAATGTTATTGATCTTCAAGGAAATACAAATTATAACCACATGAGATACACCTACACACCCACCATAATAACTAAAATTAAAAACACTGACAACACTAAATATTGGCAGAAATCTGGAGCAGCCAGAAGTCCCACACATTGATAGTAGGGGTATAAATTAGTACAACCACTCTAGGTAGGTGTCTGAAGTAAACATATACTTTACCAATGACCAAGCAATTCTACTCCAAGGTAGTATTTACCCAAGGGAGATGAAAAGATACATGCCCCCAAAATACATGTGCAAGAATGCTCACAGAAGTTTTAGTTATAATAGCCCCAAACTGGAAACCACCCCAATGTCCATTAATAAGTGAATTACAAATGGGATGCTCAGCAAGCAAAACTAATGAACTACTGATACATGCTAAATATGGATAGATTCAATAACATAATGTTGGGCAAACTAAGCCAGTCATAAAAGATTACACATGTATGATTGCATTTACAGTCATGCGCTATATAATGATGTCTCAGTCAATGATACTGGTTTCCTAAGATTATTTCGTATTTTCACTGTACCTTTCCTATATTTATCTATGTTTGGATGCACAAATATCACTGTGTTACAATTGCCTATGGCGTTCAGTACAGTAACATGCACTACATGTTTGTAACCTAGAAACAATAGGCTATACCAGATAGCCTAGGTGTGTATGTAGTAGGCTATACCATCCAGGTTTGTGTAAGTACACTTTGTGATGTTCACACAATAACAAAATCACCTACCAATGTATTGCCCAGAGCAATTCTCCATTGTTAAATGATGGAATTGTACATGAAGTTCAAAAACAGGCAAAATGGATCTATGTTGACAAAAATGCGAACATTCATAGCCTATGGTGGGAGTGGAAGGCCTGAACTGAAAAAGGGCATTAAGGAACCCCCTACAGTGATGGAAATGTTATCAGTCACACACTTGTCAAAGCCCAAATTGTAGACTTCAGACATGTGCACTCCAGTGTTTGACATTTTATCTCAGTATCTTAAAAGTATTTGTACACACACACACACACACACACACACACAAGTATAAGCTACCTATACTTGCTGTTCTCTCTGTGGCTCTACCTGGCCCTACCCAGTTTCCAGACACATAGCATTTCCAAAGCGTTTCCATACATTTCACTGAGACTTCTAGGAAATAGGGAAAGGATTGTGAACTCCATTTCACAAATGAAGAAGATTAGTCACAAATTATAACTAAATCAACATGTTACAGGGCAGATATCTCTTAGTTGATAAGAAGTAGTGTTACTTCCTGTAAAATACTACTTATGTAGTGTCACTATTACTACTACTACTACTAATAATAATAGCTAAATTATTTTGAGTAACTAAAATGTATTAGGTCTTGCATTATTTTATTCCATTCAGTGTCTATGCTAGAGCTCGTTCATACCAGCTTGCAAGAGTCAATAGTTCAATTTTCCAAAAACAAAAAAAAAAGTCAGTGGGTTGTTAAATATATCCACCATTAAAAATTAAATCATTTAAATTTACAATCAAATAAATTATATTAAAAACAAAAGTTAGTAATTCTTAAACTCATCACTTTCTAATTATTATCCTATGATCCGTGCTCCTGGGGTTATTTATATCTGTTGTATCTTTATAGTGAAAATAGTATGTGCTTGTGTGCTCCTGTGCATCTCTTCCCCACTTCAGGGTTAGTGACATCGTGTTGTTTTAAACTGGCCATAGTAGAAGTCTTTACACGGTGGAAATCAGCAAACACCACAAAGCAGGGCTTGATTTATTGATTTATTGATGATCTGGACTTTAAGAAACTGATGAGAGCTGGGAGCAGTGGTCCACAACTATAATCCCACCACTTTGGGAGACTGAAGCAGGAGACCAGCCTGGGCAACATAACAAGACTCCAGCTCTTAAAAAAATTTAAAAAATTAGCCATATAGGGTGACACGTGTATAGTTCTAGCTACTTGGAAGCCGAGACAGGAGGATCGCTTGATCTCAGGAATTCAAGGTGGCAGTGAGCTATGATCACACCACTGCACCCCAGCTTGGGGAACAGAGTAAGGCTGCGTCTCTGGACAAAAAAAAAGAAAAGAAAAGGAAAAAAAAAAGGAAAATTATGTTAATCATCAATTCAACAAGAAGTCTCTTATGCCAATGACAAAAAATGAAATTTTTAATAGATATTTTAGTTGTTTCACTTATATCTTCCTCATTAAAAAAAAAAACAAAATTACCAACAAATATTTATGTCAGAACTATACTCATTTGTCAATTGCAACTGTAGGTTGTCTATGAATAGGAGAGTTTGACAAAAATCAACAAAAGCATTCTTGGAGAATCAATTGGCCATATGGAATTTATCATAAAAAGAACTATATGCTTTATTATTTGTAAATTCGGTATTACATTCATTTATATCGGTAAGTTTTATAATTAACTTACATATATACATGCAACTTTTTTATCAAGCTGGTTGTTATACATTTACCAGCACATTATTGATTTAGCCACAACACAAACATATAACATATATTATTACAAATGTTTTGTGGAAAGGAAATGAAGAATCAGAAAAATTAATTAACTTGCTCAAGCTCAGAGCTGACTGTCTCCAAAGTCCAGACTTTTATTCACCACACAGTAAAAGTAGCTCCCCCAATACAACAACTCTCAGAGCCATGGCATTCCATTGCTAGAAGGGATCTCAGAATTCATCTTAGCCAGTGTCTCTCCCACTCCCATTTTATAGCCAGGAAAACTGAGTCTCTGAGAAGGGAGAGAGTTTCGCCCAAAGTCAATACCTGGTTGCTGGCAGAGCCAGGACACATTCTTATCAGGAGCTTCGCCTCTGCCCTAATAGACACCCAGAGAGGATTTCAATGGCCTCTTCCCCTCCCAGTCCATTAGCCCCAAGCACCCAGCAGGTCTGGCACAGAGGGGCACCCAAGAAATGTTTACCCAACGAAGCCAGAGTGAATCTTACTGCACATACTCAGGTTAGAAAGGAATATCAAAATATTTTCTCTGAATCAAATAAAATGTCTCTTCCAAGCCTCCATCCAGCAGGCCTGGCCAGAAAATCAGTCTGAACTATTCTTGGTTCACCTGAGAGACCAGGAGGATTCCTTGGGGCACAGCAAATGGGAAGGAGGGCACTGTAGTTGCCCCCTTGTCATGGTGGCCCAGTCCCTTCACCAAGATCCATTCTGGGTGTAGCAGTTTCAGTGAGCCATCATTCCCAGGCCATTGGGTTTCCCAGTCACCCTTCCGAGGCCAGGTAAGTGGATGTTCCCGAACACAAAGCCAGATGCTTACACACATGTTCACACACATCTGAACACTGACATAGGCACACAGAGACACACACTGAGAACCTACTCACACCAACACAGACACGCCACACCTCGACACACCACACAGACACCACAACAGTCATCCCAAAACACACATCTTATAAGACACACTGATGTGCCAGGCCTCATGCACAAACGTACTAACGTCTATACCGCACACTCACACACAATGACACTAGCACAGATATTTGCTGAGATTCCCACTGAAACAGATATGCACATTGGCAAAAACACACACACACGCACTCAGGCCCTCATCAGAGACACACACTGTGACCCCCAGCCAGGAGAGTGACACACACACTGCATTCACAAGGACACACACACACTCCCACACAAGCAGACAGACCTGCCCAGACAGAAGCATGCCTGCATCGCGACAGCACAGACACACATCCAAGGTTAGGTTCACATTCTGACATACATAGCCTCACGAACAAATGCAGATGGTTTGCACACCCGGACACCAGCACACGCTGCACACAGGCTGAGAAACAGCATGGGTTCTCGCACACACGTGCACACATGCCCCACGCCTGCACCCACGGAGCCCGCAGGCGGCCCCGGGCCTGTGCTGTTCCCTGGTCCATGCTGCCACACAGTGGAGAGGCGGCATCCTCCCCGGCACCCTCTCCCACCCTCTCCCACCCCTGCTCGGGCAGTCATGTGAATGAAAAGACAAAAATATAGATGGAGTGGGGGAGGTGGGTAGTGAGGAAGGGAAGGGGCAGAAGATGAAATAATAATACTGCTGGGTTTGTTCATTTCGGTGATAATTAGCGGCGCATTCACGCCGCCTCACCGGCCGCTCCCGGCTGGTCCCGCGTGATGGATGCCTGGTGGTGCTGAATGCAAATTAGCATAATTTCATTACCGAGGGACCCGTGAAAAGGTTCAATTATAGAGCAATCTCATTAATACCAGGGCTTGTTAAACTAATAGAAAGAGACAGGCCCCGCAGCTCTGAGAGGTGGACATGTGCTCAGAATGCAATTAATGCTGAAACCCCAATACCTGGGCCACACCTCACAACCTAGGACCTGCCCCAGTGCCCTGCACACTTGGGCTCCCGGAGGAACAAGGGTTCTGGTCTCGGCAGCCTAGATCATGTCAGAAAAGCAGAGCATCCAGCTGGGTCAGCCTTGTCAATAATCCAGTTCACTGTTGTGGATGGGGAAACTGAGGCCCACAGTGGCGAAGTGGCTTATCCAGGATGTGTAGTATAATAGAGGGAGCAGGGCAGTAAGGAGGACATTCTGGTGGGGGGAAAGTGATATTCATCCCTGCTTTAGTGCCTGGTTCCATGACACATCACCCGTCAGGAGCTGCTCAACTGTGACTCAGTTTCTCCATTATGATGGAATCCCCACTCAGCATTCCTTCATCTCCCCCTAAAGTTTCTCAAGGCAAATGCACCCGCCTCAGCCCTTTCAGACCAGCCTGACTCAGCCACTGTCGCCCCAGCTTCTTGAGATGGGGGCTCTGTCAGAGCCGGGTGAGCTGAAGCCATGGCTCATTCGGGGAAACAGCTTCAGCACCATCCTCTCCATCCCCGCTTCCACCCGACCCCCTTCCCACAGCCAACACCCTAGTCTAGAAACTGGAAAATCTGGAAGAAACAGCTCTCATTGAGGGAGGAACTTCCTTTCCTCTCTGAACTCTTGCGAATGGGAGGAAGACTGGCGCCTTCCACCTTTGGCCTAAGAAGATTTCTTAGGGATGTTAAAATCACCCCCTTATTTGACTTCAGCAAAAAATGGGTTGTATCGTAACCACACACCCCAAAGAACCCTTGACAGTGACCTCATGCCCCAGTTCTCTTTCCCATCCTGGAATTGTACACACACTGAGCTGGGTCATATGAATTTGCTGTATTTTTTATCACCTCTGTAATATTTGATTTTTTGTGCAATTTTTAGTAAAACACCACAAGTCCCAAAATACCCCCAAGCTGCAGAATGACTCACACTGTATATTACTGAACACATAAAAATATGCAGTGACTCAGAAGGGCCCAGCAGAAGCAACAAACCCCACAAAAGACCTCATTGTTCGTATTTTAAAGGTAAAGGGGAGGGAGCTAAGTGATTGCAAACTCAGAGGACGGATTCAGACTTTGACTGCTGACACTTGTCAAACTGCCTGTCAGTCTTTGAGGTGTTTTGGTTCTCTCTTTTTCCAATGACATAATGAAGCCAGATAATTTCATAAGAAGAGCAAGCCCACTGGAGACCTTCATTTCTATTTCAAAGTGATGATGCGGAAGGAGTGGGGAGGTAACATTAGAAACCCTTGGGCCATAAGACCCCAAGAAGCAGAATGTCCCCAGGAAAGCCGCAGGATTTCTGACCAGGCTGATACTCCCTCTCCTTGCAGGGGCCTGTGGCAGAGCCCGGGATGGGGGACAGAACACGAGAGGAAAGACTCAGGCGAGTGATGGAACGTGAGCTCAGAGACCCAAGGCCCAGAGTCCTATGACGCTAGGACTGGCTGGTCCCTGCAGGCATGTGATTGGCCACCAGGAGAGAGGGCTTGCAGAGCTGCAGGGAGGGCAAGGGCCTGGAGAGCCTCATCTTACCAAGAAGAGCTTTGAAAGCTTCACGAGATGCTTCTAGCATTGCATGACCCAGAAACCAAGGGGCAGGTCTAGTCCTCCAAGTTAGAAAAGTAACCACTAGAAGCACTGAAAATTAACAATGGGATAATGTGGCGGAGTGGAGGGGGTATGAGTGGGAGAGAAATTCTCATCCATCATCTTGGAAAGTCAATAGATAATGTCCAAAACTGATGAATCAGGAAATAGTGGCAGACATGCATTATTTAGAGATATGGGGCACTGGTGTGGACACAAGGCTGGGAGTTAATGTAGAGGCCTCTGGGGAGTAGACATCGGTGGGGATGGGTGAGAAAGGGGTCTGGCCTTTGTTTAATATTTTATTAAAGAGCTTTTGTTTATGCTCCTGACTGTGCCTCCAAATCGCCCATTCCCATCACCCTGAATGGTTTTACTGACTACCTGAGAACTCAGATAGGAGGGCGTGCCTGTGTGTGTGCCTATGTGTGGATGTATACACATTTGCACCTCTGCCATGCATCCCAAAAATCACCACTGCGGGACAGTGACCCAGCCTCTATTCCATCTGGGCTTCAGGTTTTCTAATCTGCCTAATGAGAAGTTTGAGTGAGGGCCCTTTCCCTCTGACAGCCTGAGGTTCTGTGTTAACAGAGTTTAAAGTCAAAAGCCCAGATTCTAATCCCGCTTCTTCCACTTCCTAGCTGTGTGTCCTTTAACAAGTCACTCGACCTCTCTGTGTCTACTTTCTTCTCTCTAAAATGAGCAGGCTGATGGGAGCTGGGCACATCTGTGAGGTTGCTGCAGCCACATCCTTGGTTTTCAGCCTCCCTGGACTCGCATGACACACCTCTGCCTCCCCATTCCATCACCTCCGTCCTTCCACTCTGTCTTCCCTTCCCTCATCTCCTCTCCTACTCTTGATGACCATTGGCAAGAAGTAGTCTAAAAGCGCAAACCACAGTGAAGGATCAGGAGATGAAAAAGAACAAGATTAGGAAGGGACATGGGCAGATGGATGGTAGAAGAAGGGGCACCAAATGTGGCTCTGGGTTAAAAAAAAAAAAAAAAAAAAAAACAGAGAGAGCGAGCGAGCCAGAGAGAATTAATTGATTGGCTTATGTAACTGGGAGCCAAACACCACCTTCAGGTATGGCTGAAGGTTCAAGCAGTGTCCTCAACAACCCACCTCTCTCTCCACGTCTCAGCTCTCCTCTGCATCAGCTCTCACACCAGCAGGAATCACAGGAAGGATGGTTCTTCAGCTGCTGATTTCAGAAGACCCTCTCCCTCCCCGCATCCCTAGCAATCTCCCCAGAAGGAACTCAAATTGGCCGTCCTGGAATCACATGTTCAGTTCCGGACCAATCCCTGTTTCCAGGCAGGAGAGGTCTCCTGATTGGCCCACAAAAGTCACATGATCTGCCCCGGGGAAGGGAGGCAGGACCCTTGGTTGGCAGCCCCCATGGAGGTGGGAAGGAGATTCCCCAAAAGAGGCGAAGGGAATAAGGGACAAATACCTGAAAGTCACGTCCAATGCCAAGATTTTCAATTTGGAAATGAGGTCTGGAGAAGGAGGGCAAAGCCTGCATAGGCTGAACCGACAGTGGGACAAGCAGCAGAGACCTTTGGCAGCCCCTGGGGATGTGGGTTGGAGTTTGAGGATGAGGCACAGCCAGTCTGGAGGCCATGCAGGAAGAAAACACAGTGCAAAAGGAGCAGAGACCCCAAGTGCACCTCATAGTTCAGAGGTCGGAGTCATGCCCCAGCCAGCTCCCGGGTTCCGGCTCCTGGCTCAGATGTCCCAGAGGAAGGCCAGTGGAGCTCTGTTGACCAGGTCAGTATGGAAAGCCCTAGTTCTCAGGTCCCCAGCACCTGTCGCCCATCTTGATGAGGTAGATGAGGAAGGGTCAGGCTCCCACCAGGCTTGCCCCGATGCTCCAATTAGATACCACCCACCTCCACCCATCCTCTACTGGCCAAAGCGGCAGCTCTTCCTGCCCTTGGCCTGGTGTGGGAGGAGGACCTGATGAACCTGTTCACTGAGCGCTCATTGTCTGCTAGGCACTTCAGTTGCATGATCTCATTCGATCCTTATTCCAACTGTTTAATTCCCATTTTGCAGATAAGGAAATGGAGGCTCAGAGATGTTAAGAGAGGCTAAATAACCTGCCTGAGATCTCACAGGAAGTGCTGAATGCATCAAACTGAAGAGCCTATGCTCTAAACTACTAGGCTTTATAGTATATTTTAAAAAATATGTTTACATTTACCCGCCTAGAAATATTTTTGTAGTTCTTACCAGGGGCCAGGAACTCTCCAAAGCACTTTATATGCATCAAGCCTTTTCATCCTCACATAATTCCATGAGGTCGATACTATTGTAACCCCCATTTTACAGATAAGGAAACTGAGGCACAGAGAAATCAAGTGACTGGCACAAGGTCATACAGCTAGTGAGTGGCAGAGCTCTGGCACCTAGGCATGTGGATGCAGAGCCTGAACCTTTACCAGTGCTCGACCATGCTCCTCAGGGGTGGGGGTGCCTCTGATGCCCCTCTGAGTTCAGAGCTATCCCGGCAAGTACTATGAGCTGTGCTGAATGGCTTTCGGTCTAGCACAGAAGGTTCTACAGGGAATTCAGCACACTGACTGCCCGAAAGCCCTGAAGTCAGCTTTCCTGAAGAGGCCTGGGACCAAGATTCTCTGGGCCTCCATCTCTTCATCTTCAAAGGGGGCTCAGACTTGGGACAGAGACACATTACTGCCCGTGGGAGGAGGGGATGAGAACTGCAGAGGAAAACAGAGACACAGAGGCAGAGAGAGGCATGCAGAGGAGAGACAGCCCTGCAGAACCTGGGGGACACAGGCAGCCCTGCCACCACCGCCAGAGCACGATGAGGCAAGTCTGCCAGCTGGGCAGGAGAGGGAGGCAGCCCGAGGCTTCAGCAGCCCAGCTCACTGTGCATTCCCCCTGACCCCCTGCCCAGCTGGCCTTCAGCACATTGTGTGGAGACTTTAGGGGATGCACAAAACTTTCTTCCCTCCAGGACGGAAGAGAATGGGGAGCGGGCATTGCTTGGAGATAAAGATATGGCCTCATACCAAACATGACCCCAACTTCAGTTGCTGTCCCTGACCCCAAGACTGCCCTTCCAGAACAGAAAAGCCCTTCTTGTCATCAGTGCTGCTCTGACACCTGCTCTGGCTCCCGGGCCCCCAGCAGAACATCTGCACATCCCAGCCAACATTCCCAGCCTCCACTGCTTCTCCTTAATACCCCACCACTTACTCTATACTCAGCCAATGTGCCCACTCCCCCCCGATGCATACTTTGATTCAGTCCAGGCCCTACACACAGAACACCCTTCCCACCACCACTGCCCCAAGTCTGATCTGTCCTTCAAAGCCTGGCTCCAGTGTGGAGCTGCCTAGGCTTGCCCACCACTCTTACCCCAGACTCCTCCCTGCATGCTTCCTCTCCCTCACGTTCCCCAGCCTCACTTCCCCCAGCTCTACTTCTTCAGGAATCTGTTCCCCTACACCCAGCCATCAACCAAGCCTGCTAGGGCTCCCCTTTTGTGCTTCAGTTCCCACATCTGCATAGGTGAACAAGGCGAGTATTTACATTGCAAGGTGGCAGTGAGGGTTACAATTAGAGAACACAGGTAAAATGTTTAGAACAGAGCCTGGGACTTGGTAAGAACTCAGTGAATGTTGTGTTGTTGTCATTAGTGCTATCTAGGAGGATATGGCAAGCTGTATTTTCCAAAATATTTTCAGTCCCATGTGCTCTTGAAGAGAACATCATCACATCCCATCAAGGATTGGAAAGGTCCTGTTCCCAGCACTTTGAGAGGCTGAGGCGAGAGAATTGCTTGAGACCAGGAGTTCGAGACCAGCCTGAGCAACATGGGAAGATCCCATCTCTACAAAAACATAAAAAAGGAAAAAGAATTGAAGGAGTTACAGTCTATTTCTATTTCCTTAAAACTCACTAAGAAAGAAGTCATGCTATGTGACTTCTAAGGCTAGGACATAGAGCTTCTCTCTGTCTCTGTCTCTCTCTCTCTCTCTCCCTCTCTCTCTCTTTCTCTTTCTCTTTCTCTTTCCCTCACTTTTTCTCCCCTTCTTCTTACCCTTGGAACCCAGGCTCCACATTGTAAGAAAGCCCAGTCACATGGACAGACCATATGGGGAGTTCCAGCTGGCTGTCCCAGCCAAGGTTTCAGCCAACAGCCAAGATTAACCACAGCCACGTGTATGAATGAGCCTTCAAATGAGTCCAGCACCCAGCAGAATAATGCCCCCCCCCCCCCCCGCCATTTCACAAAGATCACCATGCCCTAATTCCTGGAACCTGTGAATCTGCTGCATCACATGGCAAGCAGAACTGGCAGATGGAATTTAGGGTGTGGACCTTGAGGTGGGGAGGGCAGCCTGGATTACACAGGTGGGCCCGATCTAAGCACATGAGCCCTTATAAAAGCAAAGAACCTTTCCTCAGCTGCCAGACAGCTGGCAAGCAGAATTGGAGTGGCAGAGAGATGTAATCAGGAAGGGCAGAAGAGACTTAAAAGGAAGAGAGGCTCGACCTGCTGTGGCTACCTTTGAAAACAGAGGAATGGGGCTCCAAGCTAAGGGATGCAGGCTGCCTCTTCATTGGAGTACTGCCAGCAAGGAAACAGCCCAGCAATTGCAAGGAAATTAAGTTTCCCAACAGCCTGAATGAACAAGGAAATGCACTCTCCCCTGCCATGCTCTGAGTTTAGCCTTGTGAGACTCTAAGCAGATACCCACGCAAGCCCACAGGACACAAGTCTCCACATTTGTGGTAATTTGTCACAGCAGCAGTCAAAAATACAGCAGCCATCAAGGTTTCCTTCTGAGGCCCTCGACATCAGGGAATAGAGACAAGCTCTCTTCCCACTCCTGACCTGCAGAGGAGGTGAACGAATGGCTGTTTTCTGCCGCCAATTCAGGTATTACGCAGCTCTAGTAGCTGAATAGGGGGGCTTCCAGCCCCTTTCCCAGAAGGAACTGCTGTGTCTTCTGAAATCACCAAGCCACAGTTTCTTCATCTGTAAAATAACAATATGGACCATAAAAGAGGCAACTTGTATGTGCTGCTATAAAAAGGCACCAGGCGGCCGGGCGCAGTGGCTCAAGCCTGTAATCCCAGCACTTTGGGAGGCTGAGACGGGTGGATCACGAGGTCAGGAGATTGAGACCATCCTGGCTAACACGGTGAAACCCCATCTCTACTAAAAAAAAAAATACAAAAAACCTAGCCGGGTGAGGTGGCGGGTGCCTGTAGTCCCAGCTACCCGGGAGGCTGAGGCAGGAGAATGGCGTGAACCCAGGCGGCGAAACTTGCAGTGAGCCGAGATCCGGCCACTGCACTCCAGCCTGGGTGACAGAGCGAGACTCTGTCTCAAAAAAAAAAAAAAAAGGCACCAGGCTGGACTTTTTAAGTGAAGGGTTGATGACCAACGTACGTCATACGATTCCATTTTGTGAAATGAAAAGCCTTCGTTGCCACAATGAGAAACCACTTCACACCCATTAGGATAGCTATTATCAAAAAAGTAGAAAATAAGAAGCATTGGAGAAATTAGAACCTTTGCACCTTGCTAGTGACAATGAGAAATGGTTTGACTACTGTGGAACATGGTACACAGGTTCCAAAGATATAAAACATAGAATTATGTGGATTTATTCATTCCACTTCTGGGCATATACCCAAAAGAATTGAAAGCAGGAACTCAAACAGATATCTAATACCCCCATGTTCACAGCAGCATTGTTACAGTAGCCAAAAGGTGGAAACAACTCAAATGTCCATTGATGAATGAATGGGTTTTTTAAAATGTGGTATATCCAGACAATGGAATATTATTCAGCCCTGTAAATGAATAAAATTCTGATACATGCAATAACATGGATGAATCTCGAAAACATTATGCCAAGTTAATAAGCTAGACACAAAAGGACAAATATTATATGATTCCACTTACAGGAGGTACTGAGAGTAATCAAATTTATAGATGTAGAAAGTAGATGGTTGTTGCCGGGGCTGGGAGAGAGGAGAATGGGGAGTTATTATTTAATAGAAACAGAGTTTCAGTTGGGAAAGATGAAAACATTCTGGAGAAGGATGGCAGTAATGGTAAAAATAGTAAATTGTATGTTATGTCTATTCTCCCACACTATTTTTTAAAACCCTTATGTGCACATATTGTTTGTATCTGTATTGTAGAAAGTTGAAAAGGATGCCTTCAACATTACTCAAGATAGTCACTATAAGGGGTAGGGGCATGGAACAGGAGGCAGAGATTCTACTTTTTACTTTATATACCTAGACGCTCTCTAACCATCTTACAAGAAACAAGCATTAAATTTGCAATAATCATATAAACCAATGTGTATTTTTCAATGGTGACAGCAACACCCACCTCAAAGAGATAATATGAGGATTAACATTCTCACTGTAGGCCAGGCACGGTGGCTCACTCCTGTAATCCCAGCACTTTGGGAGGTCAAGGCAGGTGGATCACAAGGTCGGGAGTTCAAGACCAGCCTGGCCAACATAGCAAAACCCCATCTCTACTAAAAATACAAAAATTAGCCGGATGTGGTGGTGCGGGCTTGTAGTCCCAGCTACTTGGGAGGCTGAGGCAGGAGAATCGCTTGAACCCAGGAGGTGGAGGTTGCATGCAGTGAGCTGAGACCACGCCATTGCACTCCAGCCTGGCAACAGAGCAAGACTCCATCTCAAAAATAAATTAATTAATTAAATTAAAATAAAAAACATTCTCACTGTAAGAAAAGCACCTACCCAGGCCTGGAGTGGAGTTCTCACATGAAAAATATAAAAATCCCTTCCCTTCCTTTTTTTCTGTCCTGAGAATGTGCACGCTTTA
This sequence comes from Papio anubis, assembly GCF_008728515.1. Classification (NCBI taxonomy): domain Eukaryota; kingdom Metazoa; phylum Chordata; class Mammalia; order Primates; family Cercopithecidae; genus Papio; species Papio anubis. The sequence continues at coordinate 38,995,208 of NC_044993.1, forward strand.
CAGAAAAGCCCACCAGAGGGTTGAGGCTGGAGCTGTCCATCTCACTGTCCGCATCCCGGGAGACCCAGCCCAAGCCTGGTAATCCCATCTGATCATGACCCTGGGAACCTCTCAGCATCTCTGCAATTTAGCAGGAGTGTTCATTCTTAAGTATGGGGAATGAAAACATGACCCTTTCTAGGTGGTCACATTATTAGTGGTCACATTGTGAGGGGCAAAAATTGCTGCCTTCTGGATCATTCCCAAAAACCCAGAAAAGCTCTAAAAAGATCATATCACTCATCCTTCTGTTCTCTTGCCCCGATGCCCTCAACCACAAACAAACAGAATTCCTTTTACTCTTCCCTTTGACTGTGCCATAGTACTTTTTACTTCCTGGAAGTTCTTCACAGTGTCTAGTCCAAATCTCTCATGCTGCTGCCCAAAGAAAGTCTTTGCCTTTGTAAACTAGTGGCCCCTACCTAGCAGAAAAGAAACTTTACAGATGTCCTTCCCATTAGAACTAGAGCCTGTTCCATGCACACCACCTGAGGAGCATAGCAAATATCTTCAGTTCAGCAGTGTATTAGGGCTCTCCTGAGAAAGAAGCAATTGTGTGTGTGTGTGTATGTGTGTGTAGATAGATAAAGTAATTTATTATAAGGAATTGTCTCATACAATTATGGAAATGGGCAACTCCAAATCTGCAGTGTGGGCAAGCAGGTGCAGCCAATTGTGCAGATGAAGTCCTTAGGTAATCTGCTGGACAATTCTTTCTTACGTGGCAGAGGATCAGCCTTTATTTCCATTTCAGTCTTCAACTGACTGGATGAGGCTCATCTACATTTATAGAGGCCAGTTGACTGTACTCAGTCTACCAATTTAAATGTTAATCTCATCAAGAAACACCCTCACAGAAGTATCCAGAATAACGTTTGACTGAATATCTAGGCACCCCATAGCCCAGTCAAGTTGACACATAAAGTTAACCACGGCAAGTAGGTAGAGCATGGGTTGCCAGCCATCCAAGACACTGACATTGATCAAGCTGACAATATGGCACATGGAGTGCCCCTAATCACCAGCCCTGCCTCTGGGCCCATAAAACCAGGAGCTGTACATAACATGGGGTAGATGTCAATCTGGGATTAGCAGGATCCCCATCCTGGTAGAGCTTTCATCCCCTGGAAGTGCAGCCCTTTCTAATGAGCCCATACCAACCACCCTTTGAGTTTCTGTTTCCATCAACAGCCTGTTTTTTTTTTCTGTCAAAGCCTGTTTCTGAGGCTGTGCAGACCCCCACCCTCCTCTTTAACTAAACACCCAGTGGTTATGAGTATGGGTTGTAGAGAGAGGGAGTGAGGATTCAAAAGGCCTCAGTTTTCCTACTTATAAATTGGAAATAAGTAATAATGGCATCCACCTCACAGAATGTTATGAGAAATCAATGAAATAATACATATATTGTGCTTATATAAGGAACCTCATTAATTAATAGTAAAGCATGAATAAATATTTACTGAGTGAATCACCATCATCATCGTCATTGAATTGGCCCTTACACACCAAAATGAATCACTACAGTTTTACATAACAGAGCCAGCAGTATACTACTCCTTTGGTCTTTCAACAATTCCGAGAATAAATATAGGTGATTTTCTTAGAAAAATCCCAAAGCTCAGAAGAAAAATAATTTTTCTATGATCAAAAAATTTTATAATATAAAAATTAAAACTTTTATACAGCATCCAGATCACACAGTCAATTTAGACCATAAAAGAGCCAAGAAAATGTGTGCAAGACAAAGAAAAAAGGTTAATATTTATAATGTATTAATGAACTGTTACCAATAGAGAAATTATTTTTTAATTTTAAATTGAGATAAGGTCATGAATTAGCAAATCACAGAAAACCAAATTCAAAAGGTCAAAAAGCACATGAAAAGATGTTCAAATACAGGGCTTACAAATTGAAATAACAGTGAGAGATCATTTTTCATCTGCCAGACTGGCAAAAATATTAAGTAATATCTACTCCCAAGGAGATGTGGGAAAATGAGTACCCTTGTTCAAAACCAGGGTAAATGGGAAGTATTTTAGGCTTTTTGGAATGCATTCCAGCAACAGCCAATGTAAAAATACATATATCCTTTGACTTGAAACTCTCTCTCCTAGAAATGTATCTTATAAAAATTAAAACCCTGGTACCTGGGAATAGACATGTGCTTGTCATACAGTTGTTCACCAGACTAGGAGATGCCTATCAAAAGGCAAATGGATGCATAATATTAATGTTATACAGACACTAAAAAGAATGTATTAGAGCTATGCCAAACAGAAGAGAATTTCCTCAAGATACTGATGAGTAAGAAAAGCAAAAAGCAGAAAAGTATGTACAAAATGATCCATTTTTGTAAAAGAAACAACAACCTAAAAACTCCAAATTCATAAAGATATGTAAATATTTGTGTGCATGAAACAAAAATTATGAACAACATAAATGCAAAAAACAGTGTCTGCTGTTTTAAATACATATTTACATATATAAAAGTACAAAAATGGTCTATCTAGAAGGATAACCACCAAAATGGAAGAATCATGGTCTGTAGAGAATTGGAGCGGGCGAGTAGTTAAATGACCTTTAGCTTTATTTATAATACTTTATATCATTGAAGGAAAAAATACTGCAAGCAAATATGAGAAATGTTAGTGGCTGAATGGTGCAAGTAGGGATGTTTGTTACGTTATTCTCTGAAATAACAATGAACTGAAATAAAACTGACTACAGATCTGTTGTATAGTGAGAGATCATCAAAAGCATTTGTTCTCGGGGCAGTCCATGGATCTACCATGTACAGCTTCCCCACCTGTACCATGAACATACATGATTACATTCACAAGTTGCTGAGAGGGTCAAAGGAGATAATACATGTAAAAACACCCAACAGTCAGCCAATGCCAGTCAGTCCTGCCTCCCCAGACACTTGGGTAGATGTTTGCAAAGATGCTTTGGTGCTCTTCCCAGTGGGGGCAGCTGGTAATTTGGCCTAGGCTATTGTAGCACATGGGAGCCTAGATGGCTCATCTGAACTCTTGGTGGGGAATCTAGGAAGATTATAGGCAGAGGGAACATCACAAGAAAAAACAAACAAACAAAAAAAAAACTACAGACCAATATCTCTTACAAATATGCATGTAAAAATCTTCAACAAAAATATTAGCAAACCAAATACACAACATATAAGAAAAATTATATACCATGATCAAGTGGGATTTATTCAGGAATGCTAAGTTGATTTTCAGCATCTGAAAATCAATTAACATAATACATCATATAATAAAACAAAAATCACAAGATCCTCTCGAATAACACAGTAAAGCCTTTTAACAAAATCCAACACTCTTTCATGATAGAAAAACACTCAAGAGATTAGGAATGGAAGGAAACTCCCTCAACCTGTTACAGGGTATCTACCCAAAAATCCACAGTTAATTCCATACTTAATGGTGAAAGACAATATGCTTTCCCCTAAGATCAGGACCCAGACAAGGATTTCTGCTTTCAATACTTCTATTCAACATTGTACTGGAGTTTTTAGCCAGGGCATTAGACGTAAAAGAAATAGAAAACATTCAGAATGGTAATGAAAAAGTAAAGCTATCTCTATGCACAGATGACATGATCTTGTATACAGAAAATCCTAAGGAATTCACTAAAAAGCTATTAAAATGAATAAATGAATTCAGCAAGTTGCAGGACAGAAGATCAATACATAAAAATCAATTTGTATTGCACTTGTAAAGAACAAGTTAATAAATGACATTTTAAAAACAATTGTATTAACAACAGCACCAAAAAGAATAAAATGCTTAGGAATGAATGTAATAAAAGAAGTACAAGATTTGTACCTGAAAACTACAAAACATTGTTGAAAGAAATTAAAGAAGATCTAAATAATTGGGAAAATATCCCATGGTCATGATCAGAAGACTTAACATTACTTAGATGATGATACTCCCCAAACTGATGGACAGATTCAACACAATCCCCTTCAGAATCCCGGATAACTTCTTTACAGAAATTGACAAGGGGATTCTAAACTTCATATAGAATTTCAAAGGACCACAGACAGCTGAAACAATCTTGAAAAAGAAGAAAGAAGGTAGACTCACGCTTCCTGACTTCAAAACTTATTACAAGCAACAGTAATCGAGACAGTGGACTCCTGGTGTAAGGACAGACATACAGACCAATGGAAGAGAACTGAGAATCTATAAGTAAACTTATATATCTATGGTCAACTGATTTTTAATGAGGGTGCCAATACCATCCAATGGGGAAAGAACAGTCTTTTCAACGAATGGTACTGGGACAACTGGATAGCTACATAAAAAAGAGGGAAGTTGGACACTTACCTCACACTTTATATGGCTCACACCTGTAACCCCAGCACTTTGGGAGGCCGAGGCGGGCAGATCACCTCCCGAGGTCAGGAGTTTGAGATCAGCCTGGCTGACATAGTTAAACTCCGTCTCCACTAAAAATACAAAAAATTAGCCAAGCATGGTGGTGGGCACCTGTAATCCCAGCTACCAGGGAGGCTGAAGCAGGAGAATCACTGGAACCCAGGAGGTGGAGGTTCCAGTGAGCTGAGATAGTGCCACTTCATTCCAGCCTGGGCAACGGAGCGAGACTCCATCTCCAAAAAAAAAAAATTAAGATGGATCAAAGACCTCAATGTAAGAGCTAAAACTATAAAACTCTAAGAAGAAACATAGGAGTAAATATTCATGACCTTGGATCTGGCAATGCCTGACCCTTCTCAGTGTCAAGGAAGGCCCTGTGACAACTGTGCCCTGGCACAGTACATGGCACATGGTGAGAACTGAGAGGAGACAACGTTGGTTTTCCCAACATTTGTTGGGTTAAATACATTTGTTGAATGAATTAGTGAATGACTTCTGTACCCAACCCCAAGTGGAACTGAAGCCAAGCCACACACACACGTGCACATGCACGCACACGCACACGCACGCACACACACACACACACAGTCTGTGCTATGGGCTGAATAAGGTCCTGCTGAAATCCATTTCTCTCTTCATCCTCCCTCCCTACTCCCTTCCACAGACTCTACCTGACAAGACCCAGTACAGATGCCCGCTCTTTCTGGAAGCCTTCTCCTATCAATCAGTGATTCACTCAGCAATCACTGGGCATCTGCTCTAAGCCAGGCCCTGAGCTGGGTCCTGGCAACAAACAGCAGTACAGATGTGGGCCCTAAGCTTACAGCACTCACAGTTGCACAGGGGCCATGGACCGGAGCCTTGACCTTTCCTCCCACGTACATGCTCTGCTCTGAACTTTTGGGGAGGCACCGCACACCACCTCCTACTGGAGTAATCAATAAAGTGGCTGATTTGCCATTTGACTGAGGTCCAAAGAGGCCTCCTGTGCCACCCAGTTAGGAGGGAGCAGAGTGGACTTCCCAACAACCCCAGGACCACACCTGTCTTAGTTGTTCAATACTCATTTATCCATACAGGACCATTCTCGTGAAAAGTTGAAAGCTTGTTTCTCCATGACAAAAAGTCCCAAGAAAAAATGCCAACTGCTAATGCTGATGGTAGGAACAAAGAGAATACAAGAAAGAATACAAAGAGAAGCAGTTTAAGAAAGTAAACAATGGGATAAATTAAAAACTACAACCTATGTTAACCTGGGCTTGAGCAATGTTATGTCCACATCGCTTGAAATGGAAACCAGGAAAAGCAAATCATGAGACTGTTTCAGAAAGGGCTCCAAAGATGAGCAGATGACTCATCAAATAAGAAGGAAAACTTTAGGCAAAGTTTAAAAGTGACAGAACTTATTTTAATAACACGATTAAATCTTTTAGTGATGGGAGCAGGTACTTAGACAACCCCCTAATATTTTTCTCCTTGTGCATGGGAGATGGGGGAAGAAGACATGATACACTAGAATGTTGTATTCAAAGTGGGGGGTCTGAGAGTGTCTTCAGATCCATCCTTCCTGAAGAGGTATGGGGTCAGTGAAAACACCTGATGAACAGATATTCACAGCAGTGTTGGCTGAAGCAGCAAAGAATTGGAAAACATTCAAATGTTCAAAAACTCAGAGCCCCTCTAAGTCATGAGGGTTGCATCTACCCCACAGAATATATGCAGCCTCTAAAATAAAGGTCTTACGTATTAGATAGAAATGTGTCCTCTTGAAAGTATTATTTTTAGAGATGGGGTCTTATTATGTTGCCCAGACTGGTCTCAAACTCCTAGGCTCGAGTGATCCCCCCAACTCAGCCTCCCAAAGTGCTGGGATTATAGGCATGAGCCATCATGCCTGGCCCTGGCAGTATTTGAAGTGGAGAAAAAAACAGGATACAAAGTGCTGTCTGGCTGAAAACGCAACTGCAAAACCATACATTCGGGAAGACAGACACAAAAGCATGGGACAAGGCCTTAATTTTAGAAAAATTGCAAACGACTTTTTTTTTTGCCTTTTATTTTTATGGCTGTTGCTACAATATTGTTTGCACAATTAAAAATGCTGAAATCAAAGCCAAGCCATTTAAGGATAGTTATAACTCAGATTTCTCCAGTGACATTTAAACAATCACTTACTGAGCACGGACCATCAAGTCTGTGACTGGCCCTATTCTGGGGTTTTAGGATTCCAGAGACAAAAAGAGGCTGAGCGCAGTGGCTCACGCCTGTATCCCAACACTATGGAAGGCCAAGGCAGAAGGATTGCTTGAGCCCAGGAGTTCAAGACCAGCCTGGGAAGCAGAGTGAGATCCTGTCTCTGAAAAAAAAAAAAAAAAAAAAAAAAAAGAAAGAAAAAACAGCCAGGCGTGGTGGCACACACCTACTATAGACCCAGCTACTCAGAAGGCTGAGGTGGAAGGATCACTTAAGCCCAGGAGTTCAAGGTTTCAATGAGCAATCACACCACTGCACTCCAGCCTGGGTGACAGAGAAATACTCTGTCTCTAATTTAAAAGGAGAGAGAGAGAGAAAAGGACATGGATCCTGTGCTTAAGGAACTCACAGTAAGGGATGGGAAGAGGAGGTAGAACCTGAACAGATCATCACAACGTAGTAGAAAGGCTTTGAGCAAGATGGTCATAGAAAATAGGAAGGATAATGTTAAGAATGACAGTGATGGTAACAATGTCCAACACTCTTGCAGTGCTGTATGAGGCAGGATAAAACAGGTTATGATGCAGTAACAAGCCCACAATTTTCGTGGCTTAAAACAGCCAAGTTTTATTTCTTGCTCATGCTACTTGTTCATTGCAGGTTGGCATTGGAGGAAGGGAGGGAGGAAATGCTGCCTGTTATAGTTACTCAAAGACCAGGGCAAGTGAAGCAGCCACCGTCTCAAAAGCTGATGGTCACTGTGCCACAAAGAAAGAGAACTCAGAGGGTATCTTATAACTGCAGTTAAATAATCTGGTCTAGGAAGTGACATCCATAATTTCTGCAAATAATTCATTGGCCAGGGCTAGTACCATTCCCCTAGCTTCAAGGGGAGTAGAAAGTGCAATTCTACCGCATTTGTGCAAGTCAGGGAACAAGAAATATTTAGGAAATTGCATTAATAACTATCATCTACATTTGCTACTTCAGGTACCACCCAAATATGTTACATAAATCAGTTGATTTCATTCAGATAACAATCATAGGAGGCAGGGACTATATCCCCATCACACAGTTAAGCAAAGGGAGGTCCAGTGTAATCAACATTAAGTAATGTACCCAAGGTCACAGAGACGTGTCACAGCTGGAATTTGAACCTGGGACTCAAGCTCCAGACCCATGTCACTCTATCAGATGGACTCAGGAGAAGACGACCTCTTGGCCTCAGGGCAGGAAGGTGATCTGGAGAGGTATATTGGAGCCAGAGGTCACAAAGCCTCACCACGGTCAGGACACACACTCAGCCATCTTAAAGGATGCTCTCACCCAAGATGCGTCCAGCATTCTACCAAAAGTGCATTCCCTGAATATAATCACAAGGAAACTATCAGACAGATCCAGGCGGAGGAACATCCTCCAAAGCCACTGCCCTGAACCACTAGCAATTCCAATGTTATGAATGACAAAGGGGAGGGCAGGACCTGGGGGCTCAGGCACTGTTCCAGGTGAAAGGGGTGTGAATGCCACTCTTGGCTCTCAGCTGCATGTTATATCTGGGGTGGGGGTGGATCCAGCCTGGGCAAGATAGCAAGACCCTGTCTCTACAAAAAAAAAAAAAAAAAAGTTAATTAGTGGGGTGTGGTGGCACCTGCCAGCTACTCAGGAAACTAAGGCAGGAGGATCACTTGAGCCCAAAAGTTCAAGGCTGCAGTGAGCTATGATCACACCACTGCACTCCAGCCTGGGCAAGAGAGTCGGACCCTGTCTCAAATATATATCTATATTTGGGAGGAAAATGCCTTAGAGGTCTTTACTGAAATAATTGACAAAATTTGAATATGAACACATTAGATAACAAATGGGCTCTTCTGTCCCCACAAATACCTCTAAGAGGGAAACTACTCTCATTAATGTCAGCACTAGCTAGAAACTCCTTGCAAAGTTTCCTCCCAGATCCAGTGCTTAGCACAGTTGTAGAATGAATTAACCTCTAGTAACCCTGCATGCCAGACTGGCTAATAATTTGTGAGGCCCAGTGCAAAATGAAAATGCAAAGTCCTTTATTCTAAAATTGTTAAAAATTTCAAGACAACCATCAAGAATATAAGAAGGCAAGCCACCGACTGGGAGAAAATGAAAAAGACATGTCTGATAAAAGACTAGTATCCAAAATATGCAAAGGACTCTTAAAACTCAAAAATAAGAAATGAACAATTCAATTAAAAAATTAGCCAAAGACTCTACCAGACACCTCGTCAAAGAAGATACACAGATGGCAACTAGCATATGAAAAGATGCTCCGCATCATATATCCTCAGGGAAATGCAAATTAAAATACGAGATACCACTATGCGCCTGTTAGAATGGCCAAAATCCAGAACAGTGATAGCTCCAAATACTGGCGAGGATGGAGTCAATAGGGACTCTCCTTCACTGCTGTTGGGAATGCAAAATGTCCAGACACTGTGGGAGACAGTCTGGCAGTTTCTTAGAAAACTAAGCATACCATTACCATACAGCAATCCATAGTACTACTTGGTATTTACCAAAAAAAAAGTTGAAAAACTATGTCTGTCCAAAACCTGCACACAGATGTTTATACCAGCTTTATTCATAATTGCCAAAATTTGGAAGCAAGCCAGGTGTCCATCAGTAGCAAATGGATAAATAAACTATGGTACATCCAGACAACAGAATATTACTCAGCACTGAAAAGCAATGACTTCCCAAGCCACGAAACAGCATGGAAAAACTGTAAATGCGTGTGACTAACTGAAAGAAGCCAATCTGAACAGGCTCCATATGGTATGATTTCAACTCTGCGACACACTGGAAAAGGCAAAAATGTGGAGACAGTAAACAGCTCAGTGATTGTCAGGAGTTGGGGTAAGGATGGATGAATACTCAGAGCACGGAGGATTTTTAGGGCAGTGAAACTCCTCTCTATGTTATAACGATGAATGCTTGTCATTATATATTTGTCCAAACTCATAGAATGTATAACACCCAAAGTGAACCTCATGTAAACTACGGAGTCCGGTGATAATGATGCATCAATGTAGGTTCACTGACACAAATGGACTCCTCTGATGGGGATGCTAATGGGAGAGGCAGTGCATGTCTAGGGTGGTGTAGGGTGGGGTGTATACGGGAAATCTCTGTACCTTCTGCTCTGTTTTGTTGAAACCTAAAACTGCTCTAAAAATACAGTCTCTAAAAACTTTCTAGACAGTTACATTAAACTAAGGGCATTAAACTAAGCATGGTGCCTGCATGGGTCACACTCACACGAAGCCAGTCCTGTCTGCTGGGTCTCCTCACCTGGCCTGACCCTGGCCATCACACCCAGGCAGTGGGAGCCACCACACAGTCACTACTGGGCCCACTTTCATTCATTCATTTATTCATTCAACACAGATTTACTGCGTGTCTATGACACTCCAGGGACTGTGCTCAGTGCTGGGGACATAGTGAAAATATAAGTCCCTGCCCTCACAGAGCTCAAATTCCAGAGGGAGAGACAAACAATAAACAAGATAAATCAATATATCATCAGTTCGACAGTGAGCAGGGCAGAGAAGATGTATGCAGTGTGGGGCAGGGGCCCAGGGGGTGAGGGGGTGAAATCATAACTGCAGAGGTTAGAGGAAATATCACTGAGAAGGTGACCATTGAGTAGAAGTGGGGGACTGAGTCATGCCCAGTGACTGGGAGGCAGAGGCAGGTTCCCGAGAAAGAGAAGAGTGGAAGCAAAGGCTCTGAGGCAGCAGCATGGCTGGAGTGTTCAGTGAACTGCAAGGAGGCTGCTGTGGACCCAGGGGAGGGAGAGAGAGGGTTGGAGGGGGAGGCGAGGTCGGTGAGGAAGGCGGGGCCAGACCACATGGCGCCTTGCCGGCCACGGCAAGGAATCTGGTTTTTACTCCAAAGAGAAAGAGGAAGCCAGGGAAGAGTTTTGAGCAGAAGAGTGACCTGGCCTGACTCCTGTTTCTAAAGGATCAGCCTGGCTATTGAGTGGAGGACAAGTGGGGATGGGGGACACGGAGAGGCCCGCTAGGAGATGCTGGCCTTCCCCACCACCCGCCATCCCGCACAGGCCATCTGCCTGGTGGCAGCACCCGGGACTCTCCACCCCTGGGCTTTTGCAGCAGGTTCTCAGGCAGCAGGAGGTGCTGGGAATTAACACCCCCAGGGAACAGCCCTCAGCCAGTGACAAATGGAGTTGAAGAGAAGACCGCAACTTCCCCACCTCCAGGTGGGACAATCCCAAAGTGTGTCCCACAGTGCCGCCGCAGGCTCCCTAGCAGGACTGCACCCCAGCTGCCCATAGCTGTCACCTGCTTGATGACGTACCCTGTGTGTGCTCCTTCTCTCCTCTAGCACTGCTTCCTGGGACTGCCTCCGGGAGAAAGCACTTGGGGGGAACTTGTCTGAAGATGTGCTTCTGGGAGAACCTTCGCTAAGAGGGAAGTAACTTAAGTGACTCGAAGGTAGCTCAGAGGGTGGTTGGCATCTCACATAGTAAGAAGGGATTCTGGCTACATTAAGAAGGGATTTACCGACGAGCAGGAGGTGGTGTCGGCAGACTCAAGGCACCTGTCTTCACCTCCCAAGCCAGGTGCCCAGGCCTGAAGGCACTCAGCCTCCGGGAGCCCACGAGGCAGGACTGTGCCCTGACCACAGGCCCTGGGCGCCGGGCCGCCAGCCCGTGTCCTGCAGGGCGGAGGGGCTGAGGCCTCCTGAGTTAATGAGGTCCCCGGCAGACGCACACCCCGCTGAAAATGACAAACGAACAGCATTACAGGCTGTTCCCACAATTACTATCAGTTGGCTGTAATATAAATATGCAAATTCTCTGGGCTTGAACTTTAACACCCTCGGTAGAGACCATTCATCTCTTTAAAGTATTAATTTAAGTTGTAAAAGGGCCCATACATCACCGCGTGTCATTTTGAAAACAAATATTAATCAATTTTACCCTCGGAATTGCTACAGCGGAGGCGGCCCCCACGGCTGCGGCTGCGGCACCAGGAGGCGGTGGCGGGAGATTTACATATTCATCCGAGCTTAAGGAAGCCGCGATAATACAGGTACAGCCCGAAACCCGCGCCCCCAGACCTTATCTGCGCGCCCCGCCGGCCCGCGGCTGCTTCTGCATGCGCCGCGCAGCGCCTTGCAAATGAGGCCCGCGGACCGCTGTCTGGATAACCTTGAACGCCACCGAGATAGGCGGCGAGGCCGCCTTCCGACTTCTTTCCCAGAAATCAAAAAGGACTGAGAAAGGCTAGGCTCTTCCTCTCCAAACGGGAGAAACAACTCCGGCCTCCTTGGAGGTCCTGAGCAAGACAGGCTGGTCCCTGAACCCAGCTTACTTTTCCACCAGCCTTAAGAACCAGGACACCAGAGTGGCAGGTCCTGGAGGAACGGGGAGGACTGGACGTGGTGGTCTTCTGGCTTCCAAAACGGAGTCTGCACATACATGCCATGGACTTGTATGTGCATGGATTTATTTAACTTCTTGGTTACCTTAATGGAGAAATGTACCCAGATATTAAAGATATCAACTCAAAGAGTCGTTGGCAGGTTTAGAAATTATCTATGAAAAGCACCTAGAACAGAAATGGATATATAGCGAGGGCTGGGGTGACATCAACAATTATTATTATACTCAGTTATCTTCTAGGATGACCATGCCCCACTCCTCAACTGCACATGCTTTGATCTTTCTACCTTTGCATCTGTAGTGGGTTTGAGGGACAGGACCTCCTGCTCCGACCCTGCCTACTGCCACTGTGGTAGTCTAACAGAATCTGCTACCCCCTGCCTGAAGATCTGCCAGTTCCTTTACAAAAGGACAGGGCATCCTGGAAAGAAATGCAAGCCAGGTTGAAGGGTTAATAGCTCCCACTCCCCAAGGTACTGACCACTCCCTGCTTCCCCTAGGGAGATACCTCCATCCTCAGCCGGAGAGAGCACACTTCCAGCCTCCTCCTGAACCAGGGCTTGCAGGGCCACAAGGCTGCTGCCTTTCTCTGGTACTGGGGAGTGCCCACGTCAAGCCAGCAGAGGACACGTTGCACCTGCACAGGTGCATGAGAGATGCTCCTTTCTTCCCAGAGCCATCCTATAATGGCCTGCACACCCTCATCAGCATCCACTGCATTGTATGCATGTACACATGCTGTATGTACACACGGGACACTGGCTCACTGTGTGGCTGACCTCCACATCGCAGCCCAGAAAACCCTGCCTCCCTTCATTGGCCCATCAGCAACGTTGGAACTGGACTTTCCTGATACACTCTATGCATAGAACAGTGCACAGTCAAAGGGTTCTTCCCGGAATGGTGATGCTGACCAGTGAACATCGTCCACCACCTCCTGGTAATGCTGAGTGTTGGCCAATGTCAAACATTCACTAGGACAGTCGCAGATCCTGGCTCAAGTGAGGAAAAGAAATAGCTCCCAATCCTTCTCCCTGGTGCTAGGGTGAGAGGAACTCATTTCATCACTGCTAAGCCTGGGACAGGAATCACTCAGGGATGCAATAAAATCCCCACCCTGCAGGTATATCTGAACCAAATGAAGTACCCCATATATGTCAAATCACATGTAAGCATGTGCACATGTATACATTGGACTATGTGTAAATGTGCACATTGCCCATGTGTGTTAAGCCATATGCAAGGATTTACATGTGTGTATGTTCTACCACATGTAAGTGTGCATATGTGTAAGTCACATGTGTGTGCACGTGTGTTGATCCACGTGAGTGTATGCACACGTGTACATTAAACCACATGTAGGTGTGTGCATTGCACATGCACATGTGTATTGAACTACATGTAAGTGTGTGCATACATGTATGTTGACTCACACAGAAGCATTGCAGGTGCATATGTGTATATCGAACCACATGTAAATGTATGCACACATTATGTTGGTCTATGACAGTCTGTGCAAAAAAAGACATCCAGAGATAATGACAGGAAATAAACACAGTGGCCATTTAACAAAGAAAAAAAGAAAGAAAGAAATTCTGTTTAAAACACCCTATATTCAAATTTTTAATTAAAGCATTCATCCCACAAATGATTATGAAGGACCTAATTTTTTTTTTTCTTTTTAGAGGCAGGGTCTCACTATGTTACACAGGCTGTTCTCAAACTCCTGGACTCAGGTGATCCTCTGGCCTTCCAAAGTGCTGGGATTACAGGTGTGAGCCACCATGCCCGGCCGGACCTAATATATTTCAGGGAAATGTCCAGTCAGGAGGTCAAAGGGCTGAGTTATGGGGAATGGACCAGCCAGAGTTTTCACACAGTTCATTAAACCTAAGACACAGTTTTAGTCTATGAAAGAAGGTACACTGTGATAAATTCAGGAAATCCCAAGTCAAGTTCTTTCCTTCTGGCCTACGACTTAGTAATCAACATGGTTATTCCCTGCTACTTAAGGAAAACCCATGGTTCTGAAGGACAGTGGTAGTATAGAGGTAAAACCTTCCAGAAAACAAGTGAATTGGTTTTTTTGTTTTTGTTTTTTGATACAGGGTCTCACTCTGTCACCCAGGCTGGAGTGCAATGTTTCGAGGCTCACTGAAGCCTCGAACTCCCGGGCTCAAACTATCCTCCCACCTCAGCCTCCCAAGTAGCTAGAACTACAGGTGTGCACCGCCGTGCATGGCTGTTTTTTTAAATATTTTTTGTAGAGACAGTCTTGCTGTGTTACCAAGGCTGGTCTCAAACTCCTGGTTTAATGCAATCCTCCTGCCTCAGCCTCCCAAAATGCTAGGATTATAGGCATGAGTCACTGTGCCTGGCAGTGGTTTTTTTTAAGTGCATAGATTTTTTTTTCTAAGTGGAATGTTGTAATAAGTTGGCCTTTGCCAGGAAATCTATCTTGACATCATATTTTCCATGCAGGCCCAGGATACCTTGTTAGTAGATCTCTAATTTCCTGGAAGTCAATTACCTGATCAACTGAGCAGCAAAGACAGTGACCTTGGGCACGTTACTCACTGTGCTTCCATTTCCTCACCTGTGAAACAGGGACAACACCAGGACATGTCTTTTAGCATTGTTGTAAGGATGAAACCAGTCCAAAACTGACTCTGATACATGATGAGCACTCACTAATGTTAGCTATCATTAATCACCATTGTCATCATCATAACTCATCATTGCCAGCAGACATTTTATTTTATTAAGAATGCTTTTTTAAATTCAGTGCCAGTACTAAAACACTAGACATAAAATTTAGAATCCTAGTTATTGTTTAAAAATCCGAACCTCAGTGGGGCACAGTGGCTCACGCCTATAATCCCAGCACTTTGGGAGGCCAAGGAGGGAGGATTACTTGTGTCCAGGAGTTCAAGGCCAGCCTGGGCAACATAGTGAGACTCCATCTCTTAAAAAAAAAAAAAAAAAAAACTGGGTATGGTGGCACGCACCTGTAGTCCCAGCTACTGAGAGGCTAAGGTCATGAGATTGCTTAAGCCTAGGAGGACTACAATTGCTGCAGTGAGCTGTGATCGAACCACTGCACTGCAGCCTGGGCAACAGAGTGAGATCGTATCTCAAAAAAAAAAAAAAAAACAGGAAAAGAAAAAAAAAGTAAAATAAAATAAAAACTCAAGCCTCTGGGTCCACCAGGCCTGCATTGGCCCAAGACAACTTGTAGTGGCTGCCCCTCCAGGCAGAGAGGCATGTGCCCTCCAGCTTGCCACCGTCCCCATCCAGCTCAGTCGCCCATCTCTATTGCCGCCTGGCCCCCACGTGATCCTGAGGGTGAGAACCTTGGTGTCCTGCTGGTAAACAGATGGGAAGACTGAGGCCCAAAAAGGAAAAAGGTGCTTCCAGCTCTGGGCCCCAGGAGCCACATGCCCCCAAGCCCTGGCCCGGAGCCCTTTCCACGCTCCCATGCTAAATTCCTTTGGCCCACAAGACCAGAGGGAGGCTGAAGTCTCAGCTCTGATTTTTCAAAACTGAAAAAGACCAATCCCCTCCTACTCAATGTAATGGGATTTCCAAAGATGGATGGAGATAGTAGTTTAGGGTGGGGCTGGGGTTGTTGCAGGAGTGTGTGGCATGTCTGGTGTTTAATGTTTCAGCCTCTCTTCTGCGTTCTTTTACATTTAGTGAATTACTAATATTAAGGCAAAATAGATCTATTAGACAATTACCTAAGGGAACTCAGCTGCTACCATAAAGCCAATGAAGTTATGACAGCAGGGCCCGGGAGGAATCAGAGCTGAGTAAAACCTGTCGAGGCTGCTGACAAATGATGATAAAGTGATCGCTTGTGCCAGCGCTCAATGGAAATTGACAAGGTGAGCCTCCCCACCTAATGAACAGATCCAACCCCTGCTCCCGATGAAATGCACAGCAAGTTTAATCTCAATAAGCATCAAAATAAATTTGTTCCCACATTTAGAGACAGCACAGACACGTGGGCAGGAGCCATGGTCTTCGTGGACGGGACCCAGTGTGTGGTGTGGGGGTGGCAGTGAAGGTGCTGGGGACTTTCCCATACACAGTATCCCAGGTGCATCTGCCTAAAAATACCTCCGTTGCCCATCCCTTCACTCCCAGAACAGAAACTGAGGCTCAGATGGCACCTACGTCACAGAGACCCCAACCGCTCAGAGAGCAATTGTCTCCGTAACTCCTATTAAATGTGCGCAGCTCTGATTCTTATAAAGTAATGTCAGTTATAGAACAATACCAGCCTGCCAGGCAAGACACATTAGAGGAACAAGGCGGGTGGCGTGGGGGTGGGGGGAGAGACACCCCCACCACCAACCCTCGGAATACAATGCACCAGCTGCACATTAATAAATATGTAATGTTTGATTAGAAATATGTATAGTATTTTTTCCCTCCCCAAATGCCGGCTCGCCCTCAGGCGGAAGACGGGATCTGGCCCACACTGACGGGTTTCTTTCTTGCTTGCTTTGAAAATACAAACTCAAATGTTTTCCTGTCCCAGCTGTTTCCCATTGTTGCTGTTTATCAGCTTGAAGGATGAACAGTGGAATAAAAAAACACGCTTGCATTTCAAATGTGCCAGTCAGTCACTCCATTGTTCAAAGAAGAAAGCTTAATTGTCTGTGCTGGCAAACTTCTTTTTGGTGAATGTCCAGGTTTTAAGAAAAGCTATTCAGCTGTGCAATTTGTTTAATACATGCAGAGAAAAGCATATAAAATCACACGTTTTTCTGAAAAAAAAAAAATTAAATAAGGGGAAAAGAGGAATTTTGGAAAAGAACGAGTCACACATTGAAGTTTCCCGATTGCCCCCACTGGGCACAGGTTTCTGTGTCCTCTACTGAAGTCTCGGTTTTCTCTTGGGACGCTCCAGAAAGTCCCACTCAGTGGTTGAGCTTGGTGCTGACAAACAGCGCTGTCTCTGAGCTGACAGCCCAGGCAGCAGAAACTTCAGATTGTGCCGACCAAAGCTCGACTTTCCCTGTGATTACACCAACTTGTATTTGAGCAGCTCCTGCTTTCTAGGAGTGAGGTACAGACATAGCCAGCAATGCTTGGGAACTTCTGTGGATAAGGTTGGTTATGCCCAAACAGAGAGGCCCTGTCACAGCTCACCTGTCAGGGAGGGCACACAGGGATAAGCCTGGGCACCCCCCAGCAACCCATCTATTTCAGGGGCAAGTGGAATCTGTGGTTGCCTGGTGAGCCTGCGGGGAGAAGGCACCCAATCTCAAACACCACCTCTGTCCAATCCCCAACCAAATGGCCGAAATGCAGTTTCAAAGGAGCATGGTCTTCTGCTCGGACTTGAATGTTCTGGGCTTACCTTGCAAAGCAACCTGGCCTCAAGAGGTTTCCATGTCAAAACTGGATGCTTGGGGACGGGAGAGTAGTTTGCAATATCAGTAGGAAGAGCTTCTGTGTCCCCTCCAGACCCCCAACTGTTTAAGAAATGGCCCCTAAGATGTAGATGCCTGATACCAGATCCGTATCTGTGAGCAGAGGACGGAAGAGAAATTGGACATGCTGGCATTGAGGGTACACCAAGGCACTGGGGGAAAGGGCCCCCATAGTGTGGTGGAAAAAAGAGGCAGCTTCATAGCTTACCCGGAGGGTGATGGTATTACCCATCTCAATCACTCTCTTTCCAGATTTTACCAGTAATGTTTTTCGATGATAAGTAGAAAGAAATGATAAGGACATAAGTATCCCCACCCAGTTCATAACAATGCCCCCCACCAAATTTTTCAACATTCTCGCCCTGCTGTGTCCCAGTGTCGTTCACAGTGAATTATTCACAGCTGCCCCATGAGGTCAATGCCCCCACTGCCTCAATAAAGGAGAGAACGAGAGACTTAGAGAGGGCCATGGCATCCCAGCATCCCACAGCTGCTACGCGGCAGCATGAGGACTTGAACCCAGTCCGCTGAGTTCTGGTCCACTTGGGCTTTGTGAAGAGAATTCCTGGTAGTAAAGGTTAAGCAGAACCTTGTCAAGTTTCTCAACATCCCAACCAGCACTCTCCTAAGAGTAGCTCTGGACTGGCCAGGGCAGCCTCTCTGGGCTGGGCACCTGATCCTAGGGGTGGCCTCAGGGTGACCCAGGAAGCCTCTGTGTCCCTAAGCGGCTCTCTGTCACACTCTCCAAGGGGGTGATTTCAAACATCCTCCCTTGTCTAGAGCTCCTTGGCTCTACTCTTCAACTCTCTCCCTCTGCTTATGACAACCTCGAGTTCCATCTCACAGGGAACACAGAAGGAACAAACGGAAGCACAGTTCATTTCCTGCCACCACACCTGGGAACACACCTACAGCTATGCCTGCTCTTGACCTGTCCTGCCTGTCCAAAGCTAGCCCAGCACCCGACCTTCAAGCCCGGCTCCTCATGTTCTCCCAGGGACTTCGCTGCAGCCATTGTCACCTATTCTCTGCATCTTCTCCCCTACTGGCCACCGCATCACCATGGAAACACGGCTAAGACTCTCCTGACTTAAGAAAAATGAATACACAAGATAGACTCAGGAGGACAACCCAGGCCTAGCCAGCTACCTGTCCTCTCACTCCAATTCCTCAAAAGAAAAGCCATATTTAAAAGACAAAATGAATCTATAACCACATGTGGAAAAACAAGAACTTGTCCGCAATTCCTGGAAGATGGAAAGCAGATGGAACTGGGTTGGCAGGCTTGGAGGAAACCACAGCCAACCACCACGGCCAGAGCTGCTGAGAAAGTAAGAGAAGATCCAGGGTACTTGGGTTCAGAGTAAACAAATACAAAGAAGAGGGGGTGGAGTGATCAGCAGAGAAATTAGCAAAATAACTGTGTTCAGAATTGGTTTTCATTAGAACCAATGGAGCCAACACCCACCCCCATACCCAAACAGGAGATTGCAGCAGCATTTAGCTCTAGGTCAAAACTGAAGGATTGCACAGTAAAAAAAAAAAAAAAAAAAAAAAGGGGAACCCACATCTGCAATCAGTTTTATCCACTGATTTGCCACAGTGAAGTACAGGCACCTTCATTCAGCATCAAGAAACATTTCTTTTTCTACAAGCCTAAACAATCCTGTTATGGTGTAAGTACAATGCCAGAAACCCTCTAGTCTCATTCACAATGAAACAAAAAATATATATAAAATACCTAGAGATAAACCTACCAAGAAACGTTCAGGACCTATGTGAAGAAAACTATAAAAATTTACTGTGGGACATAAAAGAAGACCTGAATAAATGGAAAGACATAACCATAGACCTGGATGGAAACACTCAATATTGTAAAAATGTCAAATCCCCTGAAATTAAACTATAAATTCAATACCATCCCAATCACTATCCCTACAGAATTGTTTATGAAACTGGGCAAGCGAATGCTAAAATTCAATTGAAAAAGAAAATGCAAGAGAATAGACAAGAAAAATTTGAAAAAGAAAAACAAGTGTTTGCATATTCTACCAAATATTAAAACAGACCATTAAGTGGGTACAAGAACATGAAGCTGATAAGACCAGGCAAAGAAATCAAAGAAGCAGAATATAAAGCCTAGAATGGAAGCCTATTTACAGGAAAAATCAAGAAAATGATGGCGTTTCAGATACATGAAATTGTGACATCTAGAGTCCCATTGGAAAACAGAAAGAAAACATCAGATCCCTACCTCACATCATATATAAAAGTAAGTTCCTACTGGATTAGGAAGCTAAATATAAAAGACAAATCCAGAAAAGTATTAGAACACAACACCACATGTGCATTTGAATGATGTAATTTTGAAACTATGTAATATAAAAATAATAATGTCTCCATGTTACATACAAAATGTGAAATCCTCCCAAACGGGGAATTGACAACTCATTGATAATTCCATAATTTTCAAACTGGTAGGCCAGTGAGTTGAAACTGCATTTCCATTAGTGCAACATGGCAATGCCGCTAGCTGGTGAAAAGAAGGACATGCTGTCCTTTGTCATTATTGTGTGACCCTTGCTATTGTTCCCCTATCACAACTTCCAACAGTACCTGTAGTGACTAGTGCATATTATCTTTAACATTAACCGATCTTGTGATTCAAAATATTTTGTAATCTTGTAGGAACATTATCCAAGCACTGATTAAAGGGTGGTGGTTGTGCTAGAGTTTGTGCTAAAAAAAAAAAAAAAAAAAAAAAAAAAAGAATAAAATAGCCCAGGCATAGTGGCTCACACCTATAATCCCAGGACTTTGGAATGCTGAGGTGGGTGGATCACAAGATCAGCAGATGGAGACCATCCTAGCTAACACAGTAAAACCCTGTCTCTACTAAAAGTACAAAAAATTAGCTGGGTGTGGTGGCACATGCCTATCATCCCAGCTATTCGGGAGGCTGAGGCAGAAGAATCGCTTGAACCCAGGAGGTGGAGGTTGCAGTGAGCCGAGATTGCACCACTGCACTCTAGCCTGGGTAACAGAGAGAGACTCCATCTCAAAAAAAAAATATGAATAAAATAAAATAACCACCTAAAAATCAATAACTCTGGGCCAGAGAAGGGAAAGGATAAAGTTATTTTGAAGAAGGCCAAAGTGCATGCTCTGTAAAAATGTCAGAAACATTACTGAAAAAAAATTACTATCATTATAGGTATGTGGCATTCCAAGAATACAAAATTGCCACTTACCACCTCATGGAGAAAGAACTTGTGAATTATGGAGGCTATGAATTACATGGGGTCTGTAGGATGCTGTTTTTCCGCTCCCAGATTGTCTTTCTGGACTCCAGTGAGTTTGCACCAGCTGCACCCTTCCCTGGAGAATTGCCTTCAGCTCATGAGAGGGACCATGACCTGGAAGTTGGACCCCAAAACACAGCAAGGGCAGCCCACAGCTAATGACTGACTGATCAGTGTGATTTAGAGCTCAGGGCTCTTATCACCATGGCTCAGACCAAGACTGGGCTTTGCTTAAGGTTTGCTTCCTTGCTCTGCTCTCTCCCTTGTCTTATTGTGCCTAATTCCCTCCCATAGAGGATTTTCCTGAAAAGAATTCTCCTGATTAATCATGTGCTCCTTGAATCCTTTTCTCAAGCTCTGCTTCTAGGGAATCTAAGCTAATATATTTGGTACCAGGAGTGATCCTAGGAAATAGATGAGAAGGGTAGGATTCTGAAGTTCCTAGATGGCTAGAAATCACAGCCCCATCACCGGTGCTTAATGTACAGTGGTAAATGGCAGGCAGTGATTGTTGCTAAGATTCTACCACACCCAGGGCGTGGGACACAGGTGGAAGAGGTTCACTGCCCTGTGCAAGAGCTTTGATGTTTGAGAGGTGTGGAAAAAAAGAGTTCTTATAAAGACTGTAGAATTGGGTGCCCACCAGTGAATGCCAATCTTGCCTTAAGAAGAGGAAAAGACAGACTCAGGGCCATCAATCACAATGTGAATCACAATGTGAAGCAAAACACGAGGGTCTGAGAGTCCCTTGGCAGCATTATAGGAACTCTCATCTCCCACAGCTGGAGGCAGTCAGCTGACTCCCAGGCCCTGGCCTTAGGGATATGAGGAAAGGACTTAAGGATGAGAGTGGCAACTTTTGGGAAATTTAAATTCTGATTCTCAGCCTAAGCAAGTTTTCTACACCAAAGTCAGGCCTCTGATGGAGAAGGTGCAGGAATCTGGAACTTGGAGTAAGAACATTTGAATACCTGCACTTGAGAACTTTGGGTCTTCTGGGTCTGCAGAAGTCGCCCATCCCCCCTGTTAGGAGACTATCCAAGAAGTCTCAAATGAGGATTATTATAAAGCAGCACTGAGCCTCCTCAG
Source organism: Papio anubis (assembly GCF_008728515.1). Lineage (NCBI taxonomy): Eukaryota > Metazoa > Chordata > Mammalia > Primates > Cercopithecidae > Papio > Papio anubis. The sequence continues at coordinate 39,017,121 of NC_044993.1, forward strand.
TATCTGCTGTCACCTCCTCTCCCAGCCACCAGGCTAATTTGTAGGGCCAAGTCTCAGCATGAGTCAACTGTGTGAGGCCTGCCTAGGAATGGGAAATGGGAACGTTTCTAAGTAAAAGATTCTGCAGGTACTAGTGGACATGCCCTGGCAGGACTGGGAGGGCATGCCCAGGAGTGGATCCTGGGGATGCTGGGTCAAGGTGGACAGAATTTATCACTGAATAAGGGAACATTTGTTGACAAGGGAGCGCTCTCCTTTGACATGGAATTTAACACCCTGGCGAGGCTTCCAAGGATGGGTCTAATACATAGCTGGGATGGCTCTTAGAATCTTGGAAAAAGCTCACATTGGCCCTCATTAAATGAAGCTGAGATGCCAGAGCTCTCACTGCAGATGATGGACGAAAGGATCAACCAAGTGGTAGCTGAATTGCAGTTCCTATGCCAAAGGAGGTCTGTTTACTACAGCAGAGTAACACAACCTTGGCTATGTGGCTATTTATTTCTGATCTGCCAAACGTGTTCTTTCCAATACTATGTTTGTTTCCTGGGGCTGCCATAACAAATTACCACAAAGTTAATGACTTAAAACAACAGAAATTTATTCTCTTACAGTTCTAGAGGCCAGCAGTCTGAAGTCAAGGGGTCAGCAGGCTGCCTCTGGAGGCTCTAGGGAAGAGTCCTTCCTCTCCTGGTGGCTGCCGACTGCCCTTGGCATTTCTTGGCTTGTAGACACATCACTCCAATCTCTGTCCTCTCCTGTATGTATTCCTCTCTCTTCTCTTATAAGGAAATTTATCATTGGATTTAGGGCCTACCCTAATTCAAGATGATCTTATCTTGAGACCCTTTATTTAATTATATCTGCCAAGACCTTCATTCCAAATAAGTCCACAGTTCTAGGTTCCAGGTGGGCATATCTTTTCTTTGGTGGGGTGGGGGGAGGTGCATCATTTAACCCCCTATACGTGCCCATCACAAATGAGGATCAGAAACTGTTTGCATCTATATCCAATGGATAATAGCATACATCGATAATCTTGCCCTGGACTATGGTAGTTCTGATTTCTGCCATAATGTAGTCCATAATGTGACCTAGGCCATCTGGACACTTCACAAAGAACCTGAAATTACTTCTCTGTATCAGTGATATGTTAATTGGATCAGATGAGCAAGAAGAGACAAGTCATCAGGATGCCTGGGTAAGATACATGCTGTCCAAAGGATGGGAAGTAAGAAATCCCAGGCATAGATCAGCAAAGTTTCTAGGGTCCAGTGGTCTGCAGCAGTGGAGCATCTCTGTATTATGTGATTCTTGCATTGCTGCAAAGAAATAGCTGAGCCTAGGTCATTTACAAAGAAAAGAGGTATAATTGGCTCATGGTTCTGCAGGCTGTACAGGAAGCATGGTGCTAGCATCTGCTCTGCTTCTGGGGAGGCCTCAGGAAGCTTACAATCATGGCAGGAGAAGGGGGAGCAGGCATATCACATGGCCAGAGCAGGGAGGAAGAGAGAGAGAGAAGGTGCCACAGACTTTTAAACAATCATATCTTGGGAGAATTCACTCACTGTCACCAAGACAGCACCAAGGGGATGGTGCTAAACCATTCATGAGAAATATGCTCCCATGATCCACCAGGCCCCACCTCCGACATTAGAAATCTCTAATTTCTAATTTGACGTGAGATTTGGGTGGGCACATGCATCCAAACAATATCAATCCCCTCCAAAATAAAGTAAAGTTATTGTTCTGTGCAACTCTTACCACTAAGGAAAAAACCCCAGTGCTTGGTAGACCAGTCTGAATTGAAGGATGCATACTCCCACACTTGGGAATACCGCTCTTGCCCATTCAATGACTTATGAGGAAAGATGCCAGTCTTAAGTGAGGCTCAAAGCAAGAGAGGGCTCTGCAGCAGGTCTAGGTTGTGCTACAAGTCCTGTAGCTTGGACCATGTGACTCCATAGACCCCCTGGTACTGGCATTAGAAAAGAAGTAAGATCTCGAATTAATAACTTCAGCCTCCACCTTAGGAAACTAGAAAAATGTGGTTCACGCCTGTAGTCTCAACACTTTGGGAGGTTGAGGCAGGTGGATCACGAGGTCAGGAGTTTGAGACCAGCCTGGCCAATATGGTGAAACCTGTTTCTACTAAAACTACAAAAATTAGCCAGGTATGGTGACATGCACCTGTAATCCCAGCTATTGGGAGGCTGAGGCAGGAAAATCACTTGAACACAGGAAGTAGAGGTTGCAGTGAGCTGATATCGCACGACTGTGCTCCAGTCTGGGTGACAGAGCAAAACTCTGTCCAAAAAAAAAAAAAAAAAGAAGAAGAAGAAAAGAAAGAGGAGAGAAAGAAAGAAGGAAAGAAGGAGAGAAAGAAAGAAGGAAGGAAAGAAAGAGAGAGAGAGAAAGAAAGAAAGAGAGAGAGAGAGAAGAGAAAGAGAAGAAAGAAAGAAAGAAAGAAAGAAAGAAAGAAAGAAAGAAAGAAAGAAAGAAAGAAAGAAAGAAAGAAAGAAAGAAAGAAAGAAAGAAAGAAAGAAAGGAAGGAAGGAAGGAAGGAAGGAAGGAAGGAAGGAAGGAAGGAAGGAAGGAAGGAAGGAAGGAGAGAGAAAGTGAGCAAATTAAACCAAAATGGAAGAAAGCAAATAAAAATTAGGACAGAAATCAATAAGATAAAACATAGGAAAATAGGAAAAATCAATAAAGCAAAAACCTGGTTCTTTGAAAAGATCAATAAAATCAACAAACCTTTAGACAGAGTGATCAAGATAGAAGAGAGAAAACACAAATTGCCAATATTAGGAAAGAAAGCAGGTACACAATGATAGACCCTATGGAAATTAAAATGTTAAAGAGGTAATACTAAGGGTGACTTTGCCAACAAATTTGACAATTTAGATGAAATGGAAAAAAGCCTTAAAAGAGACAAACTACCAGTGTTTATCTGACAAGAAATAGCTTTTCATATAACTTTTAAAGAAATTTGATTCATTGTTTAAAACCTTCTCACAAACAAAACTTCAAGCTCAGATGGTCTCACTGGTGAAATCTACCAAACTTTCAATGAAGAAACACTACTTTTCTATAAAGTAGAAGAGAAGGTAATACTTTTCAACTCATTTTGAGGTCAATATTGCCCTGATATCAAAACCAGACAAAGATACCACAAGAAAACTACAGACAATGTCACGCATGAACATAGACTCAAAAATGTTTATTAAAACATAGCAAATAAAACTCAGCAATATATAGAAAGGATACTACATCATGACTAAGTGGGGTTTATCCCAGAAATACAAGGTTGGATTAACATCCAAAAATGTGTAAATTCGCCACATCAATAGGCTGGGAAGAAAATGAAATGATCATCTCAAAAGATCTAATAATAGAGATTCAAAAAATTCTCATTATCTGTCTGGTGAGGACCTGGTTAATATTTTAAAAAGTCAAAAACTAAAGAAAAAAATTCCCATTTTCACCACTTCTGTTCAACATCGTACTAAAGGTTCTAGTCAGTGCAATAAGGAAAACAAAAGAAATAAAAAATACGTGTATTCAAAAAGAAGAAATAAAACTGTCTTTATTTATAATCAATATGATCATATACATTTAAAGAAATCTATGTGAGTTTAGCATGGTCACAAGTTGCAAGATCACTATACAAAAATCAATGACATTTCTGCATACTAGAAACGAACAATTGAATATTTAAATTTTAAAAAATTACAGTTGCTTCAAAAAGCATGAAATAATTATGGATAAACCTAATGATATGTATGTGGGATTTATATGCTGAAAACTATAAAACATTGCTGAAAAAAAATTTTATAAAAGACCAAAATAAATGCAGATAAACCAGGTTCATGGATAAAAAAACTCAGTATTGTTAAAATGTCAATCCTCCCTGTGATAATTAATTCTAGGTGTCAACTTGGAGGATGTTTTTGGATGAGATTAACATTTAAATGGGTAGAGTTTGATAAGTGGATTGCATTTCTTCATGGGGGTGGATCTCATTCAATCAGTTGGAGCCCTAATAGAACAAAAAGTTCGACCTACCCTAGCAAGAAGGAATTCTGCAGCAGACTGCCTCCAGACCTCATCTGCACCAACAGCCCTCTTGGGTCTCAGCCTGCCAGACCACACTTCAAATTTGCAATTTCCAGCCTCCATAATCATGTGAGCCAATTCCTTATAATAAATATAAAGATATATGTTATACACACACACACACACACACACACACACATCCTATTGGTTCTGTTTCTCTGGAAAACCTTGACTAATACACTCCCCAAATATTTCTGTACATCCAATGTAATCCCAGTCCAAATTCTAGCTAGCTTTTTGTGGACATTGTCAAGCTGATTCTAAATTTACATAAAACAATGAATGACCTAGAATAGCCAAAACAATTTCAAAAAAGAACAGCAAAGCTAGAGGATTCATGCTATCTAATTGCGGATGAGATGGTGTAGTGTTTGCATAATGAAAGTCATATAGATCAATGGAATGGAATGAAGAGTCCAGAAATAGAACCACACCTCCATGATCAATTTATTTTTGACAAAGTACCAAGGCAATTGAATGGGGAAATATTGTATTTTCAATAATAGTGCTAGAAAATGGGGCATCCATTTCAAAAGAAATGGAACCTTAACCCTTTTGTTGCAGCATATACAGAAAGTAACTTGAAATGGTTACTTAAATGTAAGTAACTAAATGTAAGAACTAAAGATTTAAAACTTCTAGGAGAAAATATACGTGACCTGGGTTTTGACCAATAATTCCTGGATAGAAAACAACAAGCGTAAGTCATAAAAAAGTTGATAAATTGGACCTCATAAAAATGTAAAACTGTGCTCTCCAAAAGATATTAAGAAAAATGAAAAAACAAGTCACAAATTGGGAGCAAATGTTTGCAAAACACATATCTGATAATTGTATGCATTCTCAATGGAGGCAATACCATTGAGGGGGCAAAAATTTGTTCTTGGGGGCTAAAAATTTTAGATATCATAATGATATGTGTGCCTGCAAAGGATCATGGTATATAAATAGATATGTGGTATGTCTGTTATATTAAATTTCATAGTGGATGGAGGGAAACATTAGGAAAAAGTGTCTAAAAAGGCTCTTGAGGGGCAACATTTTAAAATATAATGAGAAAGTCTGGATAAAGAAAGGGCTTGTATCTAGAATAATATATAGAACTCTTTACCATGCAAAAAGACAAAGAATTTGATTTAAAAATTAGGCAAAAATATGAACAGATACTACACCAAGAAAGATGTAGGAATGGCAAATAAACCCATGAAAAGATGCTCAACACTGTTAGTCATTAAAGAAATGTAAATGAAAACCACAGTGAGATATTATAACACACATACTAAAATAGCTAAAATGAAAAAGACTGACAATATTAGCTGTGGTAAGAATGTGAAGCAACTGGAACTCTCTTGGAAACCATTTTGCCAGTCTTTGGTAAAGTGATGCATACCCTGACCTCATGGCCCAGTGGTTCCACTTCCAGGCTTTTACCAGGAGGAATGAAAACCTGTGTCCACACAAAGTTCTGTGGTCAAATGTTCATGACAGCATTATTTATATTAGCTTACAGTAGAAATAACCCCCAAACCCATTAATTAATGGATATGATGAAATACTGCTTAGCAATAAAAAGAATGAACTACTGATCTATGCAACAATATGAATAAATCTCAAAAACATTATGGTAAGTAAAAGAAGCCAGACCCAATTTGTATGATTTCATGAATATGATGTTCAGGAAAAGGCAAGACTGTAAGAACAGAAATCAAATCAGTGGTTGCCAAGGACTGTGGGTGAAGAAAGGGGACTGAACAAAAAAGGGACAAGAGGAACTTTTCTTGCTTGCAGGAGATGTTTTATCTCTCAATTGTGGCTGTTACATGGCTATATATATTGTTAAAACTCATTGAACTGTACACATTTAAAAAGCGATTTTTACTGTATGTGAATTACACCTTAATAAACCTGAAAAAATACAACTTTTAAGGCATTCTAGCTACCTGCAAGGCTCTAAGCTGACCCTATTCTCATGAAGCTTATGTGATTTAGTGATTTATCCTGCATATGGTTCCAAGACCAGGACTGAAAGCAATGAATGGGGAATGGATGGGAAAGCAGAAGTGGGCTCAGCGCAGGAGTCCTCCTGACGGCCACTGCAAACTGACTCATTCTCCCTCCCCACCCGGAGCGTACTGACCACTAAGGCTGAGAAGTTGCTCTTCCCCCTTTTTCCTCAAAGTGTGATCTCCAGACCAGCAGGACCAGCACAGCCTGGGGGGCTTCATCAATGCAGCCTTGCACACCCCACCTCAGGCCAGATGACTCCGAATCTGCATTTTCAATCAGACCCCCCAATTGTTCCCATGATATTTTCCCCAGATGTGTTCCTATATATATAAAACCCCCTCCCCAACTCCCCAGATACACTCTCATCATTCAAATCAAAGGTTGAGAAGCTCTGGTCTAGTCACAAACTCACTTCTGTCCCCACCCGCCATTTGAGTTGGAAGTTGACCAATATCAATTGTATATGTTCCCAGACCCATGTGATGCCAGCGTTTCTTACTGAGTTTCTGTGGCTTTTTAAAAAATTTTATATTCAGGGGTACATGTGCAGGTTTGTTACAGAGCATATTGCATAATTCTGGGGTTCAGGCTTCTATTGAACCCATCACTGAAACAATGAACATAGTATCCAATAGGCAGTTTTTCAACCCTTGCCCTCTTCCCTCTCTCTCCACTTTTGGAGACCCCAGTATCTATTGTTCCCTTCTTTGTGTCCATGTATACCCATTTTTGAGCTCCCACTTATAAGTGAGAACATGTAGTATTTGATTTTTTGTTTCTTCATTAATTCACTTAGGACAATAACCTCCAGCTGCATCCATGTTGCTGCAAAGGACATGAATTCATTTTCAATGGTTGTAAAGTATTCAAAGGTGTATATGTACCACATTTTTTAAATCCAATCCACCGTTGATGGGTGCCTAGGTTGACTGTATAACTATGCTATTGTGAATAGTGCTACAATAAACATACAAGTGCAGATATCATTTTGATAAAATGATTTCTTTTCCGTTGGGTAGATATCCACAGGTAGTATTTATTGGGTCAAATGCTAGTTCTATTTTTAGTTCTTTGGAGTTTCTATAGCATTAATTAAATAATATTCAACCAATGAAATATGAACATTTTTAAAACTAATTTGAATGTTTGTAAAAGATTCCATAATGGTAATTTGCTTTTAAAATGTTGTGTTCCCTAATGAAAGCAGTAGACAAAAAAATATTGTCATGGAAATAGAGATGAACAAGACAAGTATAAATGTTAGGAGAAAATGTCATAGAAATCCAGGCTTATGTATTCAGATTGCTTCACATGTGTCTTTGTCACTCAGGCTTTAAAATGCCGGAATTGGATGTAGCCAACCTGCATTGCAGATGTGATTTAAAAAGGAAGACAACACTGAGTTGTAATTGCTATAGAACTCACCTCCACCCCAGGTCTTCCAAGGGGATTTAATAGTAGAATTTCAGGGTCTGCAATGGGCACAAAGGAGCTATTTGGAATCAGATGGGCAAGGACTCAGACCCAACTGGTCTTGGGGCACCCTGCAGTACCCCTCACAACCACCAACCCTGACCTGAACAACAGCCTCATTTTGGGGGGTCTCAGACTTCACAGCTCCTGTCACCCTTTTTTTTCCTTTTTTATTTTTAGAGACAGCATCTCACTCTGTTGCCCAGGCTGGAGTGTAGTAACACAGTCACAGCTCATTGCCTCCCTGGACTCAAGCGATCCTGCTGCCTCAGCGTCCCAAGTAGCTGGGACTACAGGTGTGCACCACCATGTGCAGTTAATTTTTTATTTTATTTTATTTTGTTTTATTTTATTTTATTTTATTTTATTTAGAGATGGAAGTCTCACTATGTTGCCCAGGCTTCAGAACTCCTGGCCTCAAGTGATCCTCCTGCCTCGGCCTCCCAAAGTGCTGGTATTACAGGCATGAGCTTCTGCACGCAGCCCTCTCCTTCCTTTTTCCCCAAACCCCCATTCTTCTCCTTCCCGCCAGTGCCCACTCTGCCCCACTCCCTCTCCCTCCTCCAAAAGCTATCTTCCTTTGCCCTCTCAGGATCTGACAGGGCAGACAGCAAACCTGGAGGATACCTGGAGAAGACAGCACATGGGGCTTGAGAAGCTGTGAAGGGCACAAAAACACACCATCGTTTTTTAACCCCTGCTGTGGACCTCACAGTTCTGTCTCACCCCGAGTCTTTTAATCAGTGTGTTCACTACCGTGAGGTCAATAAAAATGGTGACCCAGTGTGTTCGTTTCCTTGGGTTGCTGTAACAAATGACCACAAACTTAGTGGCTTAATACAACAGAAATGTATTCTCTTACATTTCTGGAGGCCAGAAACCTGAAATCAAGGCATTGGCAAGACCACACTCCTTCTGAGGCTTGGCGGGAAAATCTGTTGTCACAGTCGGTAGTTAGTCAGATACGAGCAGAGCAGGAGAGGGTCACCCCCACCAGGAGTGTCAGGCGACCATCAGGTGATGGTCAGATGGTTACTAAGCTGTCTTTCTAAAATAATAATTGGTGACAGCCGGCACCAGGGAAAGGCTGTCTCCCAATAGACAGAAACACCTGAAACTGGTGATCAGCGGCTTCCCAATAAGATCTCAGGAGTGGGCGAGTTGGCTCAAGCATGAGCACTCAGACGCAAAATGGCAGAGTTTACCTGGTATATGACCTTCTAGGAACACGCCTCAACTAAGCATGCACACAACTTCAGTAAACACACACACATGCGGCCCCTCCCAAGTGCTGTCAGGCCACTGCACGCGCGGACAGCCCACCCCAGTGGAAGAATCAGGGGAGAAGGGACACAAGACCCCGGAAGTATGAAACCCTAAGTCAAAGGTCAAATCACACACTTGACTCTCTACCCACCCGCGTGACCCTCTTCCAAGTGTACTTTACTTCCTTTCATTCCTGCCCTAAAACTTTTTAATAAACTTTCACTCCTGCACTAAAATTTGCCTTGGTCTCTCACTCTGCCTTATGCCCCTCAGTTGAATTCTTTCTTCAGAGGAGGCAAGAAATGAGGCTGCTACAGATCCATATGGATTTGCTGCCAGTAACACACTTTGATGCTACGTGACTCGGACAGGTTCCCTAAGTGTTAACGGTTCCTGTTTCTCTGGCTCCTGATGCCTGCTGGCAGCCCTGGGCGTCCCTTGGATGGCAGACTCAGCGCTCCCATCTTTGTCTCCATTTCACATCGATTTCTCTCCTGTGTGTCTCCTTTTCTTTTCTTTAATTTTTATTTATTTATTTACTTTGAGATGGAGTTTCGTTCTTGTTGCCCAGGCTGGAGTGCAATGGCGCGATCTCAGCTCACTGCAACCTTCGCCTCCTGGGTTCAAGTGATTCTCCTGCCTCCCCCTCCCAAGTAGCTGGGATGACAGGCACCCACCACCATGCCCAGCTAATTTTTGTAATTTTAGTAGAGATGGGGTTTCACCATATTGGCCAGGCAAGTCTTGAACTCCTGACCTCAGGTGATCCACCTGCCTCATCCGCCAAAATGCTGGGATTACAGGTGTGAGCCATCGCGCCTGGCCTGTGTGCCTCCTTTTCTGTCTTATCAGGATACTCGTCATTGGCTTTAGGGCCCTAATCCAGGTGTAACATCACCTTGAGGCCCTAGTCTTAACCACATCTGCAAAAATCCTTATTCCAGATAAGACCACTTCTTAGGTTCAGAATATCTTTGGGGAGGCTGCTGTTGAATCTCATCCAGGCTCTACTTTTGGAGAATGGCTTGGAGGGATCAGCTCCTCCCTCCTGGTTTACCTCCCCTCCCTCCCGTAAGTAACCAATCAGAAAAAATCTCCATGTGATACTAGAACCCAGAGCTCAAATTATTAGAAAGCCAAAAACTGAATTTCCCATTTCTTAAGAGCAGGGAAGGCCTTGTCTTAGGAAAACACAACTGCTAGGTCTCCACTCTCTGAAGGAGAGGGTAATTTATATGTATCTGGGGAAGGTCCACCCTCCCCTCAAACCACTCCAGGAATAGGCCAAAACCCTCCTTCAAAGGGAAAGCAGGCTGATTGGTCCTTTTCAGGATGATATAAATTCTCATTCTCTGCACAGGTAATTTGCAGGATACAATGAATGAGACAAGTGGGGTGAGTACTAAGGACTGAGCGTAAGGGGCTGGGGGCAGGGGGTTGGTCCTCCTTCCCATTTCCACCAGCCCATCCCCCTTACTTTGATGTAAATAATTGGGCTTTTCTGACTCCTGGGCAAAGTTATGCAAACCCATCTCCAAGTCTCTTTCTTCTAGTGAGGACCCTTCCTACAGGGAAAATTTCAGAACCAGTGCATTGGTGCATGTGGAAGGAGAGATATTCTTTGCTTGGATAATCAGGGAAGGCTATACAGAGGGAGAAAGTAGACACCTGAACTGGGCTTTAAGAGCATTCCTAAGCAGAGGAAACAGAATTGAACCAATCAAGACAGAAGCAACACATAACAGAGCAAGGTACAGGTCAGACACAATAAACAGATTTGTAGTAGGTACCAGGAGCGCTGTGTTTAGAAGGATTGTGAGGTCACAGCCAGGCTCCATGCAAAAGTTCGATGATCAGTTAATGATGTCTGCTGTGAGAGCAGTGATATACAAGTCATCCCTGACCTAGGGTGTCAGCAGAGTTCGATGTCACGGAGGAGAAAGCAAGATAACTATAACTCATTTGGACAAATAAAGTCGATTCCTAAAGCCACCTGTTATAGGTTAACTTGTTTCCCCTCCAAAAAAAATATGTTAGAGTCCTATTCCCCAGTCCCCTAGGTGTGACCTTGTTCGGACATATGGTCTTTACAGAAGTACTCAAGTTAGAACAAGCATATTAGGATGGGCCCTAATCCAACATGACTGATGTCCTTATAAAAAGGGAACATTTGGACAGAGAGACAGAGGCATTGACAGAAAGTCTCGTAAAGAGACACAGAGAGAAGACAGCCATCTGCAGACCCAGGAGAGAGGCCTGGACCAGTTCCTTTCCTGATAGCCCTCAGAAGGAACCAGCCTGGGAGGCAGCATACGTGGACCCCGATGGCCTTCCCTTTATGCTAAGGGTTGCAAACTTAATTATCTCTGGTGTCCAGGCCCTAGGAGGCAGCCAGGCGGGGACTGTGGAGAATGGCAGAGCTCAGGACTGATTGTGGGGGTCCTCTCCTGCCCCTGGATGCCCTTGTAGATAACAGCACCTGATGTGCCAACTCCTCCAGTTTTTCAGGAAAGGCTGGAGATTCAGATTTTGTGTGAAATCTTCCATTTTTCTAAACACTGGTTTAATTAGAGTTCTCCAGAGAAACGGAACCAATAGAATATACATGTGTGTGTTTCCGTATACAGAGAGAGAGTGGGAGAGACAGACAGACAGACAGACAGACAGACAGACAGACAGAGAGGGGTTTATTATGCGCAACTGGCTCCTTCTAGTAGGGAGCCTGAGGAGCCCCTCGATCTGCCATCTGCAAGCCCTTTGGGCTTGGACTTGAACTACACCAGCGGCTGTCCTGGGAGAGCAGGTGGAGTCAGTCCCAGTCTGAGGGCAGGAGAAGATGAGAACGAGATGTCCCAGCTCAAGCTGTGAGGCCAGAAAGAAGTGGGGATGGATTTCTTCTCTTTTTAAAATTCTATTCAGGCCCTCAAAGGATCGGATACCCCTCACCCACAACTGCTTAACTGAGTTCACGGATTCAAATGCTAATCTTGCCCAAAACACCCTCACAGACACACCCAGAAGCAGTGTTTAATCTGGGGACCCACTCAAGTTGACACATGAAATTAACCACCATGGCTGGCGACTTTTCACAAGTTTTTGCAAACATCATGCAGGCAGGCCTTGAGTTTGCAGCCTCCGCTCTATGACGCACAAAGCAGGGAAAAGGCTATGGTTCGCAATCTCTATTGCTTCTCCTAGAAGGGGTAGAACTTCCTTGGAAACACAGACCAACCCATTCTAGCCCTTGAGGGAATGGTGTACCTTCAGGGGCAGGAGTGCGGCCCCTGAGGGTACACTCTGAGCCACTGGTCTAGTTCAAGCCCAAGCCCAAAGGGCTTGCAGATGGCAGATTGTGGGACTTTTCAGGCAGACTGAGCTTGCAGTTCGCACCCACCAGAGTCTTCTCAACTCTCTGATGCACTCCCTGTTATATCCTCCATGGCTCCTGTTCCCTCCCTCACAGGTAACCACATGTCAGAAACCAGCCCTTGCTGTATCTGGAATAAGCTGATCAAAGTGCCCTTTCTTTGCCAGAGACACTGATCAATACAGGGCTGTGAAGTGCCTGGCACACTCAGGGGTCACTTATAACAGATAGGACTCCTCTCCCTGAGGCCCCTACTATCCCTCAGCCGTCCACCTGCCCACCGAGATCCCTCCCACACACCCCAGAAACCTCTGCAAAGCAACATCGTGTTTCCTCCAGCAGCAGGTGTGGGGTGTAGAAGGATTCGGGTTTGATAAAGAAATGCTGGCCAGGCACTGTGGCTCACGCCTATAATCCCAGCCGGTACCTGTAATCCCAGCCTCTGGGAGGCTGAGGCATGAGAGTTGCTTGAACCCGGGAGGTGGAGGTTGCAGTGAGCCGAGATCACGCCCCTGCACTCCAGCCTGGGTGACAAAGTGAGACTCTGCCTAAAAAGATATGCTCTTTCCCCCAATGACCACTTGGCATGTGGGCAGATTTTCAGGACAGCCCAGAGTGAGTTTACTACAAAAAGCACCTGGAAAAGCCATTTCAGAGGAGGAGGGGGAGGAAGAGGAAGCAGCAGCTACAACCTGGAAACAGTCTAAATGGATAAATAAGTGACAGCACAACCAAGCAATAAAACAAAGCAACTACTTACAAAAGTGAATACACCTTTATGATATGCTAGTATTGATCGGCAGTCTCCGAATTGTGTGATTCAATGCATAAAGCCAGTCACGGAACCAACTGTAGAGACTGCACATGCAAGGCCAGGTGCAGTGGCTCATGCTTATAATCCCAGCAGTTTAGGAGGTCGAAGTAGGTGGATCACCTGAAGTCGGGAGTTTGAGATCAGCCTGGCCAACATGGAGAAACCTCGGCTCTACTAAAAATACAAAAATTAGCTGGGTGTGGTGGTGTGTGCCTGTAATCCCAGCTACTCCGGAGGCTGAGGCAAAAGAATCGCTTCAATGGGGGAGGTGGAGGTTGCAGTGAGCTGAGATTGCACCGCTGCACTCCAGCCTGGGCGACAGAGCAAGACTGTCTCAAAACCAAAAAACGAAAAAATGAGAGTGCACATGCATCCTCAGAACAGGGGTGGGGTGTGCATTTGTTTGCCTATGTCTATACATGAAAAAATTATTTCTGGAAGGAAATAAGAAACTCGAAAAAAAGGTTCAACTCTAGGGACAGGAATTAGGAATTGGAAGGCACAGGGAAAAAGGAGATTGGCTTTTCACCTCTACACTGTGTGAGAGCTTTTTTTTTAACTGTATGGTTATATTAGGGTTTTTTAATAAACATTTTTGTTTATTAACATTTTCTAGGTTGGACACGGGTCCAACCTAGAAAATTAGCATTGGCACAATCCAGCAGGGCACAGTGGCTCACACCTGTAATCCCAGTACTTTGGGAGGCCAAGGCACGTGATCACCTGAGGTCAGGAGTTCGAGACCAGCCTGGTCAACATGGGGAAACCCCATCTCTACTAAAAATACAAAAATTAGCCAGGCATGGTGGCACGCGCCTGTAATCCCAGCTACTGGGGAGGCTGAGGCAGGAGAATTGCTTGAACCCAGGAGGCAGAGGTTGCAGTGAGCCGAGATATCGTGCCACTGCACTCCAGCCTGGGCGACAGAGGGAGACTCCATCTCAGAAACAAAGAAAGAGAGAGAGAGAAGAAAGAGAGAGAGAGAGAGAGAGAGAAAAAGAAAGAAAGAAAAGAAAGAAAGAAAGAAAGAAAGAAAGAAAGAAAGAAAGAAAGAAAGAAAGAGTTGTTGTTGTTGTTGTTGTTGTTGTTGTTGTTGAGGAGGGAGGAGGGAGGAGGAGGAGGGAGGAGGGAGGGAGGGAGGGAAGGAAGGAAGGAAGGAAGGAAGGAAGGAAGGAAGGAAGGAAAGAAAGAAAGAGAGAGAGATTGGCACAATCCTATTAACTAAGCTATTGCCGAGACCAGCTCAGTCGGGGAGACCCTAACCCAGCAGGGCTAGAGGAATTAAAGACACACACACAGAAATATAGAGGTGTGAAGGGGGAAATCAGAGGTCTCACAGCCTTCAGAGCTGACAGCCCCAAACAGAGATTTACTCATGTATTTCTTAACAGCAAACCAGTCATTAGCATTGTTTCTATAGATATTAAATTAACTAAAAGTATCCCATATTATGGGAAACAAAGGGATGGAACGAATTAAATGAATAGGTTGGGCTTAGTTCACTGCAGCAGGAACACGCCCTTAAGACACAGATCGCTCATGCTAATTGTTTGTGACTTAAGAATGCCTTTAAGTGGTTTTCCGCCCTGGGCAGGCCAGGTGTTCCCTGCCCTCGTTCCCCTAAACCCACAACCTTCCAGCTTGTGCGTTAGGGCCATTATGAACATGTTACAGTGCTGCGGAGATTTTTTTTATGGCTAGTCTTGGGGCCAGTTTATGGCCAGACTTTGGGGGGCTTGCTCCCAACAGCTACAGACTTTATTGAGATTTCACCCTTTTTTATGCAAAGGCCCTTTTTCTGCTCCAGGATCTCACAAGGCATTTAGTCATCATGGCTTCAGTCTGTGCGTTTCTGAATCTTTCCATGTTTTTCGTGTCCTTGACACTTGGGAAGGAAAATCAGAGGAAAGGAGCCTGTCCTCCAGTTGCACCCCAACTCTGGCTGTGCTACCTTGGGCAAGCTGTGTCCCACTCTGGGCCTGCGTTTTGTCATCGGTGAGGAAGGGCTCCAGAAGCCGCTGCCCTACCTTCCTCAGGGATGGTTACCTAAGAGCTTTGAAAACTGCTGAGCTCGGGGAACATGAGGTTGCATCCCGCTGATCCTCAAAGCTTTATTCCCTGTGCGGGGAATCTGAGTGCCTTTCCCAGCCTGGGCACCTCGGTCTGTTTAAGGACCCCTCTTACAGGCTTCAGCAGGCTTGAAAGATCCCAGCCTGCTGACCACCTCCATTCCAAGGTGCCAAGCAGAAGCTAGGTAAAGGGAGAGATCCCCCCCTCCTGCCGCTAATCCAGGGTGACAGAAGCAAGGGGAACAGAGGAGAGGAGGGGCTTCCCCAGTGCACTTCATGAGCCTGCTCCCATCATGCCTTTCCCCTGAGCAGGGCTGTGGCTGGGAACTCATTTCACCGAGGCCACAGTGATGCTCCCAAGGTAACACAGTGAAAACATTTCCCATGGAGGACTTACCGCAGGTCCGGATGTCGGGCGGGAATTCCACCCTATGCACCACCCCATCCAGGGACCACCCTTCTGGGCTGGGGAATAAGCAGGGGCCACTAGAATGAACCAGCTCTTTCCTCTCCCCGACATCTGCTCCTCCTGCCCAGATTTGGTTCTCTAGGGAGTTAGCCCAGAGGATCCATTCGGCCTCCCTCTGGAAATCCAAACCTTTCCTCGAGGCCCCCATGCTGTTTCCTGCAGGGATCTCGGCTGACCAGGCAAAGGCTTCAGAAAGGGTTTTGGATTCTCTTGGACCTGAGTCTTTTTGTTTGTTTATTGATTGACTGATTTTTAGAGACAGGGTCTTGCTCTGTCAGCCAGGCTGGGGTGCAGTGGCACAATCACAGCTCGCTGTAGCCTCCAACTCCCAGGCTCAGGCGATCCTCCTGCCTTAGCCTCCCCACTAGCTAAGGCCACAGTTAATTTGTTGTTTTGGTTTTTTGTCTTTTGTTGTGTAGAGACAGGGTCTCACTCAGTATGTTACCCAGGCTGGTCTCGAACTCCTGGACTCAAGTAATACTCCCACTTCGGCCTCCCTAAGTGCTGGGATTACAGGCGTGAGCCATTGCACCCAGCTTGGACCTGAGTTTGAATCCTATCTCCTTCACTGCTTAGCCAAGACATCTTGGATGAGCTATTTCCTTTATAAAATGGAAGTACCAAGCCCCATCTCTCAGGAATGTCTCAAAAATTGGCTGAATGTGTGTAAAACACTTGGTGTTTGGTAAATGTTCTGTAAACAGTAGCTGACATTCCCCAAGTAGCTCAGTATCAGTCCTGCATCCTTCATGCCTTCATTCATTCAGCAGGTCTTCATGGCACTCCATCAGGGCTCAGAATCCGAGACCCAGGGCTAAGGAAGTGACACAGGGTTGCTCTCATGGGGCTTGAAGCCTGGTGTTGGAATTACACGGATGGAAAACGACAGCTGGGAAGGGTACCCATGTTGCCCTGGCAGCTCATCCTTGGGAGGTTGATGGAGAATGAGGGTGAGGGAAGGCTTCCCCGAGGCAGTGATGCCTGAGCAAAACCCAGGGGATGGTGAGGGATTGTCAGAGATGTATGAACCAGAGCAACTCCATCTTGAATAGGGGCTAGGTAAAATAGGGCTGAAATCCACTGGGCTGCATTCTCAGATGGTAAGGCATTCTAAGCCACAGGATGAGGCAGGAGATCAGCACAAGATACAGGTCATAAAGATCTTGCTGATAAAACAGTTTGCGGTAAAGAAGTCAGCCAAAACCCACCAAATCCAAGATGGCGCTGAGAGTAACCTCTGATCGTCCTCACTGCTACACTCCCTCCAGGGCCAAGACAGTTTACAAACGCCATGGCAACCTCAGCAAGTCACCCTATATGGTCTAGAAAGAGGAGGCATGAATAATCCACCCCTTGTTTACCATATCATCAAGAAATAACTATAAAAATGGGCAGCTAGCAGCCCTTGGAGCTACTCTGTCTATGGAGTAGCCATTATTTCATTCCTTTACTTTCTTAAAAATCTTGCTTCCACTTTACTCTGTGGACTTGCCCCGAATTCTTTCTTGTGTGAGATCCAAGAATACTCCCTTGGGTCTGGATCAGGACCCCCTTCTTGTAACAGGATGAGTAGGGGTGGACGGGGCAGACGGGCGGCTTCCTAGTTCCGAGAGGAAGGCCAGAGCACTAGAGCCTGAGAGAGTGGGGACAGGGCAGGGAGGGAATGTGGACTAGGTGAGCATCCAGAGAGGTGAATGAGGAAGCTAAGAGGCATTGGGTTTAGGTTGGGGAAACAAAGACCATCCAGAGGGGAACAGCCAGGGGCTCAGGTCTGGAACATTCTACCCCATTCACACCAGCTGCCAGAGGGGAGTCCCCGTGCTCCCTATTCATTACCTGACATAACTAATTGCCTGGTGACATTTCCCATATTATAGACAAATGTGACTTATGGGCCCAGCTGTTCCCCTTCTCATCACCAGGAATCGGTTGATAAATATGTTTATTCGAGGTCAGCCTGGCCTCATCCATTAGAAATATTGTTTTTCTAAACATTACATTGATTTAATTTAACTCTAATCAATTTAAAATGGTTCTGACAATTAACAAAAGCTTCAAATATGACCTTAAAGTAATAGGATTCATTAGCTATGTTTAGGATTAAACTTACCCTAATAGGGCAATTTTTCTTCCGAGGGTATTTGGTAAGCGACTGGTGGTCAGTCAAAATGAAATCAATTATTATAAATTATACAGTTAAAGTTGATTATGTATCCCCTGCTAATTTGTATAAATAAGGGCCTCTGACAATGGGAGTAATTTATTAATAACTATCTCTACCCCAGCCCGGTATCACACTTCATGTTACAGCTGCCAGGGCATCTATAACCCATGAAGTATTATTTTCCAGGGCTGCTCACGATGTATGCTAATTACACCCATAATTAATTGGAACAGTTATAGTTAAAGACACAATGCTGACGCCCTTTGCCCTATTATTCATGATAGTCAACTCATTCAAAAGGCAAGCTAATCAAAAATTCATATGCTAGCTCAGGCGCCCCGAAAGGAAGGCGATCGCACTGCAGAGGGTGCCTGCCACATGACAGCTGGCGTGTGGGGAGGGGCGGGTGTAGTCAGAATTCAAGCCCTGCACCTTTCTGGGGTTCCTGCCCTGCCACCACCCACCAATCCCCCAGATGGAAGGTATATAGAGCAGGATGTCTAGGCCAGAGCTCAAAGAGCTCGTCCATATGTTACAGGACAGGGGCCCCAATCCAGACCCCAAGAAAGGGTTCTTGGATCTAGCACAAGAAGGAATTTGAGGTGAATCCATAGAATAAAGTGAAAGCAAGTTTATTAGGAAAGTAAAGGCATAAAAGAATGACTACTTCAAAGGCAGAGCAGCATCATGGGCTGCTTGACTGAGTATACTTCTAGTTATTTCTTGATCATATGCTAAACAAGGGGTAGATTATTCATGAGTTTTCCAGGAAAGGGGCAGAGATTTCCCTGAACCGAGGGTTCCTCCTCTTTTTAGACCATATGGGTAGCTTCTAGATGTTGCCATGGCATCTGTAAACTGTCATGGTGCTGGTGGGAGTGTCTTTAGCATGCTAATGCATTATAATTAGTGCATAATGAGCAATGAGGACAACCAGAGGTCACTTTTGTTGCCATCTTGGTTTAGGTGTGTTTTGGCCAGCTCCTTTGCCACACACTGTTTTATCTACAGGGTCTTTGTGACCTGTATTTTGTGCCGACCTCTTATCCTGTGACTTAGAGTGCCTTAACCTCCTGGGAATGCAGCCCAGTAGGTCTCAGCCTCATTTTACCCAGCTCCTATTCAAGATGGAGCTTCTCTGGCTTAAACACGTCTGGCACATACAGAGTTTTTAAAAAAAAAAAGTTGCCAGATTTTTACAGATTGGGAACTTTCACTTCTCTTAGAAATTTCTGACTTGGTCTGAAAAATCAGAATATACTGGCCCGCCTGTTCCTTTCCTTCACCACATCAGCTCTCTGCCGACACTCCAACCCTCTCCCTTCCCTAAGGTACCTGCCTGGCCCCTGTAGACAAGTGGGCTTGAGAATCCCAGTCTAGCACACCTCATTTTACGGACAGAGGGACTGAGGCTCACAGACAGACAGTCTTGCCCAGGAGCACGGAGTGACCAGAGTCCGGTAGCTTGGGTGTGGCTGGTTTCACAGAGCACCCAGCTCGACCTGGTGGCCCCCAGGGAGGTGGATCGGCTCCTGAGTGGGCACTTCCCCTGCCTGGCTCTGGCCAAGGCCTGGGGGGAATAGACTGCCCATAGCGAAGCGAAGCTCAAGGCTCAGGGGCTCCCAGACAGTGGAGATGAAAATGAGCCAACACCATGCGTTGGAGTTTGCCATGGAAAGCAACAGGCTGACCTGGGTAACCCCAGATGCTCCAGATGTGGGTGAAGGAAATTCTTCTGTGGCATGCCAAGGAAAAAGGGGACTGGAAAAGCCTTCCCGCCCAACATAGCATGGTGCAAAAAGCACCCAACTTGGAAATGCCCATGTAAAATGACCGGTGGCTGCACAGCTTCCTGAGAATCATTCAGTCTCCCAACAAACATGGAGGGGGGCCACAGTTGGGGCCCCCTGTGCTGGTTGCTGATGAGACAGGGACAATGTGGCTTTCACCCTCTGGGGCCCCACTGCTGAGCCAACAGATGAGTCTAAAGCACTGCACAAATGCAAGGACTCCTGGAGGGGTGTGGGGACCGTGGGCACCTCAGGATCCCCTAGCAGTGAGCTGAGACTTCGTCTCTACCCAGGCAAGTGCCTGGGAATATGGCGTTTATATAGGGACAGGCTTGAATTCTTCCTGAGTGTGTCAACCTGAGGCAGGAGGTGGCAGGTTGGCGAGGAGGGAGAGGTGGGGATGGTCAGGCCTAAGGCCTGGAAGAGCACTGGGGAGCTGCTAAGGGACAGGGTAGAATCAGGAACTAGAGCCCTCTTGGCTTCAGAGTGTGCGGCTGAGGCCACTAGCCCTGCCAGACTGTGGAATCCTCACAGCCCAGGAAGCCCAAGGAAGGCTGGTGTTTGAGTCACTTAGGGAAGGCCTGGTGCGCATGGCAGGAAGAGACTCCTCTCCACCCAGGAAAGCCTGCAGAGATCAGACCAAGCGCCAGCCCCAGGTGCTGGGCCTCCTTAGTCAGAGCCTCGGGCTGCTCTACAATGTCCCAGGGTGAAATGGCCCCGTGAACACAGACTTCCCATGCTGGGGTTCTATTCCAGCTCTGCCTCTAACTCTGCCCCTGGGTGCAGCCCTGCCTCACTAGACAACAGCCTTTAAAGTTGGAAAACTTTAGAAAATTCTCCAACTTTAAAAAGAAAGGTTGAACTGGGCCTGGGAGGCTGAGATGGGAGGGTTGCTTGAGCCCAGGTGTTCCAGCCTGGGCAACATAGTGAGACAGACCCTGTTGCTAATGAACTAAACAAAGAAAGAAAAAGAGAGAGAGAAAGAAGGGGTGGACCCATCTCAATGGCTCCGGTGACTGAGGTCCCTGATACTAATGGTAGTCCAGACTAGCTTTCTACACTGCTTTCTGGGCCGACTTTCAGTCTCTTTCTCCACCCTGTGCTGAGCCTGGGGTTTTTTTTTGTTTGTTTTTTTTTTTTTTTTTTTTTGAGACGGAGTCTTGCTCTGTCACCCAGGCTGGAGTGCATGGCACGATCTCAGCTCGCTGGAAGCTCCGCCTCCCGGGTTCACGCCATTCTCCTGCCTCAGCCTCCAAAGTAACTGGGACTACAGGTGCCTGACACTACGCCTGGCTAATTTTTTGTATTTTTAGTACAGACGGGGTTTCACCGTGTTAGCCAGGATGGTCTCGATCTCCTGACCTCGTGATCCACCCGCCTCAGCCTCCCAAAGTGCTGGGATTACAGGCATGAGCCACCACACCCAACTGAACCTGGGTTTTATCAAAAAAAGGAAGGAACATGCAGGCACATGCACCTTGAGCTGGAGGTGACTACTCCAAGTCACTGAACTTCAACACTAAAAGAAAGTTTGTCAGGTCCTGGTGTGGTTGCTTATGCCTGTAATAGAGCTTCGGGACACCCAGGCAGGAGGATCACTTGAGGTCAGGAATTCAACACCAGGCTAGGCAACATAACAAGATCCCCAACTCCACAAAATTTTCTTAAATTGGCTGGGCATGGTGGTGCATGCCTGTAGTCCCAGATACTTGGGAGGGTGAGGCAGGAGGATCGCTTGAGTCCAGGAGTTTGAGACTAGCCTGGGCAACATAGTAAGACCTTGGTCTCATAAAAAATAAATTCATGAATGTGTCAAAACTCATCTAACTGTTTACTTAAAAAATGTGTGTGTTACTGTATGTAAATTATACCTCAGTGGAGTTGGTTAAAAAATAATAATAAAAGAAGGAAGGAGTGTACACTTTGGAAAAGGCTGTAGCTGTCTCTCCTAAAGCTAAAATCCAGCAACTCAAGAAGGATCACAGTGGTGTCATGTGTAGTAGCCCCGAACTGTCAGCAATGCCCCTTTCCATCAGCAGGAGAACCATAAATAAACGATGGTGTATTTACATAAGACAGCACATAGCTATGAAGTAGAATCACGGACATATACAACAGACACAGCCCACAGGATGCACACAGCATGACGTCAGACACTACCTGAAGTGTGCACGATCCATGACTCTCCTTAGATAAGTTCAAAACCTGATAACAGGGATCTACAATGACGGAAATCAAAATAGTGGTGATCACTGGTGCAGGGAAGTAACTTGACTTGCGGGAGCAGAAGGAGCGTTGGAGGTGCTGGGAAGGGTCCCCCGGCTGACCTGATGTATGGCTGCAAAGGCGTGTGGAAATGTAAATTTCCATGAGCCCTATACAGGGGCCCAGTGCCCTTTAGGATAACAAGATGCATCTCAATAACAAAGAAAGAAAGGAAAAGGGAGCAGCCCATGCTTCCCCAGGGTCATCCAGGGTCTAGATTCTGGGCCTCCCCTGGCAGCGCCCCTCCCCACCGGCACTGCGGCTCTGTGCGTAGCCCTGGACATGGGCAGAATGTGACAGAACTGGAGCTGCGCCCACAGCAGATAGGCTGGCAGGGGTGAAGGGGCTACCAGGGGCTGGAGGAAATAAAATTTAAGCTGAGCACAAGGCCGCCCTCCCAGGCAGGGTAGATGGCATGCTGTCTTGGCACTCTGGGCTAGAGAATGGGCACCAAACACAGGCCACATCAAAGAGCAGCAGGCCCTTACCTGACTGAACAGTGGGAACCCTGCCAACTGCTCCCTAGTGGAGGGGACAGTGCCGGGGCCCGGCAGAGCCTTGCAGCCACCTCCAGAGAGACCGCAGAAGCAGGCAGGAGCTGAGGGAATCATCTTGGACCCACCTGCCCTCCTCCCACTCCTCATTTTTAGAGCCAATGCCAGGCCAGTAGAGGCACTGGCTCTGCCTGAGCCTCAGCTTTCTCATCAGATAATTGGGAATGAGGTTCTCACAAGAATAAGAGAGCATATATCGGAAGTACCTAACACAGGGCCCAATGTTCACCAAGTGGGGAAACTGAGGCCCAGAGCGCAGACACACCACACTCCAGGTAGGCCAGGCACAGTGGCTCATGCCTGTAATCCCAAGACTTTGGGAGGTGGAGCTGGGAGGATTGCTTGATCAATTTCTTCCTCGTCCCCTGCTCTGGGGTCTCCAGAACGCAGTCCCTCCCACAGTTGCTCTTCGTCTTAGCCCAAACCACCTCCTCTCTCCCACCTCCTCTGTCCACACAGCATGTTCCAGGCACGCGCCACTCTCCACAGCACCCTATGTTCAAGGTGTCCCTCTGTCCCGGAACCCCTATCATCTGAGGCTGGGAAAGGGTGATGGCATTTACCTATAGGGCAAGGGGGCTCCCCATGGTCACTCCTAGCTGCTGCTCTCGTCCTGCGGGACAGTCCCACAGCATAGGTCTGATTCGCAAGTAACCCCAGTGAGATCATCGAGCTCCTTTAGCCCTAGTTTCTCCAGCTGTGAAATAAAACTCTCCATTCTGTCTACTCAGAGGGTGGGACAATGGGTGTGAAAAGATTTTCTAGGCGGCTACCTGGAGGGCTGAACATAGAGCAGAGGGCGATGCTGGCTGAGTCTGATTTTTATACCAACTGGACAGAATATAGTCTTCCTCTTTCTTCCTCGCCTCCTGGCTCAGCTGCCTCAGTCTCCCGAGTGTGATCCTGACATTTATGCCGTATACTATCCTCTACAGGACCCCCGCCACACAGAATGCTCCTCCTGATCTGGAGATGGCTTCTGTTTTGATCGAAACCGTTGGTGCACCCCAGAGCCCCCCACTGCCACGCCCACCCCTTTGATGTGGTGAGCTCTTGGCAGCCTCACCCTCCATGCCAGCTGCAATGCACTCCCTCCAGGGAGCCATGAAAGCCTCTGATCTCCAGGGGCCCAGCCACAGCCCTTCCAGACAGTCTTTTACTTCCCAGGATGGCCAGGTCTCTATTCAAAACTGGTGGAAGTCCACGTGGGTCTTTATCATGCAGATGACCTCGGAGGTGACCATTCCACACTCCCAAACACCTCAACAGTATTTGATTGACAGCCCACACCCTTTCTGGTGTCCGTTCTCTCCTACCGATTAATGGCCCCTTCCTGATCATCCTCCCTACACATCCTGCCATTCAGTCAACCACAGGTTTTAATTTAGATAATACTGACAAGAAAAAAACACAAACATGAAAGTTATCTGCACTCACTGTCACCTCAGGAATCAGCGTATTCCCTGCAGACAAACTTTTCAGTACCTGCACAATTATTTATTTATGTATTTATTTATTTATTGAGACAGGGTCTCCCTCTGTCACCCAGGCTGGAGTCCAGTGGCGCAATCTCAGCTCACTGCAACATCTGCCTTCTGGGTTTAAGCAATTCTCCTGCCTCAGCCTCCTGAGTAGCTGCGATTACAGGCATGCCACCACAGCCCAGCTAATTTATTTATTTTTAGTAGAGACGAGGTTTCACCATATTGGTCCGGCTGGTCTCAAACTCCTGGCCCCAGGTAATCCGCCCACCTCAGCCTCCCAAGGTGCTGGGATTACAGGGATGAACCACCATGCCCAGCCACAAATTTTTGTATACACGAAATTAGATCTATTATGATACATAGGTTTTTAATAATCCACTTTTTTCACCTAATCTATTGTGAAATTTTGCTCATGTCCTTAAAAAAATTACATTCCAGAAGAATCATTAATGACTGCACATGGTTAATGGTTATGGTATAGTCTAGCTGTACCATCATTTGTACGGTCCTGCACATTTAACTTTTTCAAGTGTGGCCCCCCTTATAAGCAGTGCTGCTTGGAGTCTGATGGCTAATCTTGGGCACATCTGTGATCATGATTGCCTTAGAAAAATTTCCTAGCAACAGAATTGCTGGGCATGAGGTACGCAAAACATGAAGGCTTTTGAAAAACAAGCACCTACATGACTCACAATTTGTGCAAAATTGGTTAGGGGTAGCAGGTAGAGAAAAAACCAAAGCAAGAGGAATCAGCATTCTGAGGAGGGGTCTCTGCATACACCAGACCCAGACACCACGGAAGTGCCACATGGGGCAGGGGCTTCCAAAGCCCTGAGCCGCCCTGAACGTCAGAGCTGGAAGGGACAGTGCAGACTCTAATACAATTCTCTGTATTAGGAATGGGGAAACTGAGGCTCAGAGAGGCACCACCCAGGAAGGGGGTGACCTCAGTACTGGAATCTTTCCAACACAGCTGTGTGCTTTGTTTGAAGTGAGCCCTGCTCTGGGAGAAGAGCCCGAGGTGGCAGGCCGAGCGTGGGTATGAAAGTGTAAACCATTTTCCCTCACCTCCCAAGCAGAGGTGGATGGGAGGGCGTGAGGAATGCTGAGGAGGCCTCCAGCCGGCCTCACACAGGTAACAGCAGCAGTAGTGACCCATTTGAGCCCCCATGGTGTGCCAGGTGCTGGTCCCAGGACTTTGGGTCTGTTATCACTGAATCCACACATAAAATGAGCGACAGGGGCACTGTGGCTTTGTGAGAGATGCTCGCTCTCATTTGCACAGAAAGGAGTTCATGCAAGTCTTTTTATTATTATTACATGTCACCGCAACAGGGTCTTGCAGTGGGGGAGAAAGACTGGACTCAACTCCCCACTTATGCAAGTCTTAATCCAAGTGGAATCTCTTCTCTGGATTTCTAGAGTGGCGGGTGAGCGGGGCGGGAAGCCTCTTCTCCATAATGGCAGTGGTTCTCACACTTCAGCGTGTGCCCGATTCTCTTGGTGGGGAAAGGGGGAAGTATTCAAAATGCACATTCCAGGGCCCTCCCTGAGATCTTGATGCTGTAGGTTTTGCACAGGGCCTCCAAGACCAAATTCTCTTTTTTAGAGACAGAGTCTTGCTCTGTCGCCCAGGCTGAAGTGCAGTGGTGTGATCATAGCTCACTACAGCCTCCAATTCCTGGGCTCAAGTGATGCTTACGCCTCAGCCTCCCAAGTAGCTAGGACTACAGGCGTGCGTCATTACACCTGTCTAGTTTTTATTGTTATTATTATTTTTTGTAGAGACAAGGTCTTGCTGTGTTGCCCAGGCTGGTCTTAAACTCCTGGCCCCAAGCCCTGCCCGCCTCAGCCTCTCAAAGTGCTGGAATTACAGGTGAGCGCCACCACGCCCAGCCAGAGCCTGCATTCTTAAAGGCCCCTGGATGACTACCACGCAGGCTGGTCCAAAGACCCCTCCCTCTCTGGGAAGCACTGAAGACAGTGCGGTTGGTTTTCATACTAGGATCCTGACAAAGTAACCTGTACTAAAGTTAGCACAGTAGATATGAGGCTTACACCGAGAAAGGGTCGCTAATAAAGGGAGGGGACATCAGACCGACATTCCCCCAGTAAAGCCACAGATTTGTAATTCATTCATTCCTTTGCAGATTTCAGGACCTCACAACCGACCTTACGACATTCGCCCAGTAGATGGCGCTAGCTCATTTTAAACCCCGTTTGTAGAAGATGCCTGAAAGCTCAAGACAGAGGGAGCCGCAGATACAGAGAAAGGGCAAGACAGAGCCCATTATGAGAGAGGACAGCCCCAAACAGAAATGGTCAACTTAACTAAGCAGCTGTCCCGAAATGACTCAGAGGAAACTTAATCCGTCTTGGATGTAGTGTGTAATCTAGTGTGTTGCCCCGACTGCCACATTGGCTTTCAAAAATCCCTGCTGCCTCCCAAGCCTGGGTTCTGGTTGCCGCTCGGAGTTCGGAAGCTGAGATCTGGGACAGCGCCATAACCAGTAATGACCACAAGATGGTGCTGCTGCACTCAGGAGGACAAGATGCCTGCGAAAATCTCAATCTCAGAAAACCATCTAAAGACTCAAGAGTGTGCCTCAAAATAGGATCGTGGAGGGAGATGAGAGGCAGAAAGAGACCTGCTGATTAGACTTTGCACCCTGTCTCTCAAGTTCATGTTTACGATGTTAGTACTAATGCTGCTGCTGCTGCCACTGGTGGCTGCTGTTTACTGAGGGGCTACGGAGTGCCAGGCACTGTGATAAGCACTTTCCGTGCATGGTTTCATTCAAAGTTCATCAAAGCCCGAGGAGGGGAGTTCTACGATGTCTCCACTGCTGAGAGGAAGCATTATGTGGGGAACTAGAGACGGAGATGTCTTGTGCTTTCTCGAAAGAAATGGGGACAGTGATCTAATTCTGAGCACAAGGACAATAGTGAGTGGGGCTTCTACGAATAAAAGGCTGAAACAGCCTGGACAACATAGTGAAAGCCCCGCCCTACAAAAATGTAAAAAGTCAGCTTGCGTGGTGGTGTGTACCTGCAGTCCCAACTACTCAGGAGGCTGAGGCGGGAGGTTTGTGCCAGGCACTCATCAAGGTGGTAAGGAAAGACAATTGAAGGGACTATGGGAAGTCCTGAGGAGCCCACGATGAGCCATGCGGCCAGGGGATCAGTGCTGTGGAGAAAATGAAGCGCGCAGGAGTCTATAAGTGCCCGTAGGTGCGTTTGAGATGATGGCAGAAGTAAACTGGAGCTGGCATCCATGGCTCACAAGAGCCCGTTATAAAATTTTCAGGAATTTTGCGAGTCAGTTCTTGGATGGATCTATTATCGAATTATTAAACTACCAAATTATATAAACTTAAAATGAAATTATATTTAAAACAAAGGTAACAAATACTCACAACTCATTACTTCCTAACTATTTTACATTTTACCATTTTCTATGCCAAAGGTAAGCAAACTGTTTCTGGGAAGGGCCATTTAATGACTGTGTGAGCCATAAGGGTTCAGTCAAAACTATTTGACTCAGCCATTGTAGCACAAAAGCATTGATAATATAGACTGAACATCTCTAATCTGAAAATCTTAAATGCTCCCTAATCCAAATATCTGAAATGCTCCAAAATCCAAAACTTCTTGAGCACCAACATGACACTCAAAGAAAACGCTTGTTGGAGCATTTTGGATTTTGGATTTCTGGATTAGGGATGCTCATCCGGTACTGCAAATATTCCCAAATCCAAAAACATCTGAAACCTGAAACACTTCTGGTCTCAAACATTTCAGATAAGGGATATTCAGCCTGTACTTAGATAAATGATCATGACTGTGTTCCAATCAAATGTGGTTCATAAAATCAGGTGCTGAGCTGGTTTGGTTCATAGGCTGCTGTCTGACACCGTGGTTCGTGCACAGGTATTTATTGTATCTGTATGGTGGAAACGCTATGTACTTGTGTTAATCCCACTATGTAAGTCTTCCCTAGTTCCTTCAAAGGTGTCATTTTGGTAGCTTGCAATTGGCCGTGGTGGGGGTATTTATACCACCAAATGAGCAGAGGCTACAAACAGGGTTGCCTCTCAGCCCCCAAGAGTTGGTTGTTAAACATTTGCCAGCACGCCCCGGCTAATGTGGTCTGTGAAGGCCTCTTTAGGGAGGTGACCTCTGAACAGAAACCTGAAAATGCACTTAGTCCTTCCAACCTGCAGTGGCCCATCCCACCCCCAGTGGGCGACCTACAGGGCACAGTTCAGAAATACGTCGGAACAAAACAATCTGAAGTTTGCAGAGATGGCCAGACCCAACAAAATACACATTTGTTTAAAACACAATATATTCCAATGTCATCGCCCCGCCACGCGCTAACCCAGGAGTATCCTCGCCTCTCTGGAGCCAATAAGAAGGCACGGCTAAGAAGTCACTCTTCATGGCCTGAGGCCTGACTGCATTTACTGCAGGCTGCTGAGTCCTGCCTGCCACCAAATAGAACCTGCAAGGCAAGGCCTGAGGGGTCGCTTCCAAAGTCTGCTAAAGTTGGGGAGGGCTGGAGGAGAGGGACTCAGGAAGGCATCTCCAGTACAGTCAACTTCGCCAACTCTTCAAACCCCAGTGTAACTTCAAACTACTTACTTTGGAAAAGGCCATATTGGGTGTGAAAACAGGTTTGTGTGTTATTTGTAAGGTGACTTCACACACAGAATTTAAAGGTTTTCATTAACTTCTAGTAAAGTGGTACAGTCAGAAGAGTGGACGCAACTTGCAAATTTCAGTCACACTTTTGTAATAAGGGTCAGCCTGCTGGGTGAATTACACTATTCTTATCATATCCCTTTCAGTCTCCACTCATCTAATTACTCTAATTAGACCTCAGAATCTACCTCCTCTCCAATCAAATCCACACTCCAAGGGGTCTACCGAAGCTGGCAGCCCACGGAGACCTGACTGCCCACAGTTCAGCGCGAAGACAAGCTCGAAAACTTGCCCCAAAACAGTCCCTCCCCAAGAATTCTCCTACCTCCTTTCTTCCCTAATCAACTTGGTGAGCTCTCTCTTTTCTTTTTATACATTTGAGGTTTATCTCTGAAATATTTCCTAAACAAAGAGAATAGCACCGTCATCATGCCCCTTTAAGGATATCTTTATGTCCTCTTCACAAATAGTGAAATTTTCATCCTACTTCTAAATTATCTGTCCCGCCTCTGGAACACATTCCTCATATGTTCCTTGGGCTCTTCCTTAAGGGACTGGGCTGGTAGCTTTACAATACATTTTCTACTTTCCCCCGAGGAGCTTGTTCATATCCACATTCTCTTTCTCGAGGGCAGAATGTTCCACCAGGGAATGCCAAGTTGATTCTGTCTCCCTCAGAAAACTCCATTCCTCCTGACAATTTGTTCCCAATCCTGGCTGCACAGAGTCACAAGGAGTGGGGACTATGAGAAAGTGTGCCAACCCTTGAATGTGACAAGGAAGAGCAGTGCTGTCAGAACAGCATTGTTTGGCCATCAGCATGTATATCCACCCATGGGGTTCTGAAACAGAAACGCATACGGAGCTTTGACAAGGACCCACTCCTGGCCCTATCTTCAGATTCCAATAGGTCTGGGGTGCACACAGGCACTGGCGTCTTTAAAATCTCCCTATGTGAATTCAACATGCAACCAGGATTGAATGGAGAACTGCTGCTCGAAGGCAGTGCACACATGTTCTTCAGGTGAGAATGAGGGAGAACATGCCTCAGCAAGTCAGGAAAAGGGGCTTAGGGGAGGGCCAGTGGCTCCTCCTTTTCAGCCAGGCCAGCTTTCTTCTGACAAGGACTTGTTTTCACTTAACTGTCCAGATCCGCAGAAGGGCACAAGGAATGTGCTGTCACCGTCACATTAACAGACCCAGAGTCACAAGGAGTGGGGACTATGAGAAAGTGTGCCAACCCTTGACTCTGACAAGGAAGAGCAGTGCTGTCAGAACAGCATTGTTTGGATATCAGCATGTATATCCACCCATGGGGTTCTGAAACAGAAATGTTCTTCAATGTACTGTTAATACCACTATTACAAACTCAGACCATTCTAGCTTTCCTATCATGGCACATTAAGTGACTTAAACTCCAAATAATTTCCAAGGAAGGTTGATCTGTTACCTAAAAGAAGACCAAAGTAGGAATTTCAGTCCATAGTACATCATGTGACCATTCCTCTGGTCATCACAAAAAAGTAAAATATTTAACTGCCTCTGTGGCAGCTGTAGTAGGATGGGACACGCTACTGGCCAGGCGTGATGGCTCACACCTGTAATCCCAGCACTTTGGGAGGCCCAGGCAGGCAGATCACTCAAAGTCAGGAGTTCGAGACCAGCCTGGTCAACATGTGAAACCCTGTCTCTACTAAAAACACAAAAAATTAGCTGGGCATGGTGGCACACGCCTATAATTCCAGCTACTCGGGAGGCTGAGGCAGGAGAATCGCTGGAACCTGAAAGACAAGACATTCCAGTGAGCCAATATCACACCACTGCACTCCAACTGGGGCGACAAAGCGAGACTCCATCTCAAAAAAAAAAGAAAAAACAATGAGACACACTGCTCCTTAGTCAACGGTGTTGGGTTCATGTTTATAGATGATGGAATGAAGCAGCGGGGGACAGCTTCTGGTTGGAGTGGCTTGGAGGCTGGAGCAGCTGAGTTTTAACAAGCATCAGAGGTCGGAAATACTTGGCTAGATCAAGGAGCCACACAGCACCATAATGCCACTGGCACATCTCCCAGAACAGGGTAAGTGTGTGAGGTTTTCTGAAGCAATTGTGATGGTGGTAGAGGCCTGATCAAGAAACAGAGATACGGCCGGGTAAAGCATTTCCTCAAAGAAATCTTACCACAGCAAAAACTTAAAGTGTTGCAGAGACCCAATTCCAGCTTTCCCATAACCCAAAACCCTTCTCCCAAAGAAATCCAGGAAAAGGAACCATAAAAATGTAATTTTAATGATACAGAAATAGTATATGTACATTTCTTTCCACAGCAGCACTTCATTCATCTCTAAAAAATTTAACAAAATTAAGGCTAAATCAGAGTGAGCTGATAGGAAGGGGTATTCTATGTGGTGGTCTTCTTAAAGAATGTTCTCATAAATATAGGATGTTCTGCAGACAAAAAATAAAAATAAAACATGCTGAACAAGATACTAGAAATGGGAAATGCCGTAGAAAATGAGCCCCTTTCTACCTATCTACTAAGAATCGCAACTCCCCTGGGAAGTTTCAAATGGGATGTGAGTTCTTTTAATGAATGTTTATGATCTGATGCTAAGACTTTCTAAAATTAAAATTCCACAGTACTAGGCCATTTTATAAACTAAAACCAAGGGCAGTTGAGTCTCCAATATACTCCCTCTAGAAATGTTTAAGTTAAAGTGGACAGTATTTAAAAGTGCTAATTATATCTGAAGCTGTGGTGCTTGAAAGGACAATCCCTCCATTAGTGGCCCTTCTCCCTAACCCATGTTATAAAAATAAATGAAGACTTTAAAACACAGTGAAATAAAAATGCCATCACTGCCAAGGCAAAGGGCCAGGAAATCAAATGGGGTTCTTGAGTAACCTGGCTACAGAGACTGATGGATGCTACGATCAGGGAGGAGGAAGACCTTCCTTTCCCACTCTTCCACTATCCTTGGCCACACTGGCTGGTTAATGTGTTGCCACTGCATCCTGACTCAAGAGAAAACATTCAGCTGCTCCAGCATTGAGAATAAGATGAACAGTCTTTCTCCCCTCCTCCCATCTCTTCTCCCCAAAAAGAGGTCTGAAAGGGGAACGGAGAGGTGCAATGCGAACTCCCTGTAGGAAGCCTCAGTCTAAAAACCCCAGTCTCTGTCAAGAGGGGAAATCCCCTGACACCCGCAGAATCCTGGCCTTCATATGGCCCCACACACATCTGCTTTAAGGGGTTTACATTCCTTCTTCCTCCACCTCCTCTTTTGCACGTGAGTTTTCATTTTAACATCCCTTTCTCCTCCCCGACTCCTCCCCTGCTTTGAGGAATTCAAATATTATCTTCATTAATGGAGAATTGCACCAACCCCTAGAGAAAGGGGTATTATTTTAAATTACAGGCCTTATAGCCTACCTACTTTAAAAAGACCTCTTACTTTATGACAAGGATTTGTTATCCCAGAGAAAAATTTTCTCATATAATTTTAAAATTTTCATTATAAAGTAGCAAATAGTAAGAAATAATGTAATTTTTTTCTTTAACTTTGCCTAAGGATTTTGTTTTCATTTTTTTGACTCCTAGAATCTCAATTTCCTCTAAATAAATAAAAGGGAAAGAAAATACCCAGGTAAATAACATCAAATATCCTCTTAAGTCTTATTTGTATTCAAAGACTACTAACACCTCTAGGAAACAGCAGGTTGAGGTACACAGACTAAAATGCATTTCTTACATAAATTAGTATGTAAACACAGAGAAACAGTATGATAAACATCCAAGTACCCACGTTTATGTAGAATAATACAGTAACGTTACATGATCACAAAATCACAAAAAGTGAAGGAACCTTTGAGATCTTCCAGTTAGCAGATTTCATACCTGGCTGGTCACGAGATTCCCCCGGGGAGCCTTCCCTCACAGATTTCCTAGGCCTCTTCCTGAACAGTCGGATTCAGCAGGCATGGCCTGGGACCCAGGAATTTGTATTTTTTTTCCTATAAAATTCAGTAGTCTAACCCTCTCATTATGCAGAGGAGGAAACTAAAGCTCAAGAGGGCAAGCTGTTGTCTAAGTGTACAGAACAAGTGACAGAAACAGGGCTAGAATGCAAGTCTCTCGTCCCTACTCTGCCACTTTTTCCATCACACCACACCACCTCCCAAAGCTTCCCCTACACCTGTCACCCTTACCCTTCAGCTAAGTAGCCTTTAATAGATATTCTGTCATCAAAACTAGGTAGGGCAGGGACACATCTCATATTCCCTCTGATACAATCCTAGATACCTAGTAAGTGTCCAATAAATACTTCTTGGTTGGCAGTCACTCAGCGAAGGCCTAATACTTTATCCTCCATTCACATCTCAGTCTACAATCATCCAAGCAGATGCAAAACTATCTGGCCAGATAATTTTCAAGATCCAGCTATAGAGGTTAGTGAATCCTGAATCTATGAAGATGTCATGTTCAAACAAGCAGGAATTTGGGTGACAACACAGTTCTGTAAGATTAATGGAATCTTAATCTTCCATACTATGTCTCCCCCTTGTTCTCAAAATCTGTGAAGAAAAAAAAAAAAAAAAGGAATCCTAGGGATAGGAAGAACCTGGCCATTTATCTACAGTATTTGGCAAACAGCAATTTTTGAAAATCCTAAATTATTCTAAGGAGAAAATCCTTAGCAACAGTAACAACATATTTAGTTGATTTTTGTTGCTGTTTTTCCTAGTTTTCAACGTGTTTTCCTAGTCTTATAAAACATTCTTCTGCGGATGGAGTCTAACTCCTTTATAAAGCTGACAGTGAGGGATGGGGCACATTTAGCCTCTCTATATATGATAACATTGCTCTCCTTCCCCACTCTCTCCCTCTCCACCGCGCGCACGCACACACACGCGCACACACACACACACACTTATTTGGAGGTGAGGAATATGACATATTTTCTACTTGTAATCATGAATCATGAACCATGTTATAAATGAGATAATTCAATTATATTGTCATCTTGATTGTAGATAAGGAATAAAAGATAACCAAAACCTTTAAAAAGTCAACAGGAAAATATTGAAGAAAACTTAAGGCTAAAAATTAAATAACCAGCAGGCACATCAGCCCCCGCGCCATGCAGCCTGGCTCCAACTATGTCCCTCCTGAGAATCCAGGCTGTGCTGAAGTGCGGAACAGGAGGGGCTACCCAGAGGGAGCCAGGACAGGTGCGGGGGGAACCTTCCTGCTGCCTCATGATACTCAGAAGCAGGGAAGGACGCAGCCTCCCCAGGAACCACCAAAGCTGGCCCTGGCATCCCCTGATGAGCACTCCCTCCCCAAGTAACGTTAAAAAGACGGCAAGCGCCACCTGAAGATGTCACCAGAAATCACTTATGGATGAGGCCCTCCCAATTAAGACAGTCTCCACACCTGAAACCAGGTGTCCATCCAAACAGGTCTTCTTCAAGTCCTCTACCATGACAGCCTGGGTAGCAGAGCTTCCTCAACTTGTATTTCGTTTTAATTTCTACAGGAAAGGAACTGTCTTCTCTCTCCTTTATTTATTTTTTTTCCAACTGTTAAATCCAGTCTCACCTAGATCGTCAGCCCTCAGTATCTGCAGGGGTTTGGTTCCAGGATCCCTGCAGATACCAACATCTGAAGATGCTCAATTCCCTGATATAAAATGGTACAGAATTTGCATATAACTGACACACATCCTCCTATATATTTTAATTAAATCATCTCTAAATTACTTATAATACCTACTAAATGTAAATGCTACATAAAGAGTTCTTGTATTGTTCAGAAAATAATGACAAGAAAAAAGTCTGTACATGTTCAATACAGATACGAATTTTCAAAATCCGTATTTTATTTACGGATTTTTAAAAATATGGATTTTTTAAAAAATCATATTGTCCATTTGCAGTTGGTTGAATCCACGGATGAGAAACCTGCAGATACCGAGGGCTGGCTCCATTTAGATTCCTAATCATTCCTCCAGGTAGTCAATTTTTTAAAATCACATTGACAAGCTCATTCATCCATTTCTGCATTCAACACGTATTTATTACAGGGTGACTGGACTTCTAGGCGGTCAGAGCTAGAAAAGGCCTTACAAGTCTTGTACCCCACACCCTTCATTTTACACAAGGGGGATGGGGGCAGGGCTAGCCCTAAACCCAGAGTCCCTCAGCCTCACCCCTGATCTAATAATCACCTCACCACCCCAACCAAGCACTTAGCAGTATAAAACCTTGTGCAAAATATATGTACTTTTTCATTTCAAAAATGAAAAAATTACAAGATGAGTTTTGTACCTTACTGTAATTTATAAAGCTAGTAAATATTAGCAAAATGGAATGACAAAACCAAAGAACAAAAGTGCCTTTAAAAAAGTAATCGCAGGGTTTGTAAAGATTCTTTCCACTTTTTTCACATTAAATATTTTATAAAGTCATATGCCATATACTTATGATGACTTTTCTGCCTTTCTGCACAGTTAGAAAGTCATTCAGGAAAGACAATGATACCACAAAACAACACTCAGAGAATGCACATTCCACTGCACTGACATGTATAATCTATGGTCCTAGTCTACAACATCCACTGTGGTCTAAACACACACTATGGCTATTATTAAACAAAACATCCCATTTCTACTTACTTTAGTCAGATGGAGGATGAAGCTGCTGCTAACATTTCGATGACATATCTGATTATCTCAAGTGAAACCACACTGAATTTAATGGGAGTACTGGCTGACAGATCAAACTTAAGTTCTGGACAATATTGTCTAAAGTAATAGAGGTTTAAATATCCATCTCTTCCAGGAAATTGTAATAATTCTATACGCCAAATTCATCCTTTTATGGACTGTATGTTTGTATAGGACTATTTACTTATCACTCCAATTCTTTCATCAATTTACTTTGCCCCATTCCATAAAATATTAATAGTTAAAAGCCTTAAAAAAACCTGTTAGCTGACAGTAACTACTATGAATGAAGAGCTTCAACTGCTAAATACCCTAATCCTCCAGGAAAATCACTTCAAAAATGGACATTTTGGGACAGAATCACTCATTTTTCTCAAAACCAGAACAAATAGAAAACAACACCATTAAGGGAATTTAAGTATTTTTCTGACCACTATTGCAGAAACACAGAAAAACTGAGCAGATTGTAGACATGCAAGGATCAGCAGTATATAGAAAGGATTAACAAATCAAACTCAGTACATCTTTAATAACTGGATTGAGAGTAGACTCTTAATAAAACCAAATTATTTCTTCCTCAAGGCAACCGTTAGCTACAAAGGAAAAATGATTTCATATCCTTGGTCCATAAAGAAGACACATTTATTTACATTCTCAATGGACTAAAAGAGGCTTTAAACTTTCACAATTAAAATTGTATGCTTCCAAAAATATCATATGATCAATGCACTTAACTTAAAGCTTCAGGTATTAATAACTTCATTTAGACTTCTTAAAAAACCAACACAAACATACTTTCTAGAGTGCAAAATGCTTCTTATTAAATACTTCAGGGACACAAAAGCAATTTGTTTTTAAACACAGGCATCCTTTTCTGAAGGATCATCACCACAAAGACATCCATTGCCGGCAATGGACGTGGAACAGAACTGCCAGCTTGAATAAGATGCAACGTTAGGACTCTGCCTTCAGTTTCTTCGCCTCTCCCGATGACCCCAGTTATTTGTACAAACTCATTGTTGGACTCTGGTACATGCACATATACGCATCACAAAGCAGTCTTCGCGCACAGCCTTGGATTCTTCTGGAGTCCAAGGAATGCAGGTCTTCCAGAGACATCTTCAAGTACTCTCCTACTTCCGGGCATGGGGTGACTTGAGGAATGTTGAAGCCGTTCTGACCACCTATGGCACAGAGGAAGAACTCTTTATAGGGCAGTCAAGTTCTAAACCCTTTTGCCAGTGATTTTACAATCCTATCATTTCCAAAAAGCTAATTTCAGGCTCTAAAAGCCTTTATTTTTCTTCTGATTTCTGGAAGTGAAAGCCTTCTTTAATTCTTGACATATTCTCATTTCTTGGTTTCTGAAAGGATTCTGGGTTCAACAGTGAATAAACCTGGTAAAATAAACCTGGTTCACATGAATTCTGAGGTAAGCCCCAAACCTACTTTCCAGACTTCTCTCTGTAGTCACTCAGGGAATCACGTTATCGATACATATGTAGACAACACTCCGTTCTTCACATTTCATTTCCTCCCAGACACAAGTCACCCAGCACACTTCACCAGGAGACTGTCCGATTAGGAACAGATCTAGTCAAATGAACACTATTGTAGCTCCCTACACTTGAAACACATCCTTACCCAAATCTAAGAGTTTGTCTGACACATGACCAGGCCCCGATAAAGGTGCTCTGGGGTGTGACTTCAGAGATTCCAGGAAAGGCTCCTCTGGGTTAGCTCAGTGGCTTTTCCAAACCTATGCTGTTGCGCTACGCTGTTCAGTACAAATGTTAACTGGGTTGGGGGCACATCTACAGATGGGGCTGGGATCCCTCAAGCATCAGAGAACTAAGAAAAGGTGGAGAACTCTTGGTCTAGGGCCTGGGCCTCTGTTCAAGAGGCTGCCACAGGGAATGTCTTAGGCTACTGGAGGGCCACGCCAGAAGATCGTGGGGGCTGGACCTGAGAGAGCTGCTGAAGGAAAAATAGGGTGTAAGAATGAAGGAACATGAGAGTCACACCTCACAACCTTGCCCAGGCCTGGTCTTAACCTGCAAACTCCTTATAGGGAGAGGCAGGGCTGCTTTAACAAACATTTCTTACCTGCAACCCACTATCCCCCCTGGCATTCGTTAAGCATTAGTTAAATAATGATTAAGCATCCTAGACAGTGGCCTGGCAAGTGCAGCCTATTCCCCACCTCATGGAGAAACATACTACATGCAAAAGAGGCTTTACTTTTCTAAAGAGGATGTTTGTTTACTTCTGCTGTCAGCTTTTGGCAACTGGAAGATAACATGGTTTAGTATAAAAAACATAAGCACTGAGATCAGAAAGACTGAGTTAAACACAAACTACATGACCTCAAGCACCTTAAACCTCAGCTTTAATAACAGAAAAACAGGAATAATCCCCATCTTGCCCGGATTTAGGCAGAATGACTTAATGGTGCTCAATAAACAGCTACCGTGGCTCCTACAAAAATGAGAGGGGCCTGAAGGAAGACAACAAAGCTGGAAATAAGATCCCTCAGGGCTGAAATAAGACTTCTAGGATTCTTTTTTTAAAAAAGAGCATATGCATGTCAAAATATCACAACAATATGAGGTTGGGCGCACCAGCTCCTCTTGTAAGCCCAGCACTTCGGGAGGAAAAGGAGGGTGGATCACTTGAGGCCAGGAATTTGAGACCAGCCTGGGCAAAATGGCAAAAGCCCATCTCTACTAAAAATACAAAAAATTAGCCAGGCATGGTGGCATATGCCTGTAGTACCAGCTACTCAGGAGGCTGAGGTGGGAGGATTGCTTGAACCTGAGAGGTGGAGGTTGCAGTTAGCTAAGATCATGCCGCTGCACTCCAGCCTGGGCAACAGAGCGAGACTCCATCTCAAAAAAGAAAAAAAAAAAACCACACACACACACAATAATATTATTCCTTAGTTCGGCTAGCAAGGTTGTTAATGCAATCCAAGACATAAGACTGTTGTCACCAGAATAATCCTGAAAGGATTTTCTCAGAAAATATCATGTCACTCAGAACAGGTGATCCCACTATGAACCGTCCCCACTACAAACCAGAACCCAGTGCCACATGCAGAAGAAAGGCATTTTCAGTACCATCCCGATCGGCCATGCTGTCAAAGAAGAGCCAGGCGGAGTCGTCCTTCCCATACTTCACAAAAGCAACATAGTGGCTTGTTTCTATGCAGAGAACAGCAAATAACTCCATCTTCTGGCAAGGGATGCAGCCGTGTCTCCAGTCCCAGTCAGGTAAGTCTTTGGGAAGTGACACTGGGTTATATTTATGATTCAGCCTCTTGGGATGAAGGTGGACCTAAAATGGACCATGAAAAGAATATCATTAGGTTGAGGTGGGTGGATCACAAGGTCAGGAGTTCAAGACCAGCCTGGCCAAGATGGTGAAACCCTGCCTCTGTTAAAAATACAAAAATTAGCTGGGTGTGGTGGCGGGCACCTGTAATCCCAGCTACTTGGGAGGCTGAGGCAGGATAATGGCTTGAACCCGGAAGGCAGAGGTTGCAGTGAGCCAAATCATGCCACTGCACTCCAGTCTGGGCATTAGAGCAAGACTCAGTCTTGAAAAAACAAAAACAAAAACACCCAAAAACAAACATGTCATTGATGAGCGAAACTCAACGTGTCAAGTGAATGGGCTTCCTTACTCTTGTTAAATGCATCCCTTACTCATAGTAATCAAGTACTTCACCAACAGCTCTCAAATAAACAGAAAAGGCAAAAGCAACACAATTTTATTATGAATTTTTAACTGTTAATTATGATTTTAAAAACTTTCCAAAACCAGCATTCTGTTTTCAACTATAAATAAGTTACTGTTCAACAAAAGTTAGTCCATTAAGTGAAGGGAAACTCACTTGAGTGTTGCAGGTTTTACAAAACTGCTTGATTTTTCCAGCTGAGATGTCCGGATCGTCGTAGCATTCTCTACACTCATACATTGCAAGCCCTCCACATATCCGGCACTGTCTGGGAGCTGAAATGTGGGGAGGGGGAGGGAAGTTAAGAGGGCTTTAAAAAATGTTTTCTTTCATTAAGAAGATGTAAAGAAAAGTTAGCCTGTAAAAAGGATAATGTTCATGGCTTCAAAAAAGTCTCTTTCTCTTCCATCCACTTAAGCTCTCAGTTAGTATCTGAAATATCTTTAAAAACATTTTATCAGACCAAATAATTTTTCTAAATAGTGTCTCCTAGAGTGTTTTCCCCTTCATTATAAAATGCCCATTGATGAAAATTCAAAGATACAAGAAAGTATAAAGGAGAAAACTAAAAGCATCTACAATTTCAGTTGGCAGGAGATAACCACTGTCAATATGATTATGAATTTTCTCTAATAATTTCGTATCTGAATATTTACATAAGTATATATGTGTGTGTGTGTATATATATGGCCCCTTTTGTAGAACATATCAATGTACTTACCTTTCCACTTAATATTACACCATGACCATTTTCATACACACTGGTCTTCAAAACCATGAATTTTAATGGCAGTAGTGTAATTGTTAGATACACACTCCTCTGGTTAATATTCAAGTTGTTTCTAATTTCTTAATCATATGATAATAAGTATGTTTGCATATCAAATTATTTTCATTTCTATTTTCTCAGAATAAATTCCTAGAAATAAAATGACTGGTTTCATATTTTCCAGGCTCTTCAGATACTCAATTGCCTTGGGAAATACTGTGTCCAGTTAGAGTCTAACCCACAACTGATGGGAATTATCTGACAATTTCCACAAAACCAACAAAACAAACTAAAAAAATCTCATACTTACTGTCTTCAAGTAAATCGGTTATATTTAATTCCAGAGAAGGAAAAATTTTTTTAAATAGTTTAAAGTCTTTTCCAAATCGAGGCATCTGAATAATCAGACATGATGGTGCCTATAAAAAAGACGGATATTTTTAGAATCAAAGTGTTAAAAAAAACTTTTCCCTATGAAACCAAAATAGTCATGGCTGTCAAACAAAACAGTGAGTTCTGCCTTAATATTGGTGTCCTATGAAATAGGATCCATATGTCACCATGGGCTGTGGACACAGGACACCAACAAGCCACAGGTCTTCAAGTGGCTCATGATCGCAGGGACACACTAGCACCTCGAGGTTACGAAGTTCAATAATCTCGGGTCTCAGATAAAATCATGGCATTTTATTTGGGTTTATATTTATTAAAGGTTTTGGAAAGGCTGTTTTTGCAAATATGATACAGAAAATATCATCACAGAAGGAGACTGCTCATTATATTTCAACAAATAAATAACTGTGGCTTTTCAGGTTTTATCAAAAATGATTTCAGAAATGAATACAATCAAAATAAACCACAAGCATATACTATTAAAATTATGGAGATTCTTAGACAATAAAAGAAAAATCATTTCTATCACTTGTTCTTTGGCAAATATAAATGAATTTATAGACATTTTGTCTCTTAATGAAGGGGGAAAAGTACACACTACATTTTGATATATTTGGGTAATATGCTTGGGTAAAATGGCATTTAAAAAAACATGTCTCCTTTTGCTTTAAACGACCTAAAATTTTTCAAGTTACGCAAATTAGCTTGGTGTTTTCTTTGGCAGCAGAAATCCAAAAAATTCAATCTTAATTCTAAGACATTTTCTGTAAAGGCAAAGTTGAAACACTGCATACTTTTTAAAATTTATGTTTCTTAACAGTTTGTGTTTCAAACTGTTCTCAGCTAGTTAAAATCAATAGACACTGAATCTACCAAAAGTCTTAAGACTCCCACAGACTTTCATATAAAATGCCACAGACAAGTAACACTAACCTCTGCAAATTTCAGGTTACTGTTGATGAAAGACCATTCTAACAACTGCTGAATTGTGGGAACTCCAACTTTCTCATTTTTTTCCATAAAAATTTGATAGAAGTAACAATCTTGTACCTTTTGACCTGCTGATCTAAAAACATGCAGAGAAAAAAATACATACAACCTATTTATTAAATGCTTAAATCAAAACGTGAAGTTGTCCCAGCAGTATTTGAGAACAGAAAAACCATAAAATTGATGGTGTAGCTTTGGATAGTCAGAACAACAGAGGGAAATAAATGATTTGAATAAAATAATTAAATGTGCTTAGGCACAAGACCTTATACATGATTTGTTTAGTTTTTAGATTGGAAAGTTCTCTTAGTGATTAGGAAAATAATAATGGAATAATAATCCCAATCAAGAAGCACTGTGTGAACAGAACTAACCAAAAGGTAAATCACTTAGTACAATTTCACTGCCCAAATCTAGAAAGCAGCAAACTGTATTTAATGCCTGAATATAAATTATTATGTGCCTGGATGTGACACATTCTTAGCAGACCTTCTAGACCAAACTTTTCATTTCTAAAATGAAGACGCTGAGATCTAGGGAAGGAGAATGACTTCTCAGCAAGTCAAAAGCAGAGCTGAGTACAGAACCCAGAGGCCCTAACTGCTGCTTACCATTCTTTCCGCTAAAGCATGCTGATAGTCACTCGTTTATTCAACAAATACCAAGTAAGCACCTACCATATGCCAATCATAGTGTTACTCTTATATTTTCAGCATCTTTCCTTCTAAATATTTTACTATAGCATGGCATTAGTCTTTAAGACTAACTGTACCAGAAGGACTAATAATCCTTAAGTTTACTATTTACCTTTTCAGCACAATTTCTGGATATAAAGTTAGACTGTTTATATCTAAACTTATATCTAGATTTCAAGATTTTTAGCAGGAAATATTAACATAGTTTTCACTTAAAAAAAAAAAAAAAACTCAGCTATTCAGAGATCAGCCTACAGAAATCCTCAGCTTCCCAAAGCAACTTACATCCCCAAATAAACAAAACTTAACTGATAACAAAACAGGAGATTCTGGAGACCCACAGCAAATACAAACAGATGATAATCAAAAAACCTGAAGGCTACGCTATACCAATGTTTTAATCAGTTGTTGATGACTATGACAAAAGACCAGAATTTTTCTGTGAAAGTCAAAAAGCATAGAAAATTAACAGTTTACAGGAAAAAAAAATAAGAGAGGAAAATAAGAAACCAGGAAGTAGTAGAGGTTAAGTAGTTGTAATCATAATAATGGCAGCAGGGGAGGAGGGCTGGTCGTTGAACGGAGCAGTGCATTGCAAACACTAAGAGAAAGGAGGCAGAAATGAGGATGGAGAAGACAATTTACTAATTTCTTGACTTTCCCTTGTTTCTTGCATCCCACTCCTTTATTCTAAACTCAGTTTTGTTTTACTGAAGCACATTCTATAGTAGGTCTCTGAATGGTAATTTAGTACTGGTTCTTCCTGCTCCGAAATTCTGAATATTTTTATTCTTAGAATTTCAGTCTATCAAAAATTCTAAAAATTCTTCAGCTATTATCTGTTGAAACATTGCCTTTTCCCTATTCTCTCTAGTATCTGCTTCTGGAACTCCAGTTAGAATCCATCTTCCATGTGTATTATGCTCGCTCTCTTGTTTTCCAACTCTTTATTCCTTTGTGCAACATTCTGGGTACTTTCTTCAGCTCTGTCTTCCCAATGAGCAATTCTCTCTTTAGCTGTGCACACTGCGTCAATGAGGTAACATCATGATATAGTTTCTATTTCTGGAGATTCTGTCTTTGGTTATTTGATTCTGTTTATCAAATCTGTTTTACGTTTCATTGGCATCTAGTTCTTTTGTCTCTTCAATCATTTAAGAACATCTTATGGTCTCTTTTAGACTATCTAATTATTTCAGATTTTTTAAGGTACTCATCCTATTTGTCGCATCTGCTGACTCTGTCTGTCAAAACGAAACGCTAGTGGAGGGGAAGAATTACTCTGGAAAAAGAGCCAACTTAGAATATTTATAATCTTTAAAAAGTGATTCTCAATATGAAGAGGTTGTTTGCAGGTGTAAAGGGGACAGTGTACCCTTCAGGGGGTGTAAGAACTTCCCAGGGCCCTTTCAAGTCCCACAAGGCATTCAGACTCTGAGATATATTCAGAGATGCCCTGATCCCTCCCTACCCGCTCTGAGGATCACTGCAATATTCAACCTATGTTATTACTGGGTGTGTATTACATTCCATAAGTGTGTAGGCTAAAAAAGGGGGTAAAGAGGATGAAAACAACTGTTTGAAGCATCTGAAATTTATCTCTTTAAAATGAAAAACCAAATTGACTTTTTTCTCCCACAGTGCCTTCTAGGTTTCCTACATCATGTACTAAACATATCTTTCCTTTCCCATTTCTGTTTGAAAGTTGACTTATAAGACACTGAAATTCTACATGCAGTTAATTCTATTTCTGAGCTTTCTATCTGGCCCCATTGATCCATATTTCTAATCTTATGCTAGTATCACACACTATTTTAAAGTCTATTGCTTTGCCTTCATAGCTTATAATAGAAATCTATTTTAAAAGCATTCTTCAAGATTTTGGCCCACTTCATTTTGTAGAGAACTCTAAATCCACTTTCCTGAAGTATGTTAAGATCTTGCTTGTGTGCAAATTATTACGTAATCATCTTTAAATTATTTAATTGTCCTACCCAGAATGCAATCTTTCTCACTAATTAATCAAATCCCTTTTAGCTCTGTATAAGTCTTTAAAAAATCTATCTCAATAAAATTGATTTCTTGGTATTTTATACTTTCATGAAGTATGAAATTACTTTTTCATATCTGCTTGAAGGTATACAGAAATGCTATTGATTTTTCCATGGATATTTTACGTAGACAAATTATGAATTCTTTTTTAGGTCATTTTCTAGGATTTTTTAGGTGTACATATGGCTATTATCATCTTTGAAGAGATAATATGAGCTCTTGATGGTT
This sequence comes from Papio anubis, assembly GCF_008728515.1. Classification (NCBI taxonomy): domain Eukaryota; kingdom Metazoa; phylum Chordata; class Mammalia; order Primates; family Cercopithecidae; genus Papio; species Papio anubis. The sequence continues at coordinate 39,061,257 of NC_044993.1, forward strand.
ATATATCATGTCTCATTTCATTAATTAGAACTTCCCAAACAATATCAAACCACAGCCATGGCACTGTCCACCCTTCCTCTCTTCTCCTCACCCATCAATTCAAAAGTGGCATCAAACAATATCACTTTAAGACATAGAGATGAGGAAGAGTACTTGTCTATGCTTAGCTTTTTGGGAAGTCTATAGGATATCACTAAGATTCTCAACAGAGAAACCCAAGCTAAAATGTAAAAAAGGTTCATTGTTTAGACTGAGAACATTCAAACTACCTGGAAAGTTCAGTCATTTAGAACATTTCATTAAGAGCTTTACTACATTAAACAAGGCTTTCATTCAACATGGTGGGTGGGGAGGGGAGACAAAGTTATACAACTAAGAACAGGAAAGCTAATTTAAGACTAAATTTTTTGAGTGATGAGTAGACAGAAAACAGTGTTCCTGAAGTGTCTGATTAAGTTAGAATAAGATTTTTTTTTCTTAAAAGGTTCATTAATTGAAATTACGAAAATATATATACAGTATCAAAAGAAAATGATATGCAATAATACTTATCGCTAAGGTTAAAAATTATAGTACAAATTTACATTGGATTTGATCTTCAAGTAAACTATGGTACTGTGGCGAGGACAACAAATAAAATTAACTTGCATGATATTCCCCTAGCCTATTAAGAACCCTAAACAAATACAATATTAAGAAATCATTCTGGAAATCATGTCTGTTGAACAATGGCAGTGGAAATGAGAATTGTCTATTTTTCCAACGCTTCTAGAACAATTTAAAGGTTACCTTATTTTTAGCAAAGGTTCTACCCTTAAAATATGATGAAACAGGATATTCAAGAATTCCTCAGGATCTAGGAGAAAATTTAAAAATCAAATAAGTCACAGACAAAATTTTTAAATCATTTTATTTTTTATTTCTAACAGTCATATTTTAATACTGAATTCTGTTTCATTCACCCAATATTATTTCAATTAAAAGCACAGTTTTCAAGTTTTCCTGACAAAGGAAAAACACAAAAGACATTTAAAAGTTATAATCAAGTATTATGTTTCAATTTTGTTGTAAGTTTATTACATTTGAAAGGGTGCAACAGATCGCACATAATGAAATAGCTGTTATTTCTTTTGGGGGGTTTAAGGTAAGTGGAGTACAATCTGAAGTATGCCCTGTTTTTTCCTGCAAGCCTCTAAACATTACAGCTGGTTACAGTATGCTGCTGATAAGTTCAAAGTCAGGTGGTGAATCTTTGAGTAAACCCATTAGCTAGGAAGAGATTGAAACACTGATCCCTGACTATAAACTTAATCCTAGTCAGCAGCTTTCTAACTCCTTTTATAACAAGGAAAACTCAGTGGGAAAATGTAGAAAACCCAATGCAACTCTGCACCACAAGAGAGAAACAACTGAGAATATCATTGCTGGGTGGAAAGGAAAGGACTTTTTATTTAAGCATTTAGTATACTAGAACCAGCCAGCTTCTTAAAGGAGTTCATTATTCCACATCATCAATCACTTTTAGAAGAGAGGAAGAATTTACAAAAAGGGAAGATAACCATATATCACGTAGAAAGAAATTTCTAATTTAAAATAAAACCCCCCAACTACACAGACACACATTTCAGTTAATACTTTGACATGTGAATATGCTCTTCAGTTATGTTTAATGCATGTAAGTTAAGATGGTCACCTTTTTCTTCAGAGGTAAATCCTGATGCAGCCTCCACCTTTTCAAGTATTTTCCTCAGTTTCATAATTTTTGTGGCACACACATATCCATATCTATGTTAGTAAAAAACTATTAATTGATATTGGCATGTATTAAATTATATAACACATCTTAATCACACAGTTTTTTTCTTTTTTTTTTTTTTTTTGAGACAGAGTCTCACTCTGTCACTCAGGCTGGAGTGGTGCAACGGCCCGATCTTGGCTCACTGTAACCTCCGCTTCCCAGGCTCAAGAGATTCTCAAGCCTCAGCCACCAAAGTAACTGGGATTACAGGCGTGCACTACCATGTCCAGTTAATTTTTGTATTTTTAGTAGAGACAGCATTTCACCATGTTGGCCAGACTGCTCTTGAACTCCTGGCCTCAAGTGATCCACCTGCCTCGGCCTCCCAAAGTGCTGGGATTATAGGTGTGAGCCACCGTGCCCAGCCAACACATTTCTTATACAACTCCAGTATGTCATAAATCAATAGGTTAGACAATTAGTTTGAAGAAAACAATTACAGACTTCTTCTTGAAGCTTGCAAAATTAAAGATCTAGAACCAGAATTATTCTAGACACTATTATATGCTCTACAAGTAACTGTCTTACACTAATACAATACAAAAATTATTTTAAGTTTGTGGTGACTAATTTTTTAAATAATATTTGCTTGGGAAATTAAAGCATTTACTTTATAAAGCAGAATATACAATTTTGAGAGAGAGTATCCTTTTAATAGTAAAGTGTGAAACAGCCACCAAGGGAAACGGGAAAAGGAATTTATAAGAAACTGAAAATCTAAAATCTGCAATCAAACCAACTGGCATAATGATGACATTTTCTCTCTTCTTTGTCTGAATGCAAGACACATTCAATAAGTTTAATATCACTTTAAATTTGTAATTCTAAAAATGGCTTCAGAGGACAACTTAGTGGCTACCATAAGTTTACTAAGGACAAGTCAGAACTAGCTAATTTTATATCCACTTTTTATACTATTCATTCACTCGTTCGTTTCCTGCAACCAATGCAGACTGAGAATCTACCACTTACATAGTAATGTAACTTGTCAGCCACTGGGAATACAAAACGAGTATAAAAAGACAGAGTGTCTGAAGAAAAGCAGAGATTTCAGCACCAAATAAAACCAGCCAGCTATATACAGATATGAATGCTACAGACACAGACACAGGGAATCCTGATCACAACAGGGCATCTGACCAGTTTCTTACTGTACACAGGGTAAGAAAGTGTGATTAACTATGATTCTTAACCGGCTGAACAATAGAATCCGAAGAATGTTTATTAATGAACTTATGGTACTTTGGAAGGAAGGAAGGAGGTGGTAACATCCCTTAGAGTTTCGGGTTTGACCTGTCTTGTTCCAGTATCAATTACTTGGGGAAAAAAATAGTATGTTTAAAAATTTGCATAAGATAAAATAATTGATGTGAAAATCAAGATTCACAATTATCTTAAAAGGTAAGATCATTAGAGAATTCATTACAGAATTTAAGGAAAGCAAAAGATTCAAGTGAGGAAATTTATTCTCTTATAATTTACTTTCCTAGTCATGTGATATAGCAGATAATTTGGGATGCTCATTGTATTTGAGTATTCTGCTTTTTTGGTTCAAATTTGATATAAAACTATTTTTTACTTTACTTGATAAATAAGAACAGTATATAAAAGGATTCAAATTTATCTTAATATGGACTTTAAATTATATCGCTTTCTCTCTACACTCCTGAATGAACAAATTTGTTTTATGATCTATCGCCCTAATTCTTCGTAGTTTAAATTTTATAATGTGACATTATCACATATCACTACTACCACTTATTCAAAGTCTTTACTAGATATCTGTCACTTGTGCTTGTACCATTACAAATTGCTTCCTGTGGCCATAAAAAGACATATTTATAATTCCTAAAGTAGGAAATGGAAAAATAATCACCTTTTTAAGGCAGGTGGAAAGAGGCCAAATATATTCCTTTAACCAAAAAATATGGCACTAAAATACATCTCATCTGTTGCTAGTCCAAAGTATTAAACATTAGCTATTCTATAAAGAATTTCCCTGGTTCCTTTTCTTTCAGATTTAATCTGAAAGACTATATCAATTTAACTAATAAGCATGATTACTTGTAGCAGAGGTGTTGGAATAAACTATTTTAAAAGATAAGAATTCTAAGTATTATGTATTAGCTTTCCTAAATGTACTGCAATTGCTAAATTATAGTTTACTCTAGCAAAATGGGTTAAATCATTTCAAGGAATATGCTATCAGATTTAAGAAATTAAATAAACAAAAAAGTACAAGGACCAAAGGTTTAAAAATGTAATATTTTACCATGAGAACTAATTTTCCCCCATCTCTTATTATATGAAGACAAGGTATAAATTAATTACTATACCAGAAAACAGCAAATAGAACACCATGTAAAGGCAAAATAGCAATATGTCTTCTACTTACATTCTCAGAGGATTAACAATTTCTGTCCTCAGTAACTCTTGGGTTTCACTATAATATTCTACATCATTCTTTTCTTTGGGTCTAAGTAACACAGTGTCCAGAACAGAACTAAAAGCAAATAAGCTGCAAAAGAAAAAGGATATTTTTCTTCATGCTATAAACATATTTTTCAAGAAATAGATTTTTTAAAGAATTAGAAGAGGAAAAGAAGTAAAGTCTAGAGAAGAAATAACGTAACAATTTGTGTTTTTCGTTAACACAGGTACCAGGACCCCTGTGAAGATGCCCATGGTTCAATCATCAGGACCTACAGATCTTTCCATGTTAAGGACAATACCAATAATACTGAAAAAGCAAACTGCAGATCAACGGTGTTAAAGGATAACAATGTGCCCATAGAATATTAAAAAATAAAACTTCTTTGCAAAAGTTGAAAGAGGGACTACAAATCTGTCAAATTACAGACAACAGAGGACATCATTTATAAACAACTTCCCGAAGCAAGCACTACTCAGTGCCTCACTTAATATCACTTATGAGTGACTAACAGGCCAGGTGCGGTGGCTCATGCATGTAATTCCAGCACTTTGGGAGGCCGAGACGGGTGAATCACCTAAGGTCAGGAGTTTGAGACCAGCCCAACTAATATGGTGAAACCCCATCTCTACTAAAAATACAAAAATTAGCTGGGCATGATGGAGTACACCTGAAGTCCCAGCTACTTGGGAGGCTGAGACAGGAGAATCGCTCGAACCCAGGAGGCGGAGGTTCCAGTGAGCCAAGATCGCACCACTGCATTCCAGCCTGGGTGACAGAGCGAGACTCCATCTCAAAAAAATAAATAAATAAAATGAGTGACAGCAGTAACTTGCTGGTATCAAAGAAAAAGAAAATTTAGCTAATACAGATTTTTATCAGGAAATCTAAAGAATATATCAATGCTGTAAGGCTTGTTTTTATCAAAGTATTCTGCAAATAAAATGACCACCACTTTATTCTCCCTACTTTAAAAATGTTAACATCCCATATTAACTTCCTAATTCTTATCATCTGGCTACAGAACTGGCAGGCTACTCTCAATTTAGCTCAGTCTACAATCCTCAGAACCTAAAGATTCTTGGTTCAATCTCCAGAGCTTAAAGATCCTTGCAATGTTAAGGCTGGGCATGGTGGCTCATGCCTGTAATCCCAAGCACTTTGGGAGGCCAAGGCAGGTAGATAATTTGAGGTCAGAAGTTCGAGACCAGCCTGGCCAACATGGTGAAACCCCATCTCTACTGAAAATACAAAAAAAAAAAAAAAAAACGTTAGCTGGAAGTGGTGATGCAGCCAGTAATCCCAGCTACTCAGGAGGCTGAGTCAAGAGAATCGCTTGAACCTGGGAGGCAAAGGTCGCAGTGAGCCCAGATTGTGCCACTGCACTCCAGCCTGGGGGACAGAGTTAGACTCTGTCTCAAAAAATATATATATATATTGCAATGTTAAGTTGTTCCACTTTGGAAAAAAATTGCATATATGAGGGCAGCAGTGCTGCTACTGAAAATCGTTTTTTAAAAGAAAGTAGTTTTATGACTGCCTTTACCTACTAAAAGAAATACAGCACACAACAGCCAATGGCTTTACTGCAAGTTATGTTGTTTGACACTTGCACAACTATTTCCCAGATACCTTCTGTATATCTATTTCATTTGTAACAATTTCATTTGTAACAATATCATTCACCTTTCTGGATACAGAAACATGAGAGGACATTCAAAAGCTTCCAAGGAGTATGTCATGAAAAGCAAATTTGCCTTTCGATCCTGACCCATGGTCATCAAGTTTCTCTGCTCAGAGGCAGGTGGCAGTTTCTTGCACACACACTCACACACGCACACACACACACCCCCATATGCGTCCCTGCCCTCATGGCACTATCTATACCTATTGTATTTATTTTACACTTACCAGAATAAGGTTGAGTCTAAGTAACAAGAATTGTAATGACCCTGAATGCCTTTCTTCTTCCCAATCATTATCTCCAAGCCTTCTTTTTCCATTTTTGGTGGAGTATTTTCTTCTACTACTTCACTTAAGTAGCCTCCAAATGCTGAAAAGATTTTTTTTTTAAAAAGTAAATGAATTCTTTTAAACTATTACAATATGTATTCCCATAAATGTTTTTTCATTTTAAAACGTTTTCGTATTTTGATGCAAAATTTGTTTCTTAACTTTAAGTGGAAAGTAGGCTTTGGTTAACTGCTATTCAACTTGGCTTATAAAAACTGCTATTGTTCATTTTCAACTTCATTTCCTCCAAGATTTAAAAACACACTTTAGGGTATTATGTGTAAAAAGCATCTGTCAAGTAAAATATGTTTCCCAAATATTTTACTATTTATCTGAAGATGCTTCATTTTCAAGTTTGAAAAGAAAATGAAAATTCCAAAGTACTATTTCAACATAATAAGAAGTGTTTTTCATAAAGATGGCTTTCCTGTTTGCACCTGCTGAAGCCCCAAGACGCTTTTTCACTATTATGTAAAAGTGGAAAGGAACAGCACCAGGAAACTGCCACCAATTACACGTGATGAGGAGAGCTGTCCTCCAGCAATCAGTTGAAATCTACTTCCTTCACCAAAATGCTGATTTCTTTGTAAGATACACTCACTGCTGTACTTAAACAAGATACTGTGAGGGAAGTCAGTTAAAAAAAAAAAAAAGGTCACATTTCAATTTCTACCACTAGCATTGCTGAAAACTAAATGTCTGTCACCAACAGGAAGAGAAAAACAAATCACACTATTATTCACTTTATAAGTCCCAAACACACATCCTAATACTTTTTAAAGATGTCCCCTCTTAAAACAACTTTCTTATACACCATGCAACATTTTTACTGATTTAAAGCTTAATGAGAGTTGGCAAGAAATATATTAAAACACTGTCACCATCACCTAATATAACATGATATGAGATTAGAATTAGAGTCATTCCAGGTTGTTAAGTAAACGAAAAGCATCCAAATACCTAAGGAGTTACAGCGCTCGATCTGATTGGAAACCGGCTGCAATGATGCAAACCTAGAGTCAGGCCTGCAGCTCTTCAGTTTCACAAACAGTGCCTTCTTCAGGGCACAGGTGAAATACCGAGTGCCTCTGAAGGTTCCATCCGTACAGCCTGCACACTCATCTTCCTGAAAAAGAAATGCTTCAATATGCATTATACCGTGCCTTACAGAGACAGTATACAAAGAACTAAGGTTTCTAAGACCTGTTTCTAGTATACCCTTTCCCACCACTCCCTCTTCGCACCTGTACGGAGAACCTCGTCAAGAAAAAGTTGAGTAATCAGTGCTTCAGCCCACAGCTACTGATTTAAGAAGTGAATTCCTTAATCCAGCATAAAGCCCTTCTTGTATTTCCTTTCAGAATATATGCTTCAACCTCCCCTGGTTAAACAGGCTTTCCCGCACCATTTCTACAAGCATTAAAACAGGCAGGGAAGGAGAAGGCTATTTATTTTAATCCTCATTCTTGCCTTCCCGCCATGCCCCACAAGATAGTATTCACTAGCATGGAAACAAATAAGAAAAAAAAAAAAAAGAAAGAAATATATTTAAATTGGCCAGGTGCGGTGGCTCATGCCCATAATCCTAGCACTTTAGGAGGCCGAGGCGGGCGGATCACTTGAGTCCAGGAGTTTGAGACCAGCCTGGGCAACATGGCGAAACCCTGTCTCTACTAAAAATACAAAAAACTAGCCAAGCATGGTGGTGCATGTCTGTATTCTAGCTACTCAGGTAACTGAGGCAGGAGAACAGCTTGAGCCCAGGAGGTCAAGGCTGCAGTGAGCCCTGACCGTGCTACTGCACTCCAGCCTGGGCGATAGAGTGAGACCCCATCTCTAAATAAATGCTAAACATACTCAACTTCTCCTTTCCTGATTACAAAATATCAAACGATATGTTCTCCTGATCTCTAAAGGGAAAACCTTTCCCTCTAGCAAAGGTCTCAAAAGATCTCTAAAAATGGTGATTAATTTTAAAGCCAGTGATATAATTCTTAGAACTGACCAGGGGAAGTGGCTGAAGAAGAAAGACAAAAGATGATGGCAAATTTGTTTGATTTACTAAATTTGGTTTAATATAAGGAGCCTAAATCGATTGGCCTAAAAATCAACTTTCATTCCTTGAACGTAAATCAACTAACATTAGGACAAGTGGGTCGCAAGCCTCAGGGGTGGCAAAGGGAAGTCAGGCAACATGGTGAGAAAATTCTTCTGCAGTGATAGCTTTTCTGACAAATATAACAGTTTGTCAAAAAGCATATAATAGGGTGAAATCTGCATAAAACCTCATAGAGAAAAAAATTGAAATTTTGGGGTCAAGTTAAATTACCAGTTCCAGTCCAGCAAGTACTTCATTCAGTCCTGGGGGCTGACCGATCCAACGGATTACCCCGTAGAAAGGAGGGTTCTCCTTAACTTCAGCCAGTGAGCCCACTTCTAGACCATGTGAGTTCCCAGGAGGCATAGCCAAGGGTGGACTCTCTTGCACGGGTGCAGTGTTTAGCTCTTCCATCACAGACTGGGCTGACAGAGAAAGTGGACTGTGGCCAATACTTCCATTGGTATTGGGCATCTTTGTGAGACTGAACGGTAAAGAGTGGAATCTGTTCTCGGTGGACAGTGAGTTCACAGGAGGAGGCTGGAGTGGTGGTGAAGAACGGTCAAAGTCTGTAGATATCTCTGTAAGAGATTTTGCAGGGTCTTCTGCAACTAAAAAATTATTCCTAATTAGAGAAATGTATTCAAGGATATCGACTCTGTCTTCCATTTCTAAAACTTAATATACAGATATAGTCCAACCGCCCACCTGACCTCCCTGCTATTAATAGTACTCTCATAGGCACAAAGTTACTATCTCCAACAGTGTTCTCGCTTCTCCCTCCACCTCCATATTTATGCACCTCAGTCAATGGCACCCAATTGTTCAAACCAAAAAATCTTCATCAGTGGGTATCGTATAGGTGATAGTCTTTGTCCAAAATACAATTAATTGAGAAAGCAGTACAAAAAGATACCGAAAACCTTAAGAAACGCTTCTAAATAACTAATGGATCAAAAAAGAAATAATAAGTTTTAACAATAAAGAAAAACGAGAAAAAGAAACAAAGAAAGAAAGAATCCTTGCGGAACATGGCTAAATTAATACTTACAAGGGAATTTTATAGGCTTAATTGCTTATTTCAGAAAAAAACAAAAGCTAAATATGAACTCAGCATACAACTTGGGAAGTTAAAAGAACAGAATAACCCCCAAAAAGGTAGAGAAGAATAAACTAAAGAACAGAAACAATAGAAGAGAGAAAACAAACATACAATAAGAAGTTCAAAGCCAGAACAAACACAAACACACAATGTAATTTAAGAGAAACCAAACACATGATAAAGAGAGCCACGGCCAAAAGCTATTTCCTTAAAATGACTAATACATTTGACAGGCAGGTACTGCAGATCATTGAGGGAAGAATGAACTTCTTACTAAATGCTGTTGAGATAACTGGTTATCCATATGTTTTAAAAAAATTAAACTGGAATCCTACTCATACTCTATACGAAAATCAGCTCAGGTGGCTTAAAGACAAATGCGGCAGGCAAAACTCTAAAGGCTGGGAGACCACAGAGTAAGGCCTGTTTGCCTTTCCATTCTCATCTCGTGAGTGTCACGCCTCTTTCTCTGTTCCAGTGCCTGGCAAACACCAGCTTCCATTCTTCCACGAGGACTTTCCATATGCTAGTTCTTCTCCCGAGGAGGTTCTGGCCCCTTTCACTTTGTCATCTGTCACTCCTCTGGTAAACCTAAGCATGTGTCACGGCCCCAAAGAAACATCTCCAAGACGCTGAGAAAAGTCATCTTTGGTGTATTCTCACAGCATCACGCACCTTCACTGCACACAGCACCAAGGCAACTCTACTTCTGTGTCTGTGGTTGTTTGATTAATTTCTGTCTCAACAACTTAACTGCAAACTCACAAAGGGCACGAACCATGTCTACTTTTTCTCACCATTTTCATCTTGATCCCTAAAAGAATGCCTGGCAATCATAAGCACTCAATAAATATTTGTTGAACAAATGAACAAAGAAAAGAATAAACTAGACGAAAATGATGTCCCAGGACCAAGGGAAGATAAACTTTTTTAAAAGGGAGTGCTTTAAAGAGGCCAGGAAGGAACCAGACAGAAATCTTCCACCCTAAATAGATCGGTTAAAGGAAAAGAACAAATTACTAATCCACTTCTTAAACATTTTAATAATCTTAACAGCAGTACAGTTCAAACTGTGTACAATATTTTAGTTCAGCAATATTACAAAGAGTGGTCTACTTACTCTGTTTCCAAAAACTACAAATATTGCTATAAAAAGCCATTTTTATTTGATGAGTTAAAAAGAAAGGATCATTATAAAGAGCACTAAAATTACAGATTACCTTCATCAATGTACCATGTATTTTTTGATTTGGATTGTGGTTGTGAGTCAACAGAAGACCCATTTAAGGTATAAAATAATTCAGATCTGTTTCTATTTCCAGGGTCTGAGGTAGATCCTATAGAACAAGAAAAGTTTCATTTAAAAATAAAGTCAATATAGCATCAAAGGTTTTTCTAGTAAGACAAATTAATATGCATATGATGTTAATAACTGTTTACATAACCAATAAATGTATATAAACACAATATGTTTTTTAACTGTCTTCAGCTTTTAAAAATTTGGTAACCATTTTGGCAATATTAAAAATATTCTTCAGCCCAAAAGTCAATATAGGAGGGAAACAGGAGTAAGTGAAAAGAAAGGTCCACTCATTTAAAAAAAAATGAACTGCTTTAAGACATTGTTCCATGTACCACAGCTTATTTTTAAATGTCAAAATCACCATTCCCCAGCTTCATTTGATAGACCCACTGGTTCACAAATTTAACCTATTATTTTAAAAGAAGGTAATCCTCAAATGCTATATATAAATCGATACACAAATTATGTTTAAAAATAGTTAAGTTTTAAACATTTTGGAATTTTTGGTCATCAAATTCTTTGTATCTTTGAAAAAATCAAGCACTATTATTTCTTATAGATTGGATTTATTGTATGTGAGAGGGCAAGTGTAGCTATGCCACAGCCATTTCAAGACATTACCTTGCCTCAGTATTAATTCAAGGACGTGCCACACACAGTGGGGGGCAGTGGGCTCTCCAGAACCCACAAAAAAACTGATTTTCCTTTTCAAATTAAAGTAGGTAGCTGTACATTTTATAACTTTAAGATCTACTACAATACAATTAACACGACATATCTTAAGAAAATCTTTAGTCTGTTTCTATTTAAATGAGAGTAGCAAGTTTGAGCTATCCTGTATAGATCTATAGGTTAACACAAAAAAGACTGTTACCTATATATCCTGTAATTAATCCTAAGTCTCCCAGGCTCCAATGTCACACAAAATAATTCTTAAAGTACAATTTCCTTTTAAATGAGCCAAAATTGTAATAATTGAGGAAAAAATATTCTTCTTCTAACCCGTATCTGAGTTAACAAAAATTCTTAGAGCCTTTTTAATGAGCTGTTTGGCTTGTATAACTACCATTCTATAAATCTATGAAGTATGTGAAAGCTAACAAAAAAAGAGCTGTAAGCTCCACACATATTGTGAGGAAGCTTCTGGGAAAGAAAATAAATTTTTGCTTAGCAGTTTGAGATTTAATTTGTGCCACATCTAGTCAGTAAAATCCATTTAATTAATCTCTAGTATACTTTATCCTATATAACATTATCCATAAAGGATTATTTTACACAGTTGCAATCCTAAACTACACATACAAATATTCCAAGTAAGGAGTTCCAAAAACCAGTTGATTATAGACCAGCAAAACACACAAGTCCTTATAGGGAACTCTTCCTGAGGTAAAAAAGGCTGGGAACAGTTGGCTTAAACAATATTTATATACAAGCTTTAGTTTCACTACTAAAAATGTTTGAAAGAAAAAAAGTCTACATACATGTTCAGAAGTAATAGCTTATAACGTTTTTTAATACTATGGCAAATTAGGCATTATGTAAATTACTAAAGGTTATATGCTATTAATCCATACCTGTAGCCTTTGGTTTATTATGACTGGATGAACCTTTGTCCCCAACACCTCTTGACATAAAGGCAAGTTTGGGAGGCCTCCTTTCCTGTGTCACGCTCTCTGAAACAGTGAACATGTTTTTTAAAGATAAAGGCAAATTCTTACAGAAAAGAAACAATCAAGAAAGCAATGACAGTAACAAAATTAAAAAAAAAAAAACCCTCTTTCCACAAAAAGGCAGAATTTTTAGTTTTACAAATTATTTTTAAAGGCCATCAAAAGTATTGAAAAAGATAATACCATGGGGGAAAAATCAATGCTGTATTTCAAAATGTAATTTCTATAAGAAAATACCCTCTCAAAATACAATTCAGCTAAATGCTTTAACCTCCTGAAAATTTAATTGCTTGTAGTCAATTTTATTTGATCTCTTAGAACACAACAAAGAAAATCTTACTCAGTTTTTTTACAGCATTTCCCAAATCAGCAGGCCTAGAACACCCCTGTGTATTATAAAGTGTTTCGAACTCAAATATTTCTTGAAGATGCTGAGATAAACAAAGATAAATAATTTCTTTACTGCATGGAACCAGAACCTTTAATATGCTAATGCGCATTGTGAATTGCTCAGGGAGAAACAAAATAAATTTACTGATAAAAATTTTTATGCCACTTTGCTTAGCATCTTAGATTAATATATTTCATGAACACAGTTTGAAAAAAGCCTGGTTAGGAACATGTGTCATCGTTAGGAAAGTTCTGGTTAAGAACATGTATCTGCTTTTAAAAACATATATGTTAAGAATAACACAGATGTGTATACAAACACATATATATACAGGAGGAAAACATAGAGAATTACACACAGATTAAAAATACAGAAAGCCAGAGACATAACAATAATATATATGAAAAAACACTCAAAATTATTTCTGAAATATAGGTGTAATAAGTGTGGCAAACTTGTTTTGAATACAAAGACCACTCTAGACCTTAAAGCCCAGCAATGATCATAAAATACTCCTAAATACTGATCAAGGCAATGTAGAAGAGGCAGTGTGGAAAGTTCTTCCTTTGAAAAATTCAACAACACATCCGTGGAGTCCAACACGACACTTAGGAGTCATACCTGATAAAGCTGTGTGTCAGCAAAAACGATATCACCCACAGTGGATTTGAGGACAGAAAGAAAGAAATAGGAAAATTTTTACATTTTAAACACAAGGAAAAGACTTTTCTTTAAAAAAAGAGGAAATCATACTAAATGAATTATATGTAAATACTTGGTAACTTTTTCCATGGTTGAAGGAGAAGGGGGATGTATTACTAAACTATATCTTAAACATCTCATAATACGATCCAATAGAATATGAAAATATTTTAATTCAAAAATTATACCAGTTAACCATGATTTCCATCAAGTGATATAAGAAGAGAAAAGCTACGTACTAATACTGTGGTCCCCACTTATCCACACTTTTACCTTCGATGGTATCAGTTACCCACAGTCAACCACTGTCCAAAAATATTAAATGAAAAATTGCAGAAACAGACAATTCGTAAGTTTTAAGTTGCATACTGTTCTGAGTATTATAACGAAATCTTGCACCATCCTAATCTATAACCCCTGGACACGACCCATCCCCCTGTCCAGCATCTCCACACTGTGTCTACTCCCTGCCTTGGTAGTCACTTGGTAGCCACCTCAGCCATCAGATCAACTACTGCAGTATCACAGTGCTCATGTTCAAGTCACCCTTATTTTACTTAATAATAGTTCTGAAGTACAAGAGTAATGATGTTGCCATATTGTTATTATTGTCTCTTTTCCGATTAATTATTGTTTTTAATATCTTATTGTGCCTACTATATAAATTAAACTTTATCAGAGGCATGAATGTAGAGGAAAAACACAGTATATGGAGGGTTCAGTACTATCCACAGTCTCAGGTATCCACTGGGGGTCTTGGAAGTATCCCTTGATGAAAGAGGAGACTACTGTTCTTTTATGATGCTGTCATTCAGATATCTTTAAATAGCACCCATGACAGCTACTTCAGAAGGAAAATCTTAGTCACTGAGAAGAGTTCCCAAATTATAGCATGTAAATTTACTAAAGAAAAACAACTCCCACTATTAACTGTAATTAACTGCATATAACATTTTTTAAGTATGTTCACATGTGTACCACGATATAGATCCATTATATAGTTAGTAACCATTGTAACAAATGCCGCAAGTGCTCTTCCCTTTGTTAGGCTTTGAAGGCAGCCTGGCAGGACCAGAGGGCCAACTGGATGGCCAGTGGTGACAGTTCTGCAGGTGACACTAGGGAGGAGCTCCAAAGATTAGGAATGTGAGCAGGAGGGCACTGGAGTTGGAAACTGTGGCTACCTTCTGCCAAAGGCTGTCTGAGAGGGGGTCAAATATCAGCTCTGAGGAAGTGGACATTCCATCAGAATTCTATACAGACAAAGGGGCACAAACCACCTCTAACTGCCCTCCAGCAATTACACATCAAATATTTCTTGTTCCTTTGTCACAACTGTGTTCATGGCCCAAAACTACTTGGGTCAAAGCAAAGCTTTCAAACTTAAATGAATTATAAGTGATTACCAACTCAGGAAAAGATAAATATGGGATGAAAAACAAGGTAAGAAATAAATTCAGCCGGCAATTTTGTGTGATTAAAACAATCCTGATTAAAGATATTAAAAGATATAGAAGATAAGTCCACCAAACAGCATGTGTAAAAATGTACAGAACAGCCCTATTCATTATAATCAAAAACTGGAAACAAGCTATTTCGCAGAAGAATAGAGAACCAAATTATGGTCTACTCATACAATGGAATACTACACAGCAATAAAAAAGGAATAAACGACTGATAAACAGGGCAACACGGACATTGTGTTCAGCAAAAGAAACCAAACCTAAAGTATCCATTATATATACACAGCAAGACTGCATTTAAATGATAAAATTCAAAGCTTATCCATCACTTGTTGAGTTAACCAGGAAAAGAAAAATCCTTTGGAGAATCTTGAGCTGGAAATCATAACAATAAACTAGTGAACAAGTTATTGTTCAAATCAAATGAAATGTCTATGAATTTGAATGACCCAGTAAATTAAGAGAAATTGTTTAATTAATGTGCTGCTTAACATCAGCAGCCACAAGAGCATAATTCAGACTCAAATGAGAATTTAATATCCACAGAACTCTTGTGAAGAAAATACAGTTTACTTGAGTAGAATGAGGTATTATTAAACCCGACACCAGAAATATCCTAATAGCAACTATTCAGAAATCTCTAAAAGGTTGGGTTCCTGATCAGAATAAATATTTTCCATAATAGTATATGAAAAATTGTTCAAGAAATGCTGGAAGATGACATACAGATAACACCAAAAGTTGCATGCTGTAGACCTGGTGCTTCAAATTATCCTTCTTCAGGGCTCCAGCTCTGTCTCATAGGACCAGGAGTTCTCCCTATACAGGCAATATTCATGGTGACTCTGACTGACAAGCCATCTCTACAAAAGCCATGTATTACTGTCTATCAAAATGTAAAATGCACATAGCCTTTGACGTAGCAATTCTACTCCTAGGAAGTTATCATTTTACACTGGCACACATGCTAACTGATACACAGATACGAAATTATTCACTGAAGCACTGCTTATAACAGCAAAAGACTGAAAACAACCTAAATGCTCATCAGTAGGAGACTGGTTCAAAAACTATGATACATGCATAAAATGAAATATAATGCAATGATTCAAGCAAAAGACTAAGTATACAACTTATATACTAATATTAAATAATCTCTAATATCTATTGTTAAGTTAAAAAGGAAGGTGCAACTTCCACTTCTGGAAAGATAAAGTAGATGTACGTCCTATTTCTCTTGCTAAGTACAACTAAAATCTCTAGACATAATATATAAAACAAATATAAGAAGACTTTGAAAGGTAGAGATGGGAAGGTAGACCAGCTAGGAACCTCAAGACCTAAGAAATAACATCATGGAGATTTCCCTCTGGGTTTTCTTCTTGACTACATTCTTATCTCATACTCAGAGCTAAAAAACTCAGCACCGTGGAAACATCAATAGGCACAGACTAAAGAAGGCCCCAACAAAAGTTCTGCTCTCTCTAGCCAAAGGATATCAATTCTCCCCAAAGTCATATACAGGTTTAATGCAATTCCTATCAAAATCTCAAGAAGATTTTATATAGATGTACACAAGATTACTCTAAAATGCATACAGAAAGGCAAAAGATCTAGAACAACTAAAACAATTTTGGAAAAGAAGAATAAAGTAGGAGAAATTAGTTTAATAGATTGCAAGACTTACTAGTTAGCCACAGTGATCGAGACTGTGGTATTATGGGCAGTAGGACACACAGATCAATGGAACCGAATGGAGAACCATGAAATAGACCCACATAAATATACCCAACTGAATTTTGACAAAAGCAGATAAATAATTCAACAGAAGAAAGAATCTTTTCAACAAATAGTGATGGAGCAATTAGATATCCACAGATTTTTTTAAAAATGAAATTCTACTTACATCTCACACCTTATACAAAACTAACTCAAAATAGATTATAGACTTAAATGTAAAAAGTAAATCTATGAAAGTTTTTGGAAAACAGAGAACAAGGATGCAAAGAAATTAGAACCCTCATACACTGTGGCTGGAAAAGTAAATGGTGCAGCTCCTTCGGAAAACCATCTGGCAGTTCCACAAATGACTAGACACAAGGTCACCATATGACCCAGCAATTCCACTCCTAGACAGTACCCAATAGAACTGAAAACAGGTGTCCACAGAATAACTTGTATATGAATGTTCACACAGCATTTTTAATATAGTCAAAAACTAGAAACTGATGTCCATTGGCTGAAAAATGGATAAACAAAATATGGCAGATCCATTTATTGGAATATTATTCAACCATAAAGAAGGTTAGAGTACTGATTTTGCTATCACATGGATGAACCCTGAAAAGATTATGCTTAATTGAAGAAGCCAGACACAAAAGCCACACATTTTTTATTCTATTTATGTGAAATGTCCAGAATAGGCAAGTCTGTAGAGACAGAAAGCAGATCAGTGGTTGTCAGGGTCTCAGGGTAAGAGACAATGGGAAGTAACTGCTGAATGGGTACTGGGTTCCCATGAAAATGTTCTAGAACTGGATAGTGGTAAGGGTTGCACAACATACTACATTTCAATTTTCAAAAGCTTAGGAGAAAATCTTTCATATGTAGAGCTAAACAAAAGTTGTTGAACTTGACATAAAAGCTTGATCCATACAAGGAAAACTTTATAAACTTGACTTCATAAAAATAAAAATCTTGTACTCTGTGAAAGACCCTATTAAGAGGATGAAAAGACAACTACACATTGGGAGATAAAATGTATCAAAGAATTCGTATTGAGGATACATAAAGACTTCTCAAAACTCAACAGTAAAAAAGCACAGGATCCAATGAAAACCTGGGCAAAAGAGATGAGGACACCTTTCACTCAAGAATATATATGAAGGCTGGGCATGGTGGCTCATGCCTGTAATCCCAGCACTTTGGGAAGCCGAGGCGGGTGGATCACTTGAGGTCAGGAGTTTGAGACCAGCCT
The DNA here is from genome assembly GCF_008728515.1 of Papio anubis. Taxonomy (NCBI): domain Eukaryota; kingdom Metazoa; phylum Chordata; class Mammalia; order Primates; family Cercopithecidae; genus Papio; species Papio anubis. The sequence goes on from NC_044993.1 coordinate 39,079,205, forward strand.
GGCCAACATGGTGAAACCCTCTCTCTACTAAAAACACAAAAATTAGGCAGGTGTGGTGGTGCACACCTGTAATCCCAGCTACTTGGGAGGCTGAGGCAGGAGAATCACTTGAACCCAGGAGGCAGAGGTTACAGTGAGCCGAGATCGCACCACTGCACTCCAGCCTGGGTGACAGAGCAAGACTCCATCCCCCCCAAAAAAGAAAAAGAATATATACAGATGACAGTGAGCACACGGAACGATGTTCAACATCAGCAGCCATCAGGTAAACTCAAATCAAAATCACGATGAGATACAACTACAAATCTCTCTGAATGGATGAAATTTAAAATAGTGACAACACCAAATACTGGAAAGGATACAGAGAAACCAGATTACCCATATATTGCCAGTGGTAATGTAAAAGAGTACAGTCACTCTGGAAAACAGTTTAGCAGTTTCTTACGAAACTAAATTTGCAAATATCAGCGAGTATGCACTCGGACAATTATGTCCAAGAAATGAAGATTTATGTGCACTCAAGAAACTGCATACAAATATTCATAAAAGCATTATTCATAATAGCCAAAAACTGGAAACAAATCAGATGTCCTTCAATGGGTAAACAGTTAAACAAACTGATACATCCATAATATGGAATATTACTCAGGAATAAACAGGAACAATCCATGGATATATAAAATAATATATATAAATCTCCAGAGAATTATGCTCAGTGAAAAAAGAGCCAGTCTCAAAAAGTTACATACTGTACAACTCCATTTATATAACATTCTTGAAATGACTGAATTATAGAAATGGGGAGCAGATGAGTAGTTGTCAGAGGTTAAAGATGGGGCAGGAGTAAGAGGGAATTCATGCGGCAATAAAAGGGCAACATAAGAGATCTTTGTGGGATGGGAATGTTCTGTCTTTTGATCGTATCAGGGTCAACATTCTGGTAGCACACGTCTTGTTTTACAAGATGTTACCACTGGGGAAAATGGGCTAAAGGGCACACAGGATCTCTCTCTCTCTGCATGTGAATCTATAATAATCTGAAATGCTGTAAATCATATAGCTGAAAAAGGGCTTGTATTCAGAATGTATAAATAACTCTCAAAATCCAATCATAAAGAAATAATTAAAAATTGGCCAAAGACTTTCACAGATACTAAACCAAAGAAGATACATAGATGACAAATACACACATAGAAAGCTGTTTGATATCACTGGCCACCAATGAAGCACAGAGTAAAACCACAATTAGATGTTAATAAAATTTTAAAAACTGATCACACCAAGTGTTGGCAAAGATATGGAAGAATCATCTCTCTCATATACTGCTTCTGGGAATGTAAAATAATGCAACCACTTTGGAAACACAGCTTGGAAGGATTGGAGGTTTTATTTAAGTTAACAATCACCTATGATATTACCGGCCATTCCACATCTAGATAGGTACCCAAGTGAAATGAAGGCATACGTCCATACGAAGATTTGTACACAAATTTTCATAGCAGCATTATTCATAATAGCCAAAAACTGAAAACAACTCAAGTGTCCATCAACAAGTGAATGGATATAGAAACTAGTATAACCATATCAGCAATAAAAAGGACAACATGGATGGATAAAAAATAATTATGTCAAGTGAAACTAAGCCAGACAAAAAAGAATGCATCCTGATATATTCCATTTCTGTAAAATCCTTTAAAATGTGAACAAGCGTATACTGACGTAAAGAAGACCAGTGGTTGTCTGAATGTAGAGGGTAGGAGGACAGCAAGAGGCAGAGGGAGGGATCCCAAGGGACATCCTTTGGGGTGACGGATATGTTCACGATCTTGATTGTAGAGATCGTCAAAAAAAATTGCATTATACTCCCAATCCCCACAAAGAACAAAAGACACAGGTTGAACTAGAAAAGCAGAAATGTATAATTTTGGGGTGGTGCTAATTGATATGCTTCATCATAACAACTTCAAGAACCTGAACATAATGTCAAATTAGATATGTTAGCAGTGTTTTTAACCATTTAGAACAAATTAGATATGTTAGCAGTGTTTTTAACCATTTAGAACAGAAATATAAGAGAGAAACAATTTTATAACAGGTTTAAGATTCCTGCATCTTTTAATCAAAGGTATCCTTCAGAAGCCAACTATTACAAGCAATTGACTAGAAAGAATTCTTTCTCAAGTTTCCCAGCTATTCAACTGCTCCAAAAAGAATCCTTTTTCTTTTTTAAAGGCTGGAAATATTAGTTTTGTCTTACAAATGAAGGCAATTGGGCAAGAAAAAGAAACTAAGGAACTAAACGAGACACTTTCACTGTTTTTTTCCCCTCAAGAAAAGAGTCCTAATGATGACATGAAAGGCAGACGAAGACTCATTTAAATAAACTAAATTAATTTTCATTTAAACAACTTTAGTTTTTAAAGTCTCTTTGCAAGCTTTATTTTGTTGACAAATAAGTGTAATTTATGTATTATGTTATAAAAGCTGGTATCATTCTTAATTATCTCCTATTGACGGTTTATGAAAATCAAGCTTTAAAAGAAAAAAAAATACCATTCTTTTCCTTTCTCTTCACTGCTCTGAGCCAGCAATAATGACAATGATAACTACTGATTTAGAAGATCAAAGTGTGCCTGACAAGTGACGCCCAAGATATTCATGTAAGTAATTTTTATTATTTTAATCCTCCACCAATATTTTAATAAAACAAAACTGTAAATGTTTTTAAGATAAATACTAGTAATGAAGAATTCTTTGTCAGGTTATATTCCAGGAAAAACAGAAAGGGTGGTTTTTTTCTTTGCTTTTCTTTTTTAGTGCTACTGTAGAACCCAAGATAATTTACATTTCAAACCAAATTGAGATGTGGAAAAAATATACAGAAGGAAATACAGCTCTAGAGTGTGTGTGTGGGAGAAAGCACTTCAAGTATTTATTTTACAGCCAAGTAAGAAAAACAATCAATTATACATAAGTCAACTTCATAGTTCAGGTATCTCAATCTTAAATTATAATACTAAACTAATGATTTCCCTAGTCTCCTAACCCATTCAATATAATGAATTACATTCAGTTGTAAAAGGTAAAATTCAAAGAAATGCAATTAAGGTAAGTAAAGAGAACGGTTACTGTCAATTGAAAATGCTTTTTTTTTTTTTTTTTTTTTTGAGTTTTCAAAAGTACCCCTTGGAATTTAAAAAAAGAAAAATTGAAACCCACAAACCCACACAGGCATACCCCGGAGATATTGCAGGTTCTGTTCCAGACCACCACAATAAAGCAAATATTACAATAAAGCAAGTCACACAAATGTTTTGGTTTCCCAGTGCATATGAAAGTTATGTTTACACTATACTGTAGTCCATTACATGTGCAATACCATCATGTTATTAAAAATAATGTATATACCTTAATTTTTAAAATATTTCATTGCTAAAAAATGTTAATGATTATCTGAGCCTTCAAGGAGTCATAGTCTTTTTGCTGGTGGAGGCTCTTGCCTCAGTGAGGATGGCTGCTGACTGATCACGGTGATGGTTGCTGAAGGCTGGAATGACTGTGGCAATTTCCTAAAACAAGACAACAATGAAGTTGGCTCTTTCTTTCATAAAAGATTTCTCTGTAGCATGTGATACTGTTTGATAGCATTTTACTCACAATAGAAGTTCTTTCAAAACTGGAGTCAATCCTCTCCCAAGCCCTGCTGCTTCTTTACTAAGTTTACGGAATATTCTAAATCCTTTGTTGTCATCTCAGCAACGCTCACAGTATCCTCACCAGGAGTTGATGTCATCTCAATGAATCACTTTTCCTTTCCTCATCTGCTCAAGTTTTATCATGAGACTGCGGCAATTCAGTCAAGTACATTTTCAGGCTCCACCTCTAGTTCTAGTTCTTTTGCTATTTCCACCACATCTACAGTTACTTTTTCCAGTGAAGTCTTCAACCCCTCAAAGTCATCCATGAGGGTTAGAATCAACTTCTCCCAAACTCCTGTTAATGTTGATATTTTGACCTCCTCCCATGAATCATGGATGTTCCTAATGGCATCTAGAATAGTGAATCCTTTTCAGATAGTTTTCAATTGACTTTGCCCAGTCTATCAGAGGAATCATGATCTATGGCAGCCTTACAAAATGTATTTCTTAAATAAAACTTGCAAATAGAAATTACTCCTTGATCCATATGCTGCAGAACGGATATTGTGCTAGCAGGCATGAAAATAACATTAATCTCCTTGTGCATCTCCATCAAAGCTCTTGAGTGACCAGGTGCACCATCAATGAACAGTAATATTTTGAAAGGAATCCTTTTTCTGAGCAGTAGATCTCAACAGTAGACTTAAAATATTCGTTAAGCATGCTGTAAACAGACGTGTTGTCATCCAGGCTTTGTTGTTCCATTTATAGAGCACAGGCAGAGTACATTTAGCATAATTCTTAAGGGCTTTGGGATTTTCAGAATCCTGGCTTCAACTTAAAGTCACCAACTGCATTAACCCCTAACAAAAGAGTCAGCCTATCCTTTGAAGCTTCGAAGCCAGGCATTGACTACTCCTCTCAGCTATGAAAGTCTTAGATGGTGTCTTCTTCCAATAGAAGGCTGTTTTGCCTACACTGAAAATCTTTTGTTTAATGTAGCCACTTTCATCAATTAACTTAGCTAGATCTTCTGATAACTTGCAGCAGTTTCTATATCAGCACTTGCTGCTTCACCTTGTACTTTTATGTTATGGTGATGACATCTTTCCTTAAAGTTTATGAACCAACCTGCGCAAGCTTCCAACTTTTCTTCTACAGCCTTCTTACCTCTCTCAGCCTTTACAGAATTGAAGAGAGTCAGGGTCTTGCTCTGGATTAGGCTTTGGCTTTGGCTTAAGGGAATGTGCTGGTTTGATCTTGTATCCAGGTAACTAAACCTTTCTCCATATCAGCAATAAGGCTGTTTTGCTTTTTTATCATTCATATGTTCACTAAAGTAGCACTTTTAATTTCCTTCAGGAAATTTTCCTTTGCATTCACAACTTAGCTAACTTTGGCACAAGAGGCCTAGTTTTCAGTCTCTCTCAGCTTTCAACACACCTTCCTCACTAAGCTTAATCATTTCTAGCTTTTGATTTAAAGTGAGAGATATGCAACTCTCTCTTCACTGAAATACTTAGAGGCCATCATAGGATTATGACTTGGCCTAATTTTAATATTTTTGTGTATCAGGAAATAGGGAGGCCCAGGAGCGAGAGAGACAGAGGCCCCACTGGTCAGTGGAGCAGTCAGAACATACACAACATTTATCAGCGGCGTCTGCCATCTTATATGGGTGTGGTTTGTGGTGCCCTAAAACAATTTCAATTGTCATATCGAAGATCATTGATTACAGATCACCATAACAGATATAATAATAATGAAAAAGTTTGAAATATTGCAGGTATTACCAAAATGTGACACAGAGACACAAAGTGTGCACATGCTATTGGAAAAGTGGCACTGATAGACTTGCCCAAAGCAGGATTGCCACAAACCTTCGATTAACAAAAAACACATATCTGTGAAGCACAATAAAGAAAAGCACTATAAAATTAGGTATGCCTGTATTTGATTTCATAAGACAAGTGAAATTACATTTAGCCATGTTACTTTGGGAAAAACAATATTGGCACGGAATTGGTTACCCCTGCAAGAATACAAAAATAATCAAAGAAAAATTATTTCACAAGTGATTCCCCCATAGCTATCCAGCAAGTTAACATTATAAAATAAGCATAACTCCTAGAATTTGCTTAGGACAGAATGTCTCAAGCTCAGTTTTACTGAGGTTCTGAACCAGATAATTCTGCGTTGTGCAGGGCTGCCCTGTGCACTGTAGGAAGTTTAGCAACATCTCTGGCCTCCACCCATTAGAGGCCAGTAGTACTCTCACCTCAGATGTGGCAATCAAAGATCTCCAGACACTGCCAAATGTCCCCAGGAGACAAAAGCAACCCAGGCTGAGAACTACGGGCTTAGACCTAAAAAATGCACTAGTTACACAGTAAAAAATAATAGCATATTTTAAACAATAACAAGTATATCTAGAGAGAATTTAAAAAGCCAAAAGTTGGTCCTTTGGAAAAATGCAAGTCAGAAACCATGGTAAGATTGGTGAAGAATGTGAGAAAGCACAAATGATTAACATTTTGGATGAAAACAGGAACACAAGTGCAGGTGCTGCTGAGGCTGAACAGAAAATTAGAGGCTTTTATAAAGAACATGACGCCCAAAACTTTGAAAACAAATTAAATGGATACATTCATAAAAAACAAAACTTACAAAAGACAATCAAAAACAAATAGAAATGTTAAAGGATATTTCATCAGTAGCTAAACATTTCCACAAAAGGAAGTTTGCCAAATAGTCAAGGAATAGGTAATTCTAATCTTACATAAACTCTTTCAAAGAACAAAATAAAAGAAACCTTTCCCAGGTACCTTATGAGACAAGCATGACTTTGATTCCAAAACCAGAAAGGACAGCTAAAAGGGAAAAAGTATAGGCCAATATCTCTTATAAACAGAGATTTTAAAAACAGCATGCAAATACTAGCAAACTGGACCAAGCAAAGTATGAATCATGAGGAGGTTGGGTTTACATCAGGATGTAAGGTTGATTCAATATAAGAAAATTAGCAGATTAAAAGAAAATAGGATTATCTCAATAGAGAAAAAGGGTTTGATAATATTCAACATCAATTCATGATGAAACTATTAGAAAACTAGGAACCGTAGGTAACTTCTCTCACCTGACAAATGACAGATACAACAATAAAACTCTATAGCAAACATCACATTTAATAATGAAACGTCACAAGCATTTTCTTTAAGATCAGAAAAAAAAGGCCAAGATGCCAAGATGCCTTCCATCACTACTTCTATTCAATATTGTATTTAGAGGTCCTAGCTAGGACAGTAAGAAACCATTTTTAAAAATAAAAGATAAGAATTCAGAAGAAGAGGCAAAACTGTTATTATGTGCAAACTATAATGACTGAGTATTTTACAAGTACTCCATAGATTGTGAGTAAGATATTTTAGTAAGACTGTTTGTAAGAAAAATCAGTACATGAAAGTCAATTGAAATTGACTTCATTCCCACTAGGATGGGAATCAAAAAGTCAGATAATAACAAGTATTGACAAGGATATGAAGAAATCAAACCCCTTATACACTGCTAGTAGGAATGTAAAATGGTATGGCTGCTTTGGGAAATAGTCTGGCAGTTCCACAAATGATTAAACATAGAGTTATCATATGACCCAACAATTCCACTCCTAGATATAAACCCAAGAGAAACAAAAGCATATGTCCACACAACAACTTGTACATGCATGTTTGTGGCAGCATTATTCGTTTTAGCCAAAAGGTGAAAAAAAAAAAACTAAATATCTATCTACTGGTGAATAAACAACTTGTGAGGTATCCGTACAATGGATTATCATTCTGCCTTAAGAAGGAAGGAAATTCTGACACAAGCTACAGCATGGAGGAACCTTGAAAACATTATGCTAAGTGAAAAAAGTCAATCACAAAAGACCACATATAATGTGATTCCATTTAAATGAAATGTCCAGAAAAGGCAAACATACAGAGACAGAAGTAGACTGGTAGTTGCTTAGGACTAACAAGGATGAAGGGTTTTGGGGGGTGACCACTAAGGGGTACAGCATTTCTTTTTGAGGTGATGAAAATGTTCTAAAATTATCTTGACAATTGCACATGTCTGTAAATGCATTAAAATGCACTGATTTGAACACTGAGTGAATTATAAACTAGATCTCAGTAAAGCTGTTTTCTTAAAAAAAGAATCAATTGTATTTCTACATCAGCATGACACTGTTAGAAAATATGCTTTATAATGCATCAAAATGCATGTAAGCTCTTCATGGAGAAAATTATAAAATTTTACTAAAAGGAAATTAAATAAATGAAAGAATATACAATGTTCATGTATTAGAAGTCTCAATATCATAGAAACGTCAATTCTCCTCCAATTGTTCTACAGATTAATTTCAATTCCAAAATCCTAACAGAACTCTCTTATAGTATTTGAGAAGTTGATAGTTAAACTTACAATGAAGCCCAAAGCTAATAATAGCCAAGACACTCATTAAGAAAACGAACAATGGAAATGTACTCTCACAGCTACCAAGACTTCTAAAGCTATGGATAGACTTTAGTGTAGGGAAATAACAGGGCTCAGAACGATCCACACGTATACATCTGGAAATTTGGCTTATACACAGCAAGCATGGAAGGTCAAACTGGGTATCTGTACCCATATTTCATATCCTGTATAAAACCAAATCCAAGTGAATAACACACTTAAATGTGAAAATGCAAAACTATCAAGAAGACAACTATTTTGAAAACAGTATATAGAACAGGAAAATTCAAAAGAACAGTGAGAGGAGACTAGTGTTAATAATATTAAAACACGTTATAAAGAATCACACGTGGAAGCAGAGTGTGGGAAGATGAACAAAGGGGACTTGGCAGGTGGCGGGGTGTGGATGATGGGAAGTTGCTTGGCGGGTACAACGTGCACTGCTCCAGTGATGGATGTGCTGAAGGCCCTGACCTCACCACAGTGCAATATAACAGTGTAGCACAATTACACCTGTACCCCACGAATATATACAATTTTTAAAATATCATTAAGAACAATGTGGTATTGAAATGTGGGGAGATACAACAGAAAGTCCAGAAATATACCAAACTACACACAGAAATTTAGTATGATGAAAGTGGCCTTTCAAACCAGTAGGCTGGGCGCGGTGGCTCAAGCCTGTAATCCCAGCACTTTGGGAGGCCGAGACAGGCGGATCACGAGGTCAGGAGATCGAGATCATCCTGGCTAACACAGTGAAACCCCGTCTCTACTAAAAAAATACAAAAAACTAGCCGGGCGAGGTGGCGGGCGCCTGTAGTCCCAGCTACTCCAGAGGCTGAGGCAGGAGAATGGCGTAAAACCCGGGAAGTGGAGCTTGCAGTGAGCTGAGATCCGGCCACTGCACTCCAGCCTGGGTGACAGAGCGAGACTCCGTCTCAAAAAAAAAAAAAAAAAAAAACAAACCAGTAAAGATGGACTTTTTAATAAATGATACTAAGACAACAGAGTATCTTCTACCTGTGGGCAAACATAAAAACTAAACTAGATTTGTATTTCACATCATATACCACATAAAACAGAAATGGGTAGAATATACAGATAGATAGATAGATAGATAGATAGATAGATAGATAGATAGATAGATAGAGATGTGTACTAAAACCACAGAGTACTAGAAGAAAACACAGGGAAATTCCCTTATAACCTTAGAGTAACTCAAAATCTAGAATCCATTAAAACAAAAAGAATACAACAGCATAAAAATTTTATAAATCCTGCATGGCAAAAAGCACCAAAGTGAAAAGACATCACACTAAGTGAAATGTACCAGATACAAAGGACAAATGTATGACACCACTAATATGAGATACCCAGAGTAGGCAAAGTCATAAGGACAGAGAGCAGAGAACAGAGATGACCAGAGGCTGGAGGGAGAGAGGAACCAGCAGGTATCTCTTGATAAGTATAGAGTTTCTATTTGGGATAGTGAAAAAGGATTCTGGAAATAGTGGTGATGGCTGCACAATTGTAAACATACGTAATGCCACTGAATTATACACTTAAAAATTGTTAAAATGGTACATCTTGTTATGTATATTTTACCACAATAAAAACGAATGAGGGTGACCAGATAAATAAGCAATTTTTAAAAAAGACAAATGAGGGTGGAGGAGTGGGCAACATTTGCACCTTGCATCACAAAAGAGTTTGCCACCCTAACACATGAAGAAATCAGTGAGAAAAAAGACCAATAACCTAACCCAATTTAAAAATGGGCAACAGATGCAAACAGTTCACAGAAAGAAAAATTACCCTTAATCATATGCAAAAATGTTCAACATCACTCATCAGAGAAATGCAAATTTCTATTTGCAAATATATTATATACACTGAAATATATTTTTTATCTATCAGATTGGGAAAAAAGTTAATAACACATTCTCATGGGAAAGCTATAAGTTACCCTTGTGTGCTACTGGCAGGAACATAAATTGTTATATCCACGACTGAAGGCAATTAACAATATCTAGAAAAATACCAATGCATACACCCTTTCATCAAACAACTCCACTTCTGGGAATATATCCTCCAGATATGCTAGCACATGTGGGAAACAGATACGTACAGGTTACAGTAACATTGTGTGGAATATCAAAAAGTCAGAAACAACCCAAATATCCATTGATAGGAAACTGGTTAAATACATTATGGAATTTTTTTCCATACAATGGAAAATTATACACTATAAAAAACAAGAACCTCTGTTTGCATGCATACAAAGAGTTCTAACATATAAAATTAAGAGAATAAAGCAAATGGCAGAAGAGCACATCTAGTACACTTCTTGAATTAAAAGGGAAGGGGAAATAAGAATATTTATATTGTATAAAGAAACACTGGAAAGATACATAAGAAATTCATAGAAACTGTGACTAGTGAGAAACAAAGGATGGAGTAAGCAGACAACTGAGGCAGAGGGGATAAAAATGGAAATGAGATATTTTACTGTACTTTTAAATTTTGATTTGAGATATATGAATGATTTCTTATTTAAATTGTTTTAATAATTTGATAGAGGTTTCTAATTCAAGGGTATATATGTATTAGTTAAAACCCAAATAAATCCATATGGCCATTATATGTATGACTTCTATCTGAAATGAAAAAGAAAACCCTAAATACTTATCTCTAGTTAATTAGATGCACACTGAAGTATTTAGGAGGAAGTGAACTGGTGTCTGCAGCTTAATGGGAAACGCACAAGAAAACGTGATGGATTAGTATGTGAATAGAGAGGTGGACAGATACATATAAAGCAAGTAAGATGTTGATTGTAGGATCTAGATGATACGCATAAGGATGCTTATGCAATATACAATTTTCAGTTTTTCTGTTTAAAATGTCATAACAAAATGTTAAAAGATGTTTTATTAAAATTCTCAAAATAGAGAACTCATGAATCAATAAACGAGCACCTCAACAGAAAAACAGGCAAAAAATACGTGTTTAATAGAAGACACAAATGTTGTATAAACATATAAAAGGCTGTTCGATCCTACTTGTAATCTGGGAACTACAAACTTTTAAACCATCTTGAGATACCATTTCTCAGCTGTCAGACTGACAAAAATTTTAATCAGTACCAAGTGTTGAAAAGGAGGAGGAAACAACCTAAAACCCAAGCGTCCATGAATATTACAATGGGCACCAAACTGTGGGATAGTCACATAACGAAATATACTATGAAGCAGTGAGAGGGAACAAACTACTAATACCCAAAAGAATCTCAAAATACATTTTAAGTAAATGATGCAAGTAATTTAAAAATCAGTAAGATTTTAACTACATTAAGTTCAAAAGCAGGCTAAACTAAACAGTATATTGGTTATAGAGATATAATTAAGTTATTAAAAGCAAGGAAAAAATTAATGAGCAAAAATCAGAATAGTGGTCACCCTAGGGACAGATTGCAGTTATAATGAAAACAAGATATTGCAGGTGGTTTTTAAGGTATTTCTAATGTACTGTTTCTTAACCTAGATGGTCAGTTTCATGAGTGTTCATTATTATTCTTAATATATGTTGTTACATACACTTTTGCAAATACATTCCACAATACAAAGTTTCTTTTTTGAGATGGAGTCTCGCTCTGTCACCCAGGCTGGAGTGCAATGGCACGATCTCAGCACACTGCGACCTCCACCTCCCGGGTTCAAGCGATTCTCCTGCGTCAGCCTCCTGAGTAGCTGGCACTACAGGTGCACGCCACCATGCCTGGCTAATTTTTGTATTTTGAGTAGAGACGGGGGTTTCGCCATGTTGGCCAAACTGGTCTCGAACTCCTGAAGTCACGTGATCTGCCCACCTCGGCCTCCTAAAGTGCTGGGATTACAGGCGTAAGCCACTGCACCCGGCCAAAAGTTTCTTAAATATGAAAATGATCAGCACATTGCCCGTTTTTTTCCTTTTTTTTTTTTGAGACATTGTCTTGCTCTGTCGCCCAGGCTGGAGTGCAGTGGCGCGATCTCAGCTCACTGCAAGCTCCGCCTCCTGGGTTCACACCATTCTTCTGCCTCCGCCTCTCGAGTAGCTGGGACTACAGGTGCACACTGCCCATTTTTAAGGATTAAAAATGAATTATTATAATATTAACATAAACATTCAAATGAAATCGTTTAATAGCTATCTCAATTTTAACACGATCAAAACCAAGATCCTGACTTCCAACTCTCACTCCCCGCCTCTGCCTGTTGTCTTTCCCACCTGGGTAAATTGCCCCTCCAGCCTACCAGTTGCTGAGTCCAAACCTTGGAATCATCTTTGATTCTGTTCTCTCTTACTCAAACCTCACACCCAACCCATCTGCAAATCTTGTTAGGGATCTTTACATTATATCCAAAATCCTTCACTTCTCACCATCCTCTTTATACCACCCCAATCCCAGCCACCACCGTCTCTCACATGGATAACTACAACAGTCTCCTTCCTGGTCTCCCTGTCTCTGTCCTCTGTCTAGTTTACTCTCAACAGGCAGCCGGAGAGATCATTTTAAAATGCAAATTAGGGTGAGTTGTCCTTTGTTCAAAACCCACCTAGAGCTCCCCACCTCTGTCACTGTGAAAGCCAAGAATCCACACAACAGCCCACTTAGCGCTACCTGTTCCAGCTCCCACTGCGGCTCCTACCACTTTCTCCCTCACTCCATCTGCTACTACCACAGCCAACTCTTCACATTGCTCAAACTGGCCATGCTGGCTGTGGCCTTGGGCTCTCCCTTGGAATCCACATGGTCACTCCCAAATTTCCTTCATGTCAAGAGCTCATATATCACCCATTTAGAAGGTTCATCAGAACTACCCTATATGAAATTGAAAAATCCTGCCTTACAACCCAGTGCTCCCTTCCCCCTCACCTTCTTTATCATTCTCCATCTTATTATCATGTAATTAATCACATACATTATATACTTACTGTCTCTACTCACTAGAATGAAAACTCCACACAAGAAGAATTTTTACCAGTTTTTCTTCCTACTATATCCCCAACATCTAGGTAAGCACTTAATAATATCTGAACGAAGGAAAGGCCTTTTATTAAACTCTTTTTTAAATGATAAGCACTTATTATAATAGTTAAAAGTATTTTAATTCATAAAATAATAAATTGTATTATCTCCATTAACAATCATGAAAAAGTAAATTAAATGTTGCCAAATAAAATATCAAGCACATATATGCTTTTTCCTGAATATACACCATTTGTTTCCAGAACCCAAAACAAAAATAGCTAGGAATTCCATTTGCAATAAATTAAAAATTGATTTTAAAAAAATCAAGTAAAGTATGTCACAATTTGATGAAGTAAAATTGAAATAACGCTACAGTTGGAATCCTATACCTCCAACTAAATTAATGTGCTCTTGCTGTAAAGCTAAAAACTAAAGCAGAAACCATGCCCTAATGTGAAAAACAAGCATTGATTACTTGCCCCAGCAACAGGAAAACAGGAAGGGCAAACAGTGCAGGCTAAAAGGAACCTTAAGAATCATCTAGTATTAGTCCCTTCATTTTTACAACAAAAGAAACTAAGGACTTGAAATGACCTGAAAAAAAAAAAATTTAGTTTGCTTATTCAATTGTGATCCTTGCTATAGCAAAATTCAGCTTTTATAGAATTAGAGACAAAATATATCTCCATGGAAACAATATTCCCAAGTACATATGTGAGACTGAGAAGTATGGTTTTCTATGCAGGTCTTCACATCCTAAATATACAAATACGATTTGGGGTGGGGAGGTACTGAAAAGAGCACAGTTCTAATCAGACAGGTCTGGATTTAAATTCTGGCTCTACCATTTACTTTGATTTTGGTAATTTTTGTCCATCGGAGCCCCAGCTTTTTATCAGCAAGATGGGGATCATTAAGACCTACATTATAAGTTTGTTAGGAATGTAAAAAAGTATTAAGTCATCTAACTCAGGGCCTGGTACATTCCTGGCTACAGTCTGCCTGCAGGCCTTCTGACATTTTAATCAGAGTTGCATAATGCTCAGTGAGAATCACCATCTCTGACTGCCACTGTTGACTTTATTGTACTAGCCTATATCACAGAGAGCTCCACTAACAGCAAGGCAATGAAACTGTTGATGCTGTTATCAACAGAAATTGTCAATTACCTGACAACAGATGCTAGGCGCTACTTGTTTGAGGCAAAATAAAAGACTGCTTGATTTTTCTTCTAAATGTAAAGTTGAGCAATCTATTTCTTACTAGAGTCCTGATCCCTGATCAATCATGCCTTCTCAAAACCAAAAGGGATCTCGCAGGTCATCTAGCAAGAATATTCTCCACAGTACATTAGGTTAGATTAGATGACCAATTTCTGTGTAAAGCCTGCTAGTTTAAACCAAGCTCTCACTCAGGTAGCAGTTTATTACATTTTCTGATCCGTCTAATTACCAGGAAGTGTTTTTTCCCCCACTAAGAATGGACAGGTGATGAAAAAGTGAATGAAAACATATTAATGCCACCCTTATACTCATATACTTCTGGAAACAAAAATCTTAATTATTTTCATTTGAGGGTAACAAAGGATATCCTATTTAATAACAGTTCCATAATATAAAAGTCAAGTTCCAAAAATACACCTTGAAGCTTACATTTACATTCTCAACATATATATTAGAAAGTTTGTCTTATACAAAGACTTAAATCTAAGACCTGAAACCATAAAGATTCTAGAGGATAACTGGAAAACTCCTTCTAGACACTGGCTTAGGCAAAGACTTCATGACCAAGAACCTGAAAGCAAATGCAACAAAAATGATAAATAGATGAGACTTAATTAAACTAAAAGGCTTCTGCACAGCAAAAGAAATAATCAGTAGAGTAGGAGAAAATCTTCACAATCTATACAAAGAACTAATATACAAAATCTACAAAGAACTCAAATCAGCAAGAAAAAAACAAACAATCCCATCAAAAAATGGGCTAAGGACATTAGCCCACTTTTAGACAGTTATCAAAAGAAGATATACAAATAGCCAACAAGCATATGGGAAAATGCTCAGCATCACCAATTATCAGGGAAATGCAAATCAAAACCACAGTGATACCACCTCACTCCTGTGGGAATGGCCATAATCAAAAAATCAAAAAATAATAGATGTTGGCATGGATGTGGTGAAAAGGGAACACTTTTACACTGTTGGTGGGAATATAAACTAGTACAACCACTATGGAAAACAGTGTGGAGATTCCTTAAAGATAAAAGTGGCTCTACCGTTTGATCCAGCAATCCCACAGCTAGGAATCTACCCAGAGGGAAAAAAGTCATTATAAGAAAAAGATACTTGCACATGCACGTTTACAGCAGCACAATTTGCGATTGCAAAAATATGGAACCAGCCCAAATGCCCATCAATCAATGAGTTGATAAAGAAAATGTTGTACATATATATATATAAAAACATATGGCCGGGCGCGGTGGCTCAAGCCTGTAATCCCAGCACTTTGGGAGGCCAAGACGGGCGGATCACGAGGTCAGGAGATCGAGACCATCCTGGCTGACACGGTGAAACCCCGTCTCTATTAAGAAATACAAAAAAAACTAGCCGGGCGAGGTGGCGGGCGCCTGTAGTCCCAGCTACTCGGGAGGCTGAGGCCGGAGAATGGTGTGAACCCGGGAGGCGGAGCTTGCAGTGAGCTGAGATCGGGCCACTGCACTCCAGCCTGGGCGACAGAGCGAGACTCCGTCTCAAAAAAAAAAAAAAAAACATATATATAGTACATACATACACACACACACACACACACACACACACACACACACACCCCATGGAATACTACTCAGCCATAAAAAAGAATGAAATAATGGCATTCGCAGCAACCTGGATGGAACTGGAGGCTATTATTCTAAGTGAAGTATAATAACTCAGGAATGGAAAACCAGATACTGTATGTTCTCACTTACATGTAGGAGCTAAGCTATGAGGATGCAAAGCTGTAAGAATCATACATTGGACTTTGGGGACTCAGGGTGAAAGAATGGGGGTGGCAAGGGGTAAAAGACTACACATCGTGTACAGTGTACACTTCTCGGGCGATGGGTGCACCAAAATCTCAGATATCACCACTAAAGAACTTATTCATGTAACCAAATACCACCTGTTCCCCAAAACTTAAAGAAATAAAAAAAAAACAAAAATGTTTAAAAAATTGTAAAAAAAGAAAGTCTGCCTTATAAATGTATAAAACAAAGAAAACATACCTGGGATGATATCATTGATGTGCAACAGAATTGTACTTTCAACACACGCAAAACTGCAAAGCTGCACTCCGTCGAATCTTCCATCCCAGTTGCCAATAGGGTTATCCTAGAAATTAAATAATAAACACTAAAATCCTCCTCAATGAAATGTAAATGTGAAAGTCTGTATTTTCCAAAAGAATCCTCCAAAATATTTTACATTGGTAAATGTTAACAATTTTACCTAAAAGAAAGAAAGAATACATTAGGAATAGTTGCCATAGTAATAAGGCTTTGCTTTTTTCGTTTGTTTGTTCATTTTTTTTCCTTAGGGAAATGAGATCCAAGAATAACCAAGTTATATAGTAAACCCCTAGATAAGCAAAGAATCAAAAGTGTTTTTTGTACTTTACTGAACAATACATACTAGTCTATGGAATAACACCCATTTGAGGTTTTAAAAGACAATGTTTTGCATAGAAAGATTCATTAATAATATATTATTTCACCCAGAAACATGCCTCTAATTAGCCCTAGGCTCTTCATATTCCCTGAGTACTTAAATATTGTCGATCTGAACTTCTGTATGCCTTTCTGTACATAAAAAGTCTATTTTCTAATTGTTCTTTTGTCATTTTATGCGCATACAGGAATCTTCTCCAAGATGGAGATGTTTATATTTAATTATTTGATATTCTAATATAGTGCCAACTAGCACTGTGCTGTTCAGGGAACTACATCAGTAGATGGGCCAGACAACTGCCCTGGGCACGAATGTGCATGGCATGCTAAAATGCCCCTGGCAATAGAAGATGAATAGAAGGAAAAGGAGATAAAGAAAGAAGTTCTGGCATTTGCTCTCAAGGACTATAATAGAAGTGTTTGGAATAAATGTCTACACAAGTCAACTATGGGACAGACGGAGGCAGGAAGAGAAGCTGGCAGGGCAAACCTCTAGGCAGCTTGCCCCAGGTAAACAAGCTGACCCCAGACTGCCATCTGAAAAAGGCAAGGCCTAAACCCTAAACAGCTTCTGCCAAGTTTGAGGCCCAAGGTAAAGAACCTGACACAAGGGGAGACCAACCCCGATGACTAGTGGCCCTGTTTCTCCAATCTTCCCTCCATGCAGGCCACAATTCTTGAAATAAAGACAGAATTACTCTTTAAAGAATATTGGTTAAAAGGAGTGCTTTATTGTCAGCTATCCTGAGAGGCATACATGTTTTACTCTGGTTCTAACTTTTCACATATTAAGAGTAAAT
Source organism: Papio anubis (assembly GCF_008728515.1). Taxonomy (NCBI): domain Eukaryota; kingdom Metazoa; phylum Chordata; class Mammalia; order Primates; family Cercopithecidae; genus Papio; species Papio anubis. The sequence goes on from NC_044993.1 coordinate 39,096,857, forward strand.
GTTTAGTAACTAACCAATGAGTATCAAATAGAGTTTCCTAGAATTTTCAAGCACAGGAAACACTACACTAAAACAAACATTACCTTACTAACCAAAAGGTGTACCTGAATAGATAAAAACGACTAAAAGCATCCCCATGGTGAGTATAAGAGACTACTACTCACGTCCCCTCCTAACTCATTCTAGTATTCAATAATTCCATATGAATTTCTTTCTTTATACATAACAAAGTCTTGCCAATATGTTCCATATATGATAAAAATGGTCTCGGCCTTTCTCTTCTTATTCTCTCAATGCCACAGGTATAAGTCAACCTGCCACACTGGAATGGATCCATTATTAACAAGTATGATTGTAAGGAAACATTAAAAATAAGTGACAGAAACAAAAGGTCAAAACTTGTATGATTCCACTCTTATGAGGAGCCTAGAACAGGCAAATTCACAGATACAGAAAGCAGAAGAAACTGTGGTTAGCAGAGGTTGGGGAAAGCGGGTAGTTACTGTTTAACAGGCACAGAGTTTCAGTTTGGGGATGATGACAAAGTTCTGGAGATGAGTAGAAGTGACAGTACAACAACGTGAATACACTTAATGCCACTGTATGTGCACTTAAAAATGCTTAAAAGGTAGATTTTGTTATGTATATTTTACCACAATTAAAAAAGGTTTTTAAAATGAATGAAATCCTGTGAGATATTCTAATTATCTATTCCTCAAAATCAATGTGGTTTTCCTCTACTCAGATATTTTCTATAAATGATTTTTATACTAATTATTAAAATATACTAATTATTAAAATGGTAATATTATAATAGTAGTAATATACTATATTAGTATATAATAATAGTAATAATGTGCTAATTATTAAAATAGTAAATATACCAATTATTAAAACCAGATCAGCCATTAAATTGTGTGGAATATCAGAAAAAAACATAGATTACCCCAAAAAACTTTTTCAAAATAAAGAAAAATAGGACATCATGTAATATATGTGCATTTTGTTTTGTTTTGTTTTGTCTACTGGTCAGCTACAATAAGGCAAATTTAAAGATTGAGAACATTACTCCAGTTTATTCAAATGGGAAAAAAAAAAAACTAAATGTAATTCTACATCTAGACCCCTGTTCTATTTCAATGCTCCTTTAGCAAAGATAAATTAGAACATGTTCTTTAAAGTATTCCAAATTAGATCATGTTAAATATTCGAAGTGTTCAATTTGCAAGTAGATTGGTCCTAAAACTAATACATATATATATAAACTATACATATATAATATATATGTGTATATATGTTTATGTATATATACAAAGATATACAAACTAATACATATATCACAAAGGTATTTAATCCAAAATTTTCTTACCATGTCCACACCAACAAAATATCCTAAGCTTTCTTTTCCTGGCAAAACATCACAGAATATAACTGTTCCAGATTCTATTGTTTCTCCAACCTTCAAAGAAACTCTGGAGTTTATTTCCAAAGGAGGAAGTTCGACCTGCATTGTGTCCACAGGACCTGCATAATCACTTTCCAACGCAGTGTCATCATCTTCTATGAGTTCTAGCTTGTCCAATGCAACAAACACGCCACAGTCTTCATCACACTGAAAAAGCTGTTTCCCTTGGTACACCCCGTCAGTGAAACCTTGGCCACGACCTTCTTCCTAGTTTTTAAGAGAGAGGGGAAAGAAATAGATATAGAAAGACTACTCATAGGGAAAGGGGTTCATTCTAGGGATTTCAGGAAAATCACTCTGGAAAAATTCTAAATGACACATATAATAAATAATATAATTATAAGCAGTTGCTGTTGGATTTAAGGTGTTTAAAAAATAAGAAAGAAGTTGTATCTGATGCTGAAATATTATCTGATAATTTCAATTAATAACTCTATTATGAAAAAGCTAGGCTGAATTCCACGTTGTGATTCTAACATTAATTTGGTTATGAAAAGAAAATGTTACTTTAAAATAGCAGTAATGTTAGCTCTATTCATTAAGCACTTACTGCCAGCCACTGTGCTAAATCCTGTATCAATGTACCACAAAAATACTACAAGTCATGTACTATTAACACCACTGTACTGGTAAGCATGCAGAATGAGAGAAGTTAAGTAGCTTTGTTAAGTAACCTGGCAACCCAGCTAGTACATGGCTTAACTGGGATTCAAATTCCTAATTGTTTACAATCACTGCTTTAAAAAAAAATTAAATCAAGAAGCAAAGAAGACATGCAATTCTACTGGCAATGTCAAAATGTAACTGGCATTTCAGTTACTGTGAATGAATATTAAGTTTGGAAACATATCACAGCATTCTTGGGTCTCCTTCCAGTAGAAATAAATTCCAAGGATGTTCACATATATTATCAGGGACAATCACAAGCAAGTTTAAATTTCTGCAACTTTTTTTCAAAAATTTTATATCTAAATTGTTATTACTTAATAACATACATTAAGAAGAACTAAGAAACCTATAGATGATAATGAAAGGTAATTAACAACTTTTGATGTAACTATTTACAACTGGTAGTGTTAATGCTTAATATAGGCGATGTTAAAATTTCTAAAATATAAATGCCTGCAATAACCAGGTGAACCTCTTTGTATGTTCCTATCATAGCACATAGCTTTTTAAAACTTTCAACATCATCTTTACAGCATCGCAATTCATCATTAAAAAGTAAACAAAAAAATTAAATCAAGAAGCAAAGAAGGCATGCAATTCTATTTGCAAGAATGTCAAAATATAATTGACATTTAAGTTCTTGAGAATGAATATTAAGCTTAGAAACATATCACAGAGTTCTTGGGTCTCTTTCCAACAGAAATAAACTCCAACGTGATTTTCACACATATTATCAGTGATAACTATAAGCAAGTTTTGGATTATGGATTTATCCATAACATGGATTCATCAGCAAGGACGATGAATATTAAAAATTACAGAAGACTCTTGGGAAAATATTTTTGTATTTAAAGGAGAAAAATACATATGTGCATACAAATACACATAGACACACAAACACAAACACACTACTAAAATGGTTTATCAAACTTACCAGCAATTCAACTCCAAAGAATATTCCAGAGACTGTCCTCTCTGCTAACAGGGGTCCTCTGAAGCGCACAACTCCAGGAAATTTTTCTTCCCCAGATCTCAACTGTACTTTCACAGGGCAGCCCACGTCTATTTGGAGGCCTTTACTTAGTCTGTTTCTGTTTTTAAACAGGCTGAACCTCTCCTCACAATTGGTAATTGCCAAAAGTAACTCTGTGAACTTTTCATTTATCTCTGCAACATCCTTTTCATCAACAAAGAGAACTGCATGAGGTTGCTCTAGAATTTTTAATCCAATCTGATTTTTCTTGCCTTTTGCAGAAGGAATCCTTGAATGCCCCACAGAACGATCTTGAATATACTGTCCTATACTTCCCTTCGGTACTTTAAGGAGCTTTTGTGTTTGTTTGTCTGTAACGCTGCATTCTTGAAGAAGCAAATAAAAACTCCGCTCTTCCCAGTAGGGCGAAGTAACTTTTTCTTGGCTCCATAAGCCTGAACTCATTGTGATATTAACTTCAAAATACTAATTCAAAAAAAGGAAACTACTAATAACTTTGTCATAAAACCACAAAAAACAAATTCAGTGGCAGTCCCAAAGCATGTTTTCAGCAACGTGGTGTCCATGCTGTAAAAAGAAAGGAAATCTAAATGCCTGCTGAAGAAGCAAAAATAAACTTTAGACTTCATTCTACATGACTGAAAATTAAGACTGAAGACTTTTAAAATTTTCATTTGACCGGTAAACACATAAATGAAATATTTTCAAAAAAACATCTAAAAGAGTTAAAGACATACAGTATATTACTTCTATCTACTGCAACTGTGCATATTTAATTAATGAAATCCAATTATAAGGTACTTTCAAAGACAACACAATAATGTTTGCTTCCAAGACAGTGAAATTTATAAAATCAGATTCTAGTAAAAACTTTTAAAGGTTACCCTTATATACATATTCTAATTTTTAAAAAATTTATTTTTATTTATTTATTTATTTTGAGACAGGATCTCACTTTTGTGGCCCATGCTGGACTGCAGTGGCACAATCATGGTTCACTGTGGCCTCGACCTCCCAGGTTCAAGTGATCCTCCTACCTCAGCCTCCCGAGTAGCTGGTATTATAGGCACGTATCACCACACCCAGCTAAGTTTTCTATTTTTTGTAGGGACAGGGTCTCACTATGTTGTCTAAGCTGGTCTTGAACTCCTGGGCTCAAGTAATCCTCCTGTCTTGGCCTCCCACTGCGCTGGGATTACAGTCGTAAGCCACCAGGCCGGGCCCATGTTCTGACACTAATAAACTTTTAAAAGTAGCATTTGGGGCTGGGCTCTGTGGCTCATGCCTATAAATGATAGCTATGATATGGCCATATTTTGATAATGGAACATTTTACCTCTGACTAAACTTCATTTCATATATTTTGTCTGAAGATGGGCAATGTTCATCACATTAATCATAATTATCATCTAATTTCTCAAATCGCAAATATCAGATATTATAATGTGACTATATTACAAATATTTTAAAAATCAATTTTGTAGCATCAAAACTTGTACCATAGAGCAAGAGAATATCATGATATAATTGCATTCTAATTTATTTCTATGATTTCTTTTTCAAATTTTCATTTATTTTATTTATTTATTTATTGAGACAGCATCTTGCTCTGTCACCCAGGCTTGAGTACAGTGGTGTGATGATAGCTCACTGCAGCTTCAAACTCCTGGGCTCAAGTGATCCTCCCGCCTTGGCCTTCCAAGGTTCTAGGATTACAGGCATGAGCAACTGCACCTGGTCCTCATTTAAAATTTTTACAAGAATAATAATCTTTCCAATGAAGTAGCCTTATTCTCAAACCTATTTTAACTGATGGTTAAAAAACTACACAATTTCATTAATTCAAACTGAGACTTGACTTTATTATTTTAATTAATTTTCTGCTGAAAACAACAGTTCCCAGGTATCCCTGTCATAAGAATGTGGCTATCTGGTTTCCAAATACAGTACTTATTTCATCCTTCCTTGAGCTAGAGGTATCCATTTCCATTATTCTGGATAATGGCTGCAACTGATAGCACTATCGTATTTATTTTATTCTAGCAATTCAGAAATAAATACTCCTAAAACTAAAGAACCAAATTTTAGATGTAATCACTTAATGATCAAACAACCTGGCAAATCTATACACAGAGGAACGCTTCTTTTAGAAAGCACTGCTAGATAATGAAGTATTCCATAATGGTAACGTTTTTAAAAGTCTCTCCCTCTACAAGACAGCATGAGACATGTGGTTTAGCCAAGACAGGATACAGCTTAGGCACCCCCTTCAAACCAACCTGACTGAACTATCTGTGTAACACTCAGTGAGGGTAAAGGCAGAGGTAGCATGAAGTGGTTCTCTTTTTTTTCTTCTTCTTTGTGGTGTGTTTGTTTTCATTCCACTTGAGGGCACTGTCTACTTCAGCAAGAATGGTATCAATTCATATCTGCCACTTACATAAGACACCTGTGGAAACCTCTATCTTGACACCATATAAACAAAACTCCTTTTAAGGGCTGCCCAAACAGCTACCCAACCCCTCAGTTTGGTTCTATTCCTTTAAAGGACCAAACTGAAGTGTTGGTTCTTTTTGACCAAAATGCTTTTAACACATCAACACTTTCCACAAGAAAATGTCCTTCGTGTTTTCTTGATCGTTGATGTATCATTATGACTGTAAATTATTTTGCATAACTCTTGATCTGCAAGGCTGTTATTTTGTTAAAAGGCTGTACCTTATGCTTCCTGAGGTCACGAATGCTTTCTACAGATCTACTGTCTAGAGTTTTCCCTTGCAATCAGCCATTTTCTGTGGTTTCCTGCTGTATGCATTTGACTCCTTTTACGGCCTTGTTGCTTTTCAACTTACTGCTTCAAATCAGTTCTGAGAAGCCAGGTGGTGAAACATGTTTGTGTGTTTGAAAAACAAAGCAACAATCGTGAAAAGAGGTACGCATACATTCTGAAAGGGTCTTTCGGAGCAAAGCGCACATAAGCTTTACTGAATAGAGATTTTGGTCACTTCCAGAAGGTTATGATAGTCAAAAAGCAACATCCAAAACACTGAGCTGTGGTTTTGGTTCTCTTTAAAACGTATTCAGATTTTTTGGACCAAAAGTTTTTTGAAAAGGGTAAAGCAATTCTATTTTGAAAAGAAATTCTTTTTTAAAATTCCTAAGATTAATGTCTTCAAATATTACAATCAGAAACTTCCTTGAATCTTAATTATTGCTTTATACCAACAGCTCCTACTCTATTGGTCCTCCAGCTTAACTATTCATGTCACAATTCAAAATAAAAATCATTAGTGCTAATAATCTATTATTAAGACAAAATAAATTACTACATGTGCATTAGGACACTAGGTTAAATAAATTTGATTATAAGCTTGCTTTCTGAAATAATTTAAGGGAGGGAAGCCACAGTAAAAATTGATGTAACTGCTAGGTTTATGAAAATGCTTTGGGTAATAAACAATAGCTTTCAAGTACCATATTTTAAAGTGAACTCTACAAGGAGCAGTAACTTTTTCCCTAACTTTCATGAGCACAAGTGGAAATGAGCTTAGACTTAGTAACACGATGGGTCATGTTAGACAACTAGAACAGTCAAGCGCAAGTTATCAAATATTTCAAAAGCATTATCCAAAAATAAAGGATACAGCCTTTCCTCTTTCAGAAAGAATACATTAAGAACAGGTTTGAAACTATCTGATTAAAAATTGATTCTCTTCATTGTAACTGATAGAGAAAGTTGAATGGGAAACTTCACAGCTCGAGCCTAGAGATATACAAGGCAATAAACTGAATGATCATTAATATTCTCAGCCAGGCGCGGTGACTCACGCCTGTAATCCCAACACTTTGGGAAGCCAAGGTGAGTGAACAGGTTGAGCCCAGGAGTTCCAGACCAACCTGTGCAACATAGTGAAACTTCATCTCTACAAAAAGTACAAAAGTTAGCCAGGTGTGATGGCATGTGCCTGTAGTCCCCGATACTTGTGAGGCTGAGGTGGGAGGATGGCTTGAGTCCTGGAGGGAAGGGCTGCAGTGAGCCATGATCCTACCACTGCACTTCAGCCTGGGTGAAAAAGCAAGACCCTGTCACGTCCTCTCTCACATATACACACACACTCATATATATATATGTATGTATGTATATACATGTATGTATGTGTATATATATACACACACACTCATATATGTGTGTGTGTGTGTATATATAGTACTCAAAATACCAGTATTACAATAAAAATATGCTAACACACATTTCTCCCCACTATAGAGGTGAATATAACGCCAACATTCTACTTTCACTGGGATGTGCACAGTAGTTAAATAGTTAAAGTCTTAGGTACCCCAAGCAGTAAACACTGACTCAACACACTATGAAGGGAAAGATCTAAATCACATTGTAAATGAGTTATTTATCATCAAGAAGGTTGGTTTGTTAGTTTGGTATTTTTTATGCTTTCAGTACAGAGTTAGATAGTGAAAACTACATCATCTAGGCTAGGCACAGTGGCTCACTCCTGTAATCCCAGCACTTTGGAGGCTGAGGTGGGAGCATCCCTTAAGCCCTGGAGTTCAAGGCTTTAGTGAGCTGTGATAGCGCTACTGCACTCCAACCTGGGTGACAGAATGAGAGCCTGTCCCAAAAGCAAGAAAAAAAAACCAAAGAAGATAAAATTAGCAGGGTGTGGTGGTGTATGCCTGTGGGCCCCGCTACTCGGGAGGATGGGAGGATCGCTGGAGCCCAGGAGGTCCAGGCTGAAGTGAGCTATGATCACGTCACTGCACTCCAGCCTGGGTGACAGAGCAAGACCTTGTCTCAAAAAAAAAAGGAAAGAACAACAACAACAACAACAAACATCAATCCACATTCACTCAGCTTCTGCCTTTAAGTAAAGGCCTAGGGAACAGTAAGACAACGGAAGGAAAAAGAAGCACAGCTAAATTCAAAGTCACTGTAGGGCAGGTGGGGATGAGGGGTCAGTGTGAAGGGAGAAATTTTCATTTGTATTCTCTTATTACTTTGCAGGTTGAATCACTTTGAGTGAGTATATTACAAATGACTCATCTAAATACTGTCTTACTTCAGGCTGGATAACTGTGTGATTATGAATATCCTGCTAATAAATACTGAATGAAAATTACCAACGAGTTGAAACACAGTAATATGTTTAACCCTAAAGCCATGTTGAACACAAGGCCTTTCCTTTGGGGACACTGAAGAAGGAGAACAGTTCAGGTTCACATAGATTTGAAAACATTTCTGGTTATCTGAGCTTGTTGATGGTCTGGATTCTAAGTAAAGGGGAACTTACTTGTATTAAGATAAAGTCATTAAACCAAGATGAGGGTTGGAAGGCACAAATATTTATCAATTTTTCCATGAAGGCAATGGAAAGATGATCAGGAAATGAGTTTTACATGAAAATGTTAAAGATTACAATTACCACATTCTGAAAGGCAACATATACTACAAATGAACATCAGTAGCAACAGAAAACTAACAATGGTTAGCTTATCCAGAAGATACAGTGTCTTTCTGATTCTCAAGTTATCAGGTTATATTGTTCATAAGGATCTCACAAAGACAGATCCAATTCAAGAGCTTTTTGCATCTCTTGAGATATCCTGCTTGTTCTAAAAGGGAAGCTACCTAAATTAGAATAAAAATTACAATACTAAATTCTGCCCCTAATTACCAATGGCAAAGAGGTAGGAAGGTCAGCGTGGACACCAAAGAAAGAAGACATGTGGGCCTTTTCCCAAAAGCTTCTGGATAGCTAGAATGATTACTCTTTTAAAAAAGAACACCTCTCACTAAAAGACAAAGTTGTTATATTTCTAAACAGCTAAAGAATAGGGATACAGAGATTCCGTGGCCAGAAAAAAAGACTGAGTCCGTTTTAATTTTCCTCAATGACTAATTTGTGTCACAAGTACACAGTCCCTAATATAAGTGGGATTTATAAGGTTAAAAGAAAAGCAAAGCCTCTCAGATCTGCATATTCCCGCCGGAACACGGAATACTGCTGCCTCGCTAGTGTTAAACCTAGCCACTCCACTGCCAAACTGTGAATTCCCCAAGTCCTTCATTTTTATATTATCCAGTGCCCACACGAGAGCCTGGCATATGCTAGGCACTGAATACGGAGAAATGAATGAAAGACTCAAGTGCCAACAGTGAAAACAAAATTGCATTTCCTCCTCCTGTTTAAGGGATTAAAACAAGAGAAAGAGAAAAGAAAAAGACTAAGGAATTGGGAATATTTAATGAATTTTGCCTAAAACTTCACTAATTCTCTGGATAAAATGAAATCATGCTAAACCACTTCATTGTTACACATATAAGAAACAAATACAGAAAATTTCATAATTACGAAACCAAGTTGTTTTGAGGTTTATTTGAAACTAGCTTCCTAGAGCCTCACTAGCATGTATCTACTTAGAAATTCTGTTCAACCAATGGGAAAAAAAAAAACTAATTTAAGATCATAGTGTGAAAATCAGGAACAAAATACTAATAGTTCGATAAACAACATAAGTATTCCTTTCTCTCTCCTTGTGCTGGAGACTTCCTTAAATCAAACAAAACCACAGTTTAGGTGTGCCAGACTACAAAAATTATTGCTGCTTAATGTTAGTTGTTGGTTTATACAACAAGTCTTATCTGCTTCTCACAAAAGTTACCACCCAAAGGAAGGTTTATTTGCAAGAATACTATACAATTTTGCAGCAGAATATTAGAGAATGTTCTGGGTGTTATCGACATCCAGAGTACATGAACTTCAATAAGAATTTCCAGCAAATCATTTTCTCCTAATACTGTTCTAGTTCAAATCCACCCACTACTCAGTGGGGAATGGCAGGCTAAATTCTTAAGGCCATTCAATCTACTTGGGGCATGAGGGGGTGTGTAAAAAGCCAACAATCAAATGAACACCCTCTCAAGGCCTGGGTGCTTCTGAGAGTCAATGATTGCAAAATGAACAATCCTATTAAGATCTCTAGCCCATATTCAAAAGCAAGGTAGGCATGCTCCTCAGCTGAGCTAAGGATACAACTTTCCAGGAAAAACTGGAGAAAAGAAAGTGGCGGGGATGATGGGGGCTGGGAGATTGCAAGGCCACAGGCTTGGTGGCTGGAAGATGACAACTATCCTAAAACATTCAAATGCCAAGGGGTGGAAAAGAAACGATGCCAAGTGCATGAATAACCGGCAGCTGACCCAGCTGAGTACCAAACTCAACACCATCTTCCTCAAGATTTCATGACTTCCCTTCCGCCCCCCTTCCGCCCCCCCCCCCCCCCCCACCATTGTTAACATGAAAGAAAAACATAAAGAAAGAATACCTGTCACAACAGGGCGCACCTTTCAACTAAGGAACTCCAGGTGGCTGTGTAGAACCATCCTCACCCTGGAAAGGGGGAAACTGAAAGAAAAAGCAGAACACGCCATTAACGAGGCCAGAACCCCGACTGCGATTTCTGGACGGGAGCCACCAACACCCGCAAAATCGATCGCTGCATACGCCCCGCGGCGCGGACGGTAGGAATCACAGCCCCGAGCTCCTGAGGCCAACCGTGGCCGTCGGGGCCCGCCAGCGGCCTGTGCCTCAGTCTCCCCATCTGTAAATGGGGTGGGGGGCGAGGAGGGGGACAGTGTCCCGCGCGACTCCCGCCCCAAGTCCTCTCTCCTCCGAGGGTCCCGACGGTGGAGACCCGGCACGCTCCCCGGACTCGGAGCCCTCCCGGGAAGCCTCGGGGGATGGGGAAGCCCCGGGGATGGGGAAGCCCGGGCTGACGTCAGCGTGCTCGGCACCCCACTGGCCCGGCCGGCTGGGGCCGGGGCAACTAACGGGCCGGCGCCGAGGGCCCGACGGTCGCCGCAGCGGCTCCGGACGCCCTGAGGCCGGGTGGCTGCGCCGAGGGGATCCGGCCGCCCGCCGCCCGCCGCCTGCCGCCCGCTCACTCACTAACCTCGGGCGGCGGGGCGTCGCCCCTCGCCCCGGCTCCCCAGCCTGCGTCCCGGGCCGGCCCCGGCGCCCCACACCCACCGCCCTAGTATTTACCTCCGACGCGCGGCCCCCGCGCAGCCGAACCTGCTACCTGGGCCCGCCCCCACCTGCCCCGCCTCCGAACCGCCCAGAGGAGAGGGAGGGAGCGGGGGCGGAGGGGGCAGACGCTGCGCTGGCCAATCGCAGGCCGAGATGCTCTCTTGAGCGGGCCCTGATTGGGCCTCCCTGTGACAGACCTTCCTCCAATGGTTGCCGGCCCGGCGCCGGCTGAAGGGACTTTCCGCTCTGTCAAGCTCGGTGGAACCAAAGGGAAAGCGGAGGGGCGGGGCGGAGAAGAGCGGGGGATGGAGGCGGGAAGCTCAAGCTGATTGGGCGAAAGGCTGTGGGTGCCGCGTCACCATTGGCTGGTGCCGGAGACGGGGCGGGGCGGGGCGCTGCGCTGTCACCAGCTCCACCTCCCGTGCTCCTGCCTCAGCTGTCAAAACTGTAGACGCTTAGGTTTGGGCTGGGTTGAGAGTCCAGATGAAGGTTGGGAATAGGATTCCAGGATGCCGTGAGAGAGCAAAGCTTTAGAATCAGACCTCACTTTGAATCTTTGGCGCTTTCATTCAGTGGCTGCGTGACTCGGGGAAGTCACAACCACACTGTGCCTCAATGTCCTCATCTGTAAAATGGAGATCATAGTATCGGTTGTCGTACAGGATCGTGGCAAAATACTGAGTTAAAGTTTCTGGCACGCAGTACCAGCTCAGGAAAGGTTCATCTCTTCCTCCCCCGCAGATTCGGCCTGGGACGCTTGCTGTTTCCGAACCTCTGTTGCCACCTATCCCAGTTAGGAGGGAATTTTCCCAAGGATGGTGAAGAAGGGATTTCCACACGCCGCCTCACTCAGCCCTGCACCCCTGGCCACCAGCCAGGACTTAGGGTGTAGTTAAGGATCTTTCAATTAGAAGGGAGGCTTCTGATTCCCAAAAGTACTCAAAATATTTAAGGAAGTGCTTTTTATAATCAGTCCCAGAGCCTTGCTGCACTGGATACTCCTGTTAATTAATTTCTTCTCCTTTGACATTTTAAGTGCTAATTATAGGAGAAGGTGATTAACACTGAGAAAGGAGGAGGGGTGTGTGTGTGTGTGTGTGTGTATGTTTAACCATGACACAAATTTCCCCCAGTGGAAAGTAACATGTTTCTGGAGATCCAGGGAATTTAAACCAATGAATACATAAAAGTAGTCACATGAGTGACGAGTAACAGTAGCAGTAGACAGGCCACCACTCTTCCCTGCCATAGTCATCCAAAATGAAATGAGCATCTTTTGAAAACCTAAGCCTCTTTCTACTCCTGTCCCTCTTTTGTCACCCCTATCTTCCTGTATTCCAAACTTCACGACGACACTGCCAAAGGAAGCCATAAGTTGGAAATCAACAGGCCTGGCTTGTGTGGCCTTAGGCAACACCGTTCTCCTCTACATCTTTATTCTCCAACAAAGCTGGAAGGACTCTGAGGTCACAGTCCAACTGTCTGGAAGAAAATTTCAGCTGAAATTTGGTTTTGCCTAACCCATACAATAAGAAGGAGGAAAGAGAAAAGAATGTAAAGGAGAGAGATTTGCGGTCCTTTTAGGCAAGGCAAACATTCTCATGCTGCGGCTGGGACCATTTCTCTTAACTGCAGGATCTACATCCACTGGTCCCTTAAGGCATTTGAGTTTGTCACTCTGGACTGGAATATTTTCATGTCCCTTCTTTTTGTTTTTGTTGTTGTTGCTGCTGGGGATTTTTGTTTGTTTGTTTGTTTGTTTTGAAACAGAGTCTTGCTCTGTTGCCTAGGCTGGAGGGCAGTGGCGCGGTCTCAGCTCACTGCAACCTCCGCCTCCCAGGTTCAAGAGATTCTCCTGCCTCAGCCTCCCGAGTGGCTGGGATTACAGGCGCCTGCCACCATGCCCAGCTAATTTTTGTATTTTTAGTAGAGACAGGGTTTCACCATATTGGCCAGGCTGGCCTCAAACTCCTGACCTCAAGTGATCTGCCTGCCTCGGCCTCCCAAAGTGCTGGGATTACAGGCATGAGCCAACGTGCCCGGCCCATTTTTGTGTCCTTTCGGTTGATGGCGTTTGGTGCTGCTGAGGTCTCTACTTCCATAGGGCTTTCTTCCCCAGGGTCTGTCCTGTCATATGTTCACTGACTCAGTGCCGGGGCCTGACAACATCTAAGGGATCTTCATCCAAGTCAAGCCTGACAAATAGGGCTTATCTCAATTATCGTTTCCTATCAATTGGGAATGGCTGCCTAGAACATTGCGTTAAAGCTAATTCTGAACTTGTATTCAGGCTCACAGGCAAGAGAGATGTCTGCCAGGGGATGAGATGGGGAGATAGTGTCATGGTGCTATTATTTGCAGTCTTTGGTAAACCAGCCTCTCACTTTACAGATGGGAGATGAAGGCCCAAAGACAGTAAATTACTAGCCCCCTGTCACTCAGGAGATGGGCCGACACCCTGATTCCAAGCCAAGGCTCTTTCCACCTCTGTTAAAAATGGATTCCCCAGCTGAAATGCTCATCCTCTCTGCCTTCCAAATCCTCCCTTCATGGAGGACCTAGTCAAAGTCCTTTACAGACATGTCTTCGCAGAGGGCTCCAGCCCTCACTAATGACCTCTCTCAATCCACCACTCCACAGCCTCTTCCATCCAACCTGGTCCTGGGTTCATGGAACTAGTGGTTGAGTTATTGAGCAGGTACCAGGAAACAGCAATGTACAAGAGAGATACCACCCTCCCTCTGGCAAAAAAATGCAAACTAAAATACTCATTAGATGATCACTTACTTAATTAAAGCTGTGATAAGCCTCAGAAGAAGAATCTCTCTGAGCATGCCTAAGGGGAGGTTGGCCACTCAGGGAAGGCCTGTTTGAGGAAGTCACCTTTGAGATGAGATGGGAAAGATAACTGGCAGGCAGGAGTGAGGGGGAACACTCCAGAAATAGGGAACAGGAAAGTGCATGACCTGTTGAAGAAACTGGAAGAGGCAGAGCACAGACAATGAGGGCACAAAAGGGCCTTGGGAGCCAAGGATAGGGGTTGTTCTCCATCCCAAGAGCAATGGGAAGCTTTTGAAGGGTTTTGCAGGGAACATAACGCTGGTTCTTGTTTTTTGTTTGAGATGGGGTCTGACTCTGTTGCCCAGGCTGGAGTACAGTGGCACAATCATAGCTCACTGCAGCCCTGTCTCCTGGGCTCAAGTGATCCTCCCACCTCAGTCTCCCAAGTAGCTGAGACTACAGGTACACACCACCATGCCCAGCTAACTTTTCTCTTTTGAGTAGAGATGAGGGTCTCACCACGTTGCCCAGGCTGGTCTTGAACTCTTGGCTTCAAGAGATCCTCCTGCCTTGGCCTCCCAAAGTGCTGGGATTACAGGCATAAGCCACTGTGCCTGACCTAACACTGATACTAAGCTGTCTTATGTCATTCTGTCATTGCACACAGCAGGAACCTAACATAAAACTATTGAATTGAATGGCGCTTTCCCCGCGGAGGATGGTAAACTCCAGGTAGCCTCGTAGGGGCATGGGACATAGAGTAACAACACATGGTCAGGACTCAAGGAAACCTGCTCAGTAGCACCAGTCATGGTTATTGACTAGACTCTGCTCCATGCTTCCCAGTGCCTACCATGGGGTACCTCCTATTTGCATTCTCTCCAAATTTGTTGTCTCTTTTATATCCTACCACCTGCTCAGCATCTCCACTCAACACAGCCAGAAGCGAACTCCTGATATTCCCCACCAGCACCCCCTGCAATCCCTCTGCACTCCCCATCTTAGTAAATGGCAACTCCCAGATGTCCATCCAACCTCCCATGGCTCCAGCCATTTCCCACCAATCCTGTGAATATGGGCATTCAGAATGAACACTGGGCCAAGGGGCTAACTGGACCAGGTATCCACACAAGCAAGGATACGTCACAGGCGCTTTCTCCACGGTAGCCCAGCACAGTGTTTTGATCCATGGATGACAGGTTGAGGTCTTCCATCTCTGAGATGTGCTTATCTCTTAGGGAAGGGAAATTCCAAGTGCAACTGAACATTCTGTCTGAGGACTTTTACTCTGACCACCTAAAAGCTCTTTTTGATAAGATAAAGGGGATTACTTTAATCATCTTTAAACAATCCAGCTGAACTATAAATCCATGCTCTCCCATTTGAGCTATTTGCTGGTATCAATGACAAATAATTTCTATGTTTGATTTTTAAAACACACACAGAAAGCTCTTTATTAAAGGGAACTCTCTGCTACATCTGGATCCCATTTTGGGCAGTTGATGCATTAGGGATTGTTCCATGTCCCAGGGAATCTTCCTCCTTTAGAAAGGAGACAGAAACGCTGTCAGAAAAAGGGTGACTCGTTCTTTTTTTTTTTTTTTTTTTTTTTCTTTTCAGACAGAGTCTTGCTCTGTCGCCCAGGCTGGAGTGCAGTGGTGCAATCTCGGCTCACTGCAAGCTCCGCCTCCCGGGTTCACGCCATTTTCCTGCCTCAGCCTCTTGAGTAGCTGGGACTACAGGCACCCGCCACCACACTCGGCTAATTTTTTGTATTTTTTAGTAGAGACGAAGTTTCACCGTGTTAGCCAGAATGGTCTCGATCTCCTGACATCAGCCTCCCAAAGTGCTGGGATTACAGGTGTGAGCCACCGTGCCCGGCGAGGGTGACTCATAAGCTGCCCCAACTTCTAGTTTCTGCCCCCTTTAATAAAGAAAGTGGATCCTTCCTTCATTCAACAAATATGTACTGAGCACCTACTATGTGCTAGGCACCTTTGTAGACTCTGAGGACACTGCAGTGAGCGTGGTTCCTGTTCTCCAGAAGCTGACATTCTAGGGGAAGGGAAAACTGACCACGTGTCAGGTAGTTCATGCACAGAAGACAATACAAAGGAGGGTAGGCAGTGATTGAAAACTGCTATTTAGGTAGATCGTTCAGGGAAGGACTACCTCATGTAGGTGGCATTTGAACTAAGACCCGAAGGCAGTGAAGAAGCCAACCACACCACCGTCTCAGGGAACAGTGTTCCCATAGGAGGGGACAGGTGAGTGCAGACGTCTGGAAGCAGCAATGTGCCAGGTGTCCTCAGCAATGTGCCTGGTATGCTCAGGGAACAGCAAAGAAGCCAGTGAGGTTGGAGCCCAGAGAACAGGTATGAGTGGCAAAGGGGAGGCCAGAGAGGACACAGCGGGTCCAAGTCAGATGAGACCTTGACTTTTACCCTGCACCAGACAAGAAGTCCTGGAGAGTTTACATCAGAGCAGTGGCTGATCTGACTTATGTTTTAATAGGTTCACACTTCATGTCAAAGGCAGTAACAGGGAGACTGATGCAGTAACCCAGGCAAGGATGGATCCCAAAGGGAACCCCTTGTTTCCTGGGGGTGGAGGCAGAGGAGGAGAGAGGGAGGGGTGCAAGGGGATGTGGAACTGAAGATATCAAGAGATAAGTTGCTACAAAGCAGAAAGAGATGTAGCACTCCTGAAAAGAAGCATTTTCAGGGTGAGTGATCGGGGAGTGGTGATGCTTAGGCGACTGGATCTGTGGATTGTTCAGGAAATAATAATAAGTTGTGATTAAATTTAGAGGGAAAAAAACTGTCCAAGGGAAGCCAATCAAAGAACCTGGATTGCCGGTCTTCCCTGCTGTGATCTCTGCCTGTGATTCTCCAGGGGAAATGTCCTTTATGACCTTACAGTTCACCTGGAACCCTCCACCCAGGGCCTGAGGCAGCGCATTCTCTTGTGCCCAGGCACTGCCAGGCATTGCCCTGAGTACTGGGCGCCTCACACACTGGGCTGGACCATTCACCCGAGTGAAGAAGGAGGCTTGAAGCTGTCCTGGTACAATAATGGAATGAAGGGTTAGCCTCAGCTCAGCCGCTTGGAATATGACTCCACCTCTCACATTTCTGTGGGGTGTATTCATTTCAGCTTTTTGTTTGGTGCTATGGGGAGGGAAGGGCCCTCAGATTGGCATCCTTTTTCGTCCGGGATGGTGGTGAATATTATGAAAGTCTGAGGCTGTTTTTAAAATTCTGCTCTAATACCTTGTTTTTCTGTGCATGAGAATTATGTATTCTTGGCTGCAAAACTGGAATCTGTCTGCTCATGGATAAACTTCTAGCCATGAGCATGTACCTTTCAGGTAACTTTTCTATCAGAGAAGCTTACAATCAAGAATCCTACTTCCCTAGTTCCCTACACCGGCCCAGGCGGCTTTTGGTGGTATCCGCTGGACTTTTGAAAATTAGGGAATTTCTCCTATTCTGAACTCTACCAGGAATCACATATCAAGATCTCAGTACCATCTTACCTAGGCCCTCTTGACCTCTTCTTTCTCCATAATCTCTTTCTAGCTCATGTCATCCAGACTCAAGGGCCCCATTCTCAGTTTGACACTAAGGACGCCCACGCTGTTACCTCTGGCTGTGACCTTTCCCATGAGCTCCAAATTCACACCATCTTTTGACGTCTCCACTTAACTTCTCCATTTCGGTGTCTCAAACTTGACAATTCAAAACAGAACTCCCTCCCACTTCCAAACTGGTTTCCTACCCAACTTTCCCAAGCCCCCAGTTTCTCAAGTCAGAAATCTATGAGTCATCCTTGATGTCTGCCATTCCCTCATCCCTCCCATCCAACCCATTCGTAGGCTCTTGGGAATCTACCTCCAGAATGTCTCTGGAATCCATCCTCTTCTCTCCACCTCCACTGCCAACCGCCTCTCACCTGCAATAGCTCTGAGGCAGCCTCCCCACTTCTTCTGCCTCCCATCCCCACCCCTACATATACCTGCCCCATCTCCACCCAGGAGCGAAGAAGGTCTTCTTTAACTGTAAATTGGTTCACATCTCCCCTGCTTAGAACTTTCCAAGGCCTTGATGTTATTCCAAGATCAAGACCAAACTCTTGACTGTGGCCAGTGACACCTTTCCTGAACTGGCCCTACCTACCTCTGCAAACCCATCTAGTGACACCTTTCCCTTAGCTTGCCTCCAACATAGTGTATTCGTTTCCTACGGCTGCCGCAGGAAATGACACAAATTATTCCCTTATAGTCCTGGAGGTCAGAAGTCCAAAATGGGCTGGAGCCAAGGCAGGCAGGGCTATGCGGCTTGCGGAGGTTCTAGGGGATAATCTATTTCCTGGTCTTCTTCACCTTCTAGAGCTGCAATCCTTGGCTCATGGCACCTTTCTCCACCTTCAAAGCCAGGAGTGTAGCATCTTACTTGGTGATCACATTGCTTTCTTCTCTGGTGTCATATTTCCCTTTGCTTTACATTGTCCTTTAAATTTCTCTTATAAGGAAACTGCGATTGCATGTAAGGCCCATCCAGGTAATCCAGGATAATCTTTCCATCTCAAGACCCTTAACTGAATCCCACCTCCAAAGTCCCTTTTGCCATGTAAGGCAACATTCCCAGGGGCCCGGGAATTAGAATCTACGTATCTTTGGGAGTGACTATTGAGCCTACCATGCATACCAGGCTCCTTCCCCCACGAGGGTCTTTGTACTGCTTGTCCCCCATGACTAGAATGCTCCCTTGTTCCCTCTCACTCTTTGCTTGGCCATATCTTTGTCATTCTTGGGGACACAGCTTACCTGGCACCTCCTCAGACAACCTGTCTCGGACCAGGCCCTCAACAGCCTGAAGACTTTTTTTTTTTTTTTTGGATATAGAGTCTTGCTCTGTTGCCCAGGCTAGAGTGCAGTAGTGTGACCTCAGCTCACTGCAACCTCTGCCTCCCGGGGTCAAGCAGTTCTCCTGCTTCAGCCTCCCAAGTAGCTAGATTACAGGCACCTGCTACCATGTCCGGCTAATTTTTGTATTTTTAGTAGAGACGGGTTTTCATCATGTTGGCCAGGCTGGTCTCGAACTCCCAACTTCAAGTGATCTGCCCGTCTCGGCTTCCCAAAGTGCTGAGATTACAGGCATGAGCCACAGTGCCTGGCTGAAGATTTTTTCATATCTTTTTCAACTGACTTGTTTTCTGCCTGCCTCTCCCTCTACCCTCACCTAAGCACCTTGAGGACCATGTCTGTTTTGTCCATCCACTGGTCATCCTTATATAACTGGTTAATAAATCATTGCTGAATTAATGAATTAATTAATTTATGACAGTCTCCCTCTGTCGCCCAGGCTGGAGTGCAGCAGCATGATCTCAGCTCACTGCAACCTTCTCCTCCAAGATTCAAGCGATTCTCCTGCCTCAGCTTCCCAAGTAGCTGGGATTACAGGCATGCGCTGCCACACCCAGCTAACTTATTTTTTTCTTCTTCTATTTTTAGTAGAGACAGGGTTTCTCCATGTTGGCCAGGCTGGTCTTGAACTCCTGACCTCAAGTGATCCACTTGCCTCAGCCTCCCAAAGTGCTGAGATTACAGGCTTGGGCCACCATGCCTGACCTCATTGCTGAATGAATTTAAAGATGACAAATTGACAACCCAATATAGTGCTATGCAAATGGGCTGCTGTGGGTTCACCTCAGCGAAAGGAGACTCATCGCCACCTTCCTCCTGATCTGCTATATTAGAAACAATGGTCTGGGCAGAACACGGCACCAATCACAAAGAAAACCCACAGACACATTCCCACACAGGGTCCAGGGAGATGCCGCAACACCGAGTAAGCCAGACACGCACAAATGCAATCGCAGTTTCCTTATAAGAGAAATTTAAAGAGAAATTTCAAGGAAGTAGCATTTCACCTTGCTGGGCGACCACCTGATCCCTTGCTCATTAAACGCAGCTAAGCATTATTTTAACACAAGGCCTGCATGAGAGGCTGGCTCGCTGCTGCTCGCTGTGGAGAGCCAGCCGTAGGTAAACCTTCTCCATCTTTCTCCTGTTAAAGACTCCTAGAGCCACTTTGAGGGAATACAGGGCAGCCAAGGGGCCTTTTCACATGTGTTGCAGCCTTTTAGGCTGGGTATGGGGCGGCTCCTGCACAGCTGAAAACTCCACTGGGTTAAATTTTTCTAAACTGAAGCCAAAAGTGTTTTGATTGCCTGGCTATTTTCTAAGAATTGCTTTTGCCTTAAGCTATACAAGATCGGGTTGAAAATATCATTTTTCCCCCCTTCAAATAGAAAATTGTGCTTTAAAATTTGATAAGCTTTAGGAATATTTTTATTTTTTATTTTATGTAATTATTCGAGACGGAGTTCCACTCTTGTTGCCCAGGCTGGAGGGCAGTGGTGTAATCTCGGCTCACTGCAACCTCCGCTATTTTTAGTAGAGACGGGGTTTCTCCATGTTGGTCAGGCTGGTCTCAAACCCCCGACCTCAGGTGATCCGCCCACCTCCGCCTCCCAAAGTGATAGGATTACAGTAGTGAGACACTGTGCCTGGCCAGAATATTTTTAAATGTTTGGTCACAAGGAAGATGGCTATTTTGACTCAATACTTTATTCCCCTCTGATTATTTACACCATCAAGTTCACGGCCATGTTGTCTATAAAAGTATAAACTTAAGACAATAAAACAAAGTGATTTATAAATATTAACCAGTTTTCACACATCTTAATGTTGAAAATAATAACATTTGCACAGCATCTGACAATTTACAGAGGCTTCGACATGCATCATTTTGAATAATCCAGGAAGACATTTGCTTAGAAGGAAGGGCTTAATTTTTTTCCTGTAAGCTTTCAATCCATAACTGTACATCCTAAAGCATTCTAGCACAAATGAAATGGAACTGCCTCTTGTGAGTCTATTTCAGAAGTCCGTTGTCAGAGTTCAGTTCACAGGCATCAACCAGAAACCTAGTGAGGCCGTTTGAAATTCTGGCCCAGATTAATTTTTTAAAGCTGCATTTGGAGCTTTTTAAAGTGGAGCTGTTTCCAAAGGCTTAACTGAAGAGTAATTGATTTCACTGGAAATAAAAGTCCACGTGTGATCCCAGCTGGAGTGTGGTCATATTTTTCTTGCAAACCTAGAATGTCTTGGGGGAACAAACGGCTGTCATGTGTCCCCTTCCAAAAATGTCTTAAACACCGGAAAGGAGGGCAGGCTGAGGTGTAGCCCTTCCCACCCTGGGTGCCAGGGTTGGGGGTGCTGTAAGTGAAATATCAAAGCCGAGGTCACTAATATTCTGAATCTCAGCCTCAGAGGAAGGAGCGTGTGCAGGAGTCCAGGAGGAGGGAAGGAACCAGAGATGGGGAATGGCCTGGATGGATGAGTCGAGACATGGAGAAAGTTGCTTCCTGAATTGTGTTCTGTGTACTCCTCTTCATCAGAGCAGTGGGAAGGGGTCTTTTGTGATAGTCCAGGCCTCTCCACCAACAGGCACCCAGTTCACAAGCACATCCATGGGCCCCACTGACCCACAGGGAAGCCTGGGAGGATCAGTAGAGGCCAGTCCCATACCGTGGAGGAGGGGCTGTCCCTCTTGTACATCCTGGGATTGAATCTTGGGAAGAAGTCGATGGCAAAAGTAGCCTTGGGAAAAGTCTATCCTGGAAGGCACGGATGCTCCCTCCTCTGCCAGAATAAAGGTGACCTATGGTGTTCCCAGAAAACAAGCTCAGCCTTAGGCGGGACAGGGCTCATTTTCAAGAGGCTGCCAACAGATGTCACCCAGCCTCTGGGGCCCAAACTCACAGCTTGCTCACAAACAAACTGAGATGAACATCCTCCCGGAGACTTCAAAGCAAGAGTCTGGTGTCCCTGCAGCCAAGCTTGTCAGCCTCCTCCAGAGAGAAAATGTTCCCTCGGAGCCTAAAGGAGATCAAGTGAACAGAGGTTTGAGTGAGGACAAAATTAGAGCAGGGCGTTCAAACAAAAGCTTCCACTTTTTAAACCCATGCCTGGCATGGGCTGACCCTCTGGCCCAGCTGCAGTGTTTCTTGCAGGGAAGTCAGGGCCGTTTTACCCTCGGTCAACCAGGGCAGCTCATGAAGCATTCTGAACAAGGCTCCATGACTCTGCAGACAGAGAGAGTCCACAACACTGCACCCAGCCAGCCACAGACTCCCCAAGGCCAGTGATTCTTTTTAAGGCAACAAGGGAATCTGTCAAGAATGCAATGAGCAAACCCTGGTGCCCTCCCAAGTTCCATCAACAGGCAGCAAATAGCATCAGATCCCTTAAAATATCAACCTGATGTTGGCTGGTGCCCAGGACACAGAAGGTGATGTTTCTTAGGACTGAGCAATGGTTTCAAAAACAAAGAAACAGAAAACCTACGCTCTGCCCAGAACCTGATGATGTCATAGGCCACAGAAATGTCACAATCTTACAGAAGGAAAAATCTCTCCATCACAGCATAGATTTTTGAAGTCACTTTTAAATTTTTTATTATCTTAAGAGACGGGAATCTAATTCTGTCGCCTGTGCGGTGATGCAATCGTGGCCCACTGCAGCTTTGAACTCCTGGGTTCAAGGGATCCTTCCATCCCAATCTCCCGAGTAGCTAGGAACTACACCGCACCCAGCTGAATTTTTTTTTTTTTAAGAGAAGAGGTCTGATGTCGAACTTCTGGCCTCAAGTGATCCTCCTGCCTCAGCCTCCCAAAGGGCTGGGATTACAGGTGTGAGCTGCCACGCCCAGCAAAGCTTTTGTGTTTAACTTCATCATTTGATATCTGCATTTGCTGCAGCCTTGGCATGCTTTTTGAAAGAAGACAAGGCCTGCGTATTTAAAGCAGGGATGACAAGCTTATGGGAATGAGTTGCCAAAGGGTCCTGGTCTAAGGCAATAGGCTTGGTGGATCTGCAGTCAGCCAGAGTGGGTTTGCCCATCTGAGAAGACTTAGCCCTTCTTGTACTCTGGTTAACTACTGGAATCATGAATGGGCATCCAGAGTTCCCAGCTCTTTTGAGAAAACCCTGAGATACAGATTTTTTATAGGAAATGTCCTGGCTTTTAAATATTAGTCTCTAGCCCAGTGCCTGGAACATACATAGTAACATTCACTTATAGCACATTAGGCCAGGGAAAACCTTTACTTATTGTCTGAGAAATAGATCCCTGGAAGTAAGAACAAATCTTTGAAGCTGTGGCTCAGCAGAGAGAAAGTCCACAACACTGGACCCAGCTGCCCAGACTCCCAAGGCCATTCTTTTTAAGGCAACAAAAGAATCTGTCAAGAATGCAATTCCTGCTTTTTTCAAATACATGAAGGACTATGGCTTTCTTATAGAGAACTGGATACACTGTGCAACCTGCTCCTAACCTGTGTAACCTCCATTCAGAACCACAGAAGGTCTGATCCAGTATCTTTGACCTGTGAAGGCAGATGCAGTTCCCAGGAGGGCAGGAGCTGACTCTTCTTTTCATTCTTCAACCACATCCCCATTCCTACACTATCTCATAGAACAGAGAAGTTGCTGAATAAATAGTCAAGGTTTAAAAATGAAATCATTGCTTCCTACAGAAAGATGTAAAGACTTCTTAGACAGAGAACCAGATCCCTCACATGCAACATCATTCTCCCTGAATGTGAGAATCAGAAGGATCCTTGAAATTTTCCTCTCTCCCACCACCCCATTTTACAGATAGAAAAACTGAGGCTCAGAGAGCTAAAGCAGGCCTGCTCAGGGGCCTTACCAGACTTCCAGGATGGTGTCATTCTTTTCAAGGGCCTGCAGGAGGGCTTCTGCCCCTAGGTAGGTGATGCAGTTATTGGACAACCTGGAGAAGAAGATAGAATGGTGAGCTTCAAAGATTCTTGGTTTTCCTCTTGAAACTGTCCAGTTAAAGAGACTTCAGGAGTTATCCAGCCTACTGAAGCCCACCTGTCCCCTAGACACCTCCCACTCATGTCTGAGATTCCCAGTGAGCTCATCAGCGAAGGCTCAGTACCGTCAGTGAAATGTACCCATCTCTCTTCCATTCACTAGATGAGTTTATCAAATTAAGTAGCCACTCCCTTAGGATAGTAGTTAAGTACATGCATTTTAGTGCTAGATGTCCTGGGTTTAAATCCCACCTACACCACTTCTTTTTTTGATCTTGAGCAAATTAGTTCTAATTTCCTCATTGGTAAAATGGGCCTAAAAGAGTACCTGTGTCATCAAGCATAAGAATTTAAATTGTAATGAGTGTAAGCAGGCTCCTGTTCACATCCACCATCCATCTCCTTGTGGCATGGGTCCTGGGCCATTAAGTCAGCCACCAGTCCCAGCATTATCTCCCCACACTCTGCTTGCTGGGCAGACCCACCACTCTCTGCAAACCTAAAACACTTGCGCAGTACTCGATATGGTTTTACTGTGTCCCCACCCAAATCTCATCTTGAATTTCCACATGTTGTGGGAGGGAGCCAGTGGAAGGTAATTGAATTCCATCCTGTTCTCATTATAGTAAATAAGTCTCACGAGATCTGATGGTTTTAAAAAGGGGAGTTTCCCTGAACAAGCCCTCTTCTCCTGTCTGCTGCCATGTGAGATGTGCCTTTCACCTTCCGCCATGATTGTGAGACCTCCCCAGCCATGTGGAACTGTGAGTCCAATAAACTCTTCCTTTCAAAAAGTGCCCAGTCTTGGGTATATCTTTATCATCAGCATGAAAATGGACTAATACAGTACTTAATTGATAGAAAATAACCAATGAGCAGTAATATTTCCATTTTTAGGGGGGTCTTTGAGGGCACAGACACAGAGATTAGAGAATATATGAGGTAGCTGACAACAGGGAGGGGAGACAGAATAGGGCCAGGGACAGTAACGGAGGAGTCATGTGTTTCCCATGTTGCTCTTTTGCTTATAGCTTTGCCTTCCGATAATGTCCACTCCAGGTCCTCCCCCTTTCCCACAATTTTAGGAACGTCTTTCAAGTTGACCCTAAGGCAATGCTTGTAATTGCCAGTATTTGTTGAGCTTCTATTAGGTTGGTGTAAACGTAATTGCAGTTTTTGTACTGTTGAAATTTGCCATTTGATATTGGAATACATTCTTAAATAAATGTGGTTATGTTATACATCGTTTTAATGCAGAATTCTCACTTTATGATTTCTTGCTAATGACTTAATACTTTCTGTTTATTTTATATTTATTTTAGACTATGAAAATGATGTTAGACAAAAAGTAAATTCAAGCAATTTTCTTATTCGAATTCAAAATGAGTCATAAAGCAGCGGAGACAACTCACAACATCAACAACGCATTTGGCCCAGGAACTGCTAACGAACGTACAGTGCAGTAGTGGTTCAAGAAGTTTTGCAAAGGAGACGAGAGGCTGGAAGATGAGGAGCTGTGCTGGCAGGCCATTGGAAGTTGACAACGACCAATTGAGAGCAATCATCAAAGCTGATCTTCTTACAACCACTTGAGAACTCAACATCGACCATTCCATGGTCGTTCAGCATTTGAAGCAAATTGGAAAGGTGAAAAAGCTCGATAAGTGGGTGCCTCATGAGGCTGAGTGAAAACCAAGAAAATCATCATTTTGAAGTGTCATCTTCTCTTTTTCTACACAACAACAGTGAACCATTTCTTGATCTGATTGTGACATGAAATGAAAAGTGGATTTTATATAACTGGCAAGGACTAGCTCAGGGGTTGGACCGAGAAGATGCCCCAAAGCACTTCCCAAAGCCAAACTTGTGCCAAAAAAAAAAAAAAGGTCATGGTCACCAGTGGTCTGCTGCTGGTCTGATCCCCTACAGCTTTCTGAATCCCGGCAAAACCACTACATCTGAGAAGTATGCTCGTCAAGTCAATGAGATGCACTGAAAACTGCAACGCCTGCAGCAGGCATTGGTCAACAGAAAGGGGTCCAATTCTCCACGACAATACCCGACTGCACGTCGCACAACCAAAGCTTCAAAAGTTGGATGAATTGGACTATGAAGTTTTGCCTCATCCGCCATATTTACCTGACCTCTGGCCAACTGACTATCATTTCTTCAAGAATCTCGACGACTTTTTGCAGGGAAAATGCTTCTACAACCAGCAGGATGCAGAAAATGCTTTCCAAGAGTTTGTCGAATCCCGAAGCACGAATTTTTATGCTACAGGAATAAACAAACTTATGTCTTATTGGTAAAAAATGTGTTTATTATAATGATACCTATTTTGATTAATAAAGATGTATTTTAGCCTAGTTATAATAATTTAAAATTCATGGTCCGAAACCACAATTACTTTTGCTCCAACCTACAACTTACTTTTATTACCTACATTCTCTCAGTGAATGCTCATGGCCTGTAATGAAGGTCCAGACATTATCTCCATTTACACTTGAGGCAATTGAGGCACTCATCCAAGAAGAACTGGCTGGTAATGGTGGAGCAGGGGTAAGACCCAGGCTGTCTGGTTCTAGAACCTGGACTCTTTATTATTATTATTATTTTTCTCATTTTTTTTTTTTTTTTTTTTTTTGATGGAGCTTCTCTCTTGTCCAGGCTGGTGGGGAATGGTGTGATCTCGGCTCATGGCAACCTCCACCTCCCGGGTTCAAGTGATCCTCCTGCCTCAGCTTCCTGAGTAGATGGGATTATGGATGTGTGCCACCACACCCGACTAATTTTGTATTTTTAGTAGAGACAGGGCTTCTCCATGTTGATCAGGCTGGTCTCAAACTCCCCACTTCAGGTGATCCACCCGCCTCAGCCTCCCAAAGTGCTGGGATTACAGGTGTGAGCCACTGCACCTGGCAAGCCTGGACTCTTAACCAACTCTTGGCAGAAACTAAGCCTGGAAAAGAAAAATGCAGGAATTTCTCTTTTTAAAAAAAGATATATCAGAAGTTCAATTTTTGTGGGGGATGATATAGTTTAGGATGCTGAATAATAAGGCTGATGACAGGGTGGCATGGGACAAACCCCGGCCTCATTGCCTGGCATCCACTTGAGTCAAGTGGAGAAGGCTGTGACAAGGAGGAAAGACAAAACTGCCATATCCACCCCTGGTCAATAATGGGCCTGGTATTCCCAAAGGCCTATCCTCAGTGCAAAGCTGGCATCTAGCTCAATAACTGGGCTTCACCCCAACTTCCCAGCCCACTTCCACCCAAATGATTAGTGGAAGTGTTTTCACCAAATATTTGGAAATTTCCTAGCTTGTGAAAGCAACACAAACAAGTGTTGCCAGAGTGGATAGCAGCCTGGCAGCAAAGCTGGCACTCACAGAGGCTGCTGTCTGTCTGTCTGTTTCTAAATGGCAAGCGTTCTCCTAGGACCACATTTGCCTAGGCAGATGACACTTTCCTCCAGCCAAAGGAGCCATCTGATGGGGTTCCTGAGGTCTCCTTGAAATAGGAATTTCGGCATCAGCCTCAGAGAGCACCCTGACAAGCCCGTGATGGTCACTAGGTGGGTTCATGTTCACCTCAGTTGTCCATCTCTTCGTGGCACAAGTCCCAAGCCACTGAGTCAGCCACTGGAGGAGGCCACAGTGCTCCCCATCACATCACCTCCCCAGCCACTGCTTGCAGAAAAGACTTGCCACTCTCTGCCTAAGACCATTCTCCTGACCCCAGAAGCATGTTTAGCTGGGTGAGGGTGAGCTGGAAGTGCTAGAGAATCAGTGCCCCATGAGTGCACGTCAACACAGGAAGGACAGATGGTTGGTGGATAAATGCCATGGCTTTCTTGCCCATTGGTTGGGTAGGTGACCAGGTGTTTTCTGCACTGGCTCCAGGAGTGCCCCAGAGTACTGAGCTCCAATTTCCCTCATTGATAACTCTCTTGATAACTCTCCTTTATTGGTTACCTTTGCTTTCCCATCTCACTTCACCACTCTCCTATCAGCATTCACTGGGACCACCTCCCAGATAAACAACTTGCACTGGAATCCTTGTCCACCTAGACCAGGGCAAGCTGTTCTACCAGGCCACCACACGTGAGTTACCCCAGCGGGGAGCTGCCCAGATCTTAGTCAGAAATGCCCCTTCCAAAGATCAGCAATTATTGTCCTGTTTCCTGCTTATGGGTTCCTTACTTCAGGATTTTCAAACTTGAATTTCTCTTCAGTCCTTCTGCGAGACAACATACACCTTCATCCTGGAGATGGTTCTCCTCCAGGCTGGTGAGAACAAGAGAGAAAATCCAGTTGATATAACATTGATTATGGAAGATGATGTCAATAAAGATGAACTCACATGCCCCCCATATAGGAAATCCAACATCTGAAAACCCAAACTCAGGATAAAGAAAGAACAGATAAAGTACGTTGTGGGGATTCTCAATTCCAGGGACATATTTGCAAGAGAATTAATTCACTCCAAGGGCTCTCTATGTAATAAGTTCCCTCATCCCCCAGCTTCCCAATATCCATCTTTCCTTTCTTCCTTATTAATGGAAGTCTCATTTCATTTGGACAGCCATGCACTTGGTGAAAAAACTGTATTTCCCACTCTCCATTGCAGCCAGGGCTGGTCAAACAACATACATGTGGGTTGGTCAAGTGACATACACATGGTTGATACAAAAGGGGAAGCTGACAGGTGGGACTTCCAGGAATGCTTTTTAAAGGAGAGAAACGCAGATGGCTTTCCCTGGTATATAGACCAAATCCTGGAATACAGAAGTAGTGCCGCAGCTGGAGCAGCCATCCTGTGATCATGAGGCAACCAACCATGTGAATGAAGTCACAGGCTAAGGATGATGGAACAGAAAGATAATGAGACAGAGCTGAGACCCCTCCTGGCCTCTTGTAGCCACTGTACAAACCCTACACTGCCTACTTCCAGCTGCCTATACAGGAAAAAATAAGCCCTTTCCTTGTTTAAACCTCTATAGATGAAGGTATTCTGTCACCTGCAGCTTAACGTATAGTTAAACCAGATTTGGCCTGAGACTGCCTCCGTACTTTGAGTTCCTATGTGGCAAACTGCAACCTAACGATATATCCTTGTAACAAACAGCTAAGTCTCAGTCAATCACAGCAGCCAGGCTTCAGTCAATCACAGCCTACCAGCTGATCAGACTATGTCCATATAAGGAAAATGCCTCATCACATCATGCCCAAACAAGGCAAGTGCCCAGCTGCAACCAATCAAGCTGTTTTGTACATCACTTCCTTTTCCTGTCTGTAGATAGTGCTTGCCCACCTTGCTGGGTGGAGCGCTCCCAGTTCTGAATGCTGCCCAATTCATAAATTGCTGTATGCTGAAATCAGCTCTGCTAAATTTAATTTGCCTGAAGTTTTTCTTTTAACAGTAATCATAACTGATGCTCTCACAATAAGGTTCTCCTCTACTAAGAAATTCCAAGTGGCAAAATCCGGTCAGGATAGAATCAAATCATACTTTAGTGGACCTAGTAAGCCCTGCAACAGCCGAGGTCCATCCACAAAATCTGTTTATGTCAATGCCCATATGTTGCAGTGCCTTTCTGCTTCCTGGGAAAATCAAACATTCAGCATTTTATCTCCCTGACATAATCTGAAACTGCCCAGAACATGTTAGAAAACTATACTAGTGGTATCTAAAGGATGAGAAACTTAGAATCTGCTTCAGGTCAACAGTATAAGCATGATTCATGGTTCCTCTTTCAACTATCAAAACTCCATTATACCTTCCAAAGTGACCTATGACTTGAACACCCAGTACTCCTAGGAACTCAAATTCACTTTAAAATAACAAAACTTTATTATTAGTAGTAGTCACAGTACTAGTAGTAGTTGTAGCAGCAGCAGCAGCAGCAGCAGCAGCAATAGTAGTAGCAACCCTGTCACTATTCTAATTTAACATTTATGGAGCACTTACAAATATGCCAGACACTATATTAAGGTCTTCACATGCACTACCTTATCTAATTCTTGCAAAATTCCTTTATGGTTGGAAGTATTCTTACCCTCATTTTACAGACATGAAACTTGAGATTCTGAAATTGTTATTTAACTTGCTTAAGATCATGGCCTGCTTGATTCCAGAGTCTGTGCTCTTAACACTTATGCCATGTGGAGGCAGTCATCAAACCAGCAAACCAATATATTTTATTAAATTAAAAAATTAGCATGTACATACCAGGCTCTATAAGCTTCATACCACTCAGTACATATAAAGACAAACACAATCAATCAATCAGTCAATCACTCAATCATTGACCTTTGTCTGTCCACACAACTGCTCCTATGGATGAGGCCAGGGGATCAGCAGAGATTGTGATCCACCTCCCCAGAGCAGAAAATCCCCCAAACTCACCAGAGTTCTTCTAGCATGACATTCTTTGCCAGCATCAGTGCTAAGGCTTGGGCACCCACACTGCCAATGTTGTTCCCCACCAGGCTGGAGGTAACCATGGAACAAAAGCATGTCAGAGCAGGGAAGGACCTCAGAGATGAACTAACCTATGGAGGACAACATTCATGGTGCTCTCCTGGTCTGCTCCATTTCAGACATCACTAATAGATTGTGGTGCTCTCTTTCTCTCTCTCTCTTTTTCTTTTTTTTTTTTTTTTTTACACTTTTCAGACATCACTAATTGATTGCAGTGCTCTTTCTTTAAACCTTTTTTAGATATTACTAATTGATTGCAGTGCTCTTTTTGTTTTGTTTTTTACCTTTTTTAGACATCACTAATTGATTACGGTGCTCTTTAAGCCCAGGTGCAGCCTTAGAATTCTTCTTAACGTTGTGCAATGGATTGGAATTGGTCCTTAAGATAAAATGTACCTGATCCAGCCCAATATCTTCAATTTACAGATACTGTATCAAAACCCTGAGAGGACAAGGGACATTTCCAAAGTCACCCAGAAAGACTCAAGTGTCCTGTCTTGAAATCCAATGGTGTTTTTTCCTTACTCCATTGCCTAACATTGTGGGGTAGAAATAAAGTTCAAAGACCTTCAAAATTGGCCCAAGTTCCTCCCTCTTTACCTGATCTCTCCAAGAAAACTGCATGATAGACTCTGAAGCTTACCTGAGCCACCTCAAGCTCTGGTGATCACCCAAGGCTTCAGCCAGGGCCTGGGCCCCCTCGTCACCCACTCTGTTGCCCCAGAATCTGAAAAGGCCAAAGGTCAACAGACAGTGTCAGTGAGTACCTGATATGTGTTCTAGACATGAACTAACAGTCCTCCTTCCTCTGCAGTCCCAGCCAGAGGGGCAGGACCACTCAATCCCAGAGTGGCCTCACTGGGGCTCCTGGTCCCAGCAAAGTGGACCTGTCTCCATCTTTTGGGTGGGATGGCCAAACTTAACCCAAGAGTTTTCAGTGGTTTTACATTACAGACTTAGAGAATAGTAGAGGCCTACCCAGCCCCAAACCTTTAAGGACAGGAACTCACTGACAAGAGTAATTTACAGTTGAGACACTTTTTCTGACACTTAGTTCAGCTTCCTAGTAACTGCCACCCACAAATCCTTAGCTACCCTCCAGTACCTGCCCATAACAAAGTCTAACGCTTCTTCTGCAAAGCTCTTTATCTCTTGCTTCTTCCTAACACCCCGCCACACCATCAGCTTCAACACCCTCAGCTTCTGGGCCATTCTCCTCTGACTCACTGTAGTTTGAAAACATCCCTTTCCAAAAGGTAGAGCCCAACTCACACCTTCTGACTTATCAACTGTATTCTAGGGACCTACCCTGGACAGGCATGTGCACAAGTTAGCAAAGGATGGCTGAATTAGGATGTCCACTGCACTTTCATTCATTAGGTACATATTTATTGAGCTCCGGCTATGTGCCAGCACTGCTCTGTGCCCCAGGGATATGACACTGGAATAACAAAAAACCTGAAAACAACTTAATAGTCATCAAAAAGTGACCAGTTAAATAGATTATGTAACACTCTGTGGCTCTTTGAAAAATGAAGTCAGGCTGAGCAAGGCAGCTCACATGTGCAATTCCAACACTTTGGGAGGCAAGGAGGGAGGATTACTTGAGCCCAGGAGTTTGAGACCAGCCTGGGCAACATAGTGAGACCCTGTCTCTACAAAATATTAAAATATTGGCCAGGCATGGTGGCGTGTGCCTGTAGTCCCAGCTATTCAGGAGACTGAGGTAGGAAAATCGCTTGAGCTCAGGAGTTCAAGGCTACAATGAGCTATGATAGCAACCACAGCACTCCAGCCTGGGTGACAGAGCGAGACCCTGTCTGTAAATATTAATAAAATAAATAAATAGGTAATTAAGTAAAGAGGTCATAATGACCTAAAAAAATTTCTATAATATATTGTGAAGAAAAAAAAAAAAAAAAAGAGCAAGTTACAGAACACTTTGTATCATATGACAGCGTTTGGGGGTTTTAGCACAATGCCTGACCCAGACAGGTACCCTAATAAATACGTGTTGAAAGAGGTAAATACCCCCGATGTGGCAGATGTGACCTCAAGCAGAAAAGAGTTCAGTGGGGCTGTAGCCTCCTTTGTTCTAGACTCTCTTGCTACTAAAGCAGTGTGGAAAAGATGTTGATTTCTAGAGCAACATAGTCCCATTTGTGACTCAAACTGAGCTTGAGGGCTGGGTGCGGTGGCTCACACCTGTAATCCCAGCACTTTGGGAGGCCAAGGCGGGTGGATCACCTGAGGTCAGGAGTTCAAGACCAGCCCGGCCAACATAGTGAAACCCTGTCTGTACTAAAAATACAAAAATTAGCCGGACGTGGTGGTGGACGCCTGTAATCCCAGATACTTGAGAAGTTGAGGCATGTGAATCGCTTGAACCAGGGAGGTGGAGGTTGCAGTGAGCCGAGATCGCACCTATGCACTCCAGCCTGGGCGACAGAGTGAGACTACGTCTCAAAAAACAAAACAAAACGAAACAAAAACCTGAACTTGGGAGTAACTTGCCTCCCTGTGAAATGGGCTGGAACACTTAGGCCCTAAGGTTGTTCTCTCTTCCTACAGTCCCAGGTTCTAAAACTCCTAGTTCTTGTCAAATGGACCCCAGTTCACACTAGGGCATGAGAGGATAGGAGAGCGGCTGCCGGGAACAGCACAGGTGCAAGCCTGGGTGCCTAGCAAACAGAGGAAGCCCACCCTGGGGCTGCAGTTTGGGGTACACCCCTCCCTGGCAGGCCCTAGCATGGTCCTACAGGGAGCAAGAGCTCCGAAGGACCTTGCACAGCCCCCTCTTACCCTGGGTGCCTTCCTGTCCTTCCCCATTTCCTTCTCTTTCTTAGGTCAGGGATCCTCACCCCTGGATGTCCATCCCCTGGGAAGCTTTTTAAAACTCCTGATACCTAAGCCCTGCACCTAGATATTTGCATTTCATCAGTCTGGGGTGGGGGGCCTGGCAATAGTGTTTAGAAGCTCCCAAGTGGTTTTAATATGCAGCCAAAGTACAGCCCTAGCGCCCCTAGAGGCCCAGAGGGCTTCCTGCCACCAGCTCATGGGCACTGCCCTCCCCTAACCCCAACATCCCAAACTTCCTGTTTGTCAGGCCTAGACCAAGTGTGAAGGTGGCAGTCAAGGGCCGCCCACTCTTTCCCTGGCTTGCCCCGCCCCCCTCGCCACACTGGAGCAAGGCTGCCTCTGGGGCCTCCTGGCTGAAGAGTTTCACCTACCCCTAAATCCTCAAAAGTCCCAAGCCCCTCCATGCAGGTCCCTCTTCCTGGAATCCAACCTACCCCAGGAACTGCAAGGAGGCATTGCCTCGGAGCCCCTCGGCCAGCACTCGGGCTCCCGCGGCGGTGATGTGGTTATTCCCCAGCCTGGAAGGGAAGATAGAGGAGGCTGAGAGAACACAGCAGCAGCCAGAAGAGGAGGGCCATCTGTGCCCTGGCCAGGGAAACACAGGAAGAAAGCATTGAGGACCTGCCCAGGAGGCAGCAGCCACAGCAGGTGCCCTTGCCGCTCGGTCCAGTTTACTCAGCGGCTCCCACAACTTGGTTTTCCCCCAGCAAAGGGAAAGAGGCAGTGGGATGCTGTTTCGCACAGCAGTGTGACAAGTCCTGGCAGGAGCCACAGTAGGCAGCTGTCCTGGGAGGTGGTTTCCCTGGGACAGCAAGGATGACTCAGGGTCACACCTTTCCCTCCGGCCTCAGCCACCATCGATCCAGATCCCATCGTGCCCTCTGCAGCCTTCCCAGATCTGCTGTTGCTACAGGTAGGCTTTACCTGTTGCACAAGAGCCCTGGGCAGGTCCAGGTGGGTGGGAGAGAGGGGTGGGGCCCGCTGAGCCTTCCAGGAAGGAAGGAGAGAGGAAGGGCCAAGGCTAGGGATGGGGAAAGATCCCAGCAAGGAAGGATCCTGCTGCAACCAAATCCAGACACCTCGGAGAGCTTCGGAGAAGCCCCAGAGCTCTCACCTGCAACCCCAGGCTTCCTGGGATAACTATATGTCTTCATTCTTTTAAGGAACTTCAAGCTACTCAGCTTACAGCAATCCTATAAGGCAGATATTACTGTAGCCTTGGAGAAGGGGTGTGGCAGCTAGGAGAACTCGCCCTTCAGGTCTCCAGCCTCAGCTCCCTGGAGGTAGCCAAGGGCCCCAGCTGCTGTGCTCCAAAATCTAACATCCAGGTGTCTGCACTTGCCAGCCCCTGCCTGAGACATCAGGCTCCCCTGCCTGGTGAATTTGGTTCAAGAACTCCTCATCAGCCTTGCCAAGATGTCTTAGGATTGCACGGAAGTCTAAGGTGCCCCGTCTCAACCTTCCTTCCTTCCCTCTCTTCTTCACTCAGGGACACATCCCCCAGCCTCCCCCAGCTCCCTTCCCCATTTCCCCTCTTAGGACTTTTCCCCAATAAATGTGTGGCACATCGAATCCCTGCTTGGAGGACCGGACTCATATAAGGAGAAGCAAGCTGAGTGCTTGTGTAATTTACCCATCATCTTTCAGCCACTCGCTTACTATATAAAGCCCCTGCCAGACGGTGTAGCCCTTCATGGGGATTAACTCGCTTGCTCATCACTACAGCCTGTGAGGTAGCCATGGTTATTACCCCCATTCTGCAGAAGGGGAAACGGAGGCACACAGACATCGGGCTGACCTGAGGTCATGCAGCTAATGAGGGTTCAGACCTCAGGCAGTCTGGCTCCAGAGCCTGTGCTCTCAATTACAATGATATACGGTAGTCTCCGCCCCCTGCTTATCCGCAGCTTCGCCTTCTATGGTTTCAGTTATCTGAATTCAACTGCAGTCCAAAAATATTAAATGGAAAATTCTAGAGAAAAACAATTCATACATTTTAAATTGCATGCTATTCTGATCACACGCCATCCGGCTCCATCCCACCCAGGACGTGAATCAGTCCCCCGTCCGGGGCATCCACGCTCTATACGCTCCCATTTGGTAGTCATCAAGATCATCTGCTCCTGACATCCAGCCGCCGACCTCATCGTTGCTCAAAGATTCAGGATCTCTGGGAGCAGATGATTCTCCTCCTGACGTGTGGTCAGGTCAACAGCAGCCCAGCGCTAGAGCACAGTGCTGCGTGCGTCATCCACCTCACTTCCTCCCATCACACAGGCATTTTACCACCACACATCTTCCCAAGAAGAAGGGTGAGTACAGTACAAGAAGATATTTTGAGGGAGACGGAGAAAGTCCATATTCATATAGTTTTTATTATAGTATATTGTTATAATTGTTCTATTTTATTATGAGTTGCTATTACTCTCTTACTGTGTCTAATTTATAAACTACACTTTATCACAGGTGTGTAGGCACAGGAAAAAGCATGGTATGTGTAGGGCTTGGTATTCTCCATGGTTTCAGGCATCCACTGGGGTCTTAGAATGTTTCTCCTGCACATAACAGAGGACTATTGTGTTGGCCACAAACTCAGCCTCCATTTCTGAAACTAGCACCCTTCTCAGGGATGGGCCAGCCAGGTCTGGCCACAGCCTATTCCAGGCTTGTGAGTCTGAGGGAGCAGGCAGTGGTAGCAGGACTGAGTCCTTTGTACAAATTGGCACCTGTGGTTCTGATCTCAGTAGCCCTCGCTGAGGCTGAGCTATGTGGCCAGCCATTTTAAGATGGCAGCTCCCATCCACAAACCCAGCCCAAGGGGTAAAAGAATAGATGGAGGCAATTCTTTACTTTGTCTTCTTTTACTGCCTCACAAACCACAGGAGGCAAGAATATCTGAGAGAGGGAAAGAGAGAGAAGCCAGGCCAACCCAGCAGCCAGCTAAAGGGGCGATTTAATGGCATCAGGCAGGAGACAGAGAGACTCCAGTTGAAACTGGGAAACACTGGAGCAGCAGAAATGCAGACCCAGATGGACTGCAAACCTTGCATGCTCTGAGTGGTGAAAGGACCTCCTGGGAGTGTTATAGCAACTGGCTGCCACAGCTGGGGTGGCAACTAACTGTGTATGCCTTCCCCACCGGGACAAGCTCAACGTGCATCGCGGAACTCAGTAACCCCACAAAACTGTGACACTCTTAGACACAGAAAAAGAAAGGGGCCTAGAAAAGCTTTTTTGCCCTAAGGGCCAAAGGTCAAAAGACAGGAAGTCCTCAGCAGGGCTAGTCCAGAGTTTACTGGGGAGATCACAGCATTAGATAACCCCTGCTTAAAATGAGCCACTGTCCCTGCATTCAATCAGGAGGTCAGGAGTCAGTGTGGGCAGCGCCAGGCCAAGACCAGATCAGACTGACTCAGGAATGGGGCAAAAAATAGTTTCCAGGGAATAAGGAAAACCTGGGCTCACCTCAATGCCAAGAAGTTCTGCCTGCATGCAAGGAGCTTAGCCATGGAGTGTGCACAGCCGTCAGTCAATTTGTTGTTGAATAGACTGTTCGGTTCCAGAAGAGAGGAGACACAGAAGCAAAGCACAATGGACAGTGAGCACCAAATCCCAGGGTTGCCCTTCCCCTCTGGGCAGGAATCACCGGCACCCCTCCGCATCATGCAAACAGCCCCTGCCCCAGCCCATCACTCACAGCTTCCCAGGCTGCACGACCTGGGGTGAGACCAGGGGACTTGGGGCCCATTGTCTACAGCCCAGGCTGACTTACGCTAACTTCTGCAATTGCTCGCAGTGAAGAGCACATTCAATGAGCTTGCAGATGCCTCGGTCTGAGATATTGTTATCGCGCAAACTAAAGAGACAAAATAAATACATTTGAAAATGGAGCTAGTAAGACAAGAAAAAAATCTACAACCCCCCAAAAAGACTTTCATTCATCCCTGATGACATCCCCAATGACACCACTCCAACAGGCTAGTCCCTGCTGAGCAAGCCCTGTCTGCCACTCCTCTTGGGGCACCACTCCCAAAACTCACCTGATCACAACATCATCTGAAAGCTTCCCTAAAATACAGATTCTCAGGCCCGTACCCTGGAGCTGGCAATCAACTATCTGCGGGGTGGGGCCCAGGAATCTGTATATTTTAACAACTGTGCACATGATTCTTTATCTTCAGGCAAACTTGCGAGGCCCTGACTGAATGGTTAACAGCTCAGGCTCTGGAGTGCCTCAGCTGGATATTGGGATCGTGATCAGCCACTTACTAGTTATTTACTGGTCTCTTCATCTATAAAAAAGGGAACAATAGTATTATCAGCCTCACCAGTCTGTGCACATAAAGCCTTGTGAGCACCTAGCACACAGTAAAAGTCACCTAGAACCATGATCGCTAGCATTGGTCAAAATCCTTAGCACTTCCTAGTAATAACATTATTTCCTCCTCGCGACAAGCCAGTGAAGTGGGTACCATTATTATGAGCATTTGTGAGAAAGAAACTGAGGCACAGACAAGCGAAGTGACTTTGCCAAGGCTGTACGGAACATAAAGGCTTTGAGCCTAGGCAGCCTGGTTCCAAACCCCACTCTTAACCATGACATTGTGCAGCTTCTCCCTTAGGGCCTCTTATGGCCACTTCTCTAGTGCAGGGATTTTTCAGACTGCAGGGTGCAGGTCATGCAAACCATTTTGAAGGTCCTGAGCAGCATTTCTAAAATGGAAATAGAACAGAACAGAAGACAGCAGAGTGCCTCGGAGTTCACAAAGCAAAGTCATTTCGTAAAGCTTTGGTTCCATGTTTACACGGTGGTGCGCTCTCTCTCTCTCTCTCTCTCTCCTCTCTCTCTCTCTCAATCACTGTGGGTCACATTCAAAAAACTTTTAAAGTCATCACTCTAGAGTCTGAGAGAGCCAGAGTCTAAAGAAACCTATATAGGGGCACTGTGTATATAGGATTTCCTAGAGGCTGAGGATTTCAGTTGGCATGGAAACACTTCAAGTGGGAGAGAGGCAGGTTGGCACTGTGGGAGAGGAGCCTGTGCCCTCCCCCTTCCTCCCTTCCTCTCTCTCTCTTTCTCTCTCAATCTCTCTGTCTCTCTCTCTCTCCCCCTCTCTCCCTCTCTCTCTCTCTCTCTCTCTCACACACACACACACACACACAATGCACTCACAGCAACCTCATGGTTGCTTCCCCTCCCCTACGGCCTTGGCAATTTTAGTATGTGTAAGGTGAAGAGCAGTAAAACTCGCTCAAGGACAGTAATTGCTAACGGAAAACCAAGCTGGTTGCTGCAGACCAGTAGTTCTCCCAGAGTGAGACCACTTGTATCAGAATCCCCAGGGATGTTTGTGAAAAATATAGATTCCCTGGGCCCCACCGCAAACCTACTGAATGGGAATCACTAGAGGCAGGCCCAGGAATCTGCATTTCCACAAATGCCTTTACACACCATAGTCTGAGCACCAGGAGCTAGAACCAGGCCACCCTCGCCTTTCTCTGAACATACAGACAGACCTACAGGTTTCCCAGAGCCCTTCTGCACACCCTGGGAATCATGGGGACATCCTTAATCAAGGATGGAAGATCCATTCAAGAATTCCAGAGATGGACTGGCCTATGAGGATCACACAGGCCAGTGATGGCTGGCCTCTTAGGGTAAAAACTGTGAGTCTACTACCCAGGAAAATGCACATTCTTATTTCTATCAGGGAAATTGCTCCAACAGACAGGTTTCCAAATTCCCACTCAAAATATCAGGATCCTCCCTCCTAGGGAAATACAGTTTGGTGCTGGCTGTCTTCCACTTGCCTGGCCAGATCCACTCTCCCCCTTCTCTACCCATCTCTGGCTCCTGGGAGGCTGATGCCTGGGGACGACTCCAGCAGGCACCCC
Source organism: Papio anubis (assembly GCF_008728515.1). NCBI lineage: Eukaryota > Metazoa > Chordata > Mammalia > Primates > Cercopithecidae > Papio > Papio anubis. The sequence continues at coordinate 39,135,962 of NC_044993.1, forward strand.
ACTCGGTCTCCCTGATGGGTCCAGTCAGTGGAAGGCGCTGGCCAGGGGCAAGAATCGGGGTGGGGAGTTAGGGCCAAGCGGTATTCTTCCAGGTTGCAGAAGCTCAGGCAGCCCTCTCCATACCTTCCCCGCAGTTAATTAGTCTCCCTCTCCTTCCCCCTTCAAGTCTACCCTCCCCCAGCTGTTACTAACCCCAGGCCCCTGCACCAACCCTCTCGCTCTTCCTAACTCCTGCCCATGGCTTGTAAACAATCTCTTTATTAAACTCTCCTCAAATCATCCATTTTAAGTGTATCATCTGTTTCCTCCAAGACCATGATGGGTATAATCATATTTATATTCATTGTGTATAACACATATATATATATTCACTATATATGTTATGTATTATGTTGTTATTATGCTTTAACCTTATGACCATGGTCCTTATGTCAGGGTTAACAAAAGTCACTGCACGGTTTCTAGTGGATATCCATGTGTTCGGCCCATAGTGAAAAATAAATCTTGTTGCTTTGCCCCAGAGAAGATGTATACCATCCTAATACTCTCAAGAAGAGGTTTGTCCCATGCTTAGGGTCAATTAAGGTCATCCAGGTGTAGCCTAAAGCCCCTGGAGGCTGGGAATCGATTTTAACTTCAATCTAGAACTTCTGCTTTCCCATAGGTTCTAAATAGAAGCAGGGCATCCCCTTTCAAGCTGAAAGGATGTTGGGGAATCTGTGGCATGCTGATCCCCAGGCCTAGGCACACCCTCTGCCCTTGCCTGCCCCCAAGATGTGGAAAGAGGCCACTGAGTTCAGGGGCACCGATTCTCCAAAGGGCAAAACCTCATATCTTTGGCTGGGGCTCTTAAGCAATACAGGTAGTGCTGAAATCCTGTTTGGACACTGTGCTACCTCAGGAATCCAAGAGTGGCTCCTCTTCCATTGTTGAAAGTGGCCAGGCAAATGAAAGATAGCCACTGTTGAAATCCTGCAGCCACTTTCTATTTCTTGGGCCCTGACATTCCCATCTGACTGGGATGTTAAAGTCTCTGATGGGGCACTAGTCGCCTCTGATTTGGTGACACATAGTACACAAAACTTTCTGCCTGTGACCTCAAGGTTTTCAGGGAGCCTCTGAAGTGTATCCAGAGACTGGTGGGGGGCAGGAAACCTGTTATCAGAAAGATGTGATTTGTGAACCTCAACTCTGCCATTTCCTGTGTGACCCTGGACAATTTACTTCACTCCTCTGAGCCTCAAGTCAAGGATACTGGAGATAATAACATTCCTGCCTACAGCCCAGGGTAGTTGTAGAGATTAGATGAGGTCATTCCGGAAAGTGTAGCACCAGACCCAGCACAGAGGCCAGTCAATAAAGTATGGCTGTCATCACCACATATTGAAATTAAGACCCAGAAGGGAAGGGATCTGGACAGGGGTGCAAAGAAGGGTGGCAAAGGTGAAGCTGGGCCCAGATTTCTAGATCCCAGCTCGGTGCTCCCACGCTTAGCCTTGATGATGCTTCCCCATGCCTGAATAGCAATGCCCAGTAACACTCACTACAGAGCCTTGCAGACACCAAGGCAAGGCAGCAGCTGCTCCACGCCAATGTCACCCACAGAGTTGTAGTCCAGCTGCAGGGCCACGGGCTGCCGGAGGTGCCGCAGCACAAAGGCCAGGGCAGCACACTCGGCGGGGCCCACACTGCAAAATGTCAACTTGAGGTGCCCGACATTCAGGCCACGTGCAGCCTTCCGTGCCAACCGCTCCTCCTGCATCTCGTATAGGCTCCGGATAAGCCAGATGAACCCGGGCATGGCGTGCATGCTCTTGGCCTCACCCGGCGCAGCTGGCGGGATGGAGTGGAAGTGCTTGCGGAGGCTGCGGGCCAGACACCAGCGGGCACAGGCCTGGCGCCGGAGCAGGGCCTTCTCAGATGCCTGGCACTCGGCCAGCAGGTCCCAGTGCTCCCGGGACAACAGCCCCGCCAGGAAGGCTGCCGTGATCTGAAGGTTGTGCGGCTCGGCCTTCTGCAGCAAAGCTGCCACACTGCCGTCCTTTCCCTCTGAGCCCTGGATGCACAGCGTGGGCAGGAGCCTGGCCATCGGTGAGTTGCCTGGCCTGCCACAATTGAAGAGGTGTCTGAGCAAAGCTGGTGACACATCAGCACTGAATGCCAGGTAGAATGCAGCAAAGAAGCACTGGAAAGTGATGTGCAGGAATTCCAGGGGCGCCGTACTCCCTGGCATGACACCTTTGGCACGCACCAGGAAGCCAAGAGAAATGTCATCAGGGCTGACCTGTGCTGCCTGGAGCTGCTGGGCTGAGAACACGTAGCAGCACATGCCCAGGCCCCACAGGGCTAGTCTGCCCAGGTGCAGAAGGGTGGGGAGACGGCCCCGAAGAAGACTGGGTCCCAGACCCTGGGAGGCTGAGTCTGGGGAGGTGGCATGCAGCAGAAAATGCTGCAGGATCAGCAGGTACATATCTGTAGTGGTCTTTGGGGACACCCCCTCCTGCAGCAACAGTTCCTGGTGGCATTTGGACACCATCCACGAGAAGACGGGAAGGTGGCACAAACCGTGCAGGGCTGAGGTCGCTTGGAGCAGGCGGATGAGGCGGTCCGCCACCCCAGGCTCACGATGGCGCTTCCTCAAGTACAGCTCGATGCCCTGTTCAGAGAAGCCCTTGAGGTAGAACTCGGTGCGGATGTACTTCCTGAGGAATGCTGACACAGCGGCTGGACGGCTGGTCACCACCTTTCGGGCATTCTTCAGCAGGTTGCCCTGCAGAAGGTTGAAGAGCAGGGTCTGGACAGAGGTGGGGTCGGTCGGGGAGCAGTGACGCTCATGATCCGTGAACCTGAACTTGAACTCATCAAAGCCATCAAAGGTTAACAGGACACGGTCAGGGTGGTCAAGGAGGAACTGGAAGATGTCCTCTTGATCAACATCAGGCCAACAGCAGTGCTCAAAGAGTAGCGTCCGCACGGAGAGTGGTTTGGCCACGCACTGCAGCTGCCGGCAGCTGAATGGGAAGACAAAGAGAAATTCCTGGAAGTCTCGCCCTGCAGCCCACAGCAAGTGGAGCCGCTGCAGGAGCGTGCTCTTGCCGCTGCCCGCCTCACCGACCACCAGCACGGTGTCTGCATCGTCGTTGAGGTGGCTGCGGGTGCTGAAGAGCTCCTCCAGGCCCAGGGTGGCCGGGCTCTTCTGCGGGGGTCCAGCCATGCCCGCATCTGCCCAGACCTCCAGGCCATTCTCTGTGTATATGTCCTCCAGGCAGAGCGTCTCTGCCCCATCATAGGTACTGAGGAAGCGAGCCTGAGCAGACACCGTGGTCCTCAGCTTGGCCATGTACTTCCTGCATGTGGCAGCTGGAAGGCAGAAGAAGAGGCAGATGAAGGTGGCACCATGGTGAAGAGGGGACCTAACCAGACAGTGGGCTGCTGTGGGGGAAGCTGACATAACTGAAGGGATAGGACAGCCAGCAAGCGCCCATCCTGGCTCCTCCATTCACAAGCTGTGGACTTTGAGGACAATCAAGGAAACTTCCTAACGGTCAGTTTCCACCTCTGTAAGGTGGGAGAAATGTTGATCTCTACCTTACAGACTTTTTACACGGATCAACTAAGATGACGTATGTCAAGTGCTCAGCACAGTGCTCAACACAAAGTAAGTCCAAAGACATCAGTGACTGCCGTTATCATTACTCACACCAGGAGGAGTTGTAGATGATGGGAAGGGGCTCTAGGCTGGGATCAGAAGACCTGTATTCTGATATCTGTCCTGCCATAATGGCCGGGTGGCTTTGGATAAATCCCTTCACCATTCACTCTCAGTTAACTTTTTCTAAGGGGAACAAAGGGCTTCAGGGCTCAGGAGCCCAGTCTCTGAAGTCAGACACACCTGAGTGTGAAAACCTGCGTCCACCACACACTTGGGCAAGCCATTTAGCCTTTCTGGGCCTCAGTTTTCTCATCTGTAAAAAGGGGGACAATATACACCTGGAAGGATTGTTTCAGGAGGCAGTGAGATAAAATAGAGTTTAAAAGAATATCTGACATGGCAAACTCTCAAAAAATGGTGCTTATTATCATTATTATTCATGGCTATAGTCGGCACAACAATAGACCCTCGAAGATGTCCGTGTCCCGATCCTCAGAACCTGTGAATATGTTACCTTATGTGGCAAAAGGAACTCTGCAGATGTGATAAAGTTAAACTTCGAGATGGGGAGATGAGCCTGATTGATCTGGGTGGGCCTAGCAATAGAAGGCCTCGGGGTCACCAGGGTGCCCCAGCTGAGCGCTAGAATGAGAGTCTGTGATCCTGCCTCCACTTCCTCATCCTCCCCATGCACCCCACGCAGGGAGAGTTTTCATGCACAGGGTGTGTTTGGAAGGCTACTGCTCTTCCTTTCTCATCCTGAAAGCAATGCGAGCGAGCCATTTCCTGTGTCAGGGTTTAGTTCCCCTTTCAGGAAACGGGGAAGTGCCAGTTTAGAGTCCCCGGCTGGTAGGAACTCAGCACGGTCCCCCGCCATCACAGCCTCACTGCCCCCGACCAAACACTGGCCCACTTATTTTCAACCCAAAAACTAACAAGTAATTTTCAGAGAGCTCTGAGCTCACTGATGACTATCTGCAGTCACACAAAGGGGACGCCCTGTGTTTATGTCACCTCTGTTGTTCCCAGAGTTGATGATTATCGCTGAGCTTTCTACCCTCTGAATACACCAGGATCCCTGAACTTAGACCATAAGGTAAATATCTTCCTCTCCGATACATATCAGATATGTATCTTCCTCTTCCGACCTGACTTCCAACGCAGGCTTTCCAGCCATCACCAATGATACTAAAATTCTCCGGAAAAAAAGAAAATGTCATTTTATAGAGAAATAAACACACCTTTAGAAGTGTGGGGAATCCTGCACCCTGGCCTGGTCTTACAGTGACCAGCTGTGCTTGATGATATCAACGGCAAACCTCAACCAAGGGCCAAACCAGGCCCCGCGCTCCATGCTGCTCACCCCGCTGTGGTGCACTGATGTTTAGATCCCGTTCTTTGATGAGACAGTGCACTTGCGAGTGCCAGGCACAGACTTACAGCCACCCCTCCCACAGATTTGCTTGCTGCCCAGAGGGCAGGGGCCCAGGGTGATAGACCCATCTGCCAGCACCACACACAGCTCAGGGAGCTTCAGTGCCAATGAGCTTTCCCTACAGTGGTATAGGAACAAGCCCTAAAGAGTGCCAGACTTTTGCACCCTCTCTTTACAACTGACATTTCTTCTCCCAAGAAAAGAGAAAGTGTAGGTGGGGACAATTTACAATCAGACCCATCTCCTCCTCCCTTGTCACTTAACCTCCCTGCCCAGTTTCCACATCTATAAGGTGAAAAAACCACCACCTACTTCTCAGGGTTGTTGCAAAGGGTAGACATTCACCTGGCAGGATGCCTGGTATGTTCAAGAGGTGCTGTCCAAGCCCCTCCTGTTCCTGAGTTTGGGTGGTGACCCTGGGCACTGAGGGATACCAGAGTCTCTAGATCCACTTGGTTCTTGAGTTTCCGATTGTGAGCTGCTAAATTTCAGAGATCAAGAGGTACCAGCCCTAACTCAAAACATGTGTCCGTATCTTTTTGGTACAGATAATGAGAGTTTGGATGGTAAGTAACACCTTTGGTTAGCCTTCAGCATATGGTAGCTCCAATTGTCAGTGTACTGTGTGGGAGATAATGAAAGCTAATAGCTAACATCACACGCTTTTGTCCTTTTAATCCTCCTGAAATTGCAATGAGATAGGGGGTGGTGGTAGCCTTAAAACAAGGAAACTGAGTCACATGGAGGCTACACTGCCAGCATATGGGATGCTAACCGAGGTGTGTTCTACTCTTAACCATGGATCTGCACTGACTGCCCTTCCCTTTCTGATTAACTGAGAACATATACCTACCTTCCAAAGGCAGGGCCAACGGGACTGGTAATTCCTGAACATGTTGTAGAAGGAAGGCGGCCAATCCATTCGCTTTCACTGTGGCAAGATCGAGCAGCCTTCTTGCCTACGGGAAAGACAGAAGACATTGTTCCTCCAGGAAGGCTGATGGAGCAGTGTGGGAAGGCTTACTGATTATTACAACTTCATAAGCATCTCTCTTCCGTCCAGAATAAAAGGTCAGAAAAGCAACCGAACAACCACAGAAGTTTCAAGTCGTTAATAGTGTTGGATAGTGAATTGGACACACGCATCCAATCTGGCTCCTACCCAAAACTCACTGAAACAGTGAATAACTGAAAAATAAATGAAACAACATGAAGACATAAACCTACAAAGATAGGGAAAATGATTCTGTAGGCTGTACACCATTTGGAAGAGAAGTGATTTCGTCAAGTCTCATGGATTGAATATTTGAATACAATCTCTGCTCAGACTCCCACATCTTCATCTCCAGCCTGAACTGTCCCCCTGAACCCTGGACTTACGCATCCAACTGCCTAGTTTCCATTTCCACTTAAAAGTTTCATAAACACCTCCAACATATTCAAAACTAAACTCCTAACCTGCCCACGCACCTGCCAAACCAACAGCCTTCCTCATCTTGGCTAATATTAACCCCATTCTTCCAGGTGCTCAGCCCTGAAGTCGTGGAATCACCCTCAAAGTCTCTCCTCTGTAATCTGTCAAATCCTGTTGACTCCACCTTCAAAGCATGTCCCAAAGAGCACTGTCCAACAGAAATAAAATGCAGGGCACAAATGCAAGCCGCATGTGGAATTTCAAATCCTCTAACAGACATATGTTTTAAAGTTAAAAGAAATAGATGAATTAACTTTAATCATATATTCTATTTAACCCACAATAGTCCAAACATTACCATTGCAACATGTAATCCATGTAGAAAATAGCAAAATATGGCCGAGCCTGGTGGCTCACGCCTGTAATTCCAGCACTTTGGGAGGCCAAGGCAGGCGGATCCCCTGAGGTCAGGAATTCCAGAGTAGCCTGGACAACGTGGTGAAACTCCATCACCACTAAAAATACAAAAAATTAGCCAAGCGTGGTGGCATGTGCCTGTAGTCCCAGGTACTCAGGAGACTGAGGCAGGAGAATCACTTGAACCTGGGAGGCAGAGATTGCAGTGAGCTCAGATCACACCACTGCACTCCAGGCTGGGTGACAGAGCGAGCCTGGGTCTCAAAAAAAAAAAAAAAAGAAAAAAAGAAAAAGAAAAGAAATAGCAAAGTATTTTTCATTCTTTCTTTCATATTAAGTCTTTGAAATCTGGTGTGTATTATGTGCTTATGGAAATTCCATGTGGACCAGCCGGGTCTCTAGTGCTCAAATGCCATCTGTGGCCAGTGTCTACATACCAGACACACAGCTAGAGAGCCCTGCCACTTCCTGTCACCTCCTCTATACCATCCTCCTCCAACCCACAATCCCTGCTCACCTAGAAAGCTGCACAGGCCGCAAAATTGGTCCCCCTGCTTCTGTTCCTGCCCCCACAGTCTAGCCTTAATGCCACAGCCAGAGTCTAATCCTTTACAAACAAAACTCAAGTCACATCGCTCCTGTACGAACGTCCCAATAACATCCCTATTTCCTCAGAATAAGAGTCCAAGTCCAACAGTAAACTTCAGGGCCCAAAACAGACAAAAATACCTGTCTAGAACCACGTGGACCCAAGTTTCTCCTTTCATGCCCCCTATTACTCCACTCAGCATCCTGGCCTCCTGTTTCCTAAAACTACCAGGCATGCTCCTGCCTCTGGGCCTTGGCTCTGGCTGTCCCCTCAGCTTGGAAGCCTTCCTCCAGCCATCCATGTGGCTAATTCACTGTCCTCCTTCAAGTCTTTACTCGAATTTCACCTTCTAAGTGAGAACTCTGACTACTCTATTTAAAATTGCCATCATTTATCCCCTTCCCAAACTCTCAACTCCCAAACCCATTTTACTTACTTTTTACAGCACTTATCACCTTCTAGCACGCTCTGTAATTTCCTTCCTTTGGCTTATTGTCCCTCTCCCCTTACTGGAGTGTGCGTATTTCCAGGACAAAGATTTTTGTCTATTTTGTTCACTGAGATATCCCCAACACCTAGAAGAGTGTCTGGCACAAATCGGGTGCTCAAGGACTTGCTGAATGAATACATGGTAATGGACTGGGGGGACTCCTGAAAGTCAAATCTTAATGTCAAAATGAGAAAGTTGAAAACCATGCAGTGTGTATCCTAGAATCTGTAAAGGGCTCTGGAATGATCAGCATGAGGGACCTCCGGAACTGAAGAAAATGACTAAAACAAGGAGGACTGAATCAAAGTGTTTTCTGAAACACATTTCTGGTTTATCCCCAGGCAAAAGTCTGTGGTCTACTCAGACAACTTGATTAACCCAGGAGGCAAGATCTAAAGATATAAACACTGTCATTTCCCAAAATGTCTACAGTGAAATTCATGGTAGACAAGTTTCACCCACGTGCTCAACAAGTTTTAAAGTCCTACCTGTTAGTCTTGAGAAAGAAAACCAAGGAGTATCATGAGCTCAGAGAAAGCATCTAATGTGGGAGATAGAAGCCAAACAAGGGAGGAAGGGGAAAACTACTTGTAGAAAAGGTTTACATAGGGTGAAAAACAGTCAAACAAACAAAGAACCCACCTATCTTACGATCCTTAAGTCAAAGAAGATGTTGCATCCATAAAACAACAGTAAGATACTACAAAAAAGAAACAGTCAAACCTACCTCTTGCAAACTAAAATCATGACATCAAAAATGAAAAATTCAAGAGTTTAAAGATAGAGTTGTGACTATCATAGAAAAGTAGATCAAAAAGACACAGAGATGGAAAATAGAAGAAAATTAAATGATCGGTCAAGGAGTTCTAACATTGAAGTAATAGTAGTTTCATAAAAAGAGAAGAGATAAAATGGAGAGGAAGAAATCACCTATAAACTAATCAAGAACATTTCCCAAAACATAAAGACAGAAGTTTCCAGATTCAAAGTACCTCTTGGGTGACCAACACAATGGAAGAACATCAAGGCACATCATTGAAATTTTAAAATGCTGGGGACTAAAAGAAAATTTTACAAGCTTCCAGAAAGAGTTTTAAAATGGTTTTGGAGGCTGGGTGTGGTGGCTCACGCCTTTAATCCCAGCACTTTGGGAGGCCAAAATGGGCAGATCACCTGAGGTTAGGAGTTCAAGACCAGTCTGGTCAACATAGCAAAACCCCATCTCTACTAAAAATATAAAAATTAGCTGGGTGTGGTGATGAGTGCCTGTAATCCCTGCTACTCAGGAGGCTGAGGAAGAAGAATTGCTTAACCCCAGGAGGTGGAGATTGCAATGAGCCAAGATGACACTACTGCACTCCAGCCTATGTGACAGAGTGAGACCCTGTCTCAAAAAGAAAAAAAAAAATGGTTTTGGAATTCTTAGAAGCAATATTGAAAAGAGATGATAATGGAATAATGCAATCAAAATTCTGAAGGAAAATGATGGCCAGCCCAGAATTTTTATACCCAGCTAAACTATCAATCCAGTATGAAGGAACTTTTAGAAATGTAAGAGCTCAGAAATTTTAACTTTCATACTTTTATTATAAGGAATTGACTGGAGGATATGGTCTAGCAAAATGGAGTAAACCAGGAAAGAAGAGGCCACAGGATTCAGGATATAGGAGACCAACTCAGGAAGACCATGTAGGGAAATCTCAGGTTAACGGCTGTATACTATAAGTAGACGGCCACCAGTTCAGACAGAATGGAGTAGTGACTCAAGACTCAGACTTGTTGAGGGCAGTTATCTCCTAGATGTCCAGGCAAGCCTGACCCTAACCTTTTTCTATGTTTGACTTTTCTTCACCATGAACTAATATCATTTCTTTTTGACTCCTGCTGCCTCAGTCAGCTGAGGACATTCATTTTACTCCACAGAAGTGCTTAGCCTTGGCCTATTCCTAGACTAGAATAGCCTTTGGCAAGTTTACCACTGACTGTACAAAGCAGCCTGCTACCTCTGGACATTTTCCTCTGGACAGCACCTAATTCACATCAGCCGTACCAGACCCTCCAGTTGCAATGAGCCCAATATTTCCCCAGACTCATTCATGACATTGCCTACTGACTTCCCAGAAGAGGTCCTTATAAATTCCCAGGGAAGGCAAAGCCAGACCAAGTCCCTGGGACTCCACTTAGCTTTCCCTGCCTTGGGAACCTTCATCTAAGAAAAGGTAATAGTGACCTTTCTTTTTTTGAGACAGAGTCTTGCTCTGTCGCCCAGGCTAGAGTGCAGTGGTGTGATCTCGGCTCACTGCAACCTCTGCCTCCCAGGTTCAAGTGATTCTCCTGCCTCAGCCTCCTGAGTAGCTGGGACTTCAGGTACATGCCTCCATGCCTGCCTACTTTTTTGTATTTTTAGTAGAGATGGGGTTTCTCCATGTTGGCCAGGATAGTCTTGATCTCCTGATCTCGTGATCTGCCTCCCTCAACCTCCCATAGTACTGGGATTAAAGGCATGAGCCACCACACCCAGCCTATTTTAAGTGACCTTTCTTTACACAGTTATTTTTGGCTTGCTACTCAGTTTTTCAAAATAGAACAATACATTGTTTGGGGATTTATTTTAAACGATGCTAAAACATTAAAGAAAGCAAAGAAATGATTTACACAAATCATTTTTTTTTACCAGTGTTTACCTCTAGTAGTTGCATTTTTACCAGTGTTTACCTCTAGTAGTTGCAATTAAAGAAGGCCCCAGCTACTGACAATGTCCTGTTTTTTAACCTGGGTGATGGGAGCAGTTTACACCATACATATGAAATATACACACTTTTCTGTATGCATGGTGCATTTCCCAATTTAAAAATGTTTAAGTTAATATTGTTATAGGAATCAGGCAATTCAGAGCTCAGTCTGACACCTCAGCCCTATCAACTTTAACAGTTGCATGAGTCAGACGGACAGCTGGTATTACAGCTGGTGTTACCAGCCTCAGGTTTCCTAACAACTGCTATGCCCAACTGAGCAAGTTTACCACACAAAGCCCCCACATTTTATGACAGACAGAGAATAGCACAAGCTCTGGAGGAAAACAGGCCTGGATTCAAATTCTAGCTGGGCCACTTCCCAGATGGGCAATTTGGGCAGTTTCTTCATTGTTAAAAAACAGTGTAGTCACACTACACCCTTGTGGGGCTTAAATAAAACAATACAGGGAATGGACTGGGTACAGTGCCTGGCACACAGTAGGCATTCACTCAGTCAGTAGTAGCAATGGCTATTTTTGGAATTTAGTTCTTTAACTTGTATTTTGTTTCATTCCACAGCATTTTCTGTCCCTAACCTGCAATCAATGACAACTACTTTTTCATAGGAAATTAAAAGGCCATTTGGGAAGACATGTTGGTTGGATATACCACAAGCACCATCCAGATAAAATCAGAAAGGCCACTAAGGGAAGGCTACCAAATCAGAGTCACAGAATGTCAGAGCTCAAAGGGGGCTCAGAGAGAGCTGGATTCTAAAGGCTTAAACCTCAGACAATGCAATCCCTTCAAAATCTCCTAGTATCCTCAGATCTGTTGCCCCCTATCCCTGCTACCCACTCAGCTCAGTCCCAGCCTTCAATGTTTGCTTTTGCTGTCTATTTAGCCCTTTCTTAAGATGAATTCTTAGCTCATTAAAATCCAGCCTTAGATGGGCACGGTGGCTCATGCCTGTAATCCCAGCACTTTGGGAAGCTGAGGGAGGAGGGTTACTTGAGCCCAGGAGTTTGAGACCAGTCTGGGCAACATAGCAAGACCCCGTATCTACAAAAATAAAAATAAAAATTTAGCCTAGTATGGTGGTGCCAGCCTGTGTCCCACCTGCTTGGAAGGCTGAGGCGGGAGGATCACTTCAGCCCAGAAGTTCGAGACTTCAGTGATTTATGATCGTGCCACAGCACTCCAGCAGACTGGATGACATGGTGAGATCCCCATCTCAAATAAATAAATAAATGCCTTTCTTCTTTCCTAATCTAGGCATCTAAGGTTGTGAATTTCCCCCTATGTTCTGCTGTAGCTGTATCTGATAGATTTTGATAAATAATATTCTCATTATTTTTTGGTTCTGAATATTTTCTGATTTCCATCACGATTTCTTCTTTCACCCATGAGTTATCCCATTTCTTTTCTTCACCAATTCGGAGGTACTTCCTCTGCTCATATCCTGTCTTCTCTGGGCCCTAGGGATCTAGGCTACCTTCTCCAAACCCCTCAGACCATCTGTACCAGACCACATGGCTGAACTTTTAAAGATGACAAGACACAATCTTGTAACTTCTCAGACGGGTTGATTCAATTCCCCTAATAAATTATAAGAGAAACTAAGGTCAGTCCAATAATGAATATATCTTCTGTACGTGTAACTAATCAGAGAGGACTGCACCACGTCTGCTCTGTAAATACCTAGCCATGTGAGCCAACTTTAGTGCAGCCTTGAAGACAAATTCGTTTATTTCATCAGTCTCAACCTAGGGTTACCCAGACTCACATGAACACCACATACATTTTTGGAAAACAGACAAAAATAAAAACTAAAATGTTCCCCAATCCAGCCCAATTTAATACTGCAGTGTCATTCTAATTCAATCATTCATTCAATAACTCATTTATTTCATCCACAAATATTTATGGAGTACCTACTATGTGCAAAGCTCTATGAAGACAACAAACTTTAAGCAAATATGTATGAAGCACCTAGTAGATTCTGGCTGAATAAATGAATGAATAAATGAATGATGGATGAATAAGCCAATGACCAATGTTGGCCAGCTGGTCCAGCATTGGCCCTCTCATTAACTATTGTGAGCTTATTCAAACTACTTTACTTGGTCTCAGTTTCCCGATTTATAAAGTGGAATGTTAGTGAGTGTTCCGTCTGCCTCTCAGGAGCCCTAAGAATCACTGTTTGGAAGAAAACAAAAGAGTTTCAAAAATATTCAGTGGTCATTTCTCTGACCTTCTGGTCTCTGTTGAGTCATTACCTTCTTGGGGCAGTTATATCCCAACTCTGAACATCTATGATCTAATGCAATTTCATATCAGAAATCCTACATAAACATTTAAGCTATATTAGTATATAATATGCCACGTTAATTATAAAATAGAGATTCAATATACTACAATGTTATGATCTGTTGTGCTGTTAATTTAAAACAGACAGAAACAAAAGTGTACAAGTACAGAGTATCACTCATAACAGAAATAATCAATAGCAGCCAGTGGTAATAGACACTATCCTAAGCATTACTCAATTTAACTCACTGAATCCTCCCAAGAGCCTTATAGGATAGGCACCATTTGACTATTACCATTGTTTTATAGATGAGGAAACTGAAACAAGAGAGACTGAGGCTGGAGAGGCTCCATAGGGAAGCCTGAGATCACACAGGGTTGACCTTGAGCCTGCACCATTCTGGCTTCAGAATCTGAGCCCCTGGCCACCACACACTTCCTCTCGGCAGAAGTGGTATGTTGGCCAGGCAAAGCGGTTCATGCCTGCAATCCCAACGGTTTGGGAGGCCAAGGCGGGAGGATTGCTTAAAACCAGGAGCTGGAGACCAGCCTGGGCAACATAGCAACAGCCCATCTCTAAAAGAAAAAAAAAAAAAAGCTGTGCGTGGTGGTACAGCACCCATAGTCCCAGCTACTCAGAGACCAGAAGATCATGAGTGCAGGAATTCAAGGCTACAGTGAGCTATGATTGTGCCACTGCATTCTAGCCTGGGTAACAGAGTGAGACTTCAAAAAGGAAAAGAAGGGAAGGGAAGGAAGAGGAGGGGAGGGGAGGAGAGGGGAGGGGAGGGGAGGAGAGAGAAGGGGAGGGGAGGAGAGGGGAGGAGAGGGGAGGGGAGGGAAAAAGAAAGAAGGAAAGAAAGTTGTATGTTGCCTGCCAAGAGTCAAGAGCAAATTTTACCTGCCTGGCTACCTTTTTAGGGGAAATCCCACAGACCAAGTTACCCCACAGGCTGACTTCATGAGGACAAATCAGTCTTGGTGACTAAGCACCCCTTTCCTGGGAACTCTGTGATGCATGCAGGAGTGCCTCACCCTCTGGGACGGTGTGAAGATTGGCAGCCTGATTTCGTCACATTCGTACTGGCTGACGAAACCCCGCTCTCGTGCCAGGTCCAGCACGCCCTCCACATGGCTGTGGAGCCTCCTGACAATGGCTGGCCGGTGACTCTGCAGGTCTCGGGCTGGGTGGAGCGAGTGGGGGTCCCAGCAGCCATGCAGCTTCGGGGATTGGCTGTCGGCCTGGGCTTCCTGGGCAGCGGCGACGAGTTTCTGACAGGCCCAAGTACCCTTATTCCAGACGGTGTCCAGGAGGCGCCTGGCCAAGTGGGAGAGAGGCTGGCCCAGGAGGTGGATGCCCTCGTAGTCTTCCCAGGAGAGGACCTCCCAGGACAGCAGCCAGTCCAGGACACTCTCGAAGCCCTCCAGGGACCCTGAGACCAGCAGCTCCACCAGCTGACTCCTCTGTGCCTGAAAAGCCTCCTGCGAGCACATTTCACAACCTGGGGAGGAGAACAAGGTCAGTGCAGGACTTCTCCAGAAGCCAGACGCGGGGTGGCTGGGGAAGGCCAGGGCAAGTCAGCCCCAGCAGAACCCGAGTTGGCCATGGTTCTAGCCTCAGACATTACCCAATCCAAGCTCCCCACCATACAGATGTGAAAATTGAGACCCAGAGAAGGCAAGAAACACCTCAAGGTCCCACAGAGAGTTTGAAGCAACCAAGAATTAAATCAAGACCCCTAACTCCCACATCCATGCTTGGTCTCCGGCTTAAAACGTTTAAAAAGGCTTGAGGTAATATGAGGAGCAAGAGATCTTCCAAGGTCACTTGAGATCAGGAGTTCCAGACCAGCCTGGCCAACACGGTAAAACCCTTTCTCTACTAAAAATACAAAAATTAGCCAGGCATGGTGTGGGCACCTGTAATCCCAGCTACTCAGGAGGCTGAGGTAGGAGAATCACTTGAACCCAGGAGGCAGAGGTTGCAGGCTGCACTCCAGCCTGGGCAACAGAGCAAGACCCTGTCTCAAAAAAATAATAATAAAAATGTAAAAAGTAGAGAGAGAGAAAGAGAGATCTTCCAAGCAGTCAGGGAATTCATTCTCTTCAAAGCAGGGTGAGAGGGCCTCCTTCACACTGGCTGGATTCACGCTACAGCAGTTTCAGTAATGGCTAATATTAATTAAGCATAAACAACACACCAGGCGCCATTCTAAGTGCTCTCCTGCGTGAATTCACTGAACCCTCCCAGCCACTGTGAAGTAGTGCCTATGATCTGCCCATTTTACAGAGGAAGACACTGAGGCACCGAGAGGCTCAGTGATTTGTACGACATGTCACAGCTAGACAGGCAGAGTCAGGATTTCAACACAAGCCGTGTGCAACTCCAGAATGCATGTCTCTAACTCTTACATTTGGGTTCCCCACGGGGGCCCCAAGCCCGTGCTGTGTGTTTTGCACACTGCTACTCCAAGGGGTACACTCAGAGTATTATTCTAAAGGTCCTATCCTAGGCTAAGTGAAAAATTACGGTGCAAACTAAGTTGTTTCCAAGTGTTCTCGTGCCTTGTCCCCCATCAACACTTCCCCCACACACTTGCCCTAGGGCCCTCACCTCCCTCCCACGCCCTCGAAACCACCGTGCACAGACTGCTGCTGCTATCGTTAGCCACCTGCTGTGGGTTCTGGGAATTTGAGGGCAAGTAACCCTTCAGGAGCTTCAAGCCCTGGGAGGATCTCTGAGCAGCTGAGAAAATCTCTCAGCATGGTCAGTTCTGCGATTGTCGTGGGGTCCGTGGACAAGAGCTGGTGCAGTGCCTCGAAGAAACGAAAGTGAAAGGGTGTAGGCATGGACAACAAAGAGAGCCATCGGCTTCTTTTTATAAATCAGGGACATTCCCAGCCACTCAAGGGAGTAGATGCCAAGCGGCCTGGGGATTTTGCCTCTTTGCTGATGGTTGTTTATGTGTCTCTCTCCCTGCCTGGGTCACGTGGAAGCCTGGGTCTTACTCGTCCTAGCATCCCTGAGCCTGGCACGGCACTGTCCCCCGCAGAGACACTGTGGAAATGTTCATGAATCAAATATCCCCTGGGCTGGGGGTGGGAGGAACACTGTAACCATCCTCATACGGCAGCCAAGGTAAGCAAAAGGAAAAACCTCCAATCTCTCAGAACGCTGCTGGGGCACAGGAGGCCCTGTGCTGGTCAGATGGGGAAACGGAGGCAATGAGGTTATTTGTGTGTCTGGCTGCTTGGGAGAGAGAGTGTCCCCCCCTGCACACAGGCCACTGGAATCCAGGAACTAAGGTAGTTCTCTCAGGCCAAGGAGGTCTCCTCCCCGTGCTCACCTCTAAGCAGAGGAGACAAGAGGGTGGGGTGGCGGGGGACGGGGGAAGAGAGGACCAAAAGGGGGTAGAATAAATCTCTGGGCTTGGCCCTGGAGTGGTTCTCAGCTGTGGAAACATCAGCCAAGGACGCGACAGCAGCCCCCACCATCACCCCTGCCAGGGTCCTGGGGAAAATAACCACCCACCCACTCTCCCCAGAAAACAGCCCAGAGACAGGGTCAGCACTCCCCATCTCACCCCAGGCCTGGGAGCATGCGCGCAGCCAGGGATGAAAGAAGGCCGAGAGTCAAGCTGAGACAGGACAATGCCTGCTCCTCTTACCCAGAAAATGTCCGAGGAGGACACTTGCTCTTTCCTCCTCATCGGGAGAGACTGGACCACCCCCTCTTCCCCCATCAAAGCCCATTAGGCTGGGGGAGCAGGCATGGCATCTGTGGGTGGGCCTTGTGCAGAACACCAAAAGCCCAGTGGCACAGAACTGGTGAGCCTGGATCTGTCTACCAACCCCACCTTCAAGGGAAATTCCCAAAGGAAAAGCCAGAGGCCAGAGTTGGCCAACCAGCCTTCCAGAACTAGGTAATTCCAGGCAATTCTGGCACAAAGCCTTGTGCATCCTGGAGACCATGACCCTCCCTGAAAAACCCCACTGGGGACATGAGACACATTCACGAGGGGACAGGCCACAAGTAAGTAGGGGCCCCTCCCTAGCACACCAAGCCTAGGGCAGCCTGGCCTACGTGTGAGCCATACACACCCCGGCTAGTGACGTCGGGCTTCTGTGGGCACCAGGAAGGGGAGGGCCGCCCAAGTCACGTGACTCGGAGCTCTGTCCTCCCAGCAGCTGCATCACCGCACCTCTGCCCTGGCCTTCTTCCAGAAACCTCAGAGCAAAGAGAATCCTGAGGGCCAATTCAGCCAGTCCCCCGTCTCTGAGCAGGCATTGTCCTGTCTCATATTAAACATCCAGAGAGGAGGGCCTGGCCTTAGTGCTGTCCTCACTAACCAGCTCAGGAAGCTCACCAGCTTGGGAATTTATTCATTATGTCTAGCTTCAGTTTCTCCTGCTTCAGTTTAACTTGGGAAAGAGACAGAAAAAATATTCACTCACTATCTGTTTCCTAAAAATTGTCCTTCACATCCTTCCTCTTACCCCTTTATTACCTGATCGGGCTTCCCCTCTTCAGGCAAAATCTATTAGTCTATCTGCATTGCCTTTTGATCTCTACTTCAGTTACTACAACTTCAAAGACACCATTGTCCTCCCCAAGGTGAGGCCCATGTAGAGAAAGGAGCACTTCCTCGCTGAAAGAGAGGGTCAAGGAGCGACCCACATGGGCCCTCCCTGAAACCCAGGCCCAGGCCTGAGCCTGGACAGCTCCTTCCTTCCTGAGACCACAGCCAGCCTGGTTTCTCTGGGGCCAAGAGCAAATGCTTTGCTTAAGTGCTGAAATCTCAGCCCACTGACCCCTTGCAGACAGGAGAGGAAGGGAAGCCCAGGGAAGCTCAACTTCCCAAGTATCCCGGGTCTCTGCTGGGGCCAAGCGCCCCCACCCTCCCCCAGCCATCCTGCATTCTCCCTCCCCGGCACTGAACTTCTCTTCCTAAGAGACCAGTTCCCCCGACCAGTGCACAATGCACTATAATTCTCCACTGTAAAAGTAAAGCCCTCTCTTGACACCCACCTTCTTCATTTGGCTCCAATCCCATTTATCTGCTCCCCTTTATAGCAGACCCCCTTGTCTGTTGCCTGTACTGCTGTCCCCAAGTCCTCCCATCCCCTCCCTCACCCTCAAGTTCCCCATCCAGCTCCAGTGAAACTGTCACCAGTGACCTCCCATTGCTCAATCCTCAGCCCTCAGCCTGCTTGCTCTGCCAGGGGCATTGGTCATATTTGTTCCCTCCTTCCTCTTTGGGGCATTTTCCTCATTTCCTCCAGGGCACCCCAACTCTCTGATTTTCACTCTTTCTGTCTTCTTGGCTGGTTCCTAACACTGGGGGCCTCAGCGCTCAGTGGTTGGACCCCTTCTCTTCTCCATATCACTTCCTCCCTAGATGAGACCACCTGCTCTTGTGGCTTTAAATACCAGCTATATGGTGATAATGCCCAAAGTTTTATTTCCAACTCCAACCTCCGCCCTTAACTTTTCCCAACTGCTTACTCATCACTGATGCCTAATGGACAGCTCAGACTCCACAAGCACAAAACCAAACTCTCAATCTCCCCTAAGCAACTCCCATTTCAGTTCATGGCAGCTTCAAACCTCCAGAAGCTCGAGCCAAAACCTCAGAATCGTATTTGACTCTACCTTTCTCTTACACCCCAAATCCTATCGACACAGCCTTTGAAATATATCCCAAATCTGAATGTCTTGTTTTTTAAATTATTATTTTAACTACCTCTGGGCCATGGTGCAAGCCACCATGGTCTCTCCCCAGAATGACAGCAATGATCCTCTCACCAGGCTCTCCTTCTGCCCTTACCTCACTCCCCACGACCCATTCTCCACCCCACAGCGAGGTGGGCCTGCCAGACCCCAAGTCAGAGCAGGGGACTCCTCTGTTCCAAACCAGTGCTCCCATCATGCTCAGAGTGAAAATCAAAGCCTCCCAGCCCCCCAGATACTCACATGGCTCACCCCTCAAGTCCTTATGACTTTGCCCAGCTCTCCTGGTCTTGGGGAAGCCTTCCCTGGCTGTGCTATATACAATGCAATACCCAGCCCCAGCACCCCATCCTGCTTCCCAGTTTTGTTTTACTCATAGCACTTCCCACCACCTGCCATGCCGTGTATTTACTTATTTCATTGCTGTCCATTCCTTTCTAGAATGTGCACTCCATGAGGGCAGGGAGTTTTGTCTGATTTTCCTATTGCTCTGTCTTGTGTCTCATCCAGTGCATGAATGATGATCGCCGGAATGAATGAAAGAATGGACGTGCTCTGCATGGCTCCGGGAGACAGAGGTGGAACCAAGGTGTAGAATCTGCAAGCCATAGATTTTAGCTAAAGAAAACAAGAGCTGCAAGGCACTGAAAAGCCACCTCACCAGTAGCAAGCTCCCCACCACTGGGCATGTGTCACAGAGGGGTTCTGCGATGGGTAGGAGGGAGGTGGGTTGGATGAGGATGCTTCTAGCCTCAGATCCCAGGGTGCAGAGAGGTAAAGGAGCCTTGAGTGGCCAACAAACTCAGGGGCCCCAGCAGCCCCATGGCTGAGTGATCGAGTCAGGCAAGTACAGGTGGTGGGGATGTCACTCTGGTCTTCTTCACTAAAGGGTTAGAGGAGGGTGACAGGGCAGGTGTTTCCCCTCTGTAGAATAAGGACCCTGGAGGAGGCCAGGTCACAGCCCATGGGGAAACCAAGGCCATGGCAGGAAGGGCTCAGAAAGAGCGAACTCAGAAGCAGGGGTCCAGCCCCAGCCCTCATGCAGCTTCAGGAGGCCCTCCCCAGGGGGATTGAGGTGGAGGGCTTTTCAGTGTGTTGGAATGAAAGCAGGACCAGATGGCTGCTCCATCAACTTGAGAAGCAGAGGAGAGCAGACAGACAGGAGATGTGGCCTCGCAGGTCCTGATGTGGGCTGTCTGGGAGGGGATGGATTTAAACTTAGATCTCACACCCAACAAGGGAGAAGAAGGAGGCAGGAGATTCCCCTAAGAGGTGCAGAGAGCAGCAGTAGGATCCTCCAGGCAGACTCGGCCACTTACACCCACCCACTCACTGGCAGGGTGAAGATGGGAAACTGAGTCCCACAGAGAGGAAGGAAACCAAAAGAGTTGCCCCCTCTGAGACCTGAAGCCCAGGCTCCTCAGGACTGCTCACTCCTGCCGGGGACCTCCCCCATCTCGAGATGCCCCCTTTCCGTCTCACTTCCCACCTACACCCCGGGACTCTCCCAGGAGAAACCTAGGCAACCCTTGCCCAAGCCCTGCTGCCAGGACGGCTCGGAAGCCCAGTGTTCAAGTCACGGGGGCGGGACCCTCGGCGCCCACAGTCTCCCCTTAGCCCACCCCCAGGCGCTGGGCACATCACTCACCGCGAGCCACCTGGGCGCCGACTCCAAGGCCCGCTCCGGGCCACGACTCCCGGGCCCCGGCTCCGGCTCCGGCTCCGGCTCCGGCTCTGGCTCGGGCTGCGGCTCCGGTTGCGCGGGCGCTCGGCTCCGCCCCCGCCCGGACCCCGCCCCTGCTCTGCCCGGACCGCAGCACCCGCTCCTGTCCCGTGGCCCCGCAGCCCCGCAGGGCCGGCTCCAGGACTGGCCACGCTCACCTGGGACAGGGCAGGACCGGGGCTGCCTGCGGGGCTGGACGGCCCTGGCTGTGTGCCCTGGCCAGTGTGCCTCTCTTTCTGGGCCACGTTTCAACCAGGAGGGAACCGGGGAGTCGTCGGAACAACCCGCTTCCCCCAACACACACACACACACACACACACACACACACACCACACCGCTTCCCAACACACACACACCACACTGCTTCCCAACACACACGAGCACACACACACCACACACAGACCGCTTCCCAACACACACACATACCTCTGCTTCTCACACACACGCCTCTTACACACCCCTAACACACACACACACATTACTGCCCTAACACCTGTGACCATGCCCTAACACACACTCCTACACTTCCCAATACACACGTGCACACACACACACACTCTAATTTCCTTAACACACACACACACTTTTCCTAACACACACACCTCTACACATCTGCTCTTAACATACATTCATTTTAACACCACCACCACACCCCTTCCCACATTACTATCGCCCTGCTTCCCCCACACACATGCTTCCCCACACTCATACACACACACACACACGCTTCTGCCCTACATACAAACATGCCCCCACACACACACCCTCGCCTCACACACCCTGTTTCCCAACACTCTGCACACACACACACACACACACACCACACACTTCTAACACACGCACTCCTAAAGCTCTAACACACACACACACACACCGCTTCCCAACACACAAACATGCTCCCCAATATACACACACCCACCTCCCAACACACACACACCTCATTTCCCAACACACACACACATCGCTTACCTACACACACACCTCGTTTCCCGACACACACCACTTCCCAACACACATACACACACACACACAGCCAAAACTAGGAAAGCTTTTCCAGAGTGTTACACGTTAGGTAAGAGTGGACTGGTCATTGAAGGTTCTTTTTTTCATTTTCCTTTTAATTTTTCTGTTTTTGTGGAAGGGAGTTTATTTCTCAGTTTTGTACTAATAGGGCTGGAGTACCTCTCTAGCACTGCCTAGGCTACTTGGCTCTGAAACTATCTAATTAACTTTAATAGCATTGTTTTTGTTTCCATTAAACAATTTTATTTTACATTCTTCTGTTCTCTGGAGCCAATGACACCGGTTTTCCATTTAACGTGTTAATATAAATGCCCCTTTTAAAACTCTTATATTTGTTTTTTTTTTTTAAATGTGAAGTCAATTTTTTAAACTAATGAAAATAACTGGCATCTAGAAAGTGCTTACCAGGTGCTAATCTTTACATACAGTAACTCAGTTACTTCCACCTCTAGGGTATTGACTATTATTGCCTCTAACTTATAGATGCAGAAACTGAGGTACAAATTTGAACTTGGATCTCACACCCACCAAGGGAGAAGGAGGAGGCAGGAGATACCCCTAAGAGGTGCAGAGAGCAGCAGTAGGATCCTCCAGGCAGACTCGCTCACTTACACCCACCCACTCACTGGCAGGGTGAAGATGGGGAAACTGAGTCCCACAGAGAGGGAGGAACTCAAAAAAGAGTGACCTCTCTGAGACCTGAGCCCGGGCTCCTCAGGACTTCTCACTCCTGCGAGGGGCCTCCCCAGACTCAAGATGCCCCCTTTCTTCTGGCATCAGAGATGAGGATTTGCCCCAAAGATGGGATTTGCCCCAGGCCTCTGACACAAATTAATGCTGTAACCGCTGCCCCCCACCGCTTTCAGGTAAATACCTGTACAGGTGGTGCACAGTCAGCCAACATTGGAAAATGCTGCATTAGAAGGACTGAATCTACCCTAGAAAACTCATTCTGGGCAGTGCACAGATCCATCTACGAGGATATTCACCACCATCTTGCCTAAAGCAGTGAGAAGCTGGAAATCTCCCTAATGCCCAGTAACAGAAAAGTAATTAAGAAAACTGACGGAACATCTGAACCTAGAACACTCAACCCGACCCATCTTCTCTCAATCCCACTATCCAATTTGGGAGCAAATTTTTCAACTTGGCCTTCAAATATTTCCAAGATGCAGCCCATCTTTTCCATATGCACCATTACCACCTGGGTCCACATCTCCATCATCTCTCACCTGGGTGATAGCAGGAGCTCCTGGCCACTCTCCGCGCCTCCAACTACAGCCCTTCTTCAGTCCAGCAGCCAGAGTGAGTTTTTTGTTTGTTTTTTGTTTGAAGTCAAATTATATCACTCCTCTGCTGAAACTCCTGTTGATGACTCCCATCCCAAAGTAAAAGCCAAAGTCCTTACAATTGCTGTTTGGCCCCTGGCACCCTCTCTGCCCCGCTCCTTACACTCTCCTCTTACTCTGCTCCAGCCACACTGATCTCCTGGCTGTTCCTCAAATATGCCAAGCCTGCAGTTACACTCAGGCCTTTGCCTTTGCTATGCCTGGAATGCTCTTTCTTTAGAAATTTACATGGCTCCCTCCTTCCTCTCCTTTGGGTCTTTGCTTCCATATGACTTTCTCAGCAAGGCCTTCCCTAACTATTCTGTGTACAGCTGCAACA
Organism: Papio anubis; assembly: GCF_008728515.1. NCBI lineage: Eukaryota > Metazoa > Chordata > Mammalia > Primates > Cercopithecidae > Papio > Papio anubis. The sequence goes on from NC_044993.1 coordinate 39,159,149, forward strand.
CCCCCCAGTCCCTTCTCCTGCTTTACTTTGTATTTTTCTCCATAGCACTTACCTGCACACAACACATTATATATTCCACATATTTATTGCCTTTGTTGTCGGTCTCTCACCCAAAAGAGCATGAGCTCCAAGGGAACAGGGACTTTTTGCCTTGTTCCTTGCCTTCTCCCAAGGCCTAGAACAGGATCTGGCATGCAATAAAATCTTTGTTAAGTGAATATACTAAAAATAATGCTGTGATTCTAATAACCAATGAAAATAAATGAACCACTGTACCCCCACGAGAACTGCAGCCTTACAGACATAATGTTGGGTGAAAGAGGCTGAGTGCAAAAACATACATAGAGAATGATATCGTTTCTATAAAGTTCAAAAGCAGGCAAAACTGCGTTACAGTGGTAGGAGCCAAGATAGAGGCTATATCACTGGGGAGAAAGTTGGAGGTAGTGACTAGGGGAGGGGTGAAGGGGACTTCTAGGGTGCCAGTAATCTCCTATTTTTACTCTGAATAGTGGTTGCATTGATGCAAATACATTGTGAAACTGACCAAGTTAAACACATGATATTTACATTTCCCTTTATGCTTGTCGTATTTCTACAGATATTTATTTTTTAAAGATGCTATAAGAATGTTTATCAGATAGAAAAATGCCTAGAATATACAAGGCTAAATTTAAAAAGCAGACTTTTTTTTTAACAAGGATGCCAAGATAATTCAAGAGGAAAAAATGGTCTTTTTAACAAATGGTGCTGGGAAAACTAGATATCCACATGCAAAAGAACTGAATTTGGACTCCTCCCTCAGGCCTTATACAAAAATTAACCCAAAATGGATCAAAGTCCCAAATGCAAGATTTAAAATATAAAAATCTTAGAAGAAAACAAAGGTGAAAATCTTTGTGACCTTGGATGAAGCAATGATTTCTCAGATTTGACATCTAAAGCACAAATGACCAAAGAAAAAAGTAGATGAATTAGACTTTATCAGAATTCCAAGCTTTTGTGCTTTGAAAGGCACGATCAAGAAAGTAAAAACACAACTAATGGAATGGAAGAAAATAGTCGCAACTCATATCCTGAATATATAAAGGACTTCTGAAACTCAGTAATAAAAAGACTGACACAACTTTGTAAATGAGCAAAGCATTTGAAAATGTTCAGAGAACATACGTAAGTAGCCAACAAGCACAAGAAAAGATGCTCAACATCATTAATTGTTAGGGAAATGTGAATCAAAGCCACCATGAGATACCACTTTACACTCACAAAGGTGCCCTTAGTCCAAAGGACAGAAAACAAGTGTGGAAAGAATGTGAAGAAATTGGAAGCCTCATACATTGGTGGTCACAGTGTAAAATGGTGAAGCCACTGTGGAAAATAATTTGTTGATTCTTCATAAAGTTAAACATGGAGTTACCATATGATCCAGCAATTCTACTCATAGGTATACTCAACAGAATTGAAGCATATATACGCTGTACACAAACATTCATAGCAGCATTATTTATAAGAGGAAACAGTGGAAGCAACCTAAATGTCCCTTGGCTGATGAATGGATAAAGAAAATGTGATCTATCTGTGCAATGGAATATTATTCAGTTGTGAAAAAAAAACAAAGCACTGATAAATGCTACAACATAAATGAACCTTGAAAACATGCTAAGTGAAAGAAGCAAGTTACAAAATGACATACATTGTATAAGTCCATTTACATGCAATGTCCAGAATAGGCAAACCCCTGAAGACAGAAAGTAGATTTATGGTTGCCAGGAACTGGTAGGAGGGAAGAATGAGGAGTGACTGCTAGTGGGTGTGAGGTTTGCTTTTTGTTTTGTTTGGTTTCGGTTTTTTGGCATGATGAAAATATTCCGGAATTAGATCATGGTGATGGTTATACAACCTTGTGAATGGACTAAAAACCAGTGAATTACACACCTTAAAAGGGTGAGTTTTATGGTATGTGAATTATATCTCAATGAAAAACAGTTGGGCTGCCAAATGCTTTGTGTAGAAAGAATATAAGGCTAAATTTAAAAAGTAGGTTGTTTTTTAACAAGGATGCCAAGATAATTTAAGGGGGAAAAATGATCTCTTTAACAAATGGTGCTGGGAAAACTAAATATCCACGTGCAAAAGAAATGAATTTGGACTACTACCTCACACTTTATACAAAAATTCTGTACAAGATATGTGTGAATATATGCATTGAAACATCTAAAAGACAAGTTAGGATCAGATTGTAAATGGACTTTTAAAACTCTTCTGTGCTAACCTGTATTTCCTAATAAGCATGATTGACTTGTTTAATAATAATTTTTTAAAACTTTCCAATGAGTTAAGGGACATTGATTAAAAACTCCCTGTGTGCAGGACCCTCTGCCGAGACAGGCCATTGGGATGCCCTGGGAACATTTTGGTCCTTGAGTGCTCTGACCTGGGCACCAGCCAAGAAGTACTCAGAAGGGGCGGAGGGAAAATGCCTCCAGGATACCCTGGGCCTCGGAAGAGAGAAATCCTTGGGTTGTGTTGTTTAAAATTCTCCGAGGCGGGCAAGCTGCCTGTGCCGGGGCACTTCCCCCAGGAGTGAGGACTGCCCCCATCAGCAGGCCTGGATGGTAGGAGCTGAGCCCAGGACCGGCTGCTGCTGCTGCTGGCAGTGGTGGTTACCCGGCCTCATACTGGGCTGCAGTCTCTGCGCTGGTGGTCCTCTGCTCCAAGCAGCCTGCCCACTCACCAAAGTCCAAACCCTTCCACAAGCTGACCCAAAAGGATGAAGACAGGAATGGCTTTGCCTCCCCCGTCTCTGCACCCCCAGCTCCACCAACTTCCCACAGCTCTTAGTACTCCTACCTCTGAGCTTCTGCTCACTCTGTGCCCCAGGCAGAGGCAACAGGTGGCAACTGCAAGGACTCTGGCCCCAGAGAACCTGGATTTGAATCCCAGCCCTGCCCCTTAGCAGCTGCATGCTCTTGGCCAGTCATTTCACTTCTCTTGACCTCAGTCTCCCTCACAGTTAAGTGGGGATGACAGTCCACTTAGATCTTGTCATGAGGGATGCATACACTAGGACTTGATGCCTGGTAAACAGTGAGTACTCCACAGTGTAAATATGTTATTGAACACTTGCCATATGCCACGCCCTGTACCCTCACAACACCTCTATGGAATAGGTTCCATTCCTCATCCCCATCTTTGAGATGAAGAAACAGAGGTTTCAAGAGGTTCATGAATTTCCTAAGATGACCCAGATATGGAATGGTGGGACTGTGAGTCAAGTCCACGTCCTTCTCTACCCACTTTTATTTGGACCTTCCATGCCCACCTCCTGCAAGGAAGCTCTCCAGACCCCACAGTCTCTATGGGCTCTCCCAGTCCTCTCAGTTGCAAAGATCAGCCTGCCTGTCCTCCTGCTGGCCATCAGCCAAGACGGTCCTCCACTGTTGGCCCAAGTTCCATGTGTCCGTCCTGTGTTCCACCAGATCACAAGTCTCTGAGGGTTCAGGGTACTTCTTTGCCACTTCTTTGTTGCTGGACCTCAGCCTCTGGCTCAGTGCTCGGCCCAAGTCTGTTTGCAGAGTGACTTTTTTTTGGGGGGTGCTGAGTCTCATTCTGTCACCCAGGCTGAAGTGCAGTGGCGCCATCTCAGCTCACTGCAACCTCCGCCCCCTGGGCCCAAACGATTCCTGTCTCAGCCTCCCAAGTAGCTGGAACTACAGGCATGTGCCACCACACCCGACTAATTTTCGTATTTTTAGTAGAGATGAGGTTTCAGCATGTTGGCCAGACTGGTCTCAAACCTTTGACCTCAGGTGATCTGCCTGCCTTAGCCTCCCAAAGGGCTAGGATTACAGGCATGAGCCACTGCGCCCTATCCATGGGTGACTTATTGACAGAGGGACAGTGCTTGAGAGAAGGACACATTGGAGCAGGCAGCTCTCCACAGAGCAGCCTCCAGCCTGGGAACCCGACATGCCTGCACCTCTTGGGCAGCCTCTGAGGTTGCCCCATTCCCACCTCAAGAACAGACCCAGCATTTTGTCACTTCCCCACCTCAGGTCCTAACCCAGTTCCAGGCTCATCAGTACACGAGGCAGGAAGGTCAGACACCCAAAAAACACAATCCAGCTCCTCTGCCTAAGCCTCCTCCTGAGACCCCTTGCTGTGCCTCCTCTCTCTCCTTCCCTTCCGCCATATTGCTTCTAGAATCACCCCTCTGTTCTCAAGCCCTGCCATTCTAGCCCCAAGCTTACAAACCCCACTTCAGCAACATAAAATGTTCCGTTGGCCGAGGGTGTTGTCTTTGAAAATCAGTTTCTCGCTCCTTCATTCATTAACTCACAGAAGACCATATCATTCTTCTTTTCCAATGTGTAGACACAAGTGCCAGCTTCATCTGCGTAGTCACAAGTGCCGTCTTCGAACAGAAGAGACAGGGCTGGATTTTAGCATCTCTGCTGCCTTTTTTTTTTTTAGGTGGAGTCTCGCTCTGTTGCCCAGGCTGGAGTGCAGTGGTGTGATCTTGGCTCACTGCAACCTCTACCTCCTGGATTCGAGCAATTCTCCTGTCTCAGCCTCCTGAGCAGCTGGGACTACAGGCATGCGCCACCATGCCCAGCTAATTTTTGCATTTTTAGTAGAGACAGGGTTTCACCATGTTGGCCAGGATGGTCTCGATCACCTGACCTCGTGACCCGCCACCATGCCCGGCCCACTGCTGCCCTTTTTTAGGTCCTCTGTGCAAGGCACATACCTTAAAATGATTTACAATGGCCCTGACGGCCCTTAACCCCACCCAAACTGCTCATCAGCACCTTTGCCTAAACAGATGTCCCAAGAATGGGAGGTGTATGTTCTCCTGATGAGAAAAGTTGGACTTTCTCCTAATCTTAACCATGAATCTCTACACAATCAGCAGTTCTGACAGTCCTGAGGTTGACAAAGACCAGGAAGTTAAGTAATGGTGACTGAAGCTCCCGCAGCCTGCAGTGTAGAAATAAATGCGCCTGTACCCAGCCCCACCCTGCCATGTCTCAATACAACCAGAGTGGTGCCCCGCGTGCATTCTGTCTGCAGCCCCAGTTTTTAAATCCTGCAATATTGAGAACCTTTGAAATTTAATAAAAAGCTAAACGGGCACATCCAGCTGCAAAAAACAAGATTGACAAGATCAAATTTTGTGTCACCTGTGAAAAACACCTGGCCAGTTGTAGTTTGCTGTACCAGCGCTGGGAGGCACACTTGGGACTGATACACTCTTGTTGAATTTCTCGAAGAAGGCATATCATTGTTGCAGTTCCAAGCATGTAAGGCATCCAGAGCGGCAGTGAGGGGTAGCTTCTAGTACTCAATTGTTTGCTCAATGTAGAATGCTTTGGTGGTAAAAGGACGTCATTTAATTTCATGTTGCAGTTAGGAAAGCCAAAAATCAGGGTGGTGGCCTGCCCAGAATCACACAATGAGTCAGGGCTGAGCTGAAGCCACAGCCTGCAGACCACTTCTCTGCATTCACCCTGTCATTCATTCACGCATACAATGGCTTACTGAGCACCCACTATGCCGCAAGCACTGTGCTAGGTGCCGGGGACACAGATGATGATACAGACAAAGTCCCTGCCATTGTGGCATTGGAGACAGGAAATGCACAAGTATACAAATAAGCAAAACAAGGACAGATCCCGACAGAGGGGTCAGGTGAAGGCCGTAGGGAGGAGCGACAATGAAGCTGCTGCTTCATGAGATGAGATGAGATGAGATGAGACGAGACGAGACGAGACGAGAGGAGATGAGACGAGACGAGACGAGACGAGACGAGATGAGATGAGACGAGACCAGAAAGCCAGAGATGGAAAAACCAAGTGGAGGGTATTTCCAGCTGAAGGAACTGTGAGGACAAAGGCATGTCTGAGCAGCAGTGAGCAGTCTGGGTCGGCTGGTGTGTGGTAAGTGACACTGGGAGTGGACCGAGTGACAAGCGGGAAGGCAGACAAGAGGCAGATCATGGAAGTCTCAGCAGAGAGTTCGAATTTACTCTGAATGCGGTGGGAGGCCACTGAAGGGTCCAAGCGAGATGGAGAGGTGCTCTGATTTTGAATTCTAGGAGAGGCATCAGGTTCTGAGACACTACTAGCATTTCCCCTTTCTCACTGCTGGTGCCTCGTGGTGACCCTCCTCGCCATCTGGCTTCAGCACTGCAACGGAGGATGCCCACTCCTGTGTCCCCCGCATGACGATGGGACCTTGCCTGCCTGTTATGAACTGAACATGTGCCCTCCAAGTTCATATAGTTCATATATCAAAATCCTAACGAAAAAGGTGAGGCCTTTAAGAGATAATTAGACCATGAGGGTAGAGATCCCTGAGCACTCTCTAGCCCTCCTTCTGCCATGTGAGAATAGAACAAGAAGGCAACCATCTGCAAACCAGGAATCAAGCCCTCCCCAGACACTGAATCTGTTAACATGTTGATCTCGGCCTTCCCAGCCTCCAAAACTGTAAGAAAGAGATGTCTGTTGTTTAGGCCACCCAGTCTGCGGTGTGTTGCTACAGCAGCCCAAGCTAAGACACTACCCATGTCTTCTGCCTCCACCACAGAAACCTCTGGCTGCAGAGAAAAAGCAACATCCAACAGGTGGCCATGCGTGGCATCTTCCGGTCACTCTGGTTCAGCTGGGTCCTACCTATGTGGGCCAGGCCCCTCTCCATCAGGGGGTTTCCAAGAAACGTCTCCTTTCCCCATAAGAGGAAGCAGCGGCAACCACACATTTTCCCCCTGTGGTTGCCTTTTGCAGTGTGAGAGGCTCACAGGGCTGCAGAGAAGGGCTTAGATTCCACCCCGGTGTCTCGCAGATTCCAGGCCTGGGCAGCGAGTAGGCAAGAAAACTGGAACGTTACAGGGCACAACCCAGGGAGGAGAGGGCGCAGGGCATTCCAGCCTCACTGTACACAGGGAGCCACACCACCAGGCCCTCTGCTGGGCAGGGGGAGGCGGAGATGACTGAGGTATGGCCCCTGCCCTTACGGGGTGCCCCAGCTAGCAGGCCAGAGGCACAGCATTCATGGCACTCCTCATGAGCTCCGCCCAGAGACAGACCTTTGCAGATGTGGAGGTTCTTAATGACAGTGATGGCACTGCAGAGAGGTGGGATTGCAGGGCATGTCAATAAGCAAGGTCAATAGGTAAACAGGGACATTATAGAGCCTCCAATGAAAAAGACAAGCGATAACGGTTTTAGAATACTAAGAACTGCCAGCACTTGTACAGCACAGAACAGTGTTGTTCTAAGTGTTTGGCTCATCTGAACTCCTCTTGAGGTTCACAAGCCTATGAGGTTGTTGCAGAAGCAAATACAGGAGAAATCTCCATGCCCTCCAAGGATGACACTGGCTCAAGGCAGAATGCTTTGGTACTAGGAGGGCTTCATTAAATTTCATGTTGCAATTAGAAAAGTCGAAATTCAACCATATCAAAGGACTAATATGGTTCTTTAAAGTTGGCAACTTCTATTCATCACAAAACTCCATTAAGAGAGTACAAAATACAAACTGCAGGATGGAAAAAGATATTGAGAAGCCCATAAACCCAAATGAATACATAAAGAACACCTACAAACCATTAAAAATAATCCAGTCAATAATGAGCAATGGCCTTGAACAGACACTTCACTGGAGAAGGTATAAGGATGGCAAATAAGCCCATGAAAAGATGCTCAACATCATTAGTCCTTAGGGAAATGCAACTTAAAAGCATGATGAGAGACCACTGCACATTAATGCGGTGGTACACTGAAAAACACTGACCAGGCCAGGCACAGTGGCTCACATTGATAATCTCAGTGCTTTGGGAGCCCAAGGCAGAAGGATTGCTTGAGGTCAGGAGTTCAAGACCAGCCTGGGCAACATAGTGGCCATAATGGTCTATCTCTACAAAAAAAATTTATTAGCCAAGCATGGTGACATACCTGTAGTCTTAGCTACTCAGGAGGCCGAGGTGGGAGTATCATTTGAGCCCAGGAGTTCTAGGTTGCAGTCAGCTATGATGGTACCACTGCACTCCAGCCTGGGTGATAGAGTAAGACCCCGTCTCTAAGATAATAAGAATAATGACCACATCAAGTGTAGGTGAGAAGGTGGAGCACCCGGAATTCTCATACACTGTTGGTGAGAATACAAAATGGCACAGTCACTCTGGAAAATATTTGGCGTAATCTAGCATAGTTGAAGCTATCCATACTCTGAGACCCAGCAATTTCACCTCAGATAAGTACATGGACTTGGAGAAATGTGGAAGAATATCATCAGGGGCATTGATCATGATGGCCATCCTAGGGACACCCCAAGTGTGCATCAAAAGACAATAACAACAAAAAAAGATAAATGGCAATGTATTTAAATAATGTAGCAACAGAAAACCAAACACCGCATGCTCTCACTCAGAAGTGGGAGTTGAACAATGAGAACACATGGACACAGGGAGGGGAACATCACACACTGGGGCCTGTCGGGGGATGGGGACCAAGGGGAAAGAGAGCATTAGGACAAATACCTAATGCATGCAGGGCTTAAAACCTAGATGACGGGTTGATGGGTGCAGCAAACCACCATGGCACATATATACCTATGTAACAAACCTGCACGTTCTACACTCATATCCCAGAACTTAAAGTAAAATAAATAATAATAATAATGTAGCAACACAACAATGGAAATGAAAAAACTAGCTACCCAGAAATGCATCAGTGAATCTTAAACACATAAATGTTGCTTGAAAGAAGCAAGGCACTGGAGAATACACATAGTATGCTTGGCTCAATTTATATAAGATTCACAAATGAGTAAAATGAAACTGAATTGTTTGAGGATCTCATAGGTGGTAAATTTCTGAGGAAAAGCAAAGTAGTAACCCCCATCTGAATCAGGACTGACTACTTCTCATGGAGGGGAAGGGAATCATGGCTCAGAAAAAAACATGTGGTAAACTTCTGGGAGAGCCTGCAAAGTTCTTTTTTTTTTTTTTTTTTTTTTTTTTGTCTGATTTCCTCTCTTGCTGTCAAGGCCACAAAGATGGGTGGCCATGAATCACACCACCGCCCTGGGGTTTCGCTTCCCTGGTACTTTCTGTTGGTGGTGATGGATACAGCTTTGCTCAGAGAAAAGGCGCCAGATGGAACTGTAATTCCACCCCACTGCTCTTCTATGTCAGTCACTGGCTCTGTGTCCCACCAGCTCTGTGACCCAAGCCTCGGTTTTCCCATCTGTTCAAGGGGCATGACGGTCCCCATCATGCTTAGCTCATAGAGTAGAATAATGAACGTGAAAGGGCTCTGAGAGCTAATGCCTGAATGCCAGAGATCAACGGGGATTTGAAGGACAGCCAGACCGCTGCAAGGCTGCAGGGAGAGTGAGGCTGAGTTAGATCCCACAGGGCTGGCCCTGCACTGCCTTGCCGTTCCCTGCGCTACCCGGAAGAAGAGGTGGCAGGCTGTCAGTTGAGTTCAATATACCATGTTTCACCAGCCAATGGGCTGGGGCGATCAGGAGCAGGTCACACAGCCTGTTTCCTGTTTTCAAACAGGGAACTTAGAAAGTGTCAGCCCCTCGGCTGGTCGCCGGAGCTGAGAACCAAGAGCTCGAAGGGGCCATGTGACACTCCTCCCGGACCCCTGGACACGCACAGCCCCAGAGACTGGAGGTCAGTATTTGATCCCAAACTCAGCTGTCCTCTGCCTGCTCTGGCCTGAGTCCCCTCCTCCTGGGACCCTGCCTGGCACCTGTTGGGGGCAGGGTGGGAGGGGAAAGGATTAGTGACAGCCACTGTGTCTGGAGCTCTCCTTAGCGCAGTGAGGCAGAGGAAGGGACAGCTCCTGGACCCTCCATCACCTCCATTCCTTTTGAGATGCTAGGCGCTTGTACAACCCATCTTGGACCTGGAGAATAAGTCATCACACCTGTGTTTCTCAAAAAAAAAAAAAAAAAAACAAAAAAAAAAAAAAACGGTGTCAGGGAATCCCTGCGTCAGCATAGCTTTAGGGGACTCGTGGAAAATACAGAATCCAGGTCTGTTCAATGACACTTTCCTGTGTTAGGAGCCAGGAAACCTGCTTTTGAACAAGCCCCTGGGATCCCACCCCCACCCCACCAGGGGATTCTTACGCACACTGGGTTGGGAGCCCCTGGCTTTGGCAAGGCTTCTCAGGTGAGCGTCCAGTTGTTGGAGGGTACCCACCCTTTCCCCAACAGAGGCAGCCACACATCCAACGTCCGGGGATCTCCTGTCTCCCAGAGTGGGCCAGGAGCTTTATTTCACCCCCTAGAGGCTCGTCCCCCATGAAAAGTCCTCTGCAGGCCTTCAGAAAGATGGTGTGGCCTCTGTGTGCCCAGCAGAAGAAGGACTGGACTTGGCAGTCAGCTTTTGGAGAGGGGGGTGGTCAGGACACCTGGGGACAGGAGGAGGAGAATGACTGTCTATGCACACAGAGCGGGAAGGTAGAGGGGACTGGGAAGCTGCTCTGTTCCCTGGGCCAACTACAGGCCTCCAGGCCAACAGCACCAACATTTATAGTATTTTGTTATAAAGTCAAGAAATCTTTGCTACAGAGAGTGAGGAGAGGGGAGGAAAGGGCCATGGAATCGTCTATGTGGCTGTCCCCAGAGAGCTTTTGGAGCAACGGGATTGCTTTCCCATTTCACAGATGAGGACACTGAGGCCTGGAGAGGGATAGGAAGCTACCCAAGACCCCACGGATACACCAGTGCACAACTCTTTCCTTCCCCTTCCTCTTTAAATGGGTGATTCCCAATGAAACCTGTAAGAGACAACTATAAGGGAGCTGACTGTGGCTGCTGAATTTGATTTTTATCCTAAGGCCTGGTTTCATAATCAGCTTTCTCAGTCTTTTCTGGAGTGTCAAGCTGAGGCATCATTTCTAGGGTCTTACAGGGTCTCTGGGCCAATAGTGCCCTGCTTCTCATCTGGAGCCAGCTGCCTGGTCATGCAAACAGGTCTGCAAAGGTTGGGGCCCCTGAGGCCAAGGGCACTCACCATCACCCACTTTACAGAAGTGCTGAGCATAAGAGTGCCCTGGGCCCCCAAGAATCCCAGCCACCAAGAATCACATAGACCACCCGCTGTCTCACTTAGACACCTACCAGAATGTAGGAAACCCATCCCTAGTCATCCATCATCTTATCAACAGGATGAGGCTTGTAGCCACACTTTTCAGGTGGGGAAACAGAAGCGTAGAGATATTAAAGCACTTGCTTAAGGACACACAGTTGGTCAGGATGGAAGGCAATGTCTCCTGACTCCCTGACAGGGACAAGAGACAAGCGAGAGGTGCCCGTGACAGCATGCTCAAGAATGTGCAGCCCTGGGCCAGCCAGGCCCCTGTTCCGTGTCTCTGTTTGCCCATCTGTAAAAGGTGAGGTTGGATCAAGGGTCCCTAAGGGCCTCCCACTGGACGGCTATGCAGAGCCACATGGAGAAGGCCCCAGGGTTCCTTTCACCCTACACAGCAAGCACTTCCCCATGAAGTGCAGACTCTGGGCCCCAGCTGACCTTCCCTCTCCCAGGCCAGGAGCCCTCATCCCTGGAGCAAGGGACAGGTGCTGGCTGTGCTCAGGGACATGCATGACCTCCACCCCCGTCTGTGCTCAGGGGGTGCCAGGGAAGCATTGGCTCTATCTTTCTCTAGGCCGTAGTCAGCCCAGGGGTTCAGATCAAGGGCACAGAATCCAACAGACCAGAGTTCAAGTCCCAGCTCTACCTCTGTGTTCCACCAGCAGCTTCCTCAGGTCCTAGTAGAAAAAGGTGAGGTCACTTGCACCTTCCTTGTCTTGAATTTCCATGCCTAACCAGTATACCAGCTACTCGCTCCAGCCTAGCTTTAATTGTCCCTTTTTCTAAGTTGTCTCAAACATTTGTAATTCTATTCCAATCCACCTTAATTTAGTCATTTAATTCGCAAATACTTCTGGAAACATCTAGCACTTACCAGACACTAAGAGCGGGGGTACTACACAGTCTCCGGAATGGACAGGGCCCTGAGCTGAGGCTTCAGAGTCTGCCTGACTGAATCCTCACCCCAGCCTTGCGAACGTGGGTTCTGTTATTATCCCCAATTTATAGGAAACAGAAGCACAGAGAAGTTGAGTCACTTGCCAGCTACCAGGTCATCCCATCCACTTATCCAGGTCACAGACGGAGTTATTATGTAAACCGGATCCCAGCCGCCTGTTCTCCCTCCCTGAGTAACGTGGAGAGAATTCTGAAGTCAGCCCAGCCTGGGTCTGTATCCTGCCCACCACTCACCAGCTCTTTACCTTCGGCAACGCTAAGTCTCAGTTCCCTTATCATAAAAGGGAGCAGCAAACAGTCTTGAGTGCAGACGGTGGTCAGGTTAGCGTGAGAGTGTGTGTTGGGTGTCAAGCGCACCGCCAGCACGTCACAAGCACTGGAGACGAACTCAGCTTTGCTTGTTGCGCACACTCACCAGCTGCGTGACTTTGGGCTAGACCTCAGTTTTCTCATCTGTTATGTGGTGGTAATGATAGACTTTTGTGAGCATTAAACTAGATTAGGGGCTGTGAAGAACCTAGGTGGGTATGAAGTGGGTATAAGCTATCAGTTAATTTTGCTGATAGATAGATAATTGATTGATTGATCGATAGAAGATTCATACCAGTATCTACCTGCTCTGAACACTGAGCTTTCTTTTTTTCTTTTTGAGATGGTCTTGTTCTGTCATCCAGACTGGAGTGCAGTGGCGTCATCGTAGCTCACTGCAGCCTCAGTCTCTTGGGTTTAAGGGATCCTCCTGTCTCAGCCTCCCAAGTAGCTGGGGCCACAGGCATGCATCCTGGATAATTTTTGTTAATTTTTTCTAGAGACGGGGTCTCACTACATTGCCCAGGCTGGTCTCAAATTCCTGGGCTCAAGTGATCCTCCTAACTCAGCCTCCCAAAGTGCTGGGATTACAGGCATGAGCCACCGTGTTCAGCTTGAACACTGAGACTTCATTCGCATGTGTAACATAAAAGTGAGTGTCTGCACAAGCCAGCATCTTTCGCTCGAGTAATCACTAAAGCCAATACTTTTGCTTGAAATCATCTCATTTAAAACTCTGAGCAATACGTAAGGATCACCTCAATTACACATGGATCATCACAATAGGTGAAGGGTCTTCTCTGCCTTGGAGTAACCTGCCCAGCAAAGGGGCAGACCCAGGTCTGGGATCTGGCAGCTGGGAGAGTGGGGAAGGTTGAGCCGTGGGGCCATTGTCATTCCCTCTGACTGCCAGGAGGGGGCATGACACAGCTCCTAGGCACCCCAGGAGACACCGGGAACCCCAACTGGAGTGGGTACTCACTGTTCTCTTGTTCCTCTGGCAGGCTTGGAGCATGGCAAGTCCAGAGCACCCTGGGAGCCCTGGCTGGAAGGGACCCATAACACAGTGCACAGCAAGGACCCAGCAGGAAGCACAAGCCGCTGGCCCTGACCTCCCGCACCCAGGACCTGACAGGCATTTAGGTGGGCTTGAGGCTTGAGACTCGGTCTGGGGGAGAGGTCTGAAGGCATTCAAAGTACAAATGTGGGTCACTTTGGCGGATATAGCAAGAGGCCCGGGCAGCTCTTGTAACTTGGGTTATTCCAAAGCAGACACTGAGACACAGATTTGGTGCAAGCTGTTTATCTGGGAGATGGTCCTAGGAGTCACGGCAGGGGAATGGGAATGGCAGAAAAGGGCAAGAGGCCAGGGCAGGACATCAGTGAACAGATAGGCATGATAAGTGGCTGAGGCTCAACCCTAGCGGGGGTCTTCTGGGAGACCTTGGAATATATCTCTGGGTTGTGCTATCCTGGGGTGAGGAAGCCGGGCTGTTATCTACCAGTTCTGCCCTGCAGAGGAGAAGGGACGCTCCTGGGCCTGCTGCTATGGCCCTAGAAAGCCCTCAGGGAAGCCAGTGGCATGTTCTGGAAAAGTGGGTGCCAAGAGGGCATGGTCCAGCCTGGGGCATGGACAGCATCTGCTGTAGTGCCATCTCCTGGAACAAATCTTTTCTTACAATCCTTCAAGATGCCCCTACTCAATACCTGCTCTGTTCCTGGCCCTATGCAGGGCACTGGGGAAACAGAAACAGGAACAAATCAAACACTGCACTAGTCCTGAGGTTTGGTAGAGAAACAGATCAGTGAAAAATAGATGTGCCATGAAAAACAAATAAATAAAATAAAAAACTATAGGAACAAGGTGGGAGGCTCTTACTCTAATGCCAAGGGGCATGTGCAGTGATGTGGGGGCTTGGTCTTGAAGGGTAGACTGGAAAAGAGCTGGGAACCATGCCCTTTGCGATAAAATGCACAATTATTTGCGCTTCTCAAGAAGCTCAGAGGGGCGCAGGGCTCAAGTGGGGTTTAAGAAACACTGTGTTCGTTTTCCAGGCATGGAAATAGAGGGTTGGATGCCAGGCAGAGGAGTGCACATCCGAGAAGAGCCTAGCATGGAAGCAGTTAGATGAGAAGGTTAGGAAGGGCCAGCCCGCTGACGCTGGAACATAACATCCTTATTGCTGCCTCCCCTGCCCACTGATGTGTGCTCAAGGAGTCCTGGCAACAGTCACAAAGTCAGGGCTGCAGGGAGCACAGAAACACACAAGTCAGTCTCTGCTTGTCCAGAGCGGGGATTTCACCATGGCCAATCTGCAGACCAGAAGTGGACGATGCAAAATGCCCACACCACATTCCACAGCTAAGAAACCACTTGGGGGTGATGGGCTATTTGAGATTGTCAGTGGTAGGGTGGATTCTGCCAGGCTGGGCACTGAGGTCTGTCTGATGCCCCAATTGGGCCTATCAATGGCGGAGTGGGAGAGAGGGATATTCAGTACTCTTTAGGAGTTCTGATATCCCATCTCAGATAGACCCAGGCATCTCCCCAAGCCATGCCTCGAAAGTGCACTGAGAGGGTGCAGATCCTTAAGGGTGTTGTCCTTCCAGACATGCATAGTGGCCTGAGCTCCAACTCCAGCATGACCACGCGGGAGCTCCAGCAGTACTGGCAGAACGAGAAATGCCGCTGGAAGCACGTCAAACTGCTCTTTGAGATCGCCTCAGCTCGCATCGAGGAGAGAAAAGTCTCTAAGTTTGTGGTAAGCAGCGATCGGGAAATGGTGGAGCCTCTGCTTCCTTCCCGGCCTTGAATAAGTCTTGTGGGGCCTCAGGTTTCCCAACTATGAAATGGGTCAGCACACTTCAGGCTCAGCACCTGCTAGGGTCTGTGAGGATTCGAACCATGGAAGTCATGCTTCTTGGTCCCAAGAAGGAAATAGCCCAGTTTAATCCCATCTTATCGGGTGTCGGTCACCTGTGTCCTTTCTTCACCAATTTTGCCATATCCCTGTATCCATTATAATTATTACTACTTATTTTTTCTGTACATTGGATCGCTTTTTAAAAACACAAAGTACATTTATTTCAAAGAGAAATACCTTAAATGGAAAACCAATATCACATGGCACAAAGGAAAAGTAACATACTAGAAATGTCGAAACAAGGAAAATCAATACAAGGAAAGCTATGCGCTGTTATTAAATTCTAGCTGGGTACTGTGGCTTCAGGAAAGCCCTGCGCCTGGGGGCTGCTCTCCCTGTTAGACTGGAATTTTAGCTTGTGTTAAGGAGATGTTAAAGACTGCCTAAGAGCCACACTTCATCCTTCTCCTTCGCTTATCTGGGACCAGGATAAATAACGAAGCTGCCACTGAATGCCAATGGCATGCTGGGCACAGCTCCACGTGGTTCCAGTGCATTAACTCATCTAATCCTCACCGGGTGAGGTAGGCACTATGCCTCTCCTTGTTTTATGAATGAGAAAAGTGAGACTCGGAGAGGTTAAATTACTCATCTAAAACAACACAGCTAGACCATGGTGGGACTGTAATTCTAACCCATGCAATCTGGCTCTGGAGTCAGATGCATGGGTTATGATTGCCCTTAATATATAATTGCCTGTAATCAGGATTCTCTTGAAAGAGAATTGAAAAGGGATGATTTTCTTACCATATAACGGCATCACCAGTGTACCTAAATGATGTTGTATTGTACCTAAAACTAACTCCCAAATGTGAAACATTTGGAAAACACAGCATCTCAGTTCAGAAAAAGGAGGCCCAGTTTTAGCAAGTAAAGCCAAGAGGGACCCCAGCAGCCTGCAGGGCAGGACCCTCTGCCCTTTTCCTTCCCAGATGTCCCCACCTTGCTGTGTTGTTGTTCCAGGGTTGACTCAGCTGATGTCAATAGTAATTTAAAACACAGTGGCTCAGGCCTGTAATCCCAGCACTTTGGGAAGCCCAGGTAGGAGGATCGCTTGAGCCCAGGAATTCAAGACCAGCCTGGGCAACACAGCCAGACCCCATCTCTAAAAAATAAAAATAAAAAAAATCAGCCGGGTAGTGGGTGTGCCTGTAGTCCCAGCTACTCAGGAGGCTGAGGTGGGCGGGTCACTTGAGCCCAGAAGCTCAAGGTTGCAGTGAGGTATGATCGCATCACTGTACTCCAGCCTGGGTAACAGTGCGAGACCCTGTCTCTAAAATTTAATTAATTAGTTAATTAATAAACAGAATTGCATATAAGGATCGCCCGTTTTCAGGGCATGCTTTACACCGGCCTGGTTAACTTTACTCTCGGGGTACTGCGTCCACCGCAGCCCCCGCCAGGAGGTGGCCACGGCTCTCTCTGGTTGCGCCCTAGGTGTACCAAATCATCGTCATCCAGACTGGGAGCTTTGACAACAACAAGGCCGTCCTGGAACGGCGCTATTCCGACTTTGCAAAGCTCCAGAAAGCGCTGCTGAAGACGTTCAGGGAGGAGATCGAAGACGTGGAGTTCCCCAGGAAGCACCTGACGGGGAACTTCGCGGAGGAGATGATCTGCGAGCGTCGGCGCGCCCTGCAGGAGTACCTGGGCCTGCTCTACGCCATCCGCTGCGTGCGCCGCTCCCGGGAGTTCCTGGACTTCCTCACAAGGCAGGAGCTGCGCGAGGCGTTCGGTTGCCTGCGGGCCGGCCAGTACCCGCGCGCCCTGGAGCTGCTGCTGCGCGTGCTGCCGCTGCAGGAGAAGCTCACCGCCCACTGCCCCGCGGCCGCCGTCCCGGCCCTGTGCGCCGTGCTGCTGTGCCACCGCGACCTCGACCGCCCAGCCGAGGCCTTCGCGGCAGGAGAGAGGGCCCTGCAGCGCCTGCAGGCCAGGGAGGGCCATCGCTACTACGCGCCTCTGCTGGACGCCATGGTCCGCCTGGCCTACACGCTGGGCAAGGACTTCGTGTCTCTGCAGGAGAGGCTGGAGGAGAGCCAGCTCCGGAGGCCCACGCCTCGCGGCATCACCCTGAAGGAGCTCACCGTGCGAGAATACCTGCACTGAGCCGGCCTAAGACCCCACAGGGATGCTGGAGATTTGGGGTCATCATGGCTCATGGTGGGCTGTTTGGGGTTCTTCTTCTTCTTTTTTCCTTTTTCCTTTTCTTTTTTGTTATTTGAGACAGTCTTGCTCTGTCACCCAGGCTGAAGTACAGTGGCTCAATTATGTCTCACTGCAGCCTCAAACTCCTGGGCACAAGCAATCCTCCCACCTCAGCCTCCCAAGTAGCTGGGAAACAGGTGCACGCCACCACACCAGGCTAATTTTTAATTTTTTTTTTTTTTTTTTTGTAGAGACAGGGTCTCTCTGTTGCCCAGGCTGCTCTCAAACTTCTGACCTTAAATGATCTTCCTGCCTCAGCTTCCCAAAACACTGGGGTTACAAGTGTGAGCCACCACCCCTGGCCTGGGGTTCATTGTTAATGGGGAAAGCCATTGGGGGCTCTAACTCGCTGGGTGACTTTGAACAAGCCTGTCCTCTGGTCCTCAATTTCCCCATCTGTATCAGACAGAGGTGCTCCTGGGACCCCTTGGAAGCCTCCGCTTGTGTGCCACGTCCCCTTGATGCCAGGGCCATTTCATCTTCAAAACACAAACCCAACTGCCAAAAACATCCAGACCAGTGTCCACCCCACCAGTGTCTTTGTGGGAAGCTGGAGGAGAAGTTTACCTCGCACATTCTAGACAAAGCTTAGTCCATTTCCTTGAAGACAGTTCTCTCCAGCTGCTCCAAGGCTTTTCTCTCTGTTCCTTCCACCTCAGAATTGCTTTAAAATATTCCCATCCATTATCCTAATACTATCCTAGTATTCTAGCCCTTCCCCCTTACCATGTAGACCTGATGAAGCAAAACAAATCTCACCTACTGCCCTCAAGAACAGCCTCTACACACACACACACACACACACACACACACACACACACACACGGTGGGAGTTGTATGCTATCCTTTTGAAGGGTGGGAGGACCCTGGGCCAGAAAGCAATAATGGCATAAGATTCTGTGATACAAGGCATTTTTGGCAAGGGAAGTTGCCAACAATTTTTCTGGCTGGGATGGCATAGCACATTGTCTAGGGGTGGATCTTCATTCATAAGGCAGCTGTTCCCTGAATGGCTTCCCCGGGTTATGTAGAAACAGCCCTGGGAGGAGTTGATACAACATACTTAATGGGGCTTCTGTGTAGAAGAGACTGAATCCTCAACACTGCCCCTTTTGAGGATCTGTGATCCTGGAACCTCTCTGATGGACTGGGTTACCCTTGACTGAGGTCTGCTGTCTGGAAAGGACACCACAGGCCCAGAATGAAGGGGCATCTGGACCAATGACCTAGATTCAACACAGGGCTTGGAGCTGGTGGTACAGGCTGGTTTTGGCCCAATGTGTGTTGGAGGCTGGAAGCCCCTGAAGACCTAAACTGCCTGGATGAGCTCATTAGGGTGCATTAAAGAGTCTATAATTTGGGAACCTTAATGTGCGGCACCACTTAAGGGGAGGGACTTGGCCCAGCAAGTGATCACTCTAGAATTGGACAAGTATACACTAGACTGCACCAGAATCTGTTCAACAGCGACACCTTGTGGTAACAACTGTAGACGCCCCATCAGGCTTGATGGGAGACTAGAAACAGACTTTCTTGTGTTTGGACAGATATCCCTCAAATCTCCCTATCTACTCTAGGGAAAAGACACTTCAAGTGAGAGATATTGGACTTCTTGAAAATCTAGGCCTATGGAAAATTAAAGTGTTAAATGGAAAAATTAAAGAGCTACGAGTCTATTTGTAATGACAGAACAGATTATATTGATTTTGTCAGTTATTTCTTCAAATCTAAAATGCTATCAACTCTAAGATGCACCAAATGTTTACTAAGAAAAAAAATACCCAACATGGACAGTTTAATGCGGTATTCCAGCAAAAAAACCCTGGAAAACCAAAGAGTTAGACCCCTGATATAAGGATTAATACCAAATAAACCTGTTGTACAGGAGGGGACATTAAGAAAATTCACACAAATCAAACTTGGCACTGGGTGGAGCACAGGGAACTTCCTCTAAGAGTCTGAACTGCAAGCTGGCACTCACCCATGTTTTAGGGCTGAATACACGCAGCGTGGTCCAAAATCCCTCAAGCACAGAAATCATGTTAAAGTGGTCTCAGATGGAGGTGTTCCAGGGGCCTCAAGACCTGGAGATCTTCAGGTCTTCCCTGGGACTGAAGGATGTCAGCATCAAGCCAGGCCTATAAGGAGTGTAGGATCCCATTGAGTTCAGAGGTGCTGAAATGTGAAAAAAAAAAAGAGTGCATCTCAAAATCACAGATAGATGATATGTGTGTGGGGGGTGTGTGTGTGTGCTGTGCACAGAGAGAGAAAATACTTATATGGGAGTAAAGGAGCCTATAGAATCACATGGGGGGGCTCCCCATCAGTACCTCTGAAGAGGGGTTGGCTTCCCACACAGTGCACAGGAAATGGATTTATTCGGGCTTCCCAAAAAGGGACTGGCCACACGGGGCAGCTTCAGGACCATCACCTTGCCTCTTCCTGATGACACTCAATGCTGCCCCTTCCTCGTGCTTCTGGCAGCCTTGGCCTGAGGGTCCATGGGAGTTTCTTCTGGCCATGGACATTGCATCTTCATCCACTACAAGTTGTCTGATGGCCTGGGATGGCCCGCCACAGTCAGCTCCTCCTGGAATCTCCCATATGCTGCAGCAATTAGAGCCCACTCATTCCTTGGGTTCCTGGAACAAGTCCTTGAATTCCTCAGGCCCCCTCCTCCAGCAAGCTTTCCGCAGGGCCCACTGCCGCCCCACCAGGGCACCCCACCTCCCCTGTTTGCCTGGGCCCTCTCCCACGCCACCTGTATTAGTCCTTGTTTCTAGGAGACTTTAGAGTGGCGGCAGCTGGGACTGAACCTTCTTCTCCTGACCCCCCAAAAGCTGGGTCCACAGGAGAGGTGAGGAGTACCTGACCTCCATACCCAGGAGGGAGCCTTGTTAGGAACACAGAATTTCAGGCCCAACCCTAGACCTGCTGAATCTGCACTTTAACAAGAGCTTCCCCTACTGCCACAGGTGACTCTTACCTGCGTACCTCAAAGGTTGAGAAGCCCAATGGTGAACTGACTTGAAGGCACCTCGATGAAAATCATCCACGGAACTGGGCCGTCTGTGGTCCTGGGTTCATCCCCATCCTTGTCTTCTCTCCACCCGGGCCCTCTACCGTACAGGTGTCCCATCCCAGGGGACTGCAGATGGGCCCACCATGCCAGCCTCACAATCATACCTGCAAACCCACTCTGGGCATTTGGCCTGGAGCTTAAAGGCATTCATTCCAATGAAGCCCTTCTCCAGCAGCCACCCCCCACCACTGGCTGTGACGGAGTCCTGGGGTCTCCTCTTTGAGCTGGGATTAGGCATCCTCATGAGACCCTGTCCCCTGGGATGCCGACAGGTCCATGCCAAGCCCACAGTTGAAAACAAGCTCTGCACACAGCTCCCTGTATGGTAAAAGTCAGGGCTCCCCAGGCCTACTGTGTGACCAGGCACTGTCGGGCCATTGATAGCACCGTCAATCCAGCTCTGCTCGGGATATGTTCCTATCCCATGTCTCAGTTGAGGAAAATGGGATCATTTGTAACATTGTAATCTGGGGGGTTTAAGTGACTTGCCCAGGGTTACACAGCTAATAGCTGGAGCATGAAATTAAGCCCAGGTTTTAATTTGACCCAAGCCCTATTTTCCTTGCTGAGCCCCACATTAAAGGATGTGGAGGAGAGGGGAAGGGGTATGTCCCTGGTCCCCTCACTGAAATGGGTCCTTGATATGGTTTGGATGTGTGGTTGTCACCTCCAAATCTCATGCTGAATGTGACTCCCAGTGTTGAAGGTGTGACCTGGTGGGAGATGTTTGGGTCATGGCGGCAGGTCCCTCATGGATGGCTTGGTGCCCTCCCCGTGGTAACGAGTGAGTTCTTGCTCTGTTAGTTTATGTGAGAGCTGGTTGTTTAGAAGAGCCTGACATCGCTCTTGCTCCCTTTCTTGCCATGTAAGTCATGAGCTCCCCCTTCCCCTTCCACCATAAGTGGAAGCTTCCTGAAACTTCACCAGAAGCAATGTCAGTGCCATGCTTCTTGTACAACCTGCACAATTGTGAGCCAAATAACCCTCTTTTCTTTATAAGCTACTCAGCCTCAGGTATTCCTTTATAGCAATGCAAAATGGACTGACATGCCCTTAAAGGTCATTTTACTCATCTCTGTTTACAGATGGGAAAATCAAGGGCTGGAGAGGTGACCCACCCAGGGTCACGTGGCAAGACAGGGACAGCACCAGGACCAGACCCGAGATGTCCACGTCAAAGTGACATGCTCTGAGAGGCAGCACACACAAAATAACCCTGCCTTCAAATTCCAGGAAGCCTTTAGGGGTCACCCAGCTGGGCCTGGGGGTGCAGGGTCAGTGCTGAGTCCTGGGCAGGGCCACTGGCCTCTCTGAGCTTCCTGGCTCCAGGCTGGGAGGCACAGTGCAGGGGGGACTGTGGCCCCTCGGCCTGGCATGCCCTTAGCTCTGCTCTCTAGTGGCTGTCCCCGTAGCTCTGTTTTGGAGCAGCAAAACCAGTTCCGCCTGCTGGTAGGGGTAGGTTGGCTCCCAACATGTCCCCAGCGGGCCTCTCTTGGGTTCAAAAGCCAAGCTGTGCCCAGTCACACCTCCAAATGCTTCCTGGCCCCCATGCAGCAACTGCATTTAGCTGCCTTCCCAGAAATTCCTGCATGCTTATACAGCCCTTCCCTCTGGGGCCCAACAATGCCACAGCCTGTTCTATCAACCACCAGCCGTTTTCCTTTGAGCAGTCTCCTTTTACTTATGCACATTTACTTGAAAAAGAAACTTCCTATTACTATCCAAAATGGAAACTCAGAATCACTTGCTATAATTAGAAAGTAGCTACAAAAATAAACACAATGAAACCGATCACTGTTATTACACCCTAACCGACTTTTACCTGAGACAGGCCCTGAGCCTGAGGCTGCTGGTAGACTTTTGTTAAGGGAGACAGACAGACAGAGACAGAGAAATAAGCATTAAAGACCTGCAATCACCAAGCTGAGATTTCTCTTTGATTTACTCAGAAGGACTGGAAAATGTTGTCCCACGAAAGGAGGTACATTTCTCACCACGTAGCGCTGATCCTCCCGTGTTGCCTGTGCGTTGCTGCAGACCATCTGGGGTCTTGCCCAAGTGCCCTGAAGACTTTACTCCCTGGCTTCCTGGTCCCCAGGTCGTGTGTTCAGCCCTGTGTGCTCTCCAGCTCCTAAGTCGTGGGCCTGGTTTCAGCTTTGATTGCCCACTCTTAGCTTTCAACCCATGGGCTCCGGCTCCTGACGCCACACCCTGATATCAAGACCCTCAGATGGAGTAAGTGTTCTGAGCTGGTTGAAGTCTGGAGCCGCGCAGTATGTCCTTGAGTGGGTCCCCCCATCCTGCCACCCATCTAGCTGTTGCCCCCATGGTAAGAGCAAGAAAATGCCCTCCTCTCCAAAAGTCCCTGCACCAAGCCCCCATCCCAGTCAGCTCCCAGGTTCGGCCCCCTCACTAGCTCCAGGCTGGGAGGGACAGTTCAGGGTGGACTGTGGCCCCTCAGCCTTAGCTCTGCTCTGTAGTGGCTGTCCCCATCGCTGGAACTGTTTTGGAGCAGTAAAGCCAGTTCCACCTGCTGGTAGGGCTAAGATGACTCCCTACACATCCCCATTGTGTTGGTGTTGGGAGCCGTGATCTAACTGCTCGTTTTCTCAATAACCAACCATCCGTGGCATTCCTATGTCCCAGGCCTTATCTAGAGCTGGGGATACAGCAGTGACCAGGACAGAACTGGTCCCCGCCTCATGGAAGTGAAGTGTCAGGAGGCCTCTCCCAGAGCAAATGGAAGCTGATACAGAATGGTGTCCTCAGCCAGGCGGTCAGGGAAGGCTTCTCAGAGGAGGTGCTGTTCAAAGAATTACAGAGCACACAAAGGAGCTGGCCCTGGGAGCACAGGGAGGGGAGAATTTTAGGCAGAGGGATAGCAGGAGCACAGCCCTGAGGCAGGAAACCACCCCCCCACCACTACCCTCGGCATCCTCAGTTCTGGTTTGCACTTAGAAACAGGACAAGTCCAGGACATACCCGGCCTGATGTGTCACCCAGCCTGGCTGTGCCAGCTGAGAGAGTGGGCTCCAGGCACTAACAGAGAAGCCTTGCAAGGCAGATCCATGCACCGCCTGCCTCCAGTTACTGCTAATTACAAAGGAAATGAGCTGGGAGCTTGTGTGTGGGCCGTGCGGGCCCTTTTGGTTACAAGCCACAAAAACCCAGGTTAACCTGAGGAGGGAGGAATTTATTATCTGTAAAGTCCAGGAGCAGGCTAACTTTACACCAAGCAGGATCCAAGGACCCACACTTTGTCATCTCATGTCTCTCTCCCTTTCCCACTTTCGCTTTCTCTGTCTCTTCTTAGTTCTGCTTTCTTCTGCTGTGCCTTTGCTCTCCAGAGCTCTCTCCTGGCAGTGACAAGATGGCTGCAGCAGCTCCAGCAACCTCAGAGGACTCCCCCATCCAGGGTCCTTGTGAGCTCCTCATCTGTAGGATGTGCAGTAAACACTCACATGTCCTTTCCTGAGGAAAGGAGTGGGGGCCAAGGGGCAGCCTCTACACCCTCACAGTGCAGCAACCTTAGTTAGCTCACCCATCAGGGCAGACGTGGGCAGAAATCATGTTTTGGCATATTGCTTTATAATCTGCTTTTTAAATTGTCACTATATATTATGAGCATTTCCCTATAATATATAATATTCTTCCACATTATGTTTAATGGTTTCATTGTATTCTAATGCATATTCTATCGTTATTTTAACCCCCCCCACAATGTTACAAGATTTCCTTATTTGGGGCAACACTGTTGCAAACACTGCAAACACTTAGACCCATATGTCCTTTTTGTGTGCACTCTTATGGCAACTTCTAACGGTGGCATTTCTGAATCATAGACACTTTTTTGACTTTTACATATTTTATTTTTTTAGTTGACAAAAAGTGTACGTATTTATGAATCATAAACACTTAATGATTTTGCTATTACTTAATTTTTCTCTCTTCAGAAAGGCTGTATTCACGCCTCCACCAGCTAAGTGTGAGAGAGGCCCTTGAACTTTGCGTAACAGTGGCTGTCAACATTTTAAACCTTTTTTTTTTTTTTGAGATGGAGTCTTGTGCTGTGGCCAGGCTGGAGTGCAGTGACAGGATCTTGGCTCACTGCAACTTCTGCCCCATCGTTCAAGTGATTCTCCTGCCTCAGCTTCCCAAGTAGCTGGGATTACAGGCGGCCGCCACCACGCCCGGCTAATTTTTGTATTTTTAGTAGAGACGGGGGTTTCACCATGTTGGACAAGCTGGTCTCGCACTCCTGACTTCAGGCGATCTAAACTATTTTTAATGGTTTAATCTTTTTCCCTTTCCACGGGGCACGTCTGGAGAGACCGAGAGGATCTGATCCTGCAATTTAAAAAGTAGGCAGCAGATGGCGCTGTCGCCTCGGCGGCTCCGAACGCATCCCCCGCGGTGCAGGCGGAAAGAGCTGAAACAGCTAGGCAACCGAACCTTTCTCCAGGTTTCTGAAAGCCCTTAGACGGGATTTGAAATCATGCTGCAAAGGAAGAGCTTTGCTGCCTTTATAAGCTCTCCCCAGCAAGTGTTGGTGGGGCGTCCCTGGGCGACCTCCACTTGGGGTTCGGGACCTCACTCCTTTTCTGCCCCTCCATCATCTTCCCTCAGCCCAGAGGCCCCAAAAGGCGGAGGCCGCCGCCCTCCACCTCCCACAGGCGGAATCCGCAGGGTTTCACAAGGGAGGGCGCTGCAAATAACCAGTATCGGCGCCCCCAGCAGCAGGGTCGGCCAAGGCTCCCGGGAAAGGGCTTAACTGCGCTTCTCTCAGTCTGGGGAAAGAGGCCCTTCCGCAGTAAGACCCTCGCCACGTTGCTTTCCAGGGGTAGAGATTGGATGCCCTGCTCCTCCCAGATCCCATCTCCCACGTTTTCAGGACCCAGATGGCGTGGGGGGCTCCCCATCCATCTGCCTACTGAACTGAGGGAGTGGGAAGAGGACTCCCAGGGGAAGCCACTAGTGACCTTTTAATTCACCAGTAGATACACAAAGCTCAGTATAGAGACTGTGGGTAATGTGGGTTGGATAAATAAGTAAAAGAAAGGAAAATGGAAGGAGGTTGGGAGGAAAAGAAAAGAGAAATGACATTCCCTGCTTGTTAGAGTATAAATGGTACAACCACTTAAGAAAACCATTTGGCACCATCCCTCAAAGCTGACCGTGAACTGCCCTATAAGTATCCAGCAATGCTGCCCTTAAGAATATACCCTATAGACAGGCAAGCATGCTCAACAAAAGACATGTAGCAGAATTGCACAGCAGGAACTATTCCTGATACTGTCCCCTAGCTGGAAACAACCCAAATGTCTGCGAACCATAAAACAGAGAAGTGAATTGTGGTATTCTTATGTGGAACATGAGGCAGTTATGAAACAAGCTATGCTTGGACACAAGGAAGTGGACGAACCTCACAAGAGACTGCGTGAAACGAGCCAGACACAGACTGATGCAGCCTGTGTGGTTCCATTTCCTGAAGGTCAAGGACAGGTCAGACTCAACCAGAGGGCTGAAGGATGATTGCTTAGATGGCAAAACTCCTGTACTAGGTTCTCCAGAGAAAAAGAGCCAAGAGTAGAGCTAGATATGGATATGGACATATAGTATATGTCTATATATTTGCATATAAAGAGATTTAGTATAAGCGATGAGCTCCTACAATTATGGAGGCTGAGAAGTCCCAGCCTCTGCCATCTGCAAGCTGGAGACCCAGGAAGGCGGGTGGTGCAATTTGAAGGCCTGAGAGCCAGCAAGCTGACGGTATAGATTCCAGTCCGGGTCTGCAGACCTGGGAACCAAGAATGCTGAGAGCAGGAGATCCAGGCTCCAGCTCAGTGGTCAGAGAGGAGGCAAATCCAACCGTCCTCTGCCTTTTTTGTTCTGTACGGGCCTTCAGTGAATTGGAAGATGCCCATTCACATGGGCCTCACTCAGGCCATCAACTCCATTGCTAATCTCTCCTAGCAGACATACCCAGAAATAATGTTTAATCAGACATCCGGGCATCCTGTGGCCCCGTTAAGCTAACATTAAATTAACCATCACAACTCCTGAAAGAAAAAAAAGCAGAAAGGGTTACTCTAAAAGTTGAGATGGTGGTTATCACTTCCAGGGGGTGAGGTTTTGATTGGGATGGGGACAGTGGGGAGTCTCAGTTCTTACTCTCAGGTGATAGTTATGAGTATTTGCTTAATAATAATTTGCTAAGCTGTATACTTTTATGCACTTTTCCCTGTGTGTTATATTTCACAATAAAAATATCTTAATAGGCTGAGTGCAGCAACTCACACCTGTAATCCCAGCACTTTGGGCGGCTGAGTTGGGAGGCTCACTTGAGGTCAGGAGTTTGAAACCAGCCTGGCCAACATAGTGAGATCCTATCGCTACAAAAATAAATTAAAATTTAAAAATGTTAAAATTGGTTGGGTGTGGTGGCTCACGCGTGTAATCCCAGCACTTTGGGAGACTGAGGCAGATGGATAACCTAAAGTCAGGAGTTCGAGACCAGCCAGGCCAATGTGGTGAAACCCTCTCCCTACTAAAAATACAAAAATTAACTGGGTGTGGTGGTGGGACCCTGTAATCCCAGCTACTTGAGAGGCTGAGGCAGGAGAATTGCTTGAACCCAGGAGGCAGAGGTTGTGGTGAGCAGAGATCGCACCACTGCACTCCGCCTGGGTGACAGAGTGGGACTCCATCTCAAAAAAAAAAAATTTAATTTAAAAATATAAATATTTGAATAAAAGAATTAATGGGTGCATCAAATATATATTCAATATTTATTAGGTACCAAGTATGACAGCAGTCAGAGCTGGTATTTGAACCTGAGGCTAGCATGGTGTTCTGACTCCAAAGCCCCAGATTCCCTAATCTACAGGAAAGAATCAGGAATAGCAAGCAGCTATCGGGGCCACGAGATCCTCACAGGCACCTCCTTAACATACCAGTGTGTGGTGAATTACAGAGATGGCCTGGATCTTCATCCCTCCTTGTCTTCACGCTGTTTGCCACACACCTTTATAGTTCTTCTCACTAAAGAGGTAGGGTTCATTTCCCCACCCCTTGAGTCCGGGCTGTCCTGGACACTGGCTTTGCCCCATGTCATGTGGCAGAAGGGACAGTGGCGTCAGCTCCAGGCCTTGGCCTCAAGAGACCTCATGCATTTCACTTGTCCCCTCGAGCTTCTGCTGTCATTGTGAGAAGAACATGTCCAGAGTATCCAGCTGGAGACACAGGATGAAGTGACACATGGATCTGAGCCAAGGGCAGCTGAGATCCACTGATAGCCAGCCCACTCCAACATGTCGGCAAACTCAGGCAAGATCAGCCAATTCTCATCCATGTGTTTTGTGAACTCAAATCAGATGTTATTGTTGTTTCCAGCTACTGAATTTTGGGGCTGTTTGTTATGTAGGAATAGCTAGCTGATACATTGTCTGTAAACAGCAGTGAGGTCTGGGGATGTGTTGGCATAGGGTTCCTGAAAGGACCTGTCTGGGATAGGGAGTGATCAGCACCAGTCTACCCAATGCTCCTGCCTTCCCTGGATTCGCTTTGAGGCTCCAAGCAGCTTCCATGTAAACATAACCACCAATTACTCATGCCTTGTATGTAGAGAGCGCTCATACCAGGCCCTGGCTCAGCACCTTATGGACCTGGCCCACTTAACCCTTACAGTGGGCCTATGAGGTAGGCCCTATTACTGCCCCCATTTTACAGGTGAAAAGACTGAAAACAAGAGCTTAGCCCACGGTCACATGGCTTGTAAGAGGCAGAGCTGGGATGTGACTTCAGAGCCTGTGCTTTACCACTGTGCCACCCTGCCCACCCATCCCAGCCTGCTCTCCTTGAAACCTCTTCCCCAGCCTTGGGATGCCAAGCCTCTGGGCTCTCAAAAGAGGGCCACCTCGTGCCCCTGCTTGCTTTCTCCTCTCTCCCAGGGTCCCCCAGGTCCCCAGCATGAAGATCGCACTCAGCAGCATTATGCCCCAGAAGATGAAGGCTCCTGTGGATAAACATGAGGCCACTCTCCAGGAAGCAGTCAGCAGAAAGAACGCTTAGTGACAACCTCTAAGCAGGACGAAGGCTGTTGGAAGAGCATTTGTCATTCTGATGGAGAATCTTGGAATATTTGCATTGGAAGGGATTACAGAGCTGCCCCAGTGCAAGGTACAGACTTTTTTTTAAGCCACAGAGTCTTTTCTTCAAATGGAATCTGATACAGAAGCTCAACATGTAAAAGAGGCCAAAGCCAAGTTTTTCTAGCTGGGAAGCAAGGGAGCTCTGCCTTAGGCCTACCGAGGGTACCCCTAGGCTTTGAGGGTGCTCCATCAAAGCCTGGGGTGCCCTCGGTAGGCCTAAGGCTGCAAAGCCTAGGGGTGCCCTCGGTAGGCCTAAGGCAGAGCTCCCTTTGGGAACCACTGGGGTGGTTTTGCTGATGGAAAAAGGGCCTCAGGGCCACAGAAGGAATGAGTAGAAGAGCCAAGACTTGAACTCAGATCTCCTGCCTCCCGCCTCTAGGCTTGTTTTCCTATTCCAAGTGTTTAAAAACAAAAGCATGCACCCCAAAAGAAAGATGTAAACCTGATTTCTTTTTTAAACATGAATTTTTCAAAATAACGCATGTGGAGGCCAGGTACCATGGCTCATGTCTGTAATTTCCAGCACTTTGGAGAGCTGAGGTGGGAGGATCCCTGGAGGTCAGGAATTCAAGACCAGCCTGGGCAACATAGTGAGATGCCATCTCTACAAAAAATTTAAAAATTAGCTGGGCGTCGTGATGTGTGCCTGTAGTTCCAGCTATTCGGGACGCTGAGGTGGGAGGATCACTTGAGCCCAGGAGTTTGAGGCTGCAGTGAGCTATGACTGTGCCACTGCACTTCAGCCTGGGTGACAAAGCAAGACCCTGTCTCAAAAAAAAAAAAAAAAAAAATCCAGTCATGAGATTTCAGGACCCCACTTCT
Organism: Papio anubis; assembly: GCF_008728515.1. NCBI lineage: Eukaryota > Metazoa > Chordata > Mammalia > Primates > Cercopithecidae > Papio > Papio anubis. Next base: position 39,188,717 of record NC_044993.1, read on the forward strand.
ATAGAGCATCACTGTGTTTAGCAGGAGGTCCACTGAGACCCTTGGCTCTTTTCCTTGGGGGTTATCTCTGGTGACTCCTCTCCCTGCACCTCGCTGCACAGCCCTTGTGTAGCAGGCTTTCCCCAGAGCAGCTGCCGTCAAGACAGCTTTTCCCCGGTGTCTTTGCAGCCTCTTTATTCCAGGGCTACGGTCTGGCTGCAGGGGTCAGTCTGCAGGTGTGATAAGATGCTTCAGAGCATTCCCCAGGTGGGGAGGAGCCAGAGGCGCCTGGGAGGGAACACGGAACTGCGAGTCATGCATTAGATGTCTCTGGGTTTTTCCTGCCTAGCTCTTTCTGGAAATAGTAGCTGGTTATTCTTCTTCAGGAAGACACCCCTCCCTGATTTCATTCCATGGAGTTTGGGTGGACTGGAGCACCAGCTACCCTTGGGCCAGTCCCTCCGCTTATTGGGCCTCCCTTTCTCTACTTGTAGAGTGTATGTTTCCTGGGGCTGCGGTAACAGACACAAACTGAGAGGTATACGCAAGTTCTGGAGACTAGGAGTCTGAAATCTACGTGTTGGTGGGGCCATGCTCCCTCTGATGTTTTAGGGAAGAATCTGTTCCACGCCTCTCACCTGGCCTCTGGCAGCTTCCAGCAACCCTTGGGGTTCCTCGCTGTGTAACTGCTTCACTCCTGTCTCTGCCTCTGTCTTCACATGGCCTTCTCTCTTCTGTGTGCTTCTGTGCCCGAATCTCCCTCTGATTTTAATTTTTTTAGAGACAAGGGTCTGGCTATGTTGCCAAGGATAGTCTTGAACTCCTGGCTCAAGCGATCCCCCTGAGTAGCTGGAATTACAGGCATGAGCTACCATGCCCAGCAAATTCCACGCCCAGCAAATTCTTCCCTTCTTATAAAAACACCAGTCACCGGATTAGGACCCACTCCAAGCCAGTATGACCTCATTTGAACTTGGTTACATCTCCAAAGACCCTATTTCCAAATAAGGTCACATGACATATACTAAGGGTTAGGGCTTGAACATATAGGTACAGGGAACACAATTCAACCCACAACAGAAGTGAAAGGTGGTCCTAGGCGCATGCCCACCTGACGTCCCCGGATTTTGTGAAATAAGTGATGTTTCAGGGACTGAACCAAATGGTAGTTGATCCAGACTAATCCACAGTGTCCAAGCTCTCATCCTTTCCCAGAGGCCCCACAGCACCCTGTCTGGGCCACTCTTAAAGCACAGATCCCTTTCTACTTCCTTTCCCCTATTAGAGGGCAGGATGGGTCTGTTTCACTCCTTATCCATTGGCCCCTGGACCCACATCCGGGGGTGGCAGAGCAAACACCAGGCCTTGAATCCACCTCCCAGTCTTTTCAGTCCTACCTTCCAATATGGCCCGACTCACCCCGTCCCCGCCTCCCTAGTTCCACCCCGCCCAGGCGCCACTGCCCCCCAACTCTAATATCTCCCTCACCATTTCCTTCCTGCCTTGCCGCCTCCAATCCACTCTCCACACAGCTGTCAGAAAGCCCTTTCAAAACAATAAATGGATCATCTCACTCCCTGGCTCAAAGCTTTCGGGGGATTCCCCTCATTCTTAGCATAAAGTCCAAGCTTCTCTGCTCAGCCTCCACACCTGCCCTCATCTGGCCCAGACGACCTCTCCCACCTGTGTCTGCCCTCTTTTTTTTGTTTTGTTTGTTTGTTTGTTTGTTTTGAGACAGAGTCCTGTTCTGTCACCCAGGCTGGAGTGTAGTGGTGCAATCACAGCTCACTGCAGCCTCAACCTTCCTGGCTCAAGTGATCCTCCCACCTCAGCCTCCCAAGGAGCTGGGACCACAGATGTGCACCACCATGCTTGGCTAATTTGTTAATTAAAAATTTTTGTGTGTGTGTGCGGAGATAAGGTCTTGCCATGTTGCCCAGGTTGGTCTTGAACTCCTGGCCTCAAGCAATCCTCTGGCCTCCACCCGCCAAAGTGCTGGGATTATGGGTGTGAGCCACCACACCCAGCCTGTGTTTGCACTCTTGATCCTCGGAAACACTGACCACTTCTGTGGGGTGACTTGCTCCTGTTGCTCCACATGCTGGCTGCACTGAGGAGGCTTTCCCTGACACTTCACAATCTTTTTTTTTTTTTTTTTTGAGATAGGGTCTCACTCTGTTGGCCAGGCTGGGGTGCAGTGGCATGATCTCAGCTCGCTGCAACCTCCACCTCCCAGGTTCAAGTGATTCTCCTGCCTCAGCCTCCCGAGTAGCTGGGGTTACAGGTGTGCACCACCACGCCTGGCTAATTTTTGTAATTTTAGTAGAGATGGGGTTTCACCATGTTGGCCAGGTTGGTCTCGAACTCCTGACCTCAAGTGATCCACCTGCCTTGGCCTCCCAAGGTGCTGGGATGACACGCGTGAGCCACTGCGCCTGGCCATATCTCCATTTTTTTTTTTTGCGATGGAGTCTCGCTCTGTTGCCCAGGCTGGAGTGCAGTGGCACAATCTTGGCTCACGGCAAGCTCCGCCTCCTGGGTTCATGCCATTCTCCTGCCTCATCCTCCCGAGTAGCTGGGACTACAGGCGCCCGCCACCACACCCAGCTAATTTTTTGTATTTTTAGTAGAGATGGGGTTTCATCCTGTTAGCCAGGATGGTCTCGATCTTCTGACCTTGTGATCTGCCCATCTCGGCCTCCCAAGGTGCCGGGATGACAGGTGTGAGCCACCATGCCTGGCCCGTATCACCATTTTTAACAAGAGGGAGGCTCCCTCCTGCTGCTTAGGGCAGGCCACGGTGTCCAGTTAGAATTGATGGCCACATTGTTTTTCACTGTATGTATTTTTGTGGTGGATTTTCTTATTGTGGGCTGATACCATTTCTTGCATTGATGGTGGTGACAGAAATGCTCCATATTAAATGGAAAGCAGGGCCAGGTGATGATGGATATGGCAGAAAATGTGAAGGAGGCCTGAGGGAAAGAAGGTAGATTCTGAATTCTGATCCAGCCCCTGATCCAGAATGGATGCTGAGGCTCAGAGAGGGAAGGGATAGGTCTGGAGTCACACACAGTGCCAGGGGTGACACCAGTTCTCAAACTCGCAGCCCAGTGCTCCTTCCTCTGACCTTTCAGCTGTACTGGGCTTCGATGCATAATGAATGGAATTCTGAGCTGCCGCTTTACTCCCAGAAACCCCTGCCATCAAGTCCCTCTCCTCAATTCGGGGTCCCTTGGCCCATTTAAAAACCCAGGCTGCTGGTGAGTGTGTAGAATACATCCTTTTTAACAATACTCAGACAAGCAAGTCTAGTGCCTAGAAATCATGTTTCTGCTTTGAAAACTGCCACCAACTGCCTCTCCCACCTTCTGCTTAGCAAATCTTCACAGGCCGTGTTTTAAATACTCTTCCTCCTTTTGCTATGATCAAAGGAATTGCTTGTTCCCCTGATAGGTGACAAAAGATGTCAGAGAAACAAATGAGAGAATGTGGTTGCAGCCCCCTTTCTTTCCCCTGGAGGAAGGAGAATCGCAAGGCATCTTGGGCTGGGTGGCTTTTAGCATTGAGTAGGGTGGGGGTGCAGAGATAAGGGAGGAGGCTGCAGGCAAGGGCAGAGGAGGGGATCCCAGGCAGGCTGATAATTTGGCACCAGTAGTTGACATCAGTTGGGTGGGCCGCTCAGCCTGTATTTCCGCTTCTCCTGGGCAGAGCTTCCTAATTTTGCTTTAGGGTACCCACCCTTCAGGAGGCATTGACTCCATCCCCAGCCCTGGGGCTGTGTGTGTGACTCAGACCTGGCCATGTGATGGACTTCAAGCTGGGCATGTGACCTAATCAGAACCAAACAGGAGCCATCTTGGGCTTTGTGAGATTGACTGCTCAGAGACAGAGAAGACACCCCTTCCTGCTGGGCTTGGGGTAGGGCTGTGAGCCTGGAGCTACAGGGAGCTTGGCCAAGAGGAACTTCGGAAATGGAGCCAAAAGACGGGGTGGGAAATGGACAGATGCTGAGTCCTGTCCTGATGATCTCAAACTCCTAGATCAAGCTGCGTCTGACTATGTGAACTGTCTTTTTTTTTTTTTTTTTTTTTTTTTTTTGAGACAGGGTCTCTATCTGCCACCCAGGCTGGAGTGCAGTGGCACCATCTCTGCTCACTGCAACCTCTGCCTCCCGGGCTCAAATGATCCTCCTACTCCAGCCCTAAGTAGCTGGTAGCTGGGAGTATAGGCGTGTGCCACCACACCTGGCTTTTTTTTTTTTTTTTTTTTTTTTTGAGACGGAGTCTCACTGTTGTTACCCGGGCTGGAGTGCAATGGCGCGATCTCAGCTCACTGCAACCTCTCCCTCCCAACTCTTCCAGCAATTCTCCTGCCTTAGCCTCCTGAGTAGCCACCACGCCTGGCTAATTGTTGTATTTTTTGTAGAGACAGCATTTCACCATGTTGTCCAGGCTGGTCTCAAACTCCTGAGTTCAGGCAATCTGTTTGTCTCGGCCTCCCAAAGTGCTGGGATTAGAGATATGAGCCACCATGCCAGGCCTGAACTGCCTTTTTTGCTGAATCTGTTATTTCCTTTCATTTGTGACAAAAGACAATCATTTCTGATGATCTCTTATCACTTGAACATGTATCTTCAGGCACCTCGCCCCCTGCAACAACCCCTAAGGACTTGGAAAATAGTTTTTTTCTACCTCTAGCCACATTTCTAGGCACAATTTCAGCCCCTTCCAGGCTCATCACAGGCCAACACTGGAAGAGTCTCTATTAGAGGACACAAGTCCAGACTGGGAAACTGAGGCCCTGTGTTGGTCCATTTTGTGTCACTATAAAAGAATACCTGAGGCTGGGTAATTCATAAAGAAAAATGATTTATTTGGCTCAGGGTTCTGCAGGCTGTTCAGGAAGCATAGCCCTGGCCTCTGCGTCTAGTGAGGGCCTTAGGAAGCTTTCACTTGTGGCAGAAGGCGAAGGGGAGCGGGCATCCCATGGTGAGAGAGAGGGCAAGATAGAGACAGTGAGAGACACGCCAGGCTCTTCTAAACAACCAGCTCTCCTGTGAACCTACAGAAAACCCATTCGTTACCACGGGAAGGCACCAAGCCATTCATCAGTGATCTGCCTCCAGGACTCAAACGCCTCCCACCAGGTTCCACCGCCAACACTGGGGATCACATTTCAACACGAGATTTGGACGGGACACACATCCAAACCTTATCAGGCCCATTCAGATGGGATATTACAGAAAGAATTCCTGTCGTGGGCCACGTCTTTGCAGTGATCTCAGCCTGGGTGTCTTCCTACCCAGCAGACAGCCTGCAAAAAAAACGATCAAAAGCCCTTGTAACCCTGTGAATCCTGCAACCAATGTCCTTCTCCTTGAACCTGACAGTCCCACTATACAGGTTTGGGAACTGAGCCAGCAGGGACAAGGAACTTCTGGCATGCCTACTCTCACCTCCTTATCCTGACACACACTCAGTGCTTCCTCCTTCACTTTTCAGCCAGGACAGAGGGAGACTGACCACATTGATTATGCTTCCGGATCCAGCTATGCCTGAAGGCCCTAGAGCTAGCTCTTGGATCTTTCCAGAGCCAGTCAATCCTCTTTTAGTCATAAACCACGTTGAATTTGGATTCTGTTACTTGCAACCAAGAGTCCTGATTGTGTAGCTGCCTTCAAGTCTCTGTGGCGCTGTGTGTCTGGGACAAAGACAGCAGTCCTGGAAGTCAGGAAGGCCTGACACAGGGAGATCAGGCATGCCCTGGACCACCTAGTTATCCCAGTGGGTTACAGGGCCTGGGAGCAGTTGGGGGTGGGGGAAGGTTGGTAGCGTGGGGATGCAGTGAGGACCAGAATGAGCAGGGTAGGGCACCAATGCCAGGGCAAGGTGCCTCTGGGAGGGGGGCTGGTTTTCCAAGAACTGGGGACATAGAAGCCTCAGACCAATGATTCTCCAAGTATGGTCCTCAGACCAGCAGCATCTGGGAATTTGTTGGAGATGCACATTCTCAGGCCCTGCCTCAGACCCACTGAACTAGCAGCTCTGGGTGTGGGGCCAGCAAGGTGGGTTTTAACAAGGCCTCTGGTTGCCTCCAATGTTGACTGTTGCTTGAGCACCACTGCCTCAGACATTAAATGAATTAAATATGCTCAGAGAAGAAAGCGAATTATTTAGTATTGAGAACAGATGTGAGGGGCCCAGAGTATACTGTTCACAAGTATCTAGGGGACCCTTCACAGCTACAGAGGCTGGGACAAGGACCCCTGTACTTCTCCCCACAGGCCTGTATCAAGCAAGATGGCAAAGCAAGGAAGGGCCACCACCTCCAAGTCCCTCCAGGCCCATTCTCCTGGGCCTCCTCCTGAGGACCCTCCTCCACCAAGGAGACCCCATACAACAGCCTGCCTTTCCCGGCACACAGAGAGGAGGGGATGGCTCAGGGGTTGTGAGTGCCAGGCAGGGGTTGACCGGATGACCCTGAGCCTGTCAAACTAGGATCACACCAGCCAGATCCCTGAATCCAGCCCTCCCTCTCTAACTCCAGTTCAGAAACTCTGCCTTGTAGTCAGAATGGGCTGGGTTCTGTGGCAGGAACATAAGCCTGCATATAGACAATAACCTTAACTCTCCGTGGCTTCACCCATCACAGGGTACTTCTCATGCTCACAAAGTCCAGAGCAATGCAGGCGACTCTCCAGGATAATTTCTTTTCTTTTCTTTTTGAGACAGGGTGTCGCTCTATTGCCAGCCTGAGTGCAGTGGTGCAATCATGGCTCACTGCAGCCTCGACCTCCTGGACTCAAGTGATCCTCCCGCCTCAGCCTCTCAAATAGTTGGGACTGATGCCTAGCTGATTTCTGTAACCAAGAGCCTTTTCTTTCATGCAACAGCTCAGCAAACCAGGGTGCTCCTCTCTTGCAGCTGTGCCATGTCAACACGAGGCTTTAGGGGCAGAGAGAACTAAAGAGACACAAACTGGCTCTTAAATACTTTCACCCAGGCACTTCCACTCCCAGCCATAGGCCAGAATGAGCCTCATGATCCCGTGCAGGCAGAAGGGAGCTGGAGCACATGGGGAGTGTGTGGAGAGCCAGTGATCAATATAAATCTCTGTCACCTTTCTTCTGGATGCCACCAGCTGCAGTCCACTCTGCCGCCTCCCATGGGATCACTGCCTCCCAAAACACCTGCTGAGGACTGACCTGACGTAGACCTGGCACTGTGCTCAGCACCAGCTCTCCCATAATGACCAGGACAGACATGGTCCCATCCCATTCCTTAAGGGGCTCATATCAGAGAAGGGAGGGGATTGAACAGACCCTCCTCAAAGTTTCCTGGCCCCCATTTCTGTGTCCCTTTTTTGTGAGCATCACCATCCTTCCTGACTCACAGAATAAGCTTAATCAGTTCTCAACCCTGGAATGAGCCTCAGTTTTCTCATCTGTACAACGGGGATAATAAGAGACTTAACAGAGGTCATCTGATGATCATAAGAAAACGAGTTTCCAATTGGTGCAGCCTAAGTAGCCACCAGGCAGTGGGGCCAGGATTCAAACTCCATCATCTGATTCCATTGCTCCATTCTCTGCTGTGGCCCTTCCTCGTCCTCCTTAGCTGGGTGGGCCCTGTAGAGTTTGCCTCAAACATTGAAGCTTTTGCTAAGAAGGAGGGGATCTGAGAGTCCAACTTCCCGGCCACAGCCAAGGTGAGCCGGGCCTGGCCTTGAGCCAACTTGGTTCCCTGAAGACTGCCTGAACTAGCCCAGCCTGATCCCCAAGGCGTCCCTGGAACTGACCCTGGCTCAGGGCATTCCAGGAGGGCCACAGCAGCTGTCCTGCAACCCAGGACCCAGACAGGGCCAGCTCCAAGCCCCTCACTCCCACCACACTTTCTCCACATGCACATGTGGTCAAAAACCTTACCATGGGACTGGTAAGGCCACCACGGCCACCATTAGAAACCTGATCCCGAGCTGCTGATTAAAACCAGGAGGGGGTTTTAATCAGCTGAGGCCATATGCTATTTAACGGAAGATGAAAGCACGAGTGATAAGCATCATCTCAGAAAGGCTGTCATTAAAGGAAGAGCAGAACAGCAAGAGGCAGCTTTTATCATTATAGCAGCCCCTCGCAAAGCTCTCGTGAGGGGCTTTGGGGAACATCTGGGCTCAGTCTATTATGCAGTACTTAACAATGTCATTGTGTTTGACAACGGCTCCTGAGCCCACGCCATGCTAAACTTCTAAATATACAATTAATGTCTATTAATTATAGTTTTCAAATCAGCAAAATGAGCCTTCATTAACTTAATCGCCCCTTCTATTTGATCAGGAAATTGTACTCTCGGTGTTCATAATCCCCGCATCTGAAACCCCCCTTTGACAGGCGGCATGTGATGCTTGGCTGACTGTTTTAGGGAAGGCCTGCCTGTCCTCCCCACATCTAGGCACCCCCCTACTCCACCCTCGGCCATGAGATGGGAAGCCACCGTGGGCCTCCGAAGTATTCCAAAGGGTTTGTGAGCAGGCATGAGGTTCGGGAGAGAGCGATGGAAGTGAGGCGGCAGCTGCCATCATGGTACCTGGTCAAGCTGGAGCCCAGCTCAGATGGAATTGGATCTGAACCAGTATGTGTTGGGGGGATGATGTGGAGAGGAAACTGCCTCCTGCATCTCTAGGCAGCCCTCCTTCTCACTGTCAGCAGCCTTGGGGATTACTTCGCTGCTCACAACAGCCGGAGGCTTACGGTGTAATTAACCCCATTGCAGTCATGGGCAAACTGAGACTCACAGAGGGAAACGGTTTCCTCGGGACTGCAGAGCTCATTGTCAGCCAAGCTGAGCCTTCAACTCAGCTCATCTAATGCCCAAGATAGGGCCTCACCCTGAGTTTGCATATATAATGGAGGTCACTGTTGTTCAGTGAACTTTCATCCTTTTCTCTCCCCTTAGCAATGAAGAGTGCTTCCCTACCCCATGGCTTTTGGGCTTGGCCATGTGACTTGCTTTGTCCAATGGGATGGGAGTGAATGCCATGAGTTCAACCATGTAATTTGCTTTAACCAGTGAGAGAGGAATGAATGCCATGAGCTGGGTGGTGTAGCTTGCTTTGGCCAGTGGGATGGGAGTGGATGCCATAAACTTGGCCATGTGACTTAGTTTGCCCAATAGGATGGGAGTAGATAGGATGAGCTTGGCCATGTGACTTGCTTTGGCCAATGGGATGGGAGTTAATATGATGAGCCTGGGCCATGTGACTTGCTTTGACCAATGGGATGGGAGCAGATGTAATGGGCTTGATGAGGTGACTTCCTTTGGCCAATGGAACAGGAGTGGGTATGATGTCCACCATGGCCCCTTCTTCTTGGGTGATCAGGAGATGTGCAGAGAAGAGGGGTGGGGAGACAGAGAGAGAGAGAGACAGCGAGCAAGCGAGTCTTTGGACCTAATTGGGTCAAATGCCTTAGACAACTTACACAACTTCCCAGTTTTACCATCCTCTGGAATAAAATGGACGTGATAGAAAGCCTGCTTCCTAAGATTGCTGTGAGGGTGAAATGGGCAGTGGAAGGCTGGAGAGTGGCTTTGCCTGGTGTGATTCTGGCACCATGGCATCTCAGAGGGCCCAGAGCAAGGAAGTGGCTGCACCCCAACCCCAGCTCCATGGGTCGGCAAGCCCTGGACTGATCAAACCCTATTGCAGCCTTCTATAAATGCAGATCGTCTTTCCAGTTCTCTCCCCTTGGCTCCAACTTTGTTTCCACTGCCTTATTTTAAGCCCACCACCTCAACTCATTTATGCCTTAAAGAAGTTTATGGCTAAGTGGGGACAGCAGACAGGCAGCTGTGATATGAGGCCTATGCAGGAGGCCCAGGAGGGGCATCTACCCAAGGCTTGGGGGTCAGGGAGGGCTTCCTGGAGGAGCGGGGTCTTGAAGAAGGAAGGGGGCAGATGTACTAGAGACCCACGGCCACCTGTCATTTCAGCTGCAGCTACTGAGGACAGTCTCACAAGCACAGACTCACCTCATCTCAGCAGAACTGTACCTGGCCTTCCTGCCCATTCCCTGGGCCTTCTCCAGTCCTGCAGGAAGCGAAGGGGCATCAACAGCCCCAGAGACACCCCCAAGACACAGGCTGGGGCCAGTGGACACATGCTCCAGCCTTTCGCCCTGCAGCCAGTCACCCCAGGATCACTCTGTCCTCATCCTAGAGGGCCGCTGTCTCTAATGGTGACCTCAGCAAGGCACCTTCATGTCACTTTGTCACCTGCCATCTTGCCTTCCTGCCCCATCACTCCTCTCCTGAGCATCGCCCTACCAAAAACCCACCCCCAAGTCTCTGTCTTAGGCCAGGCCTTGGGGAACCCAGACTCGGACCAGGAGCAGCTAGGTGAGAGGTGAGGACAAGCACTGCACGGAGAAGGAGCAGCATATTCTGGGCTGGAAGGGAAAGGAAAATCTTCCATTGTTTAAGGGTTGTCAGGGAGCACGGGGCAGTGGGGCAGAGGGGAAAGGCAGGAAGTCATGGAGGAGACAGGAGACAGGGAGCTAGTGGCTCCTGAGGGCCGGGTCTGCAGGGCTGGGAGCTGAACCCTTGTCCTGAGGGCAGTGAGATGGGTTTGCAGTAGGAAGTGGCATGGTCAGATTGGCGTTTCTGTTTTGGTTTTTTGTTTTGTTTTGAGACGGAGTTTTGCTCTGTTGCCCAGGCCAGAGTGCGACGGCGTGATCTCGGCTCACTGCAACCTCCGCCTCCCAGGTTCAAGCGACTCTCCTGCCTCAGCCTCCCGAGTAGCTAGGATTACAGGCACCCACCACCATGCCCGGCTAATTTTTTGTACTTTTGGTAGAGTCGGGGTTTCGCCATGTTGGCCAAGCTTGTCTCAAACTTCTGACCTCAGGTGATCCACCTGCCTCGGCCTTTCAAAATGCTGGGATTACAGGCGTGAGCCACCACACCAGGCTGTTTTTGTTTCTTTTTAAACAGAATCTTTCCCTGTCTCCCAGGCTGGAGTGCAGTGGTGTGATCTCTGCTCACTGCAACCTCCACCTCCTGAGTCAAGAGATTCTCCTGCCTCAGCCTCCTGAGTAGCTGGGATTACAGGGATGTGCAACCATGCCTGGTGACTTTTTGTATTTTAGTAGAGACAGGATTTCGCCATGTTGCCCAGGCTGGTCTCGAACTCCTGACTCTGGTGATTCGCCCACCTCGGCCTCCCAAAGTGCTGGGATTACAGGCATGAGCCACTGCACCTGGCCCAGATTGGCATTTTTAAAAGTGCTTTTTGTCTGCAGTGTGGGGACTGATGGGAGACAGCATGGCCAGTGGAGGAACTGTCCCCAGGCTGGGGAGAGCCAACAGGAGTCTCCGCTAGGGTATGCTAGGGTAGAGTGGAAAAGGCCTCAGTAACCGGAGTGATGAGGGAAAGAGGAGTCAAGGATGACACCCAAGCTTCTGGTCTGGGTTACCTGGATTGTCTTGCCATCTGCTGAGCTAGGAGCAGGTTTTGGGGTAAGATGATGAGTTTCTTTTGAGGCATGTAGTTGGGACTCATTGACAGCAACCTAGAGACAGTCATGGCAGTGGACAAGATCCCAAGAAGTGAGTCTATAGAGAAGGCCAGGCAGCCAGCACTGAGATCTGAGCAATGCCATTATTTTTAAAACTTTTATTTTGAAATAATTATAGACTCTCAGAAAGTTGCAGACAAAACCCAGTCAGGTCCCATGTACCAGTTTGATTGCCACCATCTTGAAAGGAGGATTAGACAAATCTGACTGCTAAAAGTGGCCCAGGGATTCTGGAGAAAACCCAACAGGTTTGATATCAGGAAAGCAATTTCACTTACAATTCAGGTTTGACTGCAAGTGAGAGTGGTTGAAACAAGTGAGAAGTTGATTGCTTCCTCATATAATAGTCTAAATACAGGTGTCCAAGCCTGGAATAGAGGTCCTGGTCCTCTAAGTTCTCAGGAACACAGGCTTCTTTCAGCCACTCCACATCTCTAGGGTGTTGTCCTCATGGTCCAAAATGGTGGCTGGAATTCCAGCCATCACACCTGCTTTCCAGGCAGCAAAATGGAAGAAGGGACATAGAAGAACAGAGATGACAATAGGTATAAACAACCTCTCTTTTTAAAGGAGATTCCCAGGAGCTGCTACATGACACTTACTGTTGACTAGAGTTTAGTAGCAAAATTTATTTGCAAAAGAGTCTGAGAACTGTAGTCTTTATTCTTGGACTCAAAATCAGAGGCTCTATTACAAGGAAGAAAGAGTGTATCCAGGGGAACAACTAGCTTCCTGTGCACAGAATCCAAGGGCAGAGGGTGTTCTGAAAGGGAAGGTGTGTCAGTATCACAAAAACAATCAAGAAGTTAAGAAAGGTAGCAATGAAATGCCCAGTGGATTTAGGGACAAGGAAGTCCAGTGGCAACTTGGTGAGGATAATGGCAATTATCCATCTGACAGAACCCTTGATTTGGAGTGCCTAATGTTTTCCAGAGTCAGCTTTTGTCCAGTGGATAGGGCAGAAAGATAGAGGTGTTGGAGTTGAGGGTGTTGGAGTGCAAATCTAGGCCACAGGTGACAGTACAGCAGCAGGAAGTGGCAATGAAAGAATGAAAGGGACTCCAGGAAGAACCAAGAGGGACTGACTGTGAGAAGGACAGGAACAAGGACAGAAGGAGACGGCAGAGTGTGTGGCTTCCATGGTGTGGCATTTATGGGTTCACAGTGGGGTCCAGGAGTGAGTGGCTATAGAAGAGAGAAAAAGGAGGCCTTTCTGGTGGTGGGGGCCATAACACTGGGAGACTGGGGTTCAGACACCTGCAGAAATCACCCAGAATGCTGGCAGGGTGTCGGGTAGAGGTGAATGCTAAGCTTCTGTGGAGTTTTCCCAGTTACCTCAACACCACTCCCAACTCTGCTGCCAAAAGAACCTGTTTAATGTTCTTGTGGTTGACACCTGCCCCAAACCCTCAATGGTTCCCCCACGGATTCTCAGGAAATGTCCAAACGCCTCACCTTTTACTTTGCAGTCCTTCTATGATCACCTGGGATGGGTTAGGATGCTTTCAGCTCTAAGCAACAGAAACCCCAAGTAACAGACACTGCCTGTGCCTGGCTTGTAACCCCTGTAGGAATCATTTGTGTTTGCTGGTCCAATTTCCAGCTGCCAGTACCTGCGATTCCACTGAAGCCTATGCCTGTGCACGGAAATAACCCTTGACCAATGACTGACAAGGATGGGTGGATAAATACCTCAGCTCCCTCCCTGTGCTGGTGGGATAACTCTGAGGTTTGTTCCACGTGGGCTCCTGGAGTGGAACTTCCCTTCCTTTCCTGCCTCACTTCCCCACTCTCCTCCCTGTCTTTCCCAGGACCACCTCAAAATCAACAACTTGCGCCTGAGTCTTCATCTCAAGACCTCCTCCTGAGAAAAACCAAACAACTAAAATGCAGATGCTGGATGGTTGCCAGGTTGTGTATAAGTGCTTGCTCAACATCATTCCCGAGGACCCAGGACTCTCTGTCTGTGCTCTGTGATCCTCAGGCTGTAGCAAGATGACCACCATCATGACATCCTACAAGTTCCTCAACAGACTTCCCTTCAGATCTCATTGGCCAGAATAAGGTCACACATGGTCTTTCCTGAATCAATCACTGGCAAAGGTGAGGGCTTTGCCATGTCTGGCTTAGACGAATCACCTATGGGCAGAAAGGATGATGGGGTCAACTACAGGGACCACACCACCATCCCATCACCTCTTCTAGTATGACTCTACCACTGTAGGTATGTAATATAGTGAAAAGAAAGAGCTCTGTGTTCTCACTATTTCACATTCATTCATTCATTCAACAAGCACATATTGAACGTTGACTGTGTCCCTGCTAGTTCCTGGGGCTGGGGATGTGGGAGACAAGAAAAGCACAGAGGGCTGAATGTGATGGGGTCTGGGTGGCAGAGGCATGACCCTGGGGATATCCTGACCCAGCTGTTTTGCCGTCAGAAATGTCCCACACCACTGTCTTCCCCTCAGGATCATACCTGCCCCCTAGAGCTCCTCTCCTCCAGGAGGCCTGTTCTGATTTCCCCAAACCAGGGGGTTCCATCCTGCCTCGGAGCCCCCTTGGGTGTTCCACGATGTTTTTCTGGGCTGGCACTGTCTTGGCTGGCTCTGAAGTGTCCTTGCTTGCCCATTACGAGTGACAGTGTTCTTCTTGTTTTCCCCATGGAGGCTCCTAGAGGGAGGACACTGTGTCCCCAGGGCCTGAGCCACAGCCAGGCAGCTCAACCCTGCAGGGCTGACCCAGAGCCTGGGTGGACCCACCCGGCCCTAGTCCCTGCCTCCCAGCACCTGCTACAAGGCCGCCTCCTCCCCTCCCCATGTCTCTCCCATCAATTTCTTATTTCATAAAAATCAATTTCTGTCCCGTTTTTGCCATGTACATAAAAGACTGTGGCATCAATTAGCCTTCGTTCTCTCTCTCCCCCTCTCTTTTTCTTCCTCGTCTTTTTTGGAAACCTCTTTGTAGGGAAAATCTCATATTTCAGCAATTTGCATTATCCACACACTCAGCTTTGAAGTTCTAAGTTATGGTAAGAAAAGGACCCACTTATCTGCCCATAAAAAATGTTCAAAGCTTATAAATTCCCTGAAACAGATGTACATTATCATTGGATTTGCCTTTCTTTTTGCTAGAGCATGCCTAATAGAGTTTCGGCCGCCCCCTGGCCCCCTTCCCCCGCCCCCGTTAGCATCTTGTCTCCACAGAAGCCCGCTCCCCACTGGGCCAGACCGACTTCAAAGGTCCCAGGCTGTCTGTTAGAAGCAAAGCACAAAGTGGGAACATAGGGGCCTTTTAAATCCCCCACGTTTAAGTCAATATCATGCCTCCCTCCTTTCCCCTCTCCTGGCAGAGGGACATAAGTCAGCCCTTCCCTTTCTGCCTTCACGAGAGCCAATTCAGCAACTACCAGAGAGAGGAAATCGGGGCTTCTTTCTCTCCCAGTCTCTCTGTCTTTGCCCTTTCTTTCTTGCCAACTTTTCTTTTTGTTCTTTCCCTCGCTTAAGATGCTCGGCAGCACGGAAGGTAGTGCTGATCCCACGTGTAAGCAAGCAAGCAGATCCTTAAGTGCTTTCATGGGTAAGAATGTCGTAAACAACGTGCATCCATTCGGTCACCGTGGGATCCTACCATGAGAGCCCCCTCTCCGGGCTACTGTTTCCAGTCCCTTCTCCACGTGCTGGTGGCTAGAGTGTCACATCCTCTCTGCCCCAACTGACCTTCTAGCTTCCTGATGTGTCTCTTGGGGTGACGAGCAGACTCTCTACCATTCACGCCCCCAGGTCCTGCCCATTCCGGGCCTCCCCGTTGCCAGCTGCACCCGGCCATACAGGCCTGCACCAACTCATCAAGCGTTCACCCTCTGTCCACCCTTGAGGCCCTTGCACCAGCTGCTCCCTCTAACTTTCCACCTGGCTAATCCTTCCTCACCCTTGAAGTCACCCCCTAAATGTGGCTTCCTGGAGAGTCCCTCTGCAGCCCCCATCTCCATCATGTCCCCTGTTATTTCCTCCCATGTCTCCCCGGAAGTTATCACAGTGGATAAAAATGTCGTTTCTGGGTGGAAGCAGTCCTCCCCCGCCACACTAGACTAAAGCTCTGCAAAGGTAGGTAGAGATGATGTCCGTTTTATCGAGTGCTGAGCATGGTTCCTGACACATAGTACTTGATCACTAAATCTTCAAAAGTACGGATGAACAGAAAGCCTGGAGATGAACTTGGCAAAGGCCAGCCAGGCCTGAGCAGGTTCCTTCTGGGCAGGAAGTACCACGTGTGGGTCTCTCTTTGCTCTGCCCACGTCTTGCCCAGAAGCTCAGTTTTGGCAGCTCCTTGCCACTGGAGGGTGGTCACACCACAGAGACTGACCTGCAGTCTAACTAAACTGCTTAGCAAGAGAGAGTGAGATACTCGAATGTCAAATTCTTTCTCCCCAATGAAGAAAGGAGGGAGGAGGGAAGGAAGGGAAGGCAGAAAGTTTACATGCACCACACTGGAAATATTCTGGCCAGGAATTTCTGGGTCAAATCACAATCAGATGCTACCTTTTGAGGACAGAGTCAGAGGAAATGGAATCAGGTGATGTTGGCTAAGATGGCCAGGGGTCCATCTGGAGGGGATGTGGCCAGGGGACTTGAGCCACTCAGAGTCACCTTGGGCCCCTGTACCTAGTGTGCTGAGAGCCAGGCCAAGCCCAGTGACACTATCTGAATATCCCCAGGAGGTTCCAGGTTTTCAGTCTGTCTGCATGCTGCCTCCCTTCTCTGGTGGCAGTATCAACATTCCAACATGTCTCAGCATTGGGAACCCACAAGAGGGATGCCCCTTTTCCCATCTATCTTTATGAATTCGATCAACAAAGACCTGTCAACAGCAGGCCATGTGCTAGGTCCAGCTGGGGGCGGGTGGGGAGGCCAAGAATGTGTTGTCCTTCAGTCACTCAACAGACATTGAACTAGCACCTGTCTTTGCTGGGCCTTTGGGATTACAAGATAATTTGGTGAACAAGTGCTTTGGTGGAAATCAAATAATCAGAGGCACAGATAAGTACCTACAGTGGATCCTCACCCTCCGTGGATTCTGTATTGGAGAAATCGCCTATTCACTAAAATTTATCTGTCACCCGAAATCAATACTCGTGGTGCACTCACTTCATTCGTGACATGCGCAGAGCAGCAAAAAGTTTGAGTGGCCCAGCCACATGTTCTCAGCTGAGGTCGAACAAGATGATGCTCTGCTTTCGTGGTTCAGTTCTCATCCTATACGCAAACATCCTTCTCACAGTCTGTGTAGCATCATGCTTTGTGCATGTTTGTGCTCTGTGTTAGTGATCTGGCTGCCTAAAATGCTCCCCAGGCATGGCGCTGAAGTGCTGTCTTGAGCTCTTAAGCACAGAAGGCTCTGATACGCCTTACAGAGAAAATACGTGTGCTAGATAAGCTTCGTTCAGTCACGAGTTATAGACCTGTTGGCTGAGTTCAATGTTAATGAATCAAGAATATCTAGTAAATTAGGCATATTTAAACAGAAACACACATAAAACAAGGTTATGCACTGATTGGTAATGAAAATGTTGTGACCAGAAGTTTGCAGGAACCTAACCCTGTATTTCCCCTAGGAACAACAGTTCCGTATGCGCTAACTCACTGTCAGAGGCAACTTTATAAGATGTAATGACTGCAGTGAGCCGAGATCACACCACAGATCGTGAGACTCTGTCTCCAAAAACAAACAAACAAAAAAAAAGATGTAACTACTGCAATGAGTGAGGATCAACTACAGTTACAAACATGATCAGTACTAGGAATGAAGGGGACACCATAGGTTACCCTGAGAGCTTGGAGCACCATCTTGCTGAAGCTGAGGTCTTGGCCACACCAGCAGCCCCAGCTTCCAAAGCTCCCCTTGCTAATGTGTCCCTGGACTTGGCTGGAGTAATGACAGACAAGGGAGTAGGACTGGTCTTTGTCAATCTGTATCAATGCCAGCAGGCTCCTGGAAAGGGAGGGTCACATGTCTAGCAGCTTCTCCCCAGGGACAGGTGTCAGGCTTGTGTTTAACCCTACCAAGCATTAGCCATGAGTTAGGTAAGTTGCTTAACTGAACTGTAACTCTGTTTCCTCATTGGTTTCCTCTCAAGGCTGTTTTGAGGACATTAGTGAATGTGGGCTGGGTGCACAGTAGGCACTCTGTAAGTGGCAGATATGGCAATCTGGACTCCTCAGCGATCCTGCAGCTTAGGAGTAGGGCAAGGACAGTCCCAGATGCAGGGTACCCAAGCACTGCTCCAGAGGCCACCTCTTTCCTCAAGGAAGGCACTGCTGGGCATGGCTTTCAGGCTGCCCATCCCCACCACTGCCCCTACTGTTTGTAGGACTCAGAGCTGCCACTCTCATGGTCTAGCTTCAAGCCAAGGGCAGTTTCATAATACAAATATGGTACTGAAGGCCAGAGACAGCAGGGGCTTATCCACGTTCACACTACAAGTCGGGTCTGGAAGGAATAGAGTAATCCCATCAAACTTGAGAGGGAAAAGTCATGTCCTCAAGTGTTTCTTGAGTGCATAGCGGAGGCGACATGCCACAGCAGCTGTCTCACAGGGGGCTCTGCAGCCAGGGTGGGGGACAGGTACCTTTCATCCATCGGGACTGCACCTCCTTTCCCATGAGCCTTCTGGGGTCACATTCTCCTAACTGCAGCTACTGTTGCTGTTTTAATATCGAGGGCCTATTACGTACCAGGCTTTGTGCTGAATGCTTCATGCCCACTGGATCATTTACTCATAACAGCTCAGTGAGGTAGTTACCCCAATTAGCCCCATGTTAGAGAGAAACACCAAGGCACAGAGAGGGTGAGTCTCTTGTCCCAGGTCACACATCTAGGAAGCAGTAGAACCAGGACTTAGCTCAGGTCCAAAGTCTCACCCATGGGCTGGTCTGCCCATCTTAGCCGAGCCCCTAAGCTGCATTCTCTGGTCCAGCTACTGGATCCTGCAGCCTTCTCAAACTCTTTCCATGAAGCCAAGTGCACAGGATCTAGGACATCAGGTCCAGAGAATTTGGCGCCACATCTTCCTGAACCTGCAGTTGGGCAAGGACCAGACTCTAGCCTGAACAGTGAGATGCAGCCCAGAGAAGTGGGAGTCACAGGCAGAGCCTGGCCTGAGGCTCCTACTGAGACTGTCCATGTGGCCACCCAGGGAGTCCCCATCCCCTGCCCGATCAGCAGTCTTTCTGCTTCCCCCTCCAAGAGAGCTGGGGGCATTCATCCAGGAAGCCTGATATGTAACAAACTCCTTTCCCGTTTCTTGCTTTGCTTAAATCTCCAAAGTCCCTGGAGCTGAAGCCAAGTGGGCCTCACTGGGTCCACTTTACAGAAAAGCAAACTGTGTCTCAAAGCGGGGAAGTCACTGAGCCAGGTACAATCCAGCCAGTCTTTTGAGTTGGGGCTTTCCACCTGTCTTGGCTGTTTAAGGAGTGCTGGGCAGGGTCTCACACAGCCTGGGACCCTCCACCGGGGGTTCCAGCCCACTCTGCCCTACCTAAAGGAGGAGTGGTGCCACGGTGTGAGGGTCTCCAGAACTGCCCCAAAGACTTCCCCATGAACGTCCTACCATGCCGGAAGCTGCTCCGTTAGCCATCCTCCTGTCTAACGCTCTGCCCTGAACAGGTTTTTAAGCGGCATCACTGACCTCCAAAAATCAGGTACTTGAGGCTGTGCAGGGGTCATAAGCTGAATCACATCAAAGCCAGGCCTCAACATCAGGCTGAGAGGGGCTCCGGGCACGGGAAGAAAGGCACGTGCATCAGTGGAAGGGGTGAGCGGATTGCAGCCATGTGGGAACAGAAGCCTGGGGTAAACACACTTTCTGATTTTTATGAGAAAAGCCAAACATCCAGGTTTTTAGGTGAAACCCTCAGATTTTGGAAATTCAAACATTTTGAAACCCTGGACGGGTCAAACATGACACATCAATGGGCCATGCTAGGTACGGTCCCGGTGAGCAGAGGATTGACTTCTGGAGGCTTAGAGTGGGCAGGGGACAGGAAGGCAGGGCAAAGTTCCAGAACCCACAGCTTCTTGGGGAGTGTGGCTCTGGGCAAGTTGGCCTCAGGCCCACTCCAACTTCTCTACCTGGCACCAAGAGACACAGCTCAGTGCCGACCATTGAACTGGCCATGACAGGCCTGCTGACACAAGCAGACCACCCCCACCAATGGCCTCTGTGGAGTTACTGACCAGTGTTGGAGGTTGCAGAAACCCCTTCTCCGGACATCACAGATGTCAGCCTCCCCCAAGTCCTTTGCAGACAGCTAAGGCCATGACTGGAAAAAGGGCCTGCAAGCTGGTCTGTGCTCAGGTTTGGGAAGAACTGTCCATTTGGACTCCACACCCCCACCTGGAGTCTCAGGTCTTCCGTCTCTAAAATGGGAAGGGAATTCTAGCCCTACTACGATGTGTGGTTGACCAAACTTTCACTGGTTTCCAAGGAAAGAAAACAAAACAAAAACAAAAAGACAACACAATGAGGTTTTTTTTTTTTTTTTCTTTTTAACTTCTTTTGGTTTTTCTTTAAACAGTAAGGGACTGCAGTTTTCTATTCTTTTTCTAATATCCTTATTTAGCAAAATTAAAAGTTGGCGATGCTGTGTTGCTTTCCCAGACTTTTATTTGAAATGTGACTGCTTTGTAAAACTCCAGAGTCAAGGACTCATAGGCAGGAGGATGTCATACATTAACAGGAAAGGATGAGAAATCTCCACTCCCTCCCTTCTCCCTCCCTTGATCGCTCATTCCCTCTCTTCCATTCATTAACCACCCACTAGGTGCCATGCCCTAAGGAAGCTCCACTACGTGCCATGCCCTAAGGAAGCAGCTATCTAAGAAGTCCCTGCCCGCAGGGGCTTTACAGACCAGGAGGAAGGCAACCCACAGAGCCAGGATCCTGATAACCACTGCTGACTGACCCTCTGCCTAGGCACCAGCTAAGATGGCTCCAAAAAGTGAGGCCTTGTTGGGAAAGAAAAAAATAGCAAAAGTCAGCTTGGATGAACCCACCCAGAATTTTGCGATCAGAAATATCTAGAAAAGAGTTATTCTAGAAGAGCAGGGGGATGCCAGGGCTTGGGGATGAGGAGTGATGTTTTTGTTGCTTAGGGTCCCTGAAGGTCTTGGTCCTCCTGCTCAGAAGCCCAGGGGATCCTGGGTTGCCCCCTCCAGAGATCGCCCTCGGTCCCTGGCAGTTCCTCCAAGGCTGTTGTACTTTAGTCCTTCTTCTAAGCCTCGAATGCTCCTCACTACCTACCTCTCTCCCTGATGTGGAGGCTGGGGAAAGGCTCTCTGAAGGATCTGACCAGATGTGACCCCAAAACAAACCCTACTAGGGGCACAGCAGGGCCCCCAAAACCTTGGAACCAAGCCTGAGTTTGTACTACAGCAAAATGAGACAGCTGGTAGTCGCAACAAGCTCTAGTCCCCAAAGCTGGCCTTGACCAAGGGCCCCCAAGCAAAGTGGGAAGATTGGGAAGAGAAGTTTTTATGAAAGCCACTCATATCTCCCTAATTTCAGACCTTAGTCCTGAGCCAGGGGAGGGAAGAGAGTGTGTGGTCCATGCACCAGGGGCCACTGTGGACCCACCCTAGTTGGAGGACCTTAGGGGTCTCACTAAATGTGACTGTCTTTCGCAACCTGTAATCTTATGATAAAGGAGGAGAGCTGGGTTTTCCAGAGGCCAGATGACAGGGCAACTAGAGAAAGAACTCAGCCCAAACACAGAGGGCTCTTACTAAATCCACCAGCCTCATCCTCTGCGCTGCTTGCTCTAACATCCAGGAAGTTTTTGGAGGTCCCCGGTGGGGCAGGGGGCAGGTGGAGCTGTCTCTGCCTCCCCTACCACGTTAATGCACATCCTCCTCAAGGCAGGGCCACTGGGATTCCACCCCGCATGCGCCAAGGCACAGGCAACGGGACTCTCAGACTGTGGTCTGTGGGTCCAACCACACCACCATTTCCTGGAGGTGCGAAGCTTGTGAAAAACACTGATCCCTGCGCCTCACCTCTGACCCACCTCAGCTCATCTCTGCGGGTGGGCCTGGTATCTGCATTTCACATGCTCCCTGGGGGATTCTTACGACCCCTGACGTTAGGTATTTCCCTCAAATCGGGCCCTCTGAGGTCATTTCGGGGAAAAAGCAAACATCTTGATGCCTGGGCCACATCCCAGACCCACCACTCAGCATCATCAGAGGTGGGACCCCTGCACCAGTATTCTGTGAAATCTCCCCAGGTGATCCGAAGCATTCAGGGGATGAGAACTGCTGGTGTGAGCATCCCCTCTGCCTCCCTGAGCCACCGCCAACAGGCTGGTCAATGCCAAAGTCATGTCTAAAGGGCCTCATGTCTAGATAGGAATCTGTGTCAGGCTCATGGGCTAAATGTACCAGGATTCTTCTACTTTGTGGGAGACAGCGGAGAGAAGAGGAATCCCATTGGCTGGTCAGCCGGAGACAGGGAGTCTCTGCCAGGCTCTGCCATTTCCTCCCAAGAGTCGTCGTCTGCTACTGGCAAATGGGTCTCACCTATTTCCCCTTCTCATGCTGGAGGCAGATGCTAGGTATAGAAAGCCCTTTGTAGGGAAATACATAAATTAGGAAAATCATTTGGGGTATGAGCCCAAGGACTGCTGGTTTGGGAGATGATGAGACCGAACACCAGATCAGAGCCCCACACAAAGGTCCTGACTGTGGCAAGTGATCAAACTTTTCATGACCGCGGAAGGGTGTCCCGAGCACAGGTTTTAGAAATTAATAAAGCATGTGGCTGAAACATCTGTCTTGGCTCTGCAAAACGAGGCCCTGCACACATCTGGAGAAGGGGTGTGTGTTGGGGGTTGGGTGCAGCTGGTCTGGGGAGGCCGAGGCAGGGGCCAGGAGGGCGGGTGCTGGGGCGTGGCTGGACAAGGGGCAAGGCTGCGTTGGGGTCTTTCAGGTGTGCAGTGACCAGGTGTCTGCTGTGTGGCAGGCAGCATCATCTTTAAGGAGGAGGGGAGGGTGGTGGGTGGAGGGCGTTCACAGCCTGCTGGCACCAAGCACCTCTCAGGGGTCCCCTTTCATTCCTGAGAGCACTGACAGGCCTCAAAGAAGCCAGGTTATTAGTGCTGGCATCTGACAGACACACCAAGGTGCAGGCAGCCTTCCCCTCCTCCTGCCACACTTTGGAGGCTGCCTTCCCTCTAGCCCAGTAATGATTTGATGTCTAAACACAGAAAACAGGGCTGGAGGAGTGAAAGAAACTGCTCCTCGCTGTTTCCTTTGCCAAAAAGTGTAATTAGCACGGCTGGACGTGAAGTGCAAGAGTCCCCTAGGCTCCTGGCCCCCGGGCACTCCCAGGAGATGACAGCAGGCCCCAGTGGCTGGGATCCTCACCTGGCTGTCTGCCTTAAACACACCCAGTCCTCGGTACCCAGTGACAGATCAGCAGAAATTGGCATCCTCTCGCCAGGAGTCTCCCCAGGGGAACCCCCATGCTCAGAGCTCAGGGGATGGGGCAGTGGCAACTGATCCTCTGGAATGGCCTTCAGAAGATTTGCAAACAAGACCAAACCTCTCACCCATACCAGCCTGCAGGAAAATGTGGTCAAAACCTCACCAGCAGCCACGGTTTCCCCTTCTAGTTTTCCCTCTTTCCTTCCTTCCAACCTTCCTCCCTCTCTCTTTCTTCTTCCTCTGATTCCTCATTATTCAGTATAACCTATTTATTTATTTGAGATGGAGTCTCACTCTGTCACCCAGGCTGGAGTGCAGTGGTACAATCTTAGCTCACTGCAATCTCTGCCTCCCAGGTTCAAGCAATTCTCGTGCCTCAGCCTCCCGAGTAGCTGAGATTACAGGCATGCACCACCAAGCCCGGCTAATTTTTTGTACTTTTAGTAGAGATGGGGTGTCACCATGTTGCCCAGGCTGGCCTTGAACTCCTGACCTCAGGTGATCCACCCAGTTCGGCCTCCCAAACTGTTGGGATTACAGGCGTGAGCCACTGTGCCCGGCCAGTATCACCTCTTTTAGAGGTCATTTACAATCACATCAAAATGGAAATCACACTTGCTCTCGAACTCTGCAGTTCCATGTGGACACTTTCTGTCACCTGTCTCCTGCCCGTGGGCACTGGGAGAGCTGTGTGCAAGGACTCTCAGCACAGTGTTCGCCAGAGCCTGGGATGAGAGATGACCCTTATGACCACCAGGAGGGGATGGGGCAAGCTGGTGACAGCACCTCTAGCACAGAAGGCCGAGCAGCTGTTAGAGAGTAGAGGGCAGAGCTCTATGATCTAGGGAGGGAGATCTCCAAATATATTCAGTTACTGAAAAAAAATAGCATAAGTATGAACACTATGCTCCTTGTGTAAAAATAAAAGGGTGGGGTGAGAAGAGGATTAAGCAGTAACTGCAGGGTTCCCCGCCCCCCACCCCCTTAAAAATAGATCCGAAATAAATATTGCAAAATGTCAGCATTTGTAAATTCTGGGTGGTGAGTTCACAGTTACTGTTTCACAATTTTCTGTTTCAAACTTTGTGTTTGAAATACTTTAAAAATTAACAAAATGCATATGGGGAGATATAGAAATGCATTTATTCTGGTAAAGAACAGCTAACACTTTCATAGTGCTCACATGGGCCAGGTACTCTCACGATCCCCGCCTTTATAAAGGAAAAACTGAGGCACAGTATATCAGTTGAAGCACAGAGCTACAAAGAGGCCTTAAACACACCCAGTCCTCGGTACCCAGTGGTCAGGATTCGAACCCAGCAAGCTGGCACCAAAGTCTGTGCTCACAACCCCTACACTACACTGAGGGGCCCTAGGCCACACCCAGAAAGTTGGCATCAGGGATGCTGGCGGGCCTGGGATGGAGGGAAGTTTACTTTTTACTGTGTACCTTGTGTATGTACTATTTGAATCTTTTACATGTGCACGTTACTATTTTTTTAAATAATGTTTTTAAAGCTGGGAAAGTCCCAGTTACCAAGAAGTAACAGAATCCTGATAGGTGTGGAGCTTAGGGAGGCAGAGGAACTGCTCTAAAACCAGTAGTTTCAACTCCCGGCTGGCCTCCAGGGTTGCAGCAATTCGGAACCTGGGGCGCCATTACTTCCTGTCCGGTCTGCACCCCTCCCCTCCTGTCTTCCGGTATAGACCCCCACCCCCTTGCGGGCAGGTTGGCCATGTGACCCCAGCTGGGATGTCATGATTGGTCCAGCTATGGACACCAGATCTAAGCCCAGCCAATCAGAATCCTGCCTTGGGCTTTACACTAATGGAAGGTCCTTTTCCTTATGGTTAGGGGACCCAGAAGGCCAACAGTCAGGGCTCCCTGACAAAGCATGTAGTTGAGTACCAGTATCAATCCGAGGGACAAGAGGGAGGGACAAGAACCAGTCTCAGCTGAGTTCACATCCTGGACTCTGTCATCTCAAAGCCAGTTCCCTCCCTGCCTTCCAACTTGGTTTCATTCACTTTGGATTGAGTTGACTTCTCACTGACAGAAACCCACAACCCACAACCCAAAACAAGGGCAGCCCATGGCCATGATTAAGCTCTGCACCAGTGGCGAAGGGATCGAGTGGGAGACCAGAATCCCAGCTCTGCCCTGTGTGTGGCCTCAAGGGAGTTACGAACTTCTGAGCCTTAGACATGCTCCTGAGCTGCCATCAAGCTGCCTCATGGGGCTGTCCTAAGGATTAATGTATTAATCCAATCCCAGGCACATCAGTCATTAATAAAATTAATAATATGGTAACAACTAAGCCCACTATCTTTGGAAGTAACTCCTTACTAACTACATTAAACCCAAACTCGAGGCTCTGGAAAAGAGGATGCCAGTTGGGAGCTAAAACGGCAGAAAGGAAGGTAGCTGGAGTTGCTTCTCCCTCTTGTGTCCCTCTAGATTCACTGTAGGCTCTCCTCTCTGACCTGGGAACATGCCCGTGTGACCCACATCAACAAGCTCCCTCGGCCCGGTGGCTTCCAGCGGCCTCAGTCAATGGATTGAGGCAGGGGCAGGAAAGCAGGGTCAGGATATTAATTTCCCTGGAGGGTCCCCATGACTGGCTGCATCCTTTGAGCAAAGGTCACAGCTCCTTCAGGTGCCCCTCTCACTCCTCCAGCAGTCCTCTGTCTGCTAAAGATAACTCCTTCCTCACTCAGGCCCAGGGGTGGGAGTAGCGCTCCACACTGCTAGCCCCAGGGTTCTGCATTCTCGTGGGAGGCTTAGCCCACACTTCGTAAATATTGCCTTTATTAAACTCTGCTCAACTTACCCAATTTGAGTGTGTAATCTGCTTTTCTCTGAGACCCTGGCTAGCTGATTGGTTCTTTTTCAGGTTTCTCCAGGCTCTGGCCAGACAAAATCCTTCTCTGCAGAGGATGTTGCCCCAGGGTCCCAACTCTGGTCATGGTCCCCTTTTCCCTCCAAGCTTCTGTACCCCAGCAGTTTTCTCCAAAATCCATCAGACCCCCAAACATGAGAAGGGACCTCTGATGAAAGCATCTGAGCCATCCAGCCCCAAAAGGAGACAAGCAGGGTCACATCTGGGTTCCAGAAGCATCCAGAGAAGCAAACCACTGATTTCTACACACCAGAAAAGATACCTGAGAGTGTATATTTATAGAAAGATACATAGAAATGGACAGATGGCGTCTATCTATAGATACAGAAAGCGCTGTTAGAGAATTGTGTAGGTATGTATATATCTGCCACATCCTCCCCCACAACCAACAGCACACAATTGCCCGGATCTTGGAAAACGACACTTGTTTAAGTGGTTGGTTCCCTCCCTAGCAGTTTCCAGAATGAGAAGGATGGTCTCAGGGATAGTCCTTAAATATGTGTATGTATCGCTGTAAAGGAGAGAGAAGGAGGAGAAGGAAGAGAAGTGGATTTTCATGTTGTGCATGGCAGAAGAGATGGGACTGCTTTGGGGAAAAGGGCTTGATCCCACTGGAAAAGCATGAAAGACAACTCCAGAAAAGACAGCTAAGGTTTCTAGGTTGGGACATAAAAACACAACAGCAAGACGTTCGCACTCTGCAGTCCACTGAAATCCCTTGTAGCACATTACAATCAGTTAAGGGCAAAATAAAATCAGAATAATACTAAGAGGTAGCAGCTGTTTATCTTCTCGGAGATTTCGAGGGTCTCTGGAAGCTGGGCCAGGTAAGGGTGCTCTCCTGGAAGAGGCTGGGGTGGGGCTGAGTTGGGGCTGAGGGCTCCCCGGCTCTGGGAAGGGTGTGGGCTGATCCACACAGATGCTGCAGCTCCTGAGCCTCCAGGGAGCCTCTGCCCATTACAGGCCACTCCAAACCAGAGTCATTTCCTGGGCTAGTTATGCAGTCCCCACAACATATAAATAAAAGTTTAGTTCTGTGTTTCCATAGATCTTCTACATGAAGGCTAGCTAAATATTAGTGGAGTAACAATAATTATTAATAACAATAATCGTCATAATAACAATAATTAATAGAATAATAATGCCTTGGGGTGTCGGGGGTGGGGTCCTTCATATGGCAGGGTGGGGCCCTGGGGAGGGGCTCTATGTCTGGTAGAAGTGGTGGTAATGGTGGTGATGTTCGTGGTGGTGGTGGTGCTCATGTCTCTGGACCGGCTGCCCGGCCTGGCTCTCATATACCACCACGGCGGGCAGCTCCCGCAGGTGCTCCCGCCCCAGGATGGGGCCACCCGAGGCCAGCGGTGCCTGTAGGCCCCGGCAGCCCTGCTGGCTCTCCTTGGCTCGGTGCTTGTGCTTCTTGTGCCCGAGGGGGGCTAGGGAGGGGAGGAGGGCCGGGCTGGCGGCCAGGTGGGCGGAGGGGGACACTGCAGGGAAGGCGGGTCCCAGAGGGGGCTTGTTTCTTGCCCCTCTGGCCACGTGGCCCACACCCACGCTCTTGCCCTGGGCCTTGGGGGACCTCACAAAGTGCTTGCTCCCGTCCTGGGTGCCCCGGAGCCGTTGCTGGAGCTCTGAGACCTTGGCGATTGGGGTGTCAAGGAAGTGGAAGGAGCCCGGGTCCACGCCTTGGGGCTTTCGGTGTGGGACGTGGATGGCTTCCGGCTCATGGGAGCGAGACCGAGTGGGATTGGAGGTGCGGGGGGGCAGTTCTGACTTCTGGGCCACGGAAGGGGAGCCTAGGAACCAATTCAACAGACATTTAATGAGCACCTACTGTGTGCTGGGGCTTGTGCTGTACCCCAGACATCACCCCCACCCCCAGTTCTCCAAGACCAGAGCTACCTCCCAATGCCCGACTGCCCCTCACTGCCTTGCAGGAAAACTCTCTGAAATGGAACTTTCCCATGTGCTAAGTGGGAAGAACTGGTTCTTCGGTAGGTCTTAAAAAATACTCTCCGAGAGGGAGCCGAGAAAGAGAGATGGCAGCAGAGACCCGAAAAACTGTCTAAGGTCACTGGGGCAAGAAAGAACTCTAAGTATATTGCTAAAAACATACAGAAGTAACTCCTAGAGGAATTAAACATATGAAGAGAAAGGGGAGAAGGGAGTTGTGGGAGTGAAATTGAGCAAGAGGTCAACATAGGTCAAGGCTGATAAAGACACAGCAGCACTGTACCTAGGGAAACCGAGGTTCTCGCTGGAAGAAACAGCCAGGAGGGGTCAAAGTGGTTGCCCAGGGAACAGGGCTTGAATGGGCTGGGTTGGGGCACGGAACTGTTGTTTGTCATTGGGTGCTAAGTCCTTAGATACTATTTGATTTTGTTCAATTTCGTGCATGTATTACTTTAATTTTGAAACCGTTTTTAATGTCACTTTCTCCAAGAGTCTTTGACCTGTCCCATAATAGCTGTCTTCCTGAAGCCTGGGGTAGCAGTGAACACCACCCGCATGGCCCGCATGGCCCGTCCAGCCACGCCCTGCCCTCATCGCCCATCGCAGGGTGCTCGAGTCCCTTACCAGGCCCAAACTGGGACGTGTAGTTTTCTATCCCGGCGAGATCTAAGTAGTGGTTTCTCCTCTCGATGTTCTCATCTACGCAATGGTGGTAGCAGCCAGACTGCTCCAGGCGGCTGTCACCCTGGAACCTACAGCAGGGGAGGAAAGTGAGTGGGGTGACACCGACCACCAGGTGGGGGCAAGTGCACAGGCTACTGGGAAGCCCCCAGAACGAACTCTGGACCATTCATTCATTTTCTTCTTGGCCTTTGGAGAGGGTGGGGAGGAACAGCCCTCTCTACAAGCTGGCCTCCATTTGCTTCCCTGCGGATGGAGAGACAGACCACAGACCACAGCCCATGGCCAGACCTCCCCACAGCTTCTGGGAGGAGTGGACGGGAGTTTGCTCTGAACAGGTTCAAAGCAAAAGTGAGAGATTATTGGCCAACTTCTAAGAATGCCCCAGTGCCAGGCTTCAAGCCGTATAAATGTGCCCACTGCAGGTAGGTAGCCTAACCCCTGGTCTGGTTCCCCAGGGGGTACGGGCAGCAGAAGCCCATTAAACTGTTGGAGTTGTGCCTGGCAGACCCCATGACCAGCCCTACGGCCCAGGATGGGCCTCACCAGTGTATGAGTGTGTGTGTGCACACACACTTGTGACTAACACAGTGTGTATGGAGGGGTGGGGAGAAATGTTGCCAGAGGCTTTCTTTTTCCCCTGCAGGGCTCGGGGCTCCCTGGTCCTCTCCTCCAAAGACCTCTTTGATCTGCTCCCATCCTGGCTTCCTTCCCACACAACACAGTACCACCTTCCTCCAGGATCTCTAGCCAGCCTGGGTCCTTCTGATTCTCAGCCCTGTCCCCACACCTAGCTGTGACCCTGCTTGAACTGTTTTTTCTTTCCCCTAAGCGAGTACTAATCCAGCTCCGGTCATTCCCTTACCATTTACACTAGAGGTTAACACAGCCTTACGCCTGCCGTGTTACTGTTGTTTACTCAATCCCTTTCTTTAAACAATCTCTCTTTCCTTTCCTCCCTTCCTCCCTTGCAGCTGAAGAAATAACAGGTGAAAATTAACTACAGCCTCATAATTCCTTATCCACCATTCTGAAATCCAAAAAGCCTGAAAACCAAGATTTTTCATAACCCACGTGGCAGCCAGGCCCACCCTAAAGGGATGGGAAGGTGTTTACGGTCTCTATCTCACTTAGTGTGAACATCCAATCATCTCCCAGTAGAAACAGCAATGCGTCAGAGCCTGATGCACTGCTGAGAGCACCTTTCCAAAGCCCCAAAAATGCTGGACTCCAGTCCTGTCTGCCCAAGATGTGTTCCATAAAAGGATGTGGACTACATGTAGTTATTTGTTAAGATTTTCATTTGATTTATGAGTCTGTGCATCAAAAGCGTTGGCTCCCTGAAGAGAACACAGACCAGAGCAAAACTTCCTGCTCTGAATCCTTCAGATGCAGGTACACAGCTGGTGTTCAACATATGCTTATGTGCACCATGCCCACATACCTGAGCGGGGCTCGCTGCTTCTTCTCCCAGCTCCGCAGCTCCTCAGTGGGCTTGGTCTCTGCTCGGGGCCTTGTGCTCTGCAGGTCTGAGTCCGGCCCGAGAAGCACAGGAGACACTAGGTAAGCCACCTGCTCCCACCCTCCCCAGGGCTGCCTGGCGTGCAGCTGCTTTGCAAGGTCACTGTGGGAGGGTTCCCCGAGCTGGGGCTAAGTAAAGGGGTCTCAAGGCTACCTGCCCTGGACACGTCCCCATCTAGCCTCACCTCCTCCCCCAGACTCCCCCTCCAGCCTCACCTCCTTCTAGCTGGCCTCAAGGCTTGCAGACGCCGTGCTGCCCACAACACCAGCCTTTATACCAGCAGCATGGCTCTGCCTATGTGAGGCCTCTCACCCAGAATCCCTTCCCTCCCCTTCCCACCCTTCCTCCTACCCCTTCAAGGACCCATTTGAACCCTACCTGTCCACAAAGCAGCTGCCCCAGAAAGCCCACAGGTTCCCTTCCAGCCCTCCCAGGAAGGCTCTGGTCCTTCCCAAGAGATAGAAGGACGCTGTTTCCCAGGCTCAGCCCTGCAGCCCTCACCGGCCTGATTGACAAGGATGCTCCTCTTGCTCTGGCTGCCCTCGGGGGCCACAGTGAGCTTTACCCGCAGCATCTTGCTGGATGTCGGGGAGTGGTTGACAGAGGAGTCCACCACCTCATAGATGGTGTGCAGCAAGCTGGTGATGTCCTGAATGGGAGGGAAGCAGAGATCCATGTGGGGTTTCAGTCACAGGGCCTTGAAAATAGAAACCAGAGGGCCCAGTGGATGCTGCAGGCCTGAACCCCTCTGGCTGCCCCAAAGCAGAGCCTAAGGCAGAAACCTGGATGTCTGAGGTTCATTTGGGAAGAGATCCTAGGAAGCAGAAGTGAGGGAGCAGGGAGAGAGAAGAGGAAGATCCCATAAGAGAAAAGGAAAAGAACAGGTTACAGCCAGGGGCAACTGGGGCTCAGTCACACTGGGGCCCTGGAGGGAGAGTGTGGAGGCCACCTTGGAACAGCCTCATCGAGATTGAGGGAGGGTTTAGAAATGGACTCGCATTTCTCACTGCCTGAGAGCTCCCCAAGGATGCTACATTCCCTGTACTTTGGATTTTTGTTTGTTTGTTTGAGATGGGGTCTCACTCTGTCACCCAGGCTGGAGTGCAGGGGTGTGATCATGGCTCACTGCAGCCTTGAACTCCCAGTCTCAAGCGATCCTCCGACCTCAGTCTCCCTAAGTGCTGGGATTACAGGTATGAGCCATGAGCCACTGTGCCCCACCCTCCCTTGTGCTTTTGGGTTTCCCTGCAAGGGCCAAGCCAGCTCCCTGTACCTGAGAAAGTTCTTACAGTGGGCACTGTCCACCATGGTAGCAGGTGAACTTCAAGGTGGGCCCAGGGAAAATGGGGTGGGAGCATCAAGAGCATCCGCTTCGGGTTTGAAATGAAAACTGGAAAGGGAGATGTGTCCCTGCTATGGACTGAATTGTGGCTCCCCACTCACTTGCAAATCCACAGGTTGAAGCCCTAACCCCCAATGTGATTGTATTTGGAGTAAGGAGATAACTAAGGTTAAATGAGGTCATGAAGGCAGGACCATGATAGGAGATCAGGGCCCTTAGAAGAAGAGGAGAGCTGGGATATGGCTCACACCTGGAATCCCAGCACTTTGGGAGGCCAAAGTGGGAGGATCACTTCAGCCCAGAAGTTCAAGACCAGCCTGGGCAACATAACATTCTCTACCAAAAATTAAAAAAAAAAAAAATAGCCATGTGTGGTGGTGCACACCTGTAGTCCCAGCTACTTGGGAGGCTGAGGTGGGAGGATCACTTGAGCCTAGGAGTTTGAGGCTGTAGTGAGCCGTGAGCACACCATTGCACTCCAGCCTGAGCGACAGTGCAAGATCCCATCTCTTTTTAGGAAAAAAGGAAGAGACACCAGAAGAGGTCTCTCCACCACGTGAGGACACAGTGAGAAGATGGCCGTCTGCAAGCCAGGAAGTGAGTCCTCACCAGGAACTGAAGTAGGTGGCACCTCAGTCTTGGACTTTCAGCCTCCAGAACTGTGAGGAATAAATTTCTGCTAAGCCACCCAGTCTGTAGTATTTTGTTATGGCAGCTTGAGCTGGCTGAGACCGTCCCTAAAAGATAAACTAATCTGTGAGAACTTGACCAAATCTCATCTCTCTGAGCCTCAGGTAACCCTCAACCAGAATGGGGTGTCCACACAATGTTCCCTGGGTGTCTCAAAACCCTTCTGACTGGGGCTGGAGGGCACAGATTCCGCTCACTAGGCCTTTTCTGTCTGGGTATCTGCTGCGGTCACTTGTCTGGTGTTGGGGTCGGGGGCAACGTCCTGCTTTAATTGGCATTGGAAACATCTGGAGAAGACATTTTTTCTCTATGAAGCAGACGCATCCGTGGCCAGTTACCTGCCCAGCAATCCTTCACCTCCTGCCTGTTAAGTCCTGCAGGCTGAAGCAGCTGAGGCAACCCCAGCGCAGCCCCAAACAGGCAGGCATGTAGGTGGGCGGCCCAGAGTAGTGGGGGCCAACAGAGGCACTGACCCTATCTGACCCTATCCTGGGAGGCGTGGCGGCTTGTCCTCTGACAGTGCAGGTGGGAGGGGGTCACACAGAAAAGCCAGAAATCCAGGATCTTCAGTTAAATCTTCAGAATCACTGATTTTTACCAAAACCCTTTGGGGGACCAGACCAGAACATCTGGGGGCCAGACTGAAATTGTGGGGGCCACAAGTTTGAGACCCAGGCTCCAGGCACTCCCTAGCTGGCTTGCTCAGTGACCCCACCTCTTCCAACGAGGCCCACAGAGGGCTCTCCTTGTTCCTCCTGTCCTTCCCTCTGGCTTCTTCATAAGGACCTGTTTGCTCACTCTCTCTATCTTGGGCAGCCCATGAAGGAGGCTTCATTATACAGATGAGGTGGCTGAGGGACACTCACTTCATCCCCCAGACCTCTGATACCTTAGAGGACCTGGGGCCCTGGTGTCTAATCAGGGTGGAGGTGATCCCAGCAGACCGAGGGTCTCAGAGCCTATGTGCTCTGGCAATTCTAGCTTGAAAATCAACCTCACTGACTACACAGGGCCAGACACGCAGGAATCGGTGTGCTATTTCCTGCATGAACGAACGCCTGAAGGAGGAGCAGGTCTTCTTTCTGATTGGAAAGCTGGCCCACACCCCAGCTCTGGGCTGCAGATGCGGTGAGGTGGGAGCCCATCCGCCCTGGCACTCAGAAGGCGTGGAAGGGAATCGTATTTACAGCCAAATTTGAGGAGTGGCGTCAGGGCTAAAAATAGACCAGGGAAACACCAGACCAGTCCTCCCTCCACTCAAAACCACTCCCTGGCTCCTCGGTGGGAGGAAGACATGACCCAGTGAACACTTTCTCCAGGGCCAGGCTGGGCCACCTTCCTTGGAAACTCTCTCCCTTCCTCTCATTACCAAGGCAGTGAAGGACAATGCAGGTTGAAGCTGTCATCAATCATCTTGCTACTGCCAAGGGGAGAGTCTGCCTCACAAGAAGGGAAATAAAGCTGAGGAACAGAGGAAATAGACTGAGGAAACAGAGCAGTGATGAAAACCTTGTCCTGAAGCCACCGAGCCTCTGGGTCAAGCCATCCATGAAGTCAGACCCTGGACCAAATTTCAGTTACATGACCCAATATATTGTATTCCTTTTTTTTTTTTTTTTTTTTTAATACAGCAGTTGGAGCATGTATTCTGTCACTTACATGTCAAAGAGTCCTGGGTGCTTAAAAGTCACAACTTCCTCCTCCAACCTGTTGGAACAGCTCCTAAACCACAGCCTGAGAAGGAGGTGACCTTGTTAACCCAGAACTCACATCTGGCAGCATAAAGGTGAACTTCTCCTGCACTATCCACAGAGCTCCTGCGAGATCTGGAGGAGCATCCCAGAGCTGCTGGCAAGTGGGAAGAGAGGACACTGAGAGGCAGTGCCTGGGCTGAGAGCAGGGGAGCTGCCCTCCCTCCCTGTCCTCTTCCCACTTGCCAGCAGCTCTGGGATGCTCCTCCAGATCTCGCAGGAGCTCCCAGCAACTCCCCAGCTATTACAGCTTTCCCTGAGGGGCAGGACCAATGCAGGGGTGAGAAGTGGCAGTGACAGGGTGCTGTGCCCAGGCCCTGTGCCTGCGGGCATGATGCACAGCAAGAGGCCAGGCAGGTGCACTCACCTCTCGGGTGACCTTGCCGTTGTTGTCAAAGTCGTACAGGGTGAAGGTCCACTCCTGCCGGCTGTCCTCCTCCACAGACACATCGCACTGGAGCTCCTGGATGCAGAGAGATGGGTGGGGCTGGTCCCCTATCTGTGGCAACACTGACTGGGTGGTGGAAGCCTGGGCCTAGAGGCCAGGCCAAGGGGTGGCCACCTGTCCTCTGCCCTCCCCAGACCTTGAGTGGACAGGGAGCACCTTGGCCAAGACAGAACTGGCCCAGGAGGGTAGCCAGAGCCCAGGCAGGGGAGGTTTGGCCTAGGGAGGGACGCCTGTAGGGGTGCCTGGTGGTCTGTGGGTCTTGAAAGACAAAGGAAACACAGGGGGTCTGAGAAGAGGCGCTGTGGTCTCAGAAAAGCTGAACTTGGACCAAGGGCAACAAGCAACTAGAAGGCAAGGGAGCATCAACTTGGGAGCCCCAGCAGCATGCCGGGGTAGGACAGCATGAGCATGAGGAGCTCGGGTGTCAGTCAGCCCCAGGCCCCAACCCCTGCAGGGCCCTCCACAGCTGTGTGACCCTGGGCATGTCACTGCCCTCTGCTGTGCCTCAGTTTCTCTTTGTATACATTATGGAAAATGGTAGCCTCTCTCCCACGAAGTTGCTGGGAAGATTAAATGCCCCACCCACATGCCCTCAGCCCAGCTGTTTCCCTGCACCTGTGGTGGGGACAGTTCCCAACCTCCCGCCTCATGTACGCTCTTCTGTCTCAGGGCAGCCCTGAAGAGCCCGGGAAGGAATGCGCAGAGGCGATGGAGCAAGGGAGGGACAGGAGGCAGTGGAAATGCCAGGCCTCCTCAGCCCTCCCTGGGACAAATCTGAGCGCATGCTACGTGGCTCCTAGGAGGCTCTCCAGCAGGCAGAGCCCACAGATGCACTCAGACTTCGCTGGCTTCCCTCCTTCCTCGCACCTGTGCTCCAGGATCGCCTCCCCTACACACTGCCTGCTCCCAGTGCCATGTGGCCAGGTCTGCTTAGGGGAACTGGAAACAGGAAGTGGAGGGCAAATGCTGGTGTCGTTTACACCTGTGCTTGGAGCACTGTCTGGCACATGGAAAAGCTCAATCAATGGTAGTAGCTGTTACTTTTGCTGTAATAATTAACATATTATTTCACTGAAATAATTATTTCAATCAATAATCAATGAAACAATCATTTCATTATTATCATTTTCAGCAACCTGAAGTGTCTGACCCTAGGGAATATGAGCCGCGAAGCGGTGAGCTGGTCACCGGAGGGCTGTGTGCAGAGGCTGGCTGAGTGTCAGACGAACAGTTCTAGGAAGCATGGTGTTCAGCAGGAAAGGGCTCCACAAACAGCCTTTCAGATCCATAAGATTCTATGGAAACAAGACCATTTTGTTCCATGGCATGCCAAACTCCACCTCTCCTTCCGCCATCAAGAAGGTGGCATCCGGCTGGCCTGGCAAGAGGAAGGCTCAGCTCCCCAGAGAGGGGAAGGCAGCTATCTGTGAACACTAGGGGAGTGAGTCCCAGCACAGCGTCCTGGCCCTGGCTACTGCAGCTCTAAGCCATTTCCCTCCAGCAATTCTCAGGCGCCTACGCTGAGTTCAAAGCCAACCTTGCTTCAGCCACGCCCGTTTGACATCTGCCAAGGGCCCTCATTGCTGCCCGAGGCACTGTTTCATGTGGCATGACACACGTGCCTACATACACACCCCTACACACACACACACACACACACATGCTTACCCCTAAACATGTACCTATACACACGCACACCTACACAGGTACACCCCATACGTGCACACCCTACACACACATACCTATGTACACACACACACACACACACACACACACCATTTACCTGTTTCCAAGACAGCTTGGGTCTGAGCTTCAGAAACATGAGTTCAGTAACTCTGGCCACTTGCCCCACCTGTCACATGTGTGTCTCCTAGGCCTCTCCCACACCCCATCTGGGCTTGTCAGGTGAGTCCTGCCTGTGGACCACAGCTCAGTCCCGAGCCTGCCCCTCCAGAAGCAAGCACACTTGGGCTTCCAGGGAGGCAGGATGCCTGGGCCCGGTCTTCCTTCTGCCACTGAGTTTAGCCCTGGGCTTTGCCAAGCTCCCCAAAAGACCCTACAAGGACCCAGGTGGGCTTAGGGTGGGGCTGGGCTCCAGGAAGAAGCTGGCAGCCCTAATTCCTACTAGACACTACCTGTCCTCCTCAGGCGAGCCTTCAAGCCTCTTGGAGGCTGGAGTGCTGGTGTGCTGTGTGGGGAGAGCAAGCTGTGTGGTGTGGCCTGTGCAGGATGGTGGGGCATGGCAGGGAGACGACACTGGAAAGGGGGTAAGATCGGTCACCTGGGACCCTGCACACAGGGCGTCTCCCCCATGTCCCACCATCCAGCACAGGCCACATGACGCGGCTCATTCTCCCCACACAGCACGCTGGCACTTCAACCTCCAGGCCCTTGCTCTTGCAGCTCCCTCTGCCTGAAAGACCCTTCTCACCCCAAAGGTTCCGCTGTGCACCCCTCTCCCAACTCCTACCCCTATGCTCAGAGCCTCACCCACCTCCCCAGTCTCCACCGCCAGCTGCTGTTCCCTCCTCCGGGCACCGCACAGAGCCTGGAAATGCCAAGTGTCTGTTACCCCACACCCCTCGGCCTGACCCCCACCCCGGGCTCCCAGATCTCATCTCATCACTGACTGTGCAGCCACTGGGTCTGGGGCACTCAACTGTCCCCTGGTCACATTGTGCACTCCTTGACGGCAGGAACCACACCAAGTCTAAGCTGGGTCCCCTGGCAATTAGCCAGTGCCAATCAGCACTGGTTAGAAAGAGGGACACCCTCTTAAGCACTTTAGACCTTTAGGCGCATGAACTCATGATGCTGACAACAGCCCAATGCAACAGACATCACCACTGTCCCCACCTTACAGGCGAGGCACGTGAGGCCACTGAGACTTTAGGGAACTTGCCCCAAAGTCACACAGCCACTAAGTGTATAGCCAGGATTTGAACCCAGGCCTGCTGACTCTAGAGCTATGTCCTGGTGGTCTCAGGAAGGCAAACATAGGGAAGGAAGGAGGGAGCAAGGAGGGCGGAGCAGTGGGGAAGCTCCATGCAGCAGGCCTGGGCCTGGCTCTCAGCACTGGGCACTGTGCTGGGCGCAGAGGGGCATGCTACACTATCAGGCAGTGGGGAACAGACCATGCAGCCACTGGGTCTGGGGCACTCAAGTGTCCCCTTCTCACCCCAAAGACCCTTCTCTTCCCAAAGGCTCTCCTGTGCATCCCTCTCCCAACTCCTACCCCTACGCTCAGAGCCTCACCAACCTCCGCCCACAGCCTCTGCTCCCTCCTCCAGGCACCGCGCAGAGCCACAGAGAGGCACATCCCTGGTGTTGCCCACATGGGGAAACTGAGGCCCAGAGAGCGTCAGGGACCTGCCTGTGCCTCCTGCTCGTCCATTCCACCTGAGAGCCCCCGCAGGCACCCCCAGAACAGCCTCAAGAGTTGGAAGGGAAGGTTTCACCAAGCAAACTGAGGTCCAGAGAGGTGACAGCAGCAGCAGGGCCAGAGTCCTGCCTCCCTCGTCTACTCTCATGCCTTCTCCCAGGCTGCTGGGCACACCTCGCATGGAGGGGCTGGGACCAGGCTGAGCGGGTGGGCAGTGGTGAGTCCCTGGGGTCTGCCCTGAGCCAGGACAGCCCCAGATGTGGCAGGAAGAACCTCCCACAGAGGGTGCTATTCATGCAGAGGAAGGGCCTTCCTGTCTGGAAGGGCCTCAGCTTCCCTCCTCCCAAAGCACAAAGTTGAGAAAACCCATCTCATCTCCCTAGGACCCAGCACCAAAAGGAAACTTACTTCAAACTTCAGCTGCTTCTTGGAGCCTGGGCAGGGTTCGCTCACTCTCTCCATCTTCTTCTCATCTCCGCTGCCCAGCCCGTCGGTCTTCTCAGGAGGCAGGGCCACTGTCAGGGAGGGAGGCGAGGGAGCATGAGGACCAGGGTCCAGACGCAGGGCACTGCACTCACTGCACCTTCGTCTTCCAGGCCTGGCCTGGACATTCTCGCCAGTGGGCTGGGCCCACTCCTGCCCTGCCCATTTGCTGGGGTCAACATCACACTACTCTGGCACCTGGTACTGCCTGGGGAGACCCCCCGCCAAGCATGGTACACCCATTTGCACTGTCGCGGGCCCCCTCAGGCCCCTACCAGCCTGTGACGTCTGCCCTGTGGAGGCACACAGCCACCCAGAGCAGCGTCAGGCCAGAGGGTAGATGGATGAGAGTGGAGGGGTGCTTCTGGGGCCTGGCGAGGGAGCTTAGGAACCATGGCCATTTTCTGCAGTCTCACTGCCTTGCGTGCTGACATTTTGGCCTCCTCAAAGGTGCTACCACCTGGGCACAGCCTACGGCACCTTGGTGGATGGCCAGAAGGAGTGCCAGAAACAGAGTTCAACTGGGTTGGCACTCGTCCACATATATGTATGCACAAGCACACATGCACACACATACACACGTATGCACATGCACACACGCACATATATGTACACTCATGCATCACACCTGCTCGTACACATATGCACACTCACACATGCACACACACTCGCACATACACAAAAGGCATCTTCAGGGAGCACACTCATCCTGAACCTTGCATTTGGCCTCTGCTCACCCCAGGTTCCCCCTTCTCTGCCAAAGGTCACGGCCCTGTGTGTGGCCTGCCAGGAGCTGTGTGAGGGTGAGTGTGAAATCCCACGACCTACTGACACTATTTTCCTGAGGAAGCCAGCTCAGGGTAGCACCATCCTCCTTGACTTAGGACCCAGACTACAAAGTGCCATCAATTCTTGGAATGTCCCATAAGCCTCCTTTAGTCCCTTCTGCCATTTTGTCTCTGTCTGATAGTGGGGCTGGGGTTTGCCGGAGACATCTTTTCCAGGCCACACTCTCAGCTCCTCTCATCTGATTCCCTCTGTTGCCCTGGGGTAGTAAATGTCTTGTCCTGTTTTAAAGGTGAAGAAACGGCCTGGCTCCTACTCCGGGAAGGGAGCCTGGTCCTTCTACCCTGACCCAGATGTGGCCGGGGGTTATGTGAGGAGCTGAGACTCCCCAGTCAGAGAGGAAGGCAAAGCAGGACTTTCTTGGGAAGTCAGCAGCCTGGAGAAATGAGGCCGCTGGGCCAGGCAACTAGATGGGGGCTTTGTGTCTCTCTGATCCCACACTCCTACCACACTCACACACCCCAGCTATGCAAGCAAGGACCTAAGCGCAGTGCCTGGGCCAGGCACAGTGGGGATGCCCCCAGTGGGCCTGGGCCCCTGCTCTCCTGCTCTGCTCGGTCCTGCGGGCTGGGAGCTCTCTCCTCTGCAGTTAACGAAGGCACTTCCCCTTGGCGCCACTGTACGTAAAGATGAGGCAGCAATGACTAAGCACTTGCTGTTTACTAACTCCATCCTCACGAAGCCCTGTGAGGCAGTTATTATGATTAGCTCCATTTTCCACATGGGAAAACTGAAGCTTGGAGAGGATAAGTGCCTTGCTAGTAAACGACAGAGCTGGGATTTGAACCCAGGCAGCCTGAATCATGCTCACAGTCAGTCCACTAGGCTGCCCCTCCATGCCTTTCATGGCTCAATTCAGGAGACTCGGTGCTTCTCTCAGCCTGCCTCTCTCTGTCTAATGGAGGCTGGCCAGCCAGGGCAGTGGTCATCTCCACCTGGGTTCTGTTCTCTGGCACTGTGTGACCCTGGGTGGGTCACATACCTTCTTTAGACGTCTCAATTCCCCAGTTGTAAAATGAGGAAGCTACCAACCCCTTCCCCAGAGGATTCTTGTGTGGATGCAACAAGCCCTGATCACAACGGGCTAAGACCTCCAGCGCACTAGGTCTGGCCATGAGTAGTAACAGTCAGGGGACCGATGACCCCACCCCACTGACTCCTGGGAACAGGACAGTTAGCAGCTAAGTTTTCTCAAAACGGAGGCTTCAGGAATGCAAATGGACACAAAAGCATTATATCAAATATACACAGCCTGTGTAGGCAGCTTTGGACAAGGCCCTTGACTCCTCTGGACCTCAGTCCCCTCGTCTGTAAAATGGGAACACGACGGCCTCACCTTCACAGGGCTATTGGGAAAGGGCAATGAGGAAAGGGCTTACAGAGCACAGTGGCCGGCACTCAGTAGGTGCTCGATAAATGCTGGCTTTGCCAAGGATATAGACGGGCTGTGGTCCCAGCTAACAGCCCAGATCCCAATGATCCCGCTTGACCCCAAACTGCCCCACTGGAGAAACCAGAGTAATATCACGGCCTGCAGCATCCTCTACTCACCCCTCCCAGGCAGGGAGAAAGAAGAGAAAGAAAAAGAAGAAAGAAAAACAAAGCCCAGATCCATCTTCAAAGCTGCTGCCTCTCTCTGCAGAGGTCCTGGCTGGAGATGCAAGCTGGCCAGGCTTGTTGAAACCAAACTTCAAGTTCAAAGGGAAGTTATCAGAAAACCACCTTCAGGTTCAATGTTGCCTTTCATGTTCCACTTGATAAAATCCAAAGAAAAGGAACCTCTGTCCCTGCTCTCGCCTCCTCTGGAGCACTCTTCCCCCACCATGCACGGACAGCCTGTCTTCCCTCAGGACCTCCCCTCTTCCTTCCTTTCTCCTCACCTGAAGGGGCTGGAAAACATCCCCCTCAACCCCTCATATGTCTTCCCCAAAGACTACAGTGGTCCAGATTGTCCTCTCTTCACCAGTGGCTCCCTCATCCCATCCCAGCTCAGAAAGCCACCCAGACATCCACAGGTCAGCTGAACCCGCCAGGGGCCCCTCCCAGCATGGGGCCTGTGATCCATCCTGCCCTGGGACTGTGGGGGTCAGGAACAAGGATAGTCAGCACTCTATCTCCACCAAAGAAAGTCATTCACCCTCCTATTGTCCCCTGCCCAGTAGCCAGAAGAGGTGGCAGAGAACTGGCCATGCAGACCCCAATGCCGGGGCAGGGGCCAGGCCTCATCCACATATGAGCCCTCTGAAACTAAACTAAGTCAAGCCACCAAGGCCCCCAGTCAGCCCCATGCAGAAGAAACCACCCTCCACCCATCAGTGAGCGCAGGCTCATGGGAAGCAGGAGAGGGGGACTGGTGCTCGCTGCAGGCCGCCCAGGTCATGCCAAGGGGGATTGCAATGATGTATTTCTGTTGAGATCAGCTTTGGCACCAGAGTCTGAGTCCATTCTCTGCCTCTGATTCTGGTTTAGCGCAGCCATTTTTCCCCTTGGGAAATTATCTTTTGGGGGCCTAATATCAGGGAGTACTGATCATGCTGATCACTCTTCAACTGAAAGTCTGAGGAACTGCAGGAGACACTGTTCATTTGGAAGAAAAAGGGAAAGCAGAGGACCAGGTGGGGAAAAAGGCCTTTCACTTGCCTAAGAAGCACTTTTGGGTGCCTTAGAGCAGGAAGTGGCAAAGTGCATTTGCTGAGCCAAACCTGGCCCACCTCCTGTTTCTGTAAATAAAGTTTTATTGGGACACGGCCATGCTTATTTGCATTGTCCATGGCTTCTTTCACTCTATGACAGCAGAGTTGAACTGTTGCAACAGAGCCCACAAAGTCTGAAATACATACTATCTGGCCCTTCAGGAAAAAGTCTGTGGATCGATTGCTGCTTTAGATGTGTGCTACCCTCCACTTCTAAGCACAGGATATGTGCTTGAGGAGCAGGGCACAGACAATTTCACCTGTAACTTGCCTGCTTGGTTGGAAACCCTTGTGCAGTACACAACCTGCCCAACCATACAGTGGCCATGGAAGAAAGAAAATGTCAACTCTGCTTTCTTAAAGCCTATTGTCAGCTCATATGAATCTGGGGGAGTGGTACTGGTTTGAAGAGCTCCTTCTCTTTGGAAGCTGCTCCCTGTCCCTCCTCACACCATAGCCACGAGGAGTCGGCTTGCTGTGTTTACCAAATGACGGTTCTCTCCCCATTAGCTCCCAGCCTGGCAGCTCTCCACCCTCAGCAACTGCCAGA
Source organism: Papio anubis (assembly GCF_008728515.1). Lineage (NCBI taxonomy): Eukaryota > Metazoa > Chordata > Mammalia > Primates > Cercopithecidae > Papio > Papio anubis. Next base: position 39,230,987 of record NC_044993.1, read on the forward strand.
TTAAATGCATTACTTGACCATCTTCACCCGACTCCCTTTGATGTTCCCTTCTCAAGCTTCAAAATACCTTTTGGAGGGAGATCAGACAGCATTAAACAGAATTACTAATTAATTAAGCAAAGTTAAATTTTAAACACTGTTTGTTGTGTTAGCCAAAAGCCTGAACAGAACAGACTTTTTTCCTCCGCTGAGATCAAAGACAGTCTCTTCCCTCTCCCCTCCCCCAGTTTAAAAAAAAGGGAGGGGTGGAGAGGAAGAGAGAGCGAAAGAAGAGAGTGAGGAAATACCTGAATGGTGACAACTTTGATTGTGGGTCTAGACACCACCCCCGCCTCCCCATGGGCCCAGTGGGAGGCTCCTTGGGGATCGCATGCTGTGAGAGCCACAGTCACTCGGGACTGTTTACCCTGGCAAATGGCAGTGACCCAGGGAGCAGGATGGCACGGCCCACCCAGCCCAAGCTGCTGACAGCTGGCGCCACCCAAACAGCATGAGAAGAAGGCCTGTGAAATAAAACAGACCCACCCTCCTCAACAGTCTGGCAGGGTGAGCTCCTCGGGGCTCTTCCCCTTGGTCCGGGGTCATTTGGGGTCACTAGGAGACCGGCTCCAAGAAGCAGGCTGTGCACTGTACATCCCCAGGTGGTGCCACTCACATGACCGATACCCTAGATATGTGTATTGCTTATGACATCTTTGGACAGATGGCACAAAGGTGTCTTGAGGAGGGGCAGCTTTTTTCTGATTTGCACGAATGCATCCGGAGCTAGTGGGGTGCTGTCTCCCGCCGTTCAGTCTAGCACTATTCTGTACACTCCTATCTGGGACCTTCTGATTGCCTCACAGGAGCCTCCACATCTGCACAGCCAGAAAGCAAGTTTCTTGAGATCTGGGGCCCTCTAGGCCTCTGCTCCCGGGTTGCCCAATGCCTAGCGTTTCCCATCCGTGCACAGGGCAAAGATTCTGCCAGGCCTGCTGAACTACAGCACATTCTACAGGTAGGCATAAGGAAGCTTGGCTACATAACAAATATGCCATACCTTCTGCCTTGATGGAGACGGGGAAGTGCCATGGGGAGGTGGGGAGTTGAAATTTAGGTAAAAATCCAAACCCGGGATGATACCAGTAAATGCCAGCTTATCTTAACACAATACAGAAAGGCCTGGTGCATATGAAACTTGGAAAGAAGAGACAAATTTGAAACACAGTTATGACTAAATCGGCCCCACTAAAGACCAGAAATTACTAACACTTCAAATGCATGGCAGACCCCTCTCTTAGCCTAGTTACCTGGCAAGTTCTTCTCGGTGAATACAATGTAAGATTTAACACAAGCCAGAACTTCCTTGCTAGAGTCTGGATGCTCGCCCTGACATATCCACAGTCCTTTCTCAATTGTCCACGTACAGATTATCTGCTGCAAATATTTCAGTCTCAGGGTTGCTTGCCAAGATGTTTGAGTCCGCAACCTTCTGACAGCAGCTGTTCGAGGGAATGCAGATGAATTTTAATATTAGCCTCTGCCAAATATAATTAGGCGGGTAAATCTGCTGCCAGTAAAAAGAGAAAGATATCATATGTGCATTCCAGGCCAAATGGTTTCTTGCAGTATCTGTATCAGGCTCTCCGCAGGGAATGAGGGTCCTAGTGATCCCACCTCTGTTTGTAAACACAGCCACACACTTTGTTGGGCCGCACGGAGAGGCTGGTGAAGTTAGTAGTACCACACATTATTCCATTAAGTCCTCTTAACACTGAGTGTGCTACTGTTGGCATTGTGCAAAAGAGGAAACTAAGCCTAAAAACCAAAACCGATTACGCCGTTTCCCTGCTTAAACCCCTCCGCTGGCCCCCTTTCCCCTAAGGAGGGGTCCAAAGGCTTCCACAACCCGGCTGCTGCTGCCTCTCAGCCCTGTCTCTCTGTGGAACTGCGTTCCCTTTTCTGAGCCTGCCATGCTCTCATCCCTGCCAAGAACACTCTTTCCAGCTCTGGAATTCCCGCTCATCCTTCAAGTCTTCAGTTTAAGCCTCCCTTCTTCTGAGCAGCATGCTCTCACACCCTCAGGGCTAGGTTAGGCTTCCCTGCTCAGTGAGCCTTATTACACCATTATTATATCACTCATTTAATCATCTGAATCTTCCGTCAGCCCAATATATATACCCTGAGATATATATGTCTATAGGGCAGTGTCTATCACACTATAGGTGCTGCATCATCATCAGCATCATCAGCTTCATCAAAAGGAAACAACAGTAAGTAGCAGAACCAGGATTTGAACCCAGAAGTTGTGGAACAAAGAGAACTAAACCCCAGTTTCCCAACTCCTCAACCACTGGCCTCTCCACTCTGTCAGACCACAATAGCTGACACCTGTTCCTGCCTGTCCAACAATCCTCCTTCTTCTGATAATAGCGTCTGGCTTTCCTCCGCAGAGCCACTCATCCCCCACTCTCAGTCTATGTAGTTTATGGAGACTGATCCCACTCCAGGGTCGCACTGCACTCAGTACCCCCACCTGACCCAGCTTGTTTCATCCTGAAGGCCATGTGGCTGGTCCTAGGTCAGTATGAAAGGAGAGTTTATGGAGAAGCTAATGAAGCTAGACTTCTGGGCCCTCTCACCTATATGGGCCCTTTCCAAGTCAGAATGGGTCTTTGAAGGTGTCTATGTGGTCATATGTGTTTGTATTTGTAACATTTTCCAAATTAGGCATTTTATCCTCAATCTATTAAGATTGTCATCTAACCATTCTGACATCCTGTGCCTGTGTGAGGTGATACTGGGGGAAATACAGGTATTTCTGGACATGAGCTAAGGAGAGACTGAGGTGGTGAGATATTTATTTTGGTTTAGCCCCCGAAAGCTTCAGGTCCCACAAAACCTAGATTTACCCTGGTCAAGTGACCAGTAAAGTGGTCAGTAAAGTGAGTCTGACATGTGCAAGGACCACTGTGACCTGGGAACTTTCTTCCACCTGAGAGGGCTGTGCTCATAGGATGGGAGTGCCCAGAGCTGGGGACTGCCATCCTCGCCACCTGTGGGGGAGAAGCTACCAGGGGACAGAGGGAGAAATGATGGAGAGGGACACAGAGGGGCAGCGAGAGAGACACGTGTGTGAGTGTGTGAATATACGTGCGTGTGTGAGTGTGTGTGTGTGCGTGCATGTGTCCACGACACGGTTTTAGCTCCAGAATCCAAACAGGCCTTTTTAGGCAAGATCTACCCTAGGATTTTTCAATTTCATGAGCCAAAAGTTTAAGTGAGTGTCCAAAAGAACCGAAAAAATCCTGACTTAACACATCCATCTTTCTGAGATCCTGCTTTTTAGGAAAAACCACCAGTACCAGCACCACAGCAGTGATTCACTCACCCAGGGCAGTGCCCTCTAGGGCAATGTCCAGCTTTCTCACCAGTGGGGGTCTGCCCCTTCCTGAGACCAGAAGTGCCACCAGGGCCTTCTTCTCCACCATCCTGCCTCCCAGCTGCATTTTACTGCCACAAGATTTTGCTTATGGACCAGTTGTAACTGAGGGGAAACAAAAAAGGGGGAAAAGGGGGTGGGGGAGGAAATTCTTCTCAACAAATAACATTCTGGCCTTTTTTTCCTCATCAGAGCATAAGGCTGGTGGCCACTCAGCTTTGAGATCTGAACAGGATTGAGACGAAACATCTGTTCAGGGAGGGAGGGGGAAGCCCCGGGAGAGAGAGAGGGGGAAAGGGGAGAAAAAGCCTTCTGTGGGCTAAAAATATCATGTCCCTTCCACTCTCCCCTCTCCGTCCCCACCCAAGTTAAAACATGTGATGAAATTCAGCTTTTACAATCTAACCCCGAGCTACTTGAAACTATTAAAGCCTCTCCGGTATCTGACACAAGTCAGAATTTCCACTGTTCCAGCTGAGCTTTTATGAGGAGCAGACTTGAGAGAAACTGCCAAGGTAACAAAGTCCGCTTGTTCTCTGTCACCGCTGCAACTCAGCTTCTGGGGGGACTGCAGGGGAGTGGAGAGTCAGGGCCGCTGACATCCCCCGACAGGACGGGCTCTGAACTGAGGGAGAGGAGCCGGCAGGGCATAGGCACCTGCCCCTCCATCTGGGGGTCCCTGCTGCCCTCCTGTGAACTCCCCTTCCTCCCAGCCTTCCTAGGAAGCCACCGCCAGCCCTGTGTATTAGGGAGCCTTGCCCGGGAGTCCCGGGCAATGTCCGTGGCTACTTCCTGAGAAGTCTTAACTCGCTCTCTCTCTGTTTCTTGCCCAACTGCTCCCTGAACCCCAAGCTCCAATCAGCAGGTATCCCACGGCCTCCTCGGTACCTCTCCTTGGATGTTAAATGGGCATCTTGAACCCAACAGGTCCAAAAACAGGAGACTTGATGGTCACCTGCCAAAACCTCCACCTCAGAAGTGACACTGCCAAATCCTTAGTTCCTGAAGCCAAAAGTCTAAGATGCATCCCTGATCTCTATCGTTCCCTCAACTCCCTTCTCACCAGCTCCAACCCCTAGCCTCATGGACTTCTCCCCAGCCCCAAGCTCCCAAACTAGGCCAGCACCATCTCCTCTCGCCTGCAACCCTACAATCACCTCCTGGTTTCATTGCCCCCTTCCTCCCTGCCCATGGGCAGTCCCTCCCAGAAGCCAGAATTCGCTTCTTAAAACAGGTCAGAATCCAGCAGTCACCCACCCAACCCTCTCCAACCCAAGTGCGTGGTCCCACACTTGACGACCGCCCCACTCTCATTCCTGATGCTACAACGGCCTCCTTTCTGTTCTTCCCCAAACACCAAGTTCCCTCTACCCTGGGGTTCTGCTCACTCCTCCTAGCTGCTCTCCCCCTACATTCTTCCATGGCTGGCTCCTTCCTGACATCTGCATCTCAGGTGAAACATCACCTTCTCAGAAAAGCCTCCTCACTCTACCTCTCCCTGGGTTTTACCTCTTAGCAGAGAACCACTACCAGAAACTTCCATGCTCCTTCGCAGATTTACATATTCATCCCTGCCTCCCTCCTGTGAATGTTGTGACCAATGGGCCTGCCTACCTTGCTCACTGTGAACCCAGGGCCCAGCAGAGCCCCTAGCTGCAGCAAATGCCCAGCACATACCGAATGGCGAGGAGTGAGGGGCCAGATTCTGTTCTCAGTCTGCTGTGTGACCTTGGACAGGTCGCTTCCCCTCTCTGGGCTTTAGTTCTCCAACTACCAATGAAAGAGACTATAAGCCTCCCAAGTCCCTTTGCCCAACATCTGACCCCTGGGAGCCTGGACGGACTAGCCTAGGCCCCAACACAGGTACATAGGACCTGCCTGAGAGGCTGGAGGAAGGGGTCACCTGCTTTCAGTGAGGCAGAGGGAGGAGTCGCCTGCTTTCAGTGACTACACGGTGTTGACTTTCCTTCTTCAGTGAGTGTTTATTTATTGAGCACATACAGCATGCCAGACCCTACTCCAGGCACCGGGAGCACGGGGAGGCCTTTGGAGATTCTAATAGGATTAAAGAAGCTTTGCGAAGAGGCCGTCTTTGATCTGGGCTAGGTAAATGATTATAAACATGGGCTGGTGCCTCTTCAAGAAAACTGAACCCAGGAAACAAGAATCATGGCAGCTCAAGTGTGTTGGGCACTTGGTCTGTACCAGGGCCACCCTTGGGACCTATATCCATCACCTCACTGTCTTCACGATAACCCTGGCAAAGAAGTGCTACAAGGAACCCAGTGAGGAAACTGAGCCACAGGGAAGTGACCCGCCCAAGGTCACATAGTGAGTGTGGGTAAGCCAGGCTAGAATGGGGTCTGAGCTGCAAATTCATAAAAAGTCAGAATGAAGGGACGAGAGATGAGGAAGGCAAAGTTAGGGACCATTACAGAGCTGAACAGGACCTGAGTTCCCAGAGTGTTGCTAAGCCCCCACCAGGTCTCGGTCCTAGCACTGCTCCCTGCTGGGCAGAACGAGCAACTCCAGGCACATCCACCCTTGGGTTGAGGAAGCAGAGACCACCCCAAGGGCTGCCACGTCTGCACGTCAGGCCAGTGGGGAGGGGGCGGCAGGAGCAAAGCAAGGCCTGCCCTGGAAGCTGGGAGGCCCGGGCCTGGTCCTGAGGAGGAGGGGCTGCCTGACTTCAGTGGTTGTAGCATCTCCTTTAGGAAGCAGGGACCCTGCAGGCTGGACCGCGCCCTGCAGAGGGGGCTTCCTAGAGAAAGATGCCGGGAAGTGGAGAGATAGGAACCAGGCACTTGAGGACCCAGAGGGAGAATGAGCAAAGGCCCAGAGGTGAGACACAGAGATAGCCAAGAAGCTGGGCGGGGGCAGGGTTCACCAGGTGAGAGGCAGGGGGTTCCTGGAGAGAGGGAGATGGGAGAGGGGGACAAAGCAGTGGCTGCAGCACCCTCAGACACAGTGACTCCTGGAGGCCATGCAGGAGAACGCGACCTGGCACCCATTCTCCCCGTGGGGCCCAAGCCACAGGCTGCGACTACCTGGAGTGCTGCCCAGCTGTGGGGCAGGGAGGCCGGGTGTGTGCTGAAGGTGAGCATGGGGTCACCCCTCCCTGGTCCTCAGACCCTAGCTGGGTCAGCTGAGGAGGGGGCCCTCTCCCCTCCTCCCCACGAAAGCCTCACCTCACCAGCCCTGCCACGCCCAGCCAGCTCTCAGAGCTTGGGACTTTTGATGTTTACTTTGTTCTTTCCCCAGTTCAAAAGGAGCTCTGCAGCCCTGGCCCTCGCACCAAGCCCAGCCTTAATCTCCCATCCCTCCCGCTCCCAGCTGGCCAGTTAAGGCGGTTAAGACGCTGGATTAGGGCCGGCTTTACATAACAACGCGGGAGCTAAAGCCATCCTCTCCTGGGATGGCTAAAAGACTTCTTTTTATCTTCACGCCTCAGATGGCCTTTTTTCTCTCTTAAACAGCTCTCCAGCCCGCCAAGAGGCAATGAACTTGGCCAACAGGAAGACAAAGAAGAGATTCAGGACTCGGCTTTTTCTCCCTTGGCCAGTAGCACAGAGGGACCCCCCAGTCCCAGGTCCGGAGCAGACAGTTGGTTTTCTGTGGCCAGAACTCAGTAGCACCTGCTCTCACCAGACCTAGCCATGTGGTGGCCTGCCATTCACACCATATTACCCACCCTGGGGTGGGCGGCCTCGGACCACAGGACCAAGGGTGCCAGAGGACCACAGATGGCCACTGGGTCCAGGGTCCCTCATGGGGTCTTAAGGGCCACACAGACAGGTCCAAATGCCCACCTGACTCAAACCAGAGCAGCTCTGCTCCTGCTGCCTTATTTACGGTTTTCACTTTTAAATACTGACATTAGTTTTTAAATTCATAAGGAATACATAATTATCTTTTTTGATTTTTTTAAAAAATATAATTTTAGAATTATTGATAATAGAGACAGGGTCTCGCTATGTTGCCCAGGCTGGTCTTGAACTTGTGAGCTCAAGCAATTCTCCAGCCTCAGCCTCCCAAAGTGCTGAGATTATAAGCATAAGTCACCATGCCCAACTATGTTCTTCTTATAAAAGTTTAACCATGAAATGCAGATAACACAGACTTAAGTCTCCTCCCATGTTTGGAAAGAGCTATGGTTATCATCTGTCTAGGCCTCTATCCACACAGTCATATGCATATGTGGTACCCTAAGAAACTCCTGAGGATGGTCTGGTCCCTTCTTTTACGTAAAAGATATCAGACTGTATGCACACACAAAGCTTTCTGTTCACAGGACTCCTCCCCCTTGATGTGGGGCCTGCTTACATTTGAACAAAGTTTGCTAGATACCTGGCTCTCCAGCCTGCCTCCAACTTCTAGGCAACGGAGTGAGTATCTTCAAACAGTGCTTCTCCGAGTGTAGTGTGCATGCAAGTCACCTGGGGAGCTTATTAAAATGCAGATCGGATTCAGCAGGCCTGGGCTGGAGTGAAGATTCTATATTTATAACAGCTCTCAGGCCAGAAGTGGCCACGGTCCTCAGGTCTGGCCCAGGCTCCCCTTAAGAACTTCCCAGAACAGTCTGCTCTCCTCTTGCGGCCCTTCGGACACCCGCAGGCCTGGATCCCCCTCTGCAGACCATTGCACCGTGGCCCCCCAGCTCTCCAGCCAGCTGTCTGCCTGGTCTCAGCAGAGATGTCCTTCCTTACTCTCGTAAGGCAGCCCTCCATTTGGTGATTTCTTCCCGTTTCTGAATTTTAAATTTCCCATTCAGCAAACACTCTGCTTCACGCTGTCATCCATTCCTGGCACCAATTCTGGGAGCCAAGCAGGGCAAAGGCCCTTGTTCCCATTCTATAGATGTGGAAACTGAGGCTCAGAAAGGTGGGGTGGCCTGCCCAAAGTCAAACCAGCACACCAGCAGCCAGCAGACCCTCTACTTGAGTATCCCGATTCTCTCTACAACACGGCGCTTCACCATGAAGAAAGAAGGCAGCGGTTAAGTGCAGTGGCTCATGCCTGTAACCCCAGCACTTTGGGAGGCCGAGGTGGGAGGGTTGCTTGAGGCCAGAAGTTCAAGACCAGTCTGGGCAACATAGTGAGACGCCGTCTCTACAGAAAAATTTAAAAATTAGCTTGGCATGGTGGCGTGCAACTGTAGTCCTAGCTACTTGAGAGGCTGAGGTGAGAGGATCACTTGAGCCCAGGAGGTCAAGGCTGCAGTGAGCAATGATTACCTACTGCACTCCAGCCTGGGTGACAGAGCAAGACCCCGTCTCAAGAAAGGAAGGAGGACGACACAGGAGAGAGGTGAGAGGCTGGCTGTGTGTGTGTGTGTGTGTGTGTGTATGTGTGCACTCATGCGCCAAGGGAGTGACACGATGGAGGAAATGGAATAGGCACTGTGTGTAATGCTTACTCCATGCCCAGCACTGCCTGATCACACTTCACACACCACTCTGAGCAGCCACTCTTATTATCCCCAGAGGAGCAGCAGAGTTTCAACAACCTGTCCGAGGTCCCCCAGCTAATCTGGTGCAGGGTCAGGACGTGGACCAAGGTGACCAGGCCCCCACTTGGGCTTGGACCTATGAAGTGCCACATCTGAGTCTTACTCCTCTCCTCCATCTCACCCTCTAGTCCACCCCCACCCAGAGTCACAAGGTCCCTGTTGTGCCCTCCGTCTGCAGATTTTCTGGAATATGCAGGGCACACGGCCAGCTGGACACCGGCTTCCCCCACTTGCTGCTGCTGAGAAGAGTGCAATGGACTCTGAGTACCTTCCAGCCGGAAGTCGTCCTCCTCTTCCTCGCTGAGCGTGTCTCTCAACACGTCGCCCACGAGCTCCTAGAAGACAAAGCAGAGGCATTGAGCAGGGGTTAGGGGGAGTCCAGTGCTGAGACATTAAAAGTGGCGCCTTGAAGACCCTGGGCTGATTCTTCTGATGGGAATTCAGGTCAACTGAGGCAGATCCTATCGCACCTGAAAAGTTAAGCACCAAGGTGGGTCCCTCCTGCCCTTAACATAAACGCACACGTGTCAGCACAACATTCAGGCCCCTGCAGGCTATGGCTCCACCTGGTCTTCCATCATGCCTCCCATATTTCACCAACACACATGCTTTCCGGAAACCAGCCTGATTCCTTGCACTCACCCTGCCTGTTCCCCACCAGTGAGTTAAGGATATCTGGGATCTCATCCCAACTAACCTGACCAGGAGGTGTCAAGTTAGCGAGGGGAGTGTTGCTGGTCCACAAGCTGGGAAATTTCTAGGATATCAACAAAGGCCCCATCTGTCTGACCCACCCTAGCAGGATAACTCCAAATATGGAAGAAGCTAGACCATACCTTGTCAGACTGTCTTCTGTATTTATTGGTATTCTGCCAGAAGACTTCCATGATCAAAGAAGATTCTTTTAAACAAAGTTAAACAAGATCCCTTACAGCAGGACTTATCAGGACTTTTCCTATGGTTCTAAACACTGTGAATCTCCAAGTGCTGGCATATTTTGCATTCTCCAAACTTACTCAGACCATGGAGCTTCGTTTTTCAAAAGCATCACAAGATTCGTGTCCCAAGAAACCCGCTTTAGGAAATACTCCTGTTATGGGAGGACAGACAAGGGTTTGGGGGGATGATAATGCTATGGTAGTGCTTCTCAAAACACAAAATGACAAGCAATAAAAAAGCCCAAACTCAGCAGCTGTCACCAACTTCTCTTTGTAAAAATAAAAGAGAGAGAGAGAAAAAAAAACCCAACCCTTCCCTTGGGAGAAAAAAAAAAATTCTGCACCTCAGATGATGCTTAAAAAAAAGCCAGTCCTCATCTTGATGAACAAAAGAAAAACACGGCTTTGTATTGCTGATCTCATCAACTGGACACAGCTGGAGGTAAGCCTCTTGCTTTTTTTTTGTTTTTTGTTTTAAAGACAAACAGCTAACATTTTGTGGCTATTCTCTTTCTTCTTTCAAATCTTTCTAGGGCATTACACACTCTTTCTTAAAAGCTGTTAAAATGTGGCCATTCAGACTCTGGTGTCCCATTTACTTCAAAACCAGGCTACTTTATTCCTCGAGTCAGGATGGCTTCCCTCTCCTCCTCCGCCAATTATTATAATCATCGAACATTTCCTGGGCTTGTAAACTGGCTGTTTGTGTTAACAGAGCCCGAGTTGACAGGGGAGCTGGGAGACGATGACAGGAAAGGGATGCACACAGGTGGCATCATTAGATGGCTGGGACGCCCCAGCAGCCAATTAAAGCCCATCCTTCATGCAGGAGAAAGACGGGTGCCGCCGCCCCCTGAAAGGCTGGTAGGCAGAGCTTCCTCGAGAGAACAGGCAACGGTCTTCAAGAGCATCTGTGCACCTCTTCACGCTGAGGTCTTCTGCAGAGGGGGGCTCTGCGCCTGCCACCCTGACTGCACCGCAGCCGGGTGACAGCATCAATGAGACGTCTGAGTACTCGTGTCTTTTTACTGGCACACTTGGAAGAGTTTAAAGACTCCAGACATCGCCACCAACAAGGCAACCGTGTGGGATCCTATAACGATGACCACGTGTGCTCAAGGCACCCCGGTCATCACCGTTGACAGCTTCAGCACTCCCTGTTCAGAGGACCAAGCTCTCTGACACACCCAGAAAGCAGAGTTCTGGCAAGTTCCGGGATAGGCCTCTCACCACTCAACAGCACCCTGCTCTGAAGAACACTGGAAAGCTCCCTGGAGCCATGGTCCATGGACGCACTGTGCTCAACTTTGCAAAAATTCTCTCTCCCCAGCCGGGCGCAGTGGCTCACGTCTGTAATCCCAGCACTTTGGGAGGCCGAGGCAGGTGGATCACGAGGTCAGGCAACCTGGCCAACATGGTGAAACCCCGTCTGTACTAAAAATACAAAAAATTAGGCGGGCGTGGTGGCAGACGCCTGTAATCCAACTACTTGGGAGGCTGAGGCAGAAGAATCGTCTGAACCTGGGAGGTAGAGGCTGCAGTAAGCTGAGATTGCGCCACTGCACTCCAGCCTGGGTGACAGTGTAAGACTCCGTCTCAAAAAAAAAAAAAAAAAAGGGCATCCCCTCCGCTGAGCCACACAGCCAGGGTCTGCGGTGTGCAGTGTGCATGCTCCTAGAGCTTTGAGTCTCTAGGCCAGAAGCCATGTGGGATGTGGAGTCAAACACAGGATCACATCCTGGCTGTACCGCCTGCCTCGCCTTTGACCTCAGTCTACATATTTGTAAAATGGGCACAGTCATCAACCACAATAATAACCAAACAGCTGACACTTACTGTGCATTTTCCATGTGTCAGGCACCATGCTAGACACTTTATATATACAGTCATTCCTCGGTACCTGTGGGCAACTGGTTCCAAAACTCCCTGAGGCTACCAAAATCTGTAGATGCTCAAGTCCCATATATAAATGGTGTAGTATTTGCATATAACCTACAAACATCCTCCCCTATACTTTAAATAACCTCTAGATTACTTACAATACCTAAGAGAGTGTAAATGCTATGGAAATTGTTGTTATACTGTATTGCTTAGGGAATAAGGACAAGAAAAGTCTGTATGTGTTCAATACGGATGCTTTTTTGTTTCCAAATATTTCCTATCTATGGTTGGCTGAATCCATAAATACAGACCCCATGGATATGGAGGGCCAACTGTGTACACGTGTATTTATTAACCCCCTGAATCATCACAACAGCCCTGGTCTTTCCATCTCTCAAGAAATAGATGCTCATTAAAATGATTTGCAAACTGTAAAGTGAGAGGTATAATCGTTACCGTTATTATCTACAAAGAAAGAGGCCTCAACCCTGAAGGACCGTATGAGACCAGAAACAGTGCTGATGACAGTCACCCGTCATTTACCAAGTGCTCACAGTGTGCGAGGTACTGACCAATGGGATCCTCACAGGAGGCTCCGGAGAATGGCCTCCCCACAGCCCTGCATCTAAGTGGCTAAGAGGCTCCAAGAGGCTGCGACCCCCTCTGGATCACCTGCCAGCAAGGGGCGGAGTGGGGACTCAAGCCAGCTCTTTCAGGTGCCTCAGCCCGGGCTCCTACTCATGCAACCAGGGCTCCTGTGGGCATGGGAGCAGAGGTAGCCAGGAGTCCTGGCACCTACCAGGGACCAAGGATCACACCTAAAGGAGTGCAAGAAAAATAGTCCAGCCAGCAGCTCCAGTGGGTGAGTGGTCAATGGCTCCCATCTGCCTAGCAAGACTCAAAGCTCCCCTGCTGCTCCCCACAACTTGAGGACTTAGCCCTGCCCTCAAGCTGAGCCCTGGCTGGCAGCCTCACATGTCAGGGCCAGGGCCAGGCCCCCGGCACCACCCTTCGGGAAGGCAGCTGTTGCCGGGAGACACACTCCGACCTTCGACGGCGCCACTGGGAGCCCCCGTGCAGAGGGCATGGAACTGGAGGTGGTCAGACCTTGGTTCAAATCCCAGCTCTGCCTCACATGTGCTGCGCCACCTGGGGGAAGGAACTTTATCTCTAGTGCACCTCAGTCTCCCCATTCGTAAACAGGGGCGACAGCAATCAGGATATCTGAGGGGGGCAGTGTGAGAAGTGAGGAAGTCACTGCGTGTGAAGCGCTTAGCAGGGCAGCTGAAAGTGGAAATGGGGTTCATCAGGTCAGTAGTTACTGTTTATTACTCTTGCTATTGTTATCATATGGTGGCCAGAACACTGCTGGGACGAGCCGAGAGACTCGCCAGACCCCAGGTGCCCTCACAGACACCTGGAAACATGCCCCATCCTGCCCAGCACACGGTTTTCAGGGGGCTGCATTTCCCCCTCGTGGCAATCCTTTCAGGTATTCCAAAGGACTGCCATGACTACCCTGCTTTACAGATGAGACAACTGAGGCACAGAAAGGTCAAGTGACTTGCCCAAGGTCACACAGCTAGTAAGTGCCAGTGCCCAAGCCCATACCCTTCACCACTGCACCTGGGAAACCCACATGTGGGGCTTGGCTGCAGCGGCCACCCTCCTCCACTTCTTTTGTCTACTTAGTTGTCACTCTGCCCGTGGTCCCAGGCCCCTCCCCTCTAGCCTCCAGGACAGTGGGCCTCAGCCTCTTCTGCAAGTTCTGATCAAAGACCTTCCTGGGTCTCCAGAGCCCCTGCTCCACCAGACCTGGGGCCAGGCTGCTCCTGCCCAGTGGCCTGGCTTGGTGGCCTCTCAGGCCCAGATGTGCCACCTTCCTAAGTCCCAGTGGTGCCCCATCAGCTGGCCCTAAAGCCCCTCCTCTGCCCCACACTGGGCCCCAGGAAGAGAGGCCAGCTCCTCCGGGCACAGGGTGTGCGGCCAGCACCAGTCCAGAGCCCAGAATCCAGGCACGATACCTTATAAGGCCTCCGGGAATGGGAAAACCACATCAAAGCAGCCTTGGGGAGCGAGCTGGAGTTTGGTTGGGGTTTTTCCTCTGTCTTTGAGACTTCCTACTCCTGAATGTAAGATCTTCCCCCACCGCCTGCCCCAGCAGTGCTTTGTCAATCTTTCTGTTCTCTAAGAGCTAACAGATGTTGGTGCCACGGGTTTCAAAGCAAACTCCCAGTGCCCACAGAACACGGCACAACTCACAGATTCCAAGAATGTACAGGGTTGGGACGTGCCGGGGAAAGAGGAGGGGGGCAGGGCCCAGGCCACCCTGTAACCCTTAGATCCAAGCAGCCTACCCTGGAGCTGCCCCAGGAAATTCCTGGCAAGCTCTCTCTTCCCAGTACACTGAGGCCGCAGCCCGGCCAGGCGCTCTCCAGGCCTTGCTGAAAGCAAGCTCTTGCCTTCCTCTTGTCCCCTCTCAGGAGGCAGGACAGGGATGCTCCACTCCCCAGCGTCCAGAGCAACCTGGTAGTCGGGGCGCCCAGGTTCCGGGCCCAGCCCCACCCTCGGCAGCCGAGTGGCAGCAGACACATCACTTAACTTCTCCAGCCTCCATTTTCCCCTTCTGTAAAATGGGGATTTTGATGTCAAAGAGCAGTCAATGAGAAAACGTAGACAACGGGCCTAGATGGTGTCTAATGTGAAGCTGGAAGCACTAACATCAGTTTCTCTCCTCTTCCCGACACAGGTTCAGGAATATTCTTACATTGCATCCTAATGCCTGGGGAGCCAGTGCCTCTATGTCCACCCTGAGACGATGCTCACTGTGTTTCCAGGAGGCACATTTAAATCCAGTGATGTTTAAGGCAATGCACTTCCTGTTAATCCGCAGTCAGGAACACCCTGGATGCCCCAAAGGCATGTGCGCTGGATCTCCACAGAGAAACACCACGCGAGGGACTCCAAAAGAACAAGACAGATCTGCAGATCTCCCAGGCAGACAGCCAGACCACAGGACAGGCAAAGGAGCCACGACAGGAAGATACGCAGACTGTGCTGCTATCCGCACACAGAGGAGAGCACCAAACCCATGTACACCATGAGATTGTCCCCGTGTGGGTGAACGTGCGGAAGACGACAGCCACAGCGGCCTCCAGGAAAGGAAGGGCAGACAGAGGCAGCGGGTGTGGGGTCATAAACCCCAGCCTTATCAGAAGTGTTCTTATGTTTAATGGATGAGTATATTACTTGGGTAATTAAAATCCAATTTAGTAAAACCGCAGATAATAACCCACTTTACAAAAGAGAAAACAAAAGCTGGGAGATTAAGTAACAGGTCCAAGGTTTTGTGGAAAGTAACAGAGTGGGATAGACCCCTGGAGGGGTCTCTAGAATAGGGAGGCTGGCCAAGATGATGCTCACAGTTCCCTGGAGCACAGACCTTCTTGGGTTCCAGCCCACACACCACCAATGGGCAGCTCTCTTTTCTAGGGCTATACCCAGGAAACAAGAGGAAAACTGGGGCTGTCCAGTTTCTGGGCCTCAAGTTCTATGTCTCTCACATGTACCTCTCCCCTGTGGACCTGTTATCTCTGCCCACACAGCCTCCCTCCCATCCCCAGGCCCCTAGGGCTTTCCCAGGCCTCCAGAGCCTACTCTGCCTATAAGCTCAGCAGGCTGAAAGTGCTAGGAAATTACCCAGCCCGTCCCAACACTACACAACACTCAGGCCAGTGATACAAAAATAATCCTCATCAAAGGGCGGGGAAATGGTAAGAGGGCACAGCAGGCAGGAGTCCGGGAGGGCTCCTGGAGGCCTGACCCCAAGGACAGGAGAGGCTGGGGGCATCCTCCTCCCCAGGAGAGGAAAACAGGCTTGCCCCTCCCTGCCTGGGTCATCAGAACACAGGCCTCAACATGCTGCTTCCAAGATAAATGGCATCTCTTTCCAAAGAAGCCAAAATATAGGGCAGAGTCCTCAGCCACTCCCCTGAAGACCCCTGAGCCCACCACAGCCATAGGTCATCTGGTGCTGGCTCCTGGCTCTGCCCACCAGACCTGTCCCCCGGCCGCAGCCAAGCCAATTGGAACCCTCCCCCGGGACCCCTCTCTTGGGAGCTGAAGGGAAACAACTCTTCTCCGGTGCCAAGGCTGCATCTCATCTCATCGGCAGCTTCTCAGAGGCAGCTCGCTCGAGGAGGCAGCTCACACAGACAGAGACGGAGGCCAGTGCTGGGACCAGTCTCAGGCCCAGCCTTCTCCAGAAGGAGGCTGCCTGCGGGCAGGTCTTTGGGTCTGTTTTGCCCTTGAACAGCACCTGGTACCAGGCAGGCACTTGATAAAGTGTCTGTTCGGTGAACCCTGGGGCAAGCCCACCCTCACCCCCTCTTCTCACCGATGGGACGGTCACACAAGCCACTAAACGGCCCTTGCTGCTTCCAGCAATTCAGGTCAGGTTTCTGTTACTTGCAACTAAAAGCTCTGACTCCTACAGCCCCCAGAAGCAATCCACAGCCTCCTCAAAGCTAAGTCCAGGATTCCCAGGCAAGCTTGGGAGCCAGCGGAGCAAGCTCCTGCCGCCCTGCTGTACCGCGGGTCCCTGCAGAAGCCTCACCCGCAGACTCCACTCAGAGCTGTGGAAGCTGAGGTGGGAGGGAAGAGGCTCCCCGGGCTGCACACACAGACCAGGCCTTTTGTGTTTGGCTTGCAAGGACCAGGTCTTCAAGACGCCAAAGACATTGAGCAGCAATTCAAATTCCTCAGATTTCTCCGGGACTATTTTTATCTGCCCAAGATGCAATCGACGTGCTCCTAACTGTAGATCCCCAGCCTTCAGCTCCCCACATCCTGGGAACCCCAACCTGAGCCTACCTCCCGGGCTTGAGGGTTTGCACAGGGAAGGTGGACAGCCAGCAAGGAGTGGTACGGCGGGGCTGGCAGGAAAGACTTCAGACCCAGGGCCTGACTCTGAAACCACCATACTCCCTTCCTCCAGCCCTCAGGCCTGAGGCCCGACAGGGTGCACATAATCCCTAGAGACGGGTTGCCCAATCCTGAACCTCAGCCAGCCACAGTCACCAAAGGGCCAGCAAAGGCCACTTCCTGGGCTGTCACCCCAGTCAGTCACAGGCATCCACATGCCACTGTCGCACCTTCCTCCAGAGCCATGTCCCACCTGGGCTACCATGAGTACTTAAATGCTTCTCTTTAAATTGGGTCTCTTTCTCTCTTTTTAATCTAGTCTTGCCATAAAGCAATAAGATCAATAAAATCACAGGTGCTGGGGGGCTTGGTTTGGTTTGGTTCTGAGATGGAGTTCTCACTCTGTGCCCCCCAGATGGAGTGCAGTTGCGTGACCACAGCTCACTGCGGCCTCCAACTCCTGGGCTCAAGTGAGTCTCCTGAGTATCTGTGACTCCTGCCGGCACAGGCCACCATGCTCAGCTAATTTTTTAAAACTTTTTATAGAGACAGAGTCTTGCTATGTTGCCCAGGTTAGGTGGTGGTGGTGTTTTTTCTTTTTTTTTTAAGGACAATTCATATTGAACAAATTCAGAATCATTAAAATATAAGACATCCACCACTTACCACCTGAAGTTCCAACCCCTCAATAGGACATCGACCACTGAACCACGCTTTCAGAACAACACGATTTAAAGAACCCATCCCCTGGCCCCCACAGTGGTCAGGCTGGTTCCAACAAGTAGGAAGAGGGTGGGTGGGGGAGAGACACCAGGCAAGGTGGGCACCAGGAGAGGCCACCAACCTTCCCACCTGGCCACCCTCCTTCAAGACTCATGGCTTCAGAGTGTGATTTCTGAGCATGGAGAAAAAATGACTAATGGGGGGGGGGGGGGGGGGAAAAAAAACCAAAACACCAAAACCAACAACAGAAAAGAGTAAATCTTGACATCACCCAGAATGCTCCCTGATCTCAAACTGCTGGCATTTCAAAGCCCTTAAGAGATGACCCAATGTAGGGATTGTCCACAGCCAGGCAGGGCACGGGGCGGGGAGACTTTACTGTTCATCTGACCACAATTTTCCGACTAGACCGTGTTCAAAGGCATTTCCACAGTGGAAACTGGGATCGGATGGGCATGTTGCGGCCTGGGGGTAACTGAGGTCGTGAATATAAAGGACTCAGTGATGATGATAACCAGCCTTAGTCAGTGTGTGACGTCTGCCAAGTGTTCCATGAAGCACGTTCGGGGCATCACCGACCAAGTGCTCCCAGCAGCCCTAGAAGCTGGGCTTTGCAATGACCCCCACTTTGGCCATGAGGAAACTGAGGCTTAGAGAGGTTAAGTGACTCACCCGAGTTGTCAGTCAGGTCTGGGTTTGAGCCTTGGTTCTTCGGCTTTATATTGTGTGACTTTGTACAAATGATTCTACCTGACTATGCCCCAGTTTCCCCAGCCAAAAGTGGAAATGACAGCCCCCACCTGGCAGGGCAGTTGTGAGAGGAATGGAGAGTATGTGTACGGTGCTTCATGCATGGTCTGGCTCAAACAGCGTGTCCCAAGTCACAGCTGTCACCTTCTTCTCCCTCCAGGTCCTGGTCTTTCATTCTGTCCCCTCACATCCTCTCTTCTGCCCTGGTTTTTGTCAGGGATGCCACAGCGGATCAAAGCTCAGCCCAGCACTGCCTTATCACCCCAAAAGGCCTCAGGTGACCCCACTTCTGGCCGGCTGCAGAGAGCAGAGAGAGTGCACTCAGCGCTTGTGGGAGTCTCTGCACTCCCACCCACTGCTGACCACACACATACACACACAGCCTTCCCACCCACCATTGACCTCTCTAAACCACTGCCCACCACAGCACTGCCCCCACAACACTGCCCACCACACCACTGATCCTGTCCCGCCACTGCCCACCACACCACTGCACACCACACCACTGATACCACCATGCCACTGCACACTGCACCACTGATCCTGCCACACCACTGCCCACCACACCACTGGCCCCACCATGCCACCACCTGGCACACTGCTGACTAGCCCGGCCACTGGCCCGCCACACTGCACAGCTGAGTGCTGATAAGAGGAGAGGTCCGAGGGCCTGTGGCGTGCCTCTGATCACCAAGCAGCTGGGGCGGCATCTGCCAGCAGTTCCTGGCCCTGGGACAGGCCCCCGGTCTGCTGCCAGGGTCCAGCGCGTGTGACCTGCTGACAGGGTGGCCCTGAGCCAGGCTGCTTATGACAGGCAGCACTGTCACCTGGCCCCAAGGAAGGGTGCCCCATGGCCATAGGCCACCTCACTGTAGGGAAAGGATGTGTGCTCCTGCCCAGGGAAGGGGCTTGGGGACCCAAGAAGCCTGGAATTTCTTGCTCAGCCTCAGGAATGAAGGGCTTGAGCTTCTTGCTTTTCTGAACCTAAACAAAATAGATGAAGTAAGAGCCTCTTGATTCCTATAACCCGAGGCTTCATTTTATGGACAGGACAAGAGTGCCCATGAGCACAGGTACGTGCGCGCGTACACACACACACACACACACACACACACACACACAGAGTCCACCCATGCAGCCCTGCAGTGCCCTGGAGAAACCATCTTGCAGAAGCCATGCTCCTACCCACTCTGATCCCATCTGCCCTAGGCCTCCCATTCTCATCTCCTGGCCCCTTCTGTCCCCACATCCCCAAAATAGCTCTAAGAAACTTGTCACCATCCCTCTCACAGGTCGGACTGCCCGCTCGGAGCCTCCCAGCCCTAAGCTGTCTTGTCCCCTTCACCAGGAGCGCCCTCCTCCCTCTACTGCCGGTGAAGTCTTTTGCCACTGTGGATTTCGACTTCCCACCATCCTCAACTACCACATGAGGACATAATCAAGAGGGTCACACTGGCAGCGTCCAGAGGACTCAGTTCATTCTGAAACTCAGCAGTCCGCATGCTGCCAGGGCTGTCAGTGATCGAAAGTCTCAGTGGCCACATCTATAAAATGAGGGCACCAGTCCCACCTGCCTGCCACGGAGCAGTGCACGACGATCACATCAAAGGTGAGTGTGGAAAAGCCGAGAAGGTGAGAGGGGCCATTTGGGAATGAGGGCCCAGGGTCCACAGTGCTGTCAGATAGGAAGCTGCTGAGGAACCGCCGAGTCCCCTCCTGCGGTGTTAAAAAACAAAAAGGTGCGTTTTCCAGAACGTTTCTGGAAGGCCACACTCCACTTCAGAATGGGAACTGGGGCGCTGTCTCCTTCAGCTGTCCGGCTTTCTGGGTGATTTGAATTTTATATTTATATTCTCTCTTTTTAAACCAAGAATATTCAACCCTTTTATACTAAAAAAATAATAATAACAACTTTTTTCAAAGAGGTTTTTCCATTAAAACAAATGATGTGGCTCTACCTCCTGTTTGATGTCACCAAGTTGCTCAACAGGCACCTCAAACTTCATGTGTCCAAACCGGATGCCTGGTGGCCCCCAAACCTGTCCTCCCCAGTGCCTTCCCTGTGCACACACAGGGCAGCTCCCTGCTTCCTTGGCTCTGGCCAGACACCCTGGAGGCATCCACACATCCTGTTGGCTCTCCCTCAAAACACGCCCTGAAACCAATCATTGCCACCTCCTCCACTTCTGCCACGAGTTCCAGGCCACAGTCCTCTTGAATAATGACAATCACTTTCTATTCTCTGCCCTCGCTGCCACCCCAACCCCTACCTAATTGCCCAAAGTTCCACCAAAGCCCATTAAAGCCCCACCCAATTTGTCTGCCCTATCACCTCCCTCACCCCTTCTGTTCCTCCCCGTTCACTCGCTCGCCCGCAGCTACACAGGCGTCCTTGCTGTTCCTCCAACAGGTTCAGCTCATTCCCCACTCAGGGTCTTCCCACGTGCTGTTCCCTCTACCCAGAAGGCTCTTCCTCTGGACAGCCCCTCCCTCCTGCCCCTCCTTCAGGTTTGGGCTCATTATCACCTTGTCACCTAGGTGAGGTCTTCCCAGATCTCTTTATTTAAAACTGCAGCCCCCCTCTCCCACACTCCCTTCTTTATTATCCCTGGGGCACTCCCACCATCTGACACACCATGTGTCAACTCCTGACGGCAGAGACACTCGACCAGCGTGTTAACCACCAAACGCAGCTCTAAATTTACTGACTCAGAAAAACATGCCCCGCATTTTCTTGAAAGGAAAAAGCAGTTGCCAAAGAGCAGAGAAAATGTGATTACATTTCCTCACGTTATCTGCACGTGTTTCCATGTGCTATAGGAGGAGGCACACGTCTGCAGAGACGGGCACCAAAATGCTCCCAGAAATGGTGTCCAGTGCTGGATTCTGGGTCACCCAATGGTCTTCCATGAACATACGATTACTTCTACAATCAGAAATTACAGCAAAGCGTTTTGAGGGAAAAAAATGCTAAAACATATAAAAATGGGCACCCAAGTTGGTTCTAGAAAGACTCACACTCAGAAATCTGCTGAAAGGGTCTTGGCCCTAGCAGTGGCAAGACCTACAGCTTTCTGGTGAAATGGGTGGCCTCCTGATTCCAGCTGGGAGGGAAGGTGGAGACTCCGGACTTTGGGCCACCCAGACCCCATTGCTCCCTTCCACAGCCACACAGTGCACACAGGTCACAAAGAGGCCACAGCCAGACCTCTGCCTGCTTCTCACTGCTCCCTGTACGTGCATAGGAAGCCAGGGGCTGTGTCATGCAGACAGCACTTTGATTCCAGAAATGGCACGAGACCAGCTGAGCATGCAAGCCAGGCTGTCAATGGGGGCCCAGGGGGAGCAGGGTGGCACTCTCCTGCGCATCCCAACCAGCACACACCAAATTTTGCTGTTGCCGTTCTCAGGCAACCAAAGATCTCAAAGCAAAAAGTATGGGGATCTAGAAGGCTGCTGCCTGCCCCTGCAGGTCCAGTCAACAGCCCACATCATCCTGTGTCACCACAGGGTGGTCGCCTGGGAAGTCAGTGAGGTCTGGGAGAGGCCCTATGATCAGCATGGAAGGTCTGAGGCCACTCTTGGGCCTGGGGGTAAGAAGGTCTTCATGGCAGTGACTCAACCCAGGAGGTCCACGTGTGAGCTATTGCTGTTTTTACAGACGGGGGTACTGAGAGTCAGAGGGGAGGCAAGAAAGTGGTAAGGCTGGGAGAAACGGAGCACTCCCGAGAGGAAGGCCAGAGCTCTCAGGACATGCCCCTGGGTGTTCCTGGATCTCGAAGAGACGCCTCTGCCGTCTGAGCCCCACATTTCCACCAGGACCACCAGCATCAGGCTAGGCCAGAGCCTTTGTTCAGAGGTTCTTACCTGCAAGAAGGACACAGCCCCTCTGAGAATATCCCCCTAGAAAAATGCCATGCAAAGAAAATTGCACATTGAATTTCAGGGGGTTCATGAATCTCCCCACTACAAGTCCTTTTGTGAATTTTACTTTAGGAACCTCTGAGAGTTCAGATGGGTAAACTGAGGGCTCAAAAAGGGACAGGATTTGCCCAGCATCACAAAGCCAAAGAGAAGCAGAGCCAGGATCCAAATCCAGAGGACCCACAGCTGGGAGCAAAGAACCAGCAAGTGATGAGTTCCCTCGGGGAGCAGAGGCACAGGACAAGAGCCCCCACACGCCCTGACTGCCAAGGGCCGGAGCACCCAGCCCAACAAGCCCACCCTCAGATGGTTTCTCCACAAGCACCGTCTCGGGCAACCAAACATTTCAAAGGAAAATGTAGTGGGTCCAGGCATAAGGGCCCAGGATGTCTGGGGAATGCTGCGTGGACTTCTCAAGCCTTTCTAGACCACCTGCAGCAGGACTCCCACGAGGTGCCCACAGATGGGGGCCTCCTCACTTCTCCAGACCCTTTGATTGCAGTCCACCTCCCCAGGGCACCATGTGCACACGCAGATCCCCCCGGGTCTGTGTGCCCCCTCCCAGCAGCTCACACCTGGGGGCCCTCTTCAGAGGCCTGCCCTAGGGCTATGTCTGCAGATTCAGAGAACTGCCGTGTCCCCACCCCAGGTGGCCCTGAGCCTGGTGCAGGAGAATGAAAGCCCATACCTCCTGTCAGGACAAACTCAGAGGCATAATTTATATCCCAGAGCTCCCCCAGAGGGTCAGACTGAAGCCAAGGCTTTGCCTGAAATGGCACCTGTGCTTGGCGTCTTCTTCTTGTCTGTCCTGCTTCCTCCACTGCCTCACTGGCCTGCCCTGCCCTGGGAGAGTGTCCTGAGTGAATCACTTGCACGTGACCCTCACCTCAGGCTCTGTTTCTGCAGTCCCCGACCTCACAGGGCTCTCCCCTGAACTACGCAGGTAGTTGGAGGAATCCTGACCCACTTGGTGAATTCACAGGGAGTAGGCAGGCCAATGAATTGCAAGCTGGTTGGTCTCAGACAAAGCAGGTGGAACATCAGTCCAGCCCAGAAAGGCAATGGTCACACTGTGGCCAATTCAGCTGCGTGAGGGGCCAGGGACCCTGATGCCAGGGCTCAGGCCTGAGAGGCAGAAAAATGGAAATGGATAATTTTTCCCACCCTAGCCCACCCCACCCCAGCCCCACTTCAGGAACCCCCCTCCCCATCTTTCAGAGCCTAATTCAAGTGCAAGAAGCTTGTTCTAAGCACCTCGTGCCCCAGGAACCTCTCTCATTCAGGAAGCGCGCTTCGGGCCGGCTTCACAGACTGTAAGTTCGGGAGGAAGCCGAGGCTATGGGAAGTTCTTTGTCCCTCATCTGGCTCCTGCAGTGGGCATCTGCAGTTTGGAAGCCCCTGGCCCCAGCCTCCCTTCCTCCTTCTTCTGGGAACACTTTGATTTTCCTTGGTGGCTTTCTAGACCTCACAAATAAAAACAAAGGACGTTCAGTTAAATTTGAGTATCAGACAACACATCATTGTCTAGTATAAGTATGTCCCATGCAGTATTTGGGATAGACTTAAAACACAAAAAAATTAAGTGCTATTTATCTGAAATTCAAATTTAACCATGTGGCCTATATTTTATCTGGAAACCCTGCCCCTCCACTCCTCTCACCCACATGGTGTGGGCAGGCTGATTTCTCCCCGTAGCCACCAGGAAGGGCACGTGACCCAGGCCTGCCCAATAAGAGCTTCGCACCATGCCAACCGTGGGGACTGGTCAGGGCCGGGCACACAACCCAAGCTAGGCCAAGGAGAGGCAACCCCAGGACATCTTCTCTCTCTCTCTGTTGACATTGGTGAGATGTGAGCTGAGAGCCTGACCCTGCTGAAAGCACTTTACCACCTCAAAGAGAAATTCTAGCTATGAAAAAAGCTGATACCGAGGAAAACAGAGACACGAGGGGATGCAAAAGAAAAGGGATCCTGACAATATCATTTGAACCCCTGGATCAAACGGTGCCTGAAGCTAGTACCTCCCCTACATTTTTCAATGATATGAACCACAAAATCTCCCCTTTTGGCTTAAGCCAGTGTGAGCTTATTCTCCTCGTAAGCCAGTGAATGAGTCCTGCTCACTCGCTCCTCCTCACCCTTGCCACCTGGGCATAAGGCTGGGCAGAGTCTATGCTCAGAGAACATGGTTTTACTTTCACTAAGGAAGGTGGCATGGGGCGATGGGAAAGCCTGAGCTCTCCAGTCAAGTAGGCATGGTTCCCGGCCCCACTCGGTCCCATCCTCGTTCCAAGTCCTTGCACAACGAACTCTCCGTGAGCCTTGGTTTCCCTATTTGTGAGATAAACATAGATACTTATACCTGGACTGCCCACATAATGCCAGTGCCCTAACCAGGACACTTTAGAGAGACAAAAGGAGTGCTGTTCATACCTAAGTCGGGAGAGACTGGAACTGCCCTGGGTAAAGGGACCAGGGATGCCACCCCTAAAACCAATCCTGCCTGTCTCCACACCCCTCTGCACTAGCCCTCCCCCACAACCACACCTTCAATTCTGCCCCTCTCCCCGCTCCCCATCACCACCCTCTGTGCAGGATGCTCCCCTACTCGCTGCTTCTTGCTGCCTCCTAATTCATTCTTCCAGCCTCGGAGAAGCCATGCTTGGAGCCCGGGTTCTGTGAGGCCCCACTCTGTGTCCTCCTTGCTGCCTTCGGCGCTCTGCGAGACAACTGCTTGTGGCTCGCAGGCTCCCCAGCCGGCTAAACTTGTTGAGGACAGGGTCTGTACATTTCTCCCTCATTACTGAAGGCCCTTACAGAGCTGGCATGGTGCCTGGAAAACGACATAAAATAGCAGACAAAAAAGGACACCGCTAACCCTCTCTTCCTCCTCTCTGTGGGCTCTGTATTTTCTCTGTGCGTGGATAAAACCATCCTGGCTGCAATGCCAGGCAGGGACAAGTGAAACTATGAATCATGGAGTGGGGAGGGCATGGGGCAGGGCTAGGATCCACCCCCAGTGGGCTCAGGACATGCTGGCGACGTTCTCAGAGCCAGTGACTCGGGACGGTGGCCTCAGAAGGCCCCGCCCAGCCCAGCAGCCCCCAGGCAGTGGCAGCAGCAATGTGCTGGCCTTGGGACAGCTTTCATTGATCCGAGGCCAACGTGGACTGGACCTGAGCCGGCTGCTATTCCAGCATCCAGCCCTGGCCCCTGCTCAAAACACAGGCCCGGCGTCTCCTTGCGGCCTTAGCCAGCTCTGTCCTCAGCGGCAGCCAAGTCACTGCCCAGAATGCAAATGGGGCAGGTGCAATGGGCCTCTCCAATCTGAGACCAAACCCATCACATCCCATACACAACCCAAGTTGTTCCACACACAAGCAGACAGGGTCCCCTTGGGTTGCTCGGCCCCGGCCCACACAGCTCCCCTGCCTATCCCTGGGCAGCCACTCCACCTGATTTCTTGGTTCAGTCAGGCATATAGCCTGAGGTCAGTTACCTGGAGAACGCATTGCCACACCAGTTTCCTGGCTTGTACCCCAGCCTAGGTGGCGCACACTCGTTTTATTTTCACAGGACCCCTCCCCAGCTCCACAGCCTTCACTGGCTCCCTGCTTCAATCAACTTGGAACCCTCTGAAGTCTTACCCTAGCTTCTCAGTCCAGCTTACTGGGAAACAAATGGTTATGGCAGGGAAAAATGCTAGCCTGGGAGCCGGGCGTTCTGCCTCAGTTTCCCCATTTGTACAAAAAGAGGAACCATGGCAAGAGGGTATCTCCAAAGGCTTTATTGCTGCAATAGACCATGACTCCACAGGCTCAGGAGAGGGCCCATTCAGCCAGGCCCCAGGCTCTGTTCCTTCTCTGCTGTCTTCAGGCCACCCAGAAGGGCCACCGCCCACTTGCAAAGCCAACGATCAGCCCTCAGGACTGTCTGTCTCAGGAGGCAAAAGTATTTCACGGAGAAGGAAAGAAAAGTGTGGATGTGAATGCTTCCCTCAACTCTGCATCAACCCAGCACCCAACCCTCCCAGCAACAGACACCCTGCACCCAGGGGAACCACAGTGGCTACAGATGGAGAGAGAAGTGCAGCTCACAGGCTGAGGAACAAATGTTAAATATCTACTTGCATAGAACACCAGGAAGGACCCCAGCAGCCTCAGTCTAACAGTCAGCACCTCAAAAAAGAATTATCAGGTTAATCTAAAAAGAGGCTTCATTCTGGCCGGGTGCAGTGGCTAACACCTGTAATCCCAGCACTTTGGGAGGCTGAGGCAGGCAGATCACTTGAGGTCAGGAGTTCGAGACCAGCCTGGCCAACAAGGTAAAACTCCGTCTCCACTAAAAAAAAAGAAAAAAAAGAAAAATAGCTGGGCATGGTGGCAAGTGCCTGTAATCCCAGTTACCAGCTACTCAGGAAGCTGAGGCAGGAGAATCACTTGAACCTTGGAGGCGGAGGTTCAGTGAGCCAAGATTGTGCCACTGCACTCTAGCCTGAGCAACAAAGTGAGACTCCATCTCAAAAAAAAAAAAAAAAGGCTTCATCCTAATGGCCATGAAGTCATAATGGCAGTAAAGGAGCAAACGGCATTGCCAGGTGGTGTGGGGCCCAGACGATGCCCCACATGGCCTGGGGCTTGGGTCCTGGCTCTGTCACCTACAGGTTGTGTGATGCTGGACAAACTCATAACCTTCTTTGTGCCTCAGTTTCCTCCTCTGTATGATGGGTAAATAATAATATCTGCCTTGTGGAGTTACTGGGAGCATTAAATTAGGTCACATTTGTAAAGCGCTTGGAAAAAATGCCTGGTTCCTTAGAAGCACCATGTAAATGCTTGTTAAATAAATAAAAGTGAAGGTGAATATAAAGTACATAAAGACACACTTGTAATGTAAAAGAAGGATGAGCATCCCAAGAAAAAGAAGGATGACTGTTTCTAAACATATTTAGCATTCGTTGGTTTTAACATATAGGAAGGTGTGAACATATGTGGGGATTTTTTCTTCCTCTATCAGGCATAGGCCAGATTTACATGAGGAACTGATGTGTTCTAACATTTTCTGAACAAACACAAAAGTATCAGTATGGGGAGATGAGGTTGAGCCCAAGAGTTCTGGAAAAGGTTGGGCCTCCTCCAAAAACGGGAAAGCTGGATTGGCAGGAGAGGTCACCTATAATATCAAGGTCAAAAGAGCATTCAGGGCCAGGCGCAGTGGCTCATGCCTGTAATCCCAGCACTTTGGGAGGCCAAGGCAGGAGGATCACTTGACCCCAGGAGTTCAAGACCAGCCTGGGAAACATAGCAAGACCCGTCTCTACGAAAAATTTAAAAATTAGCCTGGCATGGTGGCGTGCACCTGTAGTCCCAGCTACTTAGGAGGCTGAGGTGGGAGAATTGCTTGAGCTCAGGAGAGGGAGGCTGCAGTCTGCTGGGATGGTGCCATTGCACTCCAGCCTGGGCAACAGAGCAAGACCGTGTCTCAAAAAGAGAAAAGAAAAGAAAGAGAGAGAAGAGAGAAGAGAGAGGAGAGGAGAGGAGAGGAGAGAGAAAAGAGAGAAAAGAAAAAGGAAAAGGAAAAGGAAAAAGAAAAAGAAAAGAAATGAAAAAAGAAAAGAAAAGAAAAAAAGCATTCAGCAAAGGCCTCCAACATGATCCATTTGCCCACTGCCTTTATAGGGGAGCGTGAACTACCCAGACTTGGGCCACCACCTCCAGAGGGATGAACCCTCGGGGCGGCTCCACTAATTATAGGTTGGAACTAGCAAGGCACAGCCCTGTCTTAATGGTGCCCCCGACCAGGCTGACTAGAGTGGGCTGCAAGTGCCGGCTGCCCAGAGCTTCCACCGTGCAGCACCTCGGGGCATGCTGGGCTATAGAAAAGCAAAACCAAACAAAACCCATGAGGAAGGCGTGGGCTTAAAAAGGTCTTTTTCACCACCAGTGAAGTTTAACGCTTAAAAAGGAAGTCAAGAAAGTCGACTGGTGCTTGAGTCTGAGGGACTGGTGTGAGGAAACTCATTTCCGTATTCTCTCTACTTTCGTGTCTGTCTGAAATGTTCTATGAGAAACAGTCTTAAAAAGGGGAACTTAGTCTAAAGAACAGGGGCTTGAGTTTAAACCATCTTGGGAGAAGCAGCCAGGCCCAAGGCTAACCAAGAGTCACCCGGGCAACAAGGAGGATCTGAGCGCTGGGGTCAGAGAAGACATTAGGTTTCCTTTAGGCACAGTGAGGTCACAGCAAAATAGGGAAACCAAATGGTGTGCCACACTGACCATGTGCCAGTCGCCCTCCCAAGCGCCCCATGTTTATAACTCATTTAATCGTCACAACCACCATGAGGTAGACATTGCTACTTCCCCATTCTACAAACGAGGAAATTGAGGCAGACAGTAGTTAACAAATTTGAGGCCGGGCACGGTGGCTCATGCCTGTAATCCCAGCACTTTGGGAGGCTGAGGCAGGTGGATCCCTTGAGGTCAGGAGTTTGAGACCAGCCTGGCCAACATGGTGAAACCCCATCTCTATCAAAAATACAAAAATTAGCCAGGCATGATGGCGGGCACTGGTAATCCCAGCTAATCAGGAAGCTGAGGTGGGAGAACTCTCTTGAACCCAGGACGTGGAGGTTGCAGTGAGCTGAGATCACACCACTGCACTCCAGCCTGGGCAACAGAGCAAGACTTTGTCAAAAAAAGAAAAAGAAAAAAAAAGAGGAGAGGAGAGGAGAGGGAAGGAAAGGAGAGGAAAGGAAAGGAAAAGAAAGGACAGGAAATGAAAGGAACTTGACCAAGTAGCTAACAAGGGGCAGCCCTGGGATTTGAATCCAGCCTACCTGGGTGCACGAGGCTGAGCTCTAGCCACCCTGCTGAGCTGCTGCTTCATTTCAGCCAAGAACAGATCTCTGCCCAGGGCGGGTCAGACGCAGAAACAATGGCAAAACAATGGATTAAAGCTATAGCATCAACAGCATAGCTTTGGCATGGGCTTACTGCAAGGGCAGACAAGCTGATAACTACCGTTACCTGCTGTTAGGGTATGTGATCTGTCATTCTAAACTTGTAGTCTCAGTCCCAGTTATTTAAGTTAACCTGAAATCAGCATTTAAATCTTTAAGAAATACTGGTTCCTCTATTAGATATGTAAGTTGAATGAACTGAGCAATAAACAAAATACTGAAGGGTGTACATTTTCCTTTCCATGTATGAACGTGGCCCGGACATTAAGGAATCCCATCAGTACCAGGGCACAAGCCATTCCTGTTTCATTTGCTGTCCACCTGAATCAGCCACACCTGCCCTGAGGATATTTGCACTAGGGCAGTGGTCCCCAACCTTTTTGGCACCAGGGACCAGTTTTATGGAAGACAATTTTTCCACAGATGGGGGCAGAGGGAGACGGGTAGGCAGATGGTTTCGGGATGAAACTGTTCCACCTCAGATCATGAGGCATTTTGTAGGTTTCCATAAGGAGCACACAACCTGGATCCCTGCATGCACAGTTCATGATAGGGTTTGCACTCCTGTGAGAATCTAATACCACTGCTGATTTTGACAGGAGGCGGAGCTCAGACGCTCACCTCCTGCAGTGCCACCCAGTTCCTAACGGGCCACAGACCTGTACCCGCCCTTGGCCCAGGGTTTGGGGATCCCTGCTCTAGGGCACTCTTTGGGATTCCATTTACTGATTCAACTCTGGACTTAGGTTCATGATACATCCCAGCTGTAGGAGCAGAGGGAAGTCCAGAGGTAAAGCATCTCTCCTTACTGACCCACACTTTCTTTCAGATCCATCAAGATATAGGCAAGCTGCATATTTTTCCATGTCAGACATAGAAGCCAGAGAACAAAAGTTACCTGGAAAGCCTAGATAATGCTTTCCCCCGCTAAGTAATACAATGTTGGGCTACGTTAATAGAAGTATTACATCTATATTTTGGGAAGTGATGAGCTGATGATTCTACTACTTTCTACCAGGTTAGGTGCCACCTGGAAACAAAGTTTCATATATAAAGAAAGACACAGCTACACCAGCCTTGCTATTCAAAGTGTGGACTGAGGGCTAGCAGTCTTGATATAGTCGGGGAAGTGGTCAGAAATGCAGAGTCTCTGGTCCCATCTACCCTATGAAATCAGAATCTGCATTTTTGCATCATCCCCACACAATTCATATACACATTCATGTTTGAGAGACCGTGGTATAGGGACAACCAGAAAGATGATTGCATGATTACAGCTAATATTGATATACCCAGC
Organism: Papio anubis; assembly: GCF_008728515.1. Taxonomy (NCBI): domain Eukaryota; kingdom Metazoa; phylum Chordata; class Mammalia; order Primates; family Cercopithecidae; genus Papio; species Papio anubis. Next base: position 39,261,311 of record NC_044993.1, read on the forward strand.
ATGTACCAAGCCCTATTTTAATACATATGAGTACCTTACATGCACACAGCTTTGGAGTTGTGGAGCTGATGGCATAATGGTGAAGGGGTAGGACCTCAAGGAACAGTGAGAACCCAAGATGACCTGAGAGATGGGATGGAAGAAGCCAGCTTCCTGCCTTCACACAGGGAGAGAATGACTCCCTCACCAGAGAAAGAAGGACAATTCTCCATATTTCTTGAAGGCAAAGCAGGACTAATGACAGGGAGGGCCCAAATTCTCTATCATTCCAGGAGCTAGAGTTGTCCAACAAAAGAGAATCAAGGGAGTGAGCTTCCTGTCACAGGAGGTATCCAAGCAGAGGCTGGGAGGCCTTCTGTACAGGATGCACAGAAGAGGATTCCCATTTCACAAAGGAGTCAGTCTTGATGGGTTGAACTTTTCTCTCTAATTGCAAGGCCAGGAAGGCGTCTTCTATATCTACTGGGAACTGGAAAATGGGTGTGCTCCCCTTCCCCACCAAAAGCTGCCTGTGGGTTGCCATGGCCCATGACATCCTAGGAAACCTCTGTGGCCTCAAAAGTTGGAACAGAAGATGGGGCCTATTATTAACCCTCCAGCCCCAGCACCTCCCTCAACCTAGATCCCAGACACATGGCTCACAGTGGTCCTCAGGTAATAAGCAGAACTGAGCCCTGGCTGGAGATGGGAGGGGAGGCAGGGACACAGCCACCCACCCCCCACCCAAACAAGGAGACGCCTCTGTGACTCAGTGATCCACACTTTCTCAAACAGGGAAACTCTTTGGAGAAGTCCCCCATCCACTCACCAGTGGGCCACCACCTTGACTAACCAGACCCCACTCGCTGGTATCTTCAAGGGACTGCAAGTTTTGCTCTGTTCACAGAAGAACAAGGTGAAAATGAAAAAAACCTTGATGAGAATTTGCCCTCTAAAATGTCAAAGGCCAGGGAAACGGACCTGGCATGGAGGCAGCTGGGCTGAGGGTCAGAGTCTGACCACCGGGATCAAACTCTCAGCTCTACCCTAGGTGGGAGGGTGAATCTAAGACCTCCCTGAGCCTTAGATTCTTGTCTGGAATATGAAGGTGAGAATAATCCCTGCCTCGTGAAACCTCAGAACAATGCCTAGCATGCTGTAAGCACCACATCCAATAAACACCAAGAGTGGACAGGAACAGAACCCTTGTGAAGAGGGAGCTTTACTGAGTATATTCATTAAACAGGGCACAGACTCGATGAAATGACAAACATAAAGCGATCAGCACATCTGTGACACCCAGGGGTCACTCGTTTAATGCTAGCTGTTATCACGGTCCTTCCCACTGCTATCAGTTATTACTATTACCAAATTCCCAACGGAGAGAAGACCACAGTGTCACAGACCACAGTGTCCAGCCCAGGAGGAGGAGGTACACAGAGGAGGAATGCAAGACTCTGAGGGCTGGGGCAGGAATGACTTGGGGCGTGGGGAAGGCCCTGCCTGGGTAAATGCTTGGCGGCTGGATCTTGGAGGCAGCAAGGCCTCTGGAGAGCCAGCTCCACGGCCTCAGAAGTCAGGCCAGCTTTCAGTTCCCGGCATCCGGGCCCCATGTCCCCCATCGGGCCTGCTGCCCAGGCGCTCAGATTCTTCCAAGGCCCAGGATGCACGTCCAAAGCAGCCTCTCAAACTCAGGCCCCAAATTCCTTGGCCAGCAGGGTTCACGTCTCCATGCAGCTGACAGAGCCCAGCTGCCGGGTGCCTTCTCTTCTGCTCCCACCAAGGCCCTGCCAGCCCCCGAGCCCAGGAATTGGGAAATGCCAGCATCCCAGCTCCTGCCCTAGCCACGTAATTGGTACAAGCACCCATGAGGGACTTTAGCTATCCCCCTTGATTCCTCTGCACCTGGACAGTGGCAGGTACTACGTGGTCAAAATCGGAATCTAATGCCAGGTTTCGCCATCCACCTCCTTTGTGACCTTCTCCAGCGACTGGAAGGAAATCCCATGAAAGAACAAGTTTTACAGAAAAAATTAATAAAAAAGAATCTTCTCTGTTCTCCAATCCCAAATCTGGCAGCACTTGGACTCCTGAGGACAGCAAGGGAGAAAGGCATGCCTGGGCTTGGCAGCAGGTGCCTTCAGTCAGGGTTCCGTGCAGCCAGGCCCACATCTCAGACCTCAGTCTGGGCGCCTGGGCCTCATTACTATCTACAGACAACAGCCCAGGGCCCTCAGATACACAGGTGCTATAGGATAAGTGTGGGGGTGCCAAGAAGCTACTGTCCACACTCAGAGAGGGCTCAGCAGGGGACAGCCTAAATGAAAGAGACCCTTATTTATCCATGGAGGTCAAGGGAAAGAAACCAAACAGCCCAGTAGCTCCCAATTCTCCATGTGCCTATGGCCTTGGGTTGCTTATAAGCTGGCTGCTATTTTAATCATTGCTAAGGGCTACTCTATTTTAATCATTTACCAAGGGCTACTCTGTGCTAGACACCATGCCACATGCTTTACATTTATCCCCTTTTCAAAGCCTTGCAACATCCCTTCTATTCCCATACCCATTTTACAGATGAGAAAACTGAGGCACAGGTTAAATAATGCCCCAAAGTTACACATTTGGAAAGTGGCAAAGGTAGGACCCTGCCCAACTACAGGACCTCTGGGCTGGGAAAATACCCTTCAACCAAACTGGAGTAAACTGATTACATTAAAGCACTAATTTGTTCATGCCTCCCTGATTTCATACCCTTTTGGGGGAGCCCTCCCACACTGAGACTGGGCTTAGCCATGTGACTTGCTCTAGCAGATAGGATGGTAGTGAATGTGATACAGAAACTTGGTAAGGCACTGGGGAGTCCACTTCCTCTCTCAGACCCTGTCCCTGCAATGAGAAACGCCTGGCCTTGCCTGCTGGAGGGATAGGACATGCACAAGAAGGAGAGACCACTTGTCCCAGCCAATTCTGATCTAGACCAGGAAGCTGTGGCCAACTGTCTTAAAGCATGAGCAAGCCCAGCCCAGATCAACCCAGCCCAGGTCCATACAGCTCCCACCTACCCGCAGACGTGGGTGGAATAACTAAGTCTTAGAGTGGTTTGCAACATGGCAACAGCTAACTGATATGCCAGCTGCATTGCCTGTTCTCTTTTGACACAGGAAAATAACTGCCTGAGAATTAACAGAGTGAGTGAGAAAGACATTTAAATCAAAGGGTTTGCTTTAAATGCGGGATTGTCAAAAAGTTACTGTGTTTGGATCAGGATTCGAATTCTAGAACTGTTGACAATACACATGAAGGGATCAAGCCACATCAGGAGTCACAACTCTATTTGCTCCATCACACCTGTGTGGTGTCCCTTAAATGGAACCCTTTATTGATCTGTTCTCCTCTTCTATATACTTAAAAGGCAATGTTCTACCATGTGCCAGGAGACACGGCATCTTTCTTCCACACCAGCCTGACATGAAGCTATACCTCTGTGTCGGCTATCCATCGTTGTGTAAAAAAACCGCTCCTAAACTTAGTGACTTAAAACCTTCATTTTACTATCACTCCTGATGCTTTGGGCAGACTGGCCTCAGCTGGGCAGTGGTGCTGGTAGCTCAAGTCTTGTGTGTTTGCAGGGGGAGGAAGGCTGGGGCTGCTGTCATCAGGAATTTGTCTGATGTGGAATACCCCAAATGGCTCATGTCTGACACCTTGGCAGGGGTGGCTGGAAGGCTGGGCTCAGCTGGGACACTAACTGGGACATTGGGAAAACTGGGCCTCTCTCTTGCCCTGTTCTGTCTCAGAGCCTCACTCTCCACGTGACCTCTCCAAGTGATTTCTCCAGCAAGGTAGCTGGACTTCTCATAGGGCAGCGTGGGGCTCTCGAAAGCATGAAAGCAAAAGCTGCCAGGCTTTCTTAGGCGTCCCTCCCACTGCCTTCAATGGGTTAAAGCAGTTACAGGGGCCACCTAGATTCCAAATGGGGAGTAAACTCTTCCTCTCAGTGGGAAGGCAACAAGTTGCATCCACTTTAAGCCACCTAACCTCTCACCTCCTACACAGCCCCCTGGCCTAACCCCCAAGTCGGTAGCAGTACACATCTTGAAATGGAGCAATAATGCATTTTTTTTTTTTCTGAGATGGAGTCTCAGTCTGTCGCCAGGCTGGAGTGCAGTGGCGCAATCTCGGCTCACTTCAACCTCTGCCTCCAGGGTTCAAGAGATTCTCCTGCCTCAGCCTCCCAAATAGCTGGGATTACAGGCACCCACCACCATGCCCAGCTAAGTTTCGTATTTTTAGTAGAGTTGGGGTTTCATCGTGTTGGCCAGGCTGGTCTCAAACACCTGACCTCGTGATCCATCCACTTCAGCCTCCCAAAGTGCTAGGATTACAGGCGTGAGCCACTGTGCCCAGCCACAATAATGCATTTTTACCCCAATGCACACTGGGCAGCAGGCCTGGGATAGGTCTGCAGCATATGCCTTGAGTAAACAAATGGTGTATTCCCAGCAGAACCACAGACAATTCGTGGATGAACACCAAGACAAAGGCAGCAGCCTTGGAACCCCAGAATCTCTGCTGTGTCATGAGACTGCCCCAAGGTTCCATTTCAGAATGAATGAATGGGGTGACCACTGAATGACAATGTTCCTCTCCCTGCACATACACAGGGATGTCGGGAAGGATGAGGCAACCACGTTCTTTGCAAAGACCTCAGTCTGAAAATGGGCACCTGCAAGATCCAGACTCCCCTGGGAGGGTCCACTTTAGGGTATGTGGGAGGGGGCAGCTCTCTCCCAGGGCAGATGTGAATCTCATTTTGGGTGGGGCTCTAGGCACAGGCCTGAGGGACTGCTGTAGGGAGGACAGCCCTGCGAGAGCCCTTAATCATTTAACTAAAACCACGCTCAAGGCATAATTAGCAGACAGCTCCAGATTCATGATCTGAGGCCCACTGGCTCTAATGGACTAATTAGGTGAGACATCCTTGGGCGGGCAACACACTCTGGCCTTCTCAGAAACATCCCAGAGAGCTCAGCAGATCAAGGCTGGCATGTGGTCCACGAGCTGCCTTACGATGGCTGGGCAAAGAGACAAATGCATTACTGGGCAAGAACAACACACAGCTTGCAGAGATCAACAAGGCAATCCCTTCCACGCCAGCAGCCCCAAACAACCACTCCTTGCAACATTCAGATCCTGTACACAAAATCCTTTGCTCTCAGCAATCAGCAACATGCTCTCTGCCTCCTGAACCACCCTGCCCTTTGCAAATCAAGGCTAACAGCAATAAAGGGCACGAATGCCTACACACACAGTTCTGCCCTCCCCTGATCCCACTCCTCTGTAAGCTCACAGCCACTGAGAGCTGCTGCAAGACAGCACATCATCATCCTGGATCAGAAAAATTAATCACCAGCTCTGTGGAAGCCCCAAAAGTACCCAGGGCCTCAAACCCACCACAGATAGCAGACACTTGCTGTTTAGCCAGTTCTCTCCATCCAAGGTGCCTCTGAGTAAGTGGCAGGGGTCCCACACAGCAATAGGAGCTGGCAGAAGGCAAAGCCTTAGCAAAGGTAAAGTCTGCATCTTTGGGAAGCCCTCAATGCCTCTGACATAATAGCAGGTAGAGACAGGAATGCAATAGACATGCTGAGTGAATGCAAGAGAAAGCAACTGAGAAAATAAGAGAACTCAAATCCTGCAGCACTATTTGCCAAAGGGCTCCCTGGTCAGAGAAGCCTGGGAAACTAGTCCCTAAACTGAAGGAATCCTGAATAATACGAAAACTCCATATTCCAGATTCACAATGCACATTAGGACAATGAAGGCTCTGAGAAGTCCTGCAGTTAAGGAACTTATTTAATGGGTAGTTGTAGCAATTGTTTCACAACGTTAATTTTGCAAATAACCTTTTTTTCCCCAGAATCTCCAGTGGGATAATATATTTAGGAAATATTGTCCCGGGCAAGCAATACATCAGTACAGGGCAGATACCTCAAGCCCCAATCCCATAGGAGCTAAGGAGCTAAGTTATTTAAATAAGTTAAACGGGGGCAGGTTTAATATTTGCATAAGAGGCATATGGAAACACTCTTCATCTCCATGAAGAAATATGCTCTTATTTTTCTGAAAACAAAAAACCATTTTGGTTTATCTTTTCTCTTCCATCTTTGATAGCAATTGTTTCCTATGAGAGAAATAGAAACATTTATTTAAAAGAAATATAGTTCTATAAGAAAACCAATGTGCAAAGGCAATGATGAAAAATACAGAGAGAAAAATGAGAAACAGGATTGGTGGGCACTGCAGGGGCTCTGGGGTACACAGGCCCTGTCCAAGAGCACAGCTACATTCAGCTCCACTTGAATGTTGCCAGGCTAAGAGGTTCATGCCAATGATATTAGCTTTTCCAATTTTTAAAAAGAAGTCAGAAATCTAGAGTTCTAAGTGAAATTCCTCATTTTTAAATGTTGGCTCAAATTGTTTCAAAATTGAAAGGGTCAAACAAAACATTCCTGGGAGCTAGATTCAGCTCACCAGTTTGCAATTTCTGCCAAAAAGGACGGAGTAATGCTCATTCAACTGGTGCTGCCACCCGTTTCCCAAGCTCCTCTGGCCAGGGAACCCTTTGGCAAGGGTTTGAGTGCTCTTATTCTCTCGGGTGCTTTCTCTTGCACTCACTGAGCATGAGTCCTGCATTCCCTGCATGTACCTGCTATTATGCCAGTTGCATTGAGGGCCTCCCAAAGATGCAGACTTTGCCTTTGCTAAGGCACTGCTCTAAGCACTGGGCCCTCACCTCTCCTTGGGCAGGCCCTACCATGTGTGGGAAGGGGTGAGCACACAGTGGGGGGCCAAAATGGCCAGTCCATCAAGGGGATCCATCATGGTGTCATGACAACACTCCCTAAGGTCCTTTTCAGAAATAGAATTCACTCTCAAATCAAAACTAAAAGCAGAAAGCCCACCTGGAGAGGCCAACGAAGGAAGACACAGTCCACAGGACTGAGAGAGTGCATGTGTAGCAGGTTGGAGTGCAAGTTTAGTGGGTTAGAGTGCGTGTGTAGCGACTAGCCCATGGGACCAAGACAGTGTGTGTGTAGCTGGTAACCCGTGGGGCTGAGAGAGTGCATGTGTGCAGCAGGTTAGGGTGCGTGTGTAGCAGGTACCCATGAGACCAAGAGAGAGGGTGTGTAGCAGGTAGGCTGCGGGACTAAGACAGTGCATGTGTGGCGGGTTAGTGTGTGTGTATAGTGGGCAGCCCGTAGGACTGAGAGAGTACCTGAGTAGCAGGAACACAGGCACAATGATATCCTTATTAGAGCCTCATAACAGCCCATGTGATATGTGGCTGAGGCTGTATTTAAATGTTTCTTTCTTTTTAAAGATGAGGCTCACAGATGTCAAGTGACTTCTCCAGGTGATCATAGTGACATTTGCATTCCCAGAGACAAAAGTAGCCCCTGATGAGATGAGGCAGTGACCAAGACACAGCCAGTGGTCCTGCAGCCAGGCCAGCCAGCTACCAAGCTGCCCAGGAGAACCACAGGCTGCAGAAGGCCTCCTGATCACCTGCAGAATCATGGGAGATGGAATGCTGCTCTCACACATTTCTCACAAGCTGACTGACAGACACCGCAATATGAGAAACGTACACAGTGTGGGTATCTGATCAGAATCTGGGTGTGAGTCTCTCAGCAGAGCACTGGTAGATCCCCAGGGAAACATCACTCCACACAGTAAAAGAGGCAGAATCTTCTGGAACATGGAGCTGGACATGTCCAGCTGAAGAAGCAGAAGCCAGCAGAAAAGGAGGCTCAGGTACCAAGGGCACCTGCAAAGGGAACAACAACTCAAGCTGGTACTATGGCAGAGATGGCTACCTGCCCCTAAAGATTCCTGCTCCCTCTTCCGCAGTGTAGAGTTGTTAGTGGAAGGTGGCTGCCCAGATGGGACTACATTTCCCAGCACCGCTTTCATCAGGGTGGGGCCATGTGATTAGTTCTCATCAATGGAACATGAGCAGAAGTGGTACAGAATGATTCACAGCCAGGGATCTTAAGCAGTGGGAAGAGTTTTTCCATTCCCTTATTCCCCTTTCACCAGGTGGAAGCAGAGAACTCAGAGGCTCTCACAGATGAAGAAGCCACAACATAGAAGGAGCCTGGACCACTAAGTCACTCATTTTCCAACCAAGATACCTGTTTTGGACTGGTCCATGAGTGATAAATAAAATTCTAAACTTTAATGTCAAGGTGTCTTTACTACAACAACCAGAGTTGCCCCACCTAAAACAAGTGGAAAGAAAGAAGAATACATGGGTCAAGAAAGTAAGTCCTCACTGGGGTAAGAAGCTCAAGGCAAAAGCAATACAGGAAAAATCTATCTGCTAAATAAGATCAGTCACCACCTCCTACATACAACCCACCTGAATGCCTCTACATAAAGGTCGACTTTAAGACCCCTGGGTGCTTAGCTATGCCTACCTTGATTAAGAATGGCTTACAAAGACAAATACCGCGTGATCTCATTTATATGCGGAATCTAAAATGGGCAAACCCAAAGAAGCAGAGTGGAATGGTGGTTGCCAGAGGCTAGGGAAAGGAGGAAATGGAAAGGGGTGATGGCCAAGGGGTACAAAGTTTCAGTTATGTAAGATAAATAGGTTCTGGAGATATACTGCACAGCATCGTGCCTATAGCTAACAGTACTCCATTATATATTTAAAATTTTCTAAGAGGGCAGATCTTAAGTGTTCTTTCTCTCTTTCTTTCACACAAATAATAATAATAAAGAGAGCAGGAGGAAACTTGGGCAGATTACAGACATGTATTGGGCAGATTACAGACATTACAGGCCTTGATGGTAGGGATGGTTTCATGAGTATATGCTTACCCCCAACCCCATCAGGTTGTATTCAAGTTGTATACATTAAGTATAGCTTTGTACAAGTCAATCATATCTCAATAAAGTGATTTTTTTAAATAAAGAATGACTTATGAAAACTCCTTTAGGGAAAAAAGAAGGTTATTTACCAAATATACTCTACCTACCCACCCAACAACCCTCTGCTGGGAAGGTATTCCTACTATCTCCATCAACAGGTGAGGGCCACAAGGTCAGGAGGTGCAGTGACTTGGCCAAGGTCATGAAACCGGTAGAGGCAGAACTTGGTTTTAACTTAAGACCCTACTCCTTCCACCAACCCAACCTGCTCTGAATGGTGCAAAATATTTGTATCATTTTCCGCAAATCACTTTCTGCCTTGTATGGGCCAGTCAGGTTTGGTGGCCTCCACAACACACTGGGCACCTCCTGAAGGCAGGGACTCAGGCCATCCATCAGTGCAGCCTCACAGAGCCCAGTGGGGGCCTCTCATCACTGACTGCAGGGAGTGCACATGCTGCTTGACCTCATGCCCTCACCTGTTGATAGGGATGGTAGGAATACCTTCCCAGTGGGTCACTGGGTGGGGGGACAGAGTATACTTGGTAAATAACTTTCTTTTTTTCCAAAAATGAGTTTTTATAAGTCATTCTTTAAAAAAAAAAAAAAAAAAAAAAAGCACTTTATTGAGATATGATTGACTTGTAAAAAGTATACTTATGTAATGTATACAACTCAATGAATTTGGGGATAAGGGTATACCCATGAAACCACCACCGCCGTAAAGCCCACAGACATACCCACAATCTCCCCAAGTTTCCTGCAGCAGCTCTCAGGCCAAATTCTGGTGCATCTTCAGGATACTCAAGAGGCTTACACCCCAAATCCTGTCCTCTAACCCAGTTCTCTCCCCCATCAAGGATAATCAGAAACATAACAGAAGGCACTGCTTCCACTTCTGAACAATCACCATTTGACCACAGCAATCTGGTTATGGATGGATAATCTTATCAGTCATTTGTTACCAATATTTAAACCAGGAATTACCATCACTGGGGTTTGCATCTTCTTTGCTATCTGGAGGAGGTGAGGAGGAGTGACTGAATGTCTTCATGTAATTGGACATGGGGGTGAGTATAGCTGCTCCTCCCAGCTCTGCTCTGAGGCTTGTGTAGGCAATACCCACATCTGCCTGACACCAAGCCTCCATCTGTCCAGTGCCTGTTCAGGGCCCTCAGGAGAGTGAGGGCATATTAGCATATAGTCTCAACAAAAGGCAGGAATAAGCCAATAAGCTAGCAATCAATTCTGGGAACTCAGAATCTTCTGGAATATTCTTGAGCCCAGATAGGAGGCTTGGTGGGCTCTACAGCCCAGATGCTCCCCTACGGCAGGGTTTCTCCACCTTGGCACTGCTTACATTTGGGGCCAAGGTCATTCATTGTTGCAGTGGGGCATCCTGTGCACTGCAGGATGGTTGGCAGTATCCCTGACCTCCACCCACTAGAGGCCAGCAGCACCCCCCACCCAGCCATGACAACGAGGGATGTACCCAGATATCCTGTGTCCTGCGCACTGCAGGATGGTTGGCAGTATCCCTGACCTCCACCCACTAGAGGCCAGCAGCACCCCCCCACCCAGCCATGACAACGAGGGATGTACCCAGACATCGCCAAATGTCCTGTGCTCCCATGGAGAACCCCTGCTGCAAAGGATGCAACAAATGGTGGCCACACCAGAATTTAGGCCTGGTGTTTTCCCATCTTCCATTTTCTCCTCTCTGGATTTTTATGTGATACATCTCCATTTTTAAAGTGTGGCAACTAATTAAATATTTTTCTGCTGCGAGAGCCAAAAAGCATGTGTACAGGTCACTGGCCAGAGCCTCCAAAAGCCCTCTGCTAAGTCCAGATGGAAAATGAAAAAGCATATAACCCACTTCTCAGTGTTTGAGCTCCTGAGCTCAAGAGCAAGTCCGTCCCCACGGCCCTGGGAAGGAGCCCTGGAAAGGGAGGCCCACGTTATTTCTTGGGGGGAATATTGCCACAAGATCACCTGTCAAAGGGGCTTTTCAAATCCCTTCTCCCAGGAACACAGGCTGACAACCCCATTTGTTCTTTTTCCCCCAAAATACAATTCCCATCCTGCTGATACTCTGAAAGCCAGGCCCTAAGCCGGCTCCGGCCTATGAAGCAAACACTTGTGAACCACCCGCCTATAAAACCAGCCAGCCTCTGGGCGCTGGTGAATCTTTTAGTGCCAACATCACCCCAGAAGACTGGCCTCCCTATCTCTCAGCCCCTAGTTAAAGAACTTGATCTGAGCAAGTTTCCTTTCCTTCCAGCGAAAATCTGGGTTACTAGGGGGAGGGCAGTGGAGAATCTAATAAATCTTAGAATATACTTCTTGGCTAAAGGAAAAAAAAAAAAAAAAAAAACACCTACTTACTGGTGTCATGAAACAACTTTCCAGCTCTCTCAGAAGACAGCCGGGTTCAGAAGTTACTATTATATTCAAGCTGTATTAAATCAAGCTGTGAGAAGCACCAGGGTTATGCTTTTAAAGAATGCCCTGAGCCAATTCTGATGTTTAAAGGGAAAAGGAAAAAGTTTCCAAGGCTTCCATAAATTCCAAGGAGAGGAAGTTTCAAACTTGGGTGTTCACAGACCATGGCCCCCACTGGAAACAGCTTGGTTTCATGTATTTGGTTTTACTGTTCAAACTTTAGGGTCTTTTAACTTTTTATTTTTACAGGGCTCAGAAGAAAAGGGAGAGGGAGCCATTTGCTCATCAAGTGCCAAAGAAAACCCAAGCGCCTCCCTCAGAGGGCCTCTGCCTGGGACGACAACGAGGCAAGGATGTGGGGAGGGGACCCCCTGGCTCCTGGCACGCCCCAGGCACAGCTCCTCCTGCCCGCTGGAGGCCAGGCCTGCGAGGCCGGCTGCTAATGAACTCCGACAAGATCAATCCAAGGCGAGACCACGCTGCACTACCACTCGGCCGTGCCTGGGCCTCGGCCACCAGCAGCAGGAGGAGCAAAATGGAAAGTTTCCAAAAACAAGATGAGGCCCAGCCAAGTCCCAAGGAATCCTAAATTTAGTCCCTGGGGGAAGATGGCTGTGTCGACTCAGCCAGGACACCAGTGAGGCCCGGTATCCCTTGAAAATGTCAACCAAACTAAACAGGCCCTCCCAGGACACCTCAGCCCCCAGTTCTGACTCACGCCCACATTTCCAATCCCTAGCCCCCAATGTCCAAGGCCTGTGTACCTAGGAGGTTGGGCAAGACAAGGGAGGTATACCCATTTGATAGGAGATGAAAATTGAGTCCCCAAAGAGGTAGTTGTGAGGTAGAATGAATATAGGCAGTCCTGCATTTGGATCCAGCATCAAATTCTATCACCCAATACCTATGTGTCTAGGAAGAAGGCATTCTGCCACTTGGAGTCTCAGTCTTACCATCTGTAAAATGGGAGTGATACTGTCTATTTCAAAAAGTACTGAAAAGACACAAAGTTTTAAAATTTCCATGTATATATAGACACACATGTATTATATATACATACATATATGTCATATATGTGTATGTTAAAGAGAGACTGCTGGGCTGCACCCCAGACATATATAGTCAACAGCTGTTGTTTGTGCCAGCTCAGCACCCTCACCCCCACCCCCACTCCCCTCTCAGCCCCTGTGGCTGAGGCCAGCCCAACCCGTTTCCGTAAGAGTTCTCAGACACCTAACTGAATCAGAATCACCAGGAGCTAAACCCAGGTTATTCAATTTTCCCCAAGCTATTCTAATACACAAGAGACAGTTTTCGGAACAGCTGCCAGATAAATTCAGAAGATCCAAGTGGCTAAGCTCAGAGAGGGAGTGACCCTCCTCCTGGCCCCCATGAAGCGGTACATCTGCAAAGGGTCTCAGATTCTAAAGGGCTGTCAGGGTGGGACCCTCTCCCAGCTCTGAGCCAAGATGCAGAATCCAGAAGGGGAAGTCCTGAGGGGCAGAGACCAGCAGAACTCTGATCTGACCCCAGAAAGCACTTGCTGGCTCTTTCCCCCGCAGCATCCGGCTTCACACTGCAGGGCAGGTCAAGGGGATGAATAAGAGCCCAGAAGCTCCAAAGGGCCTCGCTTTAACCTGATGGGGGAGGAGGAACAGGGAATGTCCACCTGCCCACAGGGCAACTTCAGCATCAGGAGGTCTCCATAGCAGCCCTCCAGCTGGAGTCACTGAGCCACCTGGAGACCAGACAGAGTGCAGGGGGGCAACACAGGGATTGAGATGGGGTGGTGCTGAAGGTAGAGGTGAGGGTTCCAGCAAAGAAAGAAATAACAAAGACCTTTCCATGGCGGGGAAAAGACTTCCAGAAAGGACTTTCTTCTTGGAGGGAATGATAATTAGTCATAAGAGCAGCCTTACCGAGCACCTCCAGGCCACACAGGTTCACCAATTCACACACCAACTCCAGGAGGAAGGTTCAGCTACTAGTTTCGCTTTACAGATGGGGAGACTGAGACCTCAGAAACATTAGGAAAGTTGCCTAAGTTTGCACAACTGCTAGCTAGCAGGCCCAGGACTCAAACTCATCTGATTCCAGAGCCCACGCTCCCACCCTCTTCTGCACGGGGCAGGTCAGCACCCCTTCCGACCTCACGATTCTGTGGGCTCCAGAGACTGACTTTGGTCAGCACCCTTTCTAACCTCCACATCTCCTGGGCTTGGCAGAAACTGGCTTTGGGTCTGTCTCTGTCTGACTCAGGGACAAGTTCAAGCCCGGACGCTGTTGCTGCACCTAAGTTGGGTAAGACAACGAACCATAGAGGTGGTGAGCACTCATTTTTAGAGATGGGCAGACTGGTGCAGAGAGGATTTCTCTGATTCCCAGACTCCCCCAGCAGATCCCCTGAACCCCTCCCCACCAATTTGCCACCTCCCCTGAGTTAGAGCACAAAGGACAGGGCAGAGCAGACAACTCCACCACCCCCAGTCATTGAGCCAGCCCCACATAACACACAGGCTTCATTCCCAAAAAAAATCCAAGATGGAAGCAACTACTCCCACCCTCTAATTTACAGACAGGATAGCTGAAGCTCAGAGATTGAAAGAACTTGTCCAAAGCACACAGCAAAGCAATTTCATTCAAGGATTAACAGATGCCTATATGTGTCAGGCCCTGTGCAAGGCCGTGGAGCCCTAGGGGTTAACGACAATATCCTGCCCCTGCCACCAGAGGGGTGACAATACCCTGCCCCATGCCACCACAGGTTAATAACAATATCCACAACTCCTTGCTGTTCCTGTGGGAGGTGAGCAGTAACTCAACTGCCACATGAATAAGTCACAAATGACCAATGGTGGTGAGCATTCCAAGGAGGCAGAAGGAACACGGTGTTAGAAGGAACCACAGTGAAAGCTGTTCTGAGGCACATGTGAGAGCTCCATCCTGGAGGGTGAGCTGGGAAGAACAAGGGAGAGTACTGGGAAGCATCTCCAGCTGCAGGAACAGAGCGTGCAAAGGCCCCGAGGTGGGCGTGCGATGGGTATGTTCCAGAAGGGAGCAGGGCAGCTGGGATGGAGTGAGGGGAAGGGCGGCCAGGGATGAAAAGCAGGAAAGGGGCAGGTTGTGCCCAGCCTTATGGACTATGGGAAGGGATTTAGATGTTCCTCTAAGGACTTTGGGAAGCCGCAGTAGAGATTCAAGTAGGAGAGGGAGGAGTGGATCTCATTGGGTTCTGCAAAGTCAGCCCGGCTGAAGCAGGGAGGAGAAATTCAGAGGCTGTTGGAGTCCTCCAGGCGCAACAGGATGATGGCTTAGAAGAGGATGGGGACCATGGTGAGCAGTGGGCAAATCTGTGATTCACAGAGTCATAGATTGACGAAAGGTGTCCATCTGGCAGCTCTGCAGGGAAGGAAGGGGAGGAGTTAGGAATGACCCCCCAGGATGCCTCTCTGAGCAACAGATGAACAGAGAGCCCTTCAATGGGACTGGGAGGCTGGCAGCGCAAATGGGTCTCAAGAGTAGGAGGGGAAGGCTGCTTCCGACGGGCTGCTTGGGTGTGTGAGCAGCAGTGAGTGGAGGGTACCCAGGTCTTCAGAGCACTTGAAACTCTCAAGGCCCCTACCAACTCCCAAAGCCTCCATGTGCACAAACCCTGGTTCCACCAGGCTGTGTGGTCGGCTGCTCGTCCTCATCCTGGCTGCATTGCCGACCTGCCCCTCTCTGAATCACATCTCCCCACAGGAGGCAGAGCCCTGGCCTCTGTGTCTCTCAAACGGCGATCTCCAAAGACAGAATTTGGGTTTGTTATTGGAGGGCTGCCACCTGCAGCCCCTAGGCCAGCACCCATGTCACTGACAATTTCCAAAGCCTTGAAAGGAACCTTAATCCAATTGTCTGTGTCGAGCAGGCCATAGGCAGCCCCTCCTTCCCCTCCACTTTCAGCTCTACCTTCGAAGGCAGCCCCAGGGAGGAGATGTCCAGCACAGCCTGGCCCTGACAGCAGGACAGTCACACACCCAGGAGAGTCTGCCATGAGCCCACTGAAGACTACCACCAGCCAGCCCTCAGTGTGGAAGCCTCCCTGTGCCTGGCGCAGGGCTACAGTGGCTGGGGTGGGGGCCGCATCACTCGAATGCCTGCCAGCCACATTCCACCCTCAGCACAAAGTGCTGCACAGATGGTACAGCACTCCCGGCAACACATTTCCCAGATGGAAAAACCAAGGCTAATAGACAGGGTCACTCCATAGATCCTGAGAGCGGAAGTCCTACCCCGTTCTGCCTCCAAAGGCCAGCCGAGCTTGTCACATTGCACATGAATAATAACTGTCCTATGTATCACCTGCTTTCTGTGGCTAGATACGGAGCTAAGTGTTTCACAGGCATTCTCATCTGATCTACACAACAGCTCCGTGGGCTAAGCACCATTTTCACTCCCATTTTACAGATGAAGAAACAGAGGCACAGAGAGGTTAAGGCACTCGCCCAAAGGTCACACAGCTAGTAAGTGGCAGGGCCAGCATCTGAATCGGGCCTGCCTATCTCTGGGGCCAGTACAGTGTTTCTCAATTCCCATTATCTTCCCTCTCCATACAGAGCCTGTGTAGACCACAACATTTTAATACCACAGATACTCTGTGGATCTGTTTATATACCAGATGTATATCTGTGTTTTATACTTAAAAAGACTAAGACTCCTTTGCCCCCCAAGAACCAATTTCTGCCTCCATGGGGTCAACATCATTCCCATGGAGTCAAGGCCAGTGTTGTGTGACAGGAACAGAATACAAGTCACACATGTAATTTTAAATGTTCTAAGAGTCACGTTAAAAAACAAAGAAACAGCCGGGCGCGGTGGCTCAAGCCTGTAATCCCAGCACTTTGGGAGGCCGAGACGGGCGGATCACGAGGTCAGGAGATCGAGACCATCCTGGCTAACCCGGTGAAACCCCGTCTCTACTAAAAAAAAAAAATACAAAAAACTAGCCGGGCGAGGTGGTGGGCGCCTGTAGTCCCAGCTACTAGGGAAGCTGAGGCAGGAGAATGGCGTAAACCCGGGAGGCGGGGCTTGCAGTGAGCTGAGATCCGGCCACTGCACTCCCGCCTGGGTGACAGAGCAAGACTCCGTCTCAAAAAAAAAAAAAAAAACAAAGAAACAGGTGACATTAATTTTAACAATGTTATTTAAGCCAATATGATCAAAATATCGACATTTCAAAATACTATCGTTATATGTGATTTGCTTAATTATTAATAAAAAAAGTTGACATGCTTTTCCTTTTCTACATTAAGATTTTGAAATCCCCTGGGCACTCCCAATCCAGACCCGCCCTATTTCAAACGCTCAGTGGCTGCGTCAGGATAAAGGCTGCCATGGTAGGCAGTGCCCGCCCAGCTCCAACCACTTTGCTAAAGCAACGTTCCACGTCTTCCCTAAAACTCCTGAAAATCCATCTCTGCAGGACTTCCTCCATCCAAGGAACCCCACCACTCCCAACCAGAGGGTTCCACTTAGTTCTCAGGACCTCCTACAGACAAGACACCATGCTAAAAAGCTCACAAGATACAACTACAACAAGGAGTAAGAACTGGCCTCTGCCCTCAAGCAGCCTACAATCTAAGCGGGAGGAGAGGAGTGAAATAATTACCAACCCTACTGCACACCAGGCTCTGGGGCTTCTCACCCATTCTCTTTTAATCTTCATACTCGTCCTGGGAGATTGGTTCTGTTATTACCATCTCATTTTATTGGTAAGGAAATTGAGGCTTGACAGACCATGGATCTTGCCCAGGGTCTACCTATTTGACTTGGCCAACCCAGGGCAGAACAAAGGAGATGTTAGCAAAGCCATGTGGAAGCTTTTAAGAACAAGGAGGGCAGCTTCAGGGAGGGCTTCAGGGAGGGTGTGAGTGAACTTGGAGGCAGCATGAAAGGGAAGAAGGAAGCAGAGAGCCAAGGATAAAGCAGAGGCGTGTGTATTTGCAGGGAATACAGAAGCAATAGGTGCATTTCTGATGAACGAAACTGCACAAGCAGAATCTTGGAAGCAGGAAAAGAGGCCGGAATTCTGGGCCCTAAAATGCTGTAGCATGAAGCTGGTGCACAGGGCATGGTATGAGGAGAGTCCAAGTTCAATCACCCAGTCATGGGAAAGCATCCACTGCCCAACCCATAGGCCATAATGTCAGCGGAATCTGACTTTCCAAAATATTTATCAGAAGGCGCTGGGCACCAGACTCCATTCTGTAAACCTGGATGCTGTTCCAAAGCTGAGACGATAGATCTCCCAGAGAACCAGTTAAACTCTCCCTCACATTCTAAATAATGAAAGAAAGGAGGGGAAGAGAAGGAGACAAATCAACCTCCTCCAACTGCCCAACTTAAGGGATTAAGGTCCGAAGCAAGACAGGAGCAAGGGGGCCATCTCCTTATCAGGCACACGGCTGCTCTAGACACAGGCAAAACTTGTAACACGCATCCTTCTTCCACACTGGGGGAGAGAAGCACCCAGTCCTAATACACAAAGGTCAGACCCATCCTCCAGGGGCAGAATTTCCAGCCAATCTGTTTCCCTCGGATTTCCAAGACAGAACCGTCCCTCCCATGTACAGAGGTGCTGACTGGAGGTCAAAGAATGAGGCCCATAAATCTCCGACCTGCCAAGGGGGCCCAGATTTCAAACCTCCCAGTGCACCGGCCCACTGCACTCAAAGGCACAAGCAAAGGAAGCTGTGGGATGAGTAGATTCAGGAACGTGGATGAAGGAAGACCCCTCTCTCTCACTGCCAACGATCACCATAGACATTATGGACTGAATAAATGAGGAAACGCTTGACACAGATGCTCTCACTTAATCCTCCTGAAAGTCCATGAGGCAGGTCCTGCTGTTATCTCCAGTTTACAACGAGAAATGACAGAATCACATGGCCGGGAAATGGCAGCACCAGCTCTAACCTGGACTTCCTGTGTCTCCAGCTGGGGCCCCCCATAGGCTGGCCTACCACTCTCAGTTTCTTCCCCTCTCTGATATGCAGCCCTGGTTTCAAACCCAGTGCTAACCACCTTTCTTCCCTGTTCAAAACCCTTAGGCTTATGTGTGCTTGCAAAATAAGCCCAAAATCCCCAGGGAGGGTTAAGAAAAGGTAGGCAGGTGCTCAGGGGCCCCCCAGACCTCCGCAAGCCAACTCATGTCACCCACTCCCAACTCCAAAAATGCAGCCCACCCTCTCAAGGGGCCCATCCAAGAAGCGGGCTTTCTGGCACCACATTTTCCTCCCACAGAACGTGAGAATAAAGGGCTCTTTGCTTGTCTCCTGAAATAACTGGCTCTTGCCATAAAGCAATCTTCTGCCCAGTAAAAATATTTCTGTAAAACTTGGTAACTCTATCTGCGGTTCCTTTTCTGAAAGTCAAAAATCTTGGGGAGTGAAATATGGCAGAGGCCGGCTTTATGACAAGCTCATGAAGTCATGTCTACCCGAAACAGGCCCTCCTTAACACTGTGATTAATTTGCTGTTAACCACAGGGACTTTGTGTCTTAATATACTCAAAGCGAAGCACCAGTTCATATTTCTACCAGAACAATACCCACCACCCCAGACCTGGTGTCCAGCCAGGCAGGTAGCAGAGCCATGGCTGGGATCTGGGGCCGGAAAGGACTCAGTTGAGATTGGGGACTCTGCCAAAGGGCCATAACACACAAGGGAGCTGTTACCTGTGGCCTGTCCTTGGCCAAGGAGGAGGTACAGCTTATAAGTGAGGGGTGTCCCAAGATCAGAGTGTAAAAGGCACTCACAGCTAAATCAAACTAACTCCAAGACACCCAGAGAAGCCCCTGAAACCTCCCTAGGGCTTGGTTTTCCCTTCTGTAAATGGGAACAATCATCTCAGGGGAACTCCTGAGCAAACGAATGTGATGTCCCCTCTCAACATCTTCATCCGGCAAACGGCAACCACGCCCCTTTCAGGTGCTATTTTCGGCCCCAAAGAAATGGAGACGAGTTTACTGGGAATCTTCCAGAACATAGCAGCATATCCAGAGGCCTTAAAGGGCTACTGAGTATGTCTGCTGGGTGCTCACTGCATGCTAACACTTCAATGGCCATGTGCATTACTTCATCATTTAATCTTTCAAACAACACCAAACGGTGGGCATTCTGTTCCTCTTTTTATAGGTGAGAAAACTAAGGCCCAACATCAACACAGTTCAATATAAACCCAAGTCTGAAGCCTGGTCCTAAGCTCCATGCACCCCTCGAATTGGGAGATCGCAAAGGGAAAAAGGAGTGAAGTAATGCAATGAAGTCTTTAAAAAAAAAAAAAAAAAAAAAAAAAAAAAGCCAAAGTCATAAAAACTAAAATGGGAGTTCCTAACCTGGAGACATGGGTGCCCTGAAATTGGAGTGACCAATGTAAGAGCATTTATCTAAGGAGAGAGACACATGAGATTCGGTGGATTCCCAAAAGCGAAGTTACTCACTCCTTGAGGGTTAAAAATCATCAACCTATGATCATCATAGAGAGGTCAGAAGCTTGAAAGGAAGGCTGTAACCCAGGTGGGCTGAATGGAGGAGGTGGCAAACCACCTAGGCTCTTCGAAGATATGATAGAAATAGGTGGATCAATGGTCAGATACCTGGCTGCCCTGTCCTTACCCAGCCTTGCCAGCTGTTGACCAAAGCCTTGTTCAGTGATTCTGATTGCAGGGACCAGGCCATCCACAGCTGTTGGCTCCACCCACACAGTGTGCTTTCTACAGCCCTCTCCTCTCAAGTCAGTTTCTCATCAGGGAGATTCAAGGGATGCGGGTAAGGGGGTGATCTCAGCCTCCACTCCAGGACAAGCATGTGACTCAGGACTGTCAGAGGCACAGGGATGGGTTCTGGGATGCGACCCAAGTCAAAACAATGGGAGCTCTGCCTGGACTTTTGCTGGAACTTTCTTCTCTAACAGCTGAAGCTGGAAGCCTGGACTGCTGGGAGCCAAGTTGCCATTACCTGGGAAGGGTGTGCCTAAGGATGAAGCCAATCTAAAAGAAAGCAGAGATGAAGACACAGATTGCTGTCCTGGGACACAGCTTGGGCTCGAGGATCCAGCTGTAACTGAAGCCCACTCCCTCGTTACACAAGCCAAGAACTTGACTGTATGAAACAGTTGACATGGGCTTGAAACCCAGAGTCCCAACGGATCCACAGAGAAAGGTCACATCTACTTAACCACAAGCTCCCCCTGAAGCTGCTTTCCTCCTTGATTTTGTAGACACCAACCAGGGGGAAAAACTCCAGCTTTGCCAGAAACATAGCAGAGCCATACCCGGGGATCATATCAGGATGTGCAGTGTGCGTCGGGGGCACAGGGGGAGGGGTGGAAGCAGAAATGCACACTGTTGCTCTAAAGCCGACCACAAGCAGAAGCCCACAAACGATCTGAATGCCCAGCAGTAAGGAATCAATGCAATAAATGATGGTCTATCCTTATAACAGAAGGCTTGATAGCCATGAAGAACAATAAGATTATACATTCTGATATGAAATGATTTCCAAGATAAGTTTAAAAAGTTACATATTAAGAAAGCAAGGTGCAGAGCCAGAGGTATACATGAATCTTAAGTTAAAAGAAAATATTTAAGGTCTGTATCACTTTCCATTGTAGTTGTTGTTGAGAGACATGGTCTCACTCTGTCACTCAGGCCGAAATGCAGTGGTGCGATCATGGCTCGCTGCAGCCTCAAACTCCTGGGCCCAAGCCATTCCCCCGTCTCAGCCTCCTAAGTAGCTGGAACTACAGGCACACATCACCATGCCTGCTAGTTTTTGTTGTTGTTGTCGTCGTTGTTGTTAAGACATGGGGTCTCACTATGTTGCCCAGGCTGGTCTCAAACTCCTGGGTTCAAGCAATCCTCCCACTCTGGCCTCCCAAAGTGCTGTGATTACAAGCATGAGCCACTGCACCTGGCTTCTATATCACCTTTTTTTTTTTTTTTTTTTTTTGAGATGGAGTCTCACTCTGTTGCCCAGGCTGGAGTACAGTGGTGCAATCTCAGCTCACTGCAAACTCCATCTCCCGGGTTCATACCATTCTTCTGCCTCGGCCTCCCCAGTAGCTGGGACTACAGGCCCCCGCCACCACACCTGGGTAATTTTTTGTATTTTTAGTAGAGATGGGGTTTCACCGTATTAGCCAGGATGGTCTCGATCTCCTGACCTTGTGATCTGCCTGCCCTGGCCTCCCAAAGTGCTGGAATTACAGGGGTGAGCCACCAGGCCTGGCCTCTATATCGCTTTTGTATGGTTCCCACCTTAAATGAATTTTTCAATTAATCTACTAAAACCAATGCTTCCTGGTCTTGTTGGCCAAGACAGCTTCTGCTGTCAGTGCAGGGATAAGCATGCACAAACAGAGCATGGCTAGAAGTATCTTGAGGAGCCCACTACAGCAGATGTCTCCAGAGGGGGAAGCTGGGAGGTGGAGGTGGGAGGAGGCTTCCTGTGTACTGCATACCTTTAGTACTATTTTGGATTTTCCTTTTTTTTTTTTTAACCATGCGTACGACTTAATTTAAGGAAAGGAAAAAGGTGAGGACCCTTTCTGAAGGGGCAGAGGCTCTCTTCAAAGGCACAAAACATCCTGGCTCCATAAAAGAGGTGGGGACTTAGATGGAACAGAACAGAATCCCTGCCCCCTCTGCAGCTGTGTGCCCTCCGGCCAAGCTGCATGGTCCCTCTGAGCCTCATCCACCTGGAAAATGTTCTTGAGGATCTGCCATGTGCCAACCAGGGCAAAAGGCCCAGGGATACAAGACTGAGCCATAAAGAACCTGCCCTGTGGACTTTGCAGTCTGGCCTCAGTTTCCCCATAGTAATAACTTTGATCCTGGCCACATTTCTGTGAATATTAAATGCCTGACAAAGCCCTGTGAGGAACGTTTTGCAAGCCATAAAGCCCTGGGTCAATCCTGGCTGCAAAACAGCCACCCACTCAGTGCTGCTGCCTCCAACCCAGCAGGGAGTTTACCTTCCAATGCCCCAGACCAGAGCCAAGAGGACGAGTCCTCACTCAAGAACCCCAGTAGCAGCTGCTGAGCAGAACCTCCAGGGTTAAGAAGGCTAGAAAGGCCCCGAATTGTGACATCACGAGAAGGTGCTCCAATCCAACCATCTAGAAGGAAGATCATGATCATTCCTCACCGTGGCCATGGCTGTGGCCAGCCAGGGCCACCCCCACCAAGCCTGAACAAAGCCATGTTACAAGGAGCAGGCTGTGGACAGGCCCCAAAGAGGGTTAACCAGTGCTTCCTGTGGCGGAGCGGTTTCTTTCCACGACCACCTGCTGTGAATCACTCCTTTGACACCTCCCTGCCCACTGAGGATGGAGTTTAGACTGACACACAGGATCTTCTCCATGGGTCCAGGGCTGTGCCCGCTGAGGACTGAGCTTAGCCTGACACAGAGGATCTTCTCCATGCGTCCAGGGCTGTGCTGTCCAATGCGGTAGCCACTAGCCTCGAGGGGCTATTTAAGTTCACATTTAAATTCATTCAAATAAAATATATCTTAAAAGGCAGTCTCTGAGTCCCAGTGGTCACCTTCTAAGCCACAGGTTCCCAGAAGGGACAATGCAGACACAGAACATTTCCATCATCAGAAAGTTCTACTGGTCAGCACAGTCTAGAGGTCCTTTCCACAGCCCCTTCTTCTTCCCATTCTACAGGGGGGAACCTAGCAGTCTTTTCAAAAGAGGCAGGTGTCAATGACTGCCAGGGAAGCTCTAAATCCATTTGCAAGTTTAAGCAGCTACAGTTTTGGGGATGTGGGAAGAGGAGAGAGAATCACGGAGCGAGAGCTTGTCAGGAGTGAGGGCCTGTGCTGGTGTCTCTGTAGGGTCGCTCATTAGGTCCCGCTACTCTACAAATGGGGAATGCCCTCCTCCTCATCCCTCTCTAACTCCTGCACCCTCCTGTCACCTTTCCTTCAGGGTCCAGTCGGCCCAGCTGTTGCCCAGTACAGAAAGGTTCTGACTCAGGCTTGGGAAACCCCAAGGACTCCACACTTCCAACAGCACCCAAGAGGTTCGGATGTAGGTGGTCCTCGGCCACACCGAGTCCTCCCCAACCCCACACCCTCTGGCTGCTGTCTTCTGTCTCCACTCCTTCTGGCAAACCTTCTCCATAGAGTTGCCTACACACGTTGTTTCCTCATCTGTCATTCACTTTTAAAATGTATCACCGTTTTGAAAAATACAAAAAGTAGCACATGCTCACTTTTTTAAGTCAAACAACCTAAAAATGTACAAAATGAAAAGCGAAATTCTCCACTCCTCAGGGAAACAGTCCTTGACCGTGTACTCTTCCAGCTCTTTCTCTATGCCCCTGCAGATACATAGTGACACAGGCCTGCATAGACTTTCGCACACTGTAAGAAACAGGACCACAGCCTATGAATGTTTTGCACTTGCTTTGCTCATTCAGCAGTGTTTCAGGGTCTCTTTCCTGTCAGCAAGAGAGGACCTTACTCGCTGGGCTTTCACCAGTTGCAGAGAGCTCAATGAGAAGTCCACACCACTGTTACCTTGTACCCTAGGGATGGATGTTTGAATTGTCACAAACTTTTCATTCTTCCAAATGCAGCCATGAATATTCTTGTAAGTATGTGCTTCTGCTCCCCTGCACATGTTTCTCAGTCCCTTCGTGAGCCACCCAAGTCTCACCTCTGCTGTCACTTCACCAAGACAGTTCCTGCCAGACCCAACTGTGACCACCAGGATCCTAAACTCAAGGAACACATCTCAGTCCTTTTCTATAACTCCACTCCCTCTTCAAGAGACCACCTACTCTCTGGTAGACTGTGTGGATGGCCCCCAGTGAATCCCACTTCCCAGTATTTATGCCCCTGTGTAGTTCTTTCCCCTATATCTGAGCTGGACCTGTGACTTGCTTTAATGAAGAGAATGTGTTTTTGCTAATTCCAGGCCTAAACCTTAAAAAGTCCTGGCAGTTTTTGTTTCCATACTCTTGGGAAAGACAGCCACCATGTAAATCGGATTACCCTGAGACTGCCATACTGTGAGGAAGCCCAAGCTACCCACGAGGTGAGGCCAACTAGAAGAGAACTGAAGCCCCAGACATGTCACCCAATTGGAGCTGCTGCAGTCAGACCCTTGCTGTCAGAGCCACCCTAACTGTGCCGCATGGAGCCACAGACAATTTAACCCTCCCAGGCTCTGCCCAAAGTGCATACTCTCAAGCAAGTCATACAGTGATCAAGTCACTAATTTTTGGACTTTTTTTTTTTACAGCAATAGAAACAAAACCTTCTCCTTTCCTTTAATGCATTTGAGAGGAGGAAGCAGAAGGCAGGAGAGGTCATAACAGATACCTCATAGCTAAGCTGGACGCACCCCCAGGCTCAGGGTTCCCAGCACAGCATTGTGTCCAACCCCTGACAACTCAGCCATGTCTGTCTTTCTCCTGGGATGAAGCTGCTGCTGTTGGCTTCTCAGGGGAGAAGCCATGGGGCCCCCCCATGGGACTGCTCATCCCCTTCATTCCCTAAGCAAAGGGAGTGAGCCAGCAGCAAGAACCCACAGCATCCTTGGGAGCACTGACCCAGGCCCAAAAGTCAACAAACCAAACAGCTCAGAAAGCACAGAGAGGTCAGGAAAGTTGCCCTAGGTCACACTGCTAGTGAGAAGTACAGCCAGGGCTCAAAACCAGGCAATCAGGCTCAGGGCCTGCACCAGTGACCCACACTAGTGTTTTTCTAACACTCTGATTATGACCTATAGTAAGAATTATATTTTACAATGTGCCTCTGCTGTAGATAGATAGATATAGATATATGTATATGCGTTTGGGTATAGGTGTGTGTGAAGTGTGTGTATACATTTTTTTTAACTAGAACAAAAAATTACATAAAACAATATTTACTCTTACTATATATAATGTTTTCTCATATTTTTACTCTTTTCTATTTCATTTTGGTCACTAAATTGATGTCATGAACAATGAATGGGGCTGAGACATACAGTTGGAAAAAAAAAAAAAACTCACCTAAACTGATTTAAGTTGGCTCTAAAATCACACTGATCTGAATTTGAATCTTGCTGAAGCAAGATTCCACTTCCAAGTCAAGGGGCCTTGGGCAAGGTGGTTGACTTCTTTAAAGCCTCAGTTTCCCTATGGGTAAGATGGGCATAATAATAACAGCTGCCTCATAACGGTGCTCTGAGAAGCCAGCACTATGAACAGTGCTTGGCCCAGAGCCTGGCGCACAGCAGACATGCAGCAAGCAGCAGCTACACTGTCACCACCTCCTCCTCGGGCTGCTGCTCCGAGGCTCAGCACGGGGCTATGCACACAGTGGGCAGCTCACGGGCACATTGAGCCTGCAGCCACTGAGAAAGCAGGCACGTACCCAGGACCAGCTGAGGCAGTGGGTACCTTTGGACTTTCCAGGGCAGGGAGCAAGCAGAGAAAGTCCCCAGTGCCCGCTGAAAAGGCAACTTTGTTCCTGGATTATAGTAGTTCTCTTCAATCATCTTTTTGCCTTTGAAGGGGGAAAGAAGGGTAAAACAACAAAGTCAGGGTCAAAAACTGTCCTGGAACAAGGCTCCCTCTGGAAACCAGGCATGGAATGAGCATGGCACCACACACCAGCACCCCCAAATCCACTCAGTGGACCACCGCAAGCCAAGGCCTCTGAGTGAGGGGCCCACCAGCCCACACAGCCTTCTGAAGTTAGGAAAACATCCTCCGGCCTGAGTCCATTAGCAAGGCTGTGGCCTGAGGGAAGACAGCCCCATCCTGCTAACAGGGTCCTTTTATGCTCTACCTCCCCCCTCCCCAGGGCCCCAGCTCTATGCTCAAGGCCAGCAGGCTTGGGCAGCCCAGCAAGCCAGCCAATCCGCTCCAGGGTGACACTCTTTCTTGTGACTGAGAGGTTCTCCTCCCTACCTCTTCCAATCTGACCAGAAAGCTGGAGTCCAGACACCAGTAACACTTCATGGAAGACTTGCAGCGAGGAGACAAGGCCTCGTGACGGGAGGCAACATACAGTGGTACCACCCAGCCCAGCAGGCACTGCCCACTCCCCACCGCTGCACCACATAGTTCTGCCGTTACACCTCAGAGACTGGAATGTGGTTCCAAGTCAGACACCGAGAAGGCAGCTAAAGACTTTTTCTGTGTACCAACCCTGCATGCCTCCTGGCCTTTGCACATTCCATGCCCTCTGCCTGTAATACTTTTAATAAACCTTTCATCACCTAGCTATTTCCTATTTATTCTTTGGGTCTTAACAACTTATGCATCACTCCCTAATCCGAAGTAGAATCCTCCCTTATTCTCCTTCCCCATCCTTTTCCTTCACCACACTTAGCACACTGGTACCACACTTAGCACACATCCGGGTGATCACTAGCAAACAACACTGGCAAGCTGCGAGAGAAGGGGTGACATCTTCTTTATTCTTTAACTTGCTGAAATGAACCCATTTCTACCCTTAAAACAACTCCATGAGGTAGGAACCATTACTCTACCCATTCCACAGATGTGAAAACTGAGAATCAGAGATGAGCCATCACTTGGCCCCACCGTGCTGGGGAGAGGTGCGGCTGGGACTTGGACCCAGGAAGTCTGATTCTATAAGTTCTAAGCACACCTCTGGCACCTTCTATGGGCACATGCTGGTCTTCAGCATAAAGTCTCCCAGCCCACATCTTTTGTTTGTTTGTTTGAAACAGAGTATCACTCTTGTCACCCAGGCTGGAGTGCAATGGCATGATCTTGGCTCACTGCAACCTCCATCTCCTGGGTTCAAGCAATTCTCCTGCCTCGGCCTCCCAGATAGCTGGGATTACAGGTGACTGCACCATGCCCGGCTTTTTTTTTTTTTTTTTTTTGTATTTTCAGTAGAGGCAGGGCTTCATCATGTTGGCCAGGCTGGTCTCGACCTCAGATGATCCGCCCATCTCGGCCTCCCATCCCAGCCCACATCTTTACTTACCCTTCCTGTGCCTCCCACATTGCTCTCCCACCAGACTGAAATATACTGTGCACAGCTTCCTGGCACTGAGGCTTTGCTTGGCCTGCACTCTCTGCCTTGGATGCAGCCTGAGTCCAGCTCTCCCTGGCTGGGCTAGTGACTCTAACTTGCTGGGCCGGCCTCCTCATCTATGTGATAGCGGAATAATACCTGAGGCAGTTGTGACGATTCTACAAGAGAATGCATTATGTATTAGGCACAATGTTTAGTGCATATGATACTCACTCGTGTGTCCTTTTATCACTAACATACTACTTCTCTACCACCACCACCATCAGAATCTTAAAGGTCTAAATCAGCAAACACAAGCCAGAGTACTACAGGCCAAATCCAGTCGTCTGAGTCACCCAAAAAAAGTGTTTTCTAAAAATTTTAATTGGTTAACAAGAATTTTTTAAATTGGAAAAGTTTCACATAAAAATCCAGACAGCTGGATTTTCTTAATGATCAGCCCATGCGGCAACACCAGGGTCATATTCCCACATGGCAGTGATTGGCTGGGGTTGAGTGGCACTGCCCCCTTGAGGCAGGGTGTGTGTTCCCCAAGGGTGACCCCGGTTCCCACCCCTCTCAGATGTCTCCCACTGAGCCTGTGGCATTCATTCATATTACCTCTCTGGCCCCTGTAGGTCCTTAAGTTTCTAACCCCTGATCTCAGTCCTACCACTCTTCAAATCCCTACTCACATGCCCACCTCCTTCAAAAAAACCCTCCCCAACCTCCACAGCCCTGTGCTTCCCTTATGGTTTTATACTTTAACAGTTAACTTGCACTGAGTATTTCATGCAAAGATCCAAAGTGAAATATTAGCCTATCAAATGCGGTCACATTTAAAAGAATAATCTATCATGACAAAGAATTTTGCAGGGCCAAGAAGGTTGCACTAGGAAATCCAGCAATGTAAATCAAGCATACAAATCACACACCACGTTAGCAAAGAATGATCCATTCCATCTGCATCCCAACAGCATGTGACAAAATTCAATAATTATTCCTGATTTTACAAAGCTCAGAAAGCCAGGAGTTGAAGGAAGCTTTCTTAAACAAAAAGTATCATACTTGGTAGCTGTTAAATAGAGTATGAGAGATTCTAACCAATGCAATAAGAGAAGAAAAATTGATGAAAGGCAATGGGGACAGCTTAGTTCCACTCTCACAGAGGCAAAAACTATGTCCTAGTCCTCACAATTTCCACAACACCCTAAGCACAGCACGTGGGATAGAGAAAGTAGTCAAATATTTGTGGAATGAATAACACCCCGGATGAGTTCTGACCCCTGGTACATGTTCTCAAAACATCCAGTACTTTTTGGAGGCACATATCACAACTTAAATTGCACAACTTGTTTATGAAAATATTTCTGTTTTCCTATGAGAAGCTAACTTCCATGAAATCAAGGCCTTCACTCTAGGTACCAAGCATTTCTAGGTGTCCCTGGCCTAAAGCAGGTACTCAATGCCTGCTGCAACAGACACAGGGGCCTACTGGAGGGTGCGGGGTGGGAGGAGGCTGAAGATCTAAAACTACCTATTGGGTACTGTGCTTATTACCTGGGGGATGAAATAACCTGCACACGAATCTCCTGTGACACACAATTTACCCATATAACAAACCTGTACATGTACCCTGAACCTAAAATAAAAGTTAAAAAATATATATAGGGCTGGGCACAGTGGCTCACACCTGCAATCCCAGCACTTTGGGAGGCCAAGGCAGGAGGATCATTTGAGGCCAGGAGTTCAAGACCAGCCTGGGCAACATAGTGAGTCCCTGTCTCTAAATTTAAAAAAAAAAAACCCTACTGCAGATGCAAGAATGAATGCACTCAATAGACAGTGCTAAATTACCATGATTTTATTCTACTTCTCAGCTGGAGAATCTGAAGCCCAGGCAGGGAGTCTTTGGCTGAGGCCACACCAGTGTGAAGCCCTCTCAATACCCTGGTGTCCTCTGAAAGGCATCAGCCACACACAAGGCCACACACACATGCCACAGCCCATGTGACTTAACAAGTAAGGAAAGCGAAGCCCAGACCCATGCCTCAGAGCCCTCTAAACAAACACATCCAGGACCCACCCCGGCGGGCCACGCCGCCACCACTCTGAGGCTGGGGATGACTTCAGTGCGGAGACCTGAGGCTTTCCTCCCAGAGCCCCACGACTGGTGCCCACACGGCTAAACAGCTCCCTTCTGCCTTCCCAGGAAGCTATCAAAGAATTACTTATGTCTCTGGAAGTGCTTGTTTAGAGAAGGTTCTCCACCCCACCTGGGCTTGGCAGGAGCGCAGCCTCACCAGGCTGCCCTTCGGGGCTGCTCAGGCTTGCCTCCAGCCCCTGGAGGAGCTCGGTCATCCTTCACGCGGAGAGTCGAAGCCATGAAGCAGCGGGAAGCTTCCCAGGATAAACGGAGCAGGGTGACATCAAAGTCCTCCTTCCAGATTAAACAACTGAGGCCTTCAACTCTCGCTGGCGTTCCTTCCAGGATATTCTGGGCTCCTGCCTCAGTTCTCCCTCCAACGGAATGGCAGATATTTTGTTTGTGAGAGACTGAATTTTTTTCCTTCCTCAGGGAGAGGAGGAGGAGGAGGAGGAGGAGGGGGAAGGGAGGTGGGGAGGGAGAAGAAGAGAAAGAATGTCTGTGAGAGACAACAGCGGCAAAAAGAACACGTGTGAGTGGGCAAGAGAGAGGGAAGGCAGGGAGGCAGCCGGAAGTGCCTGGTTTGGAATCCGACAAGTGATGTGAAAAATCCAAAAGCATCTAAATCCAAGTATGTTGTGATTCACAGCCATGGGGCGAGGCTGCAGGACCCCCGAGCTAGGAGGATTCCAGAGCACCTGGCTCACCAGTGCCAGGGGGGCTGCACATCCTGTCTCAGATAGCCTTGCTCAGCCCACATGGGGGACCCTCTTTCCATAGGCACAGGCACGCTGCAGCTCTGGGGCACGATGAGCTTTCTCTGGGGTTTGCTGGTCACTCCCTCTTGTTCCCTGGTCCCTGAAGTGCCTCCTTCTTGAGGAGCAATCCCACCCCACAGGTCCCCCGTAGCCCTGACAGCTGGGCTTGCAGTCCTGCGGCTAGCCTCCTCCCCAACACGACAGCAGGGCCACCCACCCAAATAGGCCGGGTTGTGCCCCCAAGGACCTGTCCGTGACACAGGGGCAGCACGCTGACTGCCCGCCCTGCTCCACCCGACATGCCTGTCCAGAGGGACAGACAGGTAACTCAGATGTGCCAAGAGCCACCAACATGCGAGGCTTTCCACAGACAGTGCCAGGAACGACTTCCAGTTCCCACAGGCTGCAGAGCCACTTGGAGGCCACATTCCCTTCTTGATTACCCACTTGATTCCACACAGAAGCCTCCTGGCAACCCTCCACCCCATCTTACAAGGGCAGCTTGAGCCTGGGGCCTTGGTCAGCTCTTCCCCCAATCTCCAACTCCTTCCTCCTCTTTCCTCAGCCTCAGTGGCCCGTCCTACCCCCTCCCTCCCAGAGTGCCTCTGTGTAGTCCTAGGAATGGGCCTGGGTGCTCACTGCTGCTTTGTCCCCTTCATCAGATTGGAAGCCGCAGGAAGGCAGGAACCACGTCTCTCTTATTCTCCACTGTATTCCCAGAGCCTGGCCCAGTTAGGGACTTATTAACTCATAATTAATAACAAGGCCAAGTGTAGTGGCTCACATGTGTAATCCTAGCACTTTGGGAGGTTGATGTGGGAGGATGGTTTGAGGTCAGGAGTTCAATCCAGCCTGGGCAACAAAGCGAGACCCAATTGCTACGAAAAAATAAAAATAAATTAGCCAGACACAGTGGCGTGCACCTGTAGTCCCAGCTACTCGGGAGGCTGAGGCAGGAGGATCACTGTGAGGCTGCAGTGAGCTATGATGACGCCACTGCACCCCAGCCTGGGTGGTAGAGTGAAACTGTCTCTAAAAAAAAATAATAAACAAAGAATTATTGATAACAATTTATATTAATTCATTAAGCTGAGTGCCTGAAAGAAAAGGCCTGGTTCTACCCTTCCAGTCCAGACAGGAGGACCTGGGAAAAGATGGAATTTGGAAGCAGGAATTAAAGGGAAGAAGCTGACCAGGGAAGAGGAGCTGGGGAAAAAGGAGGCAGGGAGGGTGTCTTCATTTATTTCTTCTTTTTTTGCTGCTGACAGTTCAGCCTTGATGTTTCATGCCCTCATGGAGACGGTTTGATCCCAGAGTGTACCTGAGCTTCCTGGTACAAACAGCAACACTGTCCATCGATCCGTCCATCCCTACCTTCCAACATCCCCACTGGGCGAGCAGAAGAAACGTCCCCTGAGTTCTAGGACCTTGTAGGACCCATAGCAGGTGCCTCCTGGATTTGATTTCCCCCAGGTTTCCTACAAAAATGTGAATGAAGAGGGTGCTCCTGGGCTCTAGAGAACAGAAGGCATGCATAGTCTGGGTCAGGGGCATCCGGCCTCCTTCCCCAAGAAGAAAAGTCTCAAAGTGAGGACAAGACACTCCTCGAAGCCTCTACCAGAGACCACATCACAAAGACCCATTAAAGCACTAAGAAGATGACACCCATGGCCACCACCCACCCATCCTGTGGGACCTATGGAAAACCAGAAGGTCCCTCCAGTCCCCGGCACTCTGCCCAGCCCAAGCTCTCCCAGCCTCTGCTTCCCACCCCCCAGGAGGAAAGACAGTGCCCAGGCTGGGCCAGGCAGCTGGCCCTGGTGCCTGTGAGTAGAGGGGACCCTCCCTGGAGAACTCGAAAATGCCAGTGAGCAAAGCCCAAACACCTCCACCCTGAGTCCTTCTCCAGCCTTAAAGCAAATCGTCTTTTAATCCTGAAACACCAAATATTTAATTTATGCTCTACCTCAAATGTCAAGCCCACCTCCCAGCACATAGCTTTGAAACCACGTAAAGAAGCCTAACACTTTCCATATGGTAAAGACATGGGGCCTTTTAATTGTGCCAACTGGTATCATTCAAGGGTAATTCCCTTGGAATCCGGCGCTCGGGCAACAGCTGGGCCAGCCTCCAATCTCATCACCCAACCCCACATGTCCCCATGGGACATGTAAGCCTGCACCCTCCTCATCTTCTCCAAATATCCAAATGTACTAGGTGCCCCCAGCCAAATTACCAAACTGCCTGGCAGCCGCCTTTGATCCAGAGGCGGGCTTGCCTGCACCATGGCTCTCAGCCTATTTCTTCGGGCAGCTCTGCTGTACAAGAACAAAAGGGCCAATCGGGGCCGTGGGGAGGAGATTGTTTTAAATCTGGTTGTACATATTTACAATCGGCCTGTGAGTGTATACAGAGGCACACAGGTCTTCACCAAGTGTCTCCCACCTGATACCTGAGTCCCCTGCACTATTTAATCAATCTATTAAGCTTTTTCACTTGTCCATTCTATTTTCCACACCCAGTGTTTCCAATTGGTTTTCTTCTCTAACTGCCTGTTGCTGCTTCATGTTTCCAGCATCCTCCGTTGTCTCTCTGAGTTTATGATGCTTATTTTGCTTTCTAATTCTGTTTAACACAGTGTTCTCTGGCGTGTGTGCTGGTCAGTTTATTGCTTCTCTTCCACATTACTCGTGTGCCTCCCATTTCTCATTCCTTTTCTCCTATGAGCCCATATTCCCTTGGACTTGCTCATGTCCCCATGGAAAGGGCAAAAGCCCAGCCCTTGGCCTGCATCCCTCCAAGTGAGCCTGCCATGAGAGTGGGGGAGGCAGAGAGCCTCTGGTGCTCTTATCCCAGCCCTATCACTCCCTGTTTGTAGGCCCCCATCTCCAACCCTACAAATGTCTTCAGTGAATCTCCCAGTAGGTTAACTTCCTTCCCAGGTTCAACGGTTATAATCCCATCATAACCCACCAGGGACGAAAATATTATACCCATTTTGCAGATGAGCTAATTAAGGTATACAAGGGTAAAATGGTTTGCACAGGTGACAAATAACTAGGACAGAGCCTGACCTCATTTATTTCTGTATTTAAGAGGGCAGGCTTAGTTTAATGCCAGCATGGTCACCCTTTCACATCTCAGGACCCTGTGTGCAACTTGGACTCATCTGGGACATTTCCCAAGTTCATCAGATCCCGTCAGGAAGGAAGAGGGCAAACAGGGGCCATCCTGCTTCTGCCTGCCCCACGACTGGCTCATCTCAAAGCACCCCCTTTCTGGGAGTTTTGTATGCAGCACCCTCCAGGCGGATGCCCTGGCACAGGGCTTCTCTACACATGGCTTCTCCTAGAAACTGCTCCAGAAAGGGAGAAACACACAGTCCACACCAGCGGGCTGTCAACACTACAAGGTTATGGGGAGGATTAAGATAATGTAAGCAAAGTGCTTGACACATATAGGCACTTAATAAATACTAGTTATTATTGCAATAACAGTAATACTAGTTGGATGAGCCACTGTGTCTCCAGCCACTTAGTTGACAGGCCACATAAATGACTGGAGGCAGAGACTAGCCCCAAAACAGGCTTGGGGTTGGTGGGAGGACCTCTGCCAGCCCTTGGAAACCAGCAGACTTTGCAGCCCACGCCCTCCTACATCCTGATAATATCATGGAAGAACCTACCAGCTACCCCTTCGGCACCAGAGGGAATCGAGGAAATGAACTAGCCTGAGGGTTGCCCATTGCTGTCCTGTTCAATATCTCAGTGCTTCCCAAACTGGGCATTGCGTTCCCACATTCACAATTTTGACCACTTGTACTTAATATTTTTCTCTGAATCGACTTCACATTAGACTCTTTTTTAACTTAGCTTCATCCTAAGCAATAATATCTGCAAAATCATGGGTTTGATGTCCTAGCTATTTTTTTTTCTGGTTTAAAAAAAAAAAAAAAAAAAAGATAACTAATAAGATTTAAAATATTCATCCAGGTACCGCCTGAAATCACCTGGAGGACCCCTGGAGTGCTGTTCCACACCCTGGACTCCCCCTGAAGGTCTGACTCCTTATCACTACCTCTGCAGACACACTGGCTAGGCCATCTGGGGCCAAGGTTGGTGAAAACCCAGGCGTCTGGGTCCCCAGCAGCAAGAACAACTCCCAAGGAGACAGAGGCCGGCCCCCTGCTTAACATCTTTGATGGCTGGGGCCCACCCTCCAACCACCTGACACATGTCACGCCAACGGCTCTGAGCCTCACATCTTCAAAAGTACTTTGAACAAACATTAATGACCTCTCAGCATTTCTCTGAGAGAGGGGGCGAGGGAGGGAGGGGGACAGGCACCATCCCATGCTGTCCTCAGCTAGGGGAAGAAACCAGGCAACAGAATTCCGTGACTTCACCAAAGCCACAGACTTAAGCTGGGGCCCCCTCCCCATTCTCCCTCACTTCCCCCAATGGTAACTTTTACTGGCCTGCATTCCTCTCGCTGGGAACACTACTATTTAATTAAAAACGACAGACTTTTGTTTTCCTCTCCCTCTTTCCTCCTCCCTCCCATCCTCCCAGACTGGATGCCAAGGAGACCCACCAAAAACATGCGGGTAACATTTGTTATGGCTTTGAAGATAAAAGTCAATTGAAGTAAGCCCTCGTTGTATTTCAAGTTTTCCCTCTAGCACGGAGCAAGCTGCCTGGCAGTTCAGAAAAAAAAGAAAAAGGAGGGACTGCAAATAAATGTCATTCTGCAGGAATACTTTGTAAAAATAAACAGGCTGAAAAAACCCAAAACTTGATTAATGGAAATCCACTCAGTGGGCCTCTGTCTGGACCTGCAAATGCATTTGTTCATACGGCTAAATTAGACCATTTTCGTTGGTCTTTAAATAAATAAGTAGATCAAAAACTAGAAAGGGCAGGAGAAGAAGGGAAGGTTTGTAGTTCTGTTTTTAAAGGGCCTCAACTGCAGTGCCCCCCACCCACCAAGATTTGACCTTTACTAGGGGACAGCAGCTTCAAGTCTGACCAAGCCAACAGAAGACAGAGAAGCCCCCAGTTAAGCAGTGGTGGTGGAGGAGGACAGGGGAGCTTCTCCCAGGCCCAGAGGTTATTTCATCCACACACAGGAACTGACTTTATCCACAGGTCCACCTCCCGACACCAGCACTGCAAGCCGGCTGCCAGGTCCCACCACCCAAATACACACACATCTGAAGTCTCCACTGGCCTCTCCCCAGCCCATGGATAAGACCAAAGAACTAACCAGACCTGAGACTCAGTCTATTCCCCCTCTAAGTTTAAAAAAAAAAAAAATTAAATGTCACATCAAAAAGTTGATTCATCCTTTGATCCTAGGCTTGCGCGAGTTCCACGCAGACCGCCTGAAAGCCCCGTGCAGAGTTCCGGAGCTCACAGGACATCTGTGAACGCCAAGTCCCAGGCCAGGAGCTGGGGCTGGACTCACTCATTCCCATCACACTTAGTGCTCCTCCACGAATTCCAGCCTCAGGGACCCATGGGGTGAAGGCTCAGGGCTGTGCCCAGGCTACAGTAGAATGAGGCCCTCTCTCTCATGTGCCAAGTAAGGGGTCTGCCAGGTCTCAGTCCCCCTAGATCTGCCACCCAGAGGGCCGCCTGCTCTGCTGGGGTTCCTGTACAGGTGGCACTGATGAATGCCACAGACAATCAGAACATATTCAGATCCTGGGGCTAGCACAGCTCTACCCTCCACCCAGACACCCCAATACCGCCCTCTCCCTAGCCCCTACTCCACCTCCACCTTTGAATGCTGGTGGCAGAAACAAGGTAGAAGTCAGAGCAGATCCCCAGATCCCTCCAGTACAGACATGCTTCCCCATCAACTGGACCTTCACCACCTCCCCACCTAGGACCTTTCCCCCAGGCAGCCCTCTGCCTCCAGCTGGGCACTTCAAGGTTCTCCAAGGCATCCGGGAAGAGGGTCGCGTTGGTGGGGCAGGGGGTAGCTGAGAAGAGATTTTTAGACCCAGAAGCTGTGCAGGAAAGTGCTCAAAGTTGGGGTGCATGGGTTTGGGGACCCATCTCTGAGGCTGAAAGGAGGCCAGGAGGTGGGGCAGGGTGGGGAATCATACCCGGGTGCCTCGGCCTATGGTGCCCGCCAACCGCAGCTGTCGGGGTCCTGAGACACCGCCCGGGCAGCGCTGTCTCCCGATCCACTCCTCGATGCCCTTCCGAGCCCAGGCAGCGCTCACGGCGAAGCTGTCACCTGGGGCGGGGACGACACGAAGCCCCTGAGTCTGGCTCCGGGGACCAAAACTTACCCCCGCGGAGGGAAGGAGGCGCGGTGGGAGGCGAAGGGCCACAGCACGGCAGCCAGGAGGGGGTTCGCGGGCTGAGGCAGGAGCCAAGAGAGGGACGCGGGTAAGTAAAGGGGGGTTCAGCGAAGCCCCAGGAGCGAGGAGACAGAAGAGGGCAAGAGGGGTGAGCAGTACCCCTGGAGGACGGGTTTGGGGATCAGACCAGGGAGCGCTGGTGGCCAGGACTGCAGAGGAGAGGGCTGGGGGTCAGGAGAGGGGCCGCAGTAGGTGCAGGAGCCAGGATACGGGAGAAGGCGCCGGGGGGCAGGAAGAGGGGGCAGGGTCTTGCGGAGAGGCGCTCGGGGGTCTGAGGAGAGGGCGCCCTGGGAGCCGAGGGCAGGGACGCGGGAGGGGGAGGGGTTGAGGGTCAGCGGTGGGAGCGCAGGACCGCGGGGAGCGGGTAGAAGGGACAGAGGAGGGGGCGCGAAGGCTGCTCCGGGAGCGGGCTTGGGGAGCCGGTGGCCGGAACTGGGGCTTGGGGGTGGCACTGGTCATAAGACCTGGTGGGCTGGGCCGTTCTGCCGCGGCCGCGGTGTCCCCCGCGTCCATCCCCGAGGTCTGCGCCCCGCGCGCCCCTACCTTCCGGGCTCTCCCTGCGCTTGCACACGGCGGCTGTAGGCACATCGCGAGGCGGCGGCGGCGGCGGCGGCGGGAGAAGGAAAGAAAGGAAGGGAGAGAGTTAGCGACCGCGGCGGCGAGGGCGGCGGGGCCCGGGGCGAGCGCGCGGGCGGGGGCACTGACCCGGCTTGGAGTGAAGTTTCCCCATGCTGGGGCTGCGGCGGCTGGGAGCGTCCCTAAGCCATGCGCCCGGCCCGCTGGCCTGGCGCCTCGCCTGGCTCTCCTCCTCCTCTCCTCAGCCTCCGAGCCGAGCGGAGCCCGAGGCGGAGCCGGGACGCGCTCCTGCCGCCGTCTTCGCGGCCCGACTGACGCCCGGGAGCGCGGAGCCCCCAGCCTGCCGCCGCGGCCCGCGCCTCCCCGCGCGCCCATTGGCCGGTGCGGCGCATCAAAGGCGAGGCGGGCTGCGGCGGGGGCGGGGAAGGGGGCGGGGACGGGGCGGGGACGGGGGCGGGGCACGGACCGGAGGGGCGGACACAGACTGCGCTCCCAGCCGCGGTCTGGGGACCCCACTGGGCAGCTTTTCCAGGAGGCTTATTGGGACAGAACACCCCGGCCCTCGCCAACTGTACTGTCACTTCCCTCCGCTCCAGGTTCCTTCTAAACGGGCAGGGCGAGACTCGGCGGCTCCAATTTACAGGTGGGGAAACTGAGGTCGGGAGCGGAGACCTGAGCTGCTCAGGTGCAAGCTTCGACAGCGCTGCCTTTTCCCAGTCTTCCCACGACCTACCTTCTACAGAAAGTGTTGATTACCCGCCCCGTGCCCTGCCCCCCACCAGCGCACTCCTCTAGTTTCTTATTTGGGAAGTCCAGGAGGAGACCCCAGCACACCCCGGGTCAGTGTGGGCCCAGCCCTCTCTTGGCGGCGACAGACGTCCAAAGCGCCCCGTTATCAGCCAATCTCTCGCATCTCCTCGTCCAGGGGCCCGTGGGTGCCCGCCCGGGTCGGGGCGCGCTGCCAAACTGCGCGGCCCGGAAGGGGGTAACCGCTGGGTCTTTGATCTTCCTTGGTTTCCGCTCCCCGCTGCAGTTCGCCAGACCCATGGGTTTGTTTGTTTTGTCTGGGGAGGTCTCTGCGGGGAGGTCGCGCGGCGGGGGTGGGGGGGCGGTGGACATCAAGGGGTTCTACCCCACCTTTGTGGCTCTCAGAACGCCTGCCCCCTTCTGGGGACACTGTGGGTCCGTGTTACGCTCGTCCTGGTACCAGGCAGCCCGGGCGTGGGAAGAGAAAAGCCGGAGCTCAGAGTGAAACCAGCCCCCACCTTTGACGTGAATTCCCTGTGCTCAGTTTTGTGACCTGTAAAATGGAGGCTCCATTCTGCCCTTTTTGCCGACTCTCCAGAGCAGCACTGCCCAATAGAAATATAATGTGGGCCACATTTGTAATTTTAAATTTTCTCGTTGCCGCATCTTTTAGAAGTGAAAAGAAATAGATGAAATATTAATAATATATTTCGCTTAACTCAATACAGTCAGCCCTCCCTATAGGTTCCACATCTGCGGCGTCAACCAGCTGTGGACTGAAAATATGCAAACAGAATAATACAGCAAAAATAAAGAATAAAAAACTTTTTAATACAGTATAACAACTATTTACATAACATTTACATTGTATTAGGACTTACAAGGAATCTAGAGATGATTTATAGTATACAGAAGGGTATGTGTAGGTTATATGCAAATACTACAAGACATTTTATATAAGGGACTTGAATTCTGGGGATTTGGGTATCTTCTGGGATCCTGGAGCCAGTCCTCAAAGATACCAAGGGAACACTTTTTATCTAAAATGGTATAATTTCAAGATATAATGAGATATTTTACATTCTTTGTATTGCACTAAGTCTTTAAAATTCAGTGTGTATTTTACACTTAAAACACATCTCAAAGACTAGCCATATTACAAGTGATCATTTGCACTTGGCATTGTGGCTACTGCATTGGGACGCATCGCTCCAAAAGATCTACATGTCTCAAAAGGACATTAGGAATTCACAGTCCCCCAGAGTCATAAACCTCTTCATCCAAGTGTCTTACTTTCATCTTCCAAGCTTCCTTTTATACACACCCTTTTTGGTAGAAACGAAGGCTAATGTTATAAGCAGGTACATTATAATCCTGTTGGCTGGGTGGTTTCATTTGAGGAGTGCTGAAACCACAAAAATATATTACTGTTGTCATTTTTATGTTACAGTTCTTCATTCAGTACTTCTGATGTGCCAGTCCTCGTCCTCCATCATGCATAGTCCTCGCAACCACTCTCCGATGCAGACTCATACTTGTTCTAGAAAGGAGGAAACCTATTCAACCCAGAGAGGTGAACTCACTTGCCCAAGGTCACACAGTTCATCCATGACCCCATTAGGAACTGAACTCCAATCTGTTTATTTCATTGCCCAGGCTTGTTTTCACTACATCAGGTTGTTCCAACACAGTGCAAAACTAATGTTCCACCACTAGAAAGAGAGTCTCCCATCTGGAAACAAATATGAAGGGCCAGCTATGTGACAACCATTGTTTTAGGCACTTAAGATACATCAGTGGACAAAACAGACAACTGCCACTCTCATGGAACTCCCACTCACCTAGGGGGAAGATAGGCAAGAAACAATAAATGTAATGAATGAGTAAACAGTGTGGTAAGTTACACCAGGGGTAACAGGCCATTTTTCTTTCTTTCCGTCCCATAAGGAGCTGGCAGCAAACAATTTTGCCCTCTGGGGGACACTTGGTAATGCCTGGAGGCATCTAGTGAGTAGAGGCCAGGGTTGCTGCTATACATCCCACAATGCATAAGGCAGCCCCACCCCCACCCCACCAGAACAAGTGACCCAGCATCAAATGTGGGTAATGCTGAAGTAAGAACCCCTGGGCTGTAGGAGCATGAACAAGTGAGGCAGAACTGCAGGGGTCGGGAGTAGGAGGGAGGCAGGGGTTTGAGCATCTGAGTCAGAGTAGGCACCCTCTTTCAGACCCCAAAAAGGCAATGGAATTCATCTGGGGTTTCTGTTTGCCTTTCTCACCCCTCCCCACTGGTACCAGGGTGCCTCTAAATCAAAGCAAAACTTGGAGCATCCTTTCTCACAGTGCTTAGAAAGTTGGTTACTTTCTTAAACCAGTCCTGGCTTTCTTCTTTCATGAGAAAAAAGTATCCCCTCTTCCCCTTGGGAATTTCTTTTTACAGTTCAAAAAGAGATAAAAGCAAGAACTAAAACTGCATTTAGCAGTTTGAGTCTTCCAGGGAGCAAATCCCAAATGTCCAGCCCAGACACAAAGCCCCCCTCCACCTTCACCCTGACGCCTCCCAGCCCAGCAGGCGCCTGGGGCTTCACCGCTATTGGAATCATGACACCCCTACTGGGTCTGGGGTGAGAACCCAAGAGATGGGCCTTGTGGCAAAATGTTAGCCTGTCCAGGGCTCTGAAAAGGGGGTCTCCAGGGGCCACCAGCATGCTGTCCACCTGGGGTGGCCATTCAGCCTCCGAGGGCTTCCCACCCCACAACTAACTGTCTTTTTATGTTTTAATAATTTATCTGGCCCATTTCTTGGGCTGTATACTTACAGTGACACATCTTTTTCTTTGAAGATTTCCCATCCTTTGGGGGAGGAGAATGGGAAAGGAAGGCAAGGAAGAGATAAGAGAGAGAGATTATAACAGAAACGGGTTTCATGGGGCTTGAGATTTAACAAGGCTGGTTTAGGTGAAATCTGTCAGACATAGGGCTGGGAGATTAAAAAAAAAAAACAAAAAACAAAAAACAAAAAACCTACATCACCC
The DNA here is from genome assembly GCF_008728515.1 of Papio anubis. Lineage (NCBI taxonomy): Eukaryota > Metazoa > Chordata > Mammalia > Primates > Cercopithecidae > Papio > Papio anubis. Next base: position 39,302,345 of record NC_044993.1, read on the forward strand.
AGGTTAGCTGCCCCAATGCTTGTCCCCCAAGTTAAGCCATCTGATCAGGCCCCCTTCATATGCCACTTCCTAAAGGAAGCCCTCCTTGACCTTCCAACCTGACGGGCTCTTCTCTGCTCTGATTAGCCAAGGTTTCCCCGCCCCCTCCCATCTCCAATTATTTTTTATGGATGAGGCTAAGTTTCACTCCTGGAGCCAGGGCTCCTTGAGGCCAGGGTTCTTGCCTGACTTGCATCTCTGACTGCAATGCTGAACACAGCATTGCCTATAGCAGGTGCCATCACACCTGCTGTGGAAGGAGAGAAATTCACTCTGCCCAGCCTTAGCCAGGAGCATGTTGTGCTCAGTAAGGAGGGAGTACTGCCAAGAATATGATCTGGGATATATGAAGGAGAAAATCAGTTCCCAAGTCTCCACTGGTTCTTCCTGGATCCCTGGAGTTGCTTTATTTTATCGTTCCCTGGTGAGTTTTGGCATTGCTAAGGGGCCTGGAAGCCTAGTTTGGGTGAGGAGGGGAAAGTTAGACTACTCTGCATGAGAAAATATCAGGCATTTTGGAGGGAAGGGAAGAGAAAGGTCTCAAAAGAAACAGCATGAGAAGAGAGTGATAATGGGGCCTAAGAAGGCACAGCCAGCAAGGTGGGGAGTGGCCAATTCACTTTTGGGACAGTGAGCTCTAACATGCGATTGGCAGTGTTCTCTTCTTCCTTTGTTACTCCAAGCCCTCAGCAAAATCCTAGCCACTTCCCTGGGTTAGTGGCACAGGACAAAATGAAGGAATCAGAAAGATGACCCCCACAGGTAATTAACGGGGCCAAGGGCAATCTTCAGGGTGGAGATATCCTGCAGCAGAAAAGATGGGAGCCAGAGGCAGCCAGGAGGCATTAGGCCTTGGATATGACATGGAGGAGGCTGGGCTTCCCCAGGAACTAGGGCTGGGGTCTCCAAGTCACTCTGTTTGGGTACTAAAGGCAGAGGGAACAGCACGTGCAAAGGCCCTGAAGTGGGGACTGCTATGGACATTTGGAAACAGCAAAGAGGCCCCTGGTTCTGGAGCAGAGAGAGCATGGTTTGGGAGTAGAGGGGAGAAGATGAGGTTGGAGGTGATTGGGCCAAAAGACAGCTGCTTGAGTACAGTCTGGATGTTGGTTGAATTGAATTGAATTTTTGTGCCACCAACTCCTCCTGGGTTCAGGGTGTTTGAGCAAGTTTAGAGCACAGGTTTCGCAGGTGAGCCTGGAGGAGAGAGAACGCCAGCCCAGCCTCACCATCTCCTTGGCAGGCGCCCTGTTCTCCTCCCAGCCCTGCCTCTCTGCTCTTCTTGACGCTGGTCAGAGAAGCTATATTAGTCCGTTCTCAGGCTGCTACAAGAACATACCGGAACTGGGCAATTTTTAAAGGAAAGAGGTTTAATTGACTCACAGTTCTGCATGGCTGGGGAGGCCTCAGGAAACTTACAATCATGACAGAAGGGGAAGCAAGCACATCTTTCTTCACATAGCAGCAGGAGAGAGAGGTGCCGAGCAAAGGGGGGAAAACCCCTTATAAAACCATCAGATCCTATGAGAACTCACCATCACAAGAACAGCATGGGGTTAACTGCCCTCATGATTCAATTACCTCCACCTGAGCCTGCCTTTGACACGTGGGGATCATCACAACTCAAGGTGAGATTTGGGTGGGAACACAGAGCCAAACCATATCAGAAGCCTTTCTAGTCACAGCACCAGTCTTTGACTATTCCCAGACTTTGTTAACAAAGGAGCAAAAGAAGCCCCTATCTTTTTAAGCCTTTGTTTTTCAGTTACATGCAGCCAACCTGACCACCACACAGCCTCTCCATCTGTAAAATAGAAGGAAGGGTCCGGAAGATTGGCATTTCCCATAATGGGTTCCCCCGACCACTGGTTTGTGAGATGCTATTATTATGTGAAAGAAAGGACTCCATGAGAAACTTTGGGCAGCCCTGGCTTAGGCAAAGGGAGACAAGTTCTTTTCCTGCAGGACTTGTCAGAGCTTTCATTGAGTAGCCAAGCTTTGTGATTCTCTAAGAGGAGAGCATCGTCGTAAGCAGGGTTTCTTAAACTCGCCAGACCAGGAAACGGTTTCTGGAAAACAAGTTCATGGAACATGCTTTGAAAAATGCTGGACCAGATGACTTTTAAGGTTTCTTCCCATCTGAGATTCCAACCACTGACTCCAGGAACCTAGACTGGGAGGGCGATAGGAAGGAAAGCTCAGTGAGGGGAGAGCCAGTGTGGAAAGTTTCCCTGAAGGAGACCATCTGCAAGTGTTGATGGTGTGCATTTCATGTGTTTTTGGACATATTTGTCCACTTACACCCCTCTGTAAGTGTTCAGCAATTGAACACATACTATGCAAGTGCTTCCCACTGGTACACAGTTCTTAAGGTCATAGCTCAAGGAGTGAAGGAAAAGTGGTCACTATAGCAAAGCTCATAGTTGATTTTCCTGTATCACCTGCCTTCCCTTTCAGCTTAGCTTCCTCCTCCTCCTCCTCCTTCCATGGCACAGAACACAGCTTTAAGGTGGCCCCTGCCACCATGTTGGTAACACCTGACTCCTTCACCCCTTAGCCACAGATGTTTGGATGCCTGACCCATTGGCCAAACCCATCAGGATCTCTTTGCAGAATCTGAATCAAGAGGCCCAGGGCCTGCAGTCCACTTCCTGGTGGTCTCTACAGCTGGAGAGCTCCATAGTCCCAGGGGTTGGAGCAGCTTCTTGGGGTCGCTGTGGGCTGAAAAATAAGCAGGAAGAAGCGGAGTAAGAACCATTAGGGGAAAGCAATGATAGTAAACCCCAGGGAGAAAGAGACACAGACAGACTGGTCCCTGACTAACTGTATGTTCTGACCTTGGATCCCTCCCTGTAAGACTCTTAATCCCTCTTTCTTGAGGTAGGGTCAAATAGCCTAGAGGAGGGCTCCCTGGAATTTAATGTGCATATGAATTCACTGGGATCTTGTTGAAATGCAGTGTGAGTGGAGCCTGAGAGTCGTTTCTCACCAGCTCCCAGGTGAGGCTGGTGGTGCTGGTGTATAGACCACACACCACACACACTTGGAGGCTCTAGAAAGTTAAGCCTTCTGAGAAGCAACCAAGGTTACATAGCTTGCCCTTGCCTCGTGTAAGCAGCCGTGCTGGGGAGGAGATGGAGAGGCCAAAGTCAGGGAGGAGGCAACCAAGAAATAAAGGTGTTTCTCTTTTATTTATCATGTCATTCAATGAAGATTTGTTGGGGGCCTAATTTATATCAGGCTCTTGTGTCCACGAAACAGACAAAAATGTCTGTCCTTATGAAGCTTATATTCTCATGGGGGAAGAGAGACAATAAATACGTAAGTCAATGAAATATGTGGTGTGTCTACGGGAGAAAAAATTCAAGTGATAAAGAGAAAGAAAAAATACCAGGGCAGGAGCTAATGATTTTAGATCGACAGGTCAGAGAGGATAGCCTTTGTACAAAGACTTGAAAATGAGGAAGAAGCAGAGAGAACAGCATGTGAAAAGGGCCTGAGGTAAGGATGTGCCAGGAATGTTTTGGAAACAGCAAAGAGCAGAGAGACCACAGTTTGGGAGCAGCAGGGAGAAGATGAGGTTGGAGATGACAGGCACAGATCATGAGACCTTTGTAGGTCTCAGCAAAAACTTCAGCTTTCCTGGAGAAAGACAGGAGTTACTAGAAGAGAGTTGTGACTGGGTGTGATGGCTCATGCCTGTAATCCCAGCACTTTGGGAAGCTGAGGTGGGATGATCCCTTGCAGCCAGGAGATTGAGGCCAGCCTGGGTAACATGACAAAACCCCATCTCTACAAAAAATAATTTTAAAAAGTAGTCAGGTAAGGTGATGCATGTCTGTATTCCAAGCTACTGGGGAGGCTGAGGTGGGAGGATTGCTTGAGCCCAGGAGGCAGGGGTTGCAGTGAGCTGAGATTGCACCACTGCACTCCAGCCTGGGCAACAGAGTGAGACCCTGTCTCCAAAAAAGAGAGAGTAGTAACCAGAGCAACTGGGCTGCTCTGTTGAGAATAAGTGTGGGTCACAGGGCTATGGTCTGGCGCCAGGACTGAGATGATGGCGACTTAGACTAGGTGATGGCAGTGGAGGAGGTAGAAGAAGTTGGAGGCTGAATGTATTTTGAAATTAGAAGCAACAGCATTAGCAAATGTATGGGACGTGGAGCGGGAGAGAAACAGAGAAACTAAGAAAGCTGCCAAGATGTGGGGCCTGAGCAACTCCCAGGATGGAGCTGCCATGAACTGTGATGAGGAAGCCTGTGGGTGGAGCTGGTCTGCCAGGCAAGGAAGAAGGGGAGCTCCATTTGGCACGTTATTTTGAGAGGACCGTTGAGTGTCCTGGCAGTGGGATCGAGTGGCCAGTTGGATCTATGAGCCTAAAATACAGAAGCAAGTTGCAGGCTGCAGATATGTGCCCAGGCCTCATAAGCATGCAGATGGAATTGAAAGTCCAACACTGGATGTGATGCCCTGGGGAATGACTGTGGACAGAGAACAGAAGAGGCCCAAGGAGAGAGCCCCAGGGTCTTGCAAATATGAGAGGTTGGCAAGTGTCGCAGGCCGCAGACACCCGTGAACTCCTGCGCATCCCAGCACCACGGTGGCCTCTTGGCTTCCGTTCCCCTCCTAGAGAACCCCCTCTTCCATACCTGCTCGCCACCCCTCTCCCTGCATCCCATGGCAGGCAGGATTCCTGGCTCCATATCTGAACTCTCAAAGCACTTCTTTGTTCAAACCAACCCTAGAGATAAATGAGACAATGTGTGTAAAACGCTTAGAGCATCCAGCCGAGGGGACCTCAGCAGATGCTAGCTCTCTCTGATGCCCTGGTTAGAACAGCGTCGCCCTCTCTGCCTCCGCTGAGGTCCTGACCCCGAGTTAATCCTCTCTGCTCCTGCCTCGCATCACACTGTGGCTGGCACACAGTAGGGGCTTTTGAAATGCTTTGCTGTAGGCCTGAAGGGCTGAACACACAGGCCCATCTGGCCAGAGGTGACACTGCCCCCACGGCTTCCCCTGGCCTTCCCCAGGCCCCCTTCCCACATCATTTTATTTCTTCTGACTCTGTGCCCAAGACAAGGTCACTGTCACGTTTTCGTTCCAAGAAGCCCTTTTCAGTATCACATACACCCCTGGCGAGGGCAGGCAGGCAGACGGAGGCTGCTGCCGGTGGAGGGGGTGGGCAGCCACTGTTGCCCCCTTCCTCTGAAACCACAAGGGATGGGTGTTTTCTTCTCCTCTGCAGAACTGAGAATTATCCATTTGCATCTTCCAACAGCGAGCGAGGGTACATCCTCCACCTGGCGCCTCTTTTAACATCATTTCTGTGGACTTCTCCGGGTGACAAGTATCTTTGTGCTGAGCACCCCCTCCAGCCCCTCCCGCTCTCCCTGGATTCTAACTCTCTCGCAGGCTTCCGCCTGCACAAAGGGACCATTGAGAGGCAGGCTGTAGGATGCCGCCTTTGATCTGAGGTTCTAATAACGTGTGTATGTTTGTGTCCCAAAACAGGGCAGCAGCCTCGCTGGCTCACGGAGGCAGGGGGAGGAGGAGAAAGAAAGTGGGCAGATCGTTACACTGGAGGCTTGGTCGTGAGCATTGGTTGGCACGTTTGGAGGGCACCCCCACAGATTCTCTCTGATGAGATATACCCGTTCCACAGGTAAAGACCCTGGCATGGTCATGATTTGCCAAACCAAGACCTGCGAGGTCGGTGGGATGGCCCGGGCACTCCATAGAGCCAGGGGTTGCAGGTTCACCATGGGAAGGGCAGGAGTCATAAGGGAGGGGGACTTGGACCAGGTGGATCGTGTGGCAAACTGAGCAGCATATACCCAACACAAAGGAACAGTGGCTGCTGCACACCAGCTGCCAGCTGCAGGCCCAGGGCTGCTAGATCTTTTGATTTTTCAAGAATAGCTGGAAATCCAGGTTTCTAGGTGAAATCTCCAAATTGTAAAATATCGGCAACTAATTTTAAAAACATGAAGCCATGGTGCAGGCCAAATGAAACGCGTACCTCTGCAGGAATCCAGCCTGTGCCTGCCAGCTTCGCCCTCTGCCTGGGTGGACTCATCCCGGAGAAAATGTGCCCTGGAGGCAGGGAAGTATCGGAAAGGCAAATAACTCAGACCAGGCTGTCTCCAAGAGGGGAAAAGAGGGGTGGGGATGCAGGACTGGGGCCTGCTGCCCCAGTGTTCCCCACATCCCCTCGCTGCCTCCAGCATGATTTCTCTGGTCCCTCAGCAAATGGGTGCCTAGTCCCTCCCAAATGCAAGGACAGCATTGGGCATGGGGGATGCAGGAATGAGTTAGATGGGGCCTCTGCCTGCCCTCAAGCCCACTCAGGGAAACAGAAGTATGAGAAACTGAACTCTTCCAAGGCCCCACTAGCACCAGGCCCTGTGTAAAAGGCCTTATGCTGTGTGTTCTCTCCTGCTATCCTGACAGCCCCCGAGGCAGAAGAGACGACGATACCACCTCCACTTTACAGATGAGGAAATGGGATCAAGGAGAATAGAAAAACACTCCTCAACCAAGTAGCAAAGTCCAGATTCAAACCCCACTACTTGTCAGCCAAGCCCTCATATGTGGACACCACTCCACACCGTCTCAGGGGCTGCAAGATGGGTCCCTCAGGTTTAGGCCATGGAACTCCATGAATTATGTAGTGCATAACCTGTACAACTGTACACGCTGACGCTGTGGTAGAACAGAAAAATTGCAACTTATTAAGTGTTCATCAAAGTACGTATAAAGCCCTGAGGCTGAGTCAAGGAGTGTCAAGGCTAGGGCTTTTCTAAGATCCCTTTTCCAACACAAATTTTGCTTCTGGTGAAGAAACACCTTCCTTCTTTGCCCAGACCTGTTGCCTTCCTTGAGTATCTAAGAGAAGTAAAGACCAAGCAGAACATATTCATTACTTGGCTCTACCATTTGCCCTCAGTTTTCTCATCTGTGAATGGGGACGATAGGACCATCCTTGCAAAGTTACTGCCAGGAAACGAATTGAACATGCCTGAAACAACTGGGGAGGAATCTCAGGTGAAATTTGATGGCTCTGACTTTGTCACTTGTCAGCTGGGTGACCTTGACCACCTACTCATGCTCACTTCTTTCTCCTGTAAATGGCATACAGTGCACGGCTCAGAATGGGCTCTTAGCAGGGGTTAGCTGTCATCCATGTGGCCTCATGCTCCTTCTTTATCATTCTCTCTATGGCCTCCCACCAGTGGAAACATGCTTAGAAGGGGCCATGCCCTTCTCCTGCATACAACCTTCCATGGCTCCCACTTTCTTCAGGCATCCGGCCAACACCTTGAAGACCTCACTGGGCAGCACAGCACTGGCCTTTCCAGTGGCATTTGCAACACAGGAGCAAAGTGACAGAGCCCCCTGCAATGTGAAGTGAGGTGGGGCCACACTACCTGCTGCCCTCTGTCCTCAGATGCTGTTCCCTTGAGTGGGGTGAGGAGATGGGGTGGGGCCAAGGATCCTCCATCCATTGCCTTGGATCTCTCCAGGGGGAACCCTGGGGGAAGGAAAGCCTGATCACAACACCTTATCCGGGGTTGGCAGACCAGGATCAGGCCCTAAGAGAATGGAGCAGACCTCAAAAAAGAAAAGAGGAGGGGAAGGAAGGGCTGAAAACGGAGCCTGGGAGCTCCTTCCTTCTGTGCTCCCTGCTCCTCCCCTAATGCCTTAACCTTATTCTTTGTAAAAGGATGCTACGGGTGAACTACACAGCCCAAATGACTAGGGGGGCAGAGTGAACCTTTGAAAAGCTCCTGAGCCTCATTAAAAACCTGGAAAATGGAAACTAAACAGCAATAAGATATTTTGAAAAAGTTGTATTTAATTATTTATTGAGACAGGGCCTCACTCTGTCACACAGGCTGGAGTGCAGTGGCATGATCATAGCTCACTACAACCTCAACCTCCCAGGCTCAAGCAACCGTCCTGCCTTAGCCTCCGGAGTCACTGGGACTACAGGCATGCACCACCATACTTAGCTAATTTTTTTGTAAGTTTGTAGAGATGGGGTCTTGCTATGTTGCCCCGGCTGGTCTTTAACTCCTGGCTCAGATGATCCTCTCACCTCAGCCTCCCAAAGCACTGGGATTATGGGCATGAGCCACCACGTCCAGCCTAAAAGGGTTTTAAACGATGGAAAGCTGTAGTTACCATCAAAACCAGTACTTCATTCAATTCAGTGCTTGAGTGCGCATGTAACATTCTGGAGATTTCTTTTCTTTTTGTTTTTTTGTTTTGTTTTGGTTTGGTTTTTTGAGACGGAGTCTGGCTCTGTCACCCAGGCTGGAGTGCAGTAGCACGATCTCAGCTCACTGCAACCTCTGCCTCCTAGGTTCAAGCGATTCTCTTGTCTTAGCCTCCCAAGTAGCTGGGATTACAGGTACCCGCCACCACACCCAGCTAATTTTTGTATTTTAGCAGAGGTGGGGTTTTGCCATGTTGGCCAGGTTGGTTTCGAACTCTTGACCTCGGGTGATCCACCCACCTTGGCCTCCCAAAGTGCTGGGATTATAGGCATAAGCCATCACACCCGGCCCATTCTGGATATTTCTAGCTTCAGATGAAAATAATTTAGATTTCAAACATTTTTCATTGCCAATATAAACGCCAGGTTTTCTGTTCTTAAAAAATCCTGAGATGTGCTAGAATAATGAAAGCCAGTGCTGGGACGTCCAGGCTCCTCCTCATCTCACACCCCAGGTCTCTCTGAGCGCCACCATCTGGCCGGTTTCTCAGGTGCCCACGCAGCCTCCTGAGCCTGGGTCCTCTCTGTGCGGTTGCCCTCTCTGCTCTCCCAACTCCTGACTCCTGCCCACCTGTCAGTCCCAGCATAGATGCTACTTCTTCCTCCACAAGCCAGCTGGAGCCCTAGGGAGGTCTCACCTTCACCCCAGGTGGCTTAGCAGGAGCAGCAAGTTCCTTATTCCCCATACCCTTTACTCAGTATCCAGAAAAAATTCTGGAGCCAGCTGTTAAAATAATACTAGGAAAGGCTGCTTAGGAAAGAAGGGGCTGAGGCTGGGGTCTGCAGGAGGGCAGGAGTGAGTAGGGCTCCCACTTTTATGCAGCCACCCCATGAAGATCAATACCCATCCAACCTCTGGCCAGAGGGCCAACTCCATGTGACCTGTGGAACACGTATGGCAACAGACTGCGCATCTCCGTGTGGCCCTCCAAGGTGACCCTCGGAGGGACTGTCAGGCTGCCATGCACCAGGTGCAGGACAGGCACCAAGCGGGGTTCCCTGGGCAATGTTGAGATGAAATCAACCTCCAGGAGATTAGGTGCAGTCGGGGAGTGCCACCAGGCACGAAAATAACCACAGGTCGAGGTAAACCATTAGATAATATATGGAAGCACCTGGCACAGAACCTGGCAAGCTTTAGGCATATAATAAAGCGGCTCTCATTATTATTATTACAATAGCATCAAAAAGTAATGCTTTCTTCAGGACTTTTTGATTGTAAGGTACACTGTCAGAACCCAGCTGAAACTAGTCCAAGAAGAAGGCAAACTTATGAGCTCACATAACCCAGGTGTTGGGAGAAGAGATCAAGAACAGCTTCAGTCTTAGAACCTAACAACCTTGCTTTGAGAGTGAAAAGATAATTCTTCCCCAGCTCAGGTGAGAAAAGTCCTAGGGAAGGAATCTGATTGGTGGAACTTGGGTCATATGTCTATTCCTGGACCAGTCACTGTGGGAGTTTGATTAGTCCACAGTCTTTTGCCCAATCCTGTGGCCAGATGGAGTTGATTGGTGACCACACCTCAACCACAGTATGGATGGGAAGAATCAAGTTGCCCAAAGGAAGGAGGGAAGTGGGACATTATCTTATTTGAGGAAGGCAGATTGTCCTCATAACAGAACTCAGGGTCTGTCCAATGCACACAACTCAGGGTCTGCCTGAGAGGTCTTAGTTTAACATTATGGATAGAGATAGCGAGTCTCACATTTTATAGAATAGCTTGCCCAAGGTCACATGATTTATAAGTGGCAGCCCTGGGAGCAGTAGGACTATCTGCCTCTATAAGTTTCCTTACATCTAATCTCCACGAACCTGGCATTTAGAAGGAAAAGAATGACCATGGGCAGGCATTAATGTTTCCCACGACTGAGTCAGCCTCCTGCCTGAGCCAGTCCCACCATGTCCAGAACCAAGCCTGGTCTTTAGAGATGACTTTAAATGAACGGACTTGGCCTCTTGGTCAAAGCACAGGAATGAGAAACTGAACAATCTGAGGAGCAAGTTAACAACCATCCTTGGCCAGGAAACACAGGTGACCTCGAGACCAGAAGCCCCAGATCTGAAGGAAAGCCAGCTTAGCCAGGGAGCTGGAGGAAAAAAAAATACTTTAGTGAAAAAAGAAATAAAAATATATATCATACACTGCCTCAGGATTGCCCTTTAGGGCTTGACCTTAGTGATGTTCGGTAAGGTGATTTTTGGATTCTCTCCTACTGAGCGGAACTATAGGACATCCTTCACCAGACGGCCCTGGGCCAAGGATGGAGGGAAATCATGAAGTGGTGCTGCCATCTGACTCCCATCTGAATCAGCTGACACCACTTGGGGGAGGCAGGAGAATAGTTCAGTCTCTGACAACATCTGCAAGAACTTAATGCTTCAGGGTAATCAGAGGCCAGTCTCTGTCCATCTCCCTGACCTGTGCATACCACATCCCATCCTGGTTTCTGCAGCTCTTATCTCCCAGAAGCATCCAGTATTTTTCTTTTTCCACCTCGTCTGCTATCAAAACTTACCTGTCATGAGCCCGCTTCCATTAGTGCTCTATGAGAAGCCTGGCTCATCTGACTAGGATGCGATGCTAGCAGGGTTGTGAGTGTCCTGGGCAAAGGTGCCAATCATCTTTCCCTTCCAGAGAACACATGCAACACCTAGCAGAGAGACTGCCCCACGTCAGAACCCCATGGTTGGCTCTGGGGGTTGAAGTGATCATCCTGACAGATGCTCAGGGCAACACCTTCTTGGCATCCCCAGTTCTTCCTTCTATGACCAATGAGGTGCCAAGTCCTGTCCACTCTCCCTAAACCTCTCTTGAGTCTGCGTCCCCTCCCTCAGCACTGCCACTGTCCAGATGTGATTGATTAAATGTGGATACACATTATTCATCACTCTCCCCATGAAGTCCTTGCCTCTGGGCTGGCCCTGTGGCCACTGAACTAGCAGAATGTGGTAGAGCAATGCCATGCTCGTGCTGGCCATGGCCTTTAAGAGGACAAGCAGCTCTTGTTTTCTCCCTCTTGGAATGCTCACTTCTGGAGCATTCCCTCTCAGGACCCAGCTTCTGTGCTGGAAGTTCAAGCCACATGGAGAGGTCATGTATGTGTGTCAGTCAACAGCCTCACTTGAGCTTCCAGCAGATGGCCAGCCACAGCTGCTAGCCATAGGTGTGCACCATCCAGGATGTCTGGCCCAAATGGGTCCCCATTGACTGCAGTCCCATGGAGCAGAACTACCCTACCGAGCCCAGTTAACCCCCAGAGTCACAAGCGCTCATAAAACAGGTATTGTTTTGGCCAGGCGCGGTGGCTCACGCCTGTAATCCCAGCACTTTGGGAGGCTGAGGTGGGTGGATCATGAGGTCAGGAGTTCGAGACCAGCCTGGTCAACATAGTGAAACCCTATCCCAACAAAAATTACAAAAACTAGCCAGGTGTGGTGGCACGTGCCTGTACTCCCAGTTACTCAGGAGGCTAAGGCAAGAGAATTGCTTGAACCCGGGAGGCGGAGGTTGCAGTGAGCTGAAATCACACCACTGCACTCCAGCCTGGGCAACAGAGTGAAACTCCATCTCAAAAAAAGAAACAAAAAAAACAAACAGAAAAATACAGGTGTTGTTCTGAGTCACGAGTCTTGTGCTTGTTTCTTAAACAGCAATAGGTGCCCGAAACACAGGGTTCAAGTCCTCATCATCCCTTCTGGGTCATTTGCAAGTCTGCTAACTAGCAGATATGCCAGCCTCCACCGCCACCTATTTCCCAAGGTTATTTTCCAAGCCAAGAACTGCTCATGTCATTCTGCTCAAAAGCCTTCAGTGGCTTCTCATCGTCCATAGCGGTACTTAGTACTTACCCAGTGACAGTGCACATCAGAATCACCAGGGCAGCTTCTTCAAAATACAGATATTCTAACTGGAAATGGTGGCTCATGCCTGTAATTCAAGCCCTTTGAGAGGCCAAGGCAGGTCACTTGAGTCCAGGAGTTCAAGACCAGCCTGGGCAACATTGCAAGACTACAGCTATACACAAAATAAAAATAAAAATTAGCTGGGCATGGTGGCGCATGCCTGTAGTCTCATGTATTCAGGAGGCTAAAGCAGGAGGATCACTTGAGCCCAGGAGTTTGAGGCTGCAGTAAGCTATGATCACGCTACTGTACTCCAGCCTAGGTGACAGGGCAAGACCCTGTCTCTAAAAAATAAAAAATAAAAAATTCCACTCAGAGGGTTGGAATCAGGATATCAGGTTGTGAAAAAACACCCCTTGTGTGATAGATTAAATTATAAATCTACAATTCTTCCTTGTGTCCCTGTATCATGATTTACTGTGAGCAGACGGGACTACCCCACACCACTGATGTTTGACTTGACTGTGTGATGCGTTCTGCTCAGCTGAATGTGGATAGAAGTGATGCTGTGCCAGTTCCAAGCCAAGGTCTGAAGAGGCATTGAACATTTCCACTCCTATCTCTTGCACTCCAGCTCTTTACCATGAGTGTGCTCCAGATGGACACTACCCTTTCAGTCTGAGTCCCCAAATGACAGATATACAGAACAGGCTTGAACCCAACGTGTACCCTGGCCCAAGTTCAGTCAATACTAATCAAGTTCATCAGAGTCACCCCAGCTGATTTGCAGAGCTGTAGTGAGAAAAATAAATTTTTGTTGTTGTATGCCCTGGTTGGGTGGGAAGTCACTTGTTACGTAGCATTATTGCGGTAATAGTTAACCAAAGTATCAGATGATCCTAAAGCATGTCCCCAATTAAGAACCACTAGACCAAAGGCTAAAGTCACAAACGATTCATCTGGCAATCGAGACCTTCCTTGGTCTTGTTCCCATCTGGCCTCATCTCCCAGCTTCCTCTTCTGAACCAATCAAGTTTCTGGGTACTGAAACAGAATCCAACGCTCATGAACCCTAACAGAAAAGAGACTCCAAGGTGGCTGTAAAATCAAACTGAGAAAAAATGAATGGAAAGCAGGGAAAGTCAGGCAGGTGTGGCCAGGGCCGGAAGAGGCCACAGGCATAGTCGATGCAGAGAAAGAGACCACCACTGGTTACCTGTGCACCAGGTGCTGGATCCTCAAGCTTGCTGTTTGCAAGGAGGGTATCTCCAGCTCTCCCTGCTCCTTTGGAGAGGGAAGCATCCCGTTGGCCAGCCATGCCTTAGCCATCACAGAGAAAGAGAACATGTCTTAGACACCTAAAGAGGACAGAGGTCCCACACTGGGCAGCCAAGATCCCCACTAACATCCCCAGTAAGCTTCACATTCCCTACAAATAGGAACAGAGTTGATACATGTAGAGCTCTTGAACTTTTCCTGGCATGTAATAAATGCCATGTGAATGTTTTTAAAATAAATATTAAATATGTAACTTTTAGACCATTGGCTAAATAAGACGATTTGATTGTTCTTTTCAAGGACAACTCAAAAGCCACCCCTTCTCTGAGACCTTTCCTGATGAGGTGGAAAGTGATGTTTCTTTTCTCAATGCCCCCAACACACTTGATCTGCCTGTCCTTCTTGATGCAGCGCAGGAGCTAGAGTTATCTGTGGTCTTGTGAGATGTGAGGTTTTCCCCAGTGCTGAGGTCAATGCCTGAGGTCTTACAGGTAATCAGGAAGTACAGGGAGAATACCTGCGCAGGGGAGCCTCTTGCCAACTGTGAAATCTGAGCCTGCCTCTAAACCCTCACAATGTGGGCAGTGGGAACAACCACTCATTTCTTTGCACTGCTGGGAGCCTGGGCCAGTGTGTGCAGCCTGACCCAGCACAGGGCCTGCTGGCAAAATGCCATGGTGAAAAAGGCTTCCAGGTGAGAATCCCTGATTGCTCAGCCCCAGATTTTAAACAAATACTCTCAGCTTTTGAGCTGAGCATCCTGCCTTTCCAAGTTTGCTGAGCCTACAATTTGCAAATTGGCAGCTCCAAGGAAAAAGTCCTGGAGTCAGAGTGAGTGACCTCTGACCCAGATGGGACAGGCTGCTGAGTCTCACCTTCATGCTTTCTCTAACCCTGGCCCCTTTGTTAAAACCCCCTTCAAGTCTATTGTGCAAATGAGCGCCACTGAGGACAGGTAGCATGCTTCATCCATACCTCCTCTGCTCCTTTTCCTGATCCCCAGTGTGCTTTGACTCCCAACAGCCAACACTAGCATCTCATTGTCAGAATGCTTTCTACAGCTTGCCAGACACCCCAACCAATGATTGGCAACATGGGGGTATCAATACCCAGCTCCCTTGTTCCCTGCTCATGCAACTCTGAGTTGTGACTTATGTCTCCAAAGCTCACATGTGGAATTGAGCCAAAATTACCCTCTGTGGGACTTTGCTTGATATCGGATTCTTGCCTGATCTGCTTCCCTTTCTGCCCCGCTTTCTCAACCCCTACACATTTCCTTCTCTAAGAGTCTGCTTCTGGGAATCCAGCCCAAGATGGTAGAGAGAGAGGAAAATTAAAATGATAAAAATGGCAACCACTCTACTTTAAAATCCTTTCATGCATTAGTTATCTTAATGATCTCAAATACCCTACAAGAAATTCTTATCCCCATCTTAAAGATGAAGAAATCAAGTCTCAGAGAAGTTGAGTAACTTGCCCAAGTTATATAGTTAGTAAGTATTGAGCCAAGAAGTTCTATTACATGTACTTCTCCCATTAGAAAGATGCCATCAATAAGAGCTATACATATTTCTGTAAGTTAAAACTTGAGGAAAAAAAATACAAATCTAATAAGCAAATGTGGATAATGACAGTATGCATTTATGGGGGAAAAAGGGTGATTGTTTTTATCTGTCATAGCTCTCCATGTTTAACCCATTTTCTTCTGGTATCAGATGGGGTAGGCATGCAATCAGAATTCCTTTGCCCACACTTGACCTCTGCATACAGACTCAGGGTTGGAAGGTGGCAGACTCTTCCGCTGCTGATATCCTCTGAGATATAAGTTCCAGATCTGTTTCTTCAGCCCTTTCTTCAGTCCTTTCATTGAAACCACCCCAGGATTATTCCAATAAATGCCCAAAAGTCTCAGTTTTGTCAGAGCCCATGGCTGCTGCTTGTCAACAAGACATCTTAAGTGACATAGAAATGGGTATCAGGAGTGGGGTGTTAAAAGTGACCCATCCTAAAAATATGGAATTGGAGACTATATGAGCCAATAAATCCTCCTTAATTTTGTAAGCAGGTTTCAGTGGGATTTTTGCACCTGCATCCAAAAGACTCTTGGGTGGTGTATGAATAAAAAGGGATCGAAATGCTCCTTCCCTGAATAACCTTACTTACGCTACATCTCTATGCCTATTCTTCTTTTCAACTGTGTGATACATGTTTGCTTCATTCCTTTCCTATTTAACATATATTCATGCTTTTCAAGGTAACACAGGATAAGGAATCAGATGGTCAACTCAGGGAGGTAGCCATCTGATATATCAGAAAGGAATGGGCCTGGTGCATCATCAAAGAGATATTATGTGCCATGGCAAGAGAGCTATGGACCTGGGGAGTGGGAAAGCTTGGTCCTAGTCCCAACCCCAACTCTGAATTGCTGTGTGTCATTGGTCAAGAGTCTTCTGTCTCTGGGGCTCTGCCTCTCCTTTTATAGAAAAAAAGAGGATCTCTAAAGTGCCTTCTGGATCCACCATGTTCAGATGTTTGGAGAAAACGCAAAGACACATGGCCTACATACCGTGCACAGACTGATTAGGTGAGAAGAGGTAGCAGCACCAGGGTGCTGAGTCTAGGTGGGCCTCTCTGGGATTTCACCTGAGCATCTCTTTGAAGCTGTGAGCTCACAGGTGCCACATTTCTGCTATTCCTACATTTTTCTCTTCTGATCCTACCCCACTCACATTGTGGCAGAAACTGTCACCCATCCCCCAGTATCCATTCTCCCTTTATTCTTTTTAGTCATAGAATGGCCACATTGCTAGAAATTACACTACTTTCCAGCCTCCCAAGCAGTTACATGTGGCCATATGTGAATGGCATGTGAGCAGAAGTGATGTGTGCTAGCCCTTCCCATCTTCTCCCTGCCTTCTTGCAGACTGAAACATAGACACAGCACAGAGATCCAGCTTCCAACACGGAAAAAGAGGGCAGAGCACAAGAAGGAAGTCACTTGAATTCCTGATCCGCTTCATGGAGTCAAATTGTCTTCCATTCCCTTCCTAGCTTGGAGTTTTCCATGAGAGCAATAATCTTCCATCTTGTTGAACTTGCTATATTTGGGGGACTGTTCTTACAGCAGCTTACTCTGTGCCCAAACCAATACCTCCTACCCCATCTCAAGCTCAATTTTCAGACACCTTGCCAGGCAGGGCCAAGGAGCTAATCTCCACCAAGAAGAGAGGGAAGTCAAGACCAACCTGGGAAATGTGGCAAAACTTCATCTCTACAAAAAAAAAAAGATACAAAAATACAAAAATAAACTGGGCATGGTGGTGTGTGCCTGTAGTCCCAGCTATTCAGGAGGCTGAGGTGGGAGGATGGCTTGAGCCTGGGAGGCAGAGGTTTCAGTGAGCTGAAGTGGTGCCAGTGCACTCCAGCCTAGGTGATAGAGTCAGATGTTGTCAAAAGAAAGAGAAAGAAAAAAAGGAAAAAAAGGAGGAGGAAGAGGAAATAGGAGTAGGAGAAAGAGGGGAAAGACAGACTTTATTGGACAGCCACTCTGTTCCAGGCATTTATCTCCATTATCTTGAAAGCTTGAATTTTATCATTGGTGACAAATATGGTCCATTATTTTCCTTGAAGTGACAGGCACACTTTATCCATTTTCAAGAAAACGTGTACCAATACTTGAGTCTGAATAACCATAATTCTTCTGTTAGTCTTCTTTTTTCAAGTAAAAATGATGTTCAGCTAGGTCAGCTAACAACTCAATTGCACAAGTACTTTTCCTTAAGACAACTATTGTATTTCAGTATGCAGGAGAAATGCTTCATGAACACCTTTGCTTGGTTGTACAGAATATTAAAATGTCTTGTACTCAGGGTCGAAAAATGAAGAAGTTAATAACTTTTTCTGCTTCAAGGACATTCTTAAGTGACATTGTGTCTTTTTCTCTTTTTTGTTTTACTGCAAGAACGTCCCAGCCTGAGGCGTGCTACCAGACTAGCAGGTTACTGGCTGTAGCTCTTGCACCACCAGTGCAAATGTCAGCATGGTAAAAAGGGCAGATAACATCTTAGTACTATTATGAAAAGAGTTTTGACATTCTAAACCCCCTGAAAGTGTCTTGGGGACCTCCAGGCATTCTCAGACCTCACTTTGATAAGCACTGACTTTCTTTCACTAGCCTGCCTTTATTCACAAGCATACAAACGTGCACACGTGCACACACAAACACACACACAGAGTTTGTATCATTTGATTTTCAAAAGGGCATTTGAATATCAAAAAAAGGAAGGACGTCATCTCAGAATAAAGGATAATCCATTAGACTGGATGCATTTAGTTTCATGAACAACTCACGGCATTGTCCTTATTGTTCTGGTTTTTGCCAAGGCCAGGGGGCAGACGTTGGCATGGAAGACTGGTGTTTGGAAACCGCCTCCATCCTGGTCCACCCCTTCTTGTGCACATGAGAGAAATTATGCTCTGAAGGGCCAAGCACTCGCTGGGGTACACAGCTGAAAATGGTTCCACTGAGCTGGGCCCCAGGTTTGCCTCCAGACAGCTGGAGCTGACCAGCTGTCAGCAGGGCTCTGGGCAAGAATTAAAACCAACACCCACTCTCCCAGGAGAGCTGGGAGCAGAACAGCCTGCTGGAAGCCCTCAGTGAGGTCTGCATGGATACAGGTTGAGTCTGAAGTGGATGAAGACCTCAGTGCCCTAACGAGAATCCCAAAGAATGGGTTTTATCTATTAACTAGCTGACACTGCTGGGCTCTTGCCCAGCTCCCTTTCCCCATCCATTCCAGATTCCATTGCCTGGGGTCATTTGGTAGGAGCCACACATGCTCACATGCAGATATGTGCACATTGCACACACACCTGCCACACACCCACAAGTCCCCCTCCCATCCCCACTCCTCCCAGTCACTCTACTCACATCCTCTCCACCCATGATGACCCCAGCCCTCTCACCACCCCACCAGTTCCACCACCCCTGGGGACCCACAAGAAGACCAGGGCCTGAGGACCAGAGAAGCCTCCCCAGGCAAGTCTCTTCCTGCCTTTGGAACTCAGTTGCCCAGCTGTAATCTTGCAAGGAAGATCAGAGAGGATGCACTGTCTCTAAAGTCCCTGCCATTTCCAACATCTTATGGGTCTACGATGAAAGAAGAGTGTTTTGAAAGTCACCCTAGGCCGGGCGCGGTGGCTCAAGCCTGTAATCCCAGCACTTTGGGAGGCCGAGGCGGGCGGATCACGAGGTCAGGAGATCGAGACCATCCTGGCTAACATGGTGAAACCCCGTCTCTACTAAAAATACAAAAAACTAGCCGGGCGTGGTGGCGGGCGCCTGTAGTCCCAGCTACTCGGAGGCTGAGGCAGGAGAATGGCCTGAACCTGGGAGGCGGAGCTTGCAGTGAGCCGAGATCGCGCCACTGCACTCCAGCCTGGGTGACACAGCGCGAGACTCCGTCTCAAAAAAAAAAAAAAAAAAAAAAAAAGAAAGTCACCCTGGCAGCTTGGGTGGGATGGGGAGAGAGTGGCCCTGGGGAGGCAGGAGGTGAGGGGGTATCAGCTGTGAGGTGCAGACAGCTGGAACCACCCATGACCAAAGCCCTGGGATTGGATGCGAAGGTCAGGGGGAAAATTTGTAAATGCTGAGTCTGAGGGATGTGGTGAAAGTGAGCATAACATCTAAGGGTTGTAGGGGTTGCAGTCTGAGGGGTGCTAAAGACTCATAAGCAAGGACGGTGAACATGAATCAAGGTCTGATTTACCCTAGAAAATCCCCACAGGGACTCACAGAGTGACCTACCATTGTTCTGTGTACACAATGCCATGTCAGCAACATAGAGCCGAATCTTCATCTCTTCTTGAGGGAGTTGGCTTCTGTGGGAAGCTGGGGTCGCAAATTTTGTGTGTCAACTTGACTGGCCCATGGAGTGCTTAGACATTTGACTAAACACTATTCCGGGTGTGTTTGTAAGGGTGTTTCTGGAGGAGATTAAGATTGAATCAGTAGACTGAGTCAAGTAACTCACCCTCCCCAGTGTGGATGGTCCTCATCCAATCCATTGAAGACATGAACAGAAAAAAGGCTAAGAGAGAATTCCTCCTGCCTGACTGCTTGAGCTGGGACATGTGTCTTCTCTGGTCTCAGACTTGGACTGAAGCGTCCGTTCTTCCTGTGTCTCTAGCCTGCAAGATTCAGACTAAAACTTATACCATTGACTATCCTGGTTCTCAGGTCTTCAGACTTGGACTAGAACTACACCTTCAGCTCTCCTGGGTCTCCAGCCTGCCGACTGCAGATATAAGGACTTAGCCTCTGTAATTGCATGAGGCAATTCCTTATAATAATAAATCTCTTTCTATGTACATATCCTACTGGGGAACCCTGACTAATACAGAGGCCATGTGACATTACGCATGAGAACCATACTCAGGCAGGAGCCATTCTCGCAGGAGAATGGGGACTGAGGCTCCTCTCTGTCATCACATTCCCTCTGGAGCACTTACTTGTTTCTGCCCATCCCATTTAAATTGTTATCTCTCTTAAGCCCATGCCATTAAACAATTGGAACTTGAAAAATAATAATAAGTAAATTGTTCTCTCTCTCCTCCTCTCTCTATCATTCCCATCTCTGTCTCATCTGTCAGTGGGATAAGACAGACTGGGAAGCAGATGCTAAGATGGAGTTAGGAGTGCAGTTTCTTGGGGGTAATGCCTGAGAAAGATACAAGAGGGAGGACGCAGGATCAGGCAGGAGGAGCCTCTGACTGCAATCCAAAGTTGACGAAGACTAGGCCAACTTCAAAAGGGGCTCCAAATCAACAACTACCCATCTGAGGAGCCCCACGCTGGCAAGAAAGAATGTCACTTTTGGCCCTAGCAGTCGCGTTGTTCTCAGTCACTGGCTAGGAGCTCCTGAGATGTCCATGGCCTCAGCTTGAAAGTCGAGGCAGATCCTGAAGATGCTGAAGTTGAAGGCTGTCTGCCAACTGCATTTCTTGTAGCTGAATGGCAACGTTTTTCCTCAAGGGAGATTTAAGGGGTGCACCTTCATGGCTGCCATATTGTGTGTGCACACACACGTGTGTGTCTTTTTTGCTTCTTTTTTTCTGCTTTGGTCAGCCATGTATAGTTGAGTTGAATACATATAACATGATTCATCTATAATACTTCTAATGTCAATGCTCATAGGTGGCATCCACTGTGAGCTTACAGGGTGTCAGACTGCTAAGTTATTTATATACATTGACACGTTGACTCATGACATTGACCCTGCACAGGGTCACTATCCCCCTTTTATAGATGAGAAAACTGAGGCCCACAGAGGCCACATGAATTGCCCAAATTCTCACAGTATGCTGAGGCTGAAACCAGGATTTCAACTCAGGTCTATCTGATCTGGAGCCTGAGCTCTGAAAAACAACACTAAGAAAAGAAGTCTCTCATTCCCCCCCATGCAGTGCCTCCTATACCCCAGGATAGGAGGCAGCCCTAGCACTGCGTTGTTGTCGGTCATTGGCTAGGAGCTCCTGAGAGCACACAGGTGCCCCCCAGACCTAGAGAGCCCTGGCCAATGGATGCCAGCTGATGTTTCTTGACAAAGGAGTCTCAACCACCCCAGAAAGCTGGAAAGGACAAGGGTCCCCATCAATGTGCCTTGGGTCTACTCAGATGTGAACACAGCCACGCATGTGGTGCTTCAGTGAGGCAGAGGTATGACTTCATTAACCTAATTCAAAAGCAAGATGGATTTTAAAAGTCTGTGGCCAGAAAAAACACATGTGTGTCTCTAAAGGTGCCTCCAGGGAGATCTCCTGATTTGATTGTCCTTGCTCAGACAAGAACTGGTTCAACCTCCCAGGTTTGGTGACCTCCTGTTTCAAAAGCTAACTCAGAGTCACAGATCCAGAACTGCCCTTCCTTGGATCATCTCCCTCTTCCAGTCACTAGGAGGATGGAAGATGGTTGCTTCCTTGGGATTCTCTCTATTATCTTTTTTTTTTTTTTGAAACAAGGTCTCGCTCTGTTGCCCAGGCTAGAGTGCAGTGGCATGATCATAGCTCACTGCAGCCTCAAATTCTTGGGCTCAAGTGATCCTCCTGCCTCAGCTTCCTGAACAGCTTGAACCACAGGTGAGTGTCACTATGCCCAGCTAATTTTTAATCTTTTTGTAGAGACAGGGTTTTGCCATGTTGCCCAGGCTGATCTCAAATTCCTGGGCTCAAGCGATCCTCCTGCCTCAACCTCCCAAAGTGCTGGGATTACGGGCGTGAGCCATCATATCTGGTCCCTTATTGTCTTTAAAACGTTGCTTCTCACATCACTGATTAGATAAGAATGAGGCTAATGTCCCAACTATATCTACTCACTGGTAATTTAGAAGCAAGGCATGTTAGGTCATACCAAATTAACTGGAGCTAATAATTAGAAACAAAAAATTACAAATAAAAGAATTCCATGTCAAAGAAGGCCTGCCCTCAATTCTGTGTATGGTAGATAAATCCAGACAGTGTGTGTGTGCTCAGGCAGTTTCCCTGGAAGCATGACCCTCTCGCAGGGAGGGTGAGAGAGTAGGGACAGCTCCGGCTACCTCTAGAACACAGAGGACCCCTCTGCAAGTGGCTAGGTGGCTCCTGGGGAGAGGGGTTCTGGATGATTAGGGCACCAAGAAAGGGGAAGACCCTACATCCCAGTAAGTCCTGGAGGGACTTTTTGTTTGTCCCTCAGCAGGACAATAATTAATTGACTTATTATTTGTCCACTTGGAAGGGACAAATATGGTCTGGAACAGAATAAATGTTGTCTCCCCAGGCTTTCTCCAGTGAATGGAATCATCAATTTAAAGGAAAGAAAAACATATCAGACTGAGTAGCCAGAAATGAAGTATTACTATTATAATGATGACAAGGTAGCTTAGGGTTAACGTCACCGGCTTCGGGAGCCCAACTGCTTGAGCTCGAATATTCACAGCTCTGCTTGCTCAGCGTCCTGGGTCAAGTTCCTTCCAGCCCACTCTGTCTCCGCTTCCTCATCTGTAACACGGAGATAATAATGACTGTCACCACTTCATCAGGATGTATAAGGGGTTAGTGTACACATGCACTATGCATTTCAGCACTAAATACACACTCAGCGTTGCAGTCTGATGTGGTGACATGAGAGCTTCAGGGGGTCCAGAAGGCTCCATATTCCTAGCTCAGTCATCTTTTTTAGGGGATATCATTCAGCCCCTCAGAGCCTCAGTTTCCTTATTTCAGAGCCAAATGACTGCCTCGCAGCATTATCATGAAGATACATGGAATGAAGAAAGGAATCATTCCCTAGGCTATAGAAGGCGTCCCTGGTGATTGTGCAGTGCACAATCTGAGCAACCATATGTGTCAGTCCTGATGATGAACATAAAGCAGTTGGCATGTTGGAGACACCACTTCTGTGCCTCCTTTTTTGTAAGTTTGCATATCAAACCATTGACTTTAACTCAAAGTCTTCCCTGCAAGTTTCCTCCACACTGAGTACAGTGGATGTAAAAGCTGAAGAAGAACTGCTCCATTCTCAATCCACAAGGGTTCCTGCCCTCAAAGAAAAAGAGTTTCTAGCAGAAAATAGCCCAAGCCCTGCTGTAATGCAAGACTAAACTCCATGCGGTAGGCTCCAAGAGGGAAGCAACCTCACAGCAGGATGAGAATAAAAGCCAGGAACAGCAGGAACACCTTTCCCCAAAGGACAGTCACTGGGGACCACCTTGATTTAAATGTGTCAAGTGAAGGAGGGTGGAAGTGGCTATGTCTGCAAAGGTGAGGAGGTTCATGCTTCAGAAAAGAGGGTCTGGCCAGGCACGGTGGCTCATGCCTGTAATCCCAACACCTCCAGAAGCAAAGTGGGTGGATCGCTTAAGCCCAGGAATGCAAGACCAGCCTAGGCGAAATAGCAGGACCCCATCTCTACCAAAAAAATTAAAAATCAGTTGGGCATGATGGCGCGTGCCTGGTCCCAGCTACTTGAGAGGCTGACATGGGAGGATCGCTTGAGCCCGGGAAGTTGAGGTGACAGTGAGCAGTGATCGCACCACTACATGCAAGTCTGGGTAAGAGAGAGACCTTGTCTTATTAAAAAAAAGAAGGAAGGAAGGAAGGGAAAGAAAAGAAAGAAGAAGAAAGAAAGAAAAGAAAAAAAAAGAAAGAAGAGAAAGAAAGAAAAAGAGACAGTGAAAGAGAAAGAAAAGAAAAGAAAGAAAGAAGCAAAGAAAGAAAGAAAAAGAAAGAAAGAAAGAAAGAAAAGAAGGAAGGAAGGAAGGAAGGAAGGAAGGAAGGAAGGAAGGAAGGAAGGAAGGAAGGAAGGAAGGAAGGGAAAGAAAGAAAGAAAAAGAAAAAAAAGAAAATAGGGTCATGCTGTCTCTCCTAGCTGCCTTCCTGAGTGTGCCCAGTAGTGCCCACTCAATCCCAGAGCAGGGGTGAGGATGAAGGCTTGGAGAGGCTCTGGGGACTGGCCCCTAGTCCCCATTCCTGTACCAGTCAGTTAATCCACTTCAAATGGAGCAACTCAGAGAGAATCCCGAGTGACACCATTTTTCTATTACCCTTCATTACAGCCACTTAGATCTTTTATTTTATTGCAAACATTCTTTAGCCCAGACACGGGCTGATCTCCTAATTGGAGCTGCTGCGTCCACCCCCACCCAGATCAAAGCCGTCCTGTTTGTTTGTGGAGGATAGAGGATGAACCGTCTTGCTGGCCTTTGAACATGAAGGCCCCTTTGTCTTTCAGCTGAAGTCATCCCTGGCACCAGGCAGGGAGGAGGCTTCCGGTGGAGGGGACAGTGGAGGTCAGGAATTCTGTAGCCTGGTCAGAGGCTTGGACCAGAGCTTGAGTGGGGAACAGCTTTCAAAGCAAGACCCCAAACTTCCCTGCCTCCTTTTGAAGAGTTGTCTCAAATGGTGGCCCCAGGGAATGTCTTATTTGCCGCCCATGATGATTTTTAATTTAAATGCCAATTTGAATATTCAAACACTTTAAAAGATTGAAAAAAATATCAGATACTTGAATATTTCTTAAAGAAATAAAATACTTTCAAATTTCTTTTCAAAAATCGGAATGTAGCCAAGCACGATGGCTCACACCTGTAATCCCAGCACTATGGGAGGCTGGAGCGGGTGACACTTAAAGTCAAGAGTTTGAGACCCGCTTGGCCAACATGGTGAAATCCTATCTCTACTAAAAATATATATATATAAATTAGCTGGGGATAGTGGTGCATGCCTGTAATCCCAGCTACTCGGGAGGCTGAGGCAGGAGAATTGCTTGAACCTAGGCGATGGAGGTTGCAGTGAGTCAAGATTATGCCACTGCACTCCAGCCTGGGCGACAGACAGAGACTCTGTCTCAAAAAAAAAAGAAAATCAGAATGTCTGGCAATACTGGACCTCTATGACAGAAAGAGCCAACCAGTTTTCAACCCTATGCAGACTTTTTTTTTCTTTCTTAACTGTTGCAATGAACTATTGTTTCCCTTGAAGTGTCTTCTTTTATATCTGTGGGCCCACCAGAACTTCACCCCTGCCACTGGAGATGATTGGGAGTGGGGAATGACTGTGCCCATATTATAGATGGGAAAATTGAGGCCCTGTGGCATTCAAATAGCTGCTGGCGGGTCACACGGAGGTTAATAATAGACTCAAGATGAAAGAAGTACAAGACAAAAGGAATGAACACTTATTCGTTCTCTCTTATTTTGAAATTATGGTCAGTATCCCTATTGTGGGAAAGAAAAGCCCAGCAAGCTGCCATCCCATAACCTAGCTTGATGCTAACACTAGAGTCTATTATGTGTGGGGAGCTGAGTGGACATTATCTACGCTACACAACAATCCTATGTGGCAGTTTATATTTTCTAGATTTTAGAATCGAGAAAACTAAGGTTTTGGGGGCTCAAGGACTTGCCCAAGGTTACACAGTATGGCCAAAGTTGAGACCCAGGTCTGCCTGACTCAAAACCTCAGCAAGTGGTTCCATTCTGGGTCCATCACGAGCTGGATGATCTTAGACAAATTACTTTTCAGAGCCTCAGGTTGCCCTACACAGCAGGGAGGTGTCTGCTCAGAGAACACACCTTCCACTAGGGGCTTGACCTCCGTCCCCCTCCCCTACAGCCTTATTTATAGTTCCCTACTCCACCCTCCCTGGAAACAGCTACCCGGACCAAGGGCAGACACTTTACCCAAGCTGAGTCAATCAGATCCTTCCTCCTTGGAAGTTGGAATTGGGGCCTAGTCCTGTAAAGCTGTGCTGGGACTATCCAAACTGGACCACAGGCACGTGAGGTATGTCTGAAAGGAAAGAAAGATGCAGCTGATGTGCAGACAGAAACAGACTCCAAGGCCCGGTGATCCCAACTCTCTATGTCCAGACCCTCCCAAAGTCCATTTAACCTCTATCCCTTGCCATTTGACATCACCGTGTATCTTGCCTATGATGCATTCTTTTCTGTGCAGGTTGACTTGAGAGATTATGCTGTTGCAGCTGTATAATACTCCATGTAAGCAGAGTAAGATCTGGCTCTGTGCTTTCAAAAAAGTTATTTAACCTCAGTTTCTCCTATTTATAAAGTGGGGATAATAAGTTCCTACCTTATGGGGCTTTCAGGCAATTCAGCTAAATAATGTAATTGGAGATTCTTGCACTCAGTTTCTAACACAGTAGATCCTCAGCACCTGGCTAATGTTTTTAACACTATTGTTAATGTTGTTGTTGTTGTTTACAAATTTTGATGATGGGGAGAGCTAGCAGTAATTTTAAACAACTCTTGATTATTCCACTTTGCAGATAATTCACAAACCAATTTTATCCTTCACTGACTTCTTTCCATCATCAGTTTCTCCATGCTCACGAAAAAGAATTATTTTGTTGTTGGCTAAACTGCAGTTTGAAGATAGAAATGCTTAAAACTAAAATCATGTATAGTAGGCATGAATTTTACTCCATCATCTTAGGTATGTGTGTTTTCTTAAAGTCATTGTTGTATTTTTCTAAATCAAACTAAGTTTGGAGAGTGATGTCAGCATGAAGGGAGACTAGGATTTCAGCACACATTCCCTTCCAGAAACATCCATTTGAACAACCATCCATGCACAAAAATATCTTCACAAAAGCTAAGAAATCCAGGTTGAAACATTACACTACCTGGATGGAGCACAAAAAGTAAGAAAAAACACTGAGAAAGGTAGAAAGGACAACTTCACCCCCCCCTAAATCTGGGCAGCACAGCACAGACCTGACTTCCCTATAGACCCCAATACCTGGTCTGCCCCAGTGAACCGTGACACCAGGCCGGCCCCTGTGACCCCCTCCCATGGCCGCAGGCTCCAGGCAGGCCCTAGCACCAGGCTCCAGGCCCACCCCAGTGCTAGGTTGTCCCTTGCAGACCCAGCCTCCAAGTCTACCGTCACACTAGGCCAGTCCTATGGACACAGTCCAGGCCAGGCCCTGTAGCTTCAGACTCCAGGCCTGCCCCAGCACCAAGCTAGCCCTATTGGCCCAGGCACCAGGCAAGCCCTTGTGGACCCAGCCTCCAGGCCTGCCCCTATGTACTCACACCTACAGACCCAGGATCCAGCCCACCCCTCTGAACCCAAGTGCTACAGTCCATCCCAGGGGACCTTGGTGCCAGGCCAGCCCCTGCAGATACAGAACTCAGCCCATCCCAGCAGCCAGCTGGTGCCAGTGGACTCCAGCTCAAGGTCTGCCACAGTGCCAGGTTGGCTCCTGTGGACCTTGGTGCCAGGCCTGCCCCGCAGACCCAGGCACCAGCCCCATCTGCCAGCCCAGGAACGAGGGACCACGGACCATACCTGGTCCTCAAACTCTAGCAGCAAACCTGCCCATGGACCTTACCAGATAGGCTTCCCAGAGTTTCTGAATGGCTGACTGGTGAAGGACTTTTCTTGCCAAAGCCAGTCCATGAAGACTAGAAGAGGGGCCTACTTCTTCAAATCTGCAGATGCCAATGCAAGGCTACAAGGAACATAAATAATTAGGAAAGTAAGATACCACTAAAGGAATCTAAAAAAAGCACCAGTAACTAACCCTAAAGAAATGGAGATCTATGAACTGCCTGGCAAAGAGTTCAAAATAATTTTCTTAAAGAGCTACAAAAGAACTCAGACAGACCATTAAATGATATAAGGAAAATAATATGCAAACAAAGTTAGAAGCTAAACAAAGAGATATAGACCATAATAAAGAACCAAACAGAAATTATGGAACTGAAGAACACATGACTGAACTGAAAGATTTCATAAAAGACTTAAACAGCCTTAACCACACAGAAGAAAAAAAATCAGCAAGCTCAAAGACAAGTCATTTGAAATTAGTCAGAGGAATAGAAAGAAAAGAGACTGGAAAGCAGTAAAGAAAGTGTACAGGACTAATGGGAGATCAAGCAAACTAATATTCACATTACAGGACCCCTGAAAGAGCAGAGAAAGAGAAAAGAATAGAAAGCTTATTTAAAGATATACTTACAGAAAATTTTCCAAATCTGAAGAAAGAAATGAATATTCAGAGTCATAAAACTCAAAGAACTACAAACAGATTAAATATTAAGAGATCTTCACCCAGACATGGTAAACTTAAATCCTCAAAAGTCAAAGACAAAGAGAGTTTTGAAAGAAGCAAGAGAAAAGTGACTTATCACATACAAAGGAACGTTGATAAGATGATGAGTAGATTTTTCAACAGAAACCTTACAGGCCATGAGAGAGTTTGATAATATATTCAAAGTGCTGAAAGAAAAAAAAAAACTAGCAACCAAAAATACTATACCCAGCAGAGCTGTTCTCTAAAAATAAGGAGAGAAAAAGACTCCTAGACAAGCAAAAGCTATGGGTGTTCATCAACCAGACCTGGCTTACAAGAAGTACTAATGGGAGTTCTTCAAGTTGAAATTAAAGGACACTAACTAACAACAAGAAAATATGTGGAAAATATAAAACTCACTATATAAATAAGAACATAATCAAATTCAGAATACTCTAAGTATTTAACAGTAATGTGTAAATCACTTTTAATTCTAGTATAAAAATAAAATGACAAAGTATTAAAAATAACTACCACTACAATAATTTGTTAATGCATACACAATATACAAAAGACATAAATTGTGACATTAACAACATAAAATGTGGGGAGAGAAGAAGTTAAAGTACAGGGTTTTTGAATGTTGTAGAAGTTAAATTGTTAACAGCTTAAATTAGGATGTTATAACATAAGATGTTTTATGTAAGTTTCATGATAACCAAAAAGAAAAACACATAGTAGATACACAAAAAAGAAAGAGAAAGGAATCAAGTACACCACTATAAAAATCCCTAAATCACAAAAAAAGACAGAAAGAGAAAAAAGAAAGAAATAAACTACAAAACAGAAAATAATTAACAAAATGGCAATAATAAGCCTTTACCTATCAATAATTACTTTAGATGTTAATGGATTAAGTTGTCCAATCAAAAAACATAGAATGGTTTAATGGATTTTAAAAATAATATTCAGCTATATACTGCCTACAAGAGACTCACTTTAAGTGAGTTGGCTATGACTTCACACATAGGCTGAAAGTGAAAGTATGAAAAAAGATATTCCAAACAAATGGTAACCACAAGAGAGTAGGGGTGGCTACTCTTATTTCACACAAAATGGACTTTCGATCAAAAACTGTCATGAGAGACAAAGAAGGTCATTATAGAATGATAATGAGGTCAATGCATCCAAAGTATATAACAATTATGACTATATATGCACTCAACACTGGAGCACCTAAATAAAGCAAATATTAACAGAAATGAAGGGAGAAATAGACAGCAATGCAATAATAGTAGGGGTCTTCAATACCCCACTTCCAACAATGGATAGATTATCTGACAGAAAATCAATAAGGAAAAGCAGGATTGAACTATACTATAGACCAAGTGGACCTAACTAACATATACAGAACATTCCATTCAACAGTCACAAAACATACATTCTTTTCTAGCACACACGGAACATTATCCAGGATAGATCATATGTTAGACCACAAAACAAGTCTTAACAACCCTAACAAAATCAAAATTATGTCCAATATATTCTCTAACCACGATGCTATGAAACTAGAAGTCAATAACGAGGAAAATTGAAAAATTCACAAGTATGTGGAAATTAAACAACACACTTTTGAACAACCAATGGATAAAAAGAGAAACCAAAATGGAAATAAAGTATATCTTGAGGCCAGGCATATGGCTCACACCTGTAATCCCAGCACATTGGGAGGCTGAGGCAAGAGGCTCACTTGAGTCCAGGAGCTTGAGACCAGCCTGGCCTACATAGTGAGACCCTGTCTCTAAAAAAATTTAAAAAATTAGTTGGACGTGGTGATGTGTGCCTGTCCTCCAAGCTACTGAGGTGGGAGGACCCCTTGAGCCAGGAGTTTGAGACTGCAGTGAGCTGAGATTGTGCCCTTGCACTCCAGCCTGGGTGACAGAGTGAGACCCTGTCAAAAAAAAAAAAAACAAGAGAGAGAGAGACAAATGAAAACAGAAACATCGCATTCCAAAACTTAAGAGATGCAGCAAAAGTAGTTAGCAGAAAAAATGAAATAATAAAAATCAGAGCAAAAAATAATGAAATTCTAAATAAATAGTAAAAAAGACTGATGAAACGAATGCTTAGTTTTTTGAAAAAAAAATTGACAAATCTTTAGCTAGAATAAGAAAATAGAGATAATTTAAAATAAATAAAATTATAAACAAAAAAGGAGACATTATGATTGATACCACAGATATGCAAAGGATTATAAGAGACTGCTATAAAAATTATACACCAACAAATTAGCAACCTGGAAGAAATGGATAAATTCCTATACACATACAAACTTCCAAGACTGAATTATGAAGAAATAGAAAACCTGTATAGATCAGTAATGACTAATGACATTGAATCAATAATCAAAAACTTCCCAACCAAAAAAAAAGCCTAGGACTTGATGGCTTTACTGGTGAATTTCACTAAATATTTTTTAAAGATTTAATGCTAATCCTTCTGAAACTCTTCCAAAATACTGAAGGGAAGGAACACTTCCAAACTAATTTTGCAAGGCCAGCATCACCCTGACACCAAAGTCAGATAAGGTCAATACAGAAAAGAAAATTATAGGTCATTAACCCTAATGAAGATAAAAATTTTTCAACAAAATACTAGCAAACAGAATTCAACAGCACATGAATTATACACCAAGAGCACAGGATTATACACCATAATCCAGTGAGATGTATCCCTAGGATGTAAGAATAGTTTAACATGCAAATCAATAAATGTGATACACCACATTAGCAAAATGAATGATAAGAATCACATGATCATCTCAATAGATGGCATAAAAAACAATTTACAAAATTCAGCATCCTTTTATGATTAAAAATGCTCAACAAATACATATAGAAGGAATGTACCTCAACATAATTAAGACCATGTATGACAAGCCCACAAGTAACATAGTACTCAATGATGAAAAGTTGAAAGCTTTTCCTCTAATATCAGAAACAAGACAAGGATGCCCACTATTACTGTTTCTATTTAATATAGTACTGGAAGTTCTATCCAGAACAATTAGGCAATAAAAAGAAATAAAAGCCATCCCAATCAGAAAGGAAGAAGTCACTGTTTGAAGATGACAACATCTTTTTTTCTCTCTCTCTCTTTTTTTTTTTTTTTTTTTTTTTTTTTTTTGAGACAAGGTCTGGCTCTGTCACCCAAGCCAGAGTGCCATGGCATGATCTGCCTCCCAGGTTCAAGCCATCCTCCCACCTCAGCCTCACAAGTAGCTGTGACTACAGAGGTACATCACCACACCTGGCTAATTTTTTTGTAGAGATGGCGTTTTGCCACGTTGCGCAGGCTGGTGAACTCCTGAGCTCAAATGATCTGACTACCTGCCTCAGCTTCCCAAGGTGCTGGTATTACAGGTGTGAGCCACCACACCCAGCAAACAACATCTTAAATATAGAAAACCCTAAAGACTCCACCACAAAACTGTTAGAACTAATAAAAGAATTCAGTGAAGTTGCAGGATACAAAATCAGCAAACAAAAATCAGTGGATTCCAAGCATGATGGTGTTCACTTGCAGTCCCAGCTACTTGAGAGGCTGAGGCAATGGAATGACTTGAACCTAGGAGTTTGAGGCCAGCCTGGGCAACACAGCAAGACCTCATCTCTTAAAAAAATTTTAATCAGTGGGATTTCTCTACAATAACAATAAAATATCTGAAAAATAAATTAAGAATACAATCCCATGTACAACAGCATCAAAAAAATTCAGGCATGAATTTAACCAAGGAAGTGAAAGATCTGTACATTGAGAACTGTAACACACTGATGAACAAAATAGAAGAAGACACAAATAAATGGAAAGGTATCTCAGGTTCCTGGATTTGAAGAATTAATATTGTTAAAAAATCCATACTGCCTGTCTTAGTCTGCTTTGTGCATGTAATAACAGGATACCAGAGACTGGGTTATTTATAAAGAAAAGAAATTTATTTCTCACAGCTCTGGAGTCTAGGAAATTCAAGATTGAGGGGCTGTCATCTGGTGAGGGCCTTCTTGCTGTGTCATCCATGGTGTAAAGTCAAAGAGGGGATAAAAGAGAACAAAAGATCTAGTTCACAGCCTCAAATATTTTTACAATAGGTATTAATTCACTCAGGAGGGTGGACACCTCATGACCTAAACACCTCCCATCAGGCCCCATCTCCCGACACTGTCACATTGGGGATTAAGTTTACAACACATGTTTCTGGGGGAACACATTCAAACCATAGCCCTACCCAAATTAAACTGTAGACTCAATGCAATCCCTATCAAAATTCCCAACGCTATTTTTTACAGTAATAGAAAAAACAATTCTAAAATTCATATGGAACCACAATAGATCCTAAACAGACAAAGCAATCTTGAGCAAGAAGAACAAAGCTCGACGCATCACACTACTTGATTTCAAAATATAGGACAAAGCTATAGTAATCAAACAGCCTGATACTGGCATAAAAACAGACATGTAGACCAGTAGAATAGAGAGCCCCAGAATAGGTCCACACATTTATAGTCAAATGATCTTTGACTAAGGTGCCAAGAACACAAAAAGGGGAAGGACAATCTCTTCAATAAATGATGTTGGGAAAATTAGATATTCAAAGGCAGAACAATGAATTTGGACCTTTATCTCATATCATATACAGAAATCAACTCAAGATGGAGTAAAGACTTAAACACAAAGCCTGAAACAATAGAACTACTAGAAGAAAACACAGTGAAAAAGCTTCTTGACATTGATCTAGGCAATGATTTTTTGGATATGGCCTCAAAAGCACAGGCAACAAAAGCAAAAATAGAAAAATGGCATTATATCAAACTACAAAGCTTCTGCATAGCAAAGGAAACAACCTATGGAATAGGAGTTAAGAGACAATCTATGGGATGGGAGAAAATATTTGCAAACGATATGTCTGATAATGGATTAATTTCAAAAATATATAAGGAGCTCAAGCAACTCAACAGAAGGAAACAACCCAATTTTTAAAAAGACAAATGACCTAAGTAGACATTTCTCAAAAGAAGACACACAAGTGACCAACAGGTATATGAAAAAAAATGCTCAGTATCACTAATGAGGGAAATGTAAATCAAAACCACAATGAGATCACCTCACACCTATTAGAATTGCCATAATCAAAAAGACAAAAGGTAAGTATTTGAAAGAATGTAGAGAAAAGTGAACCCTCATACACTGTTGTTGGGAATGTAAACTGGTACAGCCATTATAGAAAACATTATGGATGTTCCCCAAAATGTTAAAACTAGAACAACTATATGATCCAGCAATCCACTTCCAGGTATATATCTGGAAGATGTGAAATCAGTGTCTCAAATAGACTCTCAAGTTCACTGCAGCAATATTCATGATAGCCAACATATGGAACCAACCTAAGATTACATCAATGGATGAATAGATAAAGATTGTGTGTGTGTGTGTGTTGCACACAT
Organism: Papio anubis; assembly: GCF_008728515.1. Lineage (NCBI taxonomy): Eukaryota > Metazoa > Chordata > Mammalia > Primates > Cercopithecidae > Papio > Papio anubis. The sequence goes on from NC_044993.1 coordinate 39,335,860, forward strand.
ACAATGGAATACTATCCAGTCTCAGAGTAAAAGGAAATCTAGTCACTTGTGACAACATAGGTGAACCTGGAAGACATAATGTTAAGTGAAAAAGCCAAACACAGAAAGACAAATACCGCATGATCTCACGTATATGTGGAATCTTAAAAAGCTGAACTCATAGAAGATTGAATAGAATAGTGGTTGTCAATGCTAGGACTGTGGGAAATGGTCAAAGGGATCAAAATTTCAGCTATGAAGAATGAATAAGTTGTGAATATCTAAGGGACAGTATGGTGACTATAGTTAAAATCATATTGTGTACTTTAAATTTACCAAGAGAGTAGATCTTAAATATTCCCAACACACAAACACACACACAACTATGTAAGGTGATGGTCATGTTAATTAGCTTGATGTTGGTAATTATTTCATAATGTACATATATTTCAAAAATACCACATTGTACACTGCAAATATACACAATTTTAACTTGCCAAGTATACCTCAATAAAGCTTGGAAAATATTTTTAATAAATAGTCAATAATAAGACTAAAGAAATATGACTTCAACCACCCTCCCAGCAGCCTGACTGGTCACTGTTGATGGGTTCCCACCCCACAGCAGAACTGGACAACACTACAGGGTCCCCCAGAGGCTGCAGCTATGATGCCTCCAGTCACACCTGAGCATAGGATCTTTGCCAAGACCTAGAACCTCAGTCCAGCCACTCTAGGTGTAGCTGTTTCCTTTGGAGGGACCACCACTTCCCTCTTCCCAGATACTGTCCTACTACTTTAAGGATTATAGAATTCACACTCTCAGGAACTTTAATTTTCCTCTCATCACCTTCTCTCCCGAAGTCAACCTCCTCCACTCAGAGTCTCTCTCCTCCTCCCTCTCCCTGCCAGGATAATCTAATACAGTAATCCTCAAAGTGTGGTCCTGGACCAGCAGCTCCTACATCACCTGGAAACGTGTTTCAAATGTACATTTTTACCCGCCTCTTAAGATCTACTGAACCAGATACTCTGGGAGTGGGACTCAGTAATCTGTGTTTCAGCAAACCTTCCAAGGGATTCTGGTGTATGCTCAAGTTTGAGAACCACTGGTCCAGTAAAATCCTTGCAGTGAAATTATACTTTTAAAACCAAAAGCCAAGAAGGGAGCTTGTCTTAAGACAACATCAGGTTCTGGTCTCTGCGACATAGCATCTTCCTACCTGGTGAGCAAACAGCAAACACCTGGGCTAGGGAAGAACAAAGAAGACCAGCACGCTTGGCAGTGAGGGTTGCACACTGAGCAACTCTAAGGGATGCTACCCACCACATAAATTACAAGCAAATGGCACAGTATGGTGGACAAGTGGGAACATCAAGGAACCAAGGGGCAGAAAGAGGGATCTTGTGGTTATTTGAATAAGTGGGCTTGGGAGATTCAGTCCCTGTTAAGGAGCAATTGGGAAGATGGGAAGAAAAGCAGTGCAAAACATGAACTCAGCCCCAGGGGGCGCTCTATATGCAGACAACACACATCACGGGTCAAACAAAGAATGGGTTATTCGGGGGGTATCAAACGCAAATGCCCACAGGAGCCAGGATGGTATGTAAAGAGACTGGAGAACACAGCCCTGCAAAGGTGCAAGCACCACCAGCCATTGCCATTGTGGCCACATGGGATGCTGAGCTCAGTCTTGTCAGATCTTCCTTTTTAAAAACAAATAAAACCAGAAATCCATGTCTACATGAAGTCTCCCGGAGTCCCTTTAAATATTTTAAACAGATTCTGATTCTTTTTTACCACTCCACTTATTTGGCTGTGACAGATTCTTATTTTAAAAAACACTGTAATGTATCCAGAATACATAAATTACTCTCAAAACTCAATTAAAAACAAAATAAGCAAAAGAGCTGGATGCTTCAAACGAGACACACAGATGGACAAGAGCCCATGAATAGATGCTCGACGTTAATCTTTAGGAAAATGCAAATGAAAACCACAATAAGTTAATGCTGTGCACTTGTTAGGATGGCTACATTTTTTTAAAAAACTCACAATACCAAGTGTTGGTGAATGAATATGCTGGGCAATTGGAACTCTCTTACCTTGGTGGCCAGAATGCAAAATGGTACCATTACATTGGAAACCATTTGACAGTTTCATATAAAGTTAAACGTACTCTTACTATGTGACCCAGCAATTCCACTCCTAGGTATTTACCCAAGAGAAATAAAAATTTATGTTCACACAAAAATCTGTCTATTAATGTTTATAATGGCTTTATCTGTAAACACCAATCCCTCACCTGGGGAATGGATAAATGAATTGTGGTATGTCCATGACAGAATACTAATCAGCAAGAAAAAAGGAATAAACCACCAAGACATGCAATAAAATAAAATGCCTAATCTCAAGTGCATTCTGCTAAGTCAAGGCACTCTGACCCAAAAGTCTCCATAGTGTAGGATTCCATTTCTAGGACATTCTAGAAAAGACAAAACTATAGGGACAGAAAACAGATGGTAGCTAACAGGAATTGATGGGGGCAGGGATTGCCAAAAGGGAGACGGCGGGGGTTACATTTTGGGGAGTGATGGAAATGATCCAGTGTATTGATTATGGTGGCAATCTGTCAAAATTCATACAACTGTACACCAAAAAGGGAGCATTTTACAGTATGTAAATTATGCAAAAAAAAACTTAATTAAAAAATTAAAGGTAAAATAAAAATCACTATGTGGGCCACACAGCACAGCACTACAAGTAGAATCCAACTGGTGGCCTGGTTGGCACTGGACATCATCAAGGATAGAGGGAAAGATGGGAAGACCCCACCCCTGCCCCTGCCCTCGAGGAGCTGAGCAGCAGAGAGACAAGATTTTCAACTGTGTTCCTCTAGTCATGGCCCTTTTCTCTGTTTTCTCAAGGTTACACATAGTATGTCACTTGAGCAAGCAGAGACTTCCTTACCTAAAATGTTTCGGAAAATAAAAGTGTCCTGTGAACAAAGATGGACTTTAATCTAAAGACCCCAGTAAGAGCCCTCCTCTGTCTCTACCCACCGTGTGATCCTGAGTGAGGCTTCGTAGGAGCTCACAGGTGAGGGCAGCCCCAGAGCTCACAGAGACCTTGCCTTCTTGAGGGTGGGACAAGAAGAGTTTAGGTTTTCTCTGACCTTGCAGACCTGGCAGGGAGGTAGGAAACACCCAAAGGTAACCTCCAGACCCAGACTCTGTAGGGAAACAGACCTGTCCATTTTGAGGGCAGAGCTGTTTGGGAATAGCAATAAAATCTCTCAGCAATGGCACCTTCACCCTGCTGGGCTCCAGGCTTCCCCATGCTTAGAATGCTGGACTTTGTAGCAAGGAATGCCCAGTCTCTTGGTCCCCTTCCTCCTGGGACCCTTAGAGCTGTAGAAGGCAAATGCCTGATCATCCCCCACGCCAGAAGATACCCAGGCCCTGCCTCTGAGGCCACCAATCAAAGTGAAAGACAGGAGAGAGTCCTAGCTCTAGGCCTGGAGGATTCAGGCTAGATAAGTGCAGAACATCCAAAGGAAAGAGATTCTGGCAACTTGGGCCTCAGTTTCCACATCTGTATAATGAGGATAAAGAACACAAACATTGAATGGTATGGTGGCTCATGCCTGGAATCTCAACAGTTAGGAAGCTGAGGAGAGAGGACTGAGTTCGAGACTAGCCTGGGCAACATAGCGAGACTCCATTTCTACAAAAAATTTCAAAATTAGCTGTGCATAGTGGTATGCACCTGTAATCCCAGCTACTCAGGAGACTGAAGCAAAAGGATCCCTTGAGACCAGGAGGTGGAGGCTGCAATACACTACGAGAGTACCATTGCACTCCAGCCTGGGCAGCAGAGTGAAACCCGACTCTAAAACAAAACAAAGCAAAGCAAAAACGTAAACATCACAGTGCTTTTGTGAGGCTTAAATGACTATCCTGTGCTGGGTACCTGGTTGGGGTGCAGAGATGGCAGTTTCCTTGTTGAGTCTCCCCCCACATTCAAAGCCATTAACCCGGGTGACTAGTCATCTGTCTCCCCAAGAAGCTATGCTTCTCTCCTTAGCAGGTCAGCAGTGCTCAGACCTGGAAGAAAGACCTTTTCCCCAACCATGTCCTCTGAAAGGGAGACTGGGATGACTCAAAGTGAGTGTGGAGCCAGGCTGGTCCTCCACTGGGAAGACAAAGGACCAAGGACAGGGGAAGAGCCAGTGGACCCAAGAAGCCGAATGGAGGAGCAGGGAAAAGAATAGAGGTGGCCGTGGGAGCCTTGGAAGCCAAGCCAAGAGCATGGAGTCTGGTGAGGCAGAGTGTGCAGGACTCTGGTTGAGGAGTCAGTTAGAAACAGTGTGCTCGTACGTCCCCTAGCCCACATGAGCCCTGGCCCCCACACCAGCCCCTTGCAGGACTGTGCTTAATCTCCATTTCTCAAATAGAGAAGTTGAAGCCCCATGGCTCACACACACCCCTAATGAGTGGACCTGGGACTCAAACACAGGTCTCCACAGTCACCCACATTAAGCTTCCATTAACTCATTAAGCTCTGCCATTAACTCATTAGGGAAGCTTGGAAAAGTCCTTGCTCCTGTCTGGGCCTCAGTTTCCCCACCTTGTTGATGACTGGAAGGCCTTGCATGTCCCAAAACCCCCGATCCCAGAACTGCATGGTGTCCCAGCCCCAGCTTCTCTTCCACTCTGGGACTGGCTGCTCTTACGAGGAACCCCCAGCCAAACTTTGGCCGTGACCCCCAGGCCACTTTGCCCTGGACAAACAGTGGCCAGATCCCACCCCTGGGAGTTACCCTGGATCAAGCATTCAGCTTTTGGAAGAGTGGCCCCCATTCTTCTTCATCCTGTCCCCAGCTACCCAAGGCCAGTTCCTGCTCCCTGTCCCTGCAGACAATGCCCTAGGCCCAGGCTGGAACTCTGCTCCCAGCTCAACCCTCCCCTACACCCAACATATGTGCTATGTGCACACTCACTCCCCTCAGCCCTGCGGCTTGAGGCATCTGCTGTCCTTCTGGAATCTGTGACCTCCAGGACAGCAGCAGACAGGTCTTCAGCCCTAGAGGTCCAGGGCCCCTGAATGCCTTCTGTACTCCCCAGGGTCTGCCCAGGTTGCTTGGGAAACCATTTCAGGTCATTTGAGACGATGAGGAGGTTTAGCTCTGGTTTGAGCTAAACAACACTAAGAAACAAACCTCTGTCTGTCAAAGTCCATCAAGTTGAGTTCCGGAGGCCTGGGAGTCGGCTGACATCTCTCAAGGGGTTTGCTCTTCTGTGCTGCTTTTTTACTCAGTTCCACAAATATTTATCAAGGAAGCTGCTACTGCGCTGACATCAGTGTCCTGGGAGGTTCGGGGGATGGGCAGGCCATTGGAAAGAGAGAGGGAATATGGAGAGGAGCGGTACTTGATCCCTGTCCCCAGGGACTTTGCTTTCTCAAGCAAAGGTGTTTGACGCCTGCTCTATGAACGCCCCTCCACAGGGCAGCCAGCTGTGCCCTTCATTTCTAAATGGTTCTAAGGATGGAAAGGAAAGACCCAAAACGCTATCAGTCATTTTCTTACAGGAGAAAGACATTCTCGTCCTTTTCTTCATCTTCCAATTTTGCACCAGGAGTCATTACTACTTTTGAAATTGGAGAGTAAAGATTTATGGGCCTATACTTTTTAAAATATGGGAATGATTTATTGGAGGTGGTTATAAAATTATTCTGCTCATCGTAACTATTCAGACAATACCCAAGAAATGAATAAAAATGGAAAACCACCCATAATCACTGATTGAGCAGGAAATATCTTGTCCTTCTTTTTCCGACTCGCAGTGATGTGAGGCTGAAAGAGGCTTTGGGAGCCAGGGTGGCTGGGCCTGGATGCAAACTTCCACCTGCTTTGGTGGTACTGGGTCCACCTGCAGGCTCTGACCTGGGCCAGAAGCTACCCTAAGCCTGTGCTCCCTGGAACCACATTCCAGGGAAGATTGGGAGCTCCCATCAAGAGAGGAGCTTAGGAAATGCTGGTCCATGCACATCTCAGTGTGCTAAGGAGGTGGATGCTCCCAGATATTGACCACCATGGAAAGTCAAAGTCAGATTTGGTGAATTCGTCTGATAGTGCCAATTTTTTAAATGGGCTGTAGGCCAAGAAAGGACATTTATAAAGGAAATTAGCAACTATTCCTTATCACTGGGATTTCAGAAAAGAATGGACATTCGAACACCAAAAATAGGAAAAACTGACTCTGCAAATAAAAAGCTTTATGAAAAACTCAGTGAGCGGCCCTTGCGTGCTGTGGGGAATTCAAGCTCTCAATGAAGGGCTGCAGCTCTAAGCCAGGCTAGAAGGCACTGGTTTCTCCTCTCCTTGGGCCTTGGTTTCCTCATTTGTCTAGCATTCTTCTTGCGTAAAGATTCCGACTTCTGGCTGGGCGTGGTGGTTCACGGCTATAATCTCAGAACTTTGGGAGACCAAGGAAGGTGGATCATTTGAGGTTAGGAGTTCAAGACCAGCCTGACCAACATGGTGAAACCCTGTCTCTACTAAAAATACAAAAAAAGTTAGCCAGGCATGTTGGCACATGCTTGTAATCTCAGTTACTTGGGAGGCTGAGGCAGGAGAATTACATGAACCCAGGAGATGAAGGTTGCAGTGAGCCGAGATAAAGCCTCTGCACTCCAGCCTAGGCGACAGAGGGAGACTCTATCTCAAAACAAACAAACAAGCAAACAAAGAAACTGATTCCGACTCCCCCTTCACCCCCTTCGATATTCCTCTTTTCTTTCCCCCCTAGTAACGAACAGCTTTGTCCCAATGATGGTCACCTCCCCGTTTTTTTTGTTTTTTTTTTCTGAGACTGAGGAGTCTTGCTCTGTCGCCAGGCTGGAATGCAGTGGCGCGATCTCGGCTCACTGCAACCTCCGCCTCCCAGGTTCAAGCAATTCTCCTGCCTTAGCCTCCAGAGTAGCTGGGACTATAGGCCCATGCTGCTACACCCGGCTAATTTTTTGTATTTTAGTACAGATCGGGTTTCACCGTGTTGCTCAGACTGGTATCGAACTCCTAAGCTCAGGCAATCTGCCTGCCTCGGCCTCTCAAAGTGCTAGGATTATAGGCTTGAGCCATCATGCCCGGTTGGTCACCTTCCAACATCCACACCCAGCAGGTGGTTTGAAAGTACCAACACCTAGATAGACAGGCAGTGTGACAACCTGGGAGAGGTGGCCAGGTGATGAGGCTGGAAGGTACAGGGAGAAGGGACAGAGTCAACACCACTAAGGCAGGCATGTCTAGAAAGGCAGGCAGAAAGGAGACAGGGAGAAGGTGATCTAGGGAAAGGCTGCTCCTGACGGGGAGAAGGTCTCCCTGGTGTCCTGGAAAGGGCATGAGATGGTTCAAGGGGTGCCGAGGGCATGGAGAGGTGGAGGCAGTTCTGGAGGCTCTTTCTGAGCATCAACACTGTATCCTGTCAGTCAGTGGGGTGAGTTCACAGGAGGGAACCCCAGATGGAGGGATGGAGGAAGGCAGGAGAGCCTGTAGCCTGGTCTTGTCCTCCACGGCACCTGCCACTCCGTGGGGCCCTGAAGGATGTGCTCTGAAAGCCCCCAGTAGAGACCTGTTCTCCCAGGGCTGGGGACTCATTCAGAGCATACAATGGAAGCCAAGAAGGTTCTGGCACCTACTGTTCCCTCTGGCACCCTTCTTTCCCTCGGCAACCTCAGGCCTCTCCGTGGGGAATCCATCAGCCACACAAAGTGAGGGGGAGCAGTCAGGGACAGAAGGCAGGGCTCAGGCAGGGCTCATTCATTGAATGAACCGTCTCATTCAATCACCCCTCGCTCGACAGAGGAGAAAACCGGGGCCAAGGAGGGAAGCCATTCCATGTCAACAAATTCACGGCTGTGCTGAAACAATAGTTCTATCAAAATAATAATAATAAGCGTTTGTGGGATTCCAGTCTTCTGTCTCTCACTCCAGGATTTAAATTGGAGGACCGCACATCGGAACTGATGGATTGTCAGACCCTGTGACCTCACATGGGAAAGTGTCTGGGGACAGGAACATTCTACCTGCCTCAAGGGTCACCCCACCTGGGCACTTTTGTACGTGCGTGAAGCCCGCTTGGGTACACACTGTCTGGGTGTCTCCAGATGTGGACATTTTTAAGCAGTTAGATTTTCTATTCCTTCCAGCTCCTCAACCCTACCCCCACTCCTCCCAGCAAATGGATAACAGGAAACAGCCAAAGCTTCTTAACTTTTCTTTAATCTTCCCCTCTCTGGCAAACTGAAAAATCAAACGATAATTGTCTGGGTGATCTCATTATTGTCAACAAAATCCAAGCCTTGAAGTCCGAATGCACTGAAGCGCTGACACATTAAACACAAAAGGAAACTGGGCTTGCATGTTGTTCAATAAATAAATAAGGCTGGCGGGAGCTCGGTGCAGGCCTGGCACACCGAGGGGCTTGGTGGTCGGAAATGCTCGGACTGTGAGATGACCACGGGGACCCGGGAAGCATGGCATCTAGGAAAGACTAGGACCAGGAGGTCAAGGTCCCATCCTTCCTGTTTGTATCAGTCGGGCCCGGCAGGAAACAGATGGACACATGGTGCCTTCCCAAGGGTAATTGAGGAGAGTTTAATGATGGGGGTATTTACGGGGGCAGGGAACCAGAAGGGGAGGTGGGGCATCCAGGGAAGTAGCACCATGGGAAGCCCTTATAGCCACTAGACCTGAAAGACAAGGGGACCAAGCAGTGATCAGAGCCCAGAGAGCGTGATGGGTGAGAGGGCCACTTGATAAGAGCTGTGGCTTTTCAGGGGAGAAAGACTGCACCCACCAAAGTGTGGTCTGGCAGGGAGAGGACTAGAGAACGGATGGCTCCACTGCTCTTTCCTACCTCCTTTCTGTCTCCCAGCGGTGCCTCCCATTGGCCAAACCCAAGCAAAAGCCAGAGGACAAGGAAGATGAAAGTTAAACAAGCAGCGTCCCTGTATGCAGACAGATAGCACTGGCCCAGTGCTGGGGAGTTGCTGGCCCTTCTCCTCCAGGTCAGCCTGGTGTGTCTCTGCAAGTCTGGAGCAGCAGGGAGGGAGTAGGGGTAGTGATACCTCCACTGCATTTTGGTCTTCAAAAGTGTCCTATTTTCTGAAAGATGCAGGTTAAGGGACTGAGCTGCCTGGGGTATGGAGCAGGGTCTGAAGGGGCAAAGAGAGAACAGCCAGCATCTCACACATCGTACGACACCCCCTGCAGCATGCCACATCTGTACCATCCCCAGCTTGTGCACATCCAGGGATGCAAAGCTCACCCCTACTTCTACCTGCAAGCAGCCTATCCAAGTGTGAAGATCCCACATCTCAGTTCCTGGCAAAATCAAGTTCTGGGATTGGGGAACAGGACATATCCACGCTAGGGAGCAGGTGCTATTTGAATATCAGGAGGGTGAGACTGGGAGCTACTGGGCAGGACTGCTGCATTGCTTGGCAGGGGTGGGGTAGTAAACACAAAGCAAAACATATCTCCCATTTGTTCACCTTCTCTTGATCTTGATTTTTCTGCCATCTTATCAGAATCCTAATAGATACCATGAACATATATTACCTATCACCTTTATGGAAAATGGGACTCTTTTAGAGACCAAAGTGCAGTGGGGGTGTCACTACTCCTACTCACTTCCTGCTGCTCCAGGCTTACAAAGACAGACCAGGCTAGCCTGGAGGAGAGGGGGCAGCAACTCCCCAGCACTGGGCCAGCACTGCCTGCTGACTTTGCGCCCATAGACCTCCCTTTCTCTGTCAGTCCCACAGGCAGCAGTGGAGGGGACTGGTGTTGAGGGAAACAGGGCATCAGGAGACCCATGTCCTCATCTGCTTCTGCCGTTCTGGCTGTCTAGCTCTGGACAAAACCCGCCCTGCCCTGGGTCTCAACTTCCCAACTTAGAAGGAAAAGGGACTTTGCTCCTGATCTTGGCCAGCCCAAGATCCCAACATGGAAGAAGAGACCCTTCTCTCCACTTGCAGAATCCTTTCCTTCCTCCTCAACTCTCTCCTCTCCAAAAGGTGCAAATGAGGCCAGGCACAGTGGCTCACACCTGTAATCCCAGTACTTTGTGAGGCTAAGGTGGGAGGATCATTTGAGGACAGGAGTTTGAAACTAGCCTGGGTAACATAGCGAGACCCCACTCCCACTACAAAAAATGTTTAAAAATTAGGACCGGGCACAGTGGCTAACACCTGTAATCCCAGCACTTTGGGAGGCCAAGGTGGGAGGGTTGCCTGAGCTCAGGAGTTCGAGACCGCCCTGGGCAACAGGGTGAAATCTTGTCTCCACTAAAATACAAAAAATTAGCTGGGCATGGTGGTGCATGCCTGTAGTCCCAGGTCCTGGGGAGGATGAGGCACGAGAACTGTTTGAGCCCGGGAGGCAGAAGTTGCAGTGAGCCAAGATTGCACCACTGCACTCCAGCTTCGGCCATAAAGTGAGACTCTGTCTCAAAAAAAAAAAAAATTAGTCAGGCTTGGTGGTGTGCACCAGTAGTCCCAGTTACTAGGGAGGCTGAAGTGGGAGAATCACTTGAGCCTGGGAGAGTGAGGTTGCAATAAGCCATGCATCCACGCATGACTGTACCACTGCGCTCCAGCCTGGGCAACAGAGCAAGACCCAGTCTCAAAAAAACAAAACCAAAACAAACAAATAAATAAATGTTGCAAATAGTTGCTTCCCCCCTGAAAAGTTAAATCCTGCTTTTTATCTGTGAGTACCCGGGAGTTTTGTAGGGCCTCTCGAATATTGTTACATTTGGTGCTTTGCAAACAACTCCCTCTGCTTTGCCTGTTCAGCTACAGCATGAGCAGAAAGGACGAGAGAGGACCTGGGCATCCCTGACCCCCTGCTCAAGCCAGAGACTGACTGTCCCAATCCCTCTGCCCCGCCTTTCCACCCTCCCTCCCTGGGTTGTCACTGCATGACTTTGACAGGGTAGTTTTCCTCTCTGAGCCTCAGTTTTCTCATTGGTTAAATTGGGGTGCCAATAATAACCACCTCAGTGATGACACATGAAGCATTTAGCATGACATCTGGCACACAGTAAACATTCAATGGACAGGAGAGGTTGTCATTGTCTTTTCTGTCCACAAGGAACTGCAGAGGTACCTGCCTCATGTTCTACCTTCCTTGGAGGCTTGGGGCAGTTGGATATCCTCTGAAAAGCCAGCCAGTTCTGACACTTGCCTGTCAAGTCACTGAGTACGCCTCCATCACTGTATTCCCTGTCTTCTCTTCCCTAGGGTTCCAGAAGGAAAATGCTGCTGAGAGGACTGTGGAAATGAGGCTGAAAAAGCCTTCTGTACAATGCAAAGGATGGCATGCTTCTAAAGAATTAAGGAAAATATGTTGATCTTTTCATCTATACATGCTTGTCACCTTAAATAGGTTCTAAACTCTTTGAGAGTGGAAAATAAAGGCAGGAAACTAATGTTTATTGGACACCGTGGTTGACGTTACAATGCCCCACAACATCAGGCTCAGTTTTCCTTCCTGGACGTACAGAAAACTACATATCCCAGTACCCTTCCTGTGAGGTGGAACCACATGGCTAGTCTTGGCCAGTTAACTGAGAGCAGAAATGTTCTGGCCAATTATTTAGTTAATTTCTTCCTCTACCACAGTGAACATAGAGGCTTTGAGGTGAAGTGATGGAGCTAGAATTTGATCTTCTGGATTATGTATTACGTGTGGAAGAAGTCTGCCCTGGAGGGTGGCCTTGGACCTACAGCAAGCTTCACGGGAGTGAAAAATAAACTTCTGTAGTGATTAGCCACTGAGCTTGCAGAGATGCTTGTTACTGCAGCATGGCCTTGCTTGGACTGACTGGTACAAGCACTACCATATGCAAGTATTTTTATACATATTATTTCATTTGATCCTCACATCTCTAGAGGCAGGTGTTATTATTCTCTCAATAAGAGGTAGACCCAGAGGTAGAGCCAGGTTTCTTTGCCTCCTGAGCCCTGGGTCTTAGCAATTAGGTAGGTTCCACTCCCCAAAAAGGGGAAATTTGGGAGGCAGGCATGCAAATGGTTAGCTCAATGCAGAAATGCCCCTTGTCACTGTGGGGTCTTTGTTGAGGAAATTGTAATCCTTCAAGTGTGGCCTTCCAGAGTCTGGGAAAAAAATGTTCCCAGCTAAAAGTAGCTACATCAGAGGGTCCCAGCCAAAGTCCAACTCTAGGTTGGCAGAATTCTTGGATGGCTTGGAATTCCTGCTGGCCAGGGTTCCACTGGCATGGAAGTGTTTACACTCACATCAAATTAGTTCTCCCACGCCTTCCAGAGCCTTAGCCCATATTTGGGATGAAAAGGGGAAAATGATTCCCTGTGGGCGATTCAAAAGCATCAGAAAAATTCCTCAGGGGCTGAGGCCTCTCCGTGTGGCTCGGGGCTCTGCGCAGGGTACCACATACCTGGACCCTGTGCCAGCAGGGCAGCCAAGCCAGGAGCACATGAACCCCCTCATACACTAATTCAGAAGGAAGGCATTTCTGCAGTGACCCTTGGGAGACCCAGAACAGATCCACAGCCAAATGAAGTACAAGAAACGGGAAAGAAGAAAAGATCTAACTTGCGTTTCTGTCTGTTGAAAGTAGACTTTCTTCCTCCCTTCTAGAAGATGCTATGTGATCGGAGTGCCTTCAGCTGTGAGAAGCAGAAAACCCAAGTAAAAACGTCTTTGCAGAAAGGAAAGCTCCCAGAAGACTGTGTAGTGTGTACCCTTTTTGTGAGACTCAAAAGCAGGCGAAACAAAGCAATACGTTGTCTGGATGTACATTTATATGTGATAAAACCATACAAATGCATACAAGGGAGTCAGAAACACAGAATTCAGGATGGCGCTTATCTGAGGGGCAAATGTAGAGAGGTGGTCATAGGGCCAGTTCGAGAGGCGCACATATGGAGGAGTAACCACTATTGGCAATATTCTAGTTCTTTTTTTTTTTTTTTTTTTTTTTTTTTTTTTGAGACGGAGTCTCGCTCTGCTGCCCAGGCTGGAGTGCAGTGGCCGGATCTCAGCTCACTGCAAGCTCCGCCTCCCGGGTTCACGCCATTCTCCTGTCTCAGCCTCCCGAGTAGTTGGGACTACAGGCGCCCGCCACCGCGCCCGGCTAGTTTTTTGTATTTTTAGTAGAGATGGGGTTTCACCGTGTTAGCCAGGATGGTCTCGATCTCCTGACCTCGTGATCCGCCCGTCTCGGCCTCCCAAAGTGCTGGGATTACAGGCTTGAGCCACCGCGCCCGGCCAATATTCTAGTTCTTGAGTTGAGCGATGGGCTCATGGGTGTTCGTTATTTTAATAAATATACCAGTGGCATGTCATGAATCAAGGCTCATGATTAATCCAATTCTGTCTACCTAAGGTCTATTTTTAAAGGGGAATTCAATAACAACCAACACCTGTACACCCCTTCCTGCATGCCAGGCACTGTTATAAGCCCTTTATATATATAAACATGTTTACACCTCCTAGCAGCCTGATGAGATGGGTCTTATTTTATGTCCACTTTCCAGATGAAGAAACCAAGGCAAGAGAGGTTAAGCATCTTGCCCAAGGTCACACAGCAGGCAATCAGGCTTCAGAGGCCTCCTTTATAGGTGTCACACAATAGGAATGTTAGTCATATCATGTAACTGCAAGCCCAGAGACAGAGCTGTTGTGGGGTGGGTTTGTTCTGCGGTTCAGTGACATCATCAAAGGTGCTGTCCTCACCATGTCCACCAGGCCCCCCCACCCCTAGTCATACTGCACTTGCAGTCTTTGTAAACTATCCCACACAGCCCAGCAACATTAGGCGTTTCCTCTCGTGTGCTGTTTCATTGGTGAGGAATTCCTTTCCCAGATCTTAGCTTGGAGACTTCCCCCTTGGAGCCATTGACCAAGCTGAATCTCATGTCCAGACCCAAACCAATCATTGACCACCATAATGGGCTTTGAGCATTCACAGTTCACCCCCCTGAGATTGCAGGGATGAGTGGGAACAGTCAGGGGTGTTTGCCTCTACTTAGGGTTCCTGTGCATGGGCTATGAGAAGAAAAGATGGTTGACTCCCCTGGACTGGGGGCTCCCTAAACAGAAACCATGTCTAAGTCATCCTGCCCTCCCTGCCCCCCATGCCTAGTTAAGGCCCATCAAATAGTAGGCACTCATTCTACTGAACACGCCAGTCCTGGGGCTTGCCATGCTCACAGTCTCCTGATGAAAAAAGAAGAGACCATCTGTCCCTGGAGCCCAGGTGGCTGATATCTCTCCAGAGGTGATTGGTTGAGAGTCTGTCACCTGACCTAAGAGAAGTTATGTCACAGGCTAGCCCAGATCCTATGGTATATCTTGATACAAAAATCTTTCCAACCAGGATGAGTGGTTTTGTGGGTGTCTTAACCCAGATTCCGTGTTGGTTGGCTTTGCATTGCTAGAAAGGAATACCTAAGACTGAGTTATGTATAAAGAAAGTAGGCCGGGTGAGGTGGCTCACATCTGTAATCCCAGCACTTTGAGAGACTGAGGCGGGTGAATCACTTGAGGTCATGAGTTCAAGACCAGCCTGGCAAACATGATGAAACCCCATCTCTACTTAAAAAAAAAAGACAAAAAATACAAAAAAGAAAAAGAAAATAGGTTTATTTGGTTCACAGTTCTGCAGGCTGTACAAGCATGGCACCCACATCTGTTTCTGGTGAGAGCCTCAGGAAGCTTACAATCATGGCAGAAGGGGAAGGGGAAGCAGGCATGTCATATGGTGAGAGAGGAAGAGGTTCCGAGTGCTTTTTAACAAGCAGCTCTCACGGGAACTGGCAGAGTGAGAACTCATTCATTACCACCAGGACAGCACCAAGCCATTCATGAGGGATCCACCCCTATGACCCACACACCTCCCAGACCCGCCTCCAACATTAGAGGTCACATTTCTGGGGTGTTTGTTTGTTTGTTTTGAGACAGAGTCTTGCTCTGTTGCCCAGGCTGGAGTAAAATGGCACAATCTCGGCTCACTGTGACCTCCGCCTCTGGGGCTCGAGCGATTCTCCTGCCTCAGCTTCCCGAGTATGTGGGATTACAGGCATGTACCACCACACCTGGCTAAATTTTATATTTTTAGTAGAGACGGGATTTCCCCCATGTTGCCCAGGTTGGTGTCAAACTCCTGACCTAAGGTGATCCGCCCGCCTTGGCTTCCCAAAGTGCTGGGATTACAGGCCTGAGCCACCACGCCCAGCCAGAGGTCACATTTCTTTTTTTTTTTGAGACGGAGTCTCGCTCTGTCGCCCAGGCTGGAGTGCAGTGGCGCGATCTCGGCTCACTGCAAGCTCCACCTCCCGAGTTCACGCCATTCTCCCGCCTCAGCCTCCGAGTAGCTGGGACTACAGGCGCCCGCCACCACGCCCGGCTAGTTTTTGTATTTTTAGTAGAGACGGGGTTTCACCATGTTAGCCAGGATGGTCTCGATCTCCTGACCTCGTGATCCACCCGCCTCGGCCTCCCAAAGTGCTGGGATTACAGGCTTGAGCCACCGCGCCCGGCCTCAGAGGTCACATTTCAACATGAGATTTGGAGGGGACAAACATCCGAACCCTAGAAAGCAGAGCCTGAGTCAAAGTTCACCTGCTGATGCTTTCCTGGTAGACACAATCCCAGGGAAGCAAGAATGAGGGGAAAGGATTGGGGCAGAGAAGGAGGCACAGGGGGTTCTCCTTCAGAACTGAGGGACCGAAGGCTGGCAGACAGCCCCCAGCTGCCGGACCCCTTTGGAATTGCTTTCATGAAGCAAGTCACCTCGCCCCAGATCACACCTCCTTCCTGGGGCAGCCGCATCTAATAACTGGGAAGCACAAGGTCATAAAGGCGCAACCCCTCGTCTCTACCCAGGATAGCTACAAAGGGCTTTCCCAGCTTCACGACTCCTCATCGAGACTATGGCACAGCTCACTCTCCCTCTGCCCGGGGCTGCCTTCGTCCTACCCTTCCACAGGGCGGTAAACCTCCTGTACCCTCAGCTCCTCTTCTGGACAAGGAAACATGAGGGGAAAGTCTGTGAGGGAGAAGGAGCAGAAGCTGAGAGGCCATGAAGGGGAGAGGGCTGTAAGGAGCCAGAGAGAGTGGGCAGAAGTTAGAAGAAAGTCGAAGTGAGGTAGAGACAAACCCAACGGCACACCCGCTGAGGGGACAGTGAAACGACCCTGTGGGGACAGCTGGCTGGCATTCCAAGTGATGTCATCCAAAAGACCACCAGGATTGTTACTGGAAAGGGCTCCAGATTCAAACCCCAAGAGAACATTCTTGGATCTTGCACAAGAAAGAATTCAGGGCGAGTCCATAGAGTCAAGTGAAAGCAAGTTCGTTAAGAAAGTAAAAAAAGGAATAAAGAATGGCTACTTCACAGACAGAGCAGCCCCAAGGGCTGCTGGTGGCCCATTTTTATGGTTATTTCTTGAGTATATGCTAAACAAGGGCTGGATTATTCATGCTTCTCCTTTTTAGACCATATAGGATAACTTCCTGATGTTGCCATGGCATTTGTAAACTGTCATGGCGCTGGTAGGAGTGTAGCAGTGAGGACGACCAGTGGTCACTCTTATCACCATCTTGGTTTTGGTGGGTTTTAGCTGGCTTCTCTGTTGCAACCTGTTTTATCAGCAAAGTCTTTATGACCTGGATCTTGTGCTGACCTCCTGTCTCATCTTGTGATTGAGAATGACTTAACCTCCTGGGAATGCAGCCAAGTAGGTCTCAGCCTTATTTTACCAAGCCCTTATTCAAGACGGAGTTGGGCTGATTCAAACGCCTCTGACAGGATGGCTAAAAAGTAGAAAGAGAGCTTTATTGGTGATTGGCTTGCATGCTGGGAAGAGAGACTACATCGTGGACTGAAGGTGCTCTCTCTTCCAAGACAGGAAGGAAGGATGGGTTGGGTTTTATGCCTCCCAGGGCCGGGGTCATACATATTCAGCAGATTTGGGGGGAAAGATATGCATATTTATGAGAGGAGCCAAGCTTGTGTATCATGGATAAACATGTATGTGACATACAACCCATGTTCACTGTGGGGAAGGGTTTTAGCATTAAAATGATGTGGAAGTGGCTCTTTACATCAAAGGGGAAGCTGTAGGACACAAGGTCAGTTTCCGCACAGCCTCTGTAGGCTGTGGAAACTGGCCTACGGTCTATAGTAGTTTATCAGATGAGATTGGGCATGCTCAGGGTGGGATGGCCATAGACTATAATCGCTTATCAGAAGAGAATGTTTGGAAGGCTGATCCTCTCCAAATCAGAGCCGAAAGCTCCTCTTGTTGGGGCATTTCCCTGTAGGAATTTAGAAATTTGCCAGGCAGGAGGGCCCTAAACCCTCGACCTGTAGGTAACTTTGTTTCCTTAACTTTGGGTCTGTTTTAGTTGATAAAGGGTGTCTATTTTGGTCACTTAGGTCACAATGACCATCCCTATTCTCAGAGTCTCAGATAGTCTGCTGAGGTCACTTGAGGGGCTCCATTCCTTGGATTGAGAACAGCTTTGTGCAAGGAAAGGGGATCTGCCCAGGCTCCATCGTTGGCTTCTGGATTCTAGTGGGAGCCAGGCCCCTGATCTCGGCAGGACAGTTGGGGAAAGACTCTTGCTCTGGAGAGTGTGCTGTGAAGCTGCTCAGTCAAGGTGAAGATACTCCCTCTCTTTTGGCAACACAAGAGGAGGCTCTGGAGCACTGAGGACAAGGTAGGACTACTGGAAGCTCATGGATGAAGCCAACACGGTGCCAGATAGAAAAAAGAGACCACGCAGATGGAGAGAAATCAGACCTACCACATCACTTCAGCCTTAGGCCTTTCTATCTGTATTCCCTCTTCTATCAAAAATTACCCTTCTTGTGAACCTATAGATTATATTGAAAAGAAAGAAAATAACCAAAAGAAAAAAATAATTTAAAAAATTGCCCTTCCAACAGCCATCAGAGAGATTAAAATCATGTCCTTTGCAGCAACAGGAATGGAACTGAAGGCCATGGAACTAACTCAGAAACAAAAATTCAAAGAAGCACGTTGTTGGCTGGGCACGGTGGCTCATGCCTGTAATCCCAGCACTTTGGGAGGCCGAGATGGGTGGATCACGAGGTCAGGAGTTCAAGACCAGCCTGGCCAAGATGGTGAAACCCCGTCTCTACTAAAAACACAAAAATTAGCCAGGCACAGTGGTAGGCGCCTGTAGTCCCAGCTACTCGGGAGGCTGAGGCAGGAGAATTGCTTGAACCTGGGAGGCACAGGTTGCAGTGAGCTGAGATCGCGCCACTGCACTCCAGCCTGGGTGACAGAGCGAGGCTCTGTCTAAACAAACAAACAAAAAAAGCACGTTGTCACTTATTTGTGAGAGCGAAACAATGTATACACATGGCTGGACAGGTGTGGTATCTCACGCCTGTAATCCCAGCACTTTGAGAGGCAAAGGCAGGCAGATCGCCTGAGGTCAGGAGTTCAAGGCCACCCTGGCCAACATGGTTAAACCCTGTCTTTACTAAAAATACAAAAATTAGCTGGGCATGGTGGTGCACACCTGTAGTCCTAGCTACTCAGGAAGCTGAGGCAGGAGGATGGCTTGAACTGGGGAGGCGGAGGTTGCAGTGAGCCAAGATCATGCCACTGCACTCCAGCCTGGGTGACAGAACAAGATCCTGTCTCCAAAAAAAAAAAAAAGAGGGCATACATAGAGATAGAAATAATAGACACTGGGGACTCCAAAAGCCTGGAGGACAAGATGGAGGCAAAGGTTGAATAATTACCTATCCGGTACAATGTTCACTATTTGGGTGATGGGTACATTAGAAGCCCAATCCCCACCAGCACGCGATATACCTATGTAACAAATATGCGCATGTACCCCCAAATCTAAAATAAAATTATTTTTAAAGTTTATTTAACCTACAAAAAAAAAATTGACCCTGTCAGCCAGGTATAATGACACACACCTGTAATCCCAGCTACTTGGGAGGCTGAGGCAGAAGGATCATTTGAGCCCGAGAGTTCAAGGCCAGCTTGGGCAACACAGCAAGACCCCATCTCAAAAGAAAATTTGTTTTAATTACCCATCCATAGTACTATTTCAATCTTTCAGGGCCTTGCTGGGAAATTAAAACCAATCTAGAAAGAAAGAAGCCAATTTTTTAAAATTGGGCAAAGGTCTTGAATAGACATTTCTCCAAAGAAGATATACAAATGACCAAGAAGCAAATGAAAAGATGTCAACATCACTAATCATTAGTGGAAGACAAGTCAAAACCACAATGAGAAATCACTTCACACCTGTTACGATGGCTACTATAAAACAAACTAAAAAAAAATCCGCCAAAACAGAAAATAACAAGTGTTGGTGAGAAAGCAGAGAAAGCAGGAGCCTTGTGCATTGCTACTGGGAATATAAAACAGCACAGCTGCTATGGAAGATGGTATGGTCATTCCTCAACAAATTAAACATGGAATTACTATGTGATCCAGCAATTCCACTTCTGGGTATATATCCAGAAGTGAAAGCAGGAACTCAAACAGATATCTATACTCCCGTGTTCACAGCAGCATTATTCGCAGTAGCCAAAATTTGGGAGCAACCCAAGTGGCCACCAATGGATGATGGATAAACCCAATGTCACCTATACATACAATGGAATATAATTCAGCCTTAAGAAGGAAGGAAATACTGACACAGGCTACAACATAAGCCTTAAAGACATGATTCTGAATGAAATAAGCCAGTCACAAAAAGACAAATACTGTGTGATTCCACTTATATGAGGTAACTAACATAGGCAAATTCAGAGACAGAAAGTAGGTTGTATTGTAAATGTTTAAAACTTCATATTTTTCTGATGCCTTGACATCCCCACAAACAGACTGTGAGCACCCACCACGTGACCAGGTGAAGCAGTATGATCAGACTGGTCCCTGCCACAATTCCCCTACTGACCTCGCCAACTGCGACCTAGTGACATTCAAACACACCAACAAGGTCAGGCACAGTGGCTCTCACCCATAATCCCAGCACTTTGGAAAGCCAAAACAGGAGGATTGCTTGAGGCCAGGAGTTGGAGACCCACCTGGGCAACATGGCAAGACCCCCATTTCTACAAAAAATACAAAATAGGCTGGGCGTGGTGGCTCACGCCTGTAATCCCAGCACTTTGGGAGGCAGAGGTGGGAGGATCACTTGAGGTCAGGAGTTCAAGACCAGCATGGCAAACATGGTGAAATCCCATCTCTACCAAAGATATAAAAAATTAGTGGGCCATGGTGGTAGGTGTCTGTAATCCCAGCTACTTGGGAGGCTGAGGCAGAAGAACCACTTAAACCCAGGAGGCGAAGGTTGCAGTGAACAGAGATCGCGCCACTGCACTGCAGCCTAGGAGATAGAGTGGGACTCTGTCTCAAAAAAACAAATAAATAAGACAAATAAAGAATAAATAAAAACCTACAAATGCACCAGTGACATCTCCCCATGACTTCTGCTTGTGTGTGCCACACCTCTCCCACACTCGCTCTCTCTGTGTTTCTTGCTCCCCACCTGCTTGGTCGAAGTGGCTCCCTTGTCATTCCTCCAATGCCAACCCCTGAGTGGCATACCTGTTCCTCCTTCTCTAAGACCTGTGAGTATAAACCCCCTAATTTCATATGCCTCCATACCTCTCTGGGTGTAATCTTTATGGCCATGTTGGAGTGATCCTTAAAGACCCACAAAGGGGACTTAGTCCCCAGTTTACAGCACAATAGCCATTACCAGTTGCTGGGGAGAGCAGAATTGGGAAATTGTTCTTTAATGGGTACAGTTTTGTTTGGGTGGGGAAGATGAAAAAGTTCTGGAGATAGATGGTGGTGACAGTTGCCCAACAATGTGAATATATTTATGCCACAGGTCTGCATACCAAAAACTGATTAAAATGATAAATTTTATGATATGTGTAGTTTACCAAAATTAAAAATCTAAAACTGGACTATGTGATGGGTCAAGTGTAACAGTTTAGGAGACCACTGGGACCTTCATCCAATGTATAGATGAGGCTCTGGGAAGGAAGACGCTTGTTCTGTTTACACAGTGATGATGGTAGATGCAGAAGGAGAACTTAACATCTCCTAACACTCAGGCCTTCAGCACTGGCCTTTCAACTCAAGCGTTCCATGATCTATGGCCTGCTATTCCAGCAGGACCACTGACCACAGCCCCTGAAGGAGCACAGGCCTAGAGGACACACAGCTCTGGAGGCTGGGGAGGGCCACAGAGACAGAGCCCAAGCTGTATCAGAAGTATCAGAAGATTCCTTAAAGTGAAAAACCTTGGGAATTCTCATTTTGTAATCCTGGCCATCAATCCCTCATATTAATTTGGTGACTCTTCATTGAAGAGTTTCATGGATTTTATGCCCTTCTTAATAAACCTATTCCGGGTTTCAGTTTATCCACCCAGACAAAACCTCCAGGATTGCCTACTCTCAGTGCCAATGTCCAAGCACCCCTTTGATATCTAGACAAGATGGCAAAAGCCTGGTACATGAACCACCATCCTCCCTCCAGTGCCCATGGCAGGCATTACCAATCAAGAGTCTATTTCTCACTGAGCAAGATAAAGACCTTAGAATCATTAACAGCACAGCCTCCAGCTGTCCAATCATTCAGCACTGGCACTCGAGGTGAGATTTATTTGCCAGCTGTCATCTACACTAATCTAACACAGCCCAGGATCATAGGGAAATCTCTCTTGGCCTCAATTTTTTCACCTCTAAATATGAAATGATTTTTATGTTCCTGCCAGCTCTGTGATCCAGTGAATTCCTAATAGAACCAGACAATTCTACATTGTGGATAATGGAAGGAAATTCTGTTGGTTTCAAGAGACATTCTATGCAGTTTTTAATATAATTTTTGGCAGCAAATCTGCCCTTCCTATTCTATTTACATTAGGGTGGGTCAGAGCATGGTGGGATCCAAGGACATTGGAAGTCTGGCTGAAGATATTGGGTTCCGCATCCCCTACGAAGCCAAACACTGCGATCTGAGGGTGTTCCTGGCCTCCAAGGTCACCAGTGCCCTCTGGAAGCCATTTCCTGCTTTCAGGAAGGTCCTGAGCCAAGATAATTCTAACCTTTTCTTTGAGGTGGAACATGACTGTCCCGCCCACCATCTCCCAGCAGGAGAGAGCCAGGATTGACATTTTTCCCCCTCACACTGTCCTTACTTGTCCTGTCCCATGTCCTGGGAGGGCAGATGTGTTCCTCTCACAGAGCCTAGGCAGTTTTTCTCATCCGCCTGCCAGCAAGCCGGGTGCTCTCCCCACCCAACCAGGAACAAGGGGATGCCTCAGAGGGAGGGGAGAAGACAGGGCTGCCTGCTTGCCACCAGGCACTGTGAAAGAGAGAACTTTAAATCTTGGCCTCCACCAGGGAACTGCCTTAATTAGGGTGGCGCCAAGCATGATGCTGTAATTAACTGTGTGTCTGTGTTTCCATCCCAAATGCCCATTTCCAGAGCTTTGTGATCCAGTCTTCTAAAGAGAAGCTCCAGCTAGAAACTTGGCACCAGCAACCCCAGAGGGGAGGGATGGCCAGATTTCCCCCACTATTCCCTCTTCCTGCCCCACTCTGGGTGAGTCTCTGGAGGTGGAAGCCATGGGTCCCTCCTAAAAGTGTGTTTATGTGTGCTCAGAGCTACTGGCTCTGCCTGGTCCCCAAAGCCAGGGAAACCCCAAAACATGACATCAGTATGGACAGTCACAAGCATTCCCTGGGCAAGGGGCACACCTGTTAGTTTGACTTGAACAACATCCATTTTACATTATTCTAGTAACTTTGATCTTCTTTGGGGAACCAGTCTTATCCATCTGTAGCCCTTGACCCATGACCTAGGCTGGCCAATCGGAGTGTTCATCCCCTGGCCAGCCACAGTGATTGGTCCAGTGTAGGTCTGGGCCAAGGTGACTCTGTTGCAGAACCTTGAGATGGAACTGTTACGGAATGGTATTTGCTTTTCTTGGGAATTGCCAGGCTGGGAGGATGTCAGTCTGGAGGTGCAGGGGCCATGTTTGCCGCCTCATATAGGGAGGGTCTCTCAATGAGACCAAATTGAAGAAAGCACAGAAAAAAGATGGAGGATGCCAGAGACAGACCTAATGGCATCCTTTAAGCCGTTTACTCCAACCATACCAGAAGCGAAATGCTCCCAGAGACTTTTAATTATGTCAGAGGCAAGAAATTTCTCATTTTTATTTATGTCAATTTGTTTTATGTGGGTTTTTTGTTTGTTTTAGAGACAGAATCTCATTCTGTTGCACAGGCTAAAGTACAGTGATGTCATCATAGCTCATTGCAGCCTCAACCTCCTGAGCTCAAACCATCCTCCTGCCTCAGCCACAGAAGTAGTTAGAACTACAGGTGCATGCCACGAAGTCAAGCTAATTTTTTACTTTTTTTTTTTTTTTTTTTTTTTGTAGAGACGAGGTCTCACTATAATGTGCAGGCTGATCTTGAACTCCTGGCTTCATGTGATCCTCCTGCCTTGGCCTCCCAAAGTGCTGAGATTACAGGTGTGAGCCACTGCACCCGGCTGTTTATGTCAATTCAAACTGAGTGCCTGTCACTTGCAACTTTGATATGGTTTTGCTGTGTCCCCACCCAAATCTCATCTTGAATTTCCACACGTTGTGGGAAGGACCCAGTGAGGGGGTAATTGAATCATGGAGGCAAGTCTTTTCCATGCTGTTTTCATGATAGTGAATAAGTCTCACAAGATCTGATGGTTTAAAAAAGAGGAGTTGCCCTGCACAAGCTCTCTCTTTGCCTGATGCCATCCACGTAAAATGTCACTTACTCCTCCTTGCCTTCTGCCGTGATTGTGAGGCTTCCGCAGCCACATGGAATTGTAAGTCCAATTAAACCTCTTTCTTTTGTAAATTGCCTAGTTGCACGTATGTCTTTATCAGCAGCGTGAAAACGGACTAATACAAACTTAAAGAGCTTCAACTAAAGCTTAAGTCACTACATGGACTCCAGTCCTGAAAATAAATCCATCTCCAGACTTTTCAAGTCACTCGTACCAATTAATTACACTTTTTTTATTTATATAAGATTGAGTTGAGTGTCTGACTCTTACAACCAAAAAGTCTCAATGATGCATATTTTCTCCTTATTATAAAAGTAATACATACTCATTGGAGACAAGTAAAAAAATTGATAAACACACAAAAGAAAATAAAAATTATGCCTAATCTCATCACCCAGAAACAAATTTTAGATATAACAGAGGAAATGCTTCTCTAGTCTTGGTGCTATGTATGTACACGTACATGGCTATTTAGATGAGATCAAAGATCAAACTCTAATGCTGGTGGGGTGTCTTTTATTCTTTATTGAAATAGAGCATCTGGACAGAAAAGGGCACACCTCACAAGGATGTGACTTGAGGAATCACAAAGTGGACACACCCATGTTACCAGCTTCCAGCTCAAGAAACGGAACACTACTAGCACCTCACAAGGTGGTGGCTTGGGGCCCTCCTAATTATTACTTCCCCAGAAAAGTGACCACCATCCTGACTTCTAGAAGCATAGATTAACACGGCCTGTTTTTCAACCTTATGTTCAGTCACACAGAGTGCTCTTCAGTTTTAGGCTTCTTTCAGCAGTTTGTCTGCAAATAGAGCTTTGTAACCTGCTTTTCTAACTTCCCTATAGTCTGAATATGTCCCCATGTCTTTAATTATTCTTCCACTGCTCCCTTCTCTCATGAAGGAATCATTGTTGACATTGTCAATCTCCTATTGTGAGCATTTTGGTCGTTTCCCATTTTTTGCTACTATAAACAATGGAAATATTAAGTCAACATAAAAAGTCAACAATAAAAGGTTTGAGTAGAAGTTAAGGCAGCAGCAGCCGGGCATGGTGGCTCACACCTGTAATCCCAGCACTTTGGGAGGCCAAGGAGAGCGGATCATTTCAGGCCAGGAGTTCGAGACCAGCCTGACCAACATGGCAAAACTCCCCCATCTCTACTAAAAATACAAAAATTAGCTGGGCATAGTGGCACACACCTGTAATCTCAGTTACTCAGGAGGCTGAGGCATGAGAATCGCTTGAACCCAGGAGACAGAGGTTGCAGCGAGCCAAGATTGTGCCACTGTAACCCAGCCTGGGCAACACAGTGAGACTCTGTCTCAAAAAAAAAAAAAAATGGAGAAGAAGGGGAAGGAGAAGGAAGAAGAAAGAAGAAGAGAAGAAGGAGAGTTATTAAGGCAACAGGGCACAGGAGAGAGGATCAGACCCAGGCAGCAAAACAGAAGAGTCAGCCAAGGACTTTCAGGATTTTTCTGTTCATCCTGCATTAGTGGAGAGCACTGCCCTACTGAAATTAGCCTCCTTGATTCTTGGTGAGCAATTTGACTCCATTTTTTGGTATTGAAAACAGTGTGGCAGAAAACATCTCCTGTACATGCATCATTTTGCACATGGGAGCTTACTTACATCCTAGGATAAATTCCTAAGAATAGTAGCTGACATTTCCCAAGCCCTTTCTGCCAGGCACTGTGTTTTTTAATGTGTCTTTCACAGATTAGCTCATTTGAGCCTCTCAACAATCCAATGAAATAGGGATTCTTACTGTCCCCATTTTACAGAAGTGGGATTGCTGGGTGAAAGGACAAGTACATTTTGCATCTTGATTCACATTTTCTAGCTGCCTTCCAAATGACTGTACCAATTAATTCTACCCCCAACAGTGCAAAGGTCAATTTCCCTTTCCCGCTTGCCAATGCTGGATACTATCAATTATTTTAATTGCCAGTCGTAGCCAAACTGATATGTGAAAAATTATAGCTCATTATAGATATTTGTTTTTCTTTCATTTTTTAATGAGTGCCTTAGTCCGTTCAGGGTGCTATAACAAAATACCATACACTGGGTGGCTGACAAACAACAGAGCTTTATTTCTCATGGTTCTGGAGGCTGGGAAGTCCAAGATCAAGGCACCAGGAGATTTGGCATCTTTTGATGGCCCATTTCCTGAATAGTAGATGGTACATTCTTGCTGTGTCCTCGCAAGGTGGACAGGGCAAGGCAGTTGAATGGAAGAAAGTCGAAGAAAGGAAGAAACCCTGAACACGAAAGAAGAGACTTTCATCTTTCATATATATGGCAGACATTTTCTGGTTTTGTTTTTTTCCACCCTAAAGCTGATTTTTGTGATGGGCATAAAGGTTCAGTTTATAGCAGTGAGTCTCCAAGGGTCTTGTTTCATATTTATTTGCTATTTGTATTTCTTCTCTAAATGTGTCTGATCACCAATCATTTTCATTATGATTCCCTGTCTGTAAAATGGGGAGGGGATGGACTACATCTTGGATGTTTTAAAGCTGTGATCACAGCCATGCGCAGTAGGTTCACGAGTGTTAGTCTTAGGGGGTCTGGAGTCTCTCAAGGGGCACCATGGGGAGGTGGGTCTTGCAAAGGAGTCTGAGCTGTCTGGATTCCTGATCCCACTCACAATGGTTCAACTAGGTAACTGGGGCATTGGTTGGGGTACCTGTCCTTTGAGATGTGAAGCACATCTGCCTCGCTTGCCAAACAACCAGGCTGATCTCTCCACCAGCCCTGGGAGTGTAGGGATGGGAACCCCACCTCTCTCGCAGTCTGTGGGGCTCTCTTAGGTTTTCTTCATCACTGCTACCTTCCAAGTTCCAATCTGACCTGGCCAAGTGATGGGTCATTTCATCCTATTCTCCATGTCCTGTTTTATGTCCTGCTTCACAGAGGAGCCCCAGCAGCTTCCCCTGAATGCTCCTCTCTCCATCAGCATCACTCACACGAAGCTCTTTGTGAACATCAGCCTTGATGAGTTGTAGGGAGATGCAGGGGGTTATGTCACAGCAGCATGCAGCAAACCCCAAATTATGCATCCCTGATCCCTCCATCTGCCATTGTTCTCCCAACCTCCAGTCTTCCATCTGGTCTTAGTCCTCTCTCACACACTGTACATCTCTCTTCCCACTTTTCTGGGCTCTTTTCCCTAGGATTCTACCTAGAAACTTTATTTTCACCAGTTTGTTAGGCAAAGAATATTTGGCCTCCTTCCACTGTTTGCCTTAGAACCTACCTATGCATGTGTGGAAGCCATTGAACTAGATCTTGGTTTTCAAAGTGTGATCCAGGGATCCCAAGAATCTGCAAGTCCCTTTCAGAGGTTCCACAGTCAAATTTACTTTCATAATAATACTGTAGTAGATTGAATGGTGGCTCCCAAAAGATATGCCCATGTCTTAAGATATGCCCATTTGCCGAATTAAATGCGATTTTATTCAGCAAAAACATCCTTGTAGATGCAATTAAATTAAGGATCTTGAGATAAAGAGGTCAATCTGGATTATCTGGAAATCTAATGATAGTGTCCTCATAAGACAGAATACAGAGGGGAAGTCAATGTGAAGATGGAGACAGAGATTGAAGTGACGCAGCCACGAGCCAAGGAATGCAGACAGGTACCAGAAGCTGAGAACAGAACTCTCCTAGGTTCTCTGGAGAAGGTATGGTCTAGTTGAGACCTTGCTTCTGGCCCCCAAAACCATAAAAGAATAAATTTCTGTTGTTGGAAGTCACCAACTTAGTGGTAATTTGTTATGGCCGCCCCCAGAAAACTACTACAAATACTGAGACATTTGCCATTTTCATCTCATTCTCTCCTGAGCGTACAGTGGAGTTTTTCAGAGTCTACATGACATGTGGTATTAGAACAAATTGAATGCAGAAGGAGATATGAGAATCCAGCTGTTTTTTATTAAGCCAGACATTAGGAGATTTGCTAAAATGAAAAACAATGCCACTCTTTGAACAAAACTTTTTTGTTTTGGAAAATCTAAGGTTTTTTTCATTTTTAAAAAATGTTATTTATGTTAATATAAGATGGGCTTTTGAAAAATTATTAAATACATGTATTTTCAAATTCTCTATTTAACTTTTAATATGGTAAATATTAATAAGCATAATCCACATGAGCAAAAGTTATTTGAGGTCCTTAAAAAATGTAAGAGCATAAAGTGGTTATAAGATCAAAACACTTGAGAACTGCTAAGCTAGATCATGTCTCTCACATCCCACCTTGACTCTCTGGTTTTACCCTGCAAAATATGCTAAGATAGGCTGCATTTGACAACAATTGACAGAAAACCCAAATCAAAGTGACTTAAATGAGAGAAACATACCATCTCACAAAACAAGCCCAAGGGCTGGGTCAAGTGTACCGTCACTTCCAAACACTGTGTTTCTGCTTCCTTCTACTCTGCCACTCTTTGACAGCTCATCTTCCTCATGGTTACAGGATGGCTGCAGCCATGCCAAGCATCATGTCCTCACACAACAATAGCCAAAGCTGGAAAAAGAAGCATCCATCCTTGAGCTTTATTTTAGAAGCCAAGAAGGCCCCCTCTTCTGCCTTCTCTTCTCATTGTCTCGAATTGTATCACAGGCCCATTTCTGCTCAAGAGAATGGCACTATATGGGGTTGTCTTGTTCTGGTCTAAATTGACCTCCATGACAGGGAGAAGGACAGTCTCCTCTGAAGACATGGCCATCGGATTGGGGTTTTATGAGCAAGGAAAGGGGGTCAGGCTGTGGGGAGGTGATCACAGTGCCTGCCATTGCCACTGGGGACTTCAAGTCTGTGGAATCCGCAGTCATATCCCAAGGCACCCTGGCTGCCCACCCATCAGCTATTTAGCCACGGCTCAGCATGAGTCTGGCAGAACCTCTGCCTCTACTCTTCACAGCTACCTCAGCCCCATGAGCTCCAGACCCATGGCCCTTAGCACCTCTCATGGCCAATCCTCCACTCTCTTGGTGCAAGGGCCAGGCCCCACTGCCGGTCCTGCCTCCTTCTGCCTGGTACAATGTTATATAGGATGCTCTGTGTACCTTCCCTGCCCCCAGTTTTGCTTGGAGGCCACCCCTATTCACTTGAAAGCTTTCAGTCCTCTCAGGAAACACCCAAGTTATTTTGCAAAATGTCCCATGTTGCTCATATCAACCTTCAAGCTCCGCGTAGTCTATTTCTCAAAAAAAACAAAAAACAAAAAAATCTAAAGTCCTCAACCAGGCCCAGTGGCTCATGCCTGTAATCCTAGCACTGCATGAGGCCAAGGCAGGAGAATCACTTGAGCTCAGAAGCTTGAGACCAGCCTGGGCAACATGGCAAAACGCCATCTCTACAAAAAAAAAAATACAAAAATTAATGAGGCATGGTGGAATGTCCCTATAGTCCCAGCTACTTGAGGGACTGAGGTGGGAGGATAGCTTGAGCCCAGGAAGAGGAGACAGCAGTAAGCTGTCATTGTGCCACTGCACTCCAGCCTGAGCAACATATTCTCTCTCTCTCCCTCTCGCTCTCTCTCACACACACACAGACACACACACACACACGCACTACGGGTGAGGTGACTCAGGTTCTGGAATCTTTGCTTTGCCACTTACTTGCTGTGCAACCTTGGACATTAAACTTACCCAGTCTGAGCCCATGTTTCTTTATTTCTAAGAAGAGGGTAATGATACCTATGTTCTAGAATTGCTGAGGATTAAATGAGACCGTGCATGTAAAGTCACTCACTGTCAAGACTCAATAGTTGTCAGCTGTCACAATAGTGTTGCATCTCAACATCTGTACAGGGTTGCAAATCTTGTACAGAGTACCTGGACCTCTATTGTATCCCCGATATTCACAGCACCCTTGGAAGTCAACTGAGCAAAGGTTATGCCCCATGTTTCAGATGAGGCCATTGAGGTCCAAAGAGGCCAAGTGATTTAGCCAAGCTCACACAGGTGACTCAGAGCCAATTCTAGTACTCAGATCTCAGACTCCAAGTTCAGGGCCCCTCCAGGGTATACTTGCCTCCCTGACTCTCTGTGTGACCTTGATAGCTCAGCTCTCAAAGGCCTGGAAAGTTTTGTAGGAATCAGGTCTGGGACCATTGGACATCACATGGCCAGGTAGAAAGGGTGACAGCAGATACCCAGGAGAGGTGATGAGGGAAGCCTCTCACAGTTCAAAGCCCATGATGGAGAGCAGCTTCTTAAAGGACCCAAGTAAGGAGAGACCCTCCAGGGGTGCAAATCCAGCATATAAAAATAAAACAGATAGGCCAGGCGTGGTGGCTCACACCTGTAATCCCAGCACTTGGGGAGACCAATGTGAGCCTAAGGTCAGGAGTTTGAGACAAGCCTGCCCAACATGGTGAAACCTCATCTCTACCAAACAATACAAAAATTAGCTGGGCATGGTGGCAGGTGCCTATAATCCCAGCTACTTGGGAGGCTAAGGCAGGAGAATTGCTTGAACCTGGGAGGTAGACGCTGCAGTGAGCCAAGATCACGCCACTGCACTGTAGCCTGGTGATGGAGAGAGACTCCATCTCAAAAAAAAAAAAAAAGAAAGAAGGAAAGAAAGAAAAGAGACACATTTGACTTCACAAACGTGTTCATCTTCTGAAAGACAAACATGCCATAAGCAAAGGTGATAGACAAATAATACATTTGGGGAAAAATATTTGTGATGCGGTGGATGAAAGGTTACCATCTATAATATACAAAGAGCTCTTACAAATTGAAAAGAAAAGGGCAAGCAACCCAAAAGAAATTATGGCAAAGGACATGAATAGGCAATTCACCAAAGAAGGAAGCCAAATGACCACAGACAAATGAAAAGATGCTCACACTCATTAGTGGTCAGAGAAATGCAAATGAAACTGACAATGAGATATCACAGAGGAAACTTGAAAAGAACAATAACACAATGGCTGGCAGAGATTTAGGAAAAAGCTACTCTCATGCGTTGTTGCTGAAAATGCAAATCGTTACAGACTTTTTGAGAAGGAATCTGGCAACTTCAATTAAAACTTGAGGAGTTACATGAAAAATTTCACTTTTAAAATATAAATTTTGCATTTAAAATATTCACTTTGACCCAACAGTTCTAACCCTGGAAATATGATAGAAATGAAACCACCATACCCTGAGGACAAGTAAAGAAAGATGTTTATTGAATCAATTTTCATAATGACAAGAAAAGCAACCTTGAAACACAGTATGACAGAGACGGGCCACACAGGGAACACCCTATTTCCCAGCCTCCCTGGCAGTTCAGGTGAAACCATGTAACTGGGTTCTGGCTAGCGACTGGGGGAAGAAGTGATGTGTGGCCATGAAGCCCACGGCCTCATGCCCCTTCTTTCTCTTCCCCTTCTGTGGCAACTGCGAAGACCCAAAGACGGAGATGGAAGGAGCTCAATCCTTGAGATGAAAGCTCTGAGGAGGCCACCCAAGGGTTGCCCAACTGTACTGCATTGCAATAGGAGAAAGAAATCAACACCCTTGTTTTGTTAAGATGCTACAATTTCAGAGTTTCCTTGTGGCCACAGCATAGGCTTGGTTCATGTTAATTAACGTGCAGGGTAAGTGTCCTTCAGTAAGAAATGCTAAATGAATGATGGCACAGCACACTCAAGAATATTACACAGATAGCACAAAGAATGAATTAGACCTGGACCACGGGGTTGCCAAATGTAGGAGAAGAAAAGCGCAATGCAGAAGATCGTATATAATGCTTCATCCGGGCATTCTAAACAATGATCAGAAAGACTTTCTGGGCATGTGGGCTCCCACCTGAGATCCCAGCACTTTGGGAGGCTAAGGTGAGAGGATGGCTTGAGGCTAGGAGGTCAAGACCAGCCTGGCCAACATAGTGAAACCCCGACTCTACAAAAATTTTAAAATTAGCCTGGCATAGTGGCGTGCACCTGTAGTCCCAGTTACTTGGAAGGCTGAGGCAAGAGGATCACTATAGCCCAGGAGTTCAAGGCTGCAGTGAGCTATGATTGCTCCACTGCACTCCAGCCTGGGCAACAGAGCAAGACCCATTCTCTAAAAGAAGAAAAAAAAACATGGAAGTATATATGTATGTGTATATACGATTACATAAGAAGGGATAAGAACATGGGAAGATGCTGATGGCAGTGACCATCAGCCATGGTGGGGCTGCACATTCCACAGTGCTGGTGGGAGCCCCACCCCTTCTGACTTGGGAAAGGAGCTCCCTGGTGCGCTGCAGCCAACCAAACTGCAGCTGCAGACCCGGGCCTTCTGGGAGCAGGCAGGAGCCCCACCCTCCTGGGCGGGGCTACAGCTGCCTAAACTGCAGCTATGGATCCAAGCCTCCCTGTGCTCTTGGCGGAGGGCCAGGGTCCTGGGCAGAAGGGGGTGGGTCCTCAGTAAGGCCCCACCTTCAGGCCAGGTAGGGCCTGAAGGCTGGGACCTGGGCTGCCAATCCCGCAGACTGGAGTGGGGACTCATGGTGCCTCTTCCACCCGGCTCCCCTCCTCCTACACCATGTCTCTGCCCATGAACCAATCAGTATGCACTTCTTCCCCTCTGAGTTCTATAAAAGACCTGGACTCAGCCAGAGCAGGGCAGAGGATGGCCAGAGAACTAAGAGGGCAGAGAGAGGACAGGACTGGACGACCAACTGCAGAGAGGAATACTCTCTCTGCTGAGCGCATCAGAGTCCTGCAGAGACGTCCAAATGAGTTGCCTGCGGAGAGGAGCCACCCTCTCCAGGGCCTCCTCTCTGTTAAGAGCTGAGGGCCCGGCTGGACGACCAGGCTACAGAGAGGAGCTGCCCACTCCTCTGAGCTGTTCTAACACTAAATAAAATTCCTCTTCTTCACCCTTCACTTGTCTGCGTACCTCATTCTTCCTGAACGCAGGACAAGAACTTGGGCGAAGGCGTTGTGACCACAGAAGTTTCCAGCCTGAAAAATCGGCACCCCAGAGACCTCATAACAATGCTACTAGCTCAGCTAGGGTGGGTTCAGAGGGAGAGGGAGAAAAAACAGTAGATAAGGGCTAAGTAATAAGGTAGAGAAAGTACCTCGACAAAAATAGTTTACATAAGCACATGTTTGCATTTATGACTGTACAGATGTAAACATGAAAATGTTTTCATATTGAAAAACGAAACCTATCTTCTTTATTGTGGGAGAAAACAGGCATTCACATCCCTGATAGACGCAGGGGAGAGGGGACTGCAAGCACCAACAGGGGAGGCAGAAGACCCTGTCCTTGCCTCAAATCCAGTAATGCCTTTCTGTAGGCTGCGTCTGGTCTGGACATGTCCCCCATTGAGATTTGGCCAGAAACAAAGGGAAAAGAAGGTTCCTGTGACCATCCTGGTATGGGGGCTGGAGCCAGAGTCTGGGGGCTGCCTCCCCATCTTCTGGGAGAACGGGGGAGCCTTCCATCAGCAGCATTTCAGAGGTTAGGGCAGCATGTTGAGGAGGGTCTGCCAGGAAAGAAGTCTCCAAGGTCAAGGGGCACAAACTGGGAGCCCAGGGACAAATTTAATCTACAGTCAGATTTTGTTTGGCTTGCACAGTGATGTCTAGAAAATTCAAATTGGTTGCCAACATATTCAAATGGGCAGATTTTATACACCCATACACACCAAACTTAGTATCTCCAGTTTATAGTGAAAAAAAATAATCAGATGATCCAACCACACTGTGCCCACATTCTTGAATGGCAACAATCAAGTGGCCATCCCCTTTAAAAGGGGCATGTGTTCTTCAGTTTGCCACAGTCCCCACCACTCTATACCCTTAACCCAGGTCACTTCACCCTGTTTATATTACCCAGCCAATCCCAAAGTCATTCATTCATGGGTACAGCCCCATGTCCCCATCAGCCCCTTCCTTACCCACCCACTTCTTGCTGGACAAAGTGAAAATCAGGCTCCATGGGCTTTGGCACAAGGCAGACAAACCCAGATTCTGGCTCTTCCGTGTCTGCGATGCCTTGGCGCTGCATCAATGTAGCTGAGCTGGAACCACGTTGTCCCAGAATTTCCATATGGTTCTAAGTTCATGTTGGCTGAAACAGACATTTGGTGACAGCTGAAAGGCGGAAGTGAAGCAGCAGCCATATATATATTTATTTATTTATTTATTTATTTATCCTCAAAGTCAGCATGGGGTCCCAGGCCCTGGGGCAGCTCACACATTGCCATCCCTGACCTGCTGTTTTGCCTGATTGGCAGGGACAGCACCTGGCTTCTCCACCCTTTCCCAGGTCTCCCTCAGCATCTCCCAGTCCTGGCCAGTGTATGTACAGCTCCATGGGGAAGTGCGCCAGCTTTTCCTCCAGCTCACCCAGAGTACCAAAGCTGGAGAAGGTGAAGACAGGCAGATGCTGCTTCCAATCCACCCTGCTCTCGTCCACTTGCAGCCTTCCTTCCTCAGGAGGCTGACGTAGCGTGACTCCAGGCTCTACCTGATGCAGAAGCAACCATCTGCACAATTATGTAAGGTCTAACCTCCATAATAAACCTGTTTTGCTGTATCTGTGGTAGAGGCTGTGCTTTTCCAATCAATCCTCAACTGACACCCTCTGTATGTGATCTCAGGCAAGTTACTTAACCTCTCTGAGCCTCACTCCCCTCATCTTAAAATGCCCATGATGGTGCCTACCACATATGGTTATAGTGAAAATAAGATGGGCATGTGAACTGCCCAGCAGAGTGCCTGGCACCTAGCACACGCTCAACAAAGGCCATCTGTTATAAAACGGCAGCATTTTTAAGTGGGATATACGCATTTATCTATGTAACACTGAGGAAGAAAAAAAGTAGCTGAAGCCGGGCACAGTGGCTCACACCTATAATCCCAGCAGTTTGGGAGGCCGAGGCGGGTGGATCTCCTGAGGTCAGGAGTTCAAGACCAGCCTGGCCAACATGGCAAAACCCCATCTCTATTAAATACAAAAAATTAGCTGGGCATGGAAGCGGGCACCTGTAATCCCCACTACTTGGGAGACTGAGGCAGGAGAATTGCTTGAACCAGGGAGGTGGAGGTTGCAGTGAGATGAGATCATGCCACTGCACTCCAGCCTGGGCGACAGAGTGAAACTCTGTCTAGAAAATAAAAATTAAAAAAAGAAAGAAAGAAAATAGCTGAATATCCCTAATTTGATCATTTGTCACCTAAATTAAAAATACCTCTTCCTCACTCTGCAAGCGTTTAACATCCCCCTCCATGTATATATAAATGTGTGTCTGTGAGTGTGTGTTCATGTGCAAAAGGAGAAATCTGAAAATTCTAAAATAGTTCTTTCATTTAGATTTACTACAACCGATCTCTCTTAGACTGGGTCTCTGGGATCCAGGCAATGAAATGGAGATGTGCACCCAGGAGGACTGTCTGGGAGCAGTCTCATGACCCATACCTGGGGGTGAGGGTGTCGAAGTTGAGCAGAGGGAGAAGTTGGGCAGAGGTGTCATTAGAACAGAGGCCTCTGCTAACCCCACAGGGAGCTTTGGAAACCCACAGGCCCTTTGGAGTTGTCCCAAATTGAGAGGGTCCAGATCTTTGTACTGCACCTCAACCACTCCTTGAATGTGGATGGCCACAGAGAGGAGATGTAGCCATGGGCAGACATCCCTAGCAGAGCGGGGGACTCTTCTGAGCCAGCAGCCACCAGCACTTCATGCCAAGGGTCTCTGCCCTCAAGGGCCACAGCGGCATAGAAGGCAGACATGGCTCTAACCATCTGTATTCGTCTGTTCTCACACTGCTAATAAAGACATACTGGAGACTTGGTAATTTATAAAGGAAAGAAGTTTAATGGACTCAGTTCCACATGACTGGAGACACCTCACAATTATGGCAGAAGACAAAAGAAGAGCAAAGGGATGTCTTACATGCCGGCAGGCAAAAGAGTGTGTGCAAGGGAACTCCCATGTATAAAACCATCAGATATCATGAGACTTGTTCAGTATCACGAAAGCAACATGGGAAAAACCCTACCCCATGATTCAATTACCTCCCACCGGGTCCCTCCCATGACACATGGAGATTATTACAATTCAAGGTGAGATTTGGGTGGAGACACAGAACCAAATCATATCACCATCTGAGCTAGGCACACAGTCACTACACAGAGGACTGAGTGAGGCAGCCCTGCTCTCTTGAATGGGAGTGCACGAGGGCCTGGCATTTGTCTTATCTGCTGCTGAATCATCTGTGCTTGGCATGGGGTCCTGCTTAGAGTAGGTGCTCAAAAGACATTTCATTTGTTGAGCAAATGAAAGAGAATCATTGGATTCAGACTTGAGTCATATTTGAAGGCCTGCTTCTCTGTTCAAGAAATGTACAGATGAAAGACACATCTGGCGCAACCAGCGTTTTCTCTGCAGATGTGGCACTCTGACTGCTCATTCTGGCTCCTCCCTTTTGCCCACATTTTCCCCCAGTTGAGAACTCGCTCCTTCTCTCCCTCCTTCCTGCAGGAGAGCTTCCCTGACTACACAATTCCATGTGCACAGGTGTGCATACCCTCACACACTGTTCCCCAAAGAGCAATTGTGAGCCTTGGAGATCAGGACAGAGAGACTGGAAGGAAAGGCTCAGAGTTTCCGCCCTCCTCCTCACCTCTGTCTCCACTGGCATTCACCCCCTCCATGCCACTGCAAACCCAGGGTGGCATTCCTCTCCCCACCTCCCATTAGAGAAATCCACCCAGCCATAGTAAGCTCACTCCCCCGGGGTTCAAGATCCGCCTGGATGCTATTTGGCCAATGAGGGAAAGCGGGCGGGGCTTCTGTGAAGTTTCCTTGTTGATAAAATGAGATGTAGTGGAAGTGGCAGCCCTCCACTATGGGCCAGATAGGGTCATATTTTGGAAGTGACCCGGGAGCTATGACTGCTACCTTGTGGGAGAGAAAGTAGCTGGGGTGAGTAGGCACATGAACAGGAAGTAGGATTCTGAGTCATGATGAAGTGCAGCTGCTGAGTGAATCAATACCACTGCAGAGACAATCCCCTTGATGCTTTGCACCTTTCCAAGCAGCTGTCCTCCACTCTGCATGCTTTGTTTCCAATGGCCTACACCTGAAACTTCTTTCAGAATCCTGCCTTTGGGCTACTGGAGCAGTTTGCTTAGAAAGGCAGAGAGCTACCATCCATGCATGGGGATGAGTTCTGTGTCCGCTCTTGTTACAGGAAGCCACCTCTGATGTTAAGGGTGGATGAGATGATAAAGCTCTTCACCATCTAAGCCAGCTTGAGGTGGGGTTTCTATGATGTGCAGTCAGTAGCAGTCCAAGTGATCCACGCTCTTGTGAGTGTGGCTGCTCCATACATGTACACACACTCGTGCATATGCACACTAAGGAGTGTGCACACAAATACAAGTTTTAAAAACCCAATAGCTTTGATACACAACAGCAGAAAACTAACAAAGTAAAATGGCACAACCAGTGTGGAAAACAGTATAGCAGTTTCTCAAAAAATTTAACATAGAATTGCCATATGACCAGCAATTCTCCCTTTTGGTATGCCCAAAAGATTTGAAAGCAGAAATTCAAACAGATAAATGTACACCTCTTTGGGAAACAACCAAACAAAGAAACAGTTTTTCCTCTGTTCTCACACCAACACAACAATAATCACCAACATGGAAGACTTCTGAGACCCCAAAATATGTGGGGACTTCACCCCACCAGCAAGCAAGCAACCAATTCTACAGCAGACACCAGCTGAGTGTACTCCAATTGCATCAGATCCCACAGGTTGGGGGCTCAGTCCCCAAGACTGCCCCCTGCTTCAGACATCAGTCACAAGTTCAGGCCTCTGGAACTTCTAACTGACTGGCTTCAGGTTGGGGTTCTTATGACACCCCCCTTTGGGTTCCATTAATTTGCTAGAGCAGCTCACAGAACTCAGGGAAACACTATTACATTCACCAGCTCATTATAGGATATTTTAAGGATACACATAATCAGCCAGATGAAGAGACACACAGAGTGAGGTCTGGAAGGGTCCTGAGACCAGGAGCTTCTGTCCCTGTAGAGCTGGGGTGCATCACTCTCATGACACGTGGATGAATTCATGTTCACCTTCCTGTCAGCCACCCCATGACCAGCTTTTGGGAAGCCAAACTCTGTCTTTTTGGGGTTTTAGGGAGGCTTTCTTACATACGCATGATTGATTAAACTACTGGTCATTGGTGATCAACTTGACCTTCAGCCCCATTCCCCTCCCCAGAGATTGGTGGGCAGGGCTGAAAGTCCCAACCCTCTAATCTTGCCTTGGTCTTTCTGGTGACCAGCCCCAATCCTGAAGCTACCAGTCAATTATTAGCATACAAAAAGATATCACTTTGGAGATTCCAAGGATTTTAGGAGCTGTGTACCAGGAAATGGGAGCAAAGACCAAATATGTATTGCACAATATCACAACACCTTTCATACCAACATTATTCACAATAGTCAAAAGGTGGAAACACCTCAAATGTCCCTTGATGGATGAATGAATAGACTGTGGTATATACATATAATAGAACTATTCACCCTTAAAAAGGAATGAAATTCTCATACTCATGCTACAGCATGGATGAATCTTGAGGACATTATGCAAGGTGAAATAAGCCAGTCAGAAAGGGGCAAATATTATATGTTTCACTCACATGTGAATATATTATTTCACTTACATATGATACATAAACTAAGTACATTCACAGAGACATAAAGTATGTAGCATGGTGGTTTCCAGAGGCTGAGGGGAGGTGGGAATAGGGATTTATTGTTTAGTGGGTGTAGAGCTTCAGTTGGAGAAGATGAAAATGTTCTGAAGATGGATGGTGGTGATGGTTGCAAAGCAATGTGAATGTACTTAATGCCACTGAGCTGTATACCAAAAATGGTTAAAATGGTAAATTTTATGTTATTTATGTTTTATCACCATTTAAAAAACACACACACACAATTTGAAAACATAAAAGAAAAAAAAATCCCCTTTACAAAAAAAACAATCCACAAGCTACCTTGGAATAAACTCAACCAGAAAGTCACAGGACCCTGGAGAAAATCCTAAAACTTTACTGAGATGTAAAAGTTGTGGTGAATAAGTGGAGGTATACCATGTCCATGGAGAAAAAGGATCACCATCATAAAGCAGGCAAATCTTTCCAAACTAATCTATAACATGACACAATTTCAATTAAGACCCCAACAGGATTTTTCGTTGAATTCAATAAGCTGATTCTAAAAATTCCATCATACAAAGACTATCACACAAAAAAATACAAGTTTGTGAACTTTTGATGAAGTATAACATATACACAGAAAGTGCACAATCATAAACGTGCAGCTCAATAAATTGTTACAAAGGGAACATGCCCAGGTAACACATATCTAGATCAAGAAATATAATACTGCCCCAGAAGCCCCCCTTGTAACTTCCCTGCAGTCACTCCCTGTTTAAAGATAAACACTCCCCTGGCCTCTATCTCAATTGACTAGTTTTGCCTATTTTTAAACTTTCTATTTATGGAATCATACCATATGTACTCTTTTGCATCTGTCTTCTTTCACCCAACATCATGATTGAAGAATCCATCCATATTGTTGCCTGAGTAGTCAGTCGTCTATTCGCCTTTCTGTGTAATATCCCAAAGTACAAGCATCTCCCCATATATTTATCCATTCTACTGCTCACAGGTATTTGGGTAGTTTCCAGCTTGGAGAAGTTACAGATAGCATTCTGGTAGTTGTCTTGTGGTCTACGTTTGTGTCTTTTCATTTGTGCACCAAAAGACACAAATGTAGACCAAGAGACAACTACGAGACTTTGTGCACAAATTTTACTGGGCATATCCCCAAAACTACAAACACATTTTTTAAAAGAACTGAAGATGTTTGTGTAGGCGGTACAAACGGGTCAGTCTTGCCCTACTGGGGATCAAAATAAATTATAAAGCTATAGTAGTTAAAAGGAACACATATTGATACATCCCTAAATACACACACACACACACACTCACACGAGCACAGTCACACATGCACATAGTACTCATGCACATGCACATACATCCACACATAGGCATGTACTCCCACCCTCCCAAACTCTACCAGTCAGCACAGACAACTCTCAGGCTGGACTTCCCAGACCAGATAACTGAGTGTCTCGGTCCCTTTCAAGTGGTATCAGAGCACAGGCCTGCAAGTATCCAGGAGACGGCTGATGGAGAAAGGGAAGAAGAGAGAGAGGCCCCCTCCCCCACCCGCCCACTGGCTTTAAAGGGAGAACAAAGTGAGCGGGATCAGAGTGTGCAAGGTGATGGCAGCAACGCTGAAGCCATTTATCACTGCCAGATGTGTGAAGGGTCAGGCTGCGGGGCACGCTGGGAGTGCCAGCAGGGGCGCCTGGACCCCAGACATGGCGAGAAATAACCTATCCAGTCAGCGAGGGACCGCAAAAGGGCTGCCAGGATCCTGTTCTTAACAAAATGACAATGAGCTTTCCTTTTAGTCCCGGCCAGAAGGGGCTGGGGCCAGGGTGGAGGCAGCCACAGCTTAATAAAGGGCCGTCAGTGTCAGTCAAAGCTCTAAAAATACTCTCCCGCTGCCGGCAGGCTCACTCTTGCACCCGCCCGAGGGCTTTCTGCTGCCTGAATGGTCCCTCAGTGACGCACAAGGACAAATGTGTGCCCAGGGAGGCCTGGTGTCAGGCGGCACACATGGTCCAGCTTGTGGCATCTGCCCTCTCCCCCACCCTCACCCCTCCAGGTCCCTCTAACAGGCACACCTGGGGCCAAGGAGATCAAGAAGGTCCCAGGGCGGTGCATGCTGGGTGCACACTCCCCACTGTGCTGCTCCATCCACTCACGGGACAGCAAGGACAGCAGCCACCTCTCCTTGCAGGTGGCTTCCTACCCCAAAGGCAGCCAGACTTCATAGGGGATCCCAGGTTTGAGGAAGGAGACTCATTACTGGCTGTGGAGGCTCCCACTCAGATAGAGGAGGCACCATGGGCTTTAGGTAAGCCACTGCTCCAGGCGCTAGAACCATCTCTGCTTCTGCTAAAGGCCAAGTGTGGAAAAGGAGGTTCAAACCCTATCCTTAGAGAGATCCCAGCCTGCTGGGGCAAGCGCAGCCACAGCCCTAGAAGCCCTTCTGATCTGATGGAGAAGACTCAGCTCTTGCCTTGGGGAGTTCCCAGGCTGATGAAGGAGGCAGTTTCCCAAAGACAGGTTGCCACACAGGGACAATGAAGGGATTTCAGCCAAAGTGTCCTGACAGCCCTGTGCTCCTCAGACTTTAACTTTGCAAGCGAATCACCAGGGATCACTACAAAAGCAGATTCTCCTTCCGCAGGCCTGGGGTGGGGCCTGAGATTCTGCATTTCTGCTTCATGGAAACCCTGGTTAGTGCAGTAATGGGATCCTGGGTGATGGGGGTGCTGCAGGTGCCTGAGTAGCAGGATGAGACGTGGGGAGGGTGCAGACCTGGCGAGGGTGCAGACCAGAGTTCTCTTGGCTGTTCTGCTGATGGAAACAGTCCTGAGCTGGGGCCCTAAGGAGGGCTCCGTGGAGGAAGTGTATCAGAATCAGAAGCGCAGCAAGAGGACTCGGGAGCAGACAGGCCCTAGGTTAAAACTGTGGCTCTGGCGTTTATTAGCTGTGTGGCCTTGGGAATGTTTCTTGACCTCTCTGAAGTGAGGACAGCAAGGAGTGTGACCACCTCACAGGGTGGTGTGAGCAGATCCATCGCATCCGGCACGCGGCAGGGGCTCAAGACATGCCAGCCACTGCGTTTATACTAAACTAACCGCTGTGCCCTCGGATTGAAGAGCCCAAAGGCACCAGAGGGAGATGCCAGTGTCAAGAGACAGAGCCACAAGGAAGCGAAAGGCGGGGCGCAGAGAGGCCCTGGGTGTCAGGAGGCCCTGAGGCCTCGGGCGAGTCCCTGGCCTTTCTGAGCCGGGATCCTCACCTGCAGTATGGGGATCACAGCACCGCCTGCCTCCGTAGCTGTGTGAGAGGTCAGATCGCACAGCGCCTGGCACCCCGTAGGCGCTCCATAAAGCTCTCCACGGGATGGGGGTGGGGTTAACGTGGAAGGCCCCCTGCTGGCCCCGGGCCGGCTGCCTGGGAGGAAGCCAGCGCGCCCTCCCCGCCCCACCCCCACCCGGGCCGCCTTTGAGCCCCGCGCTGCGCTTTGAAGTCCCAGATGGGCCTGCAGGAAAGAGGATCCCGCGCCCAGCCCCCAGCCCGCACCTGGATCAACACGCGCCGCCAGCCCCGCCGCCAGCCTGGGTCCGACGGCCTGGCGGCAGGGACGGCCAGGCGGCCGGAGCCGCCCGGCAGCGGCTCACTTCAAAGCGCCAGCGGCCGCCAGCGGGAGGGGGACCTAATCAGGCCCGGCTGCCGCCGCCTAGGCGCAGAGCCCCGCCCGCCCGGGCTCCCGCCCCCGCCATCTGCTCCGCGTTAGAGCTCGCGCCGCTGGGGGCAGGGGCGGCGGTAGGGGAACCGCCAGTCACTGATATCCGAGTTGTAAGGACACAGGCGTTATCTGCCCCAGCTAATTCCACGTCGTCACTGCTTCATCAATGCACGGTTAGTGTGGTGCATCACTGCTTCATGGATGCACTAGTTAGTGTGGTGTATCACTGCTTCACGGATGCACTAGTTAGTGCCGTGTATCACTGCTTCACAGATGCACTAATTAGTGTGGTGTATCACTGCTTCACGGATGCATGGGTTAGTGTGGTGCATCACTGCTTCACGGATGCACTAGTTAGTGCTATGTATCACTGCTTCGTGGATGCATGGGTTAGTGTGGTGCATCACTGCTTCACAGATGCATGGGTTAGTGTGGTGTATCACTGCTTCACGGATGCACTAGTTAGTGCCGTGTATCACTGCCTCACGGGTGGACTAGTTAGTGTGGTGTATCACTGCTTCGCGGAGGCACTAATTAATGTGGTGCATCACTGCTTCATTCATTCACTGGTTAGTGCGGTGCATCACTACTTCATTAATACATTGGTTAGTGCAGCAAATCGTTATTGAGTGCCTGGTATGTGCTAGGCGAGGGAAATCCAGTTTGTTCATTCATTAAACAAACGTTTGTTGAACTCCTGTTTTGTACTA
The DNA here is from genome assembly GCF_008728515.1 of Papio anubis. NCBI lineage: Eukaryota > Metazoa > Chordata > Mammalia > Primates > Cercopithecidae > Papio > Papio anubis. The sequence continues at coordinate 39,378,882 of NC_044993.1, forward strand.
ACAGACCTGGGGGCGTACAATTCAGTCATTCCTTCCTTCCTTCATTCAATAAACCTTTAAAAAATATAGAGATAGGGTCTTGTTGTGTCACCTAGGTTGGAGCGCAGTGATGCAATATCCGCTCACTGCAATCACCAACTCCTGTGCTCTAGTGATCCTCCTACCTCAGCCTCCTGAGTAGCTGGGTCTACAGGTGTGCCACCACACCCAGCTTTTTTATTTTCTATAGAGACAGGGTTTTGCCCTGTTGCCCAGCCTGATCTCAGACTCCTGACTTCAAGCAAACCTCCTGCCTCAGCCTCCCGAAGTGCTGGGATTACAGGTATGAGCCACTGCTCCAGGACAATAAACCATTAGAAAAAAAAACAGCAACATCTTGATTTTAAATAAGTAATTTTTTAGTGTTGACTGCATGCAGTTACTGCCCCTTAGGTTCATCTTCCTCCCTCCCCACCCCCAGTCACACTCAATCCATTCACCAGCTCCTCCTTGCCCACTCCAAGATCCAGCACTTGTTCTTCCTGCCTGGAATATGCTCCTCTGCCCTGGACAAACTTCCGACTCATCCTTCAAGAGCCCAGGTTAAAAACTTCCTCCTTTATGAAGCCTTCTCTGCCTTTTCCAGTCCCCAACCCGCACCCACTGGGTGCTTCTCTCCCACTAAAGGATACACAGCCTCGAATGAGAGGGATTTATTCCTTTTCAGGGTCTGTGTGCCCCCCACAAACTGGCAGCCCCAATCTGGACCCTACCAGTTGGCAACTGTGTGGCTCTTATAACCTTTCTGGGGCTCTATTTTCTCCTCTGGAATTTAAAAAGGCCTTGCAGGGTTGTGGAAAACAAGGTGGGTTAGACACAAAGCCCCAGGAAAACACCTGGTAGAAGGCAGCCATGGTTGCCTGATTGTTTTCACAGCCCTCTGGCTCCAGGAATCAAAGCTGAGTTCATGCTCTCTCCTCCAGGAAGCCCTCCTGACCTGAAACTAGGCTTCCTCTCCCTCTGTTGAGATCCTGCCAGTCTTAGCCCACTGGCAGCTGACATCCAGCTGCTCCTGCATGCTTGGGGCTTTCTGAGCCTGTGTCCTGGGCCCGAGGCTCCAAAGGGCAGGGAGCTGGCCCTGTGTCTCTCTCTTTTCTCCCCCTGCAGTGCCTGGCACATTGAACACCCTGGATCCAGGAGCCAAGGGTCCTTCTCAGGCCCTTGCTCTGCCAGTGGGGAGCTGGGGCTAGGTAGGCTGCTTAGGTACTGGGTTATGGCCCCTAGAGGTCCAAGGAGGTGCCTGAGGGCAGAGGCTTCACACACAGGCAGGGTGGTGGAAGTGCAAGACGCCTGCCACGCCAACCTACTGGCTGTCGCATGCCCAAGAGCTAAGCATCACCAGACTTCAGCTTTGAGAGCCACTGAAGACTTTTTGGAAGCCCCAGGAGCTCGAAAGAGGGTAACCTCAGGGAATGAAGCTAGAACATCTGTCCAGGAGGCCATCAGGTTGGAGCAGCCTGGGTTGGAGTGAATCAGAAAGGGGCTCAATTCCTAGAGATACTGGCAGACAGGCAGGAAGAGCACTGGACCCCTGGGTCATGACCCTTCTTGCACCCTCAGGTCCTCTCTCCCTTCCTCTCTGTCCTCTGCTCCTGGCCAGCTCACAGTCTCTGTCCCTCCTGTGGGTTCTATGTCTCTCCTGGCTTGTGGTCACCTGTGGGGCAGCAGGAAGGAGCCTGAAAAATGAGGTGCTTGGAAAAGTCCCAAACATAAGGCCTGCAGACAGTAAATGAGTTGTAGGTGTTGGGTGGGTTGGGGAGAGATACGTGTTTAAGCTATACATAGACTTGTGGAAAAAAAGACCTGGGTTTGAGTCCTGACTTAGTCCCTTACTAGCTGGGGAACACGGAGGGGTCTCCTGAGCAGACCTGTGAAGGGATCCTGGAAGGCATCCCGGGTGTGGCAGCAGGTCCTCCTGGCATCCCTCAAGGCAGAGCACATGACTTCCACCACTTTCTCCAAACACACACAGCATTCTCACTTTCCCAAGGGAAAACCATGCTTGGTCCCCACGCAAAATGGAGCTGGATTTCATGTCGAGCCTTCTGTGCCGCGTGGGCTTTCTGTGGGTGCAACTGTCCAGTTGAAACTCCCAGGAAGAAGCACTGGGGTGAGGATTCAAGGGTACATGATGTGCTCAGGGAATGTGCCCAGGGGAGACAGGCAAGACAGTGGGAGAAACAGGCTGGGGACGCAAGGGTGTGAGCTCAGGCAAAGTCCTGCAAGAGGCAGCTTTAACCTGATCCTGCAGGGACCCTCAGGAGGGACCAGTTACACCTCAAGTTATCCCAACCTGAGGCAAGGGAGTGGGCTTTCATACTCCTGCACCAGTGGAGAAAGGTGAACCCCACTGCAGTGTGGACAAAGCGAGTTGCAATATCCTGGGGAGTCCTCCAAAAACCAGCCGCTGGTGCTGGCCCTTGAAAGCACACAGAAGCGTGGCGGGGGTGCTCAGAAATGGTAAAAAGAGTCCCAGGGAATCTGGGCTGAGGACCGAGGTCCACCAGTGCAGCCCATCCAAGATCTCCTTTGGCCGTACCCCTTGGAACACTTTCTGGGAAAAGAGCCCCCTGGAGGCAATCGCAGGTGTGGCGGCCACCAACAGGTTCACAGATGCTCTGGATAGGTCCAAAATGTCCTGCTGGGCATCCAGATAGGTCCAAAATGTCCCAGGGCCCATTGTCAGGGTACTGGTACCTCCAGCACGTGGCCTTGGCACATGTGGCCTGCGAGGAGGGTTCACAAAGTCATGATTTGACCAAGTGACTGCCCAACTGAAAAAGGCTCCCTCTCAAAGTCAGGACAGACCAGGGCTTGAAAGCCCAAAGGTATCAAAAAACCTGGTCCCACTATGTACCAACTGTGTGTGTCTGGGATCAATATTTCACCTCTCTGAGCCTTGGCCTCCTCTGCAGTAGGATGGGGATAGTCATGATCGTCACTGAGTACTTACAGTGAGCCAGACACCGTGCTGAGCTGGTGTGAGACTGCTGGGCTTCCCAGGACCCTACTCCTCACTTCTCACAGGCAGTGGGGCCTGTACAGTCTTACCACCCAAACACCTGTCTTGAATACCACTCATGTCCCCAGTGAAAAAAAAAAACTATTTCTAACAATCCGCATGCTAATTAACAAACCCTGGTGTTGCTTTTGTTAACAATGTTTGAGAGTGTGGATTCCTGATGAGAACCCTTCATTTATTATTTTACCACCCCTGGCAGGGGCACCATGTACAGATGCACAGGTCGTACACTGCACAACTCCAGGAGGTACCACAACAAAAAACACAGTATAAATGGCACTCCTTGGAACTTGTTAGTGCCCAGCTTGTTCAATGTGCTCCCTGCAGCCCTGAACCCAACAATTTGGATTTCTGATTTCGGTAGTTCAGATGCTAACGTCCATCTCTAGGATGTAATCTTGTGTACACATATTCATCACATGGTTAATAGTGAGGCATTTTTAAGGCCATCACACCGGCAATAAAGCAAGACATTAGCTCTGTGCTTGGCACACAGCAAACTTGGTAAATAGTACCTGTGATTTTGTTTTGCCTCCAGCATTTTTCTGCCCAAACCCCAGGACTGGAATGGACTTTGGCTTTCAGAGTCCTAGCCCCAGCTTTGCAGACCCTTCTAGGACACCCCAATGGGCTAGGAATCCTCACTCCACCCCCGACTCCCATCCCCCAGGCCTCTGCTCCCATTAAGAGTGGCCCCGCCCCCGCCCAAGCCAGTCCCTTTCCCTGGGGAGAGAAAGGGTTGGATCACTGCATCCCTTCTCTTCTCAGGGTTCAAAGCTACCACTGGTCCCCACACAGCCAGCTTGATTTGTTTCTTATCTTTAATTTTTTTTAATCGGGCAGATCCCCTCCAGTTACTTTTTCCGCAGCATCTTACAGCATCTTTGGAGCAGGCAACAAAAGCATTCTTTTTGGAGCCAGCAGGGGGCCAGGGCAGAGCCACTTCAAAGGGAATGCAAAGCGGCAGCGATGTCCCAGTCATTGTCCTCCCCTGTATGCCTGCCCCCCATTGTCCTGAGGCCGCCCTGAATAGGCAGGCACAAAGGCCACGCGTTCAAAGTGGGCACCACACGCTCCTTCAGAAGGCCAGCCTCTGTCTCTGCTCTGGTCCCTTCATCCTCACAGGCACAGGTTTCCAGCCAGGGAGGGGAGCTGGCCTTGAAGTGGTTTTTTTTCCCCTCTCTCTTCTGTTGTTTCTCTCTCTCTCTCTCATTCTCTCTCACTCCCTGAGCCAAAACTTATGATTACATTTTAAAGCAGCATCTGATCGGCAACCTTTCCCTCTCACTTTCTCTGCAGAACAAGCGGGATTTGCCCCAGGCTACAGGTCTGCTGCAGGACTGCTGGGGCTCTCTTGTGGGGTGGGAGCCTGGGAGGACTGTTGGCCCCTCTGGGAAGCAGATGAATCATTTTTAGCTACTCGGGTAATAGGGAGGGGTGAATTTCAGTCCTGGCACCAGGGGATCTGAGACCTGCTGGGCTAAGTGGGAATTTAGAGATAGATTACTCAACCTTGATTTTATAGAAGAGGAAACTGAGGCCCACAGATGTAGAGCAACTCGCCCTAGGGCTCACAGAGAGGCTGGGGCACAGCTGGGGTTGAATCCAGGTGTCCTGACACCCAGTCCAGTGCTGTTTTATTTCCTGGGGCCCAGGGAAAGCCCCTGAGCCAGGGAAGACCTGAAGCCTTCAGCTGCTCACAGGACACCAGGTCACCATAGGGAAAATATACCAGACCGGGCAAGGTGACTCATGCTGTAATCCCAGCACTTTGGGAGGCTGAAGAGGGTGGATCATTTGAGCTCAGGAGTTCAAGACCAGCCTAGGCAACATGGCAAAACCGCATCCCTACTAAAAATACAAAAATTAGCCAGGCATGGGGGTGCACACCTGTAGTCCCAGCTACTTGGGAGGCTGAGCTGGGAGGATCACATAAGCCTGGGAGGTAGAGGCTGCAGTGATCCAAGAGTGTGCCACTGCACTCCAGCATGGGTGGCAGAGTGAGACCTTGTCTCAAAAAGAAAAAAGAAAATACATCAAACTACAGAGAGAGTCAGCAAGGCTGGGATTTTGTTTGTTTCAGTTTGAGATAGTGTCTTACTCTGTAGCCCAGGTTGGAGTGCAGTGGCACGATCTCAACTCACTGCAACCTCCACCTCCCAGGTTCAAGTGATTCTCATGCCTCAGCTTCCTGAGTAGCTGCGATTAGAGACTTGAGCTGCCATGCCTGGCTAATTTTTGTGTTTTTAGTAGAGATGGGGTATTGCCATATTGGCCCGGCTTGTCTTGAACTCCTGACCTCAAGTGATCTGCCTGTCTCAACTTCCCAAAGTGCTGGGATTACAGGCATGAGCCACCGTGTCTGGCCAAGGCTGGGATTTGTATGCTGTTCCTTTGAACCAACTCTGAGCACCCTGCCCTCCTGGAAGCAGATTACCAGGCACACTCTATGGAGAGAAGACGGAGGTCGAGGCAGCAACCCCAGGCCTAATGGAGTGCATCTCAGTACCGGATCTCCTGAGGTGTGAGATACTCACATGGCAGAGGAGATGGCAGATGCACCAAGGAAAAGAAAGCCCCAATCTTCAGGAATGTCACAGCAACAGGAATCATAATAGCCATCATTTCAGGACTTAGGTACCACAAGCCTGGCACTTGACACAGTGTTGAACTTGACCCAAAAATCCTAGAGGAGAGATACTATTATTATCCCCCTTTGAGGGAGAGGGAGAGCGAAGCTCAGAGAGGTTAAGTAACTTGCACAGAGTCCCACAGCTAGTTTGTAATAGAGCTGGGGCTTGAATCCCGCTCTGCCTGATTCAGTGGGACATTAAATGGCACCCGTCCTTTGGCCCTGAGTTGTCCCCTTAGACACACTGTGTGCAGTGCCTCAGGATCAGGCCCTTGGGAATAGGAATGGGAGGGGGAAATGATCACCTCCTCCAGTCAAGTCGGTGAGTCTGAATTGAGAGACTGAGCAGCAACCCTGGCCCTGAGGTCAGAAGCTCCAGAAGAGGGGAGCAGGCAGGGCAGACCCTATCCTCAGAAGGCAGGAGATGCGTGTGTGGAAGCAGCCAGGCCCGATGTCAGCAGCAGGCTCCCTAGAGTCAGTCTGAACTTGGGTTCAAATTCCAGCTCTGCTGCCTGAGCCCCGTGACCTTGGGCAGCCATCAACAGAACGTGCAGTGGCATCTGCCCTGTAGGAATAAAAGCCTCCGGCAGCACCCAGCACACAGGGAAAGCTCGAGAAATGGTACAGCTGCTGTTTCTTGGAAAAAAAAATCAAGAAAACAGGACAGGGGAGGCAGAGATTTGTTTGAGGCCTGAGTATCAGCCCTTGGGGCCGGGAGAGCAATTGGTAGAGCTGCGGGCAGAGGGCAGGACCTGGAGACCAGGAGTAAGGGGTAAGAGGTGGGAGGGGTGAGTAGCAGGAGCTAGGAACACACTGGACCTGGGCCTGGCTTCAAGGACAGTGTCAGAAAGAACCCAGCAAGACAAAGAGAGGCAGAGCCCCACAGCCCGGAGATGGGACGGGCTCGAGAGGACTGGGCTGGGTGGCCGGGGCTACTGGGCCCAGCCTCAATAGGCCCCAACGCTTGGCCCAGCTCAGCCGACTGGCTTGCTGTGTGACCAAGGGGCAAGGGAAGCCCCTCCCTGAAGCTCAGCTTCCTTCACCTGTGAAATGAAGGGGGTGCCCTAGTTTTGTGGAGAATTGCTCCTGTGCCCCAAAAAGGCCTAGGGGGAAGGGCCTGCCAAGGAAACTGGCTCCCCCCTCAACTGCAACCAGTGCAGTCCCCCTGAACTGGCACAGATTGGGCCCTGACTTAAGGGTGCACTGGAACCCATGTGTGCTGGCTTTAAAAGAGCAAGCTTGAAAACTGCCCCAAAGGTTGGTGGAAAACAGATGTCCTGAGCATCCATGCAGTACCAGGTGCTGATGAAGATCCATGTGAGCCAACCCCTGCCCTCAAAGAGCTTTTGGCTGATGCGGAGACAGAAAGAAACTTCCAAGGAAATGGAGTGGTGGGTTTACCCAAGACTGGGAGGAGCATGGGCTGGAGACGCAGGCTTCCGGCTCTTGAAGCTGATCTCTCTCCCTTTCTTTCAATACACACAGAGCCCGAAGCAATCCCTAAGACACCCACAGCTCCAGAACCTGCTTACATCCACCTGCCTGTGGCTGGGACCCACAGAATGGGCTTCCTCCAGGGGCAGGGATGGAAACGTCTATACCTGGCCCAAAGCAAGTGCTTCTGGGTCATCTCCTCTGGAACCCTGGCTAAGTCTCACAGGCCAAAAAGCAATGAAAATATGACTAACAGCTAAAAGTGGCCACTGTGTGCCAGGCGTTGTACTAGACACATTCTATCTATTCACTATTTAACCCTGCGAGACAAAGGGAAGTGGCCGAGGCTGGAGCCAAACCCAAGCAGCCCCTGCTCACAGGCTGGGCTCCTGATCACTGCACATTATGGCACGTGTGGCAGGCCAGCTTCCTGAAGGAGGCAGGCACCATTAATTAATTTCCTTAGAGGTGCCCAGAAAGAAATCGGGACTCAAAATGAACCTCCCCTGCCTTCGCCCCACGGCCTCCTGACGACTGGGTCAGTTCCATCTCTGTGTTAAGGCACGCAAATTCGGCTTAATCTCATTCCCGCAAACAAATCAGCCTAATGAAATCTTTTTTTGTAAATGAATTCGTGGAGGAAACAGCTGAGTGTAAACAGTGTTGTAGCGTCGCCAGTTTAGACAGCATTGACTTTCAAATCAGCCTGCTTCTCCATCCCGCGTGGCAGAAATAGAGTCAAAATGCAAATGTAGCATAAACGACTCTATAATAAATGCTCATTCAACATTTATTCTTTCTCAAATCATCTCTTAAAGCCCTTTCATGCTAATGTCTAGGAGATGTGACATTAGAAAAATTGCTTTGACATGCTAAGGGGCTCCAAGATTAACAAAAAGAGAAAGGACAAGATAAAGCTTTCGGAAGACCTATTTCAGAGGAATTATTCCCGCCTTTGAAAGTGTTCCAAGGTTGCCGCACATCTCAGCTTGTTGGCATACATGTAAATGAAGTGCTACAAAAGTCCTCGGCTAAATTCCACTCAAATGAAAGCTCCCAGCCACCGGCATGGCGACAGGGAGGGTGGCCAGACTTCAGGATGAATGCTGAAGGGGGCTGGAGGGGGCTTTCTTGTCCTAAAGGCAGATGAGAGCGGGCTCCAGCCCAAGCCAAGGGATAAAAATGTCAGGGTCGAGCCTGGTTGATGTGGTCGGCACCTGGCTGGCGCATTGAAAAAGGAACACCTGCATCTTTTATCAAACAAATTATCCAGCCTACCCCCAGCTGCTGGCCCAACCACCATCCTTGCCTCTTAGGTGTTGTGCAAGTTGGCTAACCTCTCTAAGTCTCTCTTTAAAACAGAGATAACAAGAGGACCCGCATAGAGAAGATTCAGTGACGAAATGCATGTAGAGTGCTCCGTGCAATGACTGACGCTTATTAAGTGCTCAAGAAGTTGTTTGCAGTTAATGTCACGCTTATGCCTTGGCATTCTCTAGCACAGATTGGAGGCAGGAGAAAGAGGAAGCCAGGTGGCAGATGAGCAGAGATGTCAACATCCAGATAGGCACAATGACCATTCTGTTACTGGAAAGGGATCCCGATCCAGACCCCATGAGAGGGTTCTTGGACCTCGCGCAAGACAGAATTCAGGGCAAGTCTATAAGTAAAGTGAATGCAAGTTTATTAAGAAAGTAAAGGAATCAAAGAATGGCTACTCCATAGGCAGAACAATGGCTTGGGCTGTTCACTGATTATACTTGTAGTTATTTCTTGATTATATACTAAACAAGGGGTGGATTATTCATGAGTTTCCCAGGAAAGGGGTGGGCAATTCCCTGAACAAAGGGTTCCTCCCCCTTTTGGACCATCTAGGGCAACCTCCTGGCATTGCCATGGCATTTGTAAACTGTCATGGCGCTATTAGGGGTGCTTTTAGCATGCTAATGCATTGTAATTAGCGTATAGTGAGCAGTGAGGATGACCAGAAGTCACTTTCATGGCCATCTTGGTTTTGGCGGGATTTGGCTGCTTCTTTACTGCATCCTGTTTTATCAGAAAGGTTCTTTGTGACTTGTACCTTGTGCCAACTTCCCATCTCATCCTGTGGCTTAGAATGCCTCACCTCCTGGGAATGCAGTCCAGTAGGTCTCGGCCTTATTTCTCCCAGCCCCTGTTCAAGGTGGAGTCGCTCTGGTTCGAAAGCCTCTGATGATTCCAGCACCCCCATCTATAGAGATGGATGGTTCACAGCCAAGTCTGCTGCATGGTCCATAAGGATCTACTTTGAATTAAAGAGCTGCATGACATTCCCAGACACTACATTTCAGAGCAAGCTGGGTGTGCTGTGGACATCATTTGTAATGACTGGAGTGTCTTAAAGTTTTCTAGAGAGGAAGAGAAGGAACATTCACTGAGCATCTTTTAAACAGTTTCTGTCATTAGTCTTGATGACAGCCCACCGATGTTGATATTCTCAGTTTAAAGACTTCCACATTCATCAGGTTGGAGAGAATGCTCTAATCATCCTAAAACTTCAGTGGCTTAAAACAGTAAAAGTTTATTTCCTGTTCACCCAGTAGCCTAAGGTTGGTGTCCATGGGTGGGGCTCCCTGGGGTAGTTTTTTTTCAGTGGTGACTCAAGGGCCAAGCTCCTTCCGTCTTTAGTCTCAGAGAAAAGGACAATAAAGGGTCGTGCCTGGGAGGATTTTCCAGGACAAACCTGGGATGGGGATTCCCTTCTGCCCACATTTTGTTGCCAGTCACATGGCAGACAGGGAAGTGTGGTTTAGCTGTGGTGCCCAGGAGGAAAAAAACCACTTAGTGAAAACAGGAAAGCAGATTCAGAGAAACCGAGTGACTTGTCAAGAAGAAACAGACTGGGAGGCCAAGGCGGGCGGCTCGCTTGAGCCTAGGAGTTCAAGACCAGCCTGGGCAACATGGCAATACCCCATCTCTACTAAAAATACAAAAATTAGCTGGGTGTGGGAGTGCACACCTGTAGTCCCAGCTACCTGGGAGGCTGAGCTGGGAGGATCACTTGAGCCCAGGAGGTCAAGTGATTGCACCACTGCACTCCAGCTTAGGCAACAGAGTGAGACCCTGTCCTAAAAAAATAAAAATCAAAAAAAGAAAAAGAACACAGCAGGTTAACTAAGGTGCAAGACCCATCACCTGCTCTTTGGAGGCCTCGCCATCTTCGCCACCATCATCGTATCATCAGTAATAATGATAGGCATTTATTGAACACCTGATATGTGAGACTCTGTTGTGGGCACTGAATGAGAGCTGGGTGAGAAAAAAAACCATGTTCTGGGAGTGAGAACACCAATGGCATCCAGCCCGAGTTATGGACAGAGTTAGTGTTACAGAGAATCTGAGTTCCCAGAGCCTTCTGGAAGTGAGAGCTAGAGAAAGGAAGAGGAACCAGGGCAGATCAGTGAAGACTGACTCAGAAAGATGGAGAGGATGAGGTTAGGATTCCAGAAACGGAAAGGGATGCCTGAGGAGCCCACACTGAAGATGGTTTGTGGGGTGAGAGGCGAGGCTGTCACGTGGGTGGATACCCGGTGGTGAAGGGCCTGGAAGGTCAGGACTGAGGACTGCATGAGCCATGGAGAACTTCCAGAAAGGAGCAGAGCAGGTGCTGGTGGCACCCTCCCCGGATGTCTGGGCTGTCTCCCTCCAACATCCACATCTCTCTACCTGAGGGCTTCTCTGATGGCCAGAGCCCCAAGCTGCTAGAAAATTAACACTCCCCAGGAACAGCCCTCAACCTTGTGTCTAAATACCCCAGATCCCTCCTGCTTGGGGAGGTGGGAGAACTCAGAAGTACGTCTTCCACACTGCTTCCCAGATTCCCCAGCAAGATTGCATTCCAGCTGCCCACATGGGCACCTGGATGGACAACATGCCTGGTATTGCCTGACTTCCCTTCCCCATCTCACCAACCTATGCTTTTGCTGGTGTTTCCTGGGACCATCTTCCAGACCAATCACCAGAAACCAAATTTACACAACTGCAACATGACTCCATCATAATCACAGTCGAATTTGCTGGCAGGTATCCATCCACTAAGTGACAACTTAGCAGACTCATCCCCTTGTTGCAGTAGCGCGATGTGGCTGCAGATTCTGCTTGGAGAAGGTGAGCCCAGTTTTTGTGAGAGGAGACCTGGGGACCTTCCCAGCTCCCTCTGCCTCCTCATCTCCTCTCCTCGGAGCTGCTCCCCTGGCTTTCGCAGAGGCTCCATGGGCTGGGGGATGGAGAGCATGAGGAAGTGTAGCTTCAGGGGAACACACACTCCCATATATATACATATATATGTGTGTGTGTGTATATATATATGTATCTAGCGACAGTCAAAAACATATCAGAACTGTCAAAAGCACATGGAATCAGCTAGTAAACTGTGAAACCCAAGCCACAGTTCTATGTTTTATGGTGTGAAAAATACAAGAAAATCGAATTGAAAAAATAAATAGAAGGCCCTGCGCCAGGGAGAAATTGGCCAGATTTGCTGGTGCCCCAGGGCAGGGAAGTATAATGGACCATTCTCACCTCAGACTGTGCGGTGACTCATGAAGATCAGACTGCCCAGCCCATAATTGTTTTAGTTCTGCTACCTCTATTGCCTTAGGCCAGGCTCCCCAGAACCACATCCCGAGACAAGGATTTGAAAACTGGGAGTTTACCTGAGAGGTGGTTCTAGCAAGCACTGGCAGGAGATGAGAGACGGGGGAAGGGAAGGGAGCCAGTCGGGGTGCATGGACGAGCAGGTCACCGCTGTGGGCCGCTGGGGCTGAGGCCCACTGGGGACTGTAAGAGAGTCGCCCCACCAAGGGGCAGGGACGCTGTCAGGCATTGGTTGAAGTCTGATCCCAGGGATGTTGGCTCTTCCACACTTTTGCTATGCACATCCCAGCAGCCACAGGAAGCCTCCAGAAAGAGCCACAGAGGTTGTAGCAGGGGGCCAAAGGGTCAGCCTTCAGAGCTGAGTGCCAGTCACACCTGTTACACCCAAGGGGAAAGGGACAGGGTTCCTGTGCTCAGTAACCACAGCCAGTGTTTCCTAAAGTAGAGACCAAAGAAAATTTTCTGTGTAGGGGCCAGCTTCATCCTGCTCCCCAAGATCCTCACAAGGTGGAGGGAGGGGTCTCTTCCCCTCTGCTCAGCGCTGAGACCGATGCCCAGCCTTGTCCACCTTTGGATGCTGAAATGGCCCCATTCTCAGGCTGTCTTCTGGCTCCTTGAAAAGAGAGAACCTGGCCAGGTATGGTGGCTCACGCCTGTAATCCCAGCACTTTGGGAGGCCAAGGTGGGCAAATCACAAGGTCAAGAGATGGAGACCATCCTGGCTAACACAGTGAAACCACGTCTCTACTAAAAATACAAAAAAGTAGCTGGGCGTGGTGGCACGCACCTGTAGTTCCAACTACTCAGAAGACTGAGGCAGGAGAATCGCTTGAACCCGGGAGGTGGAGGGTGCAGTGAGCCGAGATCACACCACTGCACTCCAACCTGGGCGACAGAGCTAGATTCTATCTCAAAAAAGAAAAAGAAAAAAAGAAAAGAGAGAAGTTATGGCACACTCTAAGCTATTCAGGCCTCCTTCAACAGCATGAGACAGACAGAGAGAGAGAGAGAGAGAGAGAGACCCCCACCCCTGTCACTGCAGGGAAGAAGGCAGCGTGGAAGGAAGTCCCTGCCATCCAGCCCAAGACCCTCAAGGAAGGCAGACAGCATGTCTGTCTGAGTCCTCTCTGCTTTGCTGATTATTTACCCAATCAGATTAGAGCCGCAAGGGGACTTCCCACCATTTGCCCACTTACTTTCCTATGGAGTTGTTTGCCATCTTTTTCATGTTTGGTAGGTTAGTTGGGTAGTATGGATAGGAACGCTTTGCAGATATATGCATACAAATAACATTTCCCGGTTCTGTCGATAACGTCTTCTGTGACGTGGGAGTTCACTCGTCCTGACATAAAGTCTTAACAGTTTCTCAGCTGTAAGGTGGGGGCTGACTAACTGGGCTCCTAACTGGGACCCCCATCATAAAGCAGAGGCTCACATACCAGTCTTCAGGTCTGACCAGGTGCTGCTGGAAACCACAGATAAGGCCGTGTAGGGTGTTCAGTGGCTCACGCCTGAAATCCCAGCACTTTAGAAGGCTGAAAGGAGTGAATCACCTGAGTCCAGGAGTTTGGGACCAGCCTGACCAACATGGCGAAACTCAGTCTCTACTAAAAATACAAAAAGTAGCTGGGTATGGTGGCACACACCTGTAATCCCAGCTACTCAGGAGGCTGAGGCAGGAGAATCACTTGAACCCGGAAAGCTGAGGTTGCAGTAAGCTGAGATCGTGCCATCACACCCAACCTGGGCAAAATACTGAGACTCCATCTCAAAAAAAAAAAAAAAAAAAAAAAAAAAAAAGCAATCGTCAGTGAGGCCTTGACATTGAAAATGACAGAAGACCCTGGCAGGGAGTCCTCTAAACCCAAGATGTCTGAGCCTCCATGACCCCGAGTGGGGATCCTCCCACGAGACTCGCTCAAACCCATAAGCTGACAAGGACTCTGCCAGGACGAGGGTGGGAAGGCCTAGTATGGCTAAGCCCGTGGATTACCAGTGTCTGCCGAACCCCGCAGGCCATGCCTGGGCACTGCCTCATGGAGGCCAGTGGAACTAGAACCCTGCCCCGAGAAGCTTCAGTCTACCTGGGAAAAAGGAGATAGACATGGGACAAGATAGCATCATAAGTGGGTAAGGCCTTGGCCTCTGTATCTGACTCACCTACTTGCTGTGTTACCCTGGACTAGTTCTTTGCCTTCTCTGAGCCCCAGCCTCTTCATTTGTAAAACAGAATAATAAAATTTACCTCCTAGCATTGTACTAGGAATGAAACGAGATCCTACCTGTAGCATAATGCCTAGGTGCGTGCTAAGTGCTGTAAAAACTTTTCATATTGCTGTGTGAGATCTGAAGGAGTAGCATGAAGCTACCTATAAAAGAAAAGCTAAGTTCTGTTACATTAGGCCTAAGGAAAGCCTTGAATTAGGGGTGCGTAGGGATGAGACAAAAATCCCGCAATGTTCGAGGTAGAAGTAACCTAAGGGATCAGAACTGGACCAAGATGTGCAGGTCCGTCAGGAGGCTCATAGAATATAAATATCTATTCACTCCCAACTTCGAGAAGCCAAACCCTGTGCTCACTGCCCTCAGCCTCTCCTCTTCTGCTGCTTCTCCAAGCAATTCAGCTCTCGCCCCTGCATTCAGGCAAACAAAAGTCTAAAGTTAACAGCACCATCCAACTTAGAAGGCAACTTGGGGACCCTCCTTTGTTACTCATGCATGTTCCTTGGGGTCTTACCCCTACCTCCAACTTATTTATCGAAGAGTTTCTTCCAGAACCACAGAAGTGTTCTTCCAGTACACCTCCCGATGGTGAGGTCCAGCAAATACAACTACTTCCCATCTTGCTTCATTTCCAATGACCCTGCCACCTGACCCATCACTTACACAAGCCCTCTTAAGAATCATCTAGGCCAGGCATGATGGTTCATGCCTGTTATCCCACCACTTTGGGCAGCTGAGGTGGGAGGCTTGCTTATGCCCAGAAGTTCAAAACCAGTCTGGGCAATATAGTAAGACCCCATCTCTAGAGAAATAAGAAATAATTAGCCAGGCATGGTGGAACACACCTGTGGTCCTAGCTACTCAGGAGGCTGAGGTGGGAGGATTGCTTGAGCCCTGGAAGTTGAGGCTGCAGTGAGCTTCGATCTCACCACTGCACTCCAGCCTGGGAGACACAGTAAGACTCTGTCTCAAAACAACAACAACGAATAATAACCATCATCTAGTCTCCATTTTATGGTGGAAGAAACAAAGACTCAGAGAGGGTAAGTGACTAACCTAAGGTCACACAGCAGGTTAGAGACAAGGATAGACCTCCTGACTTTCCACCCAGTACTCCTACCAAAGAACCTACTCAGTCCCCTATGTCTGGCTAGTATGGTCAGCACACCCCACCTTAGAGCTTTCACCCTCCAGGGTCCTTGAGCTAGCTGTCGGGACCCCTGATGAGGGAGACCAAGGGTGGGTGCCAACTTCTGAGACTGGGATCCGCATGGCCAACCCCAGGCACTCCTGCCCATCCCACCACCAGCTCCACTAATACATATTTTATGGGGCCGTTCTCCCTTCCTTGCAAACGGTGTCATTAATCTGCTCTCTGGCTGTGCAGAATAACATCCCTCAAGAACAGACCGCTTTCTGAATATTTGATCATTCCTCATTTCTTCTCCCCAAACTAATATATATTTACACAGTCTACCTCCTGCAGGAGAAGTATATTGTTTTCTCCCGGTGCCTGAGAACTTAGACACAGAATTGCGTATAAGTAAAAAAATATATGCCTTGCTATTTATGTTGAAAGCAAGAACCAATCATCTATCAAACTGTGAGGGAAGCCAAGAGGAAGATTTACATATGGTAAAAGAAGAATCAAGCAGACCCCCACCCCCCAGAGGCCTTGAATGAGAGAAGACAGACATCTCTTCTCTTTCTCTAACAGACTTTCCACGCCATCCTTCCTGCAATTGGCAGACCTCAGCAGTGGGGAGAGCAAGGAGCTCTTTTGTTAGCAAGGTCAAAAACTTCCTACTTGGAGATCCAAACAGAAGAGACCAAAGTTCTTGCAAAGTTTGACAGCGCCATTTGTATCATCCTGGAATATGTATTACAATGAGGACTCCAACATGTGTGTGGCCCTATTGCTTCCTCCTGCATTATTCTGTTTTGACCTCCCCTGCAAACCAGGCTTGTTGGATGGGAAGGCAGAGATGGTGACCCTCATTTTACAAAGATGGTAAACAGACTCGGAGAAGGTAATGTACTGGCATGCAGATGTAGCAAAGGGGTTTTGCTTTGTTTTGTTTTGAGCTATTTAACAGTTGGCTCCAAAGTCCCATTTAGAGAAAAACATTTGCAGGAGGGGCATGGTGGCTCATGCCTATAATCCCAGCACTTTGGAAGGCCGAGGCAGGTGGATCACTTGATGCCCAGGGTTTGAGACTAGCCTGGGCAACATAGTGAGACACCATCTCTACGAAACATTTTAAAATTAGCTGGTCATGGTGATGTGTGCCTGTAGTCCCAGCTACACCAGAGGCTGAAGCAGGAGGATTGCTTGAGTCCAGGAGTTCAAGGCTGCAGTGAGCTATGATGGCACCACTGCACTTCAGCCTGGGAGACAGAGACCCTGTCTCTAAAAAATAAATAAATAAATAAAGACAATATTGGTTCAGAAAAATGACTTGGTGGGGCCCTGAAGGCATGATTGAAGGTAATGATAAACTTCATCCCTCTGCAGAAGGGTTTAGCAGGAAGGTGAGGCGAGCTGGAGAAATCAGTGAGCTGGCGTGGCAGGAGCCCACATAGAAAGGTATTGAGTGAGAAACTTCTATGGGACAAGGGCTCAGGGGCTCTTCCAGAGGAGGTGACTCAGTATGATTTTAACATATCCACTTCTGTAGCATAACCTTCCTCTCCCAGAGACTGCGAACCATCACCAGGGTCCACCATGCAACTGAATCACTTGTGTAAGTGGCGTTTGACGGAGACATGGGGAAAGCGTGTAGGTCCACTTTGGAGCCAGCACACAGTGGAGAAAAGAAACAGTCATGGAGGAGAGGTGATGGCTGGAGGGGAACAGGCAGGCAGAGCTAAAAGTGACTGTGAAGGCGTGAACACAGACATTGGCAGAAATCTCAGGTGGGCTTGGTCACTAGTCACCTGTACCCCAAGATGTGAACACAGAGTTTACATCTATTTCATGTACCTCTTAAAAATGGGGTGATCTCTACTGACATGTGGGTTATACCAAGATGAATAAAGCTATCTCAGCTCAAAGGAGCTCAAAGTTGAAAAACAGAGAGACAGGTGCCAGGCCAAGGGGCGCTCATCCAGGTGAGGCAAATTGGCCAAGGACTGAGAGCTGGTATGAAGTACAATGAGGATGGAAGCAGTCTCCAGACTCCAAAGCAGTGCTCCTGTCCTCATCCCCTCTCTGCCACCCCCCAGTGGAAGGCAAGCAGGCCATGTTGCTTCAGCCTCTCTCTTCTCCCCTGGGTCCAGCTTCTGCCCTTGAAAGCCTCTTGCATCTAAAGCACGAATTCCATGTTAAATAGGTCAGGACACCTGCCTTCCACGCCCAGCTCTCCAACCTGTCAGGCTCAGGCTGAACCATGAGACAGTTTCACTTCAAAGTGGCCCGGGCCTCTTCTGACCTGCTGAGTTCTCCCTTGTAGCCCTGTCAGTCTGTAGCTTGAGTGACAGCCAGAGCTGTTTGCAAGAGCACGGGGCAATGTCTCCCTAAACCACCAACCATTTGGATCGCAATCCCTTTTCCCGGGATCTCTCTCCCATCATTGGCATAAGAAACATAGCAGGGTCCTTCCAATTTGTGCCTGGGGTCTGTGGGGACAGACGGCAGCCGCAGACCCACTGCAGAATGGGCAAGTGGGAAATGCTGTACGGTGTAAACTGTCCTTGTAATTATAGAGAACAGAAGTCATCACAAACGTCCTTTATTAAGGGTTTATTCTGTACCAGGCTGTAGGTGTCCCCATTTGCTTCTTATTGTGAGAATTAAATTCGTGATGACAGGTACCTTCATTATCCCCATTTTATTAATGAAGAAATAGAAGTTAGAGAGGCTAACTGGTTACCCAAGGTCACATAGCTGGTGAAAGCTGGGACTGACACCCCCGTTGTCTGGCTGAGGAGTCCCTCAGCTCTTTCAGCGAGCATTGCGTCGTAAATACCTGGGGTCTTTCTCCACAGGAACACCCTAAGTATGGTTTGGGCTCAAGCGGCTGAAGTCTTGTCCCCCACTAGAATGGAAATGCCTTAGGGACAGGATCTATCACCTATTCATGGTGAATATCACGCATTGGGGCTTGAGGTGGAGGGATCTATTTGTGCCTGGAACAAAAGGAGGCGCAAGGAGGAGCAGGTCCCCACAGTTCGGCGGGTCATTGGCTGGGGTGTCTGCCTGGTTTTCCCAAGTCTTAGGTGAGCATAAGGAGGCCGGTACAAGAAAGAGGAGGGAAAAAAAAAAGGAAGAGCAGGAGAAGGAGGAGCCAGGCTGATCGGTGGGGACTGCCTGCCCCAGATGGCCTGCGCGTACCAGGACTGAGGGGGCTTCCTTCACACACCGTCTGAATTATTCAGACAGGGAGGCCACAGCGGCCCGGGAGGTCTATGATGGTTAGGGGTTTCATGGCCACTTAGGTGGACCAAAAAAGAACAGAATTTCGTTCCGCCTGCTTATCTCCTAACCTTATAAACTCAGGATTAGCAGATCAAAAGAGGATTTGGCACAGCTGAGGGACGACAGTGGCTTTGGAGAACAGTTTGGGCTCCATCCTTCATAATCAAATGAGCTTAGGTCATTGATAAGTAAACGGCGTTTTGAATCCCTCTAACTGGGCGTGTGGGTCACGCCTGAGCCCAGGCAGCCCAGCCGTCCTGGCAGAGTTAATGAGCCAGAGAGGGGCCTGGGTGTGGATCCCAACAGTGACCACAAGAAGGAGTGCCAAGGAGTATCCTGGATGGGGCAGGGACCCCAGAAGTTAAGAGCAATCGCTCTGGAGCCAGAAGTGATGGTTTCAAGCTCCCAGCACTGCCACCAGCGAGCTAGGAAACCTGGCAGGGGCGAGGGAGTGTCCCATAACCTGCTGGCACCTCCATTTTCTCAGCCGTGAGATGGGGCCATGGACGTGTTAATAACTACCCTTTATTGAGAACTCCACGTTCCATGTGCGGTGCTGTCAGAGGGAAGCATCCCTCAACCCAGAGCCACGGTCTCCTAAGGACAGGTGGAGACCAGCCTTGGAGGGCATCTGCAGCCTGGAAGGGACAGCAGAGTCCAGAGCAGGAGGCAGGGTGACAGCCGCTTCTCCTCTCCCCTCTGAGTGACCATACAGACGGCACTGTGCCTTCGCCTCCTCACCCATAAGCGAGTTCTCCCAGTGCAAGGGCGCCACTGCAGGGAAAGCCCCAAGTGATACCATTAATCAGTGATTGCTGTTACCGCACTTAGTGCTGGATCCTCCTTAGTGATGTGAATTTCCTGTGCCACTCACCTGCCCGTTTGATATCGGGTCTTATCTCTGCCCTTCCACTCTGCTCTGAATCCAGGAGAGACGTTCCCCGGACTTCTTGGCCACCTGGTTTCTGGGTTGGTTTGGCCAATGGGCAGCACTGTGGAGAGCCAGGGGAGGGAAAAGCTAAAGTGTTTCTCCCCTCACTGTGTTTCCTGTGGTGTCCCCAACGTCGCTGTGTCAGCTCTCAGCCCCCAACAGAGAGCTCCCGCTAACCTTCAAATTCAGCCTCCTGCTGCACAGACCCAGCTCTCAAGCTCTCACAACTCCACCTCCTCTCTCTCCTTCCAGCCTCCTGGTAGCAGTTTCCCGCAGTGGCTAACCTCTGGGCTGGCTTAACCTTTCTCTGCTAGGCTTCTCAGCCCTCATGTCTCTTGTAATCTCTCTAATCCGTTCCCTGCACTGAATTCTCTCTAATTGAAAGACCCAGCCGGGCGTGGTGGTCCACACCTCTAATCCCAGCACCTAGAGAGTTGACGGTGGTGAATCACTTGAGGTCAGGGGTTTGAAACTAGCCTGGCCAAGATGGTGAAACCCTGTCTCTACTGAAAATACAAAAATTAGCCAGGCATGGCCGTGTGTGCCTGTAATCCAGCTACTTGGGAGGCTGAGACAGGAGAATCACTTGAACCCGGGAAGCACTTGCAGTGAGCCGAGATCACACCACTGCGCTTCAGCCTGGGCGACAGAGTAAGACTCCATTCCAAAAAATTAAAAAATTAAAAAAAAAAAAAAAAAAGAAAAGGAAAGGAAAGGAAACCCCGGAGAACTTTCTGATGGCTAAGGCCGTCAGTCACCTGCATAGTATTAGCATTTACCATTCATCCACACAGTAACAACTCAACAAGTGCTCTTGGCTAGACCCTCCACAACCCAGACATTTCAAATGCAGGGAGACAGGCAGTTGCCTTAGGGGTCATGAGCTGACCAGGCTCAGAGTGTGTGGTGAGCGTGGGCCAAGCAGGAGAGAGGGTTCCCATAGCTAGCGTCGGGAACGCAGGCCTGTCCACTCCCTAAGCCCCTTCCCGTCCGCAATGGCCTGGGAGCCAAGCTGAGTGACCACTCCAGTTGGCAGGCGGGCAGAGGGACGCCCGGGGAGGTCAGGTGACTGGGGAGTCCTGTGCAGAAACAGAAGGAGCCTGGGTTCTGGGTCAGCCCTGGGGCACTAAGTGACCTTGAAGAAGTATCCTCTTCTCTCTGGGCCTCTGTTGCCTCCATCTAGTTTCTCCAAATGAAAAATATGATCTGCACAGATCCTCATGCCTATATTTCCTATATTTTAAAGTTTCTGATGATTCATTAAAAGGAGAGAACACAGCAAGGAGAAGACACCCCTAAGCCTTGAGTTTGGCCTCTTAACCTAAAGATGTTACCAGGTCAGAGGCCTCAAATTGCACTGTGTTCCTTGGGTCAGGCAGGGTTGGGTCTGAGTCCAACTCTGCCCTAACTTGCTGTGTGGCCCGAAGTAAGTCACTCTCTCTCTCTGAGTCTCAGTTTTCCCTTAGGAAAAATGAGGTCCACAGGAGTACGTATCCCAGAGGCACAGGTGCAGGTGGAAAGCAATGATGTGTGAAAACACCGGGCACACAGTAGGTGCTTGATAAATGCTAGCCACATTGCAGTGGAAACTTGGTGGAAAACAAGGCAGGAAGGCCGAGAAACAGGGTGGAAACTTGACAGTGAAAGATGTTAATGACCCAGGATTCCCTGACACTCTCCCCTGAAGCGGACACTCTACCCGCTGGGGCCACTGTCCAGGAAGAAACTGGGAGTGCTGAAAGCCAGCCACCCCCAGCAGCCAGATTATGTGTTGCAGCCACAGAGGAATTTTGAAAGGCTGATAAAGGTGACATCCTCTCACGCAGTCTCAGAAAGGTGCCTGTTCCCCTCCCAAGGGTTTAGCCTTACCCGGAGCCAACACCTGTGAAAGTGAGGGAGCAAGCCCCCGTTGGGGGTGGGAGGGCACGCAGGTGTGGAGGTGACCAGTTGCTTTCGTTGGCTGCACAACAGACAGCCTGGGACCACGAGACCACCTCCCCCAAGCCTCGGCAGAGGCCTGGCTCTGTGGGCAGCACCCCTAGTGCTGGGCACAGACCGAGTTAGTGCTGCCCATGGTCACCCAGCAAGGATGGGGGTCCTTGGGTGAAGAGGATGGACAGGTGGGTGACCAGCCTGCTTCTTTCAAGTCCCCAGCCCCCTCACACGCTCCAGCTAAAAATAATACCACCCTGGGAGACCCACCCCTGCTGGCACAGCCGGACCATGCATAAAACATGCGCTGGTCAGATTTCTTCCTCTGAATGGCTTCATTCAGAGCGTGCAGAGGTGAAAGGTTTACGGGAGGGATCGCTTGACTTCCTGGAGGGACTGGAGCAGCCCTGGCCTCTGCCTGGGCCCCAGCCTCCCCTCTCTGTGCCTGGCACCTTGGCCCAATGGCAGCCCACACAGAGGGCTCCCAGGATGGAGCTGGCTGAGGGTAGCCCCCTCTCCCAATGTCCCTCGAGGCTGTGTCCTGGACCCCCTTAATGGAGAAAGAGGGGCTGCTCTGGCAAGAGTCAGCCAGCTCTAGGTTTGAATCAGGCTTCTCCCACATGTCCAAGTGTTTGTGTGCACCCCACTTTCTGAAATGCACTCAGAGAGGGTGAATGAGTTGTACAAAGACATACAGGCAGTAAGAGGTAGAGCCATCAGACTCAAACCCAGCTCTGTCTCACTGAGAGTCATCAAATGCTCTGCCTTTTGGTCATGGCCTGAGATCAAAGTGGCTCAAGGAATGGTACATGGAGGAAAGAAAGGTTCAAGGGACACTTATCTGAAGTCAGTAATTCCTGAAAGGGTTGGAGTCGGGGCCTTCCCACAAAACAGTTTCCTCCCTCTTTTCTCTCTCCCTCTCTTCCTCTCTCCCATTTTCATTCATTTATTTTTTCTTTATTTATTCACTCAATAAATATTTCCTTATAAATATTTTCTTAGTCACAAAAACATACACTCACCATGAAAAAGTAAAGTTTCAGAAATGTAGAGTTAAAAGAATAAAAATATCCTAAAATCCCCCATTCCCATTCTCTAGCACTATATCACAAACCACCCCAAATTTGCTGGGAGAGAATAACCATTTAATCATGCTCACAGATTCTGTGCATCAGAAATTTGAACAGGGCACATAAGGGATGGCTTATCTGCTCTTGTGGTGTCTGAAGTCTCAACTAGAAATACTCAAACAGCTGGAGACTAGAATCTTCTAGAATCTTCTTCATTCACATGTCTGGCTCGTGAACTGGGCTGAATCTGCTGAGGCCATTGCCCCAAGTGCCTATGCATAGCTTCTCCATGTGGTTTAGGGTTCCTCACAGTATGGCGGCCTCAGGATAGTTGCACTTCTTACCTTAAGGCTCAGTCTCCCAGAATGGAGGTTCAGCAAGTGAAGGGAAATTCCATGGCCTTTTATGACCTAGTTTTGGAAGCTACATTGTGTCATTTCTGCCACAGCTGTTGATCAAAGCAGTCACATGCCCGTCCAGATTCAAGGGTTGAGGTCAGGGGAAGAAGGTCAAAGGATTTGAGGCCATGTTTTCTGTTTTGTTGTTTTGTTTATTAGAGACTCTCTCTCTGTCACCCAGGCTGGAGTGCAGTGCTGCAATCACAGCTCATTACAGCCTCAAATTCCTGTGCTCAAGCAATCCTCCCGCCTCAGCCTCCTGGGAAGGGGGCATTACAGGTATACACTACCACACCTGGCTAATTTTTGGTTTTTTTTAATTTGTAAAGGCAGGGTCTTGCTATGCTGCCTAGGCTGGTCTTAAACCCCTGGCCTTAAGTGATCCTCCCACCTCAGCTTCCCCAACTGCTGAGATTACAGGCGTGAGTCACAACGCCTGGCCCTACACATACATTTTTAGCTGTTTTCACTTCATGTTAGAGAACAACCAAGTTCACCTTTAAATATCCTCCTACAACAACTTTCTAATGGCTCTTTCACATTCCATTGTATGGATCTCTAGAACTGACTTAAAAGATCCTCATTGGATTGTGATGCTGTTTCCAACCTAGCCTGTTGTAAAAACAACAACAAAAACACTTTGGGGATTGTGATGCTCACATTATATGTGTAGTCTTCTCAACAGCCGTGTGATCATTATTCCCATTTTCTGGTTATTTTCAATGGTAATATCTAATATGCATTCATCTGCTGATGAATACTTAAATTGATTCCATATCATTGCTGGCTATTGTGAATAGTGCTGCAGTGAACATGGGAGTGCAGACATCTGTTTGACATGCTAGTTTCAAATCTTTTGGGTAAATACCCAGAATGGGGATTGCTGGATCCTATAGTAATTCTATTTTTAGCTCTTTGAAGACCCGCCATGCAGTTTTCCATGATGGCTGTTCTAATTTACATTCCCACCAACAGTACACAGGGTTACCTTTCTCCATGTCTTCATCAGCACTTGTCTTCTTAATGATCGCCATTCTAACAGGTGTGGTCGCATTTCCTTGTGCTTTACTTTGCATTTCCCTAATGCTGAGTGATGTTGAGCATTTTTCATATATCTATTGGCCATTTGTACACCTTCTTTTGAGAGACATTTATGGATAAAGAAAATGTGGTATATATACACAATAAAATACTATTTGGCCTTAAAAACAGAAAGAAATGTTGTCATTTGCAACAACGCAGATGGAATCAGACAGTATTAAGCTAAGCAAAATAAACCAGACACTGAGACAGATATCACATGTTCTCACTTATTTGTGGACTCTAAAACAATCAAAAGACTCAAAGAAGCAAAGAGTAGAATGGTCTTTAGTAGAGGCTGAGGGAGAGGATGGTCAAAGGTACAAAGCATCAGTCAGACAGGAGGAATGTTTTGTTTTTTGGTTTTTACTTTGAGATATATTGAGGTTTATTGCACAGAGTGGCAAATATATTAAATAATAACATTGTGCATTTCAAAAATTGCTAAGATTTTCACAAAAAATAAGTGTTTGCAGTGAGAGACATGTTAATTAGGTTAAATTATTCCACACTGTATTCACAAATCATATCGCTTTGTACTCCATAAATATATACAACTGTAATTTGTCCACTTACAATTTTAAAACAAAAATTTTTAAAAATCTAATATTTATTAAACACTTACTATGTGCCCAGCATTTTCCCAAGTGTTTTATATGGAATAACTCATTGAAATCCTCATGATAATTCACAAGTTAAGTGCCCCCTCCCCCGCTCCCCCCCAGCTTAATACAGACAAGAAAACAAGTACAGAAAGGCTGAGAATTTGCCCCAAAGTCCCACAGATAATTGTAACTGGCAAAATCTGGACCCAAATCTAGGTATGTCTGACACCAAAACCAGTTCTGTAGCCACTGCACTAAAACTCCCTGGAGGTGACATGGGATTCTTGGGGTGTCACTTTTCTGGCCAGAAACTTCTGTGGCCAGCAGTGCAGTTGCCCAAGTCTTGCTTGGGCCTACTGGGCTCATTCTACCCATTCAGCCTGGCAGGTTGCACTTAGCTCGCACTACCATCCTGGATCCCACATCTGCCAAGGATGAGCCAGGTGCAGAGTAGTGAGGGGTATACGAGTGAGTGTGGGATCCAGCCACTGCACACAGCCAGGCATGCCAGCTGTGGCAGAGAGGCCAGCTCCAGGCACCAGATGGGTGGCAGCTCCCTGCAAGGCCATGGCTGCACCAGGCATATGACAAGCAGCTTCTACTGCTGGCACTGGGGAACGTGGTGGTGCCCAGAAACTTGGAGCCCAGAAGCCAGGGACTGCCAAGCCCCAAAGTGAGTGTCACAGCCCTGGCTCAGGAAGCTCCTTGGTCTGGGCACCCCAAAGGGCTGCAACTCTTCTCTCCCTCTCTCTTCTTCCCTTCTCATTACCACAATGTGGCAAATAAGGGGTGTGTTTCAACCCCGTTTGGATTACAGCTCTTTCAGTGTTTTCCAAGTTCTTGTCCCGCATCCAAGAAGAATGAGGTACACAGACAAGTGAAGAGTAAGCAAGGTGAAGAGTTGCTTTATTGAACTGCAGTACAGCTCTCAGGAGACCCACAGTGAGTAGCTCCTCTCTGCAGGCAGGTTGTCCCAACTTCTGCTCAGCCCTCAGCTGAGAGAAGACTCATGGTTGCTAGCTCCTTTCCGCAGGCAGGTCATCCTGATGTCTGAGTCTGGTTGAGCCTGGGGCTTTTATGAGCTTCGGAGGGGAGGAAGTGCATGCTGATTGATCCATGGGTAACCATGAATGGGCCTGGGAAAAGAACTATAAGTTCCCACTCCCATCCACAGAACTGGCAGCCTGGGCCCCCAGGCTTCAGGCCATCCCTAGTTTGAAGATGGGCCTTCACCAGGGATCTGTCCCTTTCTGCAGCCTGTCTGCCTCCTGCTGCTGTTCATGGCTCCCAGGCTGTTCCTGCCGAGGGGCGCCTGCAGGCCAGCGCCAAACTGCCATCAATGCCCCCTCAGCCTCCCTCCCATGCTCGTCAATACCCAAAGTCTAGAGGAGGCCAAGGTGGCAGGGAGCTGGCATGTCAGCACTGCACTGAGCATCCACACACCCAATTGGGTTGCAACAGCACCCAGCCTTGGCCTCTACTTTACTCCGAGATCAGAGTGGGTACTGGGAGTGGAGAGAAGCCAGGCAGCAGGAGCAGAAATTTCCGAGCCTGCAGAGGCAAGGGGGCTTCCCAGGTCCCTGAGAGTGCAGATATCACCAGGTCTGTGGTTGCAGCTGGGCAGCTGCAGCTGTGCCCATGAGGGTGGGCCTCCCACCCTGCTCCCTCAGAATTGGGTAGGGCTTCTGCCTATTCCCATGGGACATGCAGCCCCAGCCACGCTTTCCCCACTGCAGCTGGCATCTTTGCAGGAGCCACTCCAGACAGGCTGCTGCTGCCATCAGAGGGGCCTGCCCTAAGTGAGGAGGAGAAAGGGTCAGATCCCCAAGCTCCTCCCAGCACCAGGGGAGGGATAGCAGCAGGTCCATCCTCCAGAGGCTTCACTTTACCTTTATGAGCACCTGGAGAGAGGCTGGGAAGTGTGGGGAACAAGGGAAGAGCTGTGGCTAGCTCAGGCTTTCTTGGCCTTTGGAAGCTTCTTAGGGGCAGATAATCAGATGCAGGTTCACCTGCCTGGGAACTGAGTGTGACTTGGGCAGGCCCTGCTGGTTCTCCACAGGAACCCAGGCACAATGACATTCATTTATGAGCCCCTCCCCCACCCCTTGCAGCCCAGCCACATCTAACGTAGCAATAAGCCCTGCTGCCTTTCAAACCCACCCACCATCACCACATCTGGATCCAAGCCACCATCTTCCCTTGCTGGCTTCTGGGCTTCCCCTCCTGGCCCCTTATGCTCTGTTTTCCACATAGCAGCCAGAGAAATCTTTACTAAAACACCAATCAAATCAAGTCATCACCTGGCTAAAGCATTTTTATGTTTCCTACTGCTCTTAGGTCACAGGCTAAACTGCTGAATTTAGCCTACTAAGTGCACAAGACTCAGCCCCTACCCACCTGCCTCTCCAGCATCATCTCCAAGTTCCCTGTCCCTCTGCAGTCAGCCACACTGAACTCATCTCAAGTCCTTGAAGTCATTAGGCTTCCTCTTGCCACTAGGCCTTTGCCCATGCTGTTCCATCTACCTGGAACGCTTGTCCCTTCCTTTACCCTCATAGCATCCTCATTGTTTTTAATTTAATAGACTTTATTTTTTACAGCAGTTTTCAGTTCACAGCTACCTTGAGTGGAAGGCACAGAAATTTCCCTCCCAAGCCTTCCCGATCGTTGACATCTCCCACCAGAGTGGTACATTTGCTGCAACTGATGAACCTACATGAGCACATCATTATCACTCAAAGTCCGTAGTTTAAGGTTCACTCGGTGTTGTGCATTTTATGGGCTTGGACAAATTTATAATAACATGTATCCACCATTACAGGGTCATAGAGAGTAGTTTTACTGTCCCCAAAGTTCTGTGTGCTTGACCTCTTCATCCCTTCCTCCTAACCCCTGGCCATCCCTGCTCTTCTGATTTCCATAGTTTTGCCTTTTTTCAGAATGTCATATCATTGGAATCACTCAATTGTGGCCATTTCAGATTGGCTTCTTTCATTTAGGAATATGCACTTAAGTTTTCTCCGTATCTTTTCATGGCTTGATAGATCATTTTTTTAACACTGAATAATACTCCATTGTCTGGAGGCACCACAGTTTATCCATTCACCTACTGAAAGACATGGGAAGATTGCTGTCTTCCAATTGCCACATTTTGACAAATAAATGGCTATAACTTCCATGTGCAGGTTTTTGTGCAGATGTAAATATTCAGCACCTTTGGATAAATACCAAAGAGTGCAATTTTTGGATTATATGATGAGTATGCTTAGTTTTTGTAAAATATATATATATAAATTTTTTTTAAAAACTATCATACTGCTCTCAAAGTGCCTGTGCCATTGTATGTTCCCACTAGCAATGAGTGAGAGTTCCTGTTGCTCCACCTCTTTATCAGCATTTGGTGCTATCGGTGTTCTGGATTTTGGCCATTCTAACAGGCACATGGTGGTATCTCATTGTTGTTTTAATTTGAATTTTCTGGATGACATATGATGTGGAGCATCTCTTCATATGCTGGTTCCCATCTGTATATCTTCTTTAGTGAGGAGTCTCTTAAAGTCTTTGGCACACTTTTTAATTGGCTTGCTTTCTTATTGTTGATTTTTTAAAGAGTTATTTGCATATTTTGGATAACAGTTCTTTATCGGATGCATATTTTGCAAATATTTTCTCCCAGTCCATGGCTTTTTTTGTCATTATTTTGACACTGTCTTTCCCATAGCAGAAGCATTTCATTTTAATGAAGCTCAGCTTATCAATTCTTTCTTTCATGGGTTGCACTTCTGGTGCTGTATCTGTAAAGTCATTGCCAAACCCAAGGTCATCTAGATTTTCTCCTGTTATCTTCTAGGAGTTTTATAGTTTTTTATTTTACTTTTAGGTCTGTGATCCATTTTGAGTTAATTTTTGTGAGGGGTATAAACTCTGTATCTAGATTCATTTTTTAGCATGTGAATGTCCAGCTGTTCCAGAACCATTTGTTGAAAAGAGTTTATTTGCTCTGTTGTATTGTCATTGCTTCTTGAGAATGTCCTCATTTTTGAAGTCTAGAGCACCCACAAAGTCCCCCAGAGTGACTTTCCCCAACTTCCCTACCCAACAAAACCTCCATCATGGACCCCTTAGGACTCTCTCCCCAGCACTGGACCCCATTCTAATGTCATATTTGTTGATAGGACTCCTTAACCGCCCATCACCCCCATTGGACTCTAAGCACCATGAAAGCAGGCACTACATCTGTTCTACTCACCGTTGTGCACACTTGGCAGGGCACCTCGGCAGTGCTTCATGGATATTTGTTGCATGAATGCCTGACTTTCAGATAACAGCTAGCAGCAGCAGTCTCAGGAATGAGCCAGATTTGGTTCTTTTTTGCTTCTCTGAACTCACTCACTTCTCTAATCCTCCCAAGTGAAGGAGGTATTCTGATTGCCATCCCCAGTGAGGCCCAGTGAGGATGAGTCACCTGCCTGAAGTTCACAGGCCACCGAGATGACGGACAGCCACGGAAGCTTGCAGTGTGGCATCAGAGCCAATGCCCCTCTGCTCAGTGGTTGTCTAAACTGAACCCACCCCTCCAGGAAGCTGATCTCAGCTCAGAGTTCCAAGCTGGTGTATGGAAACCCCAGGGCCACAGTCTCCAGCCAGCCAGCAACAAGAGTCAGGCGACTGGTGGCTTTGACGACACGACTGTCGGGCCAGGGCAGCCAAGCCACCGGCAAGGACAACAGGCCACACGTGTCACTCGCCCTTCTTGTTTGCTTTGTATCTGGTTCCCACTCAGCAGCTCCTGCCAGGGGCTGCCAGGACCACACTTTTTCTACCCAATGGTTAAAATTCTTAGAAGTATTATTCTCTGCTTTGCTTGGCAGCCCCGCAGAACATACCTCTGATGCGTCAGGTAACTGGATAGGGTCTTGGTCACAGCAATTTGCTGAACACAGGGTTTTGCGCACAAAAACACATTACGGCACTCGGGGGTGTCACTTGGGAACAGTGCCAGCCTCACTATGCGTTCTGTGTACCAGAGAAGAGGGAGCAGGGCTGGGGGACCTGGAAGAGGGAGGCTTGTGTGGGTGACTTAGGAGCCCCTAAATTGCCCAGCCTGCTGGACCACAGGACTCACTCCAACATTAAGACTCAGCCTGGTTAGGTGGGTGTGGTGGCACAAGCCTCTGGACCCAGCTACTCAGGAGGCTGAGGTGGGAGGATTGCTTGAGCTCAGGAGGTCAAGGCTGCAGCGAGCTGCGATCAGGCTACTGCACTCCAGCCTGGGTGGCAGAATGAGACCCTGTCTCTCTCACACACACACAGAAAAAGACTCAGCCTAGGCCAGAGAGTGAGAACATAAGCAGTGATGTCAGTTGGGCAAGGGTTAGGTCTAGCCTTACTACCCTGGCTGTGTGACCTTGTGAAAGACAATTAACCTCTCTGAGTCTCAATTTGTTTGTTTGCTTTTGTTTTTAGAGACAAAATCTGGCTCTGTTACCAAGGCTGGAGTGCGGAGCCAAATCAAGGTTCACTGCAGCCTCAAATTCCTGGGCTTAAGCAATCCTCCAGCCTCAGACTCCCAAATAGCTGGTGTACAGATGCATGCCACTATGCTAATTTTATTTTATTTTATTTTTTTGGTAAAGATGGCAGTCTCACTATGTTCCTCAGGCTGATCTTGAACACCTGAGTTTGAGATTCTCCTAACTCAGCCTCCCAAAGTGCTGGAATTACATGTGTGAACCACTGCACCCAGCCCACCCAGCCCTTAATTTCCTCAAGAGCAAAATGACTTACCTCCTAGGGCTCCTGCAAAATGCACATAGGGTGGGGATTTGACGTGCGGTTGCTGCTGTATTCTGCAGGCCTGGAAAGGTGTCTGACACATAGTAGGAACTCAATAAATATTTGTTAGGTAAACTTAAATTGCCCACAGCTGTATCTCCAGGACCTAGAACAGTGCATGGCACACAGTTAGGCACTAAAACAGATGTGCTGAATTGGCTTAATTGTTCACAGCTGTACCAAGCACCAAGCCAGGCACATGACATAGTACTGACTCAAAAAGTATTTTTTAAATGAGTGCATAGAAAGTATTTAGCATACCACTCAGGATATAGTGCCTAATTTATGTTAGCTAGTGTTCTCTGTTCATTCAACAGATATCCATTGAGGACCTGTATGTGGTATTTTCTTTCTTTCTTCCTTCTTTTTTGTAGAGATACGGTGTCTTGCTGTGTTGCCCAGGCTGGTCTTGAACTCCTAGGCTCAAGTGATCTCCCCACTTCGGCCTCCCTAAGTCTTGAGATTATAGGCATGAGCTCCCGTGCCCAGCCCTGTGGTATTTCCTGACACTGGTTCTCCAACTCTCCAACACCAACTGGGTTTCTAACAGTTCAATTTAATTCTGACACTAATGGCTCAGAGTTGGTGTCAGACTCCACAGGTTTAGTGCTCAGTCCCACAGCACTGCCCCCCACTTCAGATGCTAGGCACAAATGGGGTCCGCAGGTGACCCACACTTCTGCCCAGGCAACTACAAACTCAAGGATTCTCATGATCGCCTTCTCAAGTTCAGTAATTTCCTAGATTGATTCACAGAACTCGGGAAAGCCTTTTACTTACTATTACTGGTTCCTTATAAAGGATAAAACTCAGCAACAGCCTAATGGAAGATGTGCCTGAGGTAAGGTTCTGGGACAGGATGGCCTGGGGCTTCCATGTCCTCCTGGGCTGCGCCACCCTTCCGGCACATCAGTGTGGTCAACAACCCGAAGCACTGCAAATGTCTTTATTTAAGAGTTTATTTATAATCCAATGTCCAGCCCTTTCCTTGCCCGAGGTCAGGGGTGTGGCTGAAAGTCCCAACCTCCTAATCCTGTGTTTGGTCTTTTTGGTGACCAGCCCCATCCTGAGGTTATCTAGGGGCCCCACCCTGAGTCACTTCACTAGCATAAACTCTGACATGGTTGAAAGGTGCTCACTGTAGTAACAAAAGATACTCCCATCACTGGAGAAATTCCGGGGGTTTTAGGGGCTCAATGCCAGGAACCAGGGACAAGGACTAAACATACATCATCATCATCATCATCATCATCTTCTTCATCATCATCAGAAATATATTTTTGGCCGGGCGCGGTGGCTCAAGCCTGTAATCCCAGCACTTTGGGAGGCCGAGATGGGCGGATCACGAGGTCAGGAGATCGAGACCATCCTGGCGAACACAGTGAAACCCCGTCTCTACTAAGAAATAAAAAAAAAAAAATAGCCAGGCGAGATGGCGGGCGCCTGTAGTCCCAGCTACTCGGGAGGCTGAGGCCGGAGAATGGCGTGAACCCGGGAGGCGGAGCTTGCAGTGAGCTGAGATCCGGCCACTGCACTCCAGCCTGGGCTACAGAGCGAGACTCCGTCTAAAAAAAAAAAAAAAAAAAAAAAAAAGAAATATTTTTAATTATGTACATATATCAGTGACAGGATTTGGCTCTGTCACCCAGGCTGGAGTGCGGTGGTGCGATCATAACTCACTACAGCCTTGACCTCCCAGATTCAAGTGATCCTCCTGCCTCAGCCTCCCTAGTAGCTGGGACTACAGGCATGTGCCACCACATGTGCCACCTGGTTAATTTTGTGACTTTTTGTAGAGATGAGGTCTCCATATGTTGCCCAGGCTGCTCTCGCACTCCTGGGCTCAAATGATTCTTCCACCTCAGACTCCCAAAGTGTTAGAATTACAGGTGTGAGCCACCGTGCCTAGCCTAAATACTTTTCTGTTATACCACACATTCTCTGCAGACCTCTGCAGCAAAGATGCTCCGGGACTCCAGATCGACAGGGGAGTGCCCAGCAGTTGGCAGCCCCCAAGCAGTGTATACAGCCCGGGGTGAGCTCTTCAGCTGCTTGTCAGCTCTTAGCTTAGCAGGACCTGACCCGGACTGAGTCTCCAGGCTCTGGAAATTTCTGCATTTCTCAAACTCGCAAGAGACAGAACACATTTATGTCCAGGAGCACACTCAAGCATTAACCTTGGGCTGATAGAGGGTGTAACCATAATAAGCCCATTGTCCAATGCACACAGCAAGTCAATACACCAAGACACTGGGATGCAGCAGAGAAAGACGTTTTTGTTGGTTGTATTTGTTTTTTGATAATGAGAATGAAATGCACTCTATTTTTTAGAACAGTTTTAGTTTTACAGAAAGATTGAGCATATAGTACAAAGAGTTTCTGTATACCCCTACACACAGTTTCCCCTATTACTGATGTCTTACATTAGTGTGGAACATTTATTACAGTGAACGAACCAATATCCATCCATTGTTATTAACTAAAGTCCATTGCTTATTCACATTTCCTTAGCTTGGACTTGACGCCCTCTTCCCGGACACTGGGACACCACATCGTATTTAGTGGTCGTGTCTTCCTAGGCTCTTCTCCAAGACAGTAGAGAAGGAGGTTTAATTGTAGGGCCACCAAATGAGGAGACGGGAGGAAACCACAAATCCATCTCCCTGAGGAGTTAGGGTTGTCAGAGGCCTTAGAACCAGAGCAACTCCATTTTGAATAGGAGCTGGGTAAAATAAGGCTGAAACCCACTGGGTTACATTCCCAGACAGTTAATGCATTCTAAGTCACAGGATCAGATAGGAGGTCGGCACAAGATACAGGTCACAAAGACCTAACAGGGGTCTTGCTCCATCTCATACCCAGCACCGGTACACATGTGCCCATTCCTGCCCTCCTGGCAGACCTTCCATCACCACCCTCTTTCCTGCGACTCTCCAGACCATCATAGTCAATCAATTACATACAACACTTTATTTTATTTTTTTTTTTTTTGAGACGGAGTCTCGCTCTGTCACCCGGGCTGGAGTACAGTGGCCGGATCTCAGCTCACTGCAAGCTCTGTCTCCCAGGTTTATGCCATTCTCCTGCCTCAGCCTCCCGAGTAGCTGGGACTACAGGCGCCCGCCACCTCGCCCGGCTAGTTTTTTTGTATTTTTAGTAGAGACGGGGTTTCACCGTGTTAGCCAGGATGGTCTCGATCTCCTGACCTCGTGATCCGCCCGTCTCGGCCTCCCAAAGTGCTGGGATTACAGGCTTGAGCCACCGCGCCCGGCCTCATACAACACTTTAAATGAGACCGCTGTCTTCTGTCGGGAATTGCCTCTTCTGCAGAAGGTAGATTCTAAAGTCCTGGCATGAAAGGAAAACTGTGTCAAATCAAAGATTATCCTTGAAAATCTCCTAAATCTCAAACAAAGTATAGGATAGCTCAGGCTCATAATGAGTCCAGCCAGGAGGTTTTCCTCCAGTCTTGCCATAGATCACTGTGTTGTTGGTTGAGCCCCAAGTGATGGGCTTGACTACTGTTGAGAGGCTGGGGTGTATGAAAATGCCTGTCTTTAAAAACTGGAATCCATCAGGGAATTGGGAGAGGCACAGGGGAGGGAGGCACTGAGCTTTCCTGAAGGCACAGCAAAAACAGAATCCCGTTTCCTCCCATTCACTCCCAGGTAGCTGTGCACTGGTCAGATAAAACCAACTGTCCAGACAAACTGTTAGTTTCCTCTACCACAACCTGTAAGCACACAGTTGAGAGAGTGTGGAGTTTGCATTAGTTCAATGCCTACACGATGTGAGTCCACTTAATTTGCCATCCCGAATGGACATTTGTCCCAGCAAAGCTGCAAAGGAAGAGGATGGGCTATCCTATGAGCATCTGCTGGGCACTTTTGCATACTCTATTTTCTTTAAGCCCTCACTGACCTTGTGAAGTAAAGATCTACTAACACTGGGATAGATGTTTATCCATTTTTGAGGGAGACTTTCCCAAATCGGATGTCCTTCTGAGCAATTCTTCACCTTATGAAACGGGTTGAGAAGCTGAGTCCACCTCCAATGAGGGAAGATGAAAGTGCCAGGTGCTCATATTCTCAGGCTCCCATTCAGCTCAGGGGAAAGTGTGTGGCTTGAACTCTCTCAGGCAACCAGGTGTACCTCCCCAGACATAAAGACGGAGAGAATCAAAGACTCTATTTGGTATATGGATAGGGGGAGGCAGTGACCATAGCAGCAGGAGCGTTGAATTGACAGAGACAGCCGCAGGGAGCAGAGCAGTGAGTCCCACAAATCAATAAGGAAAAGATGAACAACTCATCAGCAAAAAGGGCAATGGAAATGAACAAGCAAGTCTCCGAAGAGGGAAGCAGATGGCCAATAGACTTGTGAAAAGATGCCCGATGACATGGGTAAACAGAGAAAGGGAAAATTAAGCAATAAGGCACTATTTCACACCTATCGAGTTGATAACAATACTAAACCTGAAAGATGTAAAAGGGCATCTTCTAGTTTTATAGGTAAAATGTCAATACCTCATTAAGATGACAGTGTACAGGCCTTACATCCGGCGATTACTCTTCCAGGTGCATCCAAACCCAGAGTAGAGAGCTCAGACCCTTTTGTGTAGAATGAAGATATTGATCCTCTCAGGCCATGAGGCAGCAGTGGGGGGAAGAAGATACCTGGAGCAGTGTGAACCCCTGCCAGCTGCCCACACAACCAGGGTTTCACACTCTTTCCTATTTACTCCCGTGTGTTATACATAAATCCTCATATTCTGTTTACGCTATGTGATGTGCAAAGCAGGGAATCATTGCTCAAACATTTACACAAGGAGAGAGATGTGCAGAGATGTTCATTACAGTATTGTTATAGTAAGAGGAAAATTGGAAAAAACTTACTTCTCTGTAGTGGATACTGTTATGAGCTGCCCAGTTCCCCCTTCAGGACTGAGGTACTCATTTTCCCATCTTTCAAGGGTGTTAGCTGCTAATGGCTCATCCCTGACTTCCTCTCTGAGATTGGCCTTCACTCAAAAAGAGTTGCCTTGCCCAAGGTGACATACTGTATGAATCTGTTCTCACACTGCTAATAAAGACATACCAGAGACTGGGTGATTTACAAAGAAAAAGAGATTAATGGACTCAGAGTTCCGAGTGGCTGAGGAGGCCTCACAATCATGGCGGAACATGAAAGGCACGTCTTACACGGCAGCAGGCAAGAGAGAAATGAGAGCCAAGCAAAAGGGGTTTCTCCTTATAAAACCATCAGATTTCATGAGACCTACTCACTACCAAGAGAACAGTATGGTGGGAACTGCCACCTTGATTCTCCCACCGGGTTCCTCCCACAACACATAGGAATTATGGGGGCTACAATTCAAGATGAGATTTGGGTGGGGACATAGCCAAACCATATCACACACCTTCCCTGGGGAACTCATGTCCAGTGACAGGTCAGTGCAAGAGTATAAAGATCCAGATCCTCGGTCTCCAACACAATTCAGGAGGGTTCTCCTGCCCCCACACTCCCCACAGAATCAGCTGAGACCTCTAATGAGACTGCACTCTTGCTCAGTTTCTCCTCATCCAGCCCTGCTGCCCACAGCCTCTGACAGGTATTGGTCCCCCAGTAAACCATCTGCATGCAAATCTGTCTCAAAATTGGATTCTCTGGAAACTCACCTGTAACAGAGGTGGTCTGAGGGCAGTCACTCTAAATTGGGATTTTAGAACTGGATCACCCTACTGGCCAGTTGAGAATGAGGACCCCATTACTAGTGGTAGCTAGAATACAGAAAACACCTTGCATGCAAAAGTGGTGCATTTGCTCAGATGTTCACCAGGGTGAACTAGGATAGGAGAAGGGTGGGAAGGAATGTGATGGCTGATACGGTAGCTTAGGCATTTGAGACATACTATGGATAGCCATTGTTGAGGGCTATCAGTGCTGTAGAGGAAGACAAAGAGGGCCAGGTGTGGTAGCGCATGACTGTAATCCCAGGACTTTGGGAGGCCAAGGCAGTAGAATCACTTGAGGTCAGAAGTTCAAGACCAGCCTAGGAACATAGAGGGACCCTGTCCCTATAAAAATAAAGACAAAGAGAGGCTGTAGGTGATTAATCTTCAATATAAGGTTGAAATACAAGACTCTCGTCTTCTGTAGCAAGAAGGTATAAAAACCTCAAGCTCAAGACATAATTATAAAAATAGCACTGCTACAGAGAAAGTTGAATTTACAACCCCAGCAAATCTGCTTATGCCAAAATTAGCACCCTGATTGGGAAGGAGGGAAGGAGTAGGACATTGACACTTAGGAATCTTGAAATCCTTGATCGTCCTGAACCCTCTGAAACTGCAGAAATGACTCCTCTCCTCCCTTTTAAAGGCCAATGCTTCTCTTTGCTTGAAAATGGTGCAGAGTCCTCTGCCTTGTAAAACAGCACACACCCCCTCAGGAATTACCCCACCTCTCCTCCTGGTCACCAGCCCAATAACTGGGGTCAAGTCACAACCTGGCCATGGTGCTGGGCCTGCTGTGTGATGGAGAAGTCTATCCTTTGGGGGAGCTGTGGGGTCTTATCAATCTATAGTGGCAGGAACCAGATAATATACATGGAATTGGATCCTGAAATGTCTGAGTTAAGGGGGTTGGATGGGGAGCAGACTTTAAAGCTGGATGAGGGAGAGTGTATTGATTTGGGAGCACTGTCCCATGGTCAGATTTAACACCCATGGTCAGACTTAATGTCCAGGACTTGGGAGATGGCATTAACATGCTACTAGAATGGATCTTGTGAGCTCAGGACCTTCCTTCTTTGAGGGATGGTTGTGAAGATGCTGTAAGGTAACCCATGCGGTGTGCCTGGTGTGGTGCCTGGAGCATCTATGGCCCTCCATAGATGTCAACCAGCAAATCACCAATCGGGACTCTCCCAGAGGCTCCTGCCAGATGCCTTTTCCAAGAAAAAGTTCCTGTGTCTTGGGAATTAGCAAGGGAAGGAGCCTTTCCTATGCTATCCCCAAATTCCTCACTCCTCAAACAGGAGGGGATAAAAGAGTTCCTTAATTGTTACCACAAAGACTTTTCCAGGGAGAAAGAAATAGAACTGCTAAATTAAAGGCAGATTTCTCTGCCCGGGGGGTGGGGGCAACTGGCCTGATGTCAGAACCCAGCTGCTGAACCATTTTCCAGGAGGGAGGCCAGGGTGGAGAGAGTATGTGCACCCCACCCAAACTTTCCTAAGTGTCCTGATGTTTGTTATCTGATGGGCACCCTACCAGTGGTTGGTGGTGCCAGCATTGCATGACTGTATCTCCAGATGCAGCTCTGCATGGCAGGTTCATTGTGATGGGACCCCAAGGAACAAGATAGGCTTTAGGAGAGTCTAATCCAACAGACAGGCAGAGCTCTGCTGCAGGAAGATACAACCCCACCCAGACAGAGCCCAGGCCCTCAGGGGCATTGGATAGAGAGAGGGGCATAGACACACCAAGGTGGCCACCTTTCAGAAGCAGGTACCAGTCACCAGGTCTCCCAACCCCTTCCCATCTCAGGCCACCTCTGCCCCTGGGCCTGGTGAGGATGGATCTAAGCCAGATGGTCCAACTTGGAGGGAGATCAGGCCCTCAGAGACCAAAAGCATATTTCAGACCAAATCATAGTTCCACAGAGAGGGAACGCCAGATCAAAATTCCGCCCTGAACTCTAATGAAATCATTGATTCAGGCAAGAGTTATCAATTGATGTGTTAGGACCATGTCTTAGTCTGTTCTGGCTGCTGTAACAAAATATCCAAGACTGGTAATTTACAAACAACAGAATTTATTGCTCATGGTTCTGGAGGCTGGAAAGTCCAACATAAAGGCAACAGCAGATTTGGTTTCCGGTGAGGGCCCATTCCTCATAGATGGCAATTTCTTGCCGAGTCCTCATGTTGAAAGGGCAAAAAGGGACTCACAGGCTCCCTCAGGCCTCTGGTCTAAGGGCACTCACCTCATTTATGAGGGTGGAACTCTCATGACCTAATCACCTCCCAAAGGCCCCACCTCTTAATACTGTTGCATTGGGGAGTAGGTCTTGAGGTATGAATCTGGGGGAGAAACAAACATTCACACCATAGCAGGCCATTAGGCCAAGGGTCGATGTATAACTGGACATTCAAATGGTGTCAAAGTGAGACTCTGCAGACTTCCTTCTGGCCCAGGAGGAAGAAACAGAACTGGAGGAGCCAGGCGGTCCCCACCCTGATCCAGGAGTCAGTCTTGCACAACCAACCATGGGTCAACCTCATGTCATGGTCTCCCCAAGTGATGCAGTTTGAAGCTCTCAGCATGTCCCATGATTTGCTCCAGCCAAAAAAATGTTCACCTGAGTCCATCAAACTTCAGATTTGATTTCCAGTTCAGAAGATGTAAAGGGGATATAGGAACAAGCTAAATGAGGACAAAAGGAAGCAACCACTCCAAACCAGGTGGTCAGATATTCTGCAGGACAACAGACCCACTCTCTCCAGCCAACCACAGTAAGGACACTGTGCTAGATGGAAAGCAACTGGAAGGGTCCGTTGTCCAGAGACACATGCTATCCAGTTGACCCATGGTTGGTTTTACAAGACTGATTCCTGGATCAATGTGTTGCCCTTTTTGGACACTGCCTTGGACATACCAGCTAAAACACATTGTTGAGGCAACTGAGAAAAATTTCTTTCTTTATTTCTTATTTATTTTTAGAGACAGGGTCGACTGTCTGTCAACCCTCTCTGTAGTTTGGTATATTTTCTTTATGAGACAGCATCTCCCTCCGTCACCTAGGCTGGAGTGCAGTGGCGCAATCATGCCTCACTGCAGCCTCTACCTCCCAGGCTCAAGTGATCCTCCTACCTCAGCCTCCCAAGTAGCTGAGACTACAGATGAGTACCACTACACCTGGTTATTTTTTATTTTATTTTTATTTTTTGTAGTGGCAAGGTCTCACTATATTGCCCCGGCTGGTCTTGAACTCCTGGGCTCAAGTGATCCTCCAGCATTGGCCTCCCAAAGAGCTGGG
Source organism: Papio anubis (assembly GCF_008728515.1). NCBI lineage: Eukaryota > Metazoa > Chordata > Mammalia > Primates > Cercopithecidae > Papio > Papio anubis. The sequence continues at coordinate 39,418,177 of NC_044993.1, forward strand.
ATTACAAGCATGAGTCACCTTGCCTGGCAAGAAAACTTAAATATGGGTCAGGTATAAGATGATATTTAGAAATAAGTGTTTACTTTGTTAAGTGGGATCATGTTATTTTGGGGTTAATAAGAAATGCTCTTTTTTTTATTTAAGAGATAGGGTCTCACTCTGTCATCCATTGGCACAATCATAGCTCACTGCAGCCTCCCACCTCAGCCTCCTGAGTATGCTGGGACTACAGGTGCATGCCACCATGTCTGGCTAGTTATGTATTTTTTTTGTAGAGACAGGGCTCTTGCTGTGTTGCCCAGGCTGGCCTTCAACTCCTGGCTTCAAGTGATCCTCCCACTCAGCCTCCCAAAGTGTTGGAATTACAGGCATGAGCCACTGCACCCAGCCAGAAATACTCTTACTTTTTAAAGGTGCATACTTAAATGATAAGCTCCAGAATGTTCATAGTTGCTTGTGACAGACAGAATTCTAAGGTGGCCCCCAAGACTGTCATCCCTGGAGTGCACACCCTAAATGTGAATAGGATGGGATGTCATTCTTGTGACTAGGTTAATCATATGACAGAGGTGAAGAAAGTATGCAGATGTAATTAAGGCCCCTAATCAGTTGACTTCAATCAAAAGGGAGGTTATCTTGTATATTAGTCCATTTGCGTTACCCTAAAGGAACACCTGAGACTGGGTAATTTATAAAGAAAAGAGGTTTATTTTGGTTCATGGCTCTACAGGCTGCACAAGCATGGCACCAACATCACTCAGCTTCTGACAAAGGCCTCGGAAAGCTTCCAACCATGGCAGAAGGCAAAGGGGGAGCAAGCACGTCTCATGGCAAAAGAGGGAGTAGGGGCGAGGGGGAGGTGCCATACTCTTTTAGACAACAAGCTCTCACAGGAACCACCAGAGCAAAAACTCACTCATTACCATGGTGAGCCATTCATAAAAGATCTACCTCCATGACCCAAACACCTCTCGCTACACCCACCTCTAACGTTGGAGGTCACGTTTCAGCATACGATTTGGAGGGGATAATGGGTACAAAAAATTAGTTAGAATGAATGAATAAGACCTAGTATTTGATAGCACAACAGGGTGATTTAAAATAACTAAAATAATGTAATTGGATTGTTTGTAACACAAAGGACAAACGCTTGAGGGGATGGATACACCATCTTCCATAATGGGATTGTTATGCATTGCATGCCTGTATCAGATCATCTCATGTACCCCATAAATATATACACCTGCTATATACTCACAAACTTTTTTTAAAAGATCTGGAGGTGATGCACATCCAAACCGTATTACCCTCAGGGGGCCTGACCTAATCAGGTGCACCCTTTAAAAGAAGGTCTAGAGATCCCAGATAGAAGAAGTCAGAGAGATCTGATGCCACAGCAGACGCACTCCTGTTAGCCTTGAAGAAGAAAACTGGCATGTTGTGGAGAAGGCCATGTACCAGGCAAGGTGACCTCTAGGAGCTCAAGGCCTCGGTCCAACCACCACAAGGAACTGAATTCCACCAACAATGCTGTGAACTTAGCAGAGGACCCTGAGCCTCAGATGAGATCACAGCACTGGGTGACACCTTGATTTAAACCTGGTGAGACCCCTGGCACAGGACCCAACCCATCCATGTGTGGACACCTAACCCAGAGAAACAGTGAGGTAATACACCTGTGGTGTTTTAAGCCATTTTGGTTATGGTAATTTGTGATACAGCCATAAAATACTGATATACTGCTTTATTCAAAACAGCAAAAAAACTGAATATCCAAATATCCATCAAGCAGAGAATGGATAAACAAATTGTGATCTACTCATACAGTGAAATACTACTCAGCGGTGAAAAGGAATGAATTCCTAATACATGTAACAACTTGGATGAATCTCCAAAACATTAGGTTGAGCAAAAGAAGCCAGACACAAGAAGACTGCAAGTCTGTGATTGTATTCTATGGTTCCATTTACATGATATTTAAGAATGGGCAAAAATTCATTTTTGGCAATAGAAATTGGAACTGACTATGGTTGCTTGTGTGAGGGAGAGGGGAGGAGTCACTGGGAAGGACCATAAAGAACTTTTCTAGGGGCCAGGCGTGGTAGCTCACTTTTGTAATCCCCACACTTTGGGAGGTCAAGGCAAGAGGACTGCTTGAGGCCATGAGTTCAAGAACAGACTGAGAAACATAACAAATCTCCATCTCTACAAAAAAAATAATGAGCTTGGTGCAGTGGGGCCTGTAGTTCCAGCTACTTGGGAGGCTGAGGCAGGAGGATCTCTTGAGCCCAGGAGTTAGAGGCTGCAGTGAGCTATAATCACACCATCGCACACCAGGCTAGGCAACAAAGAGAGGCCCTGTCTCAAAAAAAAATAAATAAATACAAAGAAAAAGAACTTTCTGGGGGCAATGAAAATGTTTCATGTCTTCATTGGAGTGTGTGTTACATGAATTTTACTCATTTGTGAAAACTCAGCAAACCATATACTTAAGATCTATGCATCGCACTGTATGTAAATGATTTCTCCATTGAAAAATAATAATTCCACCCCAGGTGGTTAGAAGTTGGCAGACGGTTCTTCAGAGTTTGGGGCAAGAAAACAATGGGTGGAGGGGATGATCTTCAACGCACTCACACTTACATGTGCTTGCAGGCACACACACAGACGTGCGCGCACACGCGCACACACACACGCACATACACACACACATGCTGCCATTTCAGGCTGAGTGCAGTTCCCCTTTGGCCTTTGCCTCGTTTTATGTCAAGAAAGCAGCTGCCTCCCGGCTCCCAGGTCACTGCTCTGTGTGTCTGCCTGTCAAGATAAGAAGGCAGAGGCAGATGCTGCTAATTACCTGGCCTTTCAAGTGCTCCTCCGGCCTCACATCTGGCTCCATCTCCAACATACAGCTTGAGCCAATAAAAGCCAAATAAAATCATGAAGGGCTAATTTGGTGGTCAGAGCTCTAACAGACTGCACAAGAGGAGGTGTGGGGCAGGATGAGGACACGGGTGGGAGCCTGGGGCAGGAGGGAGGGCTCACTGACCAGCCACAGGTTTCCAGGCCAGCAGGGCAGAAAAGATGAGACTGCCACCCTCTCCTTGTAGCTAACTGCTTCTGCTCTAGCCAAGCTCAGAGCAGGTCCTGGACAAATCTTTGCAGCTTGGATTTATTTTGCTGAACTCTCAGGGAGGTTCCCCTTCCATGTTAGCCAGCAGCCAGACCAGAGCCATCTTGAGAATTTTATGGCAGATCTGCAGGTGCAGAAGCTCCCCCGGCCTGGGCAACACAGGGAGATTCCACATATACAAAATACAAATTAAAAATCCAGGCGTGGCAGCACTTCCCTTAGTCATAGCTACTCATGAAGCTGAGCTGCTTGAGCCCAGGAGGTCGAAGCTGCAATGAGTTGTGATTGCAACACTGTACTCCAGCCTGGGTGACAGAGGGAGACTCCATCTCAAAAAAAAAAAAAAAAAGAAACTCCAAACACGAGCCCGAGTTCCAGGGGTTCAGTCTCTCATGGGAACCAATTTGTGCCCCAGCAGTTTGGTGGGAGAACAGGAACGCATCCCAGATATTGCTGGGGTAGGGAGAACTACTCCAGGAACTGCCTGGGGCGGAGAGGACACCCACCTAGCATTGCAGGAACTTTGGAAAAACTCTTACCCAACTCTCCTGTCACATTATCTAAAGTGTCACCGTTGAAGAGAGGCATTCCTTTGAGTTGTAAAGGTTTGTCTCTGTTATTAAAATGAGATTCCTGGGGGATGTTACACCTTAGGTCTCACATCCTGGGGAACGACATTTTTAAGTCTCACATTTTAGGTGATGACATGCCTTAAGTCTTACATAAGAGGCAGTAGGAGAAAGATCAGTGACATCTCTGAGTGACTGGCCTCAGTTTCCCCATCTGTAAAATGAGGCCATTGAGCTGGATGCATGACCTCTCAGGTTAAAGACAAAAGGTGACTCACACCTGTAATCCCAGCACTTTGGGAGGCCAAAGAAGGAGGATCACTTGAGCTCAAGAGTTTGAGGCTGCAGTAAACTATGATTGTGCCATTGTGCTCCAGCCTGGGCAAAAAGAGCAACACCCTGTCGAAAAGTAAAGAAAGAATGAACAAAGAAAGAGAGAGAGAAAGGAAGAAAGGAAGAAAAAGGAAGGAATAAAAAGGAAGAAAGGTAGGAGGTGAGTCTGCCTTCCCCACTCATGTCTCTGCCCCTTGATCAGAGATTATAAACCGGCAGCTCTGCAAGCCAGATTGGGCCAACAGACATCTTTGGTTTGGCCTGCAGAGTGTTTTAAGAGAATTTGGATCAACATTTTAAAATGAAGCGATTTCATATTTTTTAAATGCCAAATGTCTTGCTTCTTTTGGAAGATGGAAAGCTCTGAAAGCACTGAGCCCACGTTCCCACCCAGCAACAGTTATCCGTTGCTGAGGCCAGTTGCCCCATTTTAATAGGGTATGCAATTTTCAGTTTGCCCCAGTCTCCACCACTCCTTATTGTTTAGCCAGCTCACTCCGCCCACTTACTTTATTTGCCTGACTTTGAAGGCAACTGAGTTAATGACCCTGATCCTGTATGGTCCTGGCTGACAGAGGACAGCACAGCCGACAGCAACCCCGACCTCAGTGCCCCTCACAGTTCAGCTCCCTCGTTAGAAGGCAGGATCGAGCTGGGAGAAAGCGTGATGCAGAGAGGGCTTTGAAGGCGATGCCGTGGGATTATTTTGCTGAACATGAAAATCCAAAGGCTGCAGAGCCACTGATGTGTTTTTGCAAATTCCAGCAAATTAAAAAAATGTGTGTGCAGAATTCAATTGGGGATTATGGGCTGGCTTTCATGAAAGAATAAATTGTCGGCCAAGACAAAGCAGCAGATTAACTTTTGTGAACTGTGTTTCTCTCCAGGATGCGGCTCCCATGAGCCGGCTCCTTGTGTCTGTGACGAGACGTGCCGCTTCAACCTTTATCTGCGGCCGGTTGAGCTGCCGTGGCCAACGGTGAGCCTGTAGTAGAACTTTAAATGGTTCCGCAGCAAATGTCAAAACTGTTTGATCTGCTTTTAGAAAATCACCTTTCAAGGTGCTGGAAGATACTTGACACTTTGCAAAGAGATTAGAAACTTTTCAGCTGACTTGGAAAAAGGGACCTGGCAGGTCTGATACCAGGGTAGCAGGAGGGTGACCCCAGAGGTGCCCAAGACCAGCACGTCTGAAGCCTGTGGCTTTACTTTAAAATTGAAGAGCCAGTTCCCAGCATGGTCTCGGCCGCCACCCACTGACCTTAGCATTTGGGATGGTCCCAGAGCAGCTTTGCTTTCTGCACTCTTAGGGAGAGGAGATGGTGACAGACAGGTTGAAATTGAAAGGAATGACAGGGAACATGTGTCCATCAGCATTCAGCCAGCTGCTAACAGCCTGCCCCTCCCTCCAGCCCACCAGCTAGTCTGGAGGCCACGGACAGACACACAGGACTCGGGCAAGGCCTGGGCTGGCTGGACCAGAAGGATAAAATTGGATTAGTCAACACAAGGTGACTTGAGACCATGCTGACAGGAGTGGTGCAACCATGACCACTGCACAGCTCTTCCCTTACCAGGTCTCTCACCACTGTCCTTCCCTGCCACACCCACTGTCCTTGCTGGTCTAGGCCTGTGGCAGCTCCTGCTTACATTATTTCAACTGCTTTCTGACTGGCCTTCCTCTTCCCCTCTCACTAATTTGCCCTCTGCAGGGCCACCAGCTTGACCATCCTAAAACATTCTGCTTCTCTTATGCCTTCTTGTCTTCCACTAGACAAAAATCCTGCCATTCAGAAACAACAGATGCTGGCGAGGCTGTGGAGAAATAGGAACGCTTTTACACTGTTGGTGGGAGTGTAAATTAGTTCAGCCATCGTGGATGACAGTGTGGTGAGTCCTCAAGGATCTAGAACCAGAAATGCCATTTGACCCAGCAATCCCATTACTGGGTATATACCCAAGGGATTATAAATCATTCTTCTATAAAGACACATGCACACATTCCATCTCTAGTTCTAAAACTAAGTGAGTTATATGACATTGGGCAAGTTCCTGTGGCTCAGTTTCCTTATCTATAAAACAAGGAGGATTGCACTATTTTACTAGTCAGGATAGGTCATATTATGTTGCAGTAACAAACAAGCCTAACACTTCTGTGGTTTGCCACAGAAAAGGTTTATTTCTTATACAGATTGCATGTACAATCGTCAGCAAAAGGCTGTGCTCTCCTGTAGTAATCATCTTTAAGGGACCCAAAGTGATAGAGGCTCCCCAACCCTGATCCAAACCCATCACCTATAACTAGCATCTCAAGACAAGGTTAAAGAGTTCTCTGGCCACGTGCAGTGGCTCACACCTGTAATCCCAGCACTTTGGGAGGCCGAGACAGGCAGATCACAAGGTCAGAAGATCGAGACCATCCTGGCAAACACGGTGAAACCCCGTCTTTACTAAAAATACAAAAAAATTAGCCGGGCGTGGTGGCGGGTGCCTGTAGTCCCAGCTTCTAGGGAGGCTGAGGCAGGAGAATGGCATGAATGCTGGAGGCAGTAGAGCTTGCAGTGAGCGGAGATTGTGCCACTGCACTCCAGCCTGGGCGACAGAGTGAGATTCCGTCTCAAAAAAAAAAAAAAAAAAAAGAGTTCTCTGCAGCAGGCAAAGAGAGGGTTGGCAAGTGAAGCACCAGCAATGAAATGCTTCAGCCCAGTAGTGACACAAGTCACTTCTGCCCACATTGCCTTGGCCAGAACTTGCCACAGAACCCTGTCTAATTTCAAGGAATTGAGGAATCATAATTCCATCTACTTGGAAGATAAGAAGTAAATTTGAATGAACATTAGTCATGTCCACCACATTCAGGTTGCTGTCAGTATCAAATGAGCTTCTGTTCTGATTGGAGAATCAGCTTAAGCCATGATTCAGATCCCAGATAGATACAAGCTCAGAATCTGACCCCAGGAAGTTGTGTGTGACCTTGGGAAAATTACTAAACCCCTCAGTTTTCATTTTCTCATCTATGAAATGGGGATATTAATATCCATCTTGTAGAACTATTGTCAAAATAAGATAATGCATGAGGCACTCTGAGCACACACTTAGTAAGTCTTTGACAATGGTTGGTGGTATTGAAGAAATAAGATTGGCCATGAGTTGATAATTTTTCACATTGGTTGATGAGTTCATGAATGTACATTAAAATAACCTCCTTACTTTTGTATATGCTTAAATTTTTCCTTAATAAAAAGTGTTTTTAAATTTTTTTAAACCTGGGAGAGGTAGAATGATACCACATAAATGGAAGAGTAAGGAACTCTAAGAATTGGTTCCTCCATAGAAACAACCATTAAACTGGAAAAAAATGATAGAATTAATTCCTTTGGAACTCTGAAATCTAATCAAAAGCTTATAGCCACAGTGGGCATGCTTAATGAAGAAACAAGTTGTTAAATTTAGTGAGAAACCATGTAGCACTTTTGCTTACCCACCTATTATCCCGCAGTCCCCAGCTCAGCATTGGCCATGTGGATGGCAGCCTGCATTTCTAGTTTGGTTTGCTGCAGGTGTAAGGCAATACAGACCCTGTTCTTTAATAATTTTGGTAGTACATCTTAACTGGTATGGCAGTTACCTGGGAAACCAGCATAGAGGTTGGCCTTCATTTCATCCCCCTCAGGCTACAATGGCTTTCTGTGAGGTATCTGTGGAAAGCATTTAAAAACATATACTACCTAGAACCACCTGAGACAAGAGACAGAAAAGGCAAGTGAGATAGACTTAAAAGTTTGGAAAGGAGGATGCTAAGGAGAAAGATTCTTGGGGCAATATGGGGTTTGAAGGGCTAACAAGTATATCAGGAAATCTGGAGTTAAAGGCACATGACTAGGGCTAGACACATGATCAGAAAAGACCTTATAGGACCCTTCGCTTCCACTTTTGGCTGATCTTTGAGAACCACACAAGTAGGAGGTAGAGGCTAAGCAAAGTTCTATGTGGCCTGGCTTAGTATTGAAGAAGTGCCCCAGCTTAAAGTCAATCTGCAAAAACTTGGGAGGGGGATATTTTTATACTCTTTGGCTCCAGCTGTTTAAGGAAATTTCTTTTCTTTTTCTTTCTTTCTTTCTTTCTTTTGTGTGTGTGTGTGTGTGAGAGAGAGAGAGAGAGAGGTGAGAGAGATAGGGTTTCACTCTGTTGCCTAGGCTGGAGTGCAGTGGCATGATCTCACCTCACTGCAACCTCTGCCTCCTGGGTTCAACCAATTCTCCTGCCTCAGCCTCCTGAGTAGCTGGGATTACAGGCACACACCACCATGACCAGCTAATTTTTGTATTTTTAGTAGAGATGGGGTTTCATCATGTTGGCCAGGCTGGTCTTGAACTCCTGGCCTCAAGTGATCTGCCCACCTCAGCCTCCCAAAGTGTTGGGATTATAAGCATGAGCCAATGTATCCAGTCAGGTGTTTAAGGAAATTTCTGACAGTTAACTAGATAACCACTGATATAAAAGAACAGAGACTTTAGTGGCCACGGACAACAAGAAATAGTCTTTGCAAAAAGTAGGAAAAGTCATTAAACAAATGGATGGTTACAACCATCCACAATCAACAACAGCAAATCCTGGGAGGAGGATGCCCAATGAACTAAAGGAAACCAAAAGGACAATGTATGAACAGATAGAGAATATCAATAAAGAGATAAAAATTATGAAAAGGAACTAAATAGAAATTCTGGACCTGAGAAGTACAATAGCAGAAATTAAAAATGTACTAGAGAGATTCAACAGTGGATCTGAGCAGGTAGATGAAAGCATCAGCAAACTTAAAGAAAAGATCATTGAAGTTACCCAATCTGCTATGGTCTGAATTGTGTCCCCCTGTAAATGTATATGTTGAAACCCTAACACTGCCAATGTGACTGTATTTGGAGATAGCACCTTTAGGTGGTAATTAAAGTAAAGTGAGATTGGGGTGGAACCTTCACCTGATAGAATTGGTGACCTTATAAGAAGAGAAAGCTCTCTCTCTCTTTCCCCCCACACACATATACAAAGAAGTAATGTCAGCATACAATGAGAAGGCAACTAGGCAAGAGAAGATGCCTCAGAATAAAACTCATTTTTACTGGCACCTTGATCTTAGATTTCTCAGTCTTGAGAGCTGTGAGAAATAGATACCTATTGTTTTACCTATGCTATGGTATTCTATTCTGTTATAGCAGCCTGAGAAAAATAATATCCATTCTGAAGAGTGGAAAGAAAAATACAAAAAGAAAGAAAGAAAAATGAACAGAAACTGAGGGAGCTGTGGAACACCATCAACAATACCAGTATACAAACCACAGTAATCCAGGAAGGAGAACAGAGAGAAAAGGTGGCAGAAAAAATATTCAAAGAAATAGTGGCCAAATTTTTTTCTCAAATTTGATGAAATGCATCCATATACATATACAACAAGCTCAATAAACCCCAGGTAGGTTAAACTCAAAATATCCACATCAAGACACATTATAACCAAACTACTGAAACGCAAAGGCAAAGAGAACTTTGAAAACAGCAAGGGAGAAGCTATTTGGGTCACATATAAGACAGCTTCAATAAGATTAACAGCTGATTTCTCATCAGAAATTATGGAGGCCAGAAGGCAGTGGGATGATATTTAATGTAGTGAAAGAAACTGTCAACCAAGAGTTCCGTATCCAGCAAAACTGTCTTTCACCCTGGCCAACATGGTGAAACCCCATCTTTACTAAAAAAATACAAAAATTACCTGGGTATGGTTGTGCACACCCGTAATCACAGTCACTCTGGAGGCTGAGGCACAAGAAGCACTTGAACCCAGGAGGTGGAGGTTGCAGTGAGCTGAGATCATGCCACTGCACTCCAGCCTGGGCAGCAGAGTGAGATTCTGTCAAGAAAGAAAGAGAAAGAAAGAGAAAGAAAGAAAGAAAGAAAGAAAGAAAGAAAGAAAGAAAGAAAGAAAGAAAGAAAGAAAGAAGGGAAGAAAGAAAGAAAGGAGGGAGGGAGGGAAGGAAGGAAGGAAGGAAGGAAGGAAGGAAGGAAGGAAGGAAGGAAGGAAGGAAGGAAGGAGGGAAGGAAGGAAAATTAAGACATTTCCATATAAACAAAACCTGAAGGAGTTCGTTACCAGTAGATCTTCTCTACAAGAATTACTAAAATAAATCCTTCAGTCTGAAACAAAAGGACACTAGCTATAAACTCAAAGCCATAAGAAGAAATAAAGAACACTGGTAAAGGCAACTACATAGGTAAATATAAAGTCAGTATTATTGTTCTTTGGGTTTATAACTTCTCTTTTTTTATGTGATATAAAAGGCAAATGCATAAAACAATTATAAGCCTATATTAATGGACACACATGTGTAAAAATGCAATCTGTGACAATTACAAAACAAAGAGAGAAGAACAGAGATGTATAGGAGTAGAGTATGTATACCCCTTTGAAACTACATTAGTATTTTTGCAAACTAGGTTGTTACAAGTTTAAGATATTAACTGTAATCTCCCAAAGTAGCTCTTAAGAAAATAAAATTAAAATTCACAGAAAAGGAAAGAAAGGAACCAAAATGGTACACTAAAAAAAACAACTAAATACCAAAAAAGCAGTAAGGGAGAAATAGAGGAACAAAAAATATACAATACATATAGGGGGAAAAAAACAAAATGGTAGAAGTAAACTCCCTTTTATCAATAATCACATTAAATGTAAATTACTCTCCTATTAAAAGGCAGAGCTTGGCAAACTGAATAAAAGAAAAACATAATCCATCTAAATGCTGTTTACATAAGACTCACTTTAGATATAACAATACAAAGAGACTGAAATTAGAAGGATAGAGAAAGATATTCTATGCAAATAGTAACCAAAAGAGAGCCAGGTGGCTATATTATTGTCAGGCAAAACAACCTGTTAGTGAAAAAGCTCAACAAAAGACATAAAAGGTGAGTATATATTGATAAAAGGTTTAATTTGGCAAGAATATATAACAATTGTAAACCTATATAAAACTAATAACAGAGACCTAAGACAGATGAAGCAAAACTTGACAGAACTGAAGAGACAAATATCTCTAGGAAGCATGGGAAAGCAGAAAAATTTAAAAAAAAAAAAAAAAAAGAATTGAAGAGAGAAATAAACAGTACTACAATAATTGGAACCTGCAATACCTCACTTTTAATAATAAAGAACAATGAGGTACAACATCAGTAAGAAAGCAGAAGATATAAATAACACTATAAACCAATTAGACCTAAAAGACATATACAGAACATTCTACTCAACAACATCAAAATACACATTCTTCTAGGTGCACATGGAACATTCTCCATGATAGACCATATGTTAGGGTACAAAACAGTCTTATGAAAAATTTTTAATTGAAATTATACAAAGCATCTTTTCCAATTACAATGGAATAAAACTAGAATTTAATAGTAAAACAGGAAAATTCACAAATATGTGAAAATTAAACAACAAATCTTAAACAACCAATGGAGCAAAGAATAAACCACAAAGAAAATTAGAAAATATTTTTTCAAAAATGAAAATGATAACACAGTCAACCAAATGTATGGAATACAGTGAAAGCAGTGCTAAGAGGGAAACTTATAGTTGTAAACACATACATTTTTTAAAAAGAAAGATTTCAAATCAATAACCCAATTGTGTACCTTAAAAAACTAGAATGAGAAGAAAAAACTTGACCTAACCTAACAGAAGGGATGCAATAATAAAGATTAGACTGAAGATAGAATACAGACACCCACACACACACACACACTCACACACATGCACATGCACACACACACACACTACAGAGAGAATAGAAAAACAATAGAGAAATATCAACTAAACAAAACATTGGTTCTTTAGTTTTGGGGTTTTCTTCTTTTCTTTCACTCTTAACACTACTCAATGATGGTTCTTTGAAAGATCAACAAAATTGATAAACCTTTACCTATACTGACCAACCAAAAAAGAGAAAAGACACAAATAACTAAAATTAAAAATGAAAATGAGGACATCACTACCAATTTTATGGAAATAAAAGAGATTCTAAGAAAACACTATGAACAACTGTATGCCAGCAAATTGGATAATCTAGATGAAATAGACAAATCCTAGAAACACATGAACTACCAAAACTGACACAAAGAAAAATAGAAAATCTGGATAGACCTATAATAAGTAAAGAGATTGAATTAGCAACCAAAACCTCCCAACAAAGAAAAGCTCAGGACCAGATGACTTTACTAGTGAATTCTACCAAATATTCAAAGAAGAATTAATATCAATCTGTCTCAAATTCGTCCAATATATTGAAGAGGAGGGAACCCCTTATAGCTTATGAGGCCAGTATTAACTCTGATACCAAAGTTGGGCAAAGAGGGTATAAGAAAGGAAAACTAGAGACCAATATCTCTTACGAGTACAGGTGCAAAATTCTCAACAAAATACTAGGAAACTGAATTCAGCAACATATTAAAAGGATTATACATCATGATTAAGTGGGATTTATTTCTAGAATGCAAGGATGGTTCAACATAAGAAAATCTATCAATGTAACACATAACATTAATAGAATGAAGGAAAAATTATCATCTCAACTGATGCGGGAAAAATGTTTGCAAAATCCAACACCCTTTCATAATAAATAAGCTATCAACAACTCAATAAGCTAAGAATAGAGGAGAACTTCCTCAACATGATAAAGGCTATATTTGAAAAACCTGCAGCTGATGTCATATTCAATGATGAAAGACTGAAAGCTTTTCCCCTTAGAACAGAAAAAGACAAGAATGCCTGCTTTTATCATTTCTGTGCAACATAGTAATAGAAGTTCTATCCAGAGCAATTAGACAAGAAAGAGAATTAAAAGGCATCCATATTGGAAAGGAAGAAATAAAATTCATTTATTTACAGATGATATGATCTTTTATGTAGAAAACCCTAAAGAAGAATACACACACACACACACATACACACAGAGTTAAGCTAATAAATTCAGTAAATTTGTAGGATATAAAATAAACACACAAAAATCAATTGTGTTTCTTATACAATAGCAATGAATAACTCAAAAAGGAAATTAATTTTAAAATTCCATTGACAACAGCATCTAAAATAATAAAACACTTAGGAATAAATTTAACCAAGGAAGTGAGAGACTTATACACTGAAAACTGCAAAATATTGCTGAAAGAATAAAGATGACCTAAGTAAATGGAAATATATCCTGTGTTCATGGATTGGAAGACTTAATATTGTTAAGTTGACAGTACTACCCAAAGCAATGTATGGATTCAATGGTATTGAATCTATCAAAATCCCAATGGTGGTTTTCTTGTTTTTGTTTTTTTTTTTCAGAAACAGAAAAAAAAAAAAAGCCTATACTAAATTCATATGAATTTTAAGGGACCCCAAGTAGTCAAATTGATCTTGAAAAAGAACAAAGATGGAGGATTTACTCTTTCTGATTTTATAAATTCCTGTACTTATAGTAATCAAAGCAGTGTGGTACTAGCATAAGGATAGACATATCAATCAATGGACTAAAGAGCCCAGAAATAAATCCATATACGGTTAATTGATTCATGACAAGGGTGGCAAGATCACTCAATGGAGAAAGAACAACGTTTTCAACAGATGGTACTGGGAAAACTAGATATCCACATCCAAAAGAATTAAGTTAGACCCTTACCTTGTACCATAAACAAAATGGATCAAAGACCTAAATTTAAAAGCTGAGCTGGGGGTGGTGACACATGCCTATAGTCCCAGCCACTTGAGAGGCTGCAGTGGAAAGATTGCTTGAGCCCAAGAGTTCAAGGCCAGCCTGGGAAAAATACCAAGACCCCATCCCTAAATAAATAAATAAAAACTTAAACTATAAAACTGTTAGTAGAAAATATAGAAGAAAAATCTTTGTGACTTTGACTTTGGCAATGATTTATTAAATGTGGTACTAACTGTACAGGCAACAAAAGAAAAAAATAGATAAATTGTACTCCATCAAAATTAAAACTTGCATGCATCAAAAGACACTATAACACAGTGATTGCATCTATGTTCCAGGTAAGAAAATAAAAATTTAAAACTATAACAGAGTGAAAAGACAACTCACAAAATGAAAGAAAATATTTGCAAATTATATGTCTGGTAAAGGATTAATGTCCAGAATATATTAAATCTCCTACAACTCAACAACAATAAAACAAATAACCCTATTGAAACATAGGCAAAGAACTTGACATTTTTCCCAGGAAGATGTGCAAATGACCAATATGCACATAAAAAGAGGCTGAACATCACTAGTCATTAGGGAAATACAAATCAAAACCATAATGAGATACCACTTTATGCCCACTATGAGAGCTATTATTTACAAAGAGACAGAGAGAGGAAGAGGGAGGGGTGAGGAGAGAGAGTGAGAGAACGAGAGAGCGAGAGAGAGATAGAGAGAGAGAGTGGGGGGAGACAGACAGAGAGAGAGAGAGAGATACAGTGGTGCTCACCTGTAATCCCAGCTACTAGGGCGGCTGAGGTGGGAGAATCACTTGAGCCCAGGAGTTCCAGAATACAGTAAGTTATGACTGCACCACTGCATTCCAGCTTGGGCAACAGAGGGAGACACCATTTCTTTGAAAAAAAGAAAGGAAAGGAGAGGGGAGGGGAGAGGAGGGAAAGGGGGAAGGGGAAGGGGAAAGGGAAAGAAAGGAAAGGAAAGGAAAATAAAAAAAAAGGAAAAAAAAGAAAGGAAAGGAAAGGAAAGGAAAGGAAAGGAAAGGAAAGGAAAGGAAAGGAAAAGAAAGGAAAGGAAAGGGTCGGTGAGGAGGTGAAGAAATTCACCTTGTGTGTTGCTGATGGAGATGTAAAATGATGCAGCTGCTGTGGGAAACAGCTTGGCAGCTCCTCAAAAATTAAACATAGAATTACTGTATGATCCAGCAACTTCACTTCTAGGTACACATCCAAAAGAATTGAAATCAGGGACACATTCCCTAGCAAGCTGACTCAGAAGAAAAGAATATTTTAAATAAATTAAATAAGAAATCCAGAACTTAAACAGATTCTTGTGCACCAATGTTCATAGCAGCCTTATTCTCAATACCCAGAAGATGGAAAGGACCCAAAGGCCTATCATCAGATGAATGGATAAACGTAATGTGATATATACATGCAATGGAATGTTATTTATCGTTAAAAAGGAATGAAATTCTGATACATACTATAACATGAACGCACCTTGGAAAATTGTGCTAAGTGAAATAAGCCAGACAAAAACAAAAAAGTACATATTGTATGATTTCACTTATATGAGGTACCTAGAGTAGTCAAATTTATAGAGACAAAGGTAGAATAGAAATTATCAGGAACCAAGGGGCACAGGAAGGGGGAAGAGGGGAGGAATGGGGAGCTATTGCTTAATGGGTTTGGAGTTTATGTTTTGAAGATAAAAAAAAGTTCTGGAAATAGACAGTATTCAATGGTGGTTACACAACATTGTGAATATACTTAAGGTCACTGAAATGTAAACTTAAAAATAGTGACAACAGTAAATTTTTTTTTTTTTTTTTTTTTTTTTTTTGGAGACAGTTTCACTCTTTCTCCCAGGCTGGAGTGCAGTGGCGTGATCTTGGCTCATCACAACCTCCGCCTGCCGATGTCAAGTGATTCTCCTGCCTCAGCCTCCTGGGTAGCTGGGATTACAGACTTGTGCCGCCAAGCCTGGCTAATTTTTGTATTTTTAGTAGAGATGGGGTTTCACCATGTTGGCCAGGCTGGTCTTGAACTCCTGACCTTGTGATCCGCCCCCTCACCTTCCCAAAGTGCTGGGATTACAGGTGTGAGCCACTGTGGCCGGCCATAACAGTAAATTTTATGTTACCTATATTTTACCACAATCAAAATAAACAAAGTCAGCCAAACAAAAGTAATTTAAAAGAAGAAATGAAAACATTCCCAGATTTTAAAAAAAGCTGAGAGAGTTTGTCACTACTAGACTCGGCCTACAAGAAACGCTAAAGGGAGCCTTTCTGGCTGAAATGACACTAGAGAGTAACTCAAATTCATATGAAGAAATTGGGAATTCTGGTAAAAATAGATAGATAAATATAAAAGCCAGTGTAATTATATTTTTGGTTTCTAACTCCACTTTTTGTTTTCTAACTTATTTATAGACAAATGCATAAAACAATAATTAAAAATCTATATTAATAGGCAGTGTATAAAGATGTAATTTATGACCTTAAAAGGGAATGGACTGAGGTGTATAGGAACAGAGTTTTTGTATGCTATTGAAACTAAACAGGAATTAATTCCAACTAGGTTTTTATATATTTAGGATATTAATTGTAATCCCCATGGTAAACACATGGATAAACATTCATGACCTTGTATTTGCCAATAGAGTCTTAGAAAAGACACCAAAAGTAAAGGAAACAACAACAACAAAAAATACATAAATTGAACTTTGTCAACTTTTAAAACTTTTGTGCACCAAAAGACACTATCAAGAGAGTGTGCCAGGTGTAGTGGCTCACGCCTGTAATCTCAAACTCTTTGGGAGGCTGAGGTGGAAGGACTACTTGAGCCCAAGAATTCAAGACCAGCCTGGGCAACATAATGAGACCCCATCTCTACAAAAAAATAAAAAATTAGCTGGATGTGGTGGCACATGCCTATAGTCCCAACTACTCAGGAGGCTGAGGCAGGAGGATCTCTTGAGCCCAGGAGATCGAGGCTGTAGTGAGCCATGATCATACCATTGTACTCTAGCCTGAGTGACAGAGCAAGACCCTGTCTCAAAAAAAAAAAAAAAAGAGTGAGAGAGTGAAAAGGCAACATACGAAATTGAAGGAAATACTTGCAAATCATATATCCGAAAAGGGATTAGTATCTAGAATATGTAAAGAATGCCTAGAACTCAACACACAAGGAAAACAAACAACCTAATTCAAAAATGGACAAAGAACTGGAATAGACATTTCTTCAAAGAAGATATGCAAATGAAGCCGGGTGCAGCCATTCAAGCCTATAATCCCAGCACTTTGGGAGGCTAAGGTGGGTGGATCATGAGGTCAGGAGTTCAAGACCAGCCTGACCCATATGGTGAAACCCCCATCTCTCCTAAAAAATACAAAAATCAGCCAGGCATGGTGGCACACACCTGTAGTTCCAGCTACTTGGGAGGTTGAGGCAGGAGAATTGCTTGAACCCAGGAAGCAGAGGTTGTAGTGAGCTGAGATTGTGCCACTGCACTCCAGCCTGGGTGACAGAGCGAGACCCTGTCTCAAAAAAAAAAAAAAAAAAAAAAAGAAGATATTCAAATGGCCAATAATCACATGATGAAAGGATGTTCAACATCAGGAGTGGAAGTCAAAACCACAATGAGATACCACTTCACACCCACTAGGATGGCTACATCCAAAAAATTAGAAAATAACAAGTATTGGGGAAGATGTAGAGAATTTGAAACCCTCAGATTTTGCTGGTGGGAATGTGAAATGTTTTGGTTACTGTGGAAAATAGTTTGGCAGCTCTTCAAAAAGTTAAACATAGAATTACCATATGACAGCTATTACATTCTTAGATACACACTCAAAGTTGAAATCAAGGATTCAAGAAAGTACTTATATATGCATGTTCATAGCAGTGCTATTCACAATAGTCAAGGGGTAGAAACAACCCAAATGTCCATTAACAAGCAAATGGATAAGCAAATTGTGGTATTATACAAGTAACGTTATTCAGCCATACAAAGGAACTAAGAACCCATGCATGCTACAACACAGGTGAACCTTGAAAACATTATGTTAAGAGACAGAAGCCAAACACAAAAAAAAGATCACATATTATATTATCCCACTTATAGGAAATAGCCAGGACAGGTAATTTCATAGAAATGCAAAGTAGAAAGATGGTTTTTCAGAGGCTAGACTGAGAGGGAAATAGGGAGTCATTGTTTAATGGATACAGAGTTTCCATTTGGGAAGATGCAAAGGTTCCACAGATGGATGGTGGTGATGGTTGCACAACATTGTGAATGTTCTAAATGCTATTGTTTGCTTTAAAATGGTTAACTTATGTTATGTGAATTTCACCTAAAACCCAAAACCTTGAAGAGAGATTTTGTCATCTCAGTTTTCTGATGAGAAATCCAATGTGCCAGGAGGAAAGTAATTTGTTCAAGGTCACACATGCCTTTCTTAGCAGCCAAGGTCAAGAATCACAGCTTCTGAATCTAAGGGCAAGCCACGGTTGGCCTCAACCTCAGGGGAAGTGAAAGTGACAGTAAAATCAGGAGGCTAGGGGAGAGGTGAGACATGATGTGTAGACTTCACCTGGATTTTATAGGCCCGGTGGCCTTGTTTGTTGGTTTGTTTAAAAAAAAAAAAAAAAAAAAAAAGATTTTCCAAGGGCATACTCACCTTTACACATGTATTTTTTGTGCCAGTGCCAAAGTGTTGAATGGATTTCGTAAACTCAACCATAAACCCCAGCAATGGCTCCCATAGGAGCTGCCGGCCACCAGCATGGAGAGACTCATGAGCTGTGGTAAGGCCGTGGCCCACCACACCCAGACCTCACCGCCCATACCTCCCTCAGGTTACTGTCGCTGTGGGGGCCATAAACTCAGCATTTTATAGCATAGCCTGTTTTTTTCCCAAATCAGTCACCAGCCCTATATTTTGCTATGTATGACCA
Organism: Papio anubis; assembly: GCF_008728515.1. Taxonomy (NCBI): domain Eukaryota; kingdom Metazoa; phylum Chordata; class Mammalia; order Primates; family Cercopithecidae; genus Papio; species Papio anubis. The sequence goes on from NC_044993.1 coordinate 39,436,931, forward strand.
GACTATTTAGAAATTTGAAGGTTTTCGTATGTGCTGGAATACTTTTATTTTTAAGGTTTTGAAGACATGCTTGAAATATACTGAAAAATAGAATAGCAAAAGAATAAACTTTCGTTTAGATTTAACATACTTGCTTAATTCAAATTTTTTTGCAGAACCGTTTGAAAGTAAATTGTAGGCAACATAACCGTAATACTTAGCATGCATTGCCAAAAATTAAGGATACTTTCCACAATATCATTATCACATGTAACAAAATCAACACAATTCCCAAATATCATCCAATAATAAGTCCATATTCACATCCCCATTTGCTCCAAAAATGTTTCTTATTGATATCTGCTTAAACTAGGGTCCAAAGACCACACCTTGCACTTAGTTATGTCTCCCAGATCTCCTTTACTCTAGAACAATCCGCTTAATCTTGTCTTATTTTTTCCTCCATGACATTGACTTTTAATCTTAAGGACTGTTCTACATTCTATATTTGTCTATCTCATTGTTTCCTTGTGGTATCATTTAATTTGTTCCTCTGTCTTCTGTACTTTTTATAAACCAGAATTAGGACTAAACAGTTGGTGAGAAACACGTTCAACATCGTTGGCAAGAAAACTTCAAAGGTGAGGCTCTGTGCTTCACGACGGCATCCCATCAGGAGGCCTGAAGCAATAGAGTTTCCACTTAATTGATGCCAAACTTGATTTGGTTTCTGGGTAAGGTGGCAACCGTTAGATCTTGCCAATATACAATGACATTATTTCCTTTTGCAAGTAGACTGTAGGGATGGTACCTTGACATTGTGCAAAAATCCAGTTACTTATCGACTTTTCACCTAATGCTTTCAACATCCACTGATGATCCTGATCCCAGCCAATTAGTTCATTGATAGTTGCAAACTGGTCATTTTCTGATTGTCTGGCTTCTTCATTTACTAGCTGGCATTGTTCTGTAAAGACAAACTTTCCCTCCTCAACTGGGGATATCTGGCCACACTCAAATGCACTTCCTAGAGCAAAAGCAGGATAAATGTTCAAAGATATTCATCTCCACAGAAAATCCAGAACCGGAAGCTGAACACCAGCAGTGGGTAAGTGGCTGAGTGGGCAGATCCACTCACCCACCATTGCTGGGGGACAGGAGATGTGTGTGGGCATTGAGTCCACCCAAGACCAGCTAGCATTCTTCATCTGTTTGATAAACAGCTACAGTTTCAGGTGAATTGGCAGATGGAGTAATGGTCGAAGTGGCAAACAGGTCATAATTAGTCACTGGTTTTTCTTTCCGTTTTGTTTAATATCTCATAAATCAATTTTTTACTGTTGAATGGTTGGTGACAGTTTATTTTAGCCAATTTTCAGGATTTGGGGTGTTTTTGGTTTCTGGGAACTCAGCTTTTATATGACATGCTTTTTTAAAATGCATTTAACCTGGGCAAGATGGGAAGAGCCCATCTCTACAAAAAAAATTTTTTTAATTAGCCAGGCATGGTAATGCATGCCTGTGGGCCCAGCTACAAAGGAAGTTGAGGCAAAAGGATCACTTGAGCCCAGGAGGTCAAGGCTGCAGTGAGCCATGTTCACGTCATTGCACAGCATGGGTGACAGAGGAAGACACTGTCTCAAAAAAAAAAAAAAAAATGCACTCCTTAACTTGTTAATAAAATTTTTAATTTCAAAATAATTTTCAGGTAATCTTGGCTGCCCCAAAGGCTTCACATGTCTCTGGTGCTATGTGAAATGCCCCAAAGTGAATATGGTCAAAATGAACATGTTCATTGATAACTTGGGTTGCACCCAATGATATATATTTTTTTAATTTTTGAAACTTATTGCAAGGATAAAACAAATTTGCAATCTGCCAAGTCTATTACCTGCAATCTAAGTTGTTTTTGCATTTCTAAATTATAAATTCATTTAAATCCAATACTTCTTACTTTATATATTTAGCTGTGTTTCTCACATTTTCATTACATACTTGCTTTGTATTTAAGGAGTTTTCATAAAGAAAAACAAAACTTCCAACAGTGACAAAAGCAGAGCCAATTTATTTTATTGGCTATTCCTGAAAACAACATTAAGATTTTAAATGTTATCCTAAGATTGGAATGTGGAATAAAGAGGTGAGAAATAGTTGCATAAATCAAGTTCAGCATTCCATTTGTCAGAGGCGTTGCTGTAGTTCTCACCCTGTGGATGCCTCTCAATGTTGGATGGTACCATGACTTTACTTGGACAAATCGTTGCTGGAAAACTGCTGATCCCTTCATTTGGCTATTCTTTGTTTCAGGCAGCAAAGCCACTACCATGAAAAAAATGACTCAAGATTCCAACATACTAAGGATACCTTGCTGTGCCCAGATGAGACCTGCAACGACCTTCCCAGTCCTATCAGTACCAGCTAATTGACACAAGGTTAGGGAGGGGCCTTTTTCCAAGAGGAAGGCCAGAATCTGGGTTCAGGCATATTCCACGTATTTAACAGACTGAGGGAGTTGTGGCAGATACCAAATCCTAAGAGGAAGGGGCATGATCTTTCTGTTTCTCCCTCCTCTCTTTCCAGAATCCAAATGCCCTTCCTATTTTAAAGGAATATACCTTATGAAATCTCAAAAGAGTCTTGGCTCCATCCCCCTTTGGAAGATGCCAGCCTTCTGCTGGGCTACTTCATACTCTTCTGATCCATTCCCCGAATGCTTATTGCCAGATTCTACTGTATGAAACCAGAGCCCAGACTGAACTAGGACCTCTAAAATCTAAATCCTCCTAAAGGAAAGAAACGTCTGATGTTGTGAGCCAGACGTGGCCACCCACAGGTGAGTCTGAGGGTGGGAGAGGAGTGATAGTTCTTGCCCTGCTGGCTCTCCTAGTCAAGCCCCTCCCACACCAGTCACCATGGCGACAAGAGCCACCCCTCCCCACCCCTCTGCCCGTGGTGGGATCCCTCTGACACAGTTGGGCCCATTCCCTATGGAACAATGGCAGCTGCTCACGGGATGGCAGCCCAAGGAAGGCCAGTGGAGGGTGGCCCAGAGCAGCACCAGACAGCAGCCAGGAGGCAATGACACATGGAGAGCAGCTGCCTGCACAGAACCATGAGAGTGGGGCTTTCATGGAGAACCCCAGGAGGAGGAAATGGTGGCCCAGAGGCTGTGGCATTTGAAGACTGAACTACAAGGCAGTGTGCCATCAGAGCTAAAGGGAGTGGCTCCGAAGCCAGACTTCCTGGGGCTTCCTATTGGCATGGCCACCTACTGTTGTGTCCCCTTGAACAAGTTACTTCCGTTCTGTGTGTCTCGGTTTCCTCATCTGTAAAATGGCATGAGAATTGTACAACTGCAAAGTGTTGTTGTAAGGATTAAATCAGTTAATTCTTAGACAGAACTTGCACCGTGCACATAGCAAGTACTCAATAAATGTTGTCATAGTGATTGACGAATGCATGATTTTAGTGTCTATTGCTCCATAGAGGCAAACAGGAGGGGTAGAGCCGTCCAATCAGGGAGAGCCCACCAGACAAGTCAGGGTGACCTCATTTGAGCCCACAGGCTGGTGAAGCTAAAGGACACTCAGAATCCCTAAAAACCTGGTGGCTGGTTGTAAGCCCTAATGCAATATTGGATCCAGAGCAAATGGAACTCTCAGGCACTGGGATGGGAATGTCACTTGCTTAGTGGCATTTAACTAACACTAAACATTTGTTCCTCAAGAACCTAACTATTCTATTCCTAGGTATATACCTAATAGAAATGCACGCACGTGGTCACCAAAAGACACATATAAGAGTGTTCACAGCACATTATGCATGATGGCCAAAAGCTGGAAACTACCCAGATGCCCTGCAAGGGTAGAATGGTAAATGGTGGCCAGTCACGGTGGTTCATACCTGTAATCCCAGAACTTCGGGAGGGGAGACAGGAAGATCCCTTGGGGTCAGGAGTTTGAGACCAGCCTGCCCGACGTGGTGAAACTTCATCTCTACTAAAAAAAAAGAAAAAGAAAAAGAAAAACCTACCTGGGTGTGGCGGTGCATGCCTGTAATCCCAGCTACTTGGGCAGCCAAGGCACCAGAATCATTTGAACCCGGGAGGCAGAGGTTGCAGTGAGCTGAGATCGCGCCACTGCACTCCAGCCTAGGGAACAGAGCGAGACTCTGTCTCAGAAAAAAAAGAATGATAAATGGTGGTGTGTCATGAAATACTTCTTCAGCAGTGAGAATAAGCAAACTAAATCTACACCCAACCATCAACATGAGTGAATCTCACAAAGTGTTGAGCAAAACAAACCCAACACAAAAGGGTACGTGCCGATGATTCCAGTTATGTGAAGTTCAGGTTCACAACCAGGCAAAATTAATTTGTGCTGTTAGAAGCCAGGAGAGTGGATGCCCTTGGGAAGGTGGGGATATCTGGGAGGGAATATGAGAGAAGTCTCTGGGGTGCTGGTGAAGTTCTAATTTTTTTTTCTGTGAACTTGCATACAGAAGTAAAGAAGTCCTATTTGTTATCTGGGTGCTGATTTCATGGAGATGTTCACTTTGTAAATACTCATCATACTCTTTCTTGGTGCTCTTGGGCAAATTATGCGCCTGTAGTCCCAGCTACTTGGGAGGCTGAGGCATGAGAAACACCTGAACCCAGGAGGTGGAGGTCGCAGTGAGCTGAGATTGTACCACTGCACTCCAGCCTGGGCAACAGAGCGAGACTCTGTCTCAAAAATAATAATAATAATTAATATTAATAAAGTTTTATTTGAACATAGCCACACACATTCATCTACATATGGTCTATGGCTGCCTTGGGGCAATAAAAACGGAGTTGAAAAGTTGTAACAGAAACTGTATAGCCCATGACACTGAAAATATTTACCATCTCACCCCTTACAGAAAGTTTGCCAATCCCTAAGCCAGTGATGCCATTCCTGGGAGCAGAAATCCTCCCACTGGTCTGCAAGGGATGCCCGTTGATGCACTGCCAATTAGGTGTCATCTCTTTGGAATCAATAAGTAAAATGTAGGCAATACACCCTATGGAATGCAATTAAAAGTAAGGAATCAGACGTATATACAACGTGGGTAGTTCTCAAAAATACTGGGCTGGCCAGGAGGTATGGCTCATGCATGTGATCCCAATACTTTGGGAGGCTAAGAGGGGAGGATAGCTTGAGGCCAGGAGTTTGAGACCAGCCTGGGCAACACAGTGAACCGTGTCTCTACAAAAAATGCAAAAATTATGTGGGTGTAATAGCAGGCATCTATAGTCCCAGTTATTTGGGAGGCTGATGGGGGAGAATTGCTTGAGTCAGGGAGTTCCAGGCTGCAGTGAGCTGTGGTTGCACCACTGGACTCCAGCCTGGGCAACAGAGCAAGACTCTATCTCAAAATTTTTTTTAAAAAAATGAAAATTAAAAATTAAAAGAAAAATACTGAGCTGAGTAAGAGAAAATAAAAAGTGAGAAATAGAACAATAAACAGAGCTAATATTTTTTGAGCATTTACTTTATGCGAAGTAGTGTTCTGGGTGCTTTTTAAGTATTAACTCACTCAATCCTCTAGCCATCTCTTTGAAGTGGGAACAATTACCATCCCACATGACAGTTGGAGAAACTGAGGTTTCAAGGCTAAGTAACCGCCAGCAAGTGGCAGAGCTTGGGTTTTGAACTGGGTCAGTGGACTCTAGAGCCTGTGCTCTTGACTCCTATGGTGTACACAACACAATACCTTTCTGTATGGTGAAAACACACTCATTGAAAAGATAATGTTTGGTGCAGTGGCTCCCACCTATAATCCCAGTACTTTGGGAGGCCAAGGCCTCCCAAATTTTACAACTATCTACACACAAAAAGCACCTCGAGGATTGCTTGAGATCAGATGATCAAGACCAACTTGGGCAACATAGCGAGACCCTATCTGTACAAAAAAAAATTTTTTTTAATTAGTCAGCCATGGTGCCATGCACCTGTAATCCCAGCTACTTGGGAGGCTGAGGTAGGAGGATCGCTTGAGCCCAGGAGTTCAAGGTTACAGTGAGCCATGATTGCATCACTGCACTCCAGGCTGGGCAACAGAGTGAGACTCTGCCTCGAAGGGGAAAAAAAAAAAGGAAATTTTAGGTTATGTGCATTTTGCCACATGAAGAAAAGAAACACACATCTACATACACAGCAGCGTTGTGTATTTAAGAACATTTACCAAACACACTGGACAGTTGCCTCTGTGCTGGGAGAATGAAAGAGTGGGGGGCATGTAAATCACAGGCAAATGATAGGGACCCACTCTGAACTAAGCAGAGTGATAAACTTCATTCCACCTAAGAGTCATAATTTTGTTCACTTTAAAAATGTTAAAGAGAATTCCAGCACTCCCAGGCCAACACGGGAGGCTGTGGCCAGCGCAGTCGGCTGCCTCCTCGCTGGGCCTCCTCGTGCTCTCCTGCAGCCCAGCAGCTCTGTGAGCTGTCCAGCAGCCACTGGTGGTGTGCGGACTGGGGCTGGCACGGCAGTGGGCATGCCAGGGCACCACAGGCTGGCTGCCTTATCACACCGGACAGAACAATCAGCGTGGGGCCTGACACGGGCCCTCCCCGTGGCCACAGCGGGGCAGCCGGGTTTTTTTCCTGACCATCTTTGAGCTTGAGATCAGACACAGGGAAAGATTAAAACAAATATGAATTTAATCAAGGGATTCTGCTATCCTGGGGTGGAAACAGGAGCCTGCTGACATAAAGAGAGGCTGGAGCGCTGGGGAGCCAGAGTGGAATCAAAGTGGCTTGCTTACCACTAACCGCTCAGATGATCCATATCATAACAACAAAAAAGAAAAACAATTATTTATTCTTTTTGATGTTGCAGCTCAGCAGCAACTTGCTTTTTGAAGAGAGCAAGGTCAAAACCAAGTTATTGTTTTTGCCTGAAACTTTGACAGGGACTCCGAGTTCTTCCGTGTGACCTACTTAGATGAGATGTGGGAAACGTGGAGATGTTCATTTCTTCTGGGCCACAGATTAGGGCTTCCTTTCTTCTCCTTCCTCCCTCCTTCTTGCCATGTCTCTTTCCCCTCCCTTCCCGTTAAGGACCTGAATATGATGTCGTGGGGCCACAAAGGAATCCAAGTCACAGCTCCATCTCATCTCGTCTGGGAGAGCTAGATAGAAGCCTGGGTCTCCAGATCCACTCCTCCCAGGTGGGCTGGGGATCAGCCTTCCTTTCACTCCCTAATTCACCCACCAGGCATGTACTCTGCAACTGCAACATGCGCATGGTGCTGAATGCCAGGGATACAACCACGAACAAATCAGCCCTGCTCTAGGAGAGTTTATTTTTCACAGGAGAGACATGAGTTTAAATAACAGGCATAATTCAGGGGCATCCGAGTAGCCACAGGGAAAGCACAAGGTTATAAGCAGGCTTTTGTAACCCAGACAGGGGATTCAGAAGCATCTGCTCCATGGGATTGTTGGCCCGGGAAGCAGGGGAGGGAAGAGTGTTGGGGCAGAGAGAACAGCATGCACGGAGGCCTGCAGGTGAGAGAGTGTATGTTCAAGGGACCGAAAGCAGCTGGGCTCTGCAGGCATGGGGAGGGTGTTAAGGAGAACAGAACTCGTAGGGGCTGGAGGTTTGGCAGGAAGCAATTCCTGCAGGGCCTTGCTAGGCCATCACAAGGAGTTTGGATTTCCTCTTTACAGCAGTGGGGAGCCACAGTCAAAGATTTTTAGCAGCAAGCCATGTGGTCAAGGCCGCTCCACAAAGTTCACTCGGGGCCGCAGGAGGGATTACAGGGAGGCAAGACTGGAGGTGAGAGATGAGGCTGGCAGGGGCCAGAGAGGTGCCAGGGGAGCTGGACACAGTGGAGAGCATCGAGAAAGATGCACACAGTGATGAAACAAGAACTGCGTGGCTGAGGGCAAGCGGAGTGCCTACTTTCATTGCCTGAGACCAGCCACGCAGGAGAGGAGGCAGGTTGCCTATGGAGGGGGTGGGGAGGAATGACAAGTTGCATTGAGCTTGAGGACCCAGGTGAAGACATCTGGTTGAATGCACAGGTCTGGGCTCAGGAGAGAGGAGGCTGGATATGCAGACCTGGGAGGACACGGCACCTGCAGACCCAGCCATCCCCATCTCCCCGTCAGCTTTCAGCCCTGCTTCCTTATATTTAAATGTTCACATTCTTTGATTCATCAACCAGATGTTGGAACCCTGATGAGTCCCTCATGCTGTGCCAAGCCCCGGGGGAAAACAAGAAGCACCACCAGATGTGGCTTCAACCCGGTCAGATTAATCTCACTCAGAAGCGAAGGAGGCCTGACACCCCATGTCCCAGGTTGGGATCCCCAGAAGCAGGCCCTCACACAAGGATGTGTGCACAAGCAGCGGATTAGGGAAGTGGTCCTAGGAGGTACCAGCAGAAGAGTGGGGAAGGGCATGGGAGGGGAACAGAGCTAACACAGGCTGGGGTAAGGGGCAGTTTCTGCTGTTTGCAAAATGGGTTCAATCCCAACCAGTCTCTGGGCCACCCCTGACAGGTAATCCACCTGAGGGGTGATAAAGATGAGGCATGGGCCCACTCTCCCCTGATGGCCATCCAAAAGGGTGCCCTGCTCCCCAGTACTATGGGCCTGTCCTGTGTGAGGCTGGTCACCCTCCTGATCCTTGAGAATGACCTCAGGTAGCTTCAGTTCTTTGCAGTAAGAAGCCAGAGGTAGGACCTGTGAGTAGCAAAGTCATCTGGGCAGGACGCCCCCAGAGTTTGCTCTGTGGAGCACACCACCAAAATGAGTGGGTTTTCAATGGAGGAATAGAGATTTGAGCTATTTTTTTTTTAACAGCATTTTCTCCAGACTCTGTAAAAATTTATTTCTGTAAAGCCCAGCTCCAAGAAGAAAACATCAGAGGGCCTGAGAAAAAGCAAGAAATAAAATAAACATAATATGACTCTCATTCCCACCCTACAAAGGCTAGACAGAGGAGCAGGGAATTGACAAATCTGAAAATATTCCAGAGAAATACCTCTACATTCAGAAAACATCAATCAAAATGGTATCATTGCCAACCGTGGTGACTCATGCCTGCAATCCCAGTGCTTTGGGAGGCCAAGGCAGGAGGATTGCTCAAGGTCAGAAGTTCAAGACCAGCCTGAGCAATACAGCAAGACCCCGTCTCAAAAAAAAAGAAAAAAAAACCGTAAAACAAAACAAAATGATATCACTGAATATGTCAAAGATGTTTGCCTCATTTCGTTTCTTCTTTGAGGGAGGCAGGTAATGTTTTTCTCAATGGAGGCACAGTACACTATGGGAGAATGGCACCTGGGAGCTGGTGAGGGGACTAGAAGGCTGGTCTGTTGCAGGTAGCTCTAAGGGATTCAGCAGGAAGGCCTTACTCTGCTGGCGACACGCAAATGGCTCCTGTCACAGACCTTACCATTTCCACTCATTCTGGACCAACTTGCAACTTCCAGCCCCTGTGTCTCTTTCTCTGGCCACCAGAGCGCTGGCCAGAAGTACATTGAATTGCCAACCTTGGGGAAACAGCCTCAACCAGTGATGGATGGGGAGGCAGTGCATATATTCCCAAGGCCCCTCACCGCCAAATGGGCTAACACAGGGCACAAGTTCTACACTACCTCCTGCCACTCCCCAGTGGTGGGAAGCTCCACAGCTGCTCACGGGGTGGCTGGCTTGATTATATGCCTTTTACTGGCTGCCTTCCCGACCACCCCGCTCACCTGCAGTGGTGTGCTGAAAAATGGCTCAGACCAGCTCATGAGAGCCGATTCCACCCATCTCTCCCCAAGGCCTCTTTCAGTTACATCACACTAGTAACTTGAAATCAACCATAGTGGGAACATTCTCACCATGAATATGGGCACACACTACAAATAATGGATTTTTTTTTTTTTTTTTTCAGAGAGTAAGTTTGCCAGCACAACATTGCTTATTTTCCTACTTCTGTATCAGGGTCTCCTGGCATCACCTTCCACATCAATTAACTTACACGCAAATCCTTGCTTCAAGGTCTAGATCTCGGAAACAAAAGTTAAGATAGGCTGGGCATTCTGGCTCAATAACTTTGAGAGGCCGAGGTGGGTGGATCGCTTGAGCCCAGCAGTTCCAGGCCAGCCTGGGCAATATAGCAATACTCCACCTCTACCAAAAAAAAAATTGTTTTAAAAAATTAGCTGGGTGTGGTGGCATGGCATGTGCCTGTAGTCCCAGCTACTTGAGACACTGAAGCAGGAGAACCCCTTGAGCCCAGGAGTTCAAGGCTGCAGTGAGCCATGATCGTGCCGCTGCACTGCACTCCAGCCTAGACACAGAGTGAAACCCTGTCACACATACACACACACACAAAAAAAACAGAAAGAGAAAAGAAAAGAAATAAATAAAAGAAAAGAAAAGGAAAGAGTTAAGACAGCTCCCCTGGGCCTGGAGATGAGGTGCAATCACCCAGCCCATAAGGGTGGTGGCCCGGGGCCCAGGCTCATCCTTACCTTACACTCCTTTTGGCCTCCCCTCTTACCCTATCCCTCCCACACCCAGGCCACAGCCACATCAGAGTCCCCCCACCCTTCCTAATACCCTTAGGGGATATCTGTGGCTTACACCCCCCTACCCTCCAGTCCTCTCTACTTTTGGCAGTGCCCTGATCTTCCTTAAGGACAGGTGGTAAGTTGCAATGTTGCCAGTTTTTCTCCCATCTCCATATCTATTTCCTCCACCACCTGACTTTACAGTGCATCTCACTGAAGAAGCAAAATTTGGCTGGGCACAGTGGCTCATGCCTGTAATCCCAGCACTTTGGGAGGCCGATCACTTGAGGTCAGGAGTTTGAGACAAGCCTGACCAACATGATGAAACCCTGTTTCTACTAAAAAGAAAAAATAAATTAGCCGGGTGTGGTGGCAGGGCCCTGTAATCCCATAATCCCAGCTACTGGGGAGGCTGAGACAGGAGAATCACTTGAACCTGGGAGACAGAGGTTGCAGTTAGCCAAGATCGCGCCACTGCACTACAGCCTGGGTGACACAGCGAGACTCCACCTCAAAAAAAAAAAAAAAAAAAAAAGGAGAAGAAGAAGCAAACTTTACATCCCAGGCTCAGTCTTGTAACTTGCTTTGGTCAACGGAATGAGGCGGTAGCAACGGTGTGCCTAGTCTATCCCTAGGCCTTATGAGGACATCACTAATCCTTCTTGCTCTCTTGTGACTCTGCTGTCACCAGAAGGTGAACAATCTGGGTTGGTCAGCTGGTCCCAGAAGGAGAAGGAGAGAGAAAAGCAGAATTGTCCCCACTAACTACCCCAGACAAGCCCAGCCTGGAGCAGAGCCTCCAAACCGGCAGATGTGTGAACAATAAACACTTCCTGGTTTTGTGCCATCAGGGTCTGTGGTTGTTCGTTACAGTAAAGGGAACCATCTGTACCCACTCTCACACCACGTGGCCCAGGTGGAGCTGACCCCATCTCACAGCTCCAGAGGAGACACAAGCCAGTCAGTATACTTCGCACCCTGGCCTCAGTTGCTATGTCACGAATGGGTATGAGATCCAAGCCAGGCCAATGAGACTCAACTCTGGGACATTTCCTGGAACTTCTGGGAAAGAGATACTCACTTTCCACTGTGGTAGCCTAGATGGTGGGACGTCAGCCAGTGGCTGTGGGCTGCCTTCTTCCCATGGCAGGGGAAGAGACTTTTGGAGAATGGAGCAGTCATGTGTTGGTAAACAAGCTCTCCTCCCACACACACAAAAAAAAAAAGAAAAAAAGAAAAGCCCTTATTTATAGCATTTGCCAATTTCCATGATACCATGGCCAGTTTTATGCTACCAATGATGAACAACTGGTGCCCACAATTCCTGAATGTTTTACAACTGGCTCCAGCACACCCTTGAGAGGAGCCTATGCCACAGAAAACAGAGCCAAATGATGGCGAGATAGGCAGTATCCTGGTGATATTCTTCGAGCCCCTAGATCGGGCCATGCCCGAAATCCATTAATACCTCTGTACTTGACTCTTATGTAAGTCAACGACTTCTTTTGTTTCTCCTAAAGCCAGTTTGATTTGGGTTTCCTTTATGTGCAACTGAAAAAAGACAGATGAATACACCCACCTCCATTTTCTCCATTGCCTCTGTGCCTTGAGGAATCAGAATAAATCACTAAAAAATAATGCTTCCTGTCCTCAAACATTGGACTCCAAGTTCTTCAGCTTTTGGACTCTTGAATGTATACCAGCGGTTTGCCAAGGGTTCTCAGGCCTTCGGCCACAGACTGAAGGCTACACTGTTGGCTTCCCTTCTTTTGAGGTTTTGGGACTTGGACTGGCTTCCTTGCTCCTCAGCTTGCAGACATGGCCTATAGTGTCAAAACAATCATTTTTTTTTTTAATGTTTTTAAATGAGACGGGGGTCTCACTAAGTTGCCAGGTCTGGTCTCGAACTTCTGGCCTTAAGCGATATCCCAAAGTGCTGGGATCATAGGCATGAGCCACCATGCCTGGCCCAAATCAATCATTTACACATCAATTATGTGCCAGGCACTTTATAGGAAAGTTACTCCAGTAATCTTCATATCAACCTTACAAGATAGAGATCATTGGGTCCACTTTTTAGGTGACCAAACTGAGACAGAGAGGCTGAAGGACTTGTTTTAAGGGCATGCACTTGAACCAGTATGAGAACCCAGAACCAACTGACATCAGAGCCCATGACTCACCCACCACCCCCTGGGGCTTCTCTTCCCTTAACCACTAGCCAGTCCTCCTGCCTGAATGCTCCCTGAATCATCTGTACCTGGTAAATCTCTGATTCATCTTTCAAGCAACTAAGTAATTTGCCCAAGAGCACCAAGACAGAGTGTAGCAGAGCCAGGGTGTAAACTCTGCTCCTCAGCCTGCTCAATCCTCAACTCACTTTACCAGTCAGCTATGAGGAAGAAAGCTTCTAGTTCCTATAACTTCCCAGAGAACTCTGCGCAAAGCAGAAAGAAAAACATTGCTGAACATTGCTATAATGCTGGTTGAAGAATAGTCGGCCTGATGGTTAATACTGAGTGTCAACTTGATCGGATTGAAGGATGAAAAGTTTTGTTCCTGGGTGTGTCTGTGAGGGTGTTGCCAAAGGAGATTAACATTTGAGACAGTGGATTGGGAGAGGCAGACCCACCCTCAATCTGGGTGGGTCTAATCAGCTGCCAGTGTGGCTAGAATAAAATCAAGCAGAAGAATGTGGAAAGGCTAGACTGGCTGAGTCTTCCGACCTTCATCTTTCTCCCGTGCTGGATGCTTCCTGCCCTCAAACATTGGACTCCAAGTTCTTCAGCTTTTGGACTCTCGGATTTACACCAATGGTTCACCAGGGGCTCTAGGGCCTTTGGCCACAGACTGAAGGCTGCCTTGTCGGCTTCCGTATTTTTGAGATTTTGGGACGCAGACTGGCTTCCTAGGTCCTCAGCTTGCAAATGGCCTACTGTGGGACTTCACCTTGTGATCGTGTGAGTGAATACTCCTTAATAAACTCCCTTTCATATATACATCTATCCTATTAGTTCTGTCCCTCTAGGGAACCCTAACACAGTCGGTAAACATGGGCCTCAGAGCCAGTGTCTGGTCCAGCTCTATGCCTAGGCTCCACTGAGTAAAGACAACTCTGGCCCAGGATGGGTTCTGCTAATTGGCCAAGTCCTCAACAGAATGTCATGGAATGCACTTCTTTCTCCTGACAGTGGAGAAATGGCCAGCCACCTTTGGTTCATGCCGATAATTCAGATTCTGCACTTCCCCACAAAAATGGCTTCTTCTCCCATAAGCCCAGTCCCTGCTAGTTGTACCACCAACCTCTCAGGTACTCAGGACCTGCCCACTGCTTCCTTTTTTGCTCCTCCCTTTCTTCTGAGAGCACGCAGGCACACACAGAGCTAGTCAGTTGCTTATTTGTTGCTGCAGCTGCCTACTCTCAGGACTCCTGTGTGCAGGTTAGAGAAAACTCAATTCAATTTCATAGACCCAGGTCCCTGAAATGGCCAGGGTGTGTCTGATTCAGGGGCTCCAATCATGGCCTCAGGACTTGGTCTCACTTCTCTATCTCTGACTCTGTTTTTAACTGTGTGACTTCATTCTGTCACGTTGGGGCCCTGGAAGGTCCAGATTCACTTCCTGCCAGCCACAAGTCCTCTGGAAAATAGAATTTCCCTTTCCTAACTCATCTGACAAAAATACTAGGCCTGACTCTCATTGGCCCAAATTGAAACACATGGCCACCCTTAAACCAACCACTGTGGTCAAGGGATGGATGCTCAGCTGAGCTTAAGCCAGGGTCACATGCCATACCCTAAGTCTGGATGTGGAATCAGTTCCACTCAGACCACACTGATTGAGCTGCGGAGAGGAGTGGTTTCCCCAAGGGAAATAGGGAGGTTCTTACCAGAAGAAGAGAGTGGATTCTGAATATAAAACAACCAATTTCCATGATACCCATCTCCATCCTAGGCCACAATCCAAGTCCCGAGTCTAGACTGTCATTATTTCTCACCTTGGTCCTGTAACCCACCAACTCCCTGATTTGCACCTCCTCATCTTTTTTTTTTTCTTTAGAGACCAGATCTCACCCTGTAGCCCAGGCTGGAGTGCAGTGGCACAATCACAGCTCACTGTGGTGTTGGAGTCCTGGGCTCAAGCAATCCTCCCACCTCAGCCTCCTGAGTATCTGGGACTACAGGCATGTGCCACCATGCCTAACTAATTTTTTTATTTTTCTTTTGTAGAGACAGGGTCTGGCTACGTTACTCAGGCTGGTTTCAAACTCCTGGCCTCAAGCAATCCTCCTGCCTCGGCCTTCAAAAGTGTCGGGACTATAGGCGTGAGCCACTGTGCCCAGCCTCACCTCCCCATTTTAACAATCCACTACACAGCTCTGAATCTTTCAACTTTCCTTATTGTCTAGCCCACAAAATCTAAGATCCTAGACCTGAAACTCAAAACCTCCATGCTCTGACTCCAGCATAATTCTCCAGCCTCATCACCTTCAGCTTTCCATTACCCATTTGCCTGACAAGTCAGCCAACCAAGACTAGCTGCTGTTCTTTGAACACACCTTACATTTCCTCTCCTCTAAAGCCTTTCCTTCATGCTGTGCCCTTCGCCTGGAATGCGCACCAGCTCCCACCTCCACTTCTCCAAGTCCCTGAAATCAAGCCCAGCTAGATGACTACCACCCCAGGGAAGGCTCATTTCTGCTGAATCCACATCAACTCCAATCTTCCAAGGCAAATACTCCTGCCCCTTCACCACCTGGTCCTCAGCCCTCTTCTCATGGTGCAGTTCATCTATGAAAGAGACAGCCCCTTTGAGTGAGGGTGATGTGAATACAACAGCAGGCACCCTTGGTAACCAAGTCAGTTTCCATATTGATCAGGACTCTTCTGATTGAAAGAAACCAAACTCGGATCTCTATAAATGCAAAGGTAATTGACTCAGTCAGAAGCACATACAGCACAAGAGTTGTAGGCATGGCTGGACTTAGGATATCACATTTCTCTCTCTCTCTCTCTCTCTCTCTCTCTCTCTCTCTCTCTCTCGCTTCATGTCTTATTTCTGCCTTTTTTGACATGATGGCCTCATTTCCTTCTACTGTGGATAGCTTCCTTCATGTAGCTGGAGAAGTTGGCTTCTAGTGACTCTGGCTTACAACACCCTTAGAACTTGGAATCTCAGAGGATGGAAAGGTGTCTTCCCTAACACTGGGGCAGCAAAATTCTGGGGAGAACTCCGGCTGCCTTGTGTCATACGACTGTCCCTGAGCCAATCACTGTGGCCCAAGGAATACAGCTCTCTGACTGGTCAGGTCTGTGGCGCACATGCATGGCAGGTTCAGTCCCACCCTCAGAACTACACGGATTGGGCACCCTCAAGAAAGAGGGGTCTGTTGCCAGAAGACAAGAAAGAAAGGAGAAGAGGGAAAGAGAACAAAAGAGAGAAAGAAAAGAAGGGGAAAGAGAGAAAGAAAAGAAAGAAAGAGAGAGAGAGAGAGAGAGAAAGAAAGAAAGAGAAAGAGAGAGAGAGAAAGAAAGAAAGAAAAGAAAGAAAGAAAGAAAGAAAGAAAGAAAGAAAGAAAGAAAGAAAGAAAGAAAGAAAGAGAGAGAGAGAGAGGAGGGAGGAGGGAGGGAGGGAGGGAGGGAAGGAAGGAAGGAAAGAAAGAGAGAAAGAAAGAAAGAAAGAAAGAAAAAGAAAGAAAGAAAGAAAGAAAGAAAAGAGAAAGAAAGTAGAAAGAAAAGAAAGAAAGAAAGAAAGAAAGATTGATTTACCCCAGTACCCTCCCAACATCCAAGCATAAGCTCTGATCCATACAGTGGATTATCAACTTAGCTGTTGCTGACAATGGTGGCCGAAAAGCTATATATTGAAATAACAGCAGTTATTCATCTTATTATTATTACTCACATCTGTTGAGACAGTGTGCCAGGCATGATTCTAAGTACTTGTTAACCCATTTATTCCTCATGACAAACCCACGAGGTAAATACAATTATTAGTCCCGTTTTACAGATGAGAAAAGTGAGGTGCAAACAGGGTAAGACACTTGCCTAGAGTCTCCTGGCTACAAAGCTGAGGAGCCGGGATTCAAACCCTAGGTGTCCAGTCCCACAGCCTGTGCCCTCCCCGCTGCCCAATACTGTCTACTTGGTGGTGTCTGGTATAAACTGGACATGCAGAGGAGCGAGAGAAGCCTGTTCCCCACTTGGTTACAGCCTCTCATCTTCCCAAATTCTCCGTCATAAAAGCAGCCCAGAGGCCTAGCAAGCAGCTTCTGCCAGGCTCTGCCCTTTGCCCCAAGGAAGGAGGAGCAATATGACAGCCCAGCTCTCGCTACCTCACCACCCCCTCCCCAGCGAGCCACCCTAGGGGTCTTCACCTGGCAACCCTCCCCCAAAGTTCCTAGTTCAGTCCCAGGTGCAGCAGTGGGATGGGGCATCAGAGCATGGGGGCCACAGAACCCCCAGTGCCAGGAATAGAAACCAGAGCCCCAGGCCAGCACACCACTGGGGAGGGGCAGGAGGGGACAGACAGACAGACAGAGAACGTGAGAGAAACACAGGGAGAGAGCAAAGGCAAAAAGGGTTAAGACACACATACAGGGCCCCCTCCTCATGTGCCCTCCTGCAGCACTCGCCGTCAGCATATGTAACTCTCTCCTCTCTGGGGCTGAGGGCAAGAGGGGGACAAGGGGGACCCTTTTAGAACTGGCAAGTAAAAGTTGGGCAGCCACTTGGGCATACATTTCTTTAGTTTCAATTCTCCTCAAGTGTCCTAAGCAGGGCAAGAGGCTCCAGGGGCAAAGTGAGGGAGGACAGATGCTCAAGGGGCAGGGTGTGGGAGTCAGGGTTAGGCCCATATTATTACTATCATTATTATTAATATGGGAAGGAAGGAAGGAAGGAGAAAGAAAAAGGGAAGGAAGGAAGGAAAAAGAAAAAAGGGAAGGAAGGAAGGAAAAAAGAAAGAGAAGGAAGGAAGGATGGAAGGAAGGAAGGAAAGAGGGAAAGAGGAAAAGAAAAGGAAAAGAGAAAAAGAGAGAGAAAGAAAAAGAGAGAAGGAAAGGGAAGGAAGGAAGGAAAGAAGGAAGGAAGGAAGGAAAGAAGGAAGGAAGGAATGAAGGAAGGGATCCATAATGCCTTCCACTTGACTTCACCCCACACGATGGTCCTGATGCTCAGAAAGCCCAGAATCCCCCTGATATCTTGGCCAAAGCTCCAAAAGCCAAAGCCTGCGGCCACTGAGCCCTGCAAAGTAAAAGTGAGACGTCCGGGGGACAGTTAGAGGTCCCCAAAAACATGGGGGAGCACACCTGACCCTGTCCATCCCACCCTGCAGGAGCTCAATGCTCTTCTGACCCACATCACAAGGGACCTGCCTTCTCTCAGAACATCTGCTTGCTTTAGTGGACATGGGTTTGAAATCCTACTGTGACCCTAAACCAGCCCTGTGACCTTGGTTAAGTCCTTCCCTCCTAAGACCTCATCTGCCATCTGTACAGCAAGGGGCCCTTCCAGGGCTAGCATTCTGTGGCTGATAGGGTTTTGCTGTATCCCCACCCAAATCTTACGTTGGATTGTAATTCCCGTAATTCACACATGTTGTGGGAGGGACCCATGGGAGATAATTGAATCGTGGGGGCGGTTCCCCCACACTGTTCTCATGGTGGTGAATAAGTCTCACAAGATCTGATGGTTTTATGAGGGGTTTCCCCTTTCGCTGGGCTTTCATTCTCTCTCTTGTCTGCTGCCATGTAAGACATGCCTTTCACCTTCCACCATGATTGTGAGGCCTCTCCAGCCACGTGGAACTGTGAGTCCATGAAGCCTCTTCTTCTTTAAAAATTACCCAGCCTCAGGTATGTCCTTATCAGCAGCATGAAAACGGACTAATACAGTGGCCTTGTGACTCTGTGGACCCTCACCTTCAGAATCAGAGGTGCCTTCCCAGGGGTGCTACTCAGGGACTCCCACGCTATCCACCCTGCCCCTCGCGTGGAAGCCCCTGAATGCTGTCCAGCTTCCCCGCCTCCTGCCTGCCTGCCTGCCTATCAAACCTTAGCTGTCCCATGCCCACAAGGTCTTGCCAAGTAGTTGACCAACCATCCATGGAAACTAAGATGGCCCAAGGTGAGATAGGAGGTAAGGATAGCCTGGAATACCATGAGATCTCAGCAGCACTGATAGGGCCTGACATTTGGGCTGACAGTGTGGATTTAAGACAGTGTGTGCCATGGAAGAGGACAGGTGGGACCCCTTCTAACTCCCCCTAGAATAGGACTGACCCCTAAAAGACAGAGCATGTGGGGCTAGAATTAGGGGTCAGAATGTCCCCACCTTCCCCAGAGCCCAAGAGACAGACCTTGAGACCTTAAAGGAGGGCGAGAGGGAGGCAGGATAACCCACGGGTACATCTGCCTCCTTCTCAGGATGACAGGGCCTTGGCAGCCATGAGATCGCTGTGGCCCCCAAGCACCTATGCACTGAGCATTGCATCTCGTCCCCGCCGCCTGCACCAAATGTCAGCCTCGGCACGCGGTGCCCCACCCCATTCCTGAAAACCAAAGGCACCCCTTCCAGAGAAGAAAAAGAGGGAGCCTCATCATTAATAGCGCTGGCGGCAAGGTAAAGCCGCCCGCCCGCCCCCGCGCACCCTCGCCCATAATTATGCCAGCGCGCCTTTCATCCCCACGCGCACACGCAGAAAGTTTATTGTTGTATTTCGGCCTTTTTTCAGTCTCCTCTGCCTTTCATGCAAGGGGAAGGGTGCTGAGGGGTCAAAGCACCTCCCCCACCTCCTCTCCCTGCTGCAGTCCTTTTAGAAAAACACCCAAAGCCATAATTTGTCTTAGAATTTCTTTTGAAACAGCTACAAGAAAGACTAACGACTGCTCTTTTCCCTCTGTTTCTGATTCCAGCCATCCCTTTATCTGGCTTTCATTAGAGCCTCGGCCGCGCCTCTTTTGTGGGAGAGACTTGAGGGAGCCGAGGCAGTTTCCCAGCCGCTGTGATGTTGCTAAAGATTAAAAAGGAGCTTTGAAGCTGCACCAGTTCTCTCTGCGCCCCCTCGGTACAGGACCTCAGAAAGACCCAAGCCATCTGGCAAACCTGACATAAAGACAAAATAAAGTGATTGAAACAGTCTCTTCAAAGCCACAATGGTAGATTTGTTGATTTGGGCGTTATCTTTCATGCGAGGCCCTCAGAAGTCACCAGAACACCTAGGTAATCTCAGGCGGGCCTGACTGGAGTGGTTGGAGCTTTCCAGGCCGAGGCTCAGAGAGGGGCCCTGCCTCGCCTGGCGGGGGCCCAGGGATGGACTGCGGGGCCCAGGGATGGACTGCGGGCCCCGGGAAACTCCACAATTGGACACAGAGCCCAGGCCTCAGCAGCGGTTTCCAGCGAGGCATCCTCCCTCCAGTCCCTGCCTGGGTCCCAGCTCCAGAGGGGCCCCAGACTCAGCCAGACAGACAGAGCCAGGAGAGGAAGCTGGTGCGAGGCTGCCCTGAACAGGAGGGGATGGCAGGAGATGAAAGGCTGCTGCCCTGATTGCAGCCGACAGCCCGTTAGTAACGCCCTGGCAGCTTCAGTATCAGAACCTGCTTCTCACAGCCCCCAGCTGGGCAAGGCCTGGGCAGATGGCCGTTTGCCAGGTCCCAGGGGAGGGTATCCCTCATACAACTGAGTCTTGGACCAGCAAAGATCCCAGAGCCACAGACCCCTGGGCAGTTCTGGCCCAGTTCTGCATTAACGGATCAGAGTTAACATAACCTGGAACCTGGCCCTCTCTGGGCCTCAGCTTGCCTTCCTGCAAAAGGGATAGGACTTAACCTATGGGTGGAGTTTCTCTTATCCTGTTGGGTGGCAGAGCCTGGAGCCCAAAGGCTTGGATCCTGAGTGCACCCTAGGCCTGGGTGGGAAGCCTGGAGGAGGTGGCATCACAGCCAGTGCTACAGCTGGACAGACCCTCCCACAGTGAGTTCAGTGCAGGGATTTGGGGGATACCATCCCACATAACCACCGCTGATGCAACCGCAAGCAAATCATTCCCCTCTCAGGGACTCAGTCCCAGTAGAATTCAAGGGTAGGAGGTGGCCGGAGATACTGACATGCTAGGGAGAACTGGGGCTCCATGAACACCCCCAAAGGGACAGAGGTGGGGTCAGAAGAAGCTGAGTGGCCGGGCACAGTGGTTCACACCTGTAATCCCAGCACTCTGGGAGGCAAGGCAGGAGGATCACTTGAGCCCAGGAGTTTGAGACCAGCCTGGGTAACACAGCCTGGGCAACATAGCAAGACCCCATCTCTATTTTTTTTTAATACAAAAATTTTTTGGTAAAAAATAAAAGAAGCTGAGCAAGTAGTCTTTTTTTCCTTTTTCTTTTCTTTTTTTGTTTTTTTGAGACAGGGTCTTGCTCTGTCAGCCAGACTAAAGTGCAGTGGTGCAATCATAACTTACTGCAGTGTCAACTTCCCAGGCTCAAGCAATCCTCCCATCTCAGCATCCCAAGTAGCTGGGACTACAGGTGCATGCTACCATACCCAGATGAATTTTAATGTTTTGTAAAGATGAAGTCTCACTATATTGCCCAGGCTGGTCTTGAACTCCTGGGCTCAAGAGACCCTCCCACCTTGGCATTTCAGATTGTTGGGATTACAGGCGTGAGCCCCGCCTCTGGCCTGAACAGGTGGTCTTTAAGTTCCCCACTTCACTACAAACAGCTGCTCTGCTTTTATCTGTTACACACACTGAGCTTCAGAATAAGATCTCCAGGCTTTTTTAAAGTATCTGCTGATTAAAACACACATACAATTTAAAAGCCATGGGTCTTGAGGGCCTCTGCTCATTCCTTCTGACCTCCTTGAACTTGTGATTCTAATCAGACCCTGATGAGCTCAATAAGAGGTGGACTTCATTCTACTCAGTTTCAGCAAAATAATGAATTCACAAAGTCTAACCATCGATCAAAAACCAAGAATCTATGGAAAACCTGTTCTGCCCTCCCACCCCCGAAAAACATAATGCCTGCCTGTCCTCAAACACCAGGCCCAGAAAAGATTTCTAAAGGACGTTCACACCCCCAGGGGATATAATAAGTCTCCAGCTGCTTTCTAAGCCAGAGAGAGAGAGGGCCTCTGGTCACAGTCCTTGGAGGAGACAACTTGCCCAACCCCATCTTTCTCTGGCCAGATCCAAGACCAGGGTCCCAGCTCCTCCTCCACTCCATCTTCTTCAGAGGACTCAAAGAGGAAACTTCTCATCACAGCTGATCCCTACCCACCTTTCTTTCCTTCCAGAAGCACAGTTGGCTCTGCCACCAGGGTGGGAGGCCCACAACAGAGATTTCCTGGCCTCTTGTTAGTGATGTGCCAGCATGAGATGAGGCTGTGCCAGCCTGAGATGAGGCTTCCATCCATTGTCCTCCCAAAAAGGGAGAGGAAGTCCAGCTCCACAGAGAGGCAGTGCCACAGAGCACATGTGGGAGGGGGCAGCCTGCCCACCAACCCCTACAGGGAACCTTCCAGGTAGATAATTTGCCCCTCCTTTTCTAACCATGCCTTCACATCTTCTCAGTCTGGTGAACTCCTACTCATCCTTCAAAACACATCTCCAATGTTACTCCTTCTGTGAAGCCTTTCTGAGCTTCCTTCTCACATGCCACTCCCAGCTCATGTGCCACTTCATCCATATCTGTCTTGTGTAGCTCTGAAATCAGGTGATAATAATGCTTCCAGGAACAGCGCACACTGGAAGTCAAAGGACCTCAGTTCAAATGTCAGTTCCCTTATTCAATAGCTATGAGACTTTGGACGGGTCACTTTGCCTCTCTAAGCCTCAGTTTCTTTATCTGTAAAGGTGAAAAAATAAAATTTTTCCTCTAGGCTGGTTTTTGTTTGTCTTTAACAGAGTCTTGCTCTTGTCACCCAGGCTGAGTGCAATGGCACAATTTCAGCTCACTGCAATCTCCTCTAGGCTGGTTTTGAAGATTCTGTGATGTACGTGAGAGAGTCTAGAATTATGTCCAACACATAGAGGCACCCAAGAGAAGTGGGCGTCATTTCTTCCTTAGAAGAGCTGAGCTTCTCAAGGACAGGAACCAGGTCTTCATTCATTCATTTATTCACTTGTCATCACTGAACTCTTGTTGGGAACCAAGCCCTGAGCCAGAAGTTGGGTTATGCAGCAGGTCACAAAACAAACTCTGTCCATACATCTCACAACTAGTCTTCCTCACCTGTGTATCTCTGGCACCTGCTGTGGCTGACACTGGTCTCATTCTCCCCAGGTGGTCTGGGCAAGGGCAGGTCTTCCAAGTCCAGGCTGAAAGTTGTCTGCCCCTAGGATGGTCAGCAGGACTCTTCCGCTCTTGACAGACTCTGAGCCTTGTCTGAGCACTCTGGGAGGAGACAGATGAAGAGGAGCCATCATCCCCACTCTCAGGGAGCTCCTGATCAGATGGAGGAGACCCCCACCTCATCCCCGGAGAGTTTTCAGCCTGATGAAAGAGACAGACTCATCGATCCCAACCTTGAAAACTCCCAATCTGATGCCAGGGGCACAATTTCCTGATTTGGGGAAGTCTCATTCAGAGAGCAAAGAGCAGAGTTCCATTTTCCCTAATACTGCAAACTCTCAGTCTGATGGAGGAGACGCATGCCTCCTGATCCTGGCCCAGTTTATCACTGATGGGGGTCAGATTGTTCCCATCACAGGAGGGGACCTCCTCTGATGGGAGAGGCAGTCTGCGCACATAGATAGCTTGAGAGTCAGATAAAACAACATGTATGGGGAAAAAAGAGATCCATCTAGGGTCCTTTTGAAAAGCTGGCTGTGCACAGTCTCTGTCCATTTGTTTGTGGACTCAGAAGGGATATTCCTGGCTCTGCAGATGCACCGTTTGAACCCGCAGGGCTGGACACAAATGACAGAGGCATCCGCCTCATGAGCATCCAGCCAAGCTCCTCACCAGACAACCCACACCAGAACTGGCCAGAGGCCCCGTCACTGGCATCCTGCACCAGCCTTGCCAGGGGAGGCTTTCTCACGATCAGGGACATCTGGGCTGGCCCAGCTCCCAGAAGCCACCGACATGAAAAGCGAGGGGCTCCGCAAACACCATCTGCACATCATAAAGCCGCTTGGTGGCTCCCAGGGGCTGCCTCCAGCTGCGGCTGGGTTGCCCGGGAAAAGAGAGGAAGGTACCAAGCGGCCAGGAGGGGGAGGGCAGGGGGAGAATAAGGATGGCCAAAAGGGGAGAGCCAGGCTGGCAGGCTTCCTCCTGGCACCTACACACTGGGGAAGTTAACGTCACCTGGTTTGTCTCCCTGTCGCTGCCTGGGAACACAGTGGGTTTTGCCTATCCCTGGAGGTGACTTGGGTGACAGGGGTAGAATACAGTGCTGGTTATGCCCTCAGTGGCCATGCCTCAGTTTCCATGTCTGTACATTGGAGGTAATAAGAATCTCATCCATATGGTGGATTTGCTATGGGAATTAAAAGTAATACAAGTGTTGAACTAAACACGTAACATCGGCAATGTGTGTCCCACACCTGGTTTAAAGTAAGTGTTCAGTCACCGTTGTCATCGTCCTGCCTCCCAGACACTGTCCTGCAGCTCAGGGAGCAGGCACCTGTGATGGGAGGAGCCGCCCAGCATATTTCACTGGCCGACCTGCCCAGGGCCCCACCCTCAACACCAAGTCCAAAGCTGATTGGACAAAGGATAGGGCCTGGCCCAAGAAAGCTCATCTATTGGCAGTTGAGCAGAGCCTATCAGATTCTCTGCGGAGAACTTGAGCTGGAGTTGGGTTGTGCCTACTGGTGATCACCTTGGGCCATGTTGAAGCAGAGGAAGGAGGCAGAGAGGAAGAGAAAGAATAGAGACGTAAGAACAGCAGAGATGAGGGAGATACGAGGTTCCTGAGAGGTGGAAAGAGATGACAGAAGGGAGAAGGCCTCCGGTCCTTCCTTTCAGGTTCCCATGTGAGTTCCCAGTAGACAAGAATGTACCAATGATCACAATGGCACAAACTATGATTTGTGCCAAGAAGTACAAACACAAATATGCACATACCACACTCCCCACCCCACATCCCACCCATCATACCAACATACTCACACCCCTTTTTACTTTTTTGTTTACAAGTCCCTACCCACATGCAAACAACTTCCTGAATGGTAAATCCCAGGAGACCAATTTTGTTGAGTGGGGCTCAGAAGCTGAGAGAGAGAAAGCACTGAATAGTTCCAGAAAATAGCATTTTTGGAGAAAGTGGAGAGAAGAGAAGATACGGCTGGCTGTAGGAGAAAAAACATAGGTGCACAGAGAGTGCTCATGGGGAAGTCTAGAAGGTGTCCGAACTGTGGTGCATGATCCTTGCAGCACAGCATCATCAAATCACGTCACCTGCTGTCTCCCGGTTCTGCTCTCCCCCATGATGGCTCCATCCTTTGCCCCTCCAGCTGGCAAGACAGCTGCTGGCCTCTACAGCGGTGTCAGCCCCCAACCACAGACAACAGCAGGGGCCCAGTGTCTTGGTTTGAGCTCCCTCAGAAGGAGACCCTTAGTCAAGGATTTAGGACAAATGGTTTCCTTGGGAGTGATCGTAGGAAGTACTGGTAAGGAAATGGGGAAGAGAGCCAGCACGGGGAAGGAAGCCAATACAAGGTATGATATCATGCAGTTATCTTTGTGGGCATCCGGAGCCTAATCCCACTGGGGAACAGTGAGGCCCAGGGTAGAGCATGCACCTTGCAGAGAAAGGGGGTATTTATCCACCAGCTCCCATCAGCCATTGGTTGAGGGCTGCCACAAAGCTGGAACTAGGACTCCTCAAATTTTGCACCCTACGCACCTCACTTGCCTCCCCTAGCTACCTTGGCAACTCCTTGGCTCCATTAGCCCCCTGACTTGTAGCCCCTGTGGCACACATGGAGAGAGTGGGCCGTAGCAGCCTGAGAGAGTACCCAAGCATAGACCCAAAGCATGCCGTTTCCATGCACACGGGCAATTGGTAGTCCAGCCTGTGTGCGTGGAAACAGCAAATGCCAAGAGGCTATGCATGGGGCCCAGTCAGGGACTGCTATACCCTGCAAAAATCTCATAGTATCTCAAAGGTTCTGATTGGGTCATATGTTCATCCCTGGACCAATCACTGAGGCCAGAGGGATGTGACATGCTAATTGAGTCAGTCTTAGAGTGGTGAAGGGGGCAGGAAGAATGAGAGGGTGGGTGTGTTCCCTGTGTACCTCATAGAAACTAACGAGTGTGAACCATAGCAACTCTCAGAAAAAAGACAAAGAGGCATCAATTGGGTGGCCAGGAAAACAAGACACACAAATGACCACACCTCAGCCCCAAGTTGCAATTACTCGGAAGGTGAAAGTGTTAGGTTTAGCTTGTCAAAAGCCTTTCCAGCAAAACCCTTTAACTAGTCACTTTAAGCTTTGGTTTAAAGCATTAATTGAGCACTGACCTGTGCCAGACATTATGTCAGGCTCCGAGAGGACACAGATGAAAAGGTCTCATTTCTGTTCTCTGGAAACACAGGCAAGGGTGGCAGTGAAGATGGAAAAGACGACGACGGCTGTTTCAACGATCATTTCAGCAGATCTGTTAATGAGATGCCACTGATGGTGACACATACACATTATTTCATGAGCAACCAAGGAAAAAGAAAAGTTGCCAATTAAATATGTCACACCTTGGATAATAAGATTTATCCCAATTTTAGAGATATGAAATGTAAAAAAGATGAGTTTTAGAACTGATGGATTATGGTCATATTTTACAGCTTATAAAGGATTTTTTTTTTTTTTTTTTGAGATGGAGTCTCACTCTGTCGCCCAGGCTGGAGTGCAGTGGCGCAGTCTCGGCTCACTGCAACCTCTGCCTCCCTGGTTCAAGCAATTTCTGCCTCAGCCTCCTAAGTAGCTGGGACTACAGGCGCATGCCAACATGCCCAGCTAATTTTTTTGTATTTTTAGTAGAGACAGGGTTTCACCGTGTTAGCCAGGATGGTCTCGATCTCCTGCCCAGCCTATAAAGGATTTTTTTATAGACACTATCCCATCAGGTACTCACTACAAATCTGCTGGGGGTAATATCACTGCTATTTTCCATTCCATGAAACTGCACTCAGAGAGGTCAAGTGACTTTCCCAAGGTCACTAAGCTACTAAACCAACAAAGTGGGACTCAACCCCAGGTCTGCCTGGTTGCAGAACCAGGAAACCACCAGGTCTCCCTGACACTTTTGTGACTCCTGGTCCACCTTTTTACCAAACATGGGCCTCGCCCATCTTTGTTTGCCTCCCAGTTCAAAACAAGGAGCCCAACCAGCTACACTTCCCTCTGCTCCCACCCACCTATATGCCTGGGCTTGAGATTTCTGTTCCCAGGAGATTTCTTCCCTTCCAGGCAAAACAGCCTTCCTTGGTGACCACAGGCAGATAGTATGGTCTCCCAGCTCCCCTCAAGCTACTGCCATGGTGAGCACTACTCAAACCTGGGTCCCTACCAAGGATCCTGTTTTGAAGGAACCAAGCCCTTGTCCCTCAGAATACCTTAAATTAGACCTGTTTGATAATGGTTTGTATGATAGTTTCCTCATGTATGTTCCCTCATGAACACAGGGGTTCACACTTGGATAAATGCTCTGAGTTGCTACCTTGAAATTCTTCTTTTTTTTTTTAGACAGAGTCTTCACTCTGTCACCCAGGCTGGAGTGCAGTGGCCGGATCTCGGCTCACTGCAAGCTCCGCCTCCCGGGTTCATGCCATTCTCCTGCCTCAGCCTCCCAAGTAGCTGGGACTACAGGCACCCGCCACCACGCCTGGCTAATTTTTGTATTTTTAGTAGAGATGAGGTTTCACTGTGTTAACCAGGATGGTCTCAATCTCCTGACTTTGTGATCCACCCTCCTCAGCTTCCCAAAGTGATGGGATTATAGGCATAAGCCACCGCACCTGGCCTGAAACTCTTAATAATTTTGAACAAGGGACCCCACGTTTTCATTAGCACCCAGCCCTACAAATTACATAGCTGACCCTGGTGAGAATGTGCCCACCACACTTAAAAGTATCTGAGAAAGAAGTCGGACTTGTTGCCCCATTTCTGGGACTCCTGAGGTCAAGAAGTGTCCTCGTCACCTCTGTATGTTCTGGGAACAGGCAGTGCTCAGTTCCCTAAGCAGAGGGACTCCTCAGTAGGCACTGAATGAAGTGTGTGTGTGTGTGTCCATGAACACACAAGTCAGCCTATGTTCTTTCAGTTGCAAGAGCCAGAAATCCAGTTCAAAGTACACAAAACTCAAAGGGGGAATTTATTCAACCCCTGGATTGAAAAGTGTAAGAGGCTGATGAACTTCAAGCTCAGCTGGATCCAGAGACTCAAGCACTGTCACCAGGCCACCAGCTCTTGGCTCTGCTTTCTCTACCATTAGCTTTATTCTCAGGCAGTGCCTCCTCTCAAGCCCCAAAAGCACCAGACTGACATACCACTAGCTCAGCAAACTTTTCATGGAAAGGTCCCACCAAAGCCAAGCCTCAGTCCCAAGCCCACCTCTGTACCAATTACCAAGCCAGCGGCTATAATATTCTCATTAGCCAGATTCCAAACACAGGCCCACCTCTGAACCAATCATTGGCCCTGGCAGCTGTGATACTCTCACTGGCAGGCCTAGGTCACATGCTCACCCGTGAACCAATCCTCACTGGCCCTGGCAGCTGTGATACTCTCACTGGCAGGCTTGGGTCATGTGGGGAGAGGAGGCTCTCTAAATGGAAGTCAAGAGGCTGTTGTTAGAGGAAGTGTTTATTTGGTGCCCAATGGGCAGAAATAACCAGTAACATCAAGGCTTCTCTCTGCCTATCTCCCAAGCTGGTCACTTGGGTCTGAGAAGCCTGAGAAACTTGCTGACCCAGAAGAGCAGCCTTGGAAACCTAGCAAAAAGGGAAGGCCTGCGAAATACCAAAAGGCCCACACTGGATGGGTCAGCAGGACCAGGGCAGATCAGACAGGTGCCAGAGGCAGGCGGCCACTCTGCATAGTTACCACCAGAGGGCAGCTGGCCCAGAGGCAGGGTAAACAGGAGGAGGTCAAGTAGCCTCGGGGAACCTCTGTACCTTGCCTGAGGCATGGCAGATAATAACACTGACTGCTCACCCTTATTGAGCCTGGCCCTGTCCTAAGCATTTTTATGCATCAACTCAATGAATTATCACCAATGAGATTGGTACCTTTATAACCCCCATTTTACAAATGAGGAAACCAAGGCTTTTAAGTAACGAGCCCAAGGTGTCATATGGCAGAAAGGGGGCAAGTCACATATCTATTCCACCAAACCCTGAGCCTCCTGAGGTTAGGGGCTGTGTCTTGTTCTTTTTTTTTTTTTTTTTTTGAGACGGAGTCTCGCTCTGTCGCCCAGGCTGGAGTGCAGTGGCGCGATCTCGGCTCACTGCAAGCTCCGCCTCCCGGGCTTACGCCATTCTCCTGCCTCAGCCTCCCGAGTAGCTGGGACCACAGGCGCCCGCCACCTCGCCCGGCTAGTTTTTTGTATTTTTTAGTAGAGACGGGGTTTCACCGTGTTCGCCAGGATGGTCTCGATCTCCTGACCTCGTGATCCACCCGTCTCGGCCTCCCAAAGTGCTGGGATTACAGGCTTGAGCCACCGCGCCCGGCCTAAAATAATTCTTTTTTGTTGTTGTTGTTGCCCGGGCTGGTTTTTTGTATTTTTTAGTGGAGACGGGGTTTCACCATGTTAGCCAGGATGGTCTCGATCTCCTGACTTCGTGATCCACCCGTCTCGGCCTCCCACAGTGCTGGGATTACAGGCTTGAGCCACCACGCTCTGAAGTCCCCATGGACCCTAACAATCACTATGTGCTTAATGGATATCTGGTGAACTGAAAGCCTGGGGCAGTGGGTGGGCGGGGGCGCTGTCTCTGTGTTCTCCACCTTCCCTACCCTCCCCATCCCAGGAGGAAATTACCAGGCTCAGTTCAGGCCATACCCCTTCCAGGTGTGCCGACCTTGGAAGATGATTCTTAGACCTTGCCCTTGCTCTGTTGTAATGGACTCTCAGGCACTACAGTACACACATCAGTAGAAGAGAGAGTTTGAGATTTTGCAAAGGCTTGACAACTCCAAAGTCTCATGGTGTAGGTCACTTATTTTTGTTTGAGGCAGAGTCTTGCTCTGTTGCCCAGGCTAGAGCACAGTGGCACGATCTTGGGTCACTGCAACCTCCGCCTCCAGGATTCAAGCAATTCTTGTGCCTTAGTCTCCCAAGAAGCTGGGATTACAGGCATGTGCCACCATGCCTGGCTAATTTTTGTATTTTTAGTAGAGACAGGGTTTCCCTGTGTTGGCCAGACTGGTCTCCAACTCCCGGCCTCCAGTAATCCACCAACCTAGGCCTCCCAAAATGCTGGGATTACAGGTGTGAGCCACCGTGCCCAGCCTGTAGGTCACTATTTATGCCTCTCCCAGGAGTAGCTGGCTGTGTAGTTGGGGGGAAGAGGAAGAACACATTTAATGTGAATTCATTCATCAGCCTCCACTGGGCTCCCATGGTGGGCCAAATAGCATGCTGAGTGCTTTGAGAGGGACAGAGGGAAGCATGACAAAACCTCCTCTCTCCAAACCCCTCCTGGGAGGAGAAATAAGTCACTGCCAGAAGGAAGAACACAGAAGGAAGTCCTGCCCTCCACAAGAGAGGACTTCAACCCTAATCATTTCGGCAATAAAAATGTGTTAGGTACATGCCAAGTGCCAGTGAACAAAACAGAATAGACTCAGCTCTTGCCCTCAGGAAGTTATCAGTCTAGTGGGAAGGCAGACAATAGACAAATAAATATGGAATTGCAAATGTGATGTGTTTTACCAGAAATAGAAAAAGCACAGCGTGCTATGAGAGAAACTAAAAGAGGGCCAGGTGCAGTGGTTCACGCCTGTAATCCCAGCACTCTGGGAGGCTGAGGCAGGTGGATAACCTGATGTCAGGAGTTCAAGACCAGCCTGGCCAACATGGCGAAACCCCATCTCTACCAAAAACACAAAAAATTAGCTGGGCGTGGTGGTGGGTGCCTGTAAACGCAGCTACTCGGGAGGCTGGGGAAGGAGAATCCCTTGAAACCAGGAAGTAGAGGTTGCAGTGATCTGAGATCTCGCAACTGCACTCCAGCTTGGGCTACAAGAGCAAAACTCCATCTCAAAAAATATATATAAACAAGGAGAGAAACTAAAAGGGGACTTGTTGGAGCAGGTTAGGGTTGCCTTTCCGAGGTGGTGAGAGATGAGAAGAGGCCAGCCATATGAAGAGTGTGGGAACAGCATTCCAGAATAAGGGAATAGCATGTGTGAAAACCCTGCGTGGAGGGAGAGTGTGGCATGTTCAAGGAACTAAATTATGTCTGGAGATTAGCGAGTAGAAGTAGGCAGTGGCAGAAATCGGGGTCAGAGAGAAGAGCATGAGGTCAGGTTACACTGAGCCTTGTAGGCTGAGGAAAAAAGCTTGGGCATGATCTAACTGAGATGAGAGACCCCCCAAAGGGTTATGAACAGGATGATGATGTGGCCTAATCCAATCTACAATCTATGTTTTTGTTTTTATTTTTGTAACATGTACCACCACCCACAGAAAAATCCGTGTGTTTTGTTTTTAACAGAGATGGGGTCTCACTATGTTACCCAGGCTGGTCTCAAACTCCTGGTCCTCCTACCTCGGCCTCCCAAAGTGCTGGGATTACAGGCGTGAGCCACTGCCCCTGGCCTGGAAATCCATGTATTTCAAAGTCACTCTGGCTGTGGTGGGGAAAGTGGATTTATGGCAGAGCAGAGTGGAAGCTGGGAAATGTGGCAGCTCTTGCTGATCAACAGCCAGGGTGCACAGATGAGGGGCTATTCCTTCCTCATAGCAGGCTCTGGGGAGGCTTTCAGAAGCAGATTTTACCCCAGGTAAAAGAGGAACAGGCAGGCAGAAAGGAGAAGGCTGTATTCCCCACTCCACGCATTTTTCTCCTAAATAAAGGGGAGAAAAAAGTTTTTCCTTTTTCTGCCTCAGAAACTATAAAGAGAGGCCCGTGCCTTCCAAAACGCCTGTGTGTAGACTTAAACAACAATAACAACAGACCATCAGCAGTTCTGAGTGCAAATAATTCAATGATGTTGTAAAATCTGGCATAAATAGATCTGGCTGAGCTTCACAACTTTTCTCCCGGGGCTGACAATGTCAGCAACTCCAAGTCTGATCCCCTACTGGCTCTGAAAGGCAAGATCACAGCAGAGAAAGGAGGAGAAAATGCCCCTGGGTTGCATTTCCCTTAGCAAATGGGCACGTTTGCCTCTCCGAGGAGCAGCCTAAGCATCAGCCAAGCCGACCAGAATTGGATTTGTAGGAAAGAACATTTCTGCCAGTTCTTTATCAGTGACCAGTCTCATGGGGGACAGCGTGAACATTTTGTGAAGCGTGTTGTGTTTGTTAGCAGCAAGGCGCCTCTGGGCTCCCATCAGCTCTGAGTAACAGGGCTCTGAATAATAGGGCTCAGGGCTCCCGTCAGTAACAAGTAACAGGTAACAGTGCTCATCATTTACCTCCTCCTCTCATTGGGTCCTCACAACCTGGTTATTCTCAAGGCAGGTAGAGAAACTGAGTTTAGAAACAGATGTTCTTTCTGTTTGTTTTGGTTTTTTTTTTTTTTTTAATGCTTGGTTACTTTTGGTACAGCATCCATTCTCCAATCCTCTGATCACAGTACCCTAATTTTTCTTAGGGATCCCAACTAACGCCATGTGGTTTAGGTGACACTCGTCTCCTACCCAAGCTCCTGGGTTAGCAGACCCATGGTCTAGGTTTCACTTGTCCCTGAATTCTGCCACCACCATGACCACCCTCCACCCACATCCCACCCCTTCATGGTCATAGGCTCTAGGTGGGTACATAATGTAAACCAGTGCAATCACATAACCCTGTGACTTTTGCTGGGCCACTGGGGAAAGGCACATTGCCCTTTTTTCTGGACTGGGATCTATGAGGATGTCATCTGGGAGCTTCTAGAGGCCAGTGGAGCCTGTCTGAGGATGGGACCAGTGCAGAAGGAAGTAGAACAGAGAGAGAGAAAGCCTGAATCTTGGGGACATCGTTTGAGCACCTGGATATAGCCACACCTGAAGCTCAACCTCATTAGGGATGGATTTCTGACTGTCACATGGAGGCCAAGCAATGCAAGAATGAGAACCAGGCCTTGTGATCTCCAGTTCAGTGCTCTTCCCCTGCATCAAGTTCCAGCTGACTTTATCCAGCCACAAAACAAGCTCAACTAATCTGTCCAGATGACTTTATCCAGCCATACAACAAGCTCAACTAATCTATGTGTGGCTTTATGGTCTGCTAAAAGATGGGTATTTTAAAAATAAAACATCTGATCATTCCAATGTTTTATCTAATCGAATTACAGAGCCTGTAATTACCCTGGAGGTCCTATCACTGAGTGGTTTTCAAAGATTTTCAGCAACTTCTTGCTTCAAATGACGTTTTAAGCAGAACGCCCATGTGTGAGAAATAAAAGCAGTAGCTTGTTAGTGCAAATGTATTTTATCTTTTACGTTAAAAGTTCTTAACATTGGCTGGACGCGGTGGCTCAAGCCTGTAATCCCAGCACTCTGGGAGGCTGAGGCGGGCGGATCACGAGGTCAGGAGATCGAGACCATCCTGGCTAACACGGTGAAACCCCGTCTCTACTAAAAAATACAAAAAACTAGCCGGGCGAGGTGGCGGTCGCCTGTAGTCCCAGCTACTCGGGAGGCTGAGGCAGGAGAATGGCATAAACCCGGGAGGCGGAGCTTGCAGTGAGCTGAGATCTGGCCACTGCACTCCAGCCTGGGCAACAGAGCGAGACTCCGTCTCAAAAAAAAAAAAAAAAAAAAAAGCTCTTAACATTTGGCTGGGCATGGTGGCTCACGTCTGTAATCCCAGCACTTCGGGAGGCCAAGGCAGGCAGATCACCTGAGGTCAGGAATTCAAGGCCAGCCTGGCCAGCATGGCAAAACCCTGTTGCTGCTAAAAATACAAAAATTAGCTGGGTGTGGTGGCACTTGCCTGTAACCCCAGCTACTCGGGAGGCTGAGGCAGGAGAATTGCTTGAATCTGGGAGGTGGAGGTTGCAGTGAGCCATGACCATGCCACTGCACTCCAGCCTGGGAGACAGAGTGAGAGTCCATCTTAAAAAAAAAGTTCTTAACATTTACTTTTTACAATAAATGAAGACCCAAATTTCAATGTGTTATTCATTTCCAACGTATAAAATTTTATTATATATTTCCATGTATGGAAGGTTTGTAATCGCTTTTTAAAAAATATTTATAATTGATACATAATAATTATACATATTTATGGGGTATAGAGTGATATTTTGATACATATATATAATGTGTAATGATCAAATTAGAGTAATTAGCACATCCATCACCTCACACATTTATTATTTCTTTGTGTTGGAAACATTTAAAATCCTCTTTTATAGCTATTTGAAATATACAATAAATTATTACTAACTATAGTCACCCTACAGTGCTAAAGAACACTAAAATGTATTCCTCCTATCTAGCTAAATATCCATCAGCAGACGAATGGATAAAGCAAGTACACAATGGAAGACTACTCAGCCTTAAAATTGAAGGAAATCCTGTTGTGTGAAATGACATGGGTGACCTGGAGGACACTATGTTAAGTGAAACAAGCCAGGCACAGAAAGAGAAATACTGCAGGACTAAAGGCTAAATCCTTTGCCCCCATTCATATGTGGAAGCTAAAGGAGTTGATCTCATGGAAGTAGAGGGTAGGCTACAGCAGGAAGTAGAGTAGTAACTGGAAGCTGCGAAGAATAGGGAGGGCAGATAGAAAGAATAGGGAGGGCAGATTGCTATGTTGCCCAAGCCAGTCTTGAGCAATCCTCCCACCTCAGCCTCCAAAAGTGCTTAACACATATCTATGCCAAGAAGAAGAGAGAGGAGCTCAGCAATGTCCTGGCCGCCATGAAGAAAGCGGCTGCCAGGAAGGACTGAGCTCCCCGCCCTCTGCCCAAAATAAAAGCTTCACAGGAAAAACAAAAACAAGAAAAAAGCAAACAACAACAAAAAAAACACAGTTGATTAATGAATACGAAATTACTAGATAGAAGGAATCAGTTCTAGCATTCTATCACTGTTCTTTTTTAATAGTTAAAAACACTTTTTAGGGAGGCCAAGGTGGGCAGATCACGAGGTCAGGAGATCGAGACCATTCTGGCTAACATGTTGAAACCCCGTCTCTACTAAAGATACAAAAAATTAGCTGGGCGTGGTGGCGGATGCCTGTAGTCCCAGCTACTCCAGAGGCCGAGGCAGGATAATGGCGTGAATCCAGGAGGCGGAGCTTGCAGTGAGCCAAGGTCGTGCCACTGCACTCCAGCCTGGGTGACAGAGTGAAACTCCGTATCAAAAAAAAAGAAAGAAAGAAAGAAACTTTTTAAATAATTGGGGTAAATGCCAGGTGCAGTGGCACATGCCTGTAGTCCCAGCTACTTGGAAGGTTGAGGCAGGAGGATGGACTGTGCCCAGGAGTTCAAGGCTGTCCTGTGCTATGATTGCCCCTGAGAATAGCCACTGCATTCCAGCCTGGGCAACATAGCAAGACCCTACCTCTAAAATAAATGAATGAATAAAGTAAACGAAAAAGTCCCTCAGATCTTTTCCATCTTTCTGTGGGCTTGCGAGTTAAAAAAAAGAAAAAGAAAAAGAAAAAAGAAAAAAGGAACCTTTTAGTTTATCTGGTTTTGTCAAAGGTCTTCTTTTGATGTCTAGTTGTTCCAACTTCAGAAATGTTCCCTTTTTCTTGTCCAAGAAAATTAAGTCTGAGTATAAGCTAATGTTCCAGAATAGTGCTTCTCAAACTTTAATACACATATATGAATCAACCAGGAATATTGTTTAAAATGTGAATTCTGATTCTACAATCCTGAGGTGGGACCTGAGACTCTGCATCTCTACCAAGCTCCCAGGTCCTGCCAGTGCAGCTGTCCCTAGACCACTCTTTGAGTAGCCAGGCTCAATGAAGGGGTATCATGAACATATCCCCTGAGGCAGGGGGAAGAGAATCACCACCAAATTCTGAAAAAAAAAAAAAAAACCTGGAAAATATCTGGAATGACATATACCAAATTATTACAGAAAGTGGTGAGATTATGAGCAATTTGAAATCTCTTCCTTACACCTATTTGTATTTTCAATTTGTCTTTAATGAACATTAATTATTTAGGCAATAAATAGGTTTAAAACTGAATAACTGAATCAAGAAAAACCTAAAATATACACATATTTTTAAAAACAAAGCCTTTATCAGACACTGACAGAGCATCAGAAGTACTTCCCTAGGAGCAACGGCTTGAAAGCAGCCAGTTGAGTCTTTCTTTTTATCTTTTTACCTTTTTTTTTGTTTGTTTGTGAGACAGGGTCTCACCGTGTTGCCCAGGCTGGAATGCGGTGGCACAATCATAGTTCACTGCAGCCTTGACCTCTTGGGCTCAAGTGATCCTCCTGCCTCAGCTTCCTGAGTAGCTGGGACCACAGGCATGCACCACCACACCTGGCTAATTTTTAATTTTTTGTAGAAATGGGGTCTTGCTACGTTGCCCAAGCCAGTCTTGAGCAATCCTCCCACCTCAGCCTCCAAAAGTGCTGGGATTACAGGCGTGAGTCAGCGTGTCTGACTTACTCCTCCTCTTTCTGCGGCTCTGTTTAGATGGAGATAAGGAATAAACATGTCCAGGTTTCACAGCCAGTTTTTGGCAGAGCCAGAACTATGACATTAGAGATCTGGGTGACATGGCACAAGCCCACAGCCGCAGTCTGATAAGAGTTTATCAAACACACAGCAACTTTCTGTGAAGGGAATTTAATCCTGGGCCCCGTCTGCAGGGCAGTGCTCCAACGAATCAAGATGGACTGGGAGCCTGGGCCTGCAGGATCATTTCTGAGTTGCTGATGGTCTGTCCCCAGCCTGGGGTTCCTGGAAAATGCCCAGTTTTCTCCAACGAGACCATTTCATCTGGTTTATCCCAATTTACAGGGGGAAGCCCACGCCCCACAGCCTGTCATTCAAGGCCTCAGTGTTCCCTTCTGCATCTCTGTCTCATCACACTCCCACTATCCAGCATCACCTTGGTGGCCTTGCATGCACAAGTCTACTTGTCTGATCCACCCTCCCCCAGCCCTTCCAGTGCTTAGAGGCTCCCTGCAGCCTGCCCAAGTTTTCCTTCCTCTGCACACCCTCAGCCCACCACCGCCCTCACCTGGCTCCAGTGCTCTGTCCTCCCCTGCTGGGTGTCCCGCTCTCCCGTTTCTCCTCCTGCCTCCCTGCCCCTCCTCAGTCTGCTCTGCTGCTTCCTCATCCTTTTTTCAACTGTTATTTATTGAAGGTCTTCAAGGCTCCATCTTCTCTGATCACTCTACTTTCCTGGGTGGTCTCATTCACTCCTGAGGTTCCAAAGATATCTCTATTCCAAAAATCTATTTTCAGGTCTCACCTCCCTTCCAAGCCCCAGACACATGCATTCACCTTCCTACTTGTCTTCTCCTCTTGGGTTATGCACAGGCATCCCTAACTCCTCCTAAGTTCTTCCTCCTTAAAAACTCTTGAATTAACCCATTGCACCATCCCCACATCATCCATGCGAGGCCAAGGCACCCCCATCTCCCCTTTGAAGACCACATCACTTCTAAGCTGGTCTCTCTGCCCGGTCTCCTAAACCCACTCCAATTCTTCTTCCATTCAGAAGCCAAAACACTCCTCCGAAATTGCCAATCTGGCCATGTGCCCACGTCCACTGCCTTCACGGTCATACTGAAAAAAATCAAGCATCTCTGCCATGCCTTGAAAGGCTCTGCCCGGCCCAGCCTTTCTTCCAGACACAGTCCCCATCATCTCTCCTCTGGTCTCCTGTCCTCCCTGACTGCACCCAACTTTTCCTCACCTTTGCGCATGCTGATCTCTCTGCCTGTTTAGTGGATGCAGCTGATGCCCTCTTGGCTCACTTCTTCTGAAGGGACATCCTGCTGCAGGGCTATCACCAGCAGCTGGGAGTGTTAGCCACTCATGGAAGGCAGCTGCACACCTCCCTCGGAGAATTCCTTGGGACAAACAAGAGTCACCTCTGCAACAGGCGACAATCAGGCAGACCTCACTTCCCAACATGGGCTACAAAAGGCCAGCCACCTCCCACAAGGTGGGACTGTTCCCTGGACAGTTGATGTTCCCCATCCCCCCTCGCCCTGCCACCACTGTGGCACGGGGCTGAGGCCTAGACCACCTCTTCTCTGCTTCTCCCCACCCCATCCCGCTTCTCTCCCTGCCTTGCAGGTTCCTCTCGATTGCCACCCCAACAGATCCCCACCTCAGGTTCCACTTGTAGGGTACCTAACCAAGACCTATCCTCCAGGTCAGGCCTGGGTGAGTCCCCAGCCTGGGTCAGAGCGCTATCCGGACAGCAGCCTGCTGCTTTCCTTTCTAACCGTTAGCATGGTCATGATTAAATACTTGTCTGTGTTCTCTGTTTAACATGCATCTCACTGTGCTCTCCATAAGGGCAGGGCCGTGTCTATTTCACTCCCACCATGTTCCTAGCACCCGCCAGCACGTAGTAGGCACACATAAAATATGAACTGAAAGAAGGAAGGAAGGTCCTGCTATTGCCTCTTTCTTATTTGATCTTATTTGAGGGCTCTGAGGCTAAATGACTTTTGGGGTTGGCAGCCATGAGTGTCATGGCTTGGGCTCGCCGCCCTCCAGCAAGCAGCTCTGAGACCATGTGGGCAGAGGCCATGTGGCACGCCTGCATGGATGGCAGCCATCCACCGCCTCTCTCTTTTCCTCACTCAGAGGCAGCAGCTGGGGCTGCTCTGCCAGTGACCGTGAGCAACCCTGGAAGCTGCACTGTCAACAACCTGTCACAGCGAATCACCCCAGGCCACTGATTCCCCACAGAGCTGCCTGCTGAACCAGCCTCAGCCTCTCAAGGCCTCTCCCAGCAGCACTCACAGGCTGGCACCAGGCTGGCACCAGGAAGGCCCAGACCTACTCCTGCTGCCAAATGGGGGCACCTGCTGGAGTTGCTGGGGGCCTGGGCTCAGGGAATGCCACCTTCCACCCCAGGACAGAGGGCAGAAATCCCCATGGAGTGAGTGTCCAGGAGAACCGGCCCTTTCCCACCCGCCATCTGCCCCTTTACACTTGGTAAGGCCTGTGCTGTGCCCAACATTTCTCACTCCTTGCTTTTGCTAACCCTCATGCCAGCCACACAGGCTGCACGGGGCTGGCTCTGACCATCCCTCAGAGGAGAAAACTGAGATTCAGATAAACGAAAGCAGGAGAAGTTAGTAGCCCAAGGACTCTCTCTGTCTCAGGAGTTCCCCATCCTGCCTCAGTGCTGCATAAGGGGGCTTTGAGGAGCACGGCCAAGCAGAGGTGAGGGGCTCAGAAGCCCCTGACGTTCGAGGCTTTTAGTCTGTCCACATCATAGGTCAGCACCCAGCAGCCCTCTTTCATTTGTTGGCTACAGGGGAATAGCTATAATGGGTCCCCAGTGGCTGTCCCAGAACCAAGGCCACTGAGTTTCACCCAGCCCTCATCCCACCCAACCAACGAAGGCCAGACTCTACCTCAGGGTCAGATGGTCAGGACATCAGCTGGGTGCCACAGTGCCCTCTCTGTCGGAGCACCAAGGCCTGAAGGCACCCTGGGCAGCAACTCCTCTGCAGAGAGGCCGGGCAGGAGAGGGGCCACCTCCAAGCTGAGCTGGGCAGAGATTTCCTGGGCACGTCACACCCCCCAGTGGCCAGCCTTTCTCGGTGTCTTCTCCTCCACAGACTCTCCCAGAGGCCTCCAGTCACCTCGTGCCTCCACCAGAAAGGGGAAGAAGGAGGCAGAGAATTATTATCACAACACAGTAATTATGATGCACTCATCTGTCCAACAAATATTTATCCAGGGCCTGTGCTGAGCCCAGCTCTGTGCTAAGTGTGGGGACACAGTCATGAGGAAGACAGACCTAGTCCCTAACCTCGGGGACCTGAGAGGCCAGTGGATAGATGGTGGACATGCACATAGATAGGGAAGAGATATTCAACATGATTTTGGAGGCTGTAGATGCAATGGAGAGAAATCAGGCATTGCACAGGCTGAGGAAAGAGGGGAAAGGGTGTGTGGGTTGCTGGTCCAGAAGCTTCTCTGAGGAGGTCACAGGGGAGACCAAGGTGATATAAGGGCAGGAGCCACTCCAGGAGCTCAGGGGACAGTGTGCTGGACACAGGGAAGAGAAGCAGGGACTGGGGGCAGGAGGGAGGAGGGGGCAGGGGGCTGGGGCTGGAAAGAGAATGAGGGCCAGATCTGGCCCTGAAAGCCAAGGTGAAGATTTGGCTTTGACTCTGAGTGACACAGGGAGCCACGAGATAGTTTTGAGCAGGAAAGTGACATTCACAAATATTTAAAAGTTAGTATTAGCAGCTGATATTTATTGACCATTTACTATCTACCATATCAGGCATTACTCTCGGCGCTCTGACCGCGGTACCTTCTTTCATCCTTACAACCACCCTGTTGCAGCAGCACACCCGATGACCTCACCCTAGTTCCAAAGTTCAGAGATAGGCAGCCCTCTCAGGACATGCCAAGGTCACAGACCCAGTAAGCGTGACCCCAGGCCTCAAATCAGCTCTGTCTCACTCACTCCAGAGCTGTTGGGCTTCCCTGGCCTGGATCCCAATTCTGACTCCCACGGACTAGCCATGTAGCAGGCAATTGCTCTCTGATCTTGACACCGCCCCAACAGTGGCTTCTCCACCCTGGCAGTGGAGGCCCTGGGAAGGCCCTGGAACATGAAGACCTGCGGTCAATCCCAGCTGTGTGGCTTTGGGCAGTCCCCGCCCTTATGCAACCTCAGATCCATCCTCTTTAAGATGGGCAAATATATCCTCCTTCCGGAGTGGCAGGAAGGACACTGAGCTCAGGATCCAGGTAGGTGACAGATGTGGAACAGGTGCCAACAGTGTTCTCTAAGTTATTCAGCCCTAGAGTTATGGGGGCTGCCTTCTGGGGATTTAGGGATATATATGTGAGGCTTGGGCCACCCTTGGAGAAGAAGGCAACCATTCTCTCTCCTCGATGAGGGAAACCGGGCTGCAAGGGCACCCACAGAGGCCGGCAGAGTAGATGTAGGACTCCAGGTAGGACTAACCAAAGTGCAGAGCCTGCTTGGTCCTCTCCCCAAGATCATCCTCTTCCTCCTCTGCCAGCAAATACACACGAGCAGAGCGGCTCCATCTCCTCCTGCAGTGCAGCTTGTTGCTGCCAAGAAACCTCCCCTTCACAGCCCAGTTCAGGATCCTCCCCCTACCCAGGTATTCCAAAATCTGAAGTTTCACCATTAGAGAGCTATTCCAACAAGTTAAGCAGTCGTGTTTTATTTGTCAATTTCTCCTTGTATATTTAGTTCCTCTAGACCCACAAAAATCCATAAACAGCAAGTAACAACTATTTCCATTCTTTACTTTTTTTCTTTTTTACATTTTTTTAAATTGAATAGAGATGGGGTTTCTCCATGTTGCCCAGGCCAGGATGGTCTCAAACTCCTGCATTCAAGCGATCCTCCCGCCTTGGCCTCCCAAAATGCTGGGATTACAGGTGTGAGCCAGTGTGCTTAGCCTATTTCCATTCTTTAAATTATCTTCTGATCTTTTTCAATGCACAAACCTGCATATAGGAGCACATGCATCTTCTCTGGAATTTGTTTTAATTTAACATGATTCCAAACATGCAGGAAGGGTCATTGGAGATGACCTAGCCCTCTTTTCCAAGAGCAATGTGGCATAGTGGTTAGAAGGTAGGGTTTGGAGGTGGGCAGACATGGATTGAAATTCCAGGTAGGCAAGGTGTGTGACTTTGCAGAAGCCACCTGACTTCTCCAGGCCTCAGTTTCCTCACCTGTAGAATAGGGATAACAGCACTCTTCCCACAGACCAGAATACGGATACAAAGGGGTGATGTGTTCATCGCCTTAACCAAATGCCCTGCACAGGCAACTGCTCAATTAACAGTAGCTGTTGTTACTGTCACTTTAGTCCTTCTTATTGAGATATGTGGCATGCTTAGAAAGTTTCCCTGCTTGCAATGATATCCGTATAA
Organism: Papio anubis; assembly: GCF_008728515.1. Lineage (NCBI taxonomy): Eukaryota > Metazoa > Chordata > Mammalia > Primates > Cercopithecidae > Papio > Papio anubis. The sequence continues at coordinate 39,478,662 of NC_044993.1, forward strand.
GCCATGTACTCCTATGTAACAAATTACCCCAACACTTAAGTAACATACATGTATTAGCTCCCATTTTCTGTGTGGGGAGAAGTCTGGGCACAGCTTAACTGGGTCCTCTGCTTCTGGGTCTCTCGCAGGGCTGTGATCAGGATGTCAGCCAGGGCTGAGGTCTCATCTGAACGCTCCACTGAGGAAGGATCCACTTTGAAGCTCACACGGTTGCTGGCAGGATTCAATCCTTCAAGGCTGTTGGACTGAGGGCCTCAGTTGTAGCCAGATGTCAACTGGGGGCTGGCCTCAGCTCTTTGTCACATGGGCTTCTCCAGCATGGCAGCTTGCTTCATCAAAACATGCAAGCCAAGAAGGCAAGAGAGACAGTCAGCAAGCAAGACTGAAGTCTTACATATCCTCATCACAAGAGTGACGTCCATCATCTTTGCCATGTTCTATTGCTCTGAAGCCAGTCTCTAGGCCATTCCACATTCACTGGGAGGACATGAATGGCAGCAGGCAGGAGTCTGCCCAAACCAGGACCGTACAGCTCAACTAGCATTTTCTGGTGCCTTCTATGTGCCTTCATGGTATTAGTACTGGGAATTTAAAACTAGGTGAGTTTGGGCTTCCACGTCCAGGAACTTTTTTCTAGAAGGTGTTTTCTGCTTCATGCTCTTATTCACTTTCCATTGCTGTGACCACTTTGTGACCTGTGTAGAATCACTCTTGAGAGGGAAGGGAAATTACTAACTCGATAGGATGGATGAGTTCACCAGACCTTTTTCCTCTGAGGGGCATTTGGACAGTAGTAGTCACTGTGCCAGATGCTGTAAGTACCAATGAGGTACCCAGGGTGATGAGGAGCAGACAGGTAAACCCACAGGTTGAGCCTGGAGCAAGGCAATGCCACAATAGAAGCTACAGTGGGAGTTGGCATAGTGGTTCTTCTTAAAGCAAAATAAGTTATAGACAATGGCTGAAAAGCTGAAACCAAGCTTTGCCCCATGCTTAGGGGGCCTTGCTGGCTTGATTTCAGAGCAGCAGAAGTTCTCTTCCCCAACACAACCCCTCTTTCCACAGCCTAATCTCTACCTCACGGACACCAGAGAGGCTTGTTACAGAGAAACAATAGACATACACTTTTAGCTTTCATGAAAAAGCAACTCTCTTCATTAGAAGAATCTCATCTTCCCTGGCTAACCATAGAAGTCTGGCAGGGACTGCCAATCACAGACTCCACTTCTCTTGGCCAAGGGGGTTGGGGGGTAGATTTGGCATCTAGGCTAAATCAATCTCCCATCCCCTGTCCCATAAAACATGTGACACAAGCCAAGCCAATCAGAGTCCTTCCCTGGGACTGTTTTCTGGGTGAAGCTAACAAGAAGAGATCTTTTTCCCAGTTGGTCAGGACACTATAAAGAAGAGGCCTCGGAAGCAGATGGGGGCCATGTTTCCAGCCACATAGGAAAGAAGGGGGAAGACGGAGACCGATTGTATACAGAGAGACAAGAGAGAGAAAGAGCTGGCATGCCAGTCAATAGCATTACATCCTTGGTTCCTGTCTTCCCTCTGGCAAGCTTTATTCTTGCCCTTCCTAGACATGTAAACCAATAAATCCCTTTTCATTTACTTGAAATAATTCAAATTGGTTTCTATCACTTGCCAACAATAGGGTCCTAAAATATAAGCCTATAATTTCACCACTGAAGTTCAAGGTAAAGCTACAAATCTTCCTGGGAGAGGTGATTCATGGGTCCAAATTCTTCCTGAAGTATAAATGACTGATGACAGATCCTTTCTTAAGAGGAGACTATAATTATGAGCTTATCTGAAAACAGACAAAGCACCATACAGCTAGAAGTAAAGACAGTCGAGACATCTGGAAATCTTCACCTATCAGCACATAAGATTTTTTTTTAAGATTAGAATCTTCAGTCACCAATGTGCTGAGTTTGCTGGTTCAGTCAATATTGTAAAAGGGAAGAAACAAGCAAGGGAAAGTGGAAAGAAAGGAAGAGTGGGGGAAGGAGGAAGGGTAAAAAAAGAAAAGGGAAAAAATAGGGAAGGAGACAGGGAGAGGAGAAGGAAGGGAGACGCGGGAGGAAGAACAGAGAGAGGGAAGGCTTGAAGGGAGGCAGTAAGTAGGGAAGGAAGTAGGGAAGGAAGGAAGGAGGAAAGGAAAGAGAAAGAGAGACAGGGAGGAGAAAGAAGGGAGGGAAGGGGAGAGGGAGGGAGAGACACACAGAGACAGAAACAAGACAGACAGATTGGGGGCAGAAGGAGGAAGGAAGACAAACAAGATTCTGAGCGGTAGATCCCGCCCCGGCCCCGCCCCGGCTCCGCTCCCGGCCCCGACTCCGCCCCCGGCCCGCGAGCTGCAGCGCCACCTCCGGTCGCCAGGGGCCGCCACCCACAGCCGCCGGCACCCTGCACGCGCGGCGGGCCCTCTTTCCCGCCTCTGCTCCGGCCGCTCGCCCCCCCGCCACCGCTCTCGGGCTCCGACCGGTCTCGCGCGCCGTCTTCTCGAGAGGGGCCTCGCGCCGCCCGGCGCGCGCCGCCCCCCTGCCTCGCGGCGCGGGGTCTCGCGGGCCCCGCTCCCGCCCTCCGCTCGCCTGGCCCGGACCGGAAGCGGCGCCGCACGGCCTGGGCCTGGCGCGGGGGGCGGGCACCGGGGCCCGGTCGGACATGGGCAAGAAGCACAAGAAGCACAAGTCGGAGAAACACCTCTACGAGGGTGAGGAGTGGGCCGGGGTGCGGGCGGTGGGCTCTCGGCCCCTTTGCGGGGCTTCCGCTCTTTCCCAGTGGCTTAGGGGCGGCCCAGGGCCCTTCCCTCCCACGGCAGGCCCAGGCCCGCGAAGGGGGCGCGTCCTGCCCGAGGCCGCGCTGCCCCCCTTGCGGCGGCGGCATTCGAACCCGGGTCCCCCTGGTCCGGTGGGTCTCTGGTGGGGAGACGTGAGGCGGCCCGAGAGGCGTGGGAGCGTTCGGGGCGGGCAGCGCCGCACCCCCGGGCCAGGCTCTGTCATTCAACAGGTGCTTCGCGGGGCGCCCAAAGCCACTTCGGCGTTGCTGCGCCTTCGCGCTCTGCATCCTTAGCACTCGCTGGAGAGCCCCGACTTTAATCGACGCACTTTCGTTTCTTTTCTTTTTTTAAGAGTATGTGGAGAAGCCCTTGAAGCTGGTTCTCAAAGTAGGAGGGAACGAAGTCACTGAACTCTCCACGGGCAGTTCGGGGCACGACTCCAGCCTCTTCGAAGACAAAAACGATCATGACAAACACAAGGACAGAAAGCGGAAAAAGAGAAAGAAAGGAGAGAAGCAGGTTCCAGGGGAAGAAAAGGGGAGAAAACGGAGAAGAGTTAAGGTACAAGTGGTTGCATTGCTTTGGCTTTGCGGACGGCACCGCCTCCTCCAGCTACCAACCTCACTTTATTTTCTTTGTATCTGGGGAAACTGAAACGCCTCTAAGATCTGGCTCATTTGAAGAGGAGCAGGACAGAATAGAGACATGAATCATCTATGAGTTTCGGCAAATCGTTTTTGAATTATACTCTTAGGCAATTGTACTCGCACATCAGGTGAGGAAGCAGCTAAGCCCAAATTTTCAGGAGCTGCTTCAAAGAATGCTTTTTCCGTCTAGGCAGGGTAAAAAGTCATGCTCAAGAAAGCCTCAGTGTTCGAGGTTTGTCAAACATAGTCATTTCAGAAGTGAATGGGATCTACTGGGATTTAAATTTTGTTTTGAAATAAATATTATAATGCCAAATCTGTAATGAGCAACTTTAAATCTTTTAAAACAATGTTGTAGTCTATTGAGAAAGTTTGGTCAGAGATCTGTAATGGAGATTGATATTCTTAACCATTTGCATTTAACAGAAAAGAATGAGTAGCTACCATCTTGGTTTGAAAGCTGGGCAGAATAATTAATGGCTGGGCGCAGCAGCCCACGCTTGTAATCCGAACACTTTGGAATGCCGAGGTGGGAGGATTGCTTGAGGCTGAAAGTTCGAGACCAGCCTGGGCAACATAGCAAGGCCCTGTCTCCACGAAGTAAACTACGAAAATTTCTAGAGCCTGGTGGTGTGCACCTGTGTCCCAGCTATTCAGGAGGCTGAGGTGGGAAGATCGCTTGAGCCCAGGAGTTTAAGGTCACAGTGAGGTGTGATCACACCACTGCACTCCAGCCTGGGCAATAACAGGAGACTCTGTCTCTAATAATAATAACATTGTTATTACTGTTATTAACTTTCCAAATTTAACCTGCCACTGAATGACTCAGTAAATCAATTATTGTGAAGGTAAATTTTCATAGGTTAGTTATATAACTTTTCTTATGTTTGTAAATACAACAGGAGCTTTCTCTTACATGTGATTGAACACATTGCTAAGTCACCAAGTCTTAGAGATCTTATTTTGGGGATTTCTTAAGTCTATTCCTTCCCTTTTGTCCCAGTTTTTATTAGCTTTGGCTAGATAGGAGTAATGTTTTGTTTTCTTCCTTAAATTATAAAACCCATATATGCATTTGATTTTTTAAAAGTAGTTCATGTGGTACAAAAGTACACAAAATGAAAAAAGTTTTCCTCACCGCAATCCTTCACATAGACTCCCTCTTCAGAGGTAACCAGTTTTTTGTTTTTGTTTTGTTTTGTTTTGTTTTTGATTAATAGTAGTAAAGTAATGCGTGAAGATGGTTTTTAAAAGTCAAGAGTACTACACAGCTTTTTGACACAAAGCAGGCTGCTGCTCCACTCTGGAGTTGTACTTCCTACACTTTTTAGTATTTTTCCTTGCCTACTTATCTCCGTTTCGAAATACAGGTTTATATTGCTATTTGCTGATTTAGCAGTTTATATCTTCTACTGACATCATGTTACGGAAGGTGAGAATTCAATTTCCCTTGCTCAAGGTATAGGTACATCACAATTATTGGTTAAATTAATATTAAAGCGATCGTAGACAAGTACAGTATGCAAATACAAATCTGAACTTAACTAGTTAGATCATTGCTTTCGTTTGTTTGGTTATTGCTTAATAATTCTTCCTAAACGCTAAGATTTATGAAACTCATTTGAGTTCTTTTCTCTGGAGACATTTATCTTACAGCTCTCTGTCTCCTGGAGGCTGGATTAGTTACTGTCAAGGCCTCCTGGGACTCTCCTTCACCTGCTTCCTGGATCTCATGCCTTCCTCTTTCTTGATTCATTCTCTTGTTCTGGTGGACTCTTAACTCTAGGAACTTCCTAAGAAAGCATACACAGCGGGTAGCTTTTATAAGTTCTAACATGTTTGAAAATCTGTATTCTACCCTCATACAGGTTGATGGTTTGACTTGTTTAGATTGAAAATTATTTTCTTTCAGACTTTTGAAGGCATTCATTACTTTGTTGTTTTCTGGCTCCCAAAATTGGTGTTGGGAAGTCTGTTGCCATTCTGATTCTTAGTCCTTTGCATATGACCAGTATTTGCTAACTTGAAATTTTTAGGATCTTCCCCCTTATCTTCAGTGTTCTGACATTTCGCAGTTAATACTTGTGCCTTCAGTTCAGAGCTGTTTGCTTGAAGTGTTCCTGTGTTCATTTCTTTCCCTCCATTTTTTCTTTTCTTGGTTTCTGGAACTCCTGCCCTTTAGATATTAGACTCCTGAACTGATCCTCTAATTTTCTTATGTTTTTCTCATATTTTTTCTGGGTGTGTGTGGGGCGGGGGAGGGTTCTTCCTTCAAGGAACATCCCTAAAATTTCTGACTTTTCTGGATTTATTTCAGATCTTATACCTTGAATTTCCAAGAATTTTTTCTTGTTCTCTAATTGTCCTTTTTGAATTAGCACCCTGTTCTTGATTTTAGATGCAGTATATTCTTTTCTTTCTCTGAGGATATTAATTGAAGTTTTTTCCTGTTTTTTCCTCCTAAGTTTTCTTTTGCTCCCTGCCCTGTCTCTCTCTCCCCCAAATTCTTCCATTTATTCGTCTGTCTCTGTTTTCTGTTGAAAGCATCCTTTAGTTGTCTGTTGAGCTTTTGCAGTCTGTACAAAGCTGATTAAATGCTTTTTACCTAGACAGAGGTTGTCAGTTAATGGACTTTATTGTAGAGTGACTAACAGGGACTTGGTCATTTTGGTGAAGAATGCCCCAATGTCTGTACCTTACAGATGTTTTCCCTGGGATTTTAGTTTCTCCAGAGAAAAATCCTCTCCTAGGAGATGGATTTTGCCAGTTTTATCCGTATTTCTGGAGCCAACTATGGGACAGGGGCTGAAGGTCTTACCACCCAGTTTTCTGAGTCTGGCATTTCTCCTCACTTTTGGCTCATCTGGAGATTTGGAGACTCTCAGGTTCCCGGTGTCTCCCAGTTCTGAGCTTTTCCAGGGTTCTGGGATTTGGGCTTTTTTCAAAGGTATCCACCTCTCTGCATACGGGAGTATCTTGCTTTCTCTGTTCTGCAAATCACCCCATTTGCCTTCCGTCTCCCAAGTGTGTTGACGTGGCTTATCCACCTTTGTCCCTTATGTGCCCTTTGTTCCGGCCATCGTCTTGTTTAACAAAAGTTGAGGTAACCACTTTGAACCAGTCTGGTTTTTGTTCTGGCAGCTACCACCATAATCCCATGAATACATTAATATTCTTCATTTCTTGTTTTATTCATTATCTTATTCTTTATATTGACTACATGGTATTTAGTTACATGGATATACCATACTTATGACTATTACTTTTAAATCTTACATGTAATGCTGCAGTGAGCCTCATTGTACACACACCTTTGTACACTTGTGTAAGAATATCTTCAGGATAGGTTCTTAGAAGTCCCCCCCGCCGCCCCATGTTCCAGCTGCTGTATCCTTTCTTGACTGTGGCTCTAATGATCATCAGTCGCATTGTATTTTGATGTCATTGCACCTAAAATGGGTTCATATCCACAGTCTCTTCTGGACACAACACCTCTCAGAGTAGGACAGGTAGGGAGATGGTTTCTATTTCACATTCAGGGGTAGAGACTTCAGATCATCTGAGGTGTCACTGGTTCTGTAGGGACTGTTGGGTCATTTTTTTTTTCCAGACTAGACCAGGGAAGCAGGGAGAGATTCTTTTTGCTAGTGTTATGTAGGGAGGGAGACCTTAGAGATGCCTCTGTGAGCTCTGTTCTGAATGTCCAGGAAGTTGTAGGGACAGTAGTTGCTGTGATCTCTTCTTGGGAGAAAGAAGAGCTAGAGTATGATTGTGAGGGACTGGCGACTCTTCTCTCAGTTCCATGCAGCTGGATGGAGGACAAAGGATGTCCTCTTCCTTTCAAAACATTTTTCTAAAAGGCATACATAACTTCTGCTTATGTTTTACTAACCAGAACCTAATCACATAGTCACCTTAGCTGCTAGGGAGACTGGAAGATGTTGTCTTTTTTCTTTTTTTCTTTTTTGAGATAGGAACCTGCGCTGTCGCCCAGGGCAGAATGCAGTGGTGGAGTCATGGCTCACTGCAGCTTCAAACTGCTGGACTTAAGTGATCCTCTCACCTCAGCCTCCTGAGTAGCTGGGACTACAGGCGTCTATCACCACACCCAGCTAATTTTTTCAAAAACATTTTTTTTTAAGATGGGGTCTTGCTATGTTGTCCAGGCTGGTCCCAAACTCCTGGGGTCAGGTGATCCTTTCACCTCAGCCTCCCAAAAGTGCTAAGATTACAAGTGTGAGCTACCATGTCTGGCATTTTAGTTGTGGGGAGTGAATGGGGGGGGGTATTGTACCTTGCTAAAAATTAGGAATCAGTTACTTAGGAAAATAAGATAAAAGGGGAAGTGCGCGCACACGCGCGCGCACACACACACACACACAACACAAAGCCTTATAATTTTTCAGAGGTGCCTTAGTTAACTGAATTTCTTGTTTTGAATAGGAAGGCCCTAACTATATTAGTTTAAAATGCCCCAACAGGTAGGATCAGCAGTATTTCTCCCTGTACAGCAGTGGTATTTAATGCCAACCAAAGCATTAGGGGTACAGCGTGCTTTGATTTCCACCAGACACCACACCTATGAAAGTGATGAATTTTCTTATTCCTTAAACGTTCTGATGCTGAGCAGTTGGCAAAGAATTTGCCTGCTGGCATGACTCTTAAAACATTAATTTTCCTTTCCTAAATGTTCAGTCTTATGTTTTCCCATGTTATGTGAAAAATAAAATAACGGCTCGTAAAAAATGCTCATGCCATCTGATCTAGTCGTACATACACAAGACGATAGTTAAGTAAAACTAAGATGCAATAGGTAAAATTCTGTGTGGCTGTTAACTTGATAAAATGATTTATAAAAATTACAGATGTATTTCTAAAATTACATTAGAAGAAGTAACCATATACACACCCATTATGATTGTAACACAAAAAAATTACACATACATTTTACAGATAACAACTGCTAGTTATCAGGCATGTAGTACATGCTAGGTTCTGTGCTGAGCGCTTTATGTACATCATCCTACTATACTCCCTCCTGTAATCCTGTGAGACTGGTGTTATCGCTCTATTTTGTCGGATTGTGGTACAATATACATAGCATAAAATTTACCATTTTAATTATTTTTAAGTGTGCAGTTCAGTAGTGTTAAGTGTATTTACATTTTTGTGCAACTGTTTTCCAGAACTTTTTCATACCCATTAACAACTCCCCATTTTCCTTTCTCCCTCTCCTCAGACTTTGGCGACCACCATTCCACTTTCTGTCTCTATGAGTTTGATTGCTCTTATAAGTGGAATGATACAGTATTTGTCTTTTTGTAGCTGGCCTGTATCATTTAGCACAATGTCCTCAAGGTTTATCTGTTGTAGCAAGTGTTGGAATGTCCTTCCCTTCTAAGACTAAATGCTACTCCATTGTATGGATATACCACATTTTATTTATTCATCAGTCAGTGAACATGTGGTTTGCTTCCACCTTTTGGCTGTTATGAATAATGCTGCTAGGAACATGAATTGTACAAAGTTCTCTTTAAGACCCCTACTTTCAGTTCTTTTGGATACACACCCACAAATAGAATTACTCTATCATATTATCTTCTCTTTTATAAATGAGAAAATTGAGGCTCAGGGAGGTTAAGTAACTTTACCAAGGTCACACAGGTAGTGCCAGAACAGTAACTCAAATTCTGCCCTTAAGAAGTCTTTAATCTAAAAGAGTTGTTAAAGTGGGCACCAACCTCTGCCCACAGCCCATGGGGAAATAAAGTCAGTGCCCTAACAGAGGCAGGGTTCTTTTCTGCGGCTCCTGAGAGTACATGGATCTGGGGGAAATCACAGAAGACTTTGCTCAGGAAGCAGCATTTGAGTTGGGCTTTAGAAATCAAAATACAGTGATGTAACACTATATGTTCAGTTAATGTGGGGTCAACTATATGCCCTGAGAGAAATGGCTCTTTTTATGGTAGTTCAGTAGAAGTATTCTAAGATTGTAAGTCATGAGTATTGTACTTTATGGACTACTTCAGGTATTTTCCAAGGTGATCTGACAACTCAGTTTTTATTTATGTGCTGACTTTAGATGATGATCCCTGAATAGAATGATAGGCCACTGGGTAGAGACATGGAGGTCAGGAAAACCACACACCAAACAGGATTATGGAACGGTTGTTAGAGGATTAGCTCGAAAATGGGCAAGAAGGAGATGTGTATAGGGGACATAAAGTAGATCTCTTTTTAAACACAGAATGCATTGGTGGGGGTAGGGTAAGATCTGAAAGGCAGCTGAGATGGCCGAGTAAGGAGTTTGAGTTTCAGTATGTAGTCAGTCAAAAAATTTGAGTGGAAGAATGATAAAAGCTGAGCCTTAGTAACATAAATCTGGTAACAGTATCTAACAAATATTGAATGGAGAGATTAGAAACTGTAGAGAGACTTGCATAGAAAGCTTTTTATTGAAATAGCTCAGACGAGTGGTCTCAATTCCTTTGTTGAAACTCTCTTGCTGTTCTGAAGAACACAGTCCTAACCTGAATGATGTCTTAACAGCTTTGTAGGTCAACTTCAGGTTTAGTTGCTGAAAGAGGTTAGGCCAGTCACATTGCTTAGGGATGTTACCAGAATAAAATGAGAAAGATAGTAGTCATTAAGGAAATTTTTTTACTCAAAAGCATTAACACATACAGGATGCATTAACACATATAGGATGTTATAAAGCTAAAATTAAGTAAAACTTTAATGAAAATTACAGTAAATTCCAGTAAATACCTATTTTATTAAAGCACTATACTAAGTCCAACAGTGGAGTCAGACTCATAACTAACGTTCGAGTGTTTACTGTCTGCCAGACACTATTCTAAATTCTTTGTGTATATTTACTACTTTGATCCTTAGAAATAATTCTGTGAGGTAGGTGCTGTTAGTATCTCGTATTGCTGATTTAACTGAGTCACAGAGTATGAGGTAGCTTTTAACTAGAGAGGAGCAGTGACTAATCATATTAAGCAAAATGAGAATTCTGGCAAAACAGTTCATTGACTTGTGCCATCTGTCACACCTGGGATCTCCGGGCTGCTGTAGCTTATCTGGCTTGGCAGAAAACCCTTCCCCTTTCTCAGCATTGGTCCGTGTGTCTCCCTCCTGAGGTAGTTATCTCAACCCCAAAAGACCTCCAAGGACGGAAGAACTCGGAAAAGGGGCCTTTGAGTAGCATTGCTCCTCTGATAGAAGGCTGTTTATCTGTTTCTTTATTCAACAAATATTTACCTAACACCTGTTATCTGGCCAGATTGTACTAGGCTGCAGTGATTAAGATAGATAAATAAATAATATCCTATAGGAGCTCAAAGTTGGACTCAGAAATCGGACATGAAAGTATAAATAAACCTCACGGCCTGGTAAATCCTAAGGGAGGTTTGACTAACGTGTTTCAGGAATCCAGGGAAAGGTATGCCTCATTCTGCCGTGTGCAGCCAGGGGAAAGCATCATAGAGGTAATGGCTAACCTGTGTAGCAAATGCTGTTTTTAGCCTAGGGCCAAAAGTGATGTGCAGCTGCAAGGTAATGAAACATTTTTCATTGGATTCTAAAATCAGCTGTTAAAAGGGACCTGTACATTGTTTTGCATATTGGAACATCACTTGAATATATGTATGTGTATATATCCTCCAAAAGTAACCAACCTGAAGGACAGTACTTATTACTAAGGACTTCAGCTGTTAATTTGCATGTTTTTGTGTTCCTATTTCATGCTGTCTCCTATGATTAATTACTTCTGCAAATACTTAGCAAGTATTATGTGTTAGGCATTGCTGAGCTTGCAGGTATGGAGCTGAATAAGACAAGGACCTATGTCCAGAGGAAGCTCCAGTAGAACAGGCAGATGTCATTTGTTGAATGAATAATGTGGTTTGGTAAGTGTTAAATCCTAATAATCTGAGCAAAGATTTGCTTTAAAAGCATTACTCATAGATTATTAATAACTTACCATCAAGTTGTGGGCAAATTAGAATCTAGTCAGAAGTGAGTAAATGTGTTTGTAGTTATGGAAATAGCCCCTCTTCCTTTCTCCTGCCTCAAATCTTCATGCACGCAAGATATTTCCTCTGCCTGGAATGCTGTTCCCACACACCCACCTCCACCCCCAACCTGGCTAGATTCTTTCTCCTTCAGATCTCAGCTCAGATGTTACTTCCTCATGGAAACCTTCCCACACTTTTCCAGTCTAAATTATTTTCACCCAAAAGTTATTCTGTCCTTGAAATCTGTTTTGTTGTTGTTTTTAAGACTAGTCAAGTGAAGCAGTGGGAATGGGGAAGGAACAAAGAAATCTGTAGCTGGTTGTGATCAATTAGTTGTAAACATGTTTTTTTTTTTTTTAATGAGTTGTTTAATGCGTATCTCTGCTGTTATAAACATGTTTACTTTTTTTAAATGAGTTATTTAATGAACATCTCTGCTGTTCCATTCTGAGCTCTGTAAGAGTAGGGTTGTATGTATTTTCCCTTTCACTATATAGCCACGCAGTAAAGCCTCATTTATTGAATGAATGTCCATCATGTGCTAAGTAATGTGCTAAAACTTCACATAAACTTTAATCCTTAAAATAGCCCTGTGAGGTATGTATTGTTTTGTCTATTTTAAAGATTAGAAAATTAGACTCCAAAAAATTACATAGTTTATCCATGATGCCATAGCTAATTGCATAGTTTATCCATGATATCATAGCTTTGCCACCTACTAGTGACGAGGCCAGAATTTAAACCCACTTTATAAACTAACTGTAAACTCTTCTTCCTTAACTACCTGAAGTTAAATGGCACTAATATTTTTGCTTAGTTTTCTCTGTGTAATTAACAGAATTTACTATTAACCAGAACTATGTTAACTTATGGTTTTACATAACTGTATTCCTTTAATAAGTGACACTGACAACAGGATTCTACAGCATACTCTGAATTATGAAGAAGAAAATGCAAAGGTTGGAATCAGAATTTTAGGTGGAGAGAGACCTGTAGAGATCAAAGCCTTGTGTTGTACAGATGGGAAACTGAGTCTAAAACAGTGGGGTACCTTGTTAAAAGTCATATGCTGGTGAACTAGAAGCTAGATCTCCAGATTCTCAGTCTGGAAATAGGATGCTACAATATCTCTATTCAGTTTAGGGTAGTTTCCAAGCGTATGTTTTTATATTCTTTTTTCTTTTGGACTCCCTAGCCCCAAAGACTTCTTACTTTACTGAATAATAAAGTAGTTACTTTATATAAAGGATAACTAGGTAAAGATACTAGTTGGGGTAGTTCAGAAACATTATACCCTCCGTTGGTACTTTTTCCACTTGGCTAGTTTGTAATTGACCATGTCTTTAACTCTGTAAGATAAATAATAACAGTTAAATCTCCATCTTGCGTGTGATAAAGAGGTCTGATGAGAGTAAATGAATTGCCTAAGGTCACAGTGGTTTTTTACTTTATTCTTTTAGTTCTTTTTTTTTGAGACAAGATCTGGCTCTGTTGTCCAGGCTAGGGTGCAGTGGTGCAATCTTGACTTACTGCAACCTCCACCTCCTGGGGCTCAAGCCATCCTCCCATCTCAACCTCCCAAGTAGCTGGGACTACAGGTGCACAGTTTTGTATCTTTTGTAGAGATGGGATTTTGCTTTGTTGCCTAGGCTGGCCTCGAACTCCTGAGCTCAAGTGATCCACCCGCCTTGGCCTCCCAAAGTTCTAGGATGATGGGTGAGCCACCACATCCAGCCAACAGAGTGTTCTAAGGATGAAGCTGGACTCCTAGAGCATAGGTTAGCAAGCTGGCCAACAGTTTTAGTAAATAAATTTTTATTGAAACACAACCAAATTAATTCATTTACATATTATCTGTGGTGGTTTTCATGCTACAACATACTATAATACAAAAGCAGAGTTTAGTAGTTGTGACAGACCTTATGGGCCACAAAGCCTAAATATTTACAGTTTGGCTATTTTTGGTTTTTGTTTTGTTTTTGAGACAGAGTCTTGTTCTGTCGCCCAGGCTGGAGTGCAGTGGTGCGTTCTCTGCTCACTGCAACCCTCGTGGGTTCAAGCGATTCTCCTGCCTCAGCCTCCCAAGTAGCTGGGATTACAGGCGCACACCACCACCCACAGCTGATTTTTGTATTTTTAGTAGAGATGGAATTTCTCCATGTTGGCCAGTCTGGTCTCAAACTCCTGGCCTCAAGTGGTACACCTGCCTCAGCCTCCCAAAGCGCTGGGATTACAGGCATGAGCCACTGCACTTGGCCCAGTTTGGTCGTTTACCAAAAAGTTTGCTGGCCCCAGTTCTAGACTCTTGGCAGTGACACTGTACGAGTTTTTTCTACCTGGGAGAGTACATACTGCCTCTCAAGCTGTCCTTTCTTCACGGGTCATATTTAATAGGAAGGAATCTGTGTCTCTGTGGCTGTTATTCTGTAGAACGGGTGTTCTAAACTTGCCAGTCTACCAAAGATCCATACCAGTGTCTCTGGACGAAGGATTTAAAATTTTCAAAGTTAAGAATTACTGCAACAGAATATGTTGTGAGGTGGTGAAAATACATTAATCAACTAACAGTGGTAACTAGGATCAAGCATGAGTTCATTTTATAACACTGCTCTCTGGAGCTTTTAAAACAACCATGTATTCTGTATTAGGTGCTTTGGATTCTGAAAATAGAGTGCAAAGATCTAGATCAGTGATTCTCAAAGTGTGGTCCCGATACCAGCAACACCCACATGGCCTGGAAACTTGTTAGAAAGTACAAATTCTCAGTCTCTACCCCATACCTGCAGATCAGTAATTCTAGGGACAAGGCCCAGCCATCTGTGTTTTTAATGAGACCTTCAGGTGATTCTAATGCACACTAAAGCTTGTGAACCACAAGGGGACCTCAGAATTTTTGTTTCTTGCCAAATCTTAAATAATCCTGATGCTGCCAGTCTGGGGACCATGCTTTGAGAACCGCTGCTCTGGATACTAGAAATAAAAAATAGGGTATAGGCCAAGAAAATAGCTTTTTGAGTCCATAAGATCCTGTTGAGAATCTTGATTTTGATGATCATAAAATGGGCATTGTTGGACAATTTTACTTCAAAATTTAAATTTTAAAAATGCATACATGTATGTATCTATATGTATTTTTTTCCTCTAAGAAAAGAAGAGGGCAGACAGAGATGAAGCGTCCCTTATACCCTTTCAGAGTCCCATTTCTCTCTTTCCTTCTAATAGAGAGAACCACTCTGCTGAATTTGGTGTATATCACATGCATGTTTTTATAATTACAAGTTCTGTATAAATCTGTAAGCATTGTATGCTTACACATTTTTATACTTACCTCGTAACAGATAATTGTTCTGCAACTTTTTCTCCAGACTTTGTTTCTGAACGTTATCCATGTTGATACAATATCATTTTAGCTCATTTATTTTACCTGTTATGTAAATACGACATAATTTATTAATCCATTTTCCTTTTAATAGGCATTGGATTATTCCTATTTTTTACTATTTTAAACAATGCTGCAGTAATCTTGTACCAAGTCTCCATGTAGACCGTACGACAGGAAATTTCTCTGGTATATGCACAGGCAGTAGCAGTTGAGAAGTAGGATAAAGGCTTTGCTAGCTTTGATAGATATTGCTAATTGCTCTGCTAAGGATTGTTCCTATTCACCCAATTGCAAGGTATGAAAATCCCATTTCTCTACATTTTTATCAAAACCTGACATTTCAGACATTTTAAATGTTGCCAAAGAGAGGTGAAATAACTTCTAGTTTTTAAATCTATAATTACCCAAGTTCCAGGGAGCTTGAGCTAGTTCTCATGTTCTCAACATTTCACGTTTCTTATTCTGTGAGTTACCTGTAATGTCGCTTATCTGTTTCCTTTTTGGATTTTTTGCCTTTTTGCATAGATTTATAGATGCTCTTTATGGAATCTTTCTTAATGTTTTATAAGTTGTGTTTCAAGTACTTTATTTCAGTCTATCGTTAGATTTTTAACTTGGTTCATGGATTTTGTTGAGGTACCGAAATTTATCAACTTAATATCAAATGTATCAAGTTTTTCCCTAAAACTGTATTCTTTTTTTTTTTTTTTTTTTTTTTTTTTGAGATGGAGTCTTGCACTCTCGCCCAGGCTGGAGTGCAGTGGTGCGATCTCGG
The DNA here is from genome assembly GCF_008728515.1 of Papio anubis. Taxonomy (NCBI): domain Eukaryota; kingdom Metazoa; phylum Chordata; class Mammalia; order Primates; family Cercopithecidae; genus Papio; species Papio anubis. The sequence goes on from NC_044993.1 coordinate 39,494,272, forward strand.
CTCACTGCAAGCTCCGCCCCCTGGGTTCACGCCCTTCTCCTGCCTCAGCCTCCCGAGTAGCTGGGACTACAGGCGCCTGCCACCACACCCGGCTAATTTTTTTTTGTATTTTTAGTAGAGACGGGATTTCACCATGTTAGCTAGGATGGTCTCGATCTCCTGACCTCGTGATCCACCCGTCTCGGCCTCCCAAAGTGCTGGGATTACAGGCTTGAGCCACTGTGCCCGTCCAAAAATTTATTCTTTTTATATCTTATTTAAGAAAGTCTTTTTCTATTCTTGGGTCTTAAAGATGCTTTACTTTCATCTGAAGTTCTGAAGCTTTGCTTTGTACATTTAAGTCTTTATCTGGAATTCACTTTTGTGTATGGCATGAAGTAGAACTCAAATTCTATTTTCTCTTTTCAGGTAACCAGTTGTCTCAGTACCACCCTTTTGTCATTGACTTATAATCACCTCTGTGATATACTAAGATTATTCTATGTACATGGGTCTGTTTCTGTACTCTGATCTCTTCTGTTGGTTTAGTTGTCTGTCAGACCCACATTGTCTTCTTATCACGTTACACAAATAATATCTGGTAAGACATATCATCTTATTCTGACCTTTTTCAAAACTATTGTGTTCTTAATCGTTCACTCTTCAAGGTAAATTAATGTAATTGGCATGTCGAATTCCATGAAAATTTTTGTTTTTAAATTTCAATTGGCATTACATCGAACGTATTGGTAACTTGAGAGAGGATTGACTCTTTCAATTCATGAACATAGTATATCTCCTTTATTCAGGCCTGCTGTGACCTTCAATACGTTCAATAATGTTTCAGTTTTTCCCAAAAGGTTTTGGGTATCTTTTATTAGATTTATTTCTGTACACACTATGTTGCTTTTTTGGATAGTAGTGTTTTTCTAACTGGTTATTTCTGGCATAGAGACGCCTTTTTTTTTTCCTTTGTGAACATATTATTCTCTCCTTTTCCAGTAGATGTCAGTAAAATACATTGAGCTCATTATTAAGAATATTTTCTTTGCAATGATGTCTTTTTACCCCTTAAAATGATTTGTGTATTTAAAGATATTGGTTCTGAAATATTTCTAAATTATCTCCCTTTGTTCCATTTAGGAGGATAAAAAGAAGCGAGATCGAGACCGGGTGGAGAATGAGGCAGAAAAAGACCTCCAGTGTCATGCCCCTGTGAGATTAGACTTGCCCCCTGAGAAGCCTCTCACAAGCTCTTTAGCCAAACAAGAAGGTTGGAATAACTCTGAATTAACTATCCTGAATGAGGATGCTGCAATTATTATAGCTCAGGAAAATAGTGGGGTTTTAGCTCCTAAGTTGGAGCTTTGTAATTGAATTTTTAAGTTTTTTCTCTCAAACTGCATAAGAGCTTTAAATTAGCTTCAATTTTGGATTGATACTCTCAAAACTTCAATATAGTTTTAAGATAAATGGAATTTCTGTATGAGGTATTTAATGATGGCTATTATTAAATAGAAAATGATCTAGTAAATAATACTCTCTAGAATACTCCTTTTTAAAACACCCTTTTCCCTTCTTCTTTGCTTTAGAAGTAGAACAGACGCCCCTTCAAGAAGCTTTGAATCAACTGATGAGACAATTGCAGAGGTAAGTGTTTTTCCAATATTTTTATAACATAGAAATTAAAATGGTAAATGTGTAGCATCCAAACCACATTGTGCCTAACTCCAAACATACTTGATTTTAGTGAATGATAAATATTTTGCCTGGCAGCAGAAGTACTCCAAGAGGCTAACTTTTAGATATTCTTTGTTTGGTTTGTTTCCCTAGCAACTTGAAGGGTGTTACATAATACTTTTAATGACAAATTTCTGTCTCTAAAGTAATTTCTGATGTTAAAACTTTAAGCCAGGAATAAACAATACAGCTATTTCCACTTCGCTAATAGATAGAAATACCTTCTGTGTATTTGTACAATGCTTATCATGCCATGAATGTTTAACAGTTATTAAGTATGGGAGAAAAAATAAAACACCATGAATAGGAATTATGGCCTTCTTTTAAAAGCAGAAATTTGTTTTTAAAATTTCAGTGCCTAGATTAAGCCAATGTTGAGTTCTTAAAAGGGAAAAGAATAACTCAGTCTTTATAAAACATTTATTTTGGGACGGGTGCTGTGGCTCACGCCTGTAATCCCAGCACTTTGGGAGGCCGAGGTGGGCGGATCACGAGGTCAGGAGATGGAGACCATCCTGGCTAACACGGTGAAACCCCATTTCTACTCAAAAATACAAAAAAATTTGCCGAGCATGGTGGCGGGCGCCTATAGTCCCAGCTATTCGGGAGACTGAGGCAGGAGAATGGTGTGAACCTGGGAGGTGGAGCTTGCAGTGAGCTGAGATTGCGCCACTGCACTTCAGCCTGAGCGACAGAGCAAGACTCCATCTCAAAAAAGTAAAAATAAATAAATAAATAAATAAATAAAAATAAATATTTATTTTGATACCTCTCTTTACTCAAAGATATTTACATTATTTGCAAAGGGTTTATGGTTGTAGAGCATACATTTTTACAGTGGACTTTCTTTCATTGTATTGAACTTAAGTCAACCCAGAACACATTGTAAATAATTTTTCTCTAATGTAATCTGTATTCAATGCCTGTTTAGGTTTGCAGTTAAGATCAGAAGTTAGCCGAGTATAGTAGCTCACACCTGTAATCCCAGCACTTTTTGGGAGGCTGAGGTGGGTGGATCACTTGAGGCCAAGAGTTTAAGACCAGCCTGGACAACATAGTGAGACCCCATCTCTACAAAAAAATAAAAATCCTAGTGTGGTTGCACACACCTGTAGTCCCAGCTGCTCCAGAGACTGAGGTGGAAGGATCACTTGAGCCCAAGAGGTTGAGGCTGCAGTGAGCTGTGATAGCACCATTGCACTCCAGCCTGGGCAGCAGAATGAGACCTTTTCTTAAAAAAAAAAAAAAAAAGAACTTACTGGTCTCTCTTCTTTTTTGGTGTTTGAGAAAAATTAATCTCTAGTCTTTATATTTAAATAACTCATTCATTACTTCACTACTTGTCCAAAGGGAGTGAATAGGTATTGGGTATTCCATTGCAGTTTACAAGGTGTGACTGTAAATGTCATGACTGCTTTACAGTTTTTCTTGCAACATAAGACCAGAATGTAAGTTAATGATGTCACCTTAAAAGAAATGACTTAATTAAAAGAAGACATTCAAATGGCCAATAGGTATATGAAAAAATGCTCACCATCACTAATAATCAGAGAAATGCAAGTCAAAATCACCGTGAGATACCACCTCGCCCCAATTAGAATGCCTGTTATCAAAAGACAAAAAAAAGAAAAGCTGGCAAGAATGTGGTAGAGAAAGGGAAATTGTATATATTGTTGGTGGGAATGTAAATTAGTATCGCTATTATGGACAACAGTATGGAGGTTCCTCAAAAAATTAAAAATAGAACTGCCATATGATCCAACAATTCATCTACTGGGTATATATCCAAAGGAAATGAAATCAATATGTCCAGGAAATACCTGTACTCTCGTGTTAATTGCAGTGCTATTCATCGTAGCCAAGATGGAATCAGTCTAAGTGCCCATCAATGGATGAATGCATTTTTTAAAATGTGGTATGTATACACAATGGAATATTAATTCCACCATTAAAAAGAATGAAATACTATCATTTGTAACAACATGAATGAACCTAGAGGACATCATGTTAAATGAAATAAGCCAAACACAGAAGAACAAATACTGTGCAATCCTTTTGTAGTTCATAAGTGAAATGATTGGGTTTTCATGTTCCTTTGTGAGATATACCACCCTCAGACTTTGTTACAGCGTCAGCACATTACCAATCTGATGTGAAGACAGAAAATATGGTGAGGGCACAAATATGACATCATCTCATTCATGTGGGATCTTAAAAAGTTGATTTCATAGAAGTAGAGAGTAGAACAGTGTTTACCAGAGGCGAGGGAAAGGTAGAGGTGGTCAGCAGGTACAGAATTACAGTTAGATAAGAGGAATAAGCTCTGGTGTTCTGTTGCACAGTAAGGTGACAGCAGTCCACAACCATTTATTATATACATCAGAATAGCTAAAAGAAAGGATTTTGAATGTTCTTATCCCAAAGAAATAACAAGTGTTTAGGGTGATAAATATGCTAATTACCCTGATTTGATCATTACACAGTGATACTGAAGTATCCTTGTATATATGTATGTCAGTATATATGTGTCGAAACGTCATACTGTACCCTCTAAATATGTGCAATTATTATATGTCAATTAGAAACAAAATCTTAATGAAAAGAAAACACTTCAGAAAGTATTTCTTAGTCTAAAGACGTTAGCATTGTTAAAAACATTTTGGGAATTAGATCCCAGAGCCACACTGTTTTTGATTAGTTTTAGTGATTGGATGATTCCTTATCCTTACCAGGAGCTAAGCCTGGTTAAAAAAAAAAAAAAAATCTAGTTGATCAAGTTTGATAATAGCATTTTTGGTCAAAACTAGACGGGGCTCTGTATTAAAATGATTGACCTAGAAGTTAGATAATTTCCTCCAAAGGGTAGCTTCAGGAGGCCACCCAGAGATGAATGCTGCCATTACGGTAACTCCTGTGGACGGTGCACATTTTGATGTATAGGTCCTGACTGGGTATTTTTGCTTGTTGTCATTTTTCAGTCTCATTGCTTAGGCACCCTGCTCTGAAAAACAAAGGCAGATTCACATAGACCTGAATCAGATTTCAACTCTTATTTAATGCATGGCTTAGGATAAATAATTTCAACCTCACTGAACCTCAGTATCCTCCAGTGGTGGAGGATACCACCACTTTGATGGCTTTTGTGAGGATTAGATATAAAATATGTCAAGTGCCTGCCACTTGGACTAGCAACATGGTAAATATGTTTTTAAAGTTGTTGTTATTTTTTAAACCATATTTTTACTGTTATTCTGTGGAGTAAGAAAACTCTTGGTATGCCAGATTTCCAGAAGGAAAAAAAAAATCAGCATAATGATTTAATCATATAAAGTACTCGTTCTCAACCTGACAGTACTGGAAATACAAATGCCAAATACTCAAATCCCAATGCCAATACTCACCTGTGGAAATATCACTGCCTGGACCCTACCCTTTTTCCCCAAGAGCTTCTGATACAGTGGGTCTAAGCTGAGTCTTCCTCCCGCTTCTTCCCTGCATTGGAATTTTTTTAAAGCTCCTGTGTGATTCTAATGTATAGCCAGTGTTGAGAATCTGTGATGAAGAGCACTAGTTTTCAAATTTGGGTTTCTGATTTTGGGGTTTTTTTGGTCTAGTCCTGTTTTGGCACACATATGGAGGTATAAAGAGGAGCTTTTTAATGTCAGTTTTTTTTTAGCATCCCCCACATATGCATGATAGAAGTTATATCCATTGATGGAGAAAATAGACATACATGGACCAGAAATGCAAGCCTATTAGAAGTTAATATGGAGGATTGTAGATGTATGTTAATAGTTACTATTTCAGCCTTTTCCCCTTTGGTTAATTAAAAATATGCAGTGCTGATCTCCCAAAGGTTAAAACATTGGTCAGTTAGTTGAGGTTTATTTTGCTTCATTTTTTCCTATATAGGTGGAGCTGTTAATTAATGAGGCTTTGTATTTTATAAGAAAGAAATCTCCATCCTGAGGGTACAGCTAGTATGTAAAACTTACTTGTTATTAAATAGTTAATAGACTTTAAAATCATTTCTTCAGTTTTCAGTTAAAAATATGTTAACATATTACAAATTCTTTCTGCATCTGAAGGGTTTCCTCTGACTTATGCTCCTAAACCGTTAGATTTGTTTGTAATAGAATAAAATATAACATTGTCTTTTGCATATCTTCACAGAAAAGATCCAAGTGCTTTCTTTTCATTTCCTGTGACTGATTTTATTGCTCCTGGCTACTCCATGATCATTAAACACCCAATGGATTTTAGTACCATGAAAGAAAAGATCAAGAACAATGACTATCAGTCCATAGAAGAACTAAAGGTAACTCTTCAGTCCTATATACACAAAATCTTGGTAGAAATCTGCATATCTGATATTCAGAATCTTTCTCTTTGACCTTTTATTTTGCAAAGAAATGAGTTTATTTTAAGATCCAGTATCTCTGTGTTTTTTTTGCTTCAGAAAACTTTTTATGAGCTTGGTGATGGAAAACCAGATGAAATAGGTCATCTGATATCTTTCATTCATAATTATTTTTGTCTTTAGTGAAATTTTGAGTTTGATATGTGTTCCACAATATATTTTTTCCAACCTTAGAGTGAAATTTTTAGCTTTAGATCAATACAAGTAAAATTAATATTTTAATGAAAGTTGAGGGTTTTTTCTATTTCTAGACATATAAGGTATGCATATTGTATTAGTCCATTCTTACACTGCTATAAAGAACTGCCTGAGAGTGGGTAATTTATGACGAAAAGAGCTTTAATTGACTCACAGTTCCACAGGCTGTACAGCAGACGTGGCTGGAGAGGCCCATGGAAACTTACAGTTGTAGTGGAACATGAAGGGGAAGCAAGCACATCTTCACATGGCAGCAGGAGAGAGTGAAGGGAGAAGTGCTACAAACTTTCTTTTTTTTTTTTTTTTTAGATGGTTTACATTTTTTTAATTAAGTTGTGTTTTTTTGTTTGTTTTAATTTAAGTTCTAGGGTACATGTGCACAACATGCAGGTTTGTTACATATATATACGTGTGCCATGTTGATGTGCTGCACCCATTAACTCGTCATTTACATTAGGTATATCTCCTAATGCCATCCCTCCCCGCTCCCCTGACCCCACAACAAGCCCCAGTGTGTGATGTTCCCCACCCTGTGTCCAGGTGTTTTCATTGTTCACTTCCCACCTCTGAGGGAGAACATGCGGTGTCTGGTTTTCTGTTCCTGTGTTAGTTTACTAAGAATGATGGTTTCCAGCTTCATCCATGTCCCTACAAAGAACGTGAACTCATCGTTTTTTATGGCTGCATAGTATTCCATGGTATGTGTGTGCCACATTTTCTTAATCCAGTCTGTCATTGATGGACATTTGGGTTGGTTCCAAGTCTTTGCTATTGTGAATAGTGCCGCAATAAACATACGTGTGCATGTGTCTTTATAGCAGAATGATTTATAATCCTTGGGGTATATACCCAGTAATGGGATGGCTGTATCAAATAGTATTTCTAGTTCTAGATCCTTAAGGAATCGCCACACTGTCTTCCACAATGGTTGAACTAGTTTACAGTCCCACTAACAGTGTAAAAGTGTTCCTGTTTCTCCACATCCTCTCCAGCACCTGTTGTTTCCTGACTTTTTAATGATCGCCATTCTGACTGGTGTGAGATGGTATCTCATTGTGGTTTTCATTTGCATTTCTCTGATGGCCAGTGATAATGAGCATTTTTTCATGTGTCTGTTGGCTGCATAAATGTCTTCTTTTGAGAAGTGTCTGTTCATATCCTTCACTCATTTTTTAATGGGGTTGTTTGATTTTTTCTTGTAAGTTTGTTTGAGTTCTTTGTAGTTTCTAGATATTAGCCCTTTGTCAGATGAGTTGATTTTCCCCCATTCTGTAGGTTGCCTGTTCACTGTGATGGTAATTTCTTTTGCTGTGCAGAAACTTTTTAGTTTCGTTAGATCCCGTTTGTCAATTTTGGCTTTTGTTGCCATTGCTTTTGTTGTTTTAGTCATGAAGTCCTTGCCCATGCCTGTGTCCTGAATGGTATTGCCTAGGTTTTCTTCTAGGGTTTTTATGGTTTTAGGTCTCACATTTAAGTCTTTAATCCATCTTGAATTAATTTTTGTATAAGGTGTAAGGAAGGAATCCAGTTTCAGCTTTCTACATATGGCTAGCCAATTTTCCCAGCACCATTTATTAAATAGGGAATCCTTTCCCCATTTCTTGTTTTTGTCAGGTTTGTCAAAGATCAAATGGTTGTAGATGTGTGGTATTATTTCTGAGGGCTCTGTTCTGTTCCATTGGTCTGTATCTCATGTTTTGGTACCAGTACCGTGCTGTTTTGGTTACTGTAGCCTTGTAGTGTAGTTTGAAGTCAGGTAGCATGATGCCTCCAGCTTTGTTTTGGCTTAGTATTGTCTTGGCCATATGGGCTCTTTTTTGGTTCCATATGAACTTTAAAGTAGTTTTTTCCAATTCTGTGAAGAAAGTCATTGGTAGCTTGATGGGGATGGCGTTGAATCTGTAAATTACCTTGGGCAGTATGGCCGTTTTCACGATACTGATTATTCCTATCTGTGAGCATGGAATGTTCTTCCATTTGTTTGTGTCCTCTTTTATTTCGTTGAGCAGTGGTTTGTAGTTCTCCTTGAAGAGGTCCTTCACATCCCTTGTAAGTTGGATTTCTTGGTATTTTATTCTCTTTGAAGCAGTTGTGAATGGGAGTTCACTCATGATTTGGCTCTCTGTTTGTCTCTTATTGGCGTATAGGAATTCTTGTGATTTTTGCACATTGATTTTGTATCCTGAGACTTTGCTGAAGTTGCTTATCAGCTTAAGGAGATTTTGGGTTGAGACAATGGGGTTTTCTAAATATACAATCATGTCATCTGCAAACAGGGACAATTTGACTTCCTCTTTTCCTAATTGAATACCCTTTGTTTCTTTCTCCTGCCTGATTGCCCTGGCCAGAACTTCCAACACTATGTTGGATAGGAGTGGTGAGAGAGGGCATCCCTGTCTCGTGCCAGTTTTCAAAGGGAATGCTTCCAGTTTTTGCTTATTCAGTATGATATTGGCTGTGGGTTTGTCATAAATAGCTTTTATTATTTTGAGATACGTCCCATCAATACCTAGTTTATTGAGAGTTTTTAGCATGAAGGCTGTTGAATCTTGTCAAAGGCCTTTTCTGCATCTTTTGAGATAATCATGTGGTTTTTGTCTTTGGTTCTGTTTATATGATGGATTACGTTTATTGATTTGCATATGTTGAACCAGCCTTGCATCCCAGGGATGAAGCCAACTTGATCATGATGGATAAGCTTTTTGATGTGCTGCTGGATTTGGTGTGCCAGTATTTTGTTGAGGATTTCTGCATCAGTGTTCATCAGGGATATTGGTCTAAAATTCTCTTTTTTTGTTATGTCTCTACCAGGCTTTGGTATCAGGATGATGCTGGCCTCATAAAATGAGTTAGGGAGGATTCCCTCTTTTTCTATTGATTGGAATAGTTTCAGAAGGAATGGTACCATTCCTTTTGGTACCTCTGGTAGAATTTGGCTGTGAATCCGTCTGGTCCTGGACTTTTTTTGGTTGGTAGGCTATTAATTATTGCCTCAATTTCAGAGCCTGTTATTAGTCTATTCAGGGATTCAACTTCTTCCTGGTTTAGTCTTGGGAGGGTGTGTGTGTGTCCAGGAATTTATCCATTTCTTCTAGATTTCCTAGTTTATTTGCATAGAGGTGTTTTAGTATTCTCTGATGGTACTTTGTATTTCTGTGGGATCGGTGGTGATATCCCCTTTATCATTTTTTACTGCGTCTATTTGATTCTTCTCTCTTTTATTCTTTCTTAGTCTTGCTAACGGTCTATCAATTTTGTTGATCTTTTAAAAAAATCAGCTCTGGATTCGTTGATTTTTTTGAAGGGTTTTTTGTATCTCTATCTCTTTCAGTTCTGCTCTGATCTTAGTTATTTCTTGCCTTCTGCTAGCTTTGGAATGTGTTTGCTCTTGCTTCTCTAGTTTTTTTAATTGTGATGTTAGGGTGTCAATTTTAGATCTTTCCTGCTTTCTCTTGTGGGCATTTAGTGCTGTAAATTTCCCTCTACACACTGCTTTAAATGTGTCCCAGAGATTCTGGTATGTTGTGTCTTTGTTCTCATTGGTTTCAAAGAACATCTTTATTTCTGCCTTCATTTCATTATGTACTCAGTAGTCATTCAGGAGCAGGTTGTTCAGTTTCCATGTAGTTGAGCAGTTTTGAGTGAGTTTCTTTTCTTTTTTTTTTTTTTTAATCCAAAATGTGTTTATTGAGATGGTTTCCCACTCATCTTGATTCAGAGTGCTTTTAGTGCTGCTTCTTCCTAAAGGAACATCCTTCTGTAAGCCTTGCTTTTCCTCCTGTAGGCTGGCAGAGGACAGTGGAGCAGCCAACATACAAAACTACCATTTGTGCATGGCTAAAGACCATGGTGATTTTATAGCATCCTGGGCATTTCACATCCATGAAGTAGGAATTGGGGCTCTGCACCAGGCGTTTCTTCTTGTGTTTCCTCTTCTCTTCTGGGGAGGGATGAAGGAGATCCTTTGCGAGAGGCATGTTCTCGTGTGGGTAGGTCGTCACTGCCGGAAAGGCAAGTGAGTTTCTTAATCCTGAGTTCCAGTTTGATTGCACTGTGGTCTGAGAGACAGTTTGTTATAATTTCTGTTCTTTTACATTTGCTGAGGAGTGCTTTACTTCCAACTATGTGGTCAATTTTGGAATAAGTGCAATGTGGTGCTGAGAAGAATGTGTATTCTGTTGATTTAGGGTGGCGAGTTCTGTAGATGTCTATTAGGTCCACTTGGTGCAGAGCTGATTTTAATTCCTGGACATCCTTTTTAACTTTCTGTCTTGTTTATCCGTCTGATGTTGACAGTGGGGTGTTAAAGTCTCCCATTATTGTGTGGGGGTCTAAGTCTCTTTGTAGGTCTCTTAAGGACTTTCTTTATGAATCTGGGTGCTCCTGTATTGGTTGCATATATATTTAGTATAGTTAGCTCTTCTTGTTGAATTGATCCCTTTACCATTATGTAATGGCCTTCTTCATTTGTTTTCATCTTTGTTGGTTTAAAGTCTGTTTTATCAGAGATGAGAATTGCATCCCCTGCTTTTTTTTTGTTTTCCATTTGCTTGGTACATCTCCGTCCCTTTATTTTGAGCGTATGTGTGTCTCTGCACATGAGATGGGTCTCCTGAATACAGCAAACTGATGGGTCTTGACTCTTTATCCAATTTGCCAGTCTCTGTCTTTTAATTGGAGCGTTTAGCCCGTTTACATTTAAGGTTAATATTGTTATGTGTGAATTTGATCCTGTCATTATGATGTTAGCTGGTTATTTAGCTCAGTAGTTGATGCAGTTTCTTCTTAGTATCGATGGTCTTTATAATTTGGCATGTTTTTGCAGTGGCTGGTACCGGTTATTCCTTTCTGTGTTTAATGCTTCCTTCAGGAGCTCTTGTACGGCAGGCCTGGTGGTGACAGAATCTCTCAGCATTTGTTTGTCTGTAAAAGATTTTATTTCTCCTTCACTTATGAAACTTAGTTTGGCTGAATATGAATTTCTGGGTTGAAAATTGTTTTCTTTAAGAAATATTGGCCCCCATTCTCTCTGGCTTGTAGAGTTTCTGCCAGGAGATCCGCTGTTAGTCTGATGGGCTTCCCTTTGTGGGTAACCCGACCTTTCTCTCTGGCTGCCCTTAACATTTTTTCCTTCATTTCAACTTTGGTGAATCTGACAATTATTTGTCTTGGAGTTGCTCTTCTCAAGGAGTATCTTTGTGGTGTTTCTCTGTATTTCCTGAATTTGAATATTGGTCTGCCTTGCTAGGTTGGGGAAGTTCTCCTGGATAATATCCTGAAGAGTGTTTTCCAGCGTGGTTCCATTCTCCCCCGTCACTTTCAGGTATACCAATCAGACATAGATTTGGTATTTTCACATAGTCCCATATTTCTTGGAGGTTTTGTTCATTTCTTTTCGCTCTTTTTACTCTTAAGCTTCTCTTCTTGCTTCATTTCATTCATTTGATCTTCAGTCACTGATACCCTTTCTTCCACTTGATCGAATTTGGCTACTGAGCCAAATTCAAATGACGCTTGTGCATGCGTCACGTAGTTCTGGTGCCATGGTTTTCAGCTCCATCAGGTCAGTTAAGGTCTTCTCTGCTCTGTTTATTCTAGTTAGCCATTTGTCTAATCTTTTTTCAAGGTTTTTAGCTTCTTTGTGATGGGTTTGAACATCCTTCTTTAGCTCAGAGAAGTTTGTTACTACTGATTGTCTGAAGCTTTCTTCTCTCAGTTCGTCAAAGTCATTCTCCTACCAGCTTTGTTCTGTTGCTAGTGAGGAGCTGCGTTCCTTTGGAGGGGGAGAGGCGCTCTGATTTTTAGAATTTTCAGCTTTTCTGCTCTGTTTTTTCCCCATCTTTGTGGTTTTATCTACCTTTGGTCTTTGATGATGGTGACGTACAGAAGGGGTTTTGTGTGGATGTCCTTTCTGTTTGTTAGTTTCCCTTCTAACAGTCAGGACCCTCAGCTGCAGGTGTGTTGGAGTTTGCTGGAGGTCCACCCCAGACCCTGTTTGGGTATCACCAGCGGAGGCTGCAGAACAGCAAATATTGCAGAACGGCAAATGTGGCTGCCTGATCCTTCCTCTGAAACTTCGTCTCAGAGGGGCACCCAGCTGTATGAGGTGTCAGTTGGCCCCTACTGGGAGGTGCCTGCCAGTTAGGCTACTCAGCGGTCAGGGACCCACTTGAGGCAGTCTGTCCATTCTCAGATCTCAAACTCCATGCTGGGAGAACCACTACTCTCTTCAAAGCTGTCAGACAGGGACGTTTAAGTCTGCAGAAGTTTCTGCTGCCTTTTGTTCAGCTGTGCCCTGCCCCCAGAGGTGGAGTCTACAGAAGCAGTCAGGCCTCCTTGAGCTACGGTGGGCTCCACCCAGTTCGAGGTTCCTGGCTGCTTTGTTTACCTACTCAAGCCTCAGCAATGGTAGGTGCCCCTCCCCCAGCCTCGCTGCCGCCTTGCAGTTCGATCTCAGACTGTTGTGCTGGCAGTGAATGAGGCTTCATGGGCATGGGACCCTCTGAGCCAGGCACGAGATATAATCTCCTGGTGTGTTGTTTGCTAAGACCATTGGAAAAGCACAGTATTAGGGTGGGAGTGTCCTGATATTCCAGGTACTGTCTGTCACGGCTTCCCTTGGCTAGGAAAGGGAATCCCCCGACCCCTTATGCTTCCGGAGTGAAGCGATGCCCTGCCCTGCTTCAGCTCACACTCCGTGGCTGCACCCACTGTCCAACAAGCCCCAGTGAGATGAACCCAGTACCTCAGTTGGAAATGCAGAAATCACCCGTCTTCTGCATCGCTCACGCTAGGAGCTGTAGACTGGAGCTGTTCCTGTTTGGCCATCTTGGAACCTGTCGCTACACACTTTCAAACAACCAGATCTTGTGAGAACTCACTATCACGAGAACAGCAACGGGAAAATCTGTCTCCATGATCAAATCACCTCCCACCAGGTCCTTCCCCCAACATTGGGGATTACAATTCAACATGAGATTGGGGTGGGGACACAGAGCCAAACCATATCACATATACTCTAAAGTAAAGGATAAATTGGCTTGTCCAGAAATACTAAAGAGAAGTTTAATTACATTTTCTAATTTGATGAAAGTTAATTGCTTTCTTGAGTTCATTTTGGCTATATTTGTTGAACATATTTTCTTCAGCTTTAAGAAGAGAATAGAAAATGTACAAGGACCTGAAAGCTTCTAAGATAATATATATATCTGTTATAGATGAGATTTTTCCCATTTGGGGGAGTGTCCTGGTGTGTGTTGATTTCAGGGAAAGGAACCGTGTATATTAAAATTTACTGTGTATTCAACAGCCACAAACTTAATTGGTTTAGATAATATCTGTTTTATCTCTACTTTTTTTGCATAACCATGGTAGTGCTCACCTGACCTAGGGGTTAGACGCTAATTGGTTACCCTAATTAGTTATTATCCTAAAAATAAAATAAGATAGTGTCTTTACAGCCGGGCACAGTGGCTCACGACTGTAATCCCAGCACTTTTGGGAGGCTGAGGCGGGTGAATCACGAGGTCAGGAGATCAAGAGATCAAGACCATCCTGGCTAACACTGTGGAAACCCTGTCTCTACTGAAAGTACAAAAAAATTGGCTGATGGTGGTGGCGGGCGCCTGTCGTCCCAGCTACTTGGGAGGCTGAGGCAGGAGAATGGTGTGAACCCAGGAGGCAGAGCTTGCGACAGAGCGAGACTCCATCTATTAAAAAAAAAAAAAAAAAAGATAATTTCTTTACCTAGTCCCTTTTTTCATCCACATATTGATAAGCAGAGATTTATGAAGAATACCAGTGTTTAGTGCCCTTTACTATTGAGTTTATAGGTAATGTTCCATTTTCTCCAAAGAACCTGAATTACATTCTCTCTTATTTAGAGAAATGGAAACTTCCCAACTTTTTATCTGGTGAAAATTAGGCTAAAACTGTTTATTTCCGCATATTTCTGACCTTACCATTGCTTAATGGAAAAGAATTTCACAGCTTTTTGGTTTTTTTCTTTTTGTGAATGATTTTCTCTGATCTTTCTCTTACAGTAAGAAGAGTAGAAGTGTGTCCCCAGAGTGTTTTTAAGCAGGTTAGGGTTTATCATAATTGAAAGGAATTGGTATCTTAGCTCTTTAGAATTTCTACATTGCCACTTTTTTCTAGGGAAAGCTCAACAGCCTAAAGTAATATTTATTCAGTTCGTTTGGTGGTTGAAATAAAATGTGTGTGTGTGTGTGTGTGTGTGTGTGTATGAAAAGTGTGCAGGAAGACACAGCTTTTTGAATGACCAGTGCCATCACACACAGCTCAGTAAAGACCAGCACATTGTGTTAAGATTTAAGGAATCTACAAATTGCCTTGATAGATCAGTCCTGTGCTCATTAGAACAGTTCAGTACTCTTGCCAGTTCATAGGCCCATTATCTGGCCAATTATAGGCCAAATGGTCACTTAGTTTGAGTATATGTAGTAGTCTAGTGTCTCACTTCACTTGCGTCGCATGCCCCCAAATACGTATGTAGTTTTGTTTTGTTTTGTTTTGTTTTTGAGACCGAGTCTCACTCTGTTGCTCAGGCTGGAGTGCAGTGGCATGATCTTGGCTCACTGCAACCTCCACCTTCAGGGTTCAAGCAATTCTTGTGCCTCAGCCTCCCGAGTAGTTGGGACTACAGGCGTGTGCCACCACACTCAGCTAATTTTTTTGTATTTTTAGTAGAGACAGGGTTTCATGGTGTTGCCCTGACCGGTCTCAAACTCCTGGGCTCAAGCAGTCCACCTGCCTCAGCCTCCCGAAGTGCTAGAATTATAAGGGTGAGCCACTATGCCCGGCCTAGTAATTCTTAACAGAATGGAAGCTTTTCCAAATATCTGTAACAAATGTCTTTAATCTAGGGTCCTTTGGGTACCATGATGAGCCTTTAGAGGGACCAAGAACCTACTAAAATTACATGAAGACTTTTGTGTTCAACTGTGTGTGTGTGCGCACTTAAGGATGGTCCCATAGCTTTCATCAGATGCTTAGAGATCCAAGATCTGGCAGAGTCCTAACTGTTTATAGAGTCATGGCCCAAACTGAAGATCCACATATACTTCATCCACTTTAATACCAAATTTATTGCGACCCTTCAATCAGTCTTACATACTTTTACATAGAACTCAGTCTACTTATTTTTGTTCTATTTAAGTGTTCTAACCTGTCATTGCTATTAAATAGTGGAATTTGAATGTTTTTGTTTTTTAGAGAAATTTGTAGGGGGCAGATTCTGTTTTCTTCGGTTTTTTCTTTTAACTTAGTAAGGTCTTGGCATAATGAATCGCAATAGATGTAACAATTACTTAACCGTGAAAGCATGCAGTGGGGTCAAGTTCTCCGGCACATACGCAGACTTTGAAATTTAAGCCAAAAAGACAGTTTTGGTAATTTGGCTACTCCAGTTACATGTTTTAACTCCTTGAGGTTGTATGGTTTATTTCACATTGGCATGGTTTTGCAACATTCTGCAAATTATGTTTGGTTTATGATAGTATCCAAACACATAAAAATAGTGTAAATGTTTTAACATTTTTTGCTCAGTTAATGTGAATTTGGCAGGAAATACTGCGATAATTTAGGACTGCTCCGTTTTCAGTCAAGATCTGAAATAAAATGTTCAAATTCCTAAATGGAAATTTAAGATGTTTGCTTTAAAGCTAGGAGTAATATTTTTTTTAATTACATGAACTACTCAGCTAAGATCATTACATATGAAACAGAAGTATTTTCTTCACATTTTTTTTATGTGCAGTAAGATTATACTGAAGAAACCCATTTAAAAGTTTCATTCTGGGATCTACAGTTTATATGCAGGTACTATAAAATATTTAAGAATTTGGGAAATAATATAACATATTTAAATACATTTAGCAGTATTTGTTTTGTTGGTGAGTCTTAAAACTTAATAAATTGCTGTTAGTATTGTTTAGTAAATAGTGAAAGAAAGGGATGTTGTTGCTTTTTAAATTTTTAGAGGACCTGTATGGTTTTAACCTGGGGGTGTGGGGTAGTTTGTTTTGCATTAATTCATTTTCTCCCTTAATATTCTTTCTGCAGGATAATTTCAAACTAATGTGTACTAATGCCATGATTTACAATAAACCAGAGACCATTTATTATAAAGCTGCAAAGAAGCTGTTGCACTCAGGGATGAAAATTCTTAGCCAGGTAAGGGAAACTCTTTGTCATAAATAATAGTTATTAAAATCTGTGTCCTTGTTTGTTGGCCATAGTAATACAGATACAATACAGTATTTATTTTATTAGCAGGTTATATTAAAGTAGAAAATACTAAATGAAAAAAATTTTAATAAAGAGAAGAAAAGACAGGAAAATTCTTACTTGGAATCAGTACAAATAAATATTGGCATTCACTTGTAATTATCTCTTTAGAGATAAAACATCAGCTTGAAACATCAACCTGAATTCCAGGATAAGACTGGCTGACTTGTGAGAACTCTGAAGAGGAAAGCTCTCTGTTTGCATTTGTAGGGGTGGAATCTAATGTTGGTCAGTCCTGTCAGAAGCACAGAATTTCTAGTAAGAAAATACAGTCATGCACTGCATAATACTGTGTATACAGACTGCATATACAATGGTGGTTCCATAAGATTGTAATGCTGTATTTTTACTGTACTTTTGCTATATTTAAATACACAAATACTTCGCATTGTGTTACAGCTGTCTACAGTATTCAGTATGGTAGCATGCTGTACAGGTTCCTAGCCTACGAGCAATAGGCTATATCATTTAGCCAGTTGTCTGGTAGGCTATACCATCTAGGTTTGTGTAAGTGTACTCATTGATGGTCACACAACAAAATTGCCTAACAGTCCATTTCTCAGAATGTATCCCTTCATTAAGCTACATGTGACTATATACAAATGAGAAAAAGTTCGAAACTGTCTCAAAACCACCTCTCCACAAGAGCAGACTCTTCCTTAAAGGATAAGAATTAATGCATAGTAAGACATTTGAGGTCAGAGAAGTGTGTGTGTAGGCACAGACACATCATCATCAAACTGTAGGAAAGAGCTTAAACATGAGATCTGTACACAGTGGCAAAAATTACGAGTATCACCAGGAAGACAGTTGATAAAAGGCTTTGAAGGGTAAACTGAGATGATCACTGTGCATCCGCTAGAGAAAATAACTCACAAGATAAGCCATATCTTTTGAGGTTTTTCTCACCACTCTGAGTGGGAGAAACCTATTAGTAAGAGACCTCTTTAGGGAACGAATCAAGGGTGATCCTGGCACCATACCGTGGCAGGCAGGCAGAAGAGAGTTTTAATTTTAGCTCTCTTCCACTAACTTGTGGACCTTGGGCAAGACATTAACTACCCTGGGACTCAGTGTTCTCATCCCTGAAGAAGGATTTAGTCTGTGATCTCCAAGATGATTTCTAGCATTACTGTTCTGATTCTAGATAAGAGGTAGAGTAGAGAGGATACTATAAAAAAGAACCACAAGGTAGGACAGGGATTTTGCAAAGAAGAAATGAGTGGGTATGAGACACTGGTAGAAGGAGAAAGGAATCAGAGTCGAGAGCTTGAGCTCACATTCAGGCGAGTTAAAGGATGATAAAAATAAGTCGTGCATCTGCATATGGTTTTCCGATTTTTATGGTGATTCATTTTTCTGTATTATAGTTTTACATTTAAAGAAATGCCTTGGTGTGCAGATGTCTGAGTGTCTGTGTGCTTGGCTGAGAGATTCTTGGATTTGCTTAACTAGAGAAAGAAAAACATGTTTGGATTGTTGATTATTCTTGCGCTCCTAATATTTAGACAACATCAGTTCCCACCCTTTCCTAAAGACTTGGGAAACTAATGGAAACCAGTTACCCATCTTTGACAACATTTGCAGAGGAAAGAGGAATATGAAATGTTTACCCGTTCTTTGCAGGAAGACTCAGAATCTAGAACCACGCCGTGTTCCAGGTTTAAAGACCTGGAAATGCTTCTTGTTACTGCATTTGAAGTAAAAATGCATTTAACAGATGCAGCCTTTAGTCACTCCAAAATATGTACATTGAATTGGGTGGTTGGAGCCTAATTTTTAATGACCTTTGATTTACCGCTTCCTTAAGTAATGTAGTTAATACAACAAGCAAAAGATTCCATTATCTCTTGAATTTTACTGGCATGTGGAATGGTTGAAAGCACAGAAAATAAAATTTTCTTCTCCACTTTCCCTTCCCTCTCTCCCTCTTTCTCTCTCTCTCTGTTGTCTTCCTTTTTTTCAGAGCTTTTGCTGTTGAGGAGCCCCACCCATCCTGTGTTATTAGCTTCCTGTTGACTGTTCTCTCCACCCTACATGGGAGGGGTCGTCACAACAGTGATTTTTTTTAAACGTTTAAATTTAGACGTTTTGAGTTAACTCTTCTAATAGTTTGTGCTCCAAGAGAGCCCAGCACACCCTTCCATGAATGGTGTCTTTTCAAAGATAACTGTTTTTGAATGTTCGTTAAAAAGATTGCAGAGTAGTCACTCATTTTTTCAGGTATACTCAAATAGCAACTATTAGTAGACGTGTTGTTTTTATAAAGAATGAACAGATGAGGACAGGCACAGTAGCTCACACCTGTAATCCCAACACTGGGAGGCCGAGGCGGGCGGATCACCTGAGGTCAGGAGTTTGAGACCAGCCTGACCAACATGGAGAAATCCCGTCTCTACTAAAAATACAAAATTTGCTGGACGTGGTGATGCATGCCTGTAATCCCAGCTGCTCGGGTGGCTGAGGCAGGAAGGTTGAACCCCGAAGGTGGAGGTTGTAGTGAGCCAAGATCATGCCATTTCCAGCCTGGGCAACAAGAGCAAAACTCGGTCTCAAAAAAAAAGAAAGAATGAACAGATGAAGAGTAACTTTTTATCTCCTAAATAAATACTTAAGTAAAATGCTACATTGTAGTACAAGCAAAGTAGTACAAACAATACTATTTGTAACATGGTGGTTTTGAAATCAGACCAATCAAGGTTCAAGTCCTAGCTCTACCCTTTGGAAGCTGTGTGACCTTAGCCCAGGTAACCTTTCTCAGCCTTTTTCCTGTCCTGTAAAGTGGGGATAATAATAGTACTTACCTCATGGAATTGTGTCTGGTACATGGGTAAGCACTAAGTAAATGTTAGCTATATTATTAGCAAAGAACCAGCCCTGTTAGCCATTTAATATTGTAAAATTGAAGATCAGTAATATGCTGACTTGGAGGCATTTTAATTACCAAAAAAAGAAAAAAACATTGCTTTCAAAGGAAAATTAAAC
This sequence comes from Papio anubis, assembly GCF_008728515.1. NCBI lineage: Eukaryota > Metazoa > Chordata > Mammalia > Primates > Cercopithecidae > Papio > Papio anubis. Next base: position 39,513,902 of record NC_044993.1, read on the forward strand.
TTCACTCTTTCCTGGGACTTGTTTCAAGGTTTAGAAACTTCCTCTAATTGAATTTATTTTGTGCATGTCATTTTTTTTAAAATCCCAAAGTGTTCTTAATGTAAGTTCTGCTTTATAAAATTCTAGAGTGGAAATAAAATTATTACCGAGAACTTAACAGAAATAATTAAACTAATATTTTTAATGTAGCAAAATAAAACGTGTTTTTAAAAATCAAATAAGATTGCTTTTTGTTGTTGTTTTTTGTGTTTTTTGTTTTTTTTGAGACAGTCTCACTGTGTCACCCAGGCTGGAGTGCAGTGGCGCAATCTCGGCTCACTGCAACCTCTGCCTCCCGGGTTCAAGCGATTCTAATGGATTTGCTTAAACGATACAGTTGATTTTGTCAAGGATTCAGAGAAACTGTCAAACACTAATGTAAATTAGTATGTAAATTAGTATACCTTTTCTGGAAGGCAGTAATTATCAAAAGCCTCAAAAATACTCATTCCCTTTGACTTTGTTTCCTTTCTAAGAGTTTGTCCTAAAGAGATAGTTGTTCCTAGAGAGATTTATTTATAATGATGTTTATGGTACTTTTATTTATAATAGTAGAAACATGGAAATCTACATGTTCAATCATAGGCCATTAGTTAAATCATGATGTAGATGTGGGATTAAATAGTTATTAAAATATTTTAAATATCTATTGATATGGAGAGGAAATGCTTATAATTTATTAACCAAAAAAATGCTTTTTACTAAATATTCAGTATAATTCCAATTTGCTAAGATATGTAATGGTTGGAAAAGTACTGGAATGATAAACTTGTTAATGCTCTTCTTCTCTGGATGATACATTAAGAAGATTTTTATTTTCTCCTCTACCCATATTTTTATTTGTCCACAATAAAATATATCGCTTTAATGGTTTTAAGATTAATTTAAAAGTCCAGTAAAAAACAGCAAGAACTGTGTTCGTGAGGATCTCACCATCTGCACTACTAATAGAGCATGGTGTGATGAGGAAAGGCCCGACATGAGTGACAGCAAGCCTAGTTTTAGTTGCTGGTTTAGTGACCTTAGGTGAGTCATTTGTTGTTTCTGGGCCACGTTATTCTTGTTTGAATGGCCTCTGGTTCTTTCTAGTTCTTAGTTTCTGTTACTCCACAGAAGTCTTCCCTGTTGTTGCTGTGCAACCCTAAGGAGGTTGCACTCTCTATTTTACCCAGTGATAACTCTCAGAGTAACAGGCAAGGTAGTCATTAGAAACAAATATGCCTTCTTAAAATTTACGCAGAAACCTCAAGCCCTTAACTACAGTGAAAATTTCACAGCGCATCATTGCAGCGGAAAATTAAGCACATGTTTCACAGAATAGAAACAAGACTTCTTTCGTTAGTGAAACCATTTTGCACTCTGAGGAAGGAACTATGCCACCAGCCTGTCTTCTCCTCAAGGCTTGTTGTTTTCACACAGAGTGAAATGCCAGCATCATCAGTGAGCACCCCGGGCTACCAGAATAGAGAGGAACTTCACATGCTCACATGCCCTAGGCTTTGATACACCTAACAGTTCTTAACTGTCAAAAGATAAGCCAGTCTGTTAAACACAAAATGTTAACACACCATTAAACTAAATTTTACTCTTCCAATTCAGTACGTCAAAGAATACTTCATCTTAATTCATACTTTCTCCTTTGTTAACTTTCTGATAGGGCAATAAAGTTGTAAAGCTTTCTATGAAGTTGGAAATTAAATTTTAAGAATTGAAGGTATAGGCATTATCATGGTTTCCAAATACAATACTGTCTTGGTATATGATTACATTTCATTGTTTTTCTTCCCTGGTTAATGATAGGATAAGTACAAACTCCTGTGGGAAAAAATGCTTTACTTTAAAAGTTAATGACAAACATATAATAAGAATATTTTTGAATATGTTTAGGAAAGAATTCAGAGCCTGAAGCAGAGCATAGACTTCATGGCTGACTTGCAGAAAACTCGAAAGCAGAAAGATAGAACAGACACCTCACAGAGTGGGGAGGACGGAGGCTGCTGGCCAAGAGAGAGAGAGGACTCTGGAGATGCCGAAGCACACGCCTTCAAGAGTCCCAGCAAAGAAAACAAAAAGTAAAAGATCTTTGGGATGTTAAGGTCAAACTGTCTTCTTCAAGCTAGTAACGGGGAGAAATACTGATTCAGGGCCTGACTTGGGAAGACCAAGTGCTAGTGTGTCCGTAGTGGTGGTGTTTGGGCATGAAAGTCCATTTTGATGGTGTAATACCCCTCTTCTCATATGAAGCACTATATGGGATTGTCCAAACAGTTCAGAAAGCAGTTCTAATGTATTTTCTTACTGAAGTAGTTTTAAAACCTGTAAAGTAACTTTTGGGACTCATATGGTCAGTGAGTTTATTTAAATAGAACTGTTTGTTTAAAAAAAAAAAAAAAAATGCATAGTCATTACCTCCTTCCATAAAGCAGCAAGGAGCTCAGTGGGAGCACAGTCACTGCTGTGTCTTAAGCAGATGAGCTGTCACTGCAGCGTGCCTATGTTTTCCACCCAACATCAGCTGGTGGGAGCAACGCTGAACCACTGTTCCACCCAGGCAGCCACCTGTGAAGCTGGCAGCAGCCGCGTCTGCTCACTCACACCACTGGGAGCCAGCCCTGACTGCTCAGCACCTCACTGCCAACTTTGAGGAGGGTAGTAGTTAGCATTTTGGGATTTTTGCTGTCATAATGCAAAGACAGTAGTAAACTAGTGACAAGTTTTTCTTTGTTCTAAGATTTACACACTTCAGTGCTTGTTTTAAATTTAAATTTTAAAAATCAAACTTTAAAAGAACAATGGTATATTCTTCTCCCTTACAAAGTACTGTTTGAGGTAGAATTAATTTTTTTGTAAGTTCCCAGAAAAACGTTTAACACAAGTAACACTGAACAGAAAAAGGTAGGGAAATAGCATGTTAGGTGTACCTTACTGTTTTTGTTCTTTAATTAGAGACCCTTAACCAGGTCATCAAGGAAATATGTTTCAATGAGTGACTGTAGTCCAAATGTCTCGAGACCACTTTAGTTGTATTCATATTTAGAATTCATTTGAATGTTTTCATCGTATCTTTGGTTTTTTTTACTAAGTATTAATGTGTGTTTTCAGAAAAGACAAAGATATGCTTGAAGATAAGTTTAAAAGCAATAATTTAGAGAGAGAGCAAGAGCAGCTTGACCGCATCGTGAAGGAATCTGGAGGAAAGCTGACCAGGCGGCTTGTGAACAGTCAGGTGATTGAGCTTTGCCTTTCTTTTCTCTACCTACTGATTTGGGACATCTGAAACTTGTAGTTTTTAAGTTGCTTGCGTATTTTTTAATCCATGTCTGCCATAGAGCTCTTCATCAGTATAATACTTAGCAGGAAAAAAATTAATAACAGACGATTCCCTACAATGAGTTTATCAGGATGTTAAATGCGTTTTCAACTCATGATATTTTCAACTTACAATGGGTTTATTGGATGTAACTCCATTGTAAGTTGAGGACCATCTATGTTCATTTATAAAGTACATGATTAATCTTACCCACTTTCACTGGATTTTTTAAAAAGGAAGTTATAATATGTTCTAAAATGGGAACATGAACTACATAATTTAAGTTTACAAGAAAACATTCGTATTTACAAGAAATCATATTGTTTAGCACGTTGGTTTTATTTATTTAATTTTAGATTCAAGGGGTACATACACAATTTTGTTACGTGGGTATATTGCATGATGTTGATATTTGAGCTTATCTTGAACCCATCACCCAAATAGTGAACATAGTACCCAGTAGGAAGTTTTTGAACCCTTGCCCCCTTCCCTCCCTGCCCCCTTTTAGCATTTCCAGTGTCTGTTCTTCCCATTTTTGTGTCCATGTGCACCAGTGTTTAGCTCCTACTTTTAAGTGAGAACATGCAATATTTGTTTTTCTGTTTCTGCATTAATTTGTTTAGGATAGTGGCCTCCGTCTTCATCCGTGTTGTTGCAAGGGACATGATTTGATTCATTTTTATGGTTGTGTAGTATTCCATGGTGTGTGTGTGTACTGCATTTTCTTTACCTAGTCTTTTGTTGGTGGGCACCTAGGTTGATTCTGTGTCTTTGTTGTGCACAGTGCTGCAGTACACATACAAATGCATGTATCTTTTGAGTAAAATGATTTTTTTTCTTCTGGGTACATACCTAGGATTGCTGGGTCAAATTGTAATTCTATTTTTAGTTCTTTGGGAAATCTTCAAACAGCTTTCCACAGGAGCTGAACTAATTTACATTCTCACCAACAGTGAGCATTCCCTTTTCTCCACAACCTTGCCAGCATCTCTTTTTTTTTTTTTTTTTTTGAGTTTTCAGTAATGATATAATATGGTATCTTATTGTGGTTTTGATTTGCATTTCTCCAATGATCAGTGATGTTGAGCATTTTCTCAGACGTTTGTTGGCTGCTTGTATGTCTTCTTTTGAGTAGTGTCTGTTCATGTCGTTTGCCCAGTTTTTAATGGGGCTATTTGTTTGTTTCTTGTTGATTTAAGTTCCTTATAGATACTGGGTATTAGTCCTTTATTGGATGCGTAGTTCACACATATATTCTCCTGTTCTGTAGGATGTATCTTTACTTTGTTGATAGTTTCTTTGGCTGTTCAGAAGCTCTGTAGTTTAATTAAGTCCCACTTGTGAATTTTTGTTTTTGTCACTTTCACTTTTGAGAACACAGAAAATTCTTTGCCAAGGCCCATGTCCAGAAGAGTATTTCCAAGGTTTTCTTCTAGGATTTTTATAATTTGAGGTCGTACTTTTAAGTGTTTAATCCATTTGGAGTTAATGTTTGTATATTGTGAGAGATAGGAGTTCAGTTTCATTTTTCTGCACATGGTTAGCCAGTTTTCTTAGCACCGTTTATTGAATGGTCTTTCTACATTGTTTATTTTTGTCAACTTTGTCAAAGATCAGTTGGTTGTATGTATGTGGCTTTATTTCTGGGTTCTCTGTTCTGTTCCATTGGTCTGTGGGTTATTTTGTTTATTTTTACCTGTATCGTGCTGTTTTGGTTATTGTAGCCTTGTAGTTTTATGGGAGCTTTTGTTTGGTTTGGTTTAATTTTGAGACAGGTTTTCACTCTGTCGCCCAGGCTGGAGTGTGCAGTGGCACGATCTTGGCTCACTACAGCCTACGCCTCAGGAGCTCAAGCAATTCTCCTGCCTCAGCTTCCCAAGTGGCTGAAACTACAGGTGCATGACACCATGTCCGGCTAATTTTTGTATTTTTTGTAGAAATGAGGTCTCACCGTATTGCCCAGGCTGGTCTCTAACACCTGAACTCAAGCAATCCACCCAACTCAGCCTCCCAAAGTGCTAGGATTACAGACATGAGCCACCATGCCCAACCTGTAGTATAGTTTGAAATTGGGTAATGTGATGCCTCTGACTTTGTTCTTTTTGCTTAGAATTGCTTTGACGCTTCAGGCTCCTTTTTGGTTCCATGTGAATTTTGGAATAGTTTTTTCTGAATCTGTGAAGAATGATGTTGGGAATTTTATAGGAATAGCATTGAATCTGTAGATTGCTTTAGACAGTATGGACGTTTTAACAATATTGATTCTTCCATGAGCATGGCATGTTTTTCCATTTGTGTCATCTATGATTTCTTTCAGCAGTGTTTTTTAGTTCTTCTTGTAGAGATCTTTCACCTCCTTACATATATTTCTAGGTATTTTATTTTTTGTGTGGCTGTTGTGAATAGGATTGCATTCTTGAGTTGGCGCTCAGCTTGAACATTATTGGTGTATAGAAATGCTACTGATTTTTGTAAATTGATGTTGTGTCTTTACCAAAAACACATTTTTCTTTATATACTATGTATATAGAATTGTTTCTCTTATATCTAGTAATTTTAATAATATATATTAACTATTTTAACTCTTAGTAACCCTAATTTCAAGTGAAAACCCTAAGATTACTTGATATAACATGACTTTAAGATTTAAAATTACAGAAGAGAATTTTGAAACTAGTTTTATTTAACAAGGATTACTGAAGTTGTGTGAACTAGAAGGCATTTGAGCCAAGTTCTATTTTTTTAATAAAATAATTGATTTAAGCACTTTTCTTTGGTCAGTTGATTAGAGCGCTTTCATATATTTTGATAGTGATATATCACATACACATGACACATATATAGACATACAAACACACAGAAACAGATCTTCTAGATTTATAAGATTCTTCATTTGCCAGTTTTCACTCTCTCCCCCTCGTAGACTATCTATCATTTCCAAAGTCATAACAAAGTAGATGAAACAAGGTAGAAAATTTACATCTCAAAGGCACAAAACCTAAACCTAAACACCATTACCTGAAAACAAGATTGCCAGAAGGAGGTTGCAGTGAGCCAAGATCTTGCCACTGCACTCTAGCCTGGGCAAGAGTGAGACTTTGTCTCAAAAAAAAAAAAAAAAAGATGTCGTCTTTTCAACTTGTTTCCTTATTAGATTACTGGTTTCAAGGAGGGGAGCCCTTTAAGGAACAGGGCCAAGAAAGCATGCAGCTTTTAGAGCCTAATACTTACTGGAAGGCAGATTTTAGATCACCCAAAATCACTGAATCCTGGGTCCCCAGAAAGCCTTAGAGATCAGGTAATACAATACAGAAAAGAGCAGAGTTTTAGATCTGAGAGGAATCTGTCTGCTTACAACTCTTGGTATTCTGTGAGGAAAAACAGAGATTCTTCCCAAAAAGAGGAGTATTTGATGCCTTTATTGTTTACCTCAAGGGATCACAAGCTGCCAGAAATTCCATCAGGTCCCTAATATGGTATGGAGGGTGGCAAGAGGAAGGAGGGCTAGCCAAACAGAACTCAGTTGACTGAGACATTTTACAGGGCCATTACAGCGGCATTAAAACAATAGACATATGTTTGTATATGTATAGCCCAAATAGCAGTTTTAACTGAGCCAACATTTGAATATAGAGCTCTTTTTCAAAAAAATATTTTTCCTAATTGTAATTCCTACTCAAGCTGTTTTACTTTTGCTTCTGCTGCTAGCTGGGCTCCTGTTGACAAACAAGCAGCCCACAAAAGTGGCCGTCTTGCTGCAGTGGCTGCCAGCTGCCCTTCATGACCACAGTGCGACGGATGGCTCTCAGCCAACAATCACTCCAAATACACTGGCGTTTTCAGGGCATCCTTGTACTCACACACAGGCGTCTAAAACGTGAGCCACACCACTCCACGTGGAAGTGGCTGCCACCTGGAATTTCCCCCACGGATGCTTCCTTCCCTTTGCCCATTTCTTGGTCCCTCAACTCCTGGCTAGCTCACCACATGTTCCAGCTTAAATGTTTCCAGAAAGAAACATTTAATGGGGACTTAGGAACAGAAGCCATGTCTGTGTCTTGGGTGGCAGTGAGATGGTGGGTCCCTGCCCACATTGGTTTTAAAGCCAAGTAGGTGTGTACATGCCTTTAAGCAAGCCACTGCCCTTTCCTGGTCCGTAGTAGCCTTTTTTGATAGACTGGGGAGAACTAGGTAGCCTTAAGGACCCACAGAGCTAGGCCGGGCGCGGTGGCTCAAGCCTGTAATCCCTGCACTTTGGGAGGCCGAGACGGGTGGATCACGAGGTCAGGAGATCGAGACCATCCTGGCTAACATGGTGAAACCCCGTCTCTACTAAAAAATACAAAAAACTAGCCGGGCACGGTGGCAGGCGCCTGTAGTCCCGGATACTCGGGAGGCTGAGGCAGGAGAATGGCGTGAACCCGGGAGGCGGAGCTTGCAGTGAGCTGAGATCCAGCCACTGCACTCCAGCCTGGGCGACAGAGCGAGACTCCGTCTCAAAAAAAAAAAAAAAAAAGCCCACAGAGCTCTTAGAATTCTGAGATTTTCCTCACCTCCATTTCTCTAGCCCATCATCCCCTGTATACCTGGAGACAGGTGTGAAAGTCAGTACCTTGAGTTTAATGATTAGCCACCTGTAATATTAGGTTAAAATAAGGCTTTGTGGTTTGCTGCATATATGAATATGGTACAGACTGAGCATCCCTAATCCAAAAATTCAAAATCTGAAATTTGGTCCAAAATCTGAAATTTTTTGAGCTCCGACATGATGACATAAGTGGAAACTTCCACACATGACCTCATGTGACGGGTGCACAAAATTATTTAAACTATTGTATAAAATTACTTTCCGGCTGTGTCTGTAAAGTATGTATGAAACATAAATGAATTTTATGTTCCATCCCTAAGATATCTCATTATGTATATGTAAATATTCCAAAATCTGGGAAAATCTGCAATCCACAACACCCTAGTATCAAGCCTTTCGGATAAAGGATACTCAGCGTGTTTGTATAAAACACTTCATTCCATCTGAATACTTTGGGTCATTGCAGTGCGAATTCGAAAGAAGAAAACCAGATGGAACAACAACATTGGGACTTCTCCATCCTGTGGATCCCATTGTAGGAGGTAGGATCAGAGTAAAACTGTGCATGAACTTGATGCTGTTTGGCAGAGAACAGTAACCTGGGTTAACATTTTAAAGCAACAAGCTTGAATATTGATCAGTCTAACTGTGTCATTATGCAGAGGATCTAGCTAGACGTCATGTATTTCATGGTAATAGCTAGCCTAACTTTCACTTCATCTTAGAATAGGTACGGTATATCAAGTTTTCCTTAAAATTCAAAGTTTTGAAATATTTTAAACCCACCATTAACAAAGCCATAATTTAGATAGTAATTCCTAGCCCTGATTTTAAGAGACTTTAGTATAGACACTCAGTTTAGAGGTATCTCATACCCACAGATTATGATATTATAAATTTAACTGATCTCTTTATTTCAGTGAATAAATGAATGTATATGCCACATAGTGCCTTAATAATAATGGAGGGTGTATGCTTAGTGACGTATCTTTCACTGAAGTCAGTAGAAAGTTTGTAAAGATTGGGAATCTTTAGAGCCTCAGTCATATTTTTGTTTTCTCAAATGATGTTTTAATGGAAATAATGTAGGTTATATTTTGAAATTCGATGTCAGAATTAGAACTTTTTGTCACTGGTCTGAGGGGAGAATCATGTATTGAGATATGCAAATGTGACAGTGTTAATTTAGTCAACAAATATTTATTTTCATACTGTCATAATGAGAGAAGTAATTGGAAATACGAAAATGAATAATGACAGAATTTTTACCCTTAAGGAAACAGTCTCTGATGTTTATTGTTTGCTATGAGCAGGGTGCTGTCTTAGGAGCTAGCTGTATAGTAGAGAACCAAACAGAGAGAGAGGAGTCTCTTTTCCTTAGGTTCTATGGAGTCGGGGGAGGAGGGCTCATGTAAAAAGAAGTCTGTCCTTAATCAGTACTATGCAGGTATGTGTCTATAATGTATAAATACTACAAAGGAAAAGAACAGCTGTGATCATAATGGAAGATACCGACCTAGTGTTTGGGGGTCAGGGAAGGCGTCCTTAAGGAGATGATGTTTAGGTTGAGTAAGGGATGAGAGAATAGCAGGTGTGAAAACCTTGAAGCAGGGAATAGCATTTGAAGATGGAAAGAAGGGGACCATGAATGTTCTCTAAAGGAGGAGAACAGTAATAGAAGAAAAGGAGCTAGTGCTGTTTTCAAAACAAAACTCAGTTTTTACTTTGATGCAAACAAGTAGAATTTTATATGACCATAGGTCAAAGAATGCCACAGGATTGAGAACATTGCTCTTTCTAGTATAGCTGTGGTAAACATTTGGTGTTAGGAGATGCAGCTAACTGATGGAGGTGACACCTTAAGATCTGCTGCTTTCTGTGAAGCCAGGAGTGTGGTCTCCCTGCCTTTGGTCTGGTTTCCTGGGTTTTCAGTTTCTGAGACATAATCAAATGTGGCCAAAGCTGATTTGGCTCCCCGTGTGCACAGCTCCCTCTGTAGGCCACTTTCGTGGTTTAAGGTAGAAGACACCCCTGTTCATCTTCTCAGCTTCATCATCTGGTACCCGTACCCATTAGGAAACCAAATTCCAGACTATTCACTGAGAAGGAGAGGAGATCTGATTTAGATGTTCAGTTGGTTAACAGTGCCTTCACCACACTGGTCACTGGTGGCAGTAGCCTCCGTTGCAGGCTGATCATGTGACACAGACTCTTCTTCAGGAGAGCAGATGCCCCTCTGTTAGATACTGTCGGAGACCACATCTCCTGCCAGCATCTTTTGCAGTCCCCTCAGGTGCCCACCCATGATTTCTCTATGTCACATATTCCCAGCTTCATCACAGGGATTCATTCCTGGCTAATGCCTGTTCTCATTGCACTAAAAGTATGCCTTTCATAGACACTCATTTATCCTTCATGTGTTAGTAGTCCTTTTGTCTTTAATGCAGGTGTTTTCCCTCAGTCTTTTACTAACCTTTGTACTGGTTAACTTTCATCTTAACATTAGAAATCCCAGCTTTTAAAAGTTTTCATGGCTTTTGTTTTTAATAAAAGTCTAATTTTTTAAGTCAAGCGTATGTGGTTATAAAGAATTCCAGGAAGCAGGAGAGTGTAATGAACAGGTCTAAGTTTTGGTCCTGGCTATAGCTCTGCCTTTCTGAGCTTTGATTTTCTTATAAAAGTGGGTGTAGTAAGGGCTTCCCAGCCTCCTTCACGGTCATGCAGATGCCATGCAGTGGTGTATGCGGAGTCACTCGGCAGAGGGCCCCGTGGGTCATGGCCATGTAGGCCTCCTTCACTGTGCTCAGTTTTATGTTGTAGAGCCAGGCTACTGCCCTGTGAGACTGGGAATGACAACTGGAAGACTTCAGTCTGGAGTGAATACTTTGCAGGGGTTCAAAGAGGATAAAAGGAACAAAGTCACTCCAGGTGAGGCTCCTGCATAGAAGTCATTTTTTTCTCTTCTCTGTTTTGGGGTATTAGGGAAAGGAAGCACAATTACGCTTTATTCACTAGATGGGTACCAGTATCTTGGTGGTATTTTTGCAACATTAATTAGCTATTTTATTAACTTCAGAAGAGACTGGAAAATTGGGTATTCATATTCAAAATGAGTTTTGTTCTTTATTGTTCCTCTCCTCTCCCTTGTAGGGAAGAATTCACTTGAGTTGTAACTTTACAAGTACCTGTTTGGGAGAAAATATCTTAGATTTGCGAACCAGTCAATGAAGTAGTAAAGTTAGGAGAGAATAAATCATCTTTTGGTAAAACAAGAAAATAGATTGACATACAAGTTAAAGAATAGTGTTACAGTATTTGATTTTTTCAACAGTGTTGTATTTGAATTATGGGCCCTACAGTTCTTACGCACCGCATTATGACTCCACATTTGCGAATATCAGCAAGGATGATTCTGATTTAATCTATTCAACCTATGGGGAAGACTCTGATCTTCCAAGCGATTTCAGGTGAGTCTCCAGTTAATATTCTGATTACATTTGTTTAAAAACATTAATGTACATACGTGATTTGTGGGTAGACTGACAAAACTGGCCGAGTAGTAAAAAATGTGCTCAGTAATTTTTTTTAGCTGACAATAATGGATTCATAGTTACTGTTATCCTTTAGTGGAGAGAGAGCATGTCTCCCTGATGGTGGCATCTGCAGTATTTTAATTCTTAAACAAAAATATATTTTTAAAGAGACTACCTCAGCCAGTACTAAAGTTTAGGTACTTGTTACTTCAAAATGTTGACATGCCATCTGTTCTCTTGTAACATGTTGTGTGTCAGTGAGTTATGGTCCAAACTTGATCAGTTTGGGAACCCACAGTGCATTTTCCCCGAGAAAGGAGGCAGGATAGGATGGCTCTATTCCATAGGCAACCCACATAAAAGCCTTTTTGACCAATCACATGCCAGGTAGACCATTGCAGTTAAACTCAGCCATTCTTTATTGCATGTTTCTGTGGGAAGATCATCTCTGTGTTCCTGTTTAGGATGCTGAGCAGTTTGGATCCCATCAACACAATGAGATCCGTCCTGACTTAGCAGGATTCTGGCTCAGGACGGGATGCTGAGCTTGGGTTATGGCAGTAGTTTACTGGATATTATTCCTTCTTAGCAGTAGTACCTTGTTAATTTTCATTATGTGTAAGAAATTAACCCTGTAGATTCACCAGTCCCCTGTTTCTCTGATAAAGGGAGAATCTGTTCACTTTCACATTAGTAAGTGTGGTTTGGTGGTGGTGGTTTTTACAGGGTAGGGGTCCATAAGTCTGAAGTTGACTGTGGTTTCAGATCAAGCCATTTAATCTTTTAGACCTCAGCAGCCTGAATGAATTCTTTCTGGATTATGTATCTGTGCATACCACAAATAGGGATTGCACAGGGAAACAATACTGGCAAAGGCCCATGCCCTCTTGTCAAATGATGACAAGTGCTTTGGAGAAAAGTAAAGCAGCAGAGAAGGAGAGAGTAGTGCTGGGGCTGTGAGAGGGGTGCACTTTTAAATCAGTCAGGAAAGTCTGCACAAAAGGGAAAGTTGAGCAAAAACTGAAGGAGGTGAGGAAGCAAGCAAGGCTGCCACCTGAGAGAGCATTCCAGGCAGCGCAGGAGCTATGCAGAGGGCCTGAGTGAGAGCCTTCCCAACACACTTGAGGAATAGCAGGAAGAAGCAGAAGTGTGCAGGCACATGGCCAGGGAGGGCGTTGGTGAGAGTAGGTCCTTATAAGCACTTTGAATTTTATTCTCAGTGAGATGGAAACTACTGGTGGATTGCGAGCGAAGAGTGACCCAGTCCAGCTTATGATGTTTAAAGGATCACCCTGGCTACTCTTGGAGAATAGACTGTAGAGAGGCAAGGACAGAAGTAGGGAGATGAGAAATGGACCGGGGGAGTAGCAGGTGAGGTTCTGAGAAGGGCTCAGTCATCAGCCAGTAGGATTTCTTTACTGATTGAAATGGGATGTGGGAGAGATGTCGAGGCTGACTCCAGGGTTTGCACACTGAGCTTGGAAGGCTGCAGTTGCTATTTACTGAGAAAGGGGAGACTTTGGAACATGACTTAGTGGGGAAGATCTAGCATTTCAGTTTTGTATGTTTTAAGCTTGAGATGTCTGTTAGACTTCCATGTGGAGCACCAAAGGGTGTGGTCCAAACTGGACATGTGACTTTTGAGAGTTTTTTGATCCCAGATGAAAGTCCTGAGGTGAAGGTGATCACTGTAGACAGGAAGTGAAAGGGCGGGGAGCAGAAGATTCAGGGACTGAGCCTGCACCCCTGTCACTGAGGTCTCATTTTTCTTTGGAACATTTTATTTTTACTGTGTTCATATTAATTCTCTCATGATAATGTTATTGCTAATTTGTAGATACCATGTTGTGTCTAGGCAGAAATTTGATGTCTTGATGTATAACCGAGGTCATCTAATGGGAACAGTTGGCTCTGATAGGAGGATAAAGCCAGTGGAGGTGATTTATGTGAGACTTTCCTCTCTCTTGCAGCATCCATGAGTTTTTGGCCACATGCCAAGATTATCCGTATGTCATGGCAGACAGTCTACTGGATGTTTTAACAAAAGGAGGTCATTCCAGGACCCTACAAGAGATGGAGATGGTAAGAACGCTGCTAACGGAACAGGGTAATTTATTATCGACTCTCAAGCATTAGTCATTCAGTATAATGAAACCATGGGATTAACCAGTATGACAGCTGAACTCCGTGGCCCTGAAAGACAGCCCAGCCCGGGTGGAGGCCACGGGTGGACAATGAACGGAAAGGAGTAGCTTAGCTACCAGGATCTGTGAGGGCCCAAGCATTATCCTTATCTCATCTTGGGAATGTAGGACTCAGAAATGGGGTTTACAACTCAGAAGTCGGTGTTGTGTCCTCTAACAAAAAAGCAAAGTTTTGCTCACTGGCCTGAAACTAAGTTGGCTAAAATGATAGGGAATGGCTTTTCCTTATGCAGTAATAGCACATCGGGAGGAACCTCAAGTTAAAAAGTAAAAAGCTTCCTCATTGCTATTTTATTAACACTTGTAAGCTATCTCTAGTGCAGCTACAGATAGTTCGTAATCTGGAATCATTCAGAGTTGTGGCTCAAGGATTAGAACCAGAAAATGTTCCTGCTGATATAGAAGAGAGTTGATCTCCAGAATGTTCCTGTCACAATAGTTAGAGAAACCCTGTGTCTCTTGGAGATCTAACTCTTAATGGTGACTGCGACTGTAGTGCCTGGTACCCTGCTCACAACCGCACATATGGTTGCTGGGTGACCTGTCAGCAGAGCTGAGGTTAGTGCCTCAGTCAGGCTCAACGATGACTGCTGTAAAATATCCGCACTCAGACCGCTTTCATCACACAACCTAAAAAATGAAACTTTACATCAATTAAAAATACACATTTTTTTTACCATATCCTTCTCATCAATTAATCTGAATGAATTAATAATCTAACGAAAATTGAATATTTTTCATTTGGTGAATATGGCAATGTGTTTCAAAATGTTAAGTGTCTTTGTCCTTCAATATAGCAGTTCTTCTCAGAATTTATTCTAGAAAAAATACAAAAGTTACATATAAGGATACATTGTTCATAATTTTTAGAAATTGGGAATTGGTTAAATAACTGACAACAGAACCTTTCAAAGAAAGATGACATCATTGATTGATGTCCATGATACATCTGTCTCTTGTTCCTGGGTGCGTTATCTGTGCAGAACAAGATTGAGAAGCTTTCACATTCTCTGTAGCATTTGATTATTTTTCAGTAATCCTCTGCTATCTGAGAATATTGCTCTGTTCATGAACAGTAATCCCTAGAACTCCTTCCTGTCTTCTTGTCAGGGATTTTTCTAATAAAAACAGATACCGTTTATTTACGTATTTATAAGTTATTTACCAAATACCTTCTTAAATATGTATGTAGCTTTTGATCAGGCATGGAAATAACATCACCAGTAATAAGTACCCCAGCTCACGGAATCCTCTCAAAATGCTAATAATTGTATTTAGTCATTTTGGTCTGGAAAATTATATTGTAGTAGTCCATATTTGTATTCATTTTATCTTGCCAAGAAACTTCTGACACTTTTCTCTTTTCCTTGATATTTACCTTCATGTGTTTTCCTAAAAAGCTGTTTTTCTGTATCCTTACAGTCATTGCCTGAAGATGAAGGCCATACTAGGACACTTGACACAGCAAAAGAAATGGAGGTGATTTTATTTTACACTTTACGAGAAATATTTAAATGGAAAATAAGGGGAGTAAGAGAAGTCTTGAGAATGGGAAGGCCTATTGGGTAAGAAGTAAAAGGGTTAGTGAGTAGAGTTGTGAGGGCCTAGCTGAAATGGCAAATCATAAATGCATATCAGTGCCAAGTTACACTATTATACAGTTTCTCCACCACAAGTTTTTAGCCCATATGTAGGCAGAGAAATCAGGTGGATCAATGGAGTTGGAGTTGGAGAGCCACACCATAGTATAAATGGAACCATTCGCTTTTGATTGCTTAATATCTGGGTTGATCTATTCCTAAAAAGCAATGTTGAGGTTATGGAAACTCTGAGTCTTAACGATTCTGAAAATAAAAACTCCACCTTTTTTTTTTTTTCTTTGAGACAGAGTCCCGCTCTGTCGCCCAGGCTGGAGTGTAGTGGCACGATCTTCGCTCACTGCAACCTCTGCCTCCTGGGTTTAAGCAGTTCTCTTGCTTTAGCCTCCTGAGTAGCTGTGATTACAGGTGCCTGCCACCATGCCCAGCTAAATTTTTTTTTTTTTTTTTAGTGGAGACAGGGTTTCACTATGTTGGCCAGGCTGGTTTCAAACTCCTAACCGCAGGTGATCCTCCCACCTCGGCCTCCCAAAGTGCTAGGATTACAGGCGTGAGCCACTGCACTGGGCCGGCTCTATCCTTTTTAAGATTTTGTTTCTCTCATGCAATACTGACAGCCTAGTTTGGGGGCCTGGAGAAGACCCAGGAAGTGTGTCAATAAGAATGCAAGTATATGGACTAGACGGACTGAAATAGTCTTTGAATCTCGAAAACACAAGGCATTGTCATCACCAAAAGCTCTTCACAGTTTAAGCAACAATAAGGCTCTCATTACTTCATCTTTAGAATAGTTGCCATACTAAACAAATGATACAAATTGTATGAGATACGCCATTACATTTCACAGAAGTGTGGATTTATTGAATACCTGTTTTTGCCAAGATTTGGGAATAGCATTTTAAAAGGGTGTTCTGGAAATTCATTTTCTGTAAGCATCAAAATTAGGACTCCATAGTAAATAGGTAGAGTAACTTTGCCTGTAAATACACACCATCTTAGTAATTTCTAGTTAGCACTGCTGTGGCTTAGCAAACTCCAGTAATTGCCTGTTTTTCCTTTTGAAGCAGATTACAGAAGTAGAGCCACCAGGGCGTTTGGACTCCAGTACTCAAGACAGGCTCATAGCGCTGAAAGCTGTAACAAATTTTGGCGTTCCAGTTGAAGTTTTTGACTCTGAAGGTGAGTGTCTCCAGAGGGTTTGATTGAAAAACTGCATGATGTAGGCAGTCAAGATTTCATGTCTCATAAGTACAGATTAATATAGCCATTCACCACAGGAAGATCTTGGCTTACCAAGTTAAATGAATGGGTATAGTGTGTTGATTTCATTTCAAGGGGATTACTCTTTTGAAGGGAGAAGGCTAACCAATAATTAGCAAAGCCCTAGAGCCTAGGAGTCAGTTTATTACACAAGATCAAACACAAGGGTGTCTGTTTTCTTCCGTGTGTTCTTTTTCTTACCACACAGAAGCTGAAATATTCCAGAAGAAACTTGATGAGACCACCAGATTGCTCAGGGAACTCCAGGAAGCCCAGAATGAACGTTTGAGCACCAGACCCCCTCCCAACATGATCTGTCTCTTGGGTCCCTCATACAGAGAAATGCATCTTGGTATGTTTTGCCTCCCATAAGAGGAGAGTCACGGGATGCTTCAAAGAAAAAACTTCTGAGTACAGTGGTAATGGCACTATAGAGTAATGCTGATGTGAATCCCAGGGACAGTTGTGTTTTGTTTTTGTTTTGTTTTGTGTTTTGCATTTGTACATTTACTGTTCTTTGGGATGCCTCTGTCTAAAGGAACCATGTTTCAGTATCTGGAACTATCTTTGTTTTTCTTGTTAGCTGAACAAGTGACCAGTAATCTTAAAGAACTTGCACAGCAAGTAACTCCAGGTGATATTGTAAGCACGTATGGAGTTCGAAAAGCAATGGGGATTTCCATTCCTTCCGCCATCATGGAAAACAACTTTGTGGATTTGACAGAAGGTACGTGCCCTATTTTCTCTGGGAAAGTGGAAAGCTGTAGTGACTACAGTCATCCCTCAGTGTCTGCCCGAGATTGGTTCCAGGACCCCGGATTTGGTATCTACCCCACAAGGATACCAAAATCTGTAGATGCTCAAGTCCCTAACATAAAATGTATTTGCATATACCCTATGCACAACCTCCAGTATACTTTAAATCATCTCTAGATTACTTATATACTTCATAGAATCTAGTTAATATACTGTATTTTTTTTTTTTTTTTTTTTTTTTTTTTGAGACGGAGTCTCGCTCTGTCGCCCAGGCTGGAGTGCAGTGGCGCGATCTCGGCTCACTGCAAGCTCCGCCTCCCGGGTTCACGCCATTCTCCCGCCTCAGCCTCCGAGTAGCTGGGACTACAGGCGCCCGCCACCACGCCCGGCTAGTTTTTTGTATTTTTAGTAGAGACGGGGTTTCACCATGTTAGCCAGGATGGTCTCGATCTCCTGACCTCGTGATCCACCCGCCTCGGCCTCCCAAAGTGCTGGGATTACAGGCTTGAGCCACCGCGCCCGGCCATTGTATTTTTTTAATTGGATTTTTTCCCCAAGTATTTTTGATTGGCAGTTGGTTGAATCTGCAGACGTGGAACCCGTGGCTAAGAAGGGCCAACTATAAAAGGAACATTAGTCTTCTCCCTTCAAATAACACTTGAAAGGTTTTGTCTGTTTTTAATGTATAAAACTATTCTTAGTTTTCCTTTTATCTTGTCTAAAGAATTAATAAAGATTTCCTGTGTGCAGAAGAGCCACAATAATAGCCTGATAATGTGCCTAGTGTTCAACCTTGGATGTGGTAAAGAATGGCTCTCAGCAGTTACAGTTCTGGATGGCAGCTTGACCTTCATGTCCCCTTTTTAATTAAAAGGTAAAAACAATGTTGAATTAAGTGATGTCTTTTTCTTTCAGATATTGAAGAACCTAAAAAGACGGATGTTGCTGAGTGTGGACCTGGTGGAAGTTGAGGCTGCCTGGTATTTGATTATATATTATGTACATACTTTTTCATTCTTAACTTAGAAATGCTTTTCAGAAGATATTAAATATTTGTAAATTGTGTTTTTAATTAAACTTTGGAACAGTGAATTTGAATGTTCCAGAGGTTGGACTTGTATTAGGTAATAAAGCTGGACCTGGGACTCATCTTGGTGATGTATACAGAAGGGAGCCCTTGTGAGGAAGGAACGTGCTTGGGGCTGTTGCCATACCTGCACAGCATTCTTTCAAAATAGTGCCTGCCCGTGCTTCTTCCTTATGTCCCACAGACAGGACCATCACTAAGAAACGTTCTTAAAATGGCCCCATCCAGTGATATTTTCCATTATACGAACATACTTGAAATAATTTTACAATTTACTAGTGTGGTTCTGCCCCTGCATACCCAATGGGAATGATGCCCTTGTATGGGTAATTAGGCATCTCCCACCCACCCCCGACAAAAGCACACTGGGAGTTTTATAGCAGGGTCACATGGCTAGTGTTTTTTGTTTTTTTCCATTTTTTAAAGAGTTACTAGTACTATAGCAAAGTAATAAGCCAAATAAGATAAACTAAGTCATCCTTGAATACATCAGGTAGTTACCAGATTACCAAAAGGTGACATTTCTATTTACTGTTTATCTGAAATACAAAGGTCAAGTACCCAAGCAGTTGAACTCTTAAGTAGGAGACCACAAAATGCATGGCCCCCTTTTATCAGCAAGCTGAGATAAATGGTGATTTTTCTGAATCTGTCTAGAACCTGTTATACATAAGGGAAAAAGGATGGAGATAGCCTTGTTCAGTGAACAAATTAAGTTTGAAGGCCCTTATACAATCCTTCTATAAATCACCCAGGCAGGAAGCCATTTGATTTCCATTTTCCTGACTTTGAAAATTAGTATTTAGGAAGAACAAGTAGGGTAAAGGAAAACTAATTCCCCCAAAAGACTCAAAATCTTATGCTAAAAGAGTCAAATTTTCAAGTTGTTTTAGAGACTACTTTTAATCTCTAGTGAGTTCCTGAGGACCAAGAAAATACTTAAATTTAAAATACCTTTGGATATTTGAGTTTTTTAAATTGCTAATTTAATGTATAAAAAGCAGCTAAACACTGGTACTTTATAAAAATGAAACAGCATTTTGAAACAAATGTTACAGATCTATAAATACTCATTATATAGAATAAACCCTAGTTATTTGCATGCACCACCTCAAATCATGTTTCTTTACATTGACCTATTATATACACAGAGTATGCAGTGGTTAATGATCTTCTCTTCTGTTCGGAAATTTCCTCAATAAGGCAGAAAACTTCCGGTATTATTTTCACCAGTTAGGAGAAATTGTGAGGAAGTCCTTGACCCATAGAGAAGGTCACTGTTAGATACTTGTTTCTGTCATAAAACAGAAACCAGTAAAGAAATAATTTGGTAATTTAAAAACAGGTTCATAAAAAGAAAATACCCGCAGGTAATTTTTATGGTCAGTTATATTCTATAACCTGAACACTGAAAACTAAAAGCTGACAAACTGTTACTATCTGAGCACAGCACAGTGCTTTCATAGGAAATGAAAATGCATGAATGGTGATCAGTTATTTGTTAAACTCCCAACTGGGGTTTCTGTTACTGAAGAAAAAAACAACTTAAATATTGCAAGAGTACAAATAAGCTGACCTCAGAGAGGCCCAGTGCACTGATGTGTTTCCATGTTATATTAGCAACAGAAACCTTCCTGACTTCCCAGGAGAGCCCCCGCTGGGCAGCCCTGGTCACTGCTAGATCTTGCGAGCACAGATTTCAGTATAGTATTCATGTGAAACCAACCCTTCATGTAAAAAGTTGGTGTGTAAAAAAGGCAACTTAAGCGAGGCTAATTGCCCTTACCAGCATTGTTGCCATGAAATTCCTTTATACAGCAAGTTCTTCTGTTCACACTGATTCCAGTTATGTGTAGCACATCAGAGCTGTCACTAGTCCACCCAGCACCTTTGTGCAAATTAGAATACGCCTGCCCTTCCTCGGGCTGATAAAGCCACACATGACACAGCACAGGCAGGCAGGCTCAATTTTCGTCCCCTCCACTGCCACCCCACACTTAGCTGTACTCTAATTTGCAGCCAGGGGGCAACTCATCCCAGGACCCCAACAAGTCCGGTCAGTCACCCAGTCTGCAACCCTGTATAATCTTGTAAAGGCTCCTGTATGCAAGACTTTCTGTAGAACTTAACGGGGTTCATGGTGACATCTAGCTAAGAATCCCTGCTATATAGGGAAACTGAGTACTTTAGAAATCCTGGCGATGCTCTAGTGATGAGGCCACTGGTTAAGTCTTTTGGTTATGAAGTCCCTTCAGAAAAAGGCACGGGCAGTTTTGTTATTTCTCACCCTGTTACAGTTAGGTTGACTTTCAATTCCTTGGAAAGTTGAAGCACAGGTAAGACACATCCCCAAAACCTGGCTTTTTGCATTTGCCTTGACTCGTGCAGTTTCAGAGCAAGAACGGCTCAGCATTTGTGAGGGGGCGGGCTTCCCAGATCCAGGAGCCTGTGCACGCACCCATGCCGAGTAGATCCTTGTAGTTTTGAAGCTCTCCAAAGTTAGCTGTGAAGACTAAAGGAAAGGAGAGATGCACTCACAGGTTGTCCAACTTATCTCTAAACAGACTCCATTCCTTTCCAGTAAGAAAAGTAAGATACAGTTGAAGGACGGCAGGGGAGAACGCAAAGATTCGTGAGTGATCAAGGAAGAGCTGAAAGGCCGCACCTTTCTAGGCACCTCTCTCCAGAATGCTTGCCTCACGAGCTGCCTCATTCAAAGGCAAGGCTCCGCTGCTCCCTGCCTTCTTGCTGTGACCACATTCCTCAGGACTCAACCCCCACAGCCAGCTGACCCCATAAGCTGACACTGGACAGTAGTCCTCCCTACGTGTCAGTGGTTAAAAAGGCAGAGCATACACTGGGAGGAAGAGATTTTTGTCTACTAGCTAAGAAGTCATTCAAAAGGATAAAACCCCCATTAATGTATTCATTTGAAACAAACATACCAGACAAGGCAAAAAGTAACAGTGCTAATTAGGTGTGTTTCTCTACTGTTTGAAACCGTTTACAGATGTAAAACACTCCTTTCAGCTTCATTTACCAGAATGCGGCTGTGAGAAACACTCTCATTGCTGGGCCCACCAGGGAGAGGGAGTCTCCAATCCGTGCCAGACAGCTCAGCTTACTCCCCCTTGGTGTCTAGAAAAACAGACCTCACTTTTGCATGCCCACAGGCCAATGAGGTGGGCGTCTGTTTTCATCATGTGCTAAAGTCGCCTCCATAGCACCTCAGGGAACAAAGATCTCAAAGTCAGCCCTGAACCAGTGAACATTCTCCAGCTTGCCTGGAAACTGTTACAGACCGGGCACAGAGGTTCTGGCCTCCCCTGCGCACAATGGCTCAGTGGCTGCTTCGAGCCAGAATCTGGTGCTGCATGTGTCTGAGAAATCCTTCAGTGGGGGTCCAAAGAAGCCAACATGCACAGCCATCTGCCAGGAGGTGGCCACACCCTCTGCATGCCTCTGGGATTGGCGTGGGGTGGAGTCTTCTCCTGGGCTTGCTTCAGGGAAGGAGATTGGCTTCCCAGCCTTTTCAGAACCCAGCAGGAGCCCTCAGTTCAGCCCCAGCCCCTGAAACTTGGCAGTGTCCGTACAGACAAAGTAAGTTCTCAGCTCGCCTTTGCCTTTGACATTGATCAGGCCACGGCATTCGCAAGAGTACCCGAGGCTCTGGAGGATGGTGCAGGTCTCCTCGGTAACCTGAAAAGGAAGAAGACCTGTGTCTTCAGAGGCGGGAAGAACACCTGTCATGGTAGGGACAGATAGAGACCACCCAGGCACGCAGTCTGCCTTCCCGGGAGAGTGTGATAGCTAGAACCCTAGAACCATGGCTGCTGGTTGAGACAGCAGCTCTTAAGCCCAAGTCCTCTCACTTCTGGGGAAGATCCTTTCCCCTCAGTTACCTGCTTCCCCGATGGGTCTTTACCTGGATTTTCCCAAGTTCTCCGGTGCTCTCCATTCGGCTGGCCACGTTGACTGTGTTTCCCCAGATGTCATACTGAGGTTTTCGGGCCCCAATCACTCCAGCAATCACAGGCCCATGGTTTATGCCTAAAGATGATGTTTACAGTTAGCCAAGCATGCAGGCAAAGCCTCAGGCTTCTGTCCTTAGGGGAGGCCAGAGAATCCATACCCCAGTACAGGATGTGGGGACAAAACAACTAGAGTGAAGGCTGGCTTGTTTCTCAGAGTCACCATGATGCAGTCGGGCTTGGGGTGTGAGGAGGGCATTCCCCGGCCAGCTCTTTTTCAGATTCAGAAGCCAGAAGTCTGGGTTTGATGTTAACACTTGTATCTGCTACTCTCCGTTTTAACAAAGGCCTGGCTTTGAGCGCAGGCCCACAACTATTTAGGTTTAGTAACTTTGCTTCCTTCTCTGTATTTTAAGGTTACCTGTTTACAGTCAATAATTTTGGTTCTCCGTTTTTTGTAGTTACATATTATTAAAACTCTCAATGGTAACTATATGCTAACTATATGCTTATGCAAAACGTCAGAATAATTGTCCAACTGCTGAGCTTGTCAGATCAGAGGGATTCTCAAACCTTTCATAATAGACGGCGAGGTGCAGCTGTGCTGCACAGACTGGGTGGGCTGGCCTAGAGGCAGGGCCTCCCCACGCCCCTACCGCCCGGGCTCACCGACGCGGAGGCGGAAGGAGTTGAAGGAGTGCCTGTTGATGCCGTCCAGCTTGCTCATCAGGGCGATGCTGAACTCCACCATGACGCCAATGTGGGCGTGCTGCCGCTCCAGCTCCTGTGGGACAGGCTGTGGGTCAGATCCTTGCGTCTCCAGAGCCCCCAGACATAGTGGGCCTGGCGCGCCACTCTTGTTGAGGATCCCCACCACTAAAATCCTGGCAGAGCCCTACAAGCACCTGGGCCCCTCCCCCTCCCCCAGGACAGGATATGGACACACCCTTTAGGTAAGGTGACAGGTCACCTTTAAGTGAGGGCAGTCGGCTGAATTATCCCTCTTGGGATTGAGTACCTGGTTCTCGTGCCCTGAGGCGACACTGAGCCCTGCAGCTGCCATGTATGTGCTGCCGATGGTCTTGATCTTCTCCACGCCGCTGAACTTGGGCTTCAGCAGGAGCTGCAGGTGAGAAGGAAGCGGTGAAGCAGCCGCCACTCCACAGCCACAGCCAGGCTGCCCCTACTCCTCAGGAAGGGTGTGGGGTTCCCTCCACCCATCGCCGCCTCTCGTACACACGTCTCACGCTGCCTTGCCAGCTGAGCGCATGACTAAGCATGGTGAGGACATGGCCCTTGGCGGCTCCTGCTCTTCCTGTCGTCTCCGTCCCCACACTGTCTCCCTCTTCCCTTCCATCTGTGTCTGCACAGAGCAAACACGGCATTATCTACACAGGAATGTAGATTCTTTGTCTCCAGCAAATAATTCAACCCAAACTGATTTCCTCTGAATCGGCTTGGTTGGTAGCGTGGGCTTAGTTGGAAATGAAGCTATTCTAAAGGGCCTGAGTCTAATCTTAGCAAGCTGCCCGTCACAGAGAACATGCCAACGAAGTATTTGCTGCATAAAACAGAATGAAAAAGAAATGTGTACCTTCATATTCTGTGTAATGTATATTCCCCCCAGGGGGGCCATGGTGCTTTTTTTTTTTTTGAGACAGAGTTGTGAACTGTTGCCCAGGCTGGAGTGGAGTGGCGTGATCCCAGCTCACTGCAACCTCCGCCTCCCAGGTTCAAGTGATTTTCCTGCCTCAGCCTCCCAAGTAGCTGGGATTATAGGCACGTGCACTACCAAGCCCAGCTAATTTTTTGTATTTTCAGTAGAGATAGGGTTTCACCATGTTGGCCAGGCTGGTCTCGAAGTCCTGGCCTCAAGTGTTCCACCCACCTCAGCCTCCCAAAGTGCTGGGATTATAGACCACCTTGCCCAGCCCTGTGTCACATTTTTAAATTGGGTTTTAGAATGGCAGGTGCCGCCGCCCTTCCCTCCCCAGCATGGGTTGGGACTGCTGCACAGGGCTGGGCTAGAGGCTGTACCTCGTCGAAGTCGGCAATGATCTCATTGAGCAGGCGCAGGCACTCCAGCCCTTCTTTGTTGACATCGCACTCTGTGTAGAACACTTTGAAGTCCGGCACGGAGGCAAACATGACACAGACGCAGTCATAGGACTGATGGTACCAGTCCTGGATGGGAAGAAACCGGACCTTACGCCACTTCACCTCTTGAGGGGATGGGAAGAGTGGCAAGGCCTCAGGAGCAGATGGCACTGAACTGCCCAGCCCAGCTTTCGGGGGGTTGGGAGGAAGGTGGGCTGCATGAGGTTCATCTGGCAGCTGTTACCAGGTGATTAAGAATCGGGTGGCCAGGGAGGGTCAGGCTCAGGTTGGTTTTTTGCTCACAGAAGCACCATGGGTGTTTCCATGTACACATGGGGTAAGAACCTCTGCAGTAGTGGAGGGTAACAGTTGGAGGTCTTCGTTCTCACTGGGCCTCCGTTTCCTATCTAGAAAACTTGCTACACAGAACTGGTAGAAGTA
Source organism: Papio anubis (assembly GCF_008728515.1). Taxonomy (NCBI): domain Eukaryota; kingdom Metazoa; phylum Chordata; class Mammalia; order Primates; family Cercopithecidae; genus Papio; species Papio anubis. The sequence continues at coordinate 39,538,786 of NC_044993.1, forward strand.
CAGACATTTTCATCAACACAGAATGTCCAGATCCCAAACCGCTGAACACACATTTCATCCTCGCCACAAGCCTGTGGGGAAGTGCTGTCAGCCCATTTTACAGAGGTGAAAACCAAGGCCCAGGAAAGCAAGGTGCCTTGTCCACAACCACACTTGAGCCCAGGTCCTTGACCCCAGACCTGTTCTCTCACAGCTGATCCCATACATTGTTGCCTGGGCATCCCGGTGAGGCCAAGACCTGAGGAAGCCAAGCTCGGTGTGCACTCCAACTCCACACCTTCACCCTATGGACTGCGCCTGGACCCTCCGCCTCCCTGCCTCCGCCCCAGCCCCTTCTCAGCACACCTCGTTTAACTTGTCACCGATAAAGTGGGCGGCCACGTGGGCTGGCAGGACGTTCTCCAGAAGAAGGCGGTTCACGTTCTCCATGGTCTCAAACTCCTCGTGCTCCTTCTTGAACTTCTTCTTCCATAGACAGTCCAGGCGGCAGTAATAGTCAATCTGCAAACAGCACGAACATAAGTGCCCTGCCCGCAGGCGAGCAGGGGCCATGCTGCTGTGCATCTCCTAGCCGGGTCTGTCTGTCCCTGGTGTCCTTGGAGCCTCTGGCCAGGGGACCAGTGCTTTCCTGGCAGGACTCTGGTCTTTGCTGCTGCTCCACACGAGCCCACCCCACCCCATCTCCAGATGGAGGTGAGGAAAAGCAGGCAGAGCTTGGGTAGGGGGGCCAGCCTCCATACCTGTCTGGAGAGCGTGAGCAGGGTGATGTAGAACAGGACCAGGTAGAAATTGGTCATGGTCTTCAGGTCCCTCCAGGAACAGCTAGGGGTGCCGCTGGATATGAAGGGAGGCCCAAGTCACTCCCAGCACTCACCACCCCAACCCATCGAGTCATGCTCTCCAGGTGCCATGCACACCCAGGGGAAAGGGGGAAATGGATTCTAATGGGGTGGGTGGAAAACTAGACAACTCTGGGGCATTGATAAAGGGAGGAGGGGCAAGGTGGGCAGGGAGGTGGGGGAGCCCTCATGGGAAAGACCTCTGATCTCACCCCTGAATGACCAGAATCAGCCGTGATGAGGGCCTGAAGGGAGCCCAGAGCTCCTGGTGAGCCAGGGTCAGTGGCAGGCGGGGTGGGGTGGATGGGTGGCATAAGGATTTTGCAGGTGCGGGGCAGACCCACAGGAGCAGATTCTGTTCTGGGTCCCAGGCTTCCAGCTTTTTTGTTTAGGGGGACCAGGTCCACTCCTTAATCCACTTGGGACCCAGAACCCCTAGAACCACACACCCCAGCCCTGCCAGCGCCTCAGGTATCACCACCTGTCTAGGAAGAGACGGAAGCAACTGCTCCTTCCACAACTCGAGACCCAGGACATGGCCCTGAGAGGCGCAGAGCTAGAGCTGCAGCCACCTTCCCTCCCCACCACTAGACTGGCTTGGAAACAGGGTGACCCGGTGGCCTCTGTCAGACCAGAGACTCCTAAAGAACCTGCCGGCGAATCGAATTCCTCGGCTCTGAGCGCTGGAGACCTGGGACCTGGGCAAGCGTCAGTCCCAACTGTGAGATGAAAGCCAGGCCATCTGCCAGCCCCACCCTGCAAGGTGCCCACTCCCTATGAACACAGAAGCCCCTTGGTGTGAGCAGGCACCAGGTGAACAGGCCACCGTGGGGACGGGGATGGGCAGGGCCCCACCTGGTGGTACCATTGGGCTCGGTGAGGTTGCCCAGGCCTTGGCCGCAGCAGTCCCACTGCCAGCATGGGGAGAGGTTGAAGAGCACCAGGTAGGCCACCAGGGCCACTGTCAGCAGCACAACCTTTGGTTCCAGGCTCATCCTCAGGAAGACGGAGCAGGCGATGAAGCCCAGGACACAGCTGCAGGTATAGTACTGAGGGGTGGGGTGTCACTCAGGACAGAGCCACCCTACCACCTACTCTCGCCTCAGGCCCAGCACATACCCCAGAGCTCCACTCCCCAGCACCTCAGCATCACCTTGCCTTACCACCTCCCTTCTCAACAAAAAACAATGAGACCTAAGAGTGTCCATTGTTCTGTTGTTTTTACTGTAGTTTTATTTCTTATGAAGTGTGCTCATTTAAAGGGGAGAAAACATAGTATGCAGATGCTCTGGATATGACAGACCACGGTCAAGGTCAAGGCCGGAGCATGCATGCATCCAAGTTGCCTCCTTGAGTTTTTGTGAGCTTACCCTTCCAAAGGACCTCTGCCCTGCTCAAGATTGTGCTGTGGCTCCCCAGCCCCCAGAATAAAGACCACGCTCTTCACCCCGGCATTCTTGCACCTCCCAATCTGGATCAAGCCTGCCCCTGGCTCAATATCCCGGTTCTTCCCACTCCCTCCCCAGGAGACAACCCACCCAAAACCCCACTGCTCCCAACACACGCCTCGGCTTTTTCCCCACACCATCCCCTGTCCCAGAACCTTTCTGCTCTTTAGAGCACTGCCACCCTCTGAAGCTGCAGAGTCTGCTGTCTGCAAGGGCCTCCGGGCAGAGACCTTGACCTCTGCCATCAGCCTGAGCCTGCCCTGGCACCACCACCTAATGAAACCCCTCCCTGAGCTGCAAATACTCGTGTATAAAACAGCGGCAGGCCTGTCAGAGAGGAAGTACCCTGACCCGGAGATCCCCACAAGGCCAGATGCTCCCCTCACTCCCTGCCCGCCCACACAGCCTAGACCAAGCCTGCCAAGGCCAGGACTCCTCACTCCCTTGGGCCAGAGTCCAGGTGGGCCCATGGGGCCCTGCTTTCCCAGCTCTGCAGGAGAGGCTGGTCTCAGCCTCCACGTGCTGTGCTCTCAGGGGTCAGCACCCATGCTTTGAGGGTCCGAACTGCACCCCCGGCGGCAGCAGCCCCACTCTGAGTGAGGCCACGGAGCCGGGCCCAATGCACTCACCGGGAGGGGCTCACACAGGGCTCTAGTCTTGCTGCTCACAGCTGGTAGGCCTGTCTCGTTGCCAACAGGCAGCTCTGGGACTGGGAAAGGCATCAGGGGCTGCAGAGGAGACGGGTCCCCATCAGAGTTAGTCCAGGGACAGGAACACTGGAACCTGCCCAGGCCATGCAAGGCGGGCCCCAGGCAATCATGAGTGTCACAGCAGCCTGAGGTTTCACGTTGGGCTCAGCTCTGAGCATGGCTCAAGCCACCGTGCCGACACCCCACAGCAGCCATCAGGTTCACAGGGCAGAGGGGCTAGGAGATGAGGGCACAGTCACCCCCAGAAGAGCAGCGGCCAGGGGGTGGAGCCGGGACCAACATTTTCAACCTTCTCCCCAGTGACCCTGAGGGAGGTGGTCACAGTAACACATTCCAAAAACCCAGGGTCCAGGGCAGAGAGGTGAGAGAGGCCCTAACCTGGGATGCGGGGTCCAAGAGGCGGGTAGACAAGTGTCCCACAGGCTGCTTTCTGCAGCACTGAGCCTCTGAGCACCAGCAGAGGAGCAAGGGTTCATCCCCGAGAGGAGAAACTGAGTCTCAGAAGGGCCATGAAGAATGAATGGGGTGTCAGGATGTGGTGGCTCAAAGCATCCCATCCTCCTGGGGCCGGCCACACAAGCTCTCTGGGCCCCCAGAGTCCTCATTTGAAAACCCAAAGGTGAAGAGCCCTGAGTCTGCAAAGAGGAACCCCCAACGGCCACCTGCTGAGCTTGGGGGAGAGGTCAACCAGAGGCAGCTTTTAAGGCCACACTGTAGGCATCCCAAATCTGGAGGTCTCCCTCTACCCAGGAGGCCTGCCTCCCCACCCCAGGACCCACCAGGTTGACGATAGCCACAGTGAGCAGGCTGCCGATGGTCAGGATGGCCAGGGTCAGCCTCAGCAGGGGCTGCGTCTCCACCCTCTCGGAGATAGTGCAGAGTGTCCCCCGGGCTGGGCACCACCTCTGTGGGGTAACAGGGTCAAGTCACCCAAAGCCAACAGCCTGGGCAAGGAGGGCTGGTTGCAGGCAGCCTGGGGAGGGGTCCCTCAGAAGAAGCCTCCAGGGCACTCAGGAAATTGTCCCTGAGGCAGGAGAGATGGGCACCCAACCTTGACCAGAGCAGGGGCTCAGCCCGGCCAAGCTCACCAGGGAGGACTCCTGGGCAGGCGTCCCAAGGCAGGGAGAGAGGGTCCAGGGGGCCAGAGCTCCCCACTTACCGAGAACTTGGTGGCAAAGCACAGGCCCAGTACCAGCCCCAGTACACAGGCCACCAGCCCAAAGGACACACCCAGTGCCGCCGTCCTGGAGAGGAGGGAAGAACTTCAGTTCTGCCTCGGGCCTTCTGCCCAGGACCACTACCCCCACCAATCCTCTGGCTCACAGCCACCTGTCCCCACCCCACCTGGTATTCTGCCCACAGCAAAGGGGACCTGTGAAAACTGTGGCCCAGCTGCCCCATGGGCAACACACAGGGCCCGGCTAGACCATGAAGATTGAGGTCAAGACCATGGCACTCTTTTTGGTCCAAGTCTGTAAGAAATGAGCAATGTCTGCTGCCTTTAGACTCAGAAAAAAAACAGTCAAAACGTGTTCCCTATTATGTCTTTTTTTTTTTTTTTTGAGATGGAGTCTCAATCTGTCACCCAGGCTGGAGTGCAGTGGCGTGATCTCGGCTCACTGTAAGCTCCGCCTCCCAGATTCATTCCATTCTCCTGCCTCAGCCTCCCAAGTAGCTGGGATTACAGGCGCCTGCCACCACGCCCGGCTAATTTTTGTATTTTTGGCAGAGACGGGGTTTCACCATGTTGGCCAGGCTGCTCTCAAACCCCTGACCTCGAGTGATTCGCCCCTCGGCCTCCCAAAGTGCTGGGATTACAGGCGTGATTCACCGCGTCCAGCCTCCCTATTATGTCTTTATTAAGCATAGCCAAAACCACAATCCTGATCGATGCTTCGGCCTAACTGCTCTTCTAGAAAGCACCAAGTAGCTGACCATAGATACCCCTTCCCTCTGATTTCACCCCCATCCGTATACCCCACCAGCAGGGCCCTAGAGCCAGAAGCGTGAATCTCAGTGACTTTTGGATAAATCATTAACTCTCTGTGCCTCAATTTCCCTGTATATAAGAGAGAAAGGATGGCGCCTACAGTTTTCAGAGTCTATCCTCCTAGCACTCCAAACACCTAAGGCAAGGGCTGCCAACCAAAATGCCTGCAGGCCACACATATGACAGGTGACTGAGGAGAGAGATGTTAGGGAGTAGGGAGGCCTGTGGCAGAAAACACACATTCTATTAAAAAGAAGTGTTGGTAACTCAAGGTGTGCAGCCACAACCTCTGGTCCAGTTGCTGGGACCCCAGCAGCCGACCCCTTCCAGCCCAAATCATGCAGCTCCTTGCAGGTTCTCTGGTGGGTCCTGCCATGGTCGGTCACCTTCCAGCCTGGATCCCAGCAGGCTGGACCCCCACACCCCTCCCCACAACTGACCTGGGCATGAGCAGGACGTGGACGAGCAGGATGCAGACAAAAATCAGGCCGGCGCAGGCAAAGTCGTGGCGGGCCCGGGGGATGGGTGCCAGGCGGTACTGGGGGCAACAGGGACTGTGAGGGGTGGCCACCTGCAGTGCCACTTGCCCACCCCGCCTCCAGTGAATCAGCTTTAAAAAAACACCTCCTTGCTGGGACAGTGGCTCACGCTTGTAATCCCAGCACTTTGGGAGCCAAGGAAGAAGGATCACTTGAGCCCAGAAGTTTGAGACCAGCCTGGTCAACATAGTGAGACCCTATCTCTATTTCTAAAATAAATAAATTAAAACCCTCCCACCCTCCTGGAGTTCCAGGTGATGTGACACTTGGTAAGTTTCATTTGTTCCCATTCTCCACTTTTTCCTATTTGAAGACAATGCCTTCCCCTCCCCTACACCACCCGTCTCTCTCTTTGCAAGGTCCCTGCAGAGCTCATGGCCCCAAGTACATGGATAGGAGCCAAGTCTGAGCTTCCGGGGCTGTCCTCGCCTCAAGCCAAGAAGCTGGCAGGTAGGGAGACCACCCCCCTGCCCACCCAGGTGCCATTGTGGGATCACAGCCCCAGAAGGGTTCCTGCTGCACTGCTGCAGGGAAGGAAAGCAGGCTCGGCGGCCCGGCCACACCAGCCACACCCTGCAGGTCACTTGGCCAGCAAGACCTGCCAGGCAGGTTTCCTCGTGACCTCACCTAGGAAGCCCCCAACTCAGGGAGCTCCACAAGAGGAAGTACTCCCAAATTTGGACTCTGGGTGCCACTTCCTCAGGCTGAGGAGGGAGAGGGGTACCCCTGGAGCACCAAGGGCCGGGACTGTCCTGACAGGCCACACCTGAAGCTGGGGACAGGCTCTGAAGCCTCTGAGAGCCAGTTTCCTGTGTGAAGTGGTACAGCAGCACCCCTGGGCTGGCCGTGTGACGGTTAAATTGTATAATGTGGGTGCCAAGGATGCTGCCGGAACTCAGAAGGCACTCAGGAAAGAAATGGTCGTTATCAGTACAAAAAGCTCGTAGCAGCAAGACAGGACAGTGATAACTGAGTTTTGGGTTCTCGTCTCATTGCAAGGCCAGTGCCGTCAGCCTGAGGCATCCATGCCAGGATCTGCTAAGGCTTTGCACTGGACGGAGCAAAAGTCTTGAAGACCCATGGAGGCAAATCTCTGATGGCGCATTTGGGTCATGGAATGAGGCTGACAGGAGAGAGCGCCAGGCTGGTGCTGCACTGGCCCCGCCCCCACCCCCACCCGGGAGCAGCTGTGGATTCTCAGTGCCCCTCCCCTAGCCGGTCTTGGGAATGCAGGCTGCCCCATGACCTGCGCCTCCCACCCCACCCCAAGCCTGGAGACCCTGTCCCTCTGTGGGGGAGGCTGCTGGGGGTCCTCACCTCGCGCTCAAAGCCCTTCTCCAGGAAGATGGACCCGAAGGTGTAGAAGTCGTCAGACTTGGAGCAGCAGGGCCTGTGGGCGGGGGCAGCTGTGGTGAGATGGGAGCTGGGAAGGGGTCCATTCCCTCGGGAGGTGGCAGCAGGCAGGGGGAAGGAACAAGACTGGGCCACCAGGCATGGGGCATGAGGTGGGCCTGCCCACATGGGAGACCCCTATTCAAGGGGGAGAGGAGATGGGGGTGGACAGAGGTCTCAGGCCTCACCTCGTGGAGCTGAGCCCCTCGATGGCTGACAGCATCTCATCATCGTACGAATCGTCCTCCGACCGCCCCTTGGGGGACATGCTCCTGAAATCAGATACCAACAACAGGATGGGCACTGGGACCACCTCCAACTCTCCCAGAGGAGGGCGTGGGCGTGGGCATGGCCACCAGTGTGGTCCCAGAACCTTGTGTGGGATGGTGAAGGAATGGGTGGGTCCCACTGAGGCCCAGAGAGGGCAAGTGAGGACCCAGCATCGTCCAGCATGGCCCAACTGGCCAGCAGCTCAGCCACACGCAGAGGGCAGACCCGAGCCCCAGTCCAAGGCGTCTTCAGCTACACCCCCGGGGTTGACATGGAGACCAGAACACCCACAGGCATCTCCTTCCCTTCCACCGACTCCACTGACCCCGCCAGGGCACCACACAACAGGTGCTCCATCAAGGCCATGTAGAAGGGCCAGGAGCCAGGAAACTCTGGTTCCTAGAAATGCTTTGACCCAAGCCCTGGCCAACTTCACAGAGGTCCTGGGCTGGGCCTTGCGGAGCTGCCCACTGGACAGAGGCTGGTCAGGGCAGCCTGCTTGGAGGAGGTGGCTGCAGCAGGACTTGCCAGGATGGCAGGGCACGCACCTGTCTGGGGTCCGGCGGTGGCGCTGGGGAACGCTCTGAAAGGGAAGGGAGGAAAGGATACAGTCATTCCCCAGAACACTGGGCCCTGAAGGCCACTGCTGGGCCAGGTGCAGCCCCTCCAGCACTTGATACACAGGACAAGGTGTCGGGGTCATCCAAGCCACAGACATCCTGACTACAACTGAGCATGGTCCAGGCACCAAGGAGGACAGGGATGTTCCTGGCCATCCTGGCGTAGTCTCCAAATGCCTTTGCTTCCTCTCCAGCCCCAGGAGGTAGGGCAGAGGCTGTGGCCATTTTACAGATGGGGACAGTGAGGTTGAGAGGGTAGGAGATCTTTAGCACTCACTCTCCTGCCCCTGGCTTGGGGCCCCAATCCCTGGCTCTCTGGGTGGGAGGGTGACCTACCTTAGGCCTCCGCCCATTGGGGACGGGGGTCTCGCCACTGCTGACGCTCTCGCGGTGGTTGAGATGCGCAAAGGGCCGCGCTGCCCCCCAGGACTCGAGGTACCGGGTCATGCGCACTGACGCCCGCATCTTCAGGGCCGCATCCCCCTTGGGTCTGTGGAGGTGTTGGCTGGGTGGGGGTGGCTGCTGGCTCTGGGGGCAGACATGGACACAGGCCTGTGCCACCTCCTCCCCTCTCGGCCCAGGAAGGGGCCGCCACTCCCATCCGGCTCTCCCTGAAGTGTGACACCACCCTGAGCCCATGAAAAAATAAACAGCAAAGAAGTTGCTCAATCCGCAGTCCCCTTGGAGAGTGGCTGCCCTTGGGGACTGGCCAGCCAAAGCCTGGTGCACACTGAGGCCAGGCCATAGGGGGTCGCAGCTGGGCACCCTGGCCCTGCCCCAGTCGGAGAAGAGGCTAGCGCGTACCCACCACGGTACCCAACCCCACTCCCTGCTCTGCCTCCCCAAGGAGAGAGGCGGGGTTCGGGTCCCAAGCCCGAAGCCCCACTGCCCTTGAGGCTCCTTGGAACCAGAGTCCCTGGGGTCTGAGCACCCATCAGCCCCTCCCCAGGAGGCGCCTGGGGAAGCCACAGGCATCCTAGCCTGCCCTCCCACATGTGGCCAGCGCGCGTTCGCTCCATCCTAGCCCGCCCTCCCACGTGTGGCCAGTGCGCGTTCGCTCCATCCTAGCCCGCCCTCCCACGTGTGGCCGGCGCGTGTTCGCTCCTTCCTGTGGGAAGCGGCCAGGAGGAAGAGGGGCACTGGCCGCCCCAAGAAATGACCAAGCCAGAGGCCAGCCAACCCCCAAGGCAGCGATCCAGAGAGTTCCACTTGTGTGGCCCCCAACCACAGATGGCACAGGGCCATGACCTGCCACGTGCCTGCGAGACCCAGCCTTATGCTGGACACTCAGTAGCTCAGCCAGGTCCTGAATGCGTGGCCAGCCCTACCCGCCAACCCCCTCATGCCACAGACCTGAGATCCCCCTGAGCCAAGAACACCTGCCTGCGGCCTTCCTCAGTTGGGGCGGCCAGACAGGACTGGAAAAGGGGTAGGGAAGAGAAAGACCCAAAGGCCACCAGAGATGAGCTTAAGCCGGCTCCAGGTCTGCTGAGTCCTTAGCCCCTGAAACATTCCCCTGCCTCCAGAAGTCCTGTCTCCTAGGGCCCCGCAAACACCCCGTGGACGAGCCTCCACAACTACACTCACTCACTAAGCCACAGCTCAGCTTTCCTGGAAACCTCTTGCCTCCTTTTGGGATAGAAACATTTTTAAGTCCTTAGCCGCGTCTATCTGCCTAGCCATGGGAGCCATGTGGAATTTGGCCTTGGTGAGTGTCCCAGAGCAGGAAGAGCTCGCTGGCCTGTGGTGAGCAACCTGGTGGGGGTGGGTACATTTCTCTGTCCCCTTGTCCATTGTGGCAACTCTGCCTACACAGTGCCCAGCCGTTCAAGTTCAAGGTCACTGGCACTCAGCAGAGAATCCAGACACCCCAGCCCCCTGAGAAACAAATAAAAAGCAGAAATAAATAAAAATCAGATTCCTCAGTTCTGAGCAAACACATCCTACTCAGAATGGGCGTGGCATTGGTATGAGCCCCATGGGGGCACCTGCAGCCACATCCAGTCCACAGGAGCCCACCTTGCCCCAGTCAGGCCATACAGCAATGGTGAGGCAAAGCCCATAGAAGCCAGTGCAGAAAATCTACCTCCGTGTCAAAAACAGGAGCTACAGACAAGTTCCCTGCACACAGGAGGGATGTCCCAAAGGTAGGAAAAATGCAGGGTGCACGACCATGGGGCCCGCCACTGCCACCTTAGCATGAAGGGTCGGGGAACTCGCAGTTCACTCTGTGTCCATGAAAATCCCTGTGGAGGGAATACAAGAAACTCACTGCACAGGTCCCCTCTGAGGAGATCTGCCGGCTGGGGACAAGGACTCTTTCTACAACATGCCCTTCACACCTTTTGAACTTCAACTGCGTGGATGAATAAAGTTAAACAAAAACTTTTGCCAGATAAATACAGATAAATACAGATACAAGCTGCCAGATAAATACAGCTGCCCAGTTGAGTACTGCGTGCAACACTTATGCGAAACATGATTCACGGTTATCTGAAATGCAAGTCTGCCCAGGCAGCCTGCAGTTTTCTCTGCTCCACCTGGCAGCCTGCGGGGGTAGATTTTGGAGCCTCCTAGGTGAGGAGCGCTGCTTCATTCATTCAAGGGCTATCTGAGCACCAGCTTCGAGCTGGGCACCCATCTCAGCACGGGGTGGGGGGCTGCAGCCTGGAGAGGAGGAGCCCCCCGGCATGGCACTCACGCTGACAACAGACAAGGAAAATGGATAAACAAGCAAGGGCATTAGGGACGGAGGGAGGAGTGCTTTGGGTGCAGGGACCTGCGGGTGCCACCAGCCTGGTAGTGGAAGGGCAGGAGGAGACCAGGTGGGGTGAGGGGAACAGGAGAGCAGAGGAGGGGCTTGGAGGGGCGGGGCCAGGGCCAGGATACAGGGCGAGGATCGCTGCCCTATTCTAGGAGGGTGGTGGCGCAGGACACAGGTACTGGGAGGGGTTTTCCCAGATGCTGGCTCAGTATGGATGGCACAGCACTGGGGGTGCTGGGGGCAGAGTGAGGCCAGCAGATGTGCAGGGAGGCTCACAGGCCAGCCCTTGGGCCCCCAGGGTCTGGCAGTCGGGCCAGCCCCAAGGCACATTCAGGACCAGAGTGAAAGGAGCCACTCGCTGGCTGGGCCGACATTCTTGAGCAAGCCTCAAGGATGATTCACAGAGTAGTGGCCAGACATGCCAGACTCCCTCGAGCAGGCCAGGGGCGGGCAGCAGACAGGCCGAGGTGGGCCCCACCTGGCCAGGGCAGTGGAACTGCCTCCCCCACCACGGGGTCCTGGAGCCACCAGGGGACCTGCGGTCAGCACCCAGGACACTCAAAGGCTCCTGCCCAGTGGCTCCCAGGCCACTCCCTCCTTTCCTGAGTCTCATCCAAAGCTTGTTTTGAAAGTGTGTCTCTCAGAAATCTGCGAGATTAGTAACCACCTCATGGAAAATAAACCAAGAGCGACGATAATTCATAGAATGCTGTGACGTGCTGGGCGCGCCGCAAGGGCCTCGCTCAGATTAGCTCCTTCTGGTGGGGCAGATGCTGTTTTCCCATCACACAGAGAAGAATGGAGGCCCAGGGAGTGACTATTCAGTGCCTAGAACGTGCCTGGGAACAGGGAGCTCACTCCTGCCCAGCCAGGACCCTTCCCCACCTCTCCCTCCATGGGGGTCTCCCCCGAGGTGCAGGCCAGGCTTCCCAGGGCCCCTCCAGCCCCTCCGGGTCCCCCCCAGCTGCGGCCTCCGAGCCCTCGTACCCGGGGGTCAATGACCAGGTAGGTGCGGATGTTCATCTCCTTGAGGTAGGGGTCCCGCTGCTGCCCGTGCCCATCCTCCACCTCGTACGCCTTGTCCAGGTGCTTCAGTGTCGCCTCCGTGATGTGCACCCGGCTGCGGGAGACCCAAGTCAGGCAGAGCCTCGCAGCCCAGAGAGGGCTGGCATCCACCCAGGGACGTGCAGCAGGCAGGCCCGGGCCCCAGGCCAGCTTTTCTGCATTCATCCCTCCCTCCACACCTGACCACCCCCCAACCTACCGCAGAACCCTCCATCCACAGCCAGCCCCAGGCCTCTGGCCCTGCCGCTGCCCAGCCCAGCCTCACCCGGGGACTCCGGCTGCCTCCATCCGGTTGGCCAGGGACACGTCGTGGGACCACACGTCATACTGCCACTTGCGCAGCCCGATGACCCCGCACAGCACGTTCCCCGAGTGTATGCCCACACGCATGTTGATGTCCACGCCCGTGGCCTCCCGCACCTGCCTGGGGCAGAGTGGCCCCGTCACCCCAGCCCTGCCTAAGCCCTGGGACAGGCTGAAGCTCCCAGGTGTGGGGTGGGTACCGGACAGGGTGTGGGGACAGGGCAGGCTCAGCCCATGGGAGAGAATGTTCTCAGCCTGATGCAGCTTCCTCTTTAGGAGGAGCTGAGTGCCCGTCCCCGGGGGCACACAAGTAGGTGTGGCCACACCTGACCTCAAGGGTTAGGTAGGAAGGAGGAGGAATTCCAACTAGTCACTACAGCCCATGTTGATGGACCCAAAATACCATCACTGGGTGTTTTCCCTGCCCAGCAGCACTGGCTGGGTTGTAAAAGTTTACTGGGGGCCGGGCGTGGTAGCTCATGCCTGTAATCCCAGCACTGTGGGAGGCTGAGGCAGGCAGATCACCTGAGGTCAGGAGTTTGAGACCAGTCTGGCCAATATGGTGAAACCCTGACTCTACTAAAAATATAAAAATTAGCTGGGCGTGGTGGCAGGCGCCTGTAGTCCCAGCTACTTGGGAAGCTGAGACAGGAGAATCGCTTGAACCCAGGAGGCAGAGGTTGTGGTGAACCAAGATGCGCTCTGGGCAACAGAGCGAGACTCTGTCTCAAATAAATAAATAAATAAATAAATAAATAAATAAATAAATAAATAAGTTTAAGTTTACTGGGGTCTACAGAGGGGGTCCAGGAACCAACCAAAACCTAGCATAGACAAGGAACACAGGGCCCAGACCATGGGCACCTTCTATGCACCCCCCACCAGTCCCTGGGAAGCAGGGGCCCTAGGAGCTGTTGGCACCACTGAGAACAGGAGCGGAGCCCCACAGGACAGCTTCCCTGGGGCACAGGGGACCCCAAGACAGGAACAGAGCCTGAGTCCCCATAACAAGCGGCACCATGTGTCCACCAACAAGGCTGGGCACTGACCAAGCCTTCCAGGGTCAGAGCCAGAGGCACATGAGAGCCTGTACAACCTCCACCTGTTACAGGACAGGGGCCGGCCTGAGGTCACGCAGGCAGTGGTGCAGGGCCAGGCCCCTCCAGCTCTGCCCAGGCTTCTTTCTGGCAACACCAGCCACCTGTGGCTGGACTTCAGGAGGACAGTCTGGAACAGGGACTGATGCCTGGGACCGGCAGCCCTACCAGGCCCTGCTCTGCCCCACACTGGTCAGCCTGGCTGGGCCTGCCTGGCCCTCTCCCCATACAGCCCTCTCAGCAAGTTCCTGCCACAGACCCCGGCTGCTCAGAGCCGCAGCGGACCTGGAGGAGAGCTGGGGGTCTCCCCGCAGCCTCAGGACCAAGCCTGACTCCAGGATCTTCACTGGGGGCAGCAAGCAGATGGAGCCTTGGAGTCGATCCCTGGGTCTGAAAGGTCCCCCGGCTGCCTGCCCTGAAGCCTCCTGCTGTTGCTAAGACCCCAGCCTTGAGGGGAGCGGATCTCACTGCCCTGACCTCACATTACCCAGCTCCGAGCTCCGGAGATGCTTTCTGGGACTCAGAGTCACAGGCAGCACCACGGGGAGGGACGCAAACAGATGAGGTCTGAATCCTCCAGCAGGTTGGGTGGTCCACGCAAGCTGATTTCACCCCCCATCCCCCGAGCCTCAGTTTCCCCATTGGTGACATGGGAATGACAAATTCCCTACCATGCCCAGGAGGGTCTGCCATGGGGCAGGACCCAGTGCCTGGGCCTGCCCAGGACCTACTTGATGGCCTGGCACATGTCCAGCCCCATCTTCACACAGTTCCGGGCGTGGGTGGGCAGCGACACGGGCAGGCCCGATACACAGTAGTAGCAGTCACCAAGGATCTTGATCCGCATGCACTCGTTGGCCTGCAGGGTAAGGGAGGGGCCTGGTCACTGGAAGGTCTGGGGCCGGGACCTCTCATGACAGCGACCCTCCAGGGTGCGCCCGGCTCTCTCCTGGTTGGGGGCTTGCCTCCTGGGGTCCAGCCACCAGGAGCCACTTCTGGGCCTGGCAAAAGGCTTAGCAACATGGGAGCCTCCCCAGGAGGAACCCCCAGGCAAGCACCAGAGGTGAACACAAGTGTTCCTAAGGGCCTCGGGCAGGGCTCTGCCTTGGTTTCATTTGCCCAGGTAATGTTTGAATGCCTACTGAGTACCCGGCCCCAGGCCAGGCAAGGGGACACAGCAGTGAACAAAATAGACGAAAATCTCTGCAGCCACGGAGCTTGCACGCAGGCAGGAGGGGTGGGCACTAAACTAAAAAGACAAAAACACAGCAGTGTGCCCCTCTTAGTGACCGGACTAAGGAGAAAACCAAGGCACAGGAGGGAGGTGATGTTCCCAGGAAGCCAGTGAAGACCTCTCGGAGAAGGAATCAGAATCATTTGAGCTAAGACCCTGAGGAACCGCGAGAGCCGGCCATGCCAGTCTCTGCAGGGAGAGTGCTCAGGGACTCACAGGAGCTGGGGAAGAGACAGCAAGGCAGCCAGGAGGCTGCAGGAGTGGGGAGTGAGGACAGAGGTCACAGGTGCACACACCAAGGAGTCAGCAGGTTTCAAGGTCACCCAAGCAGTGGCTGTGCTGACAGGGCTTAGGGGTGGGGAGGAAAGATACCAATGCAAAGAGGAAAGAGGGATGGGGAAGGCGGAGACAGAGAGGGGCGAGGCCGGGGACTCAAAGGAAAAGGCCCAGGGAGGGAAGGGGACCCCGAGAGCCCTCTGAGGTTCATCTGAGGCACTGCTGCATCACCAGGCCTTCCCTAAGCCTTCAGCAAGCGTGGCCACATGCACCGAGGCCTCGTGGGTGGGGCTTTAGGGGAGCTGAAGAAGGAGCACCATCTGCCTCTGCTCTCCCCTCCCTACCCTCTACCCACTCGGCTGACCCTCGGACTGGACACCTCAGCAGGTGGCCCTGTGCTCTGGCTTCTGGCGGGGAGGGAGCTAAGAGGGCTCTCTCCTGCAGGCTCACGACGGCTAGCCCTGCTCCTGGAACACCATCTGTCTCCAGGTCTAGAGCCTATCCTGTCCTCGTCCCCACTCTGTGCCTATCAGTCATCACAGACCCAGGCCCCAGACACAGCACCAGCCCTGCCTCCAGGTCCTCTGCCCCTGCCCATCCTGGGAACCGTCCCTGGCCTGCGCCCTCCTCCAATTACTCAGTTTGAGCGTGTGCCAGATGTTTCCTGCTGGGCCCCATCTGGCACATGCTGAGTGAGTTCTGAGTGACTGCAGGGACACGAGGACAGTGACTTTCCTAGAAAGCAGGCAACCTTGGCAGACCTGGATACTAGGGTCCGGCTACCCTGATCTCCTCTCGGACCAGGCACAGGACTGCCCATGGACCCAGCCTGGCTCTCAGGGATGTAGGGGAGGCCACATTCCCCAGGCTGCTCCACCGGCTGACAGTCCCCTGTGTCTCTGACACTTGGAGTTGGGGAGCTGGGTCTTGCGCCAAGGTGTGACTTGTATGCCTCTGAGAGAGGAGGCCCTGGCTCTTGGAAAGAGCTTACACTTCTGGAATCTTATTGTTGATAGGAGAAAAGGCTGGGACCAGCCCTGCCCAACTCTGCCCAGAGATTAGATGCTCTGGGAAGCTGGCAGCTGCCATGGCCTCCCTTTCCCCATCTGTGCAATAGGGCCATGCCTCCTGGGCCTGCTGGAGAGGGAAGACTGTGTGCAAGAGGCAAGGGACTCTCTGCATGGGCTTTATGGTAAGGAAAGGGCCAGCTGTGGCCCGAGCCCAGGGCCCCTGCCTCACATGAGCCTCAACCTCTGGGGCTCCCAGCTGCTGGCTCAGAAGCCATGCAGATCCTGAAGGCAGGTTCCAGGCTAGACAGGCCCTCTGAGTCACTCAGTCCACAATCTCCAGGATGGGACAGTTTTCCAGAGCATCCCTGACCAGTGCAATCCTATAGAAGCTTGGTTACCCCCTGCAACAGGGAGCCCACTCCCAGTCCTCCTAGGATTGAGCTGCTCTGATCGTGAAAACTTCTTCCCGGTGTGAAGTCATAACTTGCCTCCCATCAAGTTCTAGACCATTGATTCTCTGCCCACAGAGACACCTGGAAGGCTCTTAAAAATTCTGGCCAGGCACAGTGGCTCACGCCTGTAATCCCAGCACTTTGAGAGGTCGAGGTAGGCGGATCACAAGGTCAGGAGATCGAGACCATCCCGGCTAACATGGTGAAACCCTGTCTCTACTAAAAACACAAAAAATTAGCCGGGTGAGGTGGCGGGCGCCTGTAGTCCCAGCTACTCAGGAGGGTGAGGCAGGAGAATGGTGTGAACCCGGGAGGCGGAGCCGAGATCACGCCACTGCACTCCAGTCCGGGCGACAGATTGAGACTCCGTCTCAAAAAAAAAAAAAAAATTCTGATGTGGCAGGGCGTGATGGTGCATGCCTGTAATCCTAGCATTTTGGGAGGCTGAGGTGAGTGGATCACTTGAGTGTAGGAATTCAAGACCAGCCTGGACAACATAGCAAAACCCCATCTCAACAAAATACAAAAAAAAAGTTAGCCTGGGGTTGTGGTGCACACCTGTAGTCTCAGCTACTCGGGAGGCTGAAGTGGGAGTTCACCTGAGCCCAGGGAGGTTGAGGCTGCAATTAGCCATGATTATGCCATTGCACTTCACCCTAGGTGACAGAGCAAGACTCTGTCTCAAAAACAAAACAAAACAAAACTCTGATGGGTATGGACACGGGCATTGGTGTTTTAAGCTTTCCATGTGATTCCCAAGTACAGCCAGGATAGGGAGCCACCACCTTAAATTACACTTCAGCCTCTATTTAATGGCCACCACTTCCAGGAAACCTGCCCTGATCACCTGAAGCTGGGCTAGGTGCTGCCCAGGCTTCCTGGACCCCCCACTTCTCTTCAAACACATACCATGTAGGCCCAAGGCCCCACCCAGGTTCAGGGCCTGGCACTCACCTACTCTCAGGACCATTTGGTCCATTAATGGAAATATTCCTTGCCTGACCTCCCTCCCTGCCTGGCACCTGTCGAGCTCCTCAGCATCCTGGTCCTCGCCTTGGCCCTCATGTCCTTGCACGTCTGACCTTGTGCCCTTGTCTGCTTCACACCCTGTTCCACGCCCACTGAGCATGTTCACCCCATGGACACACAGGGCTTTCTTTCTACCCCAGGCTTTGTCTATGCTGTTCCCCCTGCTAAGAACACTGTTCCCTTTCCTCCTCAGATGTTTTTTCAAGTATCTCAAACTTTAAGGTGGGCCAGGAGCTCACGCCTGTAATCCCAGCACTTGGGACGCCAAGAGGGGAGGATCACTTGAGGTCAGGAGTTCGAGACCAGCCTGGCCAACATGGCGAAACCCCATTGCTACAAAAATAAAAAATACAAAATACAAAAAATTAGCTAGGCGTGGTGGCGGGTGCCACACTGTAGTCCCAGCTACTCAGGAGGCTGAGGCACGAGAATCACAGCCTGGGAGGTAGAGGCTGCAGTGAGCAGTGATGGCACCACTGCACTCCAGCCTTGATGGCAGAGTGAGACTCCATCTCACAAAAACAAACAAACAAAACATAAAAGTTTAATGTGCCCATGATTCACCGCAGATCTTGTGAAAAGCAGTTCTGGGTGAGGCTGGGCATTCCACAGTCCTCCTGAGCTACCAGATGAGTAGAGGCTGCTGGCCTTGACAGTGAGGATGGAGCCATCTCCTCCTCCTGAGCCCCCATCTGAGCTCCGGAGCCCCAGTAGATAGCCCAGTGTGCACTGTCCATCTCCCCACTGGCCTCACACTCAGAGCACAGGATCCTGGCTGCCGTGGCCACCACTCACCCCCACCTTTACCATGGGGTGCTTGTGTTTGCTGACTGGATGCTAAAATTCAGCCACGCCTCCCCATCCCAATCCCAGCAGGGCGATGGACACAGGACACCCCTGGAGATGCAATGGGCAGGGGAGGGGCCTGGCTTTGCCCAGTGCAGGCCGGCAGGCTCACCTTGGCGATCTGGTCGAACTTGCCAAAGAGCTCGTTCAGCACCACCACCAACTCCTTGGGGGAGCAGTCGCTGGCCAGCTGCGTGAAGCCCACGATGTCCGCATAGAGGATGCTGGGGGTGGGGCAGGATGGGAGGGAGTGTCAGAGCCTGGCTCCTGGACAGCAACAGCAGGAGCGTGGAGGACTGTCTGGAGCCCCAGGAGCCTACCAGGCCTGAGCCCATTCACCCCTGCCCTTCCTCAGCCTCTATAGGGATGGGAGAGTCGCGCCCAGCCATAAAGACAGATTAAAGTTCCAGGGACTTCACATTAAAGCAGAAGGGAGCAAAGTCCAGAACCTGCAGGGGCCCTCAGGCCCCCCCTGGGCCCCATCACTGCAGACAGCTGAAGGGCACTCCTGCAGGCAGCCTGGAGCCTTCCCCTTTCCCATCCAATGTTCGCCACAGCACAGACCTTAGAACTCCCTGGTGAGAGGCAGCTCCGTGCTCCCTCAAGCCAACCTCCACACCCAGTGCTTTACAGGCATTGAGTCTTCACACAACCATTGCAGAACTCCCGTTCTACAGACGTACAAACAGGCTCCAGGACATTGAGACTTGCTGGGAAGCCAAGAGCTGGCATCTGCACCAGGTTTCCCCGCTCCAAAGTCCATAAGCTCATGGACCATCCACAGACCAGAGAAAAGGCAGCGGGCCAGCCTTGGATGTAATGCTGGCGCTGCAGGCAGAGGACCCCAGGGGTCTCCTGGGACCCACATTTACACTCAACAGCACCCAGCACCCACATCTACACTTGACAAACTCAGGTCAGTGCATTCAAGTAAAACTTCATGGTTCCCTGCAAATCAGATATGTCAGAACTGGGGCACTCTTGGGCACCAAGGCCGGGGGGCTTTACCTCCTTCTGGAGGTCCTGTGCTCCCTTGAGAATCATCGGAAAGGACCCCTTCCTTCACAAAAGCTATGTTTGCTCACACAGTTTTACAGTTTTGGGGGGTGCTAGATCTTCCAATACCAATCTGAATTCTCTAATTTAAGAGCCCTGATCGGATCCTGCCTCTGGGGAAACAAGCGGGGATTCTGAGGCCCAGGGAGGGCCGTGGATTAATCTGGAACCATGGGGCCCTCTCCCAATCCCTATATGGGCAGGAGTCTGAGCCTCCAGATAGGGCAGGGAGGCCACCTGGGGGCCGGGGGAACAGTGGACCCAGCCCCCGGGATACACTGTCCACACATCTCACCGCCCACCTGACATTCTGGTGTCTCTTGACGTAGAGGCTGTGGAAGTTGTTGTCGGGCATGCAGCGGCGGTCGCCATGCTCCTTGAGCCGTTCGATGATGGCCAGCTTCATGCCCATGGAGATGTGGGCTGGAAGCACCGATAGCAGCAGGTTCTCCTGGGTGCCGGCAGGCAGACCAGCAGAGGGACCGGCGGAGGACAGGCAAGGTAGCATCAGGGCCCAGACCTGGCCTCCCTGGCCTCCATCCTCCCTGCCTGCCTGCCCTGCCCACAATGTCTCCATCTCTGCTCCTGTCCTCCACCAACCCAACTGGGCATCTAGCTCCCATGTACCCAGCAGCCCCCGGGACTCAGACTGACTGAGAAAAGGGCTCTTTCAGCTGGGGAGGCTAAGCTGATGCGTGAGCAGCCTGGAGCCACTACGGCCTTCTCTGCCGCCACCTGGGGACGGCGTGCCCAGGACTGAAACCACACAGAGGAAGGCAGAGTCAAGGGTCAGCAGGCTACGGTTACCCTGCTGGAGCCCAGGACTTACCGAGGTGAGACCTGCACAGGTGTCTGTCCATGCACCTCATGCACATGACGGCATGAGTGTCTCACGTCCAACAGAAAGAGGAAGAGGACAGGGGTGTGCAAGGTGAGGAGTGGGGGCCAGGTCCCACCTGCTGGCGCTTCTCGATGCGCAGCTTCCGGCGGATCTGGATGCACTTCACAGTGTAGGTGAAGAGGTCCCGGGACGCATCCTGCATTTGGTGCTTGTGGAAGGCGCCTGTCAGGTTCCCGCACAGAAAGATGACTGTGTTGGCCAGCAGCTGCGGGTGGACCAGGGTGGGGCTCAGTATGTGGCCTGGCCCCTGCCCTCCCAGGCACCAGACTCCTAGGCAGACTAGTGATGGCACCTCTTCCCATTCCCTGACCCCCAACCCACTGAGAATGTCACTCTTCCTGGGGCAGACAGGGAAACTGAGGCCCAGACAGGAGCTAGTCTCCTAGTGAGTCACTAGGATGCAAGACCAGGACACCCAGGAAGGCAGAAGAGACCACCTCACAGAGCCCAGGGCCTGAGGGGCTTGAGTGCTAAGGGCAGTCCCAGAGGGCACAGCGCCCAGCTGGCTGTGCAGAGGGCCAGCCTCTGCCCGGAGAGAATGCCAGGCCTGGTCAGGAGGAAACACATCTCTAAACCCCCAATAATTATGAACAGATGGTTCAGTCATTCAACACAAAGACACAAGGCAGTGTCCTGGGATACTCCCCCAAGCCCCGTCAGGACAGGGCCTGAGGTCACAACCCTGAGGGCTGAGCCACAGGGGAGCCCTAGGCCAGCAAAGCAAAGGCCAGAGGGCAGGGCCACGCCTGAGGCCCAGCTTCGGAGCAGACTCGGAGAGGTCCCGGCCTTGGAGCGGGCTGTCTACAAACACGGCTCCAGGGCCTTTGGGTCTGACTCACCCAGAGGGGGCCCCCATCTGCCCTTAGACCCAGACCACAAAACCTCCCCAGAGGCCTTAGCCTGTTCCTCACCTGCAGCCCCACCCGGACACTGGGTGTTGTGAAGCCTCCCATCAAAGCGCCGAGCACCAGGAGGTGGGAGGCGGTGGAGACGGCCCCCACAGCGACAGCGCCCCGCATGCTGAAGGGCAGCAGCGTGTACACCACAAAGACGATGAACAGGAAGAAGGGCACCTGTGGATGCAGCCTGGTGAGCCCAGTGCCCCGAGATGCTGCCCCAGGCCCTACGACCCCCAGAAACCTGCACCACACCAGGCCACCCAGTCGGTGTCCTTAGGTCGGCTCCCTCGCCTCCCCCCCACGTGGGCAGACATACGAGGGAACAAGAAAAGCCAGAATGTGTTTCTGGGGTGGGCCCGGCCACGTGGTCCATGGTTTCCTGTGCTGATCCACTGCCTGTGGCCACCCCAGGTGGGAGGCTCCACGCCCCACGTGATCCAGGGAGCCCCCACCTGGTGCCCCTGCCACGCGGCTCTCGCTCGGCAGGAATGATTACCGGGAGGCTGAGGCACCCTCTCACCAGCTGCCTCCAGCAATGCGGCCCCACCCGCCCTCCCTCCACTCCCAGAGCTGCCCCACCAACCCCACCAGCCGGTCCTGTGTCCACCCCTCTGGGAGTGCTGCCCTCTCCCTCCCCTTCAGTCCACATGGTTCCCCTGGGCCTCACCCCACCCCGCCCCAGCCACAGGAGCTGACACAGGACCCAGGCCCACTGGTCAGAGCGTGCCACTGCTTGGTGACAGTGACCATCCAGGACTGGACCCGTGACCACAGTCAGGTCAGTGTGGCTCAAGCCTGCAGGTTGAGCTGGTTGAGAAAGGGGCCTCTGTCTCAGCTGAGGTGGGCAGCCTGGAGCCCCTGTGGCCTTCTCTGCCCCCACCTGGGGACAGCGTGCCTGGGGCTGAAGCTGTCCAGAGGCCCCAGGTCCAGTTATCCCGCTGGAGCCCAGCACTGACCCCTCGGCCTTTCCTGACACAGGAACCAGTTTGTGCCTTTTTGCCTCTTTGAGCTGAAGTTCTGTCATCTCCAACCGAACTGGAGCCACCCGAAAGTGCTGCAGCCCAGCATCCAAAGTGGACACTCTCCCCACCTCAGCCCTGTCAATGCAGAGAACTCACAGGGACAAAACCAGCCTGGGGCCATCCTAGACACACAGCCAAGCGTGGGGCAGGAAGGGCCTGTGGCATGCCCACCAACCACGGGGATGGGAGCTCCTGAGGGCGCAGCCGGCGGGGAGTCCAGAGTCCCCGTTACCTGCTCCCACGCACAGGCCGCCTTCGTCCACGCGTTGAACACCAGCACGTAGCCCAGGGCTACCAGGCAGGCCCAGGTGAGCAGCGCCAAGGCCCTGAGCCAGCGCCGCAGGAGACACTCGACATACATCAGCACAGTGAGGGCTGCAAACACCGCCAGCGCCAGGAACGCCATGCCCAGAATGGCCTGGTGTCTGGAGGGGTCCTGGGTAGAGCAAACAGACAGAAATGCCTCAGCTTTTCCCAGTGCAGAGCCACCTCCTCCAGAAAGCCTGCTGGGCCGGCTGCCTCACTTACAGCTTCCTCCACATGAAGGGTGTGGATGAGCCCTCCCACGCCTGGTTCCCGCTCACCTTCTGGCCTTTCTTTGTCACCTCTGCCAAGGCTGCCTCAACCACCCCCTTCCCATCACCTCGGGAACCAGAGCATCACCCACAGTCCCGCCCATGATGCCATCACTCTCCATCCCTGCCTCCTCTCTGGATTCCCACGGTGCTCTGTGCACAGCCACAAGTGATACCACAAGCACAGGGTAGGACTCGTTCACAGGCAGAGCCCTGGAAAGCTGCCCAAAGAGGACACTGCACCTGGCCCTCAGTGAGTGAGCAGAGGCTGGTGAGGGATACCAGGAAAAGTCATCCCATAGGGGAGGAGCTGGGGCAACGGCACAGAGGTAGGACGGGACAGGCACAGCATCCAGGAGGTCCGTGGGGGCAGAGGCCTGATCTGGGGGCTGGCACACAGTAGCAAGCGTCCTGTGGTTGATAGCCACCTGGATCCAGGCTGCACTGGCAGCTGCTGGGTCCTGGCCACTTGACTCATATAAACACCCTGGAGTTTCCGAGTGTTCTTCCAGAACTCTGCTAATCAAATTTACATTCACTAAAAAGAAAATGGGCCGGGCATGGTGGCTCACACCTATAATCCCGGCACTTTGGGAGGCCAAGGCAGGTGGATCAGCTGAGGTCAGGAATTCGAGACCAGCCTGGTCAACATGGCAAAACCCCGTTTTTACTAAAAATACAACAATTAGCCAGGTGTGGTGGCGTGCGCCTGTAATCCCAGCTACTCAGGAAGCTGAGGCAGGAGAATCACTTGAACCCAGGAGGTGGAGGCTGCAGCGAGTTCAAGATGGTGCCATTGCACTCCAGCCTGGACAACAAGAGCGAAACTCTGTCTCAAAAGAAAGGAAAGGAGATGGGAGGGGAGGGGAGATGAAAAATGCAGTTCTTCAGTCACATTACCCACTTTTTAAATGCTCAATAGCTGAACGCAGTTAGTGGCTGTACCAAGGCAAGTGCTTGGGCCAGAAATGACATGAGTGGTGCCAGCCTGGAGGGCTGTGTTAAAAAGAATTCTGAGGTCAGGCACAGTGGCTCACGCCTGTAATCCCAACACTTTGGGAGGCCGAGGATCGCTTGAGGCCAGGAGTTCAAGACCAGCCTGGGCAATATAGCGAGGCCATGTCTCTACGAAAAAATAAAAATAAAAATAAAAAATAGAAGGAGGATTCTGAGAACGTAGACAGGCTCAGTGTGGAGTGTAGGGATTGATTAATGATGTCTGCATGGGTACAGGAAGTGAGGGCAGTGATACGCAGGCCATCCCTGACCCAGGTCTTCAGTAGAATCAAATTTCATCATGGAGAAAAATGAGAATAGTTTATTCAGACAAGTTAATGTAATATCTAAAACCACTCCAGACTTCAAAATTGAATTAAAGTTAGAGAGGCTGGGCATGGTCATGCATGCTTGTAATCCCAGCTACTCAGGAGGATGAGCCAGGAGGATTACTTGGACCCAGGAGTTCAAGGCCAACCTGGGCAACACAGCAAGGCCCAGTCTGAAAAACATTTTTTTTTAATTAGAAACTTGTCTTCTACCAGTCTAAACGTGTTGTAAAAGACATAGCATTGGCCGGGCATGGTGGCTCACGTCTATAATCCCAGCACTTTGTGGGGGCCGAGGCAGGTGGATCACCTGAGGTCAAGAGTTCAAGACCAGCCTAGCCAACATGGTGAAACCCCAACTCTACCAAAAATACAAAAATTAGCTAGGCATGGTGGCACGCACCTGTCATCCTAGCTACTCAGAAGGCTGAGGCAGGAGAATTGCTTGAGCTCAGGAGACGGAGGTTGCAGTGACCCGAGATCATGCCTCTGCACTCCAGCCTGGGTGACAGAGTGAGACTCTCAAAAAAAAAAAAATAGCATTTTACAGAAGAGGAAACTGAGGCTAAGAGAAGATGGCAGCTTGGCCAAGGTTGGGGCTGAAATGTGAAGCCCAGGGGCTGCCCTCACTCACCCCCTGGCTGAAGGCGATGACGATGAGGGCCACGCAGGCAGTGGCGGCCACTAGCAGGAGAGTGAGCAGCAGCGGCCCATGCTGGCTGGTGAGCCGGTACTTCTCGTAGAGCGCATCTTGGTCAGGACCCTCCTCGCCCTCATTGAGGAAGTAGCGCCCCTTGGCCGGCATCTTCCACCCTCGGCCGTTAAGGAGGCCCCAGGGCCTGGAGGGCATCTGTCTGCCAACGCCCTCCCCCGTGGGCCTAGGCCTCTGTCCTCTCCAAGGCAGGCAAGCAGGGCTGGGGAGAGGGCCTCTGAGCCTGCTGCTCCATGGCCAATGAGGGGTCCACACAGCTCTGGCACCAGGCCTCACTCACTGTGCCGCCGGCATCCTCCTGTGCATCCAGACTGGGCTGACTCCACACGCAGTTCCTCAGCTCTGCGGAGATGAAACAGACAGGAGCTTGACCTAATGGGCCAAGTCAGGGGAGGGCTGGCACTGGGGAGAGCAGGGCCCAGGCCTCACAGCACCAAGTTTGATTTATCCATCTTAACCCTAACCTAACTTTTATGTCCTGTTGTCGTAAAGCTAGTCCCCTGTGTATTCTAGAACTGCACTGTCCAAGATAGTAGCCACTAGCCACATGAGGCTGCTTTTTTTTTTTCAAGACAGGGTCTCACTCTATTGCCCAGGCTGGAGTGCAGTGGCATGATCATAGCTCACTGCAGCCTCAAACTCCTGGGCTCAAGTGATTCTCCCACCTCAGCCTCCTAAGTAGCTGGGACTACAGGTGTGCACCACCACATCTCCAGCTAATTTTTAAATTTTCTTTTGTAGAGATGGGGTCTCCCCCTGCTGCCCAGGGTGATTTTGAACTCATGGGCTCAAGCTATCCTCCTGCCTCAGCCTCCCAAAGTGCTGGGATTACAGGTATGAGCCACCATGCCCAGCCACTATTTTAAATTAAATTTAAATTAATTTAAAATCAAGTTAGAAATTCAGACCCTCAGTCACACTAGCCACATTTCAAATACTCAACAGCCAGCCAGGCATGGTGGCTCATGCCTGTAATCCCAGCACTTTGAGAGACTGAGGGAGGTGGATCACCTGAGGTCAGCAGTTCGAGACCAGCCTGGCCCACAGGGTAAAACCCCATCTCCACTAAAAATACAAAACTTAGCCAGACATGGTGGTGTGTGCCTGTAATCCCAGCTATTTGGGAAGCTGAGGCAGGAGAATGGCTTGAACCTGGGAGGCAGAGGTTGCAATGAGCTGAGATCGTGCCATTGCATCCAGCCTGGGCAATGGAGTGAGACTCTATCTCAAAAAAAAAAACAAAAACAAAAAAAGTCAAATACTCAATGGCCACATGCGACTGGCAGCTGCTGTACTAGACAGCACAGAAAAATAGAGCATGTCTATCATCACAGAAACTTCTACAGGCCAGCTCTGCTCTGCACGTTTCTCTGTTTTGCTTTCACACTAAGGTCTCTGATTCATCTTGATTCACTCTGGGTATCGTGTGAGGTAGGGATCAAGGTTCATTTCTTTTTTCCACATGGATATTGAATTATCCCAGTAGTGTTCAGTGAACCAGCAATCCTCTCACTGAATTTCAGTGGAGCCACCTCTCTCATAAGTCAGGTGATCACACAGATGGGGTCTGTTTCCAGGCTCTGCTCTGTCCCCATCGTCCTGGTGCGAACACCACATTCACTTCATTTTCCAGTGAGTCTCATGTCTCCAGGCACAGAGCGTTCCAAGCTGTGATCCTAGGAGCCCTGAGATTTGGGGACATGCATCAGGCCCCTGACGGGAAGGGAAGGTCAGAGGGCATAGACTCAGGCAACCCATGCCTGCTTCAGCCAGAGTAGCCCCCTGCATCTGTGTTACAGTAAGTTTCACATAAAACTGCATTTTGCATTTTCTTTCTTTCTGATTTTTGTTTATTTGTTTTTTGTTTTCTTTGAGATGGGGTCTCACTCTGTCACCCAGGCTGGAGTGAAGTGGTGTGATCATAGCCTGCCCCGGACTCAGACAATCCTCCCACCTCAGCCTCCTGTGTAGCTGGGACCTGAGCCTGGGGAGGCTTAGGCTGCAGTGGGCCATGTATTGTTTGTAGAGATGGGGTTTCGCCATGTTGCCCAAGCTAGTCTTGAACTCCTAGGCTCAAGCAATCTACCCCCTCAGCCTCCGAAGTGTCAAGATTTCAGGCATGAGCCACTGTACCCCGCAAAAATCTTGTTTATTTGTTTAAATAGCCCACTGACATAAATTTCAGATGTCTGCAAGCCTTGCTTCACAGAAAAGGAAGCTGAGTCTCAGAGAGGGACACAGTGGCCCCTTTGTGACACACTGTGAGCTGACCCCCAGGCTTGCCACGCTCAGCCCATATGGGCTTCTTCTTTCCCCAGCACCATTCATTCCTTAGCATATTCATTGATTCCAAAAAGGCTTGTGAATCACACCTACGCCTGCCAGTCCTTACACCTCCTGTGTGCTAGGCTGGACTCTCTCTCCCCAGTGATCCCCATCAGTCTCCAAAGGAAGGAATATTACCAAAAATGTGCAATCCCTCACACAGCAATGGGGACTTGGGGACAGCTGTCATATTCCCAACAGGACCCTTGCATGAAGGGGCCACCCTGGACCAAGAATCCAGGCCCCCAGTGTCCTCCAGGCCTGCCTTGGATTGGAACCAGAACAGGGCCAGAGGCAGAGGCTGTCTCACGGCAGGGAGGCTGTGAGACATGGGACGGCTCAGGGCAGTCATGGGGCACAAATGGCCAGCCACCAGCAGAAGCTTCAAAGGACAGCTGGTCCAGCGGAGGGAAGGTGGCCAGACGAGCCCCCAGCCCCCAAAGGTAAAAAGCAGAATATCCAGGGTCCCCAAGTCTAAGGGAAGCCCCCCAACCTCAACACCTGCTACTATGAGATCCCAGGGGCCACCTTGATTCCAGGAGCCACCTCGGGCTCTATTTCCTCTGGAAGTTCCTATTCCATCACCACACACCAGGAACAAAATGCAAAAACCACATATTTGGGGGAGGAGGAAGGGGTCATTTGCTGAGGAGCCCTGTCTCCTTCAGTGCCTGGGCAGGTGTCTACAGGCCTTAGCACCTGTTCAACGAGGGGCAACCCTTCTGGGGTGTGGCCCAGAGCTGTCAAAGTGCCCAAAGTGCTCAGAGACGCTGCAAATCTGATTTCTATGTAAAATGATTTTTAAATGTTGGCAGCTGATTTCAAATTTTGCAGTGATTGCAGCCCACTAGTGTACAACCTCTAAATCTAAACTAACCAGTCTATTCCACAAGAGGCATTTACTGTGTGCTAACCACGTACATCCAACCCTGTGCTGCAGGGTTTGCCAAACGAGATACGGTCCCTGCCTGAGACACATTCAATCCAGCCCCCTCCCACCCCAAAATAGCCCTTTGCAGTAATAACAGCAGCAGTTCCTGCCACCCCCGGCACCTGCACACACATTCACTCTCATCTTCACAACCGGCAAAGGCCAAGGTGGCACCACCGTTTCACACATGCAGACCTGAGTCCAGAGAGGCAGAGTGGTTGCCTAAGATCACACTGCTGGAGCTGGTAGACAGAGGGGCTGGGATGCAAACCCGGGTCTGCCAGCTCCCAAACCAGGGCTCCTCAGCCCAGGCTTCCCCACTGACATCCCGGGGGACCGAGCCAGATGCCACAGCACACAAACAGCAACCTTGCCTGCCCCCTGGCCTGCTGCCAAACACCAGTGCACCAGGATGGCCAGACTGAGAAGCTCCAAACACCAGAGGGCTGAGGCCACTCCCCACAGCTGCTCCATCTCCCAGGCAAAGCCCCCAGACCAGAGCTGAGGCGGCCAGACACGTGCGTGAAAGTGCAAGTGTGACTGTGTGTGGACACACCCACTCCAGGCACACAGAGCCAGGCTGGGCCACCACGAGGAGAGGGAGGAACCAGCTGAGAGGGTCCCAAGGGCCCGTGGGAACCCAGGCCTGGTAAACACGCCTCTCAAGGAACTCATTAGGCCACTTTCCGGGCAACGGCAGGCAGGGGCAGGTGAACAGTGGAGAGCACGGGCACAAGGACTTCGGCCCATCCAGGGACCTTGGCCAGCTCCTGGAACAAGCCGGGCACCGTGAGGCCTGGGGGGAATGAACTCACTGATCACATCTCCAGAGGGGTCCAGGAACCCACCACCAGTGGCATGTCCCCAGGCCAGCTCCTCCCTAGGAGCCACCCTGCCAAAGTCAGACCCAGAGGCACCCCCTGCCCGGGAAGTTTTCAAGGCCTCCTGTCCAATCACCAGTTCTTCCACCAGTCCTCAACTCAGTTGGCAATGGGGAGGGCCTCCCCACAAGGCCCTGGATAAAGGAACTCTTCTGCCATGTCTGAGACACATCCAATGCAGGGCCCCCTGGATTGAATGACCCTGCTGTTAGTGCACACCTGCTTGCTAACAAATGACCCTGTTGTTAGCGTGCACACCTCCACAACGGGGCTCACCACCTCTCAGGGCAGTCTCCTCCATCACTGGGCACTTCTCTGGCCCTGAGGCCTCCCTTAGCTCAAGCCAAGCCCTGCCTCCCTGTCACTCCCTCACCCACACTGCATGGGTCCTGTCTGACTTCCAAAGTCACCAAGAGCAGAAGTATCAAGTCCCCTCTTCCTGAGGAGACTACAGTCCCAGAGGCCCTTACTTATTCTCACCTCACGACCAGCCCGGTGGTACAGCAGGGTAAGCAACCCCATTTTAAAGAGGAGGGGACTCCCCTGCGGGGAAGGTGTCCAGATGGGAGGAGGGTGTTTCATGCTTCTGCTGTGCAATGTCCCCTCTCCCGACCCTCAGTACCCTGGTTCAGGGGCCACATGACCCTGGTATAGCCAATCAGCAAAGTCCCTCTCGAGCCTCAATGCCGCAGGCCTGGGCCATGAGGGCTGTCTTTGGACTTCTGCTGACCCAGGAAAAGAGGCGTTCTCTTTTGTTGCTGACCTGGCACTGTCAGCAGACACCTGAGCCACCACAAGGAGAGAGCCCGCCTGAAAATGACACCAACATGGAGAACTGGCACAAGACAGGGGCGTGGCAACACCTCCTGGGGCCACAGGAGCCAGCTGTGCCTGAAGCTTATGCAACCTCTAGATATTTAACCACATGGGACAAGCAATGCCTCTTTCAGCTTCAGCTAGTTTGAGCTTCTGTCACTCGCAACCAAGAGTCTCAAAGTCCACATCGGGCTTCTGGACCCAGTTTGTTGCATCTAAAAAGCACCCATGGCCCCTCAATGGGTTCAGAGTCAACTGGAAGGGTCCCAGTCAGCACAGAGATGACAGTGTGATGCTGCAGATCCAAGCAGTCCTCCAGAAGGGAGCTGGGGCTTGGAGGGGACAGCCCCGCTCATCCCTCCATCACAGGAGGTCAAGGCTGAATTCACTGAACTATGATCATGCCACTGCACTCCTGCCTGGGTGAGACAGAGCAGAACCCTGTCTGGAAAAAAAAAAAAGCTAGAATTTAAACATAGGATATCTGGGGTCCCTATCACCCTCATGGTGCTGGCATCCAGAAATCCCATGATATCCCAAAACACCAACCTTTTCCCCACAAACAAGGCCCAGGACAGAGCTATGACCAAGAGGTGGGGAGCTCAGGGGACCCTGTCGAATTACTTCCCTCTGCCTTGCAGGAGCAAGTTCAGGTCAGTGAACTCCAGGAGGGCCTCCTCCTCCAGGAAGCCCTCTGAGTAACCCCTCACACACCCTCTTATCCTGCAACTACGGCAGGACTGTGGTCTCCTCACCAAATACTGGCTGGCTGGGTCCAGGTTCTCCAGCCAGAAGAACTGCTGGAAGCAGAAGACTGGGATTCCACACTGCAACTGCAGGGCCAGGTCCCCGGGTGCTCGGGAAATCCTTCCCCAGTCCAGCTGATCTGGCAGTGTCCCCAGAACAACCACAGCCCTTGTGCAGAGTATGTTCTAGAAACCCCCAGCTTTCACAGATGCAGACAGGACAGCCACTTCCTCACCCAGCCACTGTTGGCAGAAACCACAGACTGGCTTCCTCCGGCCAAGCCTCAGCAGGCTCAGGGCTGCCGTGGGGCCCTGGTGGCCTCAAAAAGGGGAAGTGGGGACCTTGGAGTGGGGGGGGCATGGAAGCCTCCAGGGAAGAGGCCCCACTCCGGTCCCTGGGCCCACACCCTGCCTGGGATGCCAGGCAGCTGTAGGCAAAAAAAACCTGCATGCTCCATCTTGCCCCCCACCGGGCCTGCCGGCTCTCAGCCCCCCTGGTAGGCTGAGTCTCAGGCAGATTTTTCATTTGCCAAGGGAGTCTCATGTTAATGCGTCTCTCTCAAGGGACCCTGAGCTCCATGAAGCCAGCAGCTGCTCTGCCCAGTGCAGGCCTGACCCAAAGAGGCCCCCAGGAAACCTCGTGGAACCCAGGGATTCAATTCTGCTGGTATTCAAGGTCCCACACCCCAAGCCCAGCCCTCCCCAGACCCTCCCTGTCCCCAGAGCTCTGCGGCCCCCATGCCCTGCTCTCCCAGGCCCCTCCCCTACCCAAAGGCCTTCCCATTGTGGGTCCAACATCCCAGCCCCCTGCCTCGCCAAACTGTCGTGGTGGGATCTGTGTGTGTGTCCCACAGCTGATCCTGGCAAATGCCTGTGACATGAATGGCCAAGAAGGTTAGCCAGACAGAATCCTGCGCCAGGCCCAGGGTAGGGAAGCACGCAGAGTGGCATGGGTGAGGGAGGAGGGCGCCACGGCTGAAGGATGAGGGCAGATGAAGAAAGGGCCTCCCTCAAGATCAGGAAGCACCTGCTGCACCCACCACACCTGCCTTACCCGCCACAGCACACCTCTCCCAGCTACACTTGGCCTCTGGGAGGATGCTTGCACCCAATCCCAGCTCTGCTACCAATGGCCTGTGAGTGGCAGTTGCCTGCACACTCTGGCCTCAGTTTCCTTACCAGTAAACTGGGGGTGCTGATAGCCAGGTCGTCTGCACAGGTCATGATATCCAAGAGGCCAAGCTTGCAGGACAAATTGGCAAATGGCCAAGAAGTCAGGTTTAGTGTCAGAGGAAGCCCTGCAGGGTCAGAGTTCAACCATGGGGTCCAGGGAGAGGGAGAGGCAGATGCAGAGTGGGCAGGCCCCCAGCCAGGCCCCCCACTGCATCTCCTGATGATAGCCTGCAAAGTTGCCCAGCAGGGGCAAAGGCTGAAGTTCCCCAATGGCATGACTGCCAGCCAACCCTACTCCCCCTCCACAGCCCCCAAGCACCCCCAGGCTGACTCTGTTCCCACTCCCAGGGCACAGGCTGCTGATCAGTCTTGGGGACCAAAAACCTGCATTCCAGTCCCAGCTTAGCCACCAACATGCTCTGTGACCCTGAACAAGTCTCTTGCCTGACCTGTGCCTTAGTTTTCCCTCTTGCAAAGAAGGGGCTGTGTCAGACCTCTGAGACCAGCTCTGGCCTAGTTGGAGCTGGACTAGGGGTGGAGGCTGAATCAGTAAATGAAAAGGATAAGGGACTGGAGAAAAACTGAAGGAAAAGGCTGAAGTTCTCACCTGGCCCCAGAGAGCCACTTCTAGGGATGGGTAGAAAGTTGTTCTTTGATTCTTTGGGACACAGCTAAGGTAGTGTTAAGAGGGAGATTCGTAGCATTAAATGCCCACATCAAAAAGTTAGAAAGATCTCAAATTAACAACCTAACTTCACAATTGAAAGAAATAGAGGAGCAAAAACAAATCAACCCCAAGCCTAGCAGGAGACAAGAAACGACAAAAATCAGAGCTGAACTGAAGAAAAACAAGACAACCATTCAAAAGATCAATGAATCCAGGAGTTGGTTTTTTGAAAAAATTAATAAAATAGGCCACTAAACTAATAAAGAGAGATCGAAATAAACACAATTAGAAATGACTAAAGGAATGTTACTAATGACCGCACAGAAGTAAAAAACAACCATCAGAAACTACTACAAACACTTCTACACACAAAAACTACAAAATCTAAGCGATGGATAAATTCCTGGACACACAATCCTCCCACGACTGAGCCAGGAAGAGACCAATAATGAGCTCCTGAACTGAATTAGTAATAAATAGCCTACCAATAAAAGGCCAGGACCTGATGGATTCACAGCCAAATTCTACCAGATGTACCAAGAAGAACTGGTACCATTCCCACAGGAACTATTCAGAAAAATTGAGGAGGAGGTACTCCTCCCTAACTCATTCTATGAGGCCAGCATCACCTTGATACCAAAAACTGCCAGAGACACAACAATAAAAGAAGAAAAAAAAGTGTTCTTTGTTCCTGAAATCCTCCCCTCCACTTCATTCATTTGGTTAAACGTTACCCTGATCAATCTCTCCTTTAAAATGCACCCCCAAGGCTCCAGCGGCCAGGGGTATGAATCCAGGTCTACTATGTCTCATGCCCATTCTAATGCTAGTTAGTGACTGCCCAGGGGGAGTTCGACCATGCATTCCTTCAGCAGCTGTGCACTAATGCCTTCTGTGCACCAGGCGCCAGGCCAGGTACCAAGAGGAAATTCTGCTCAGGAAATGAGCTCCCAGAAGGCAGAATCCTTAGCACTGCCCTAACCAGGGTATCTGCTAGGGCTCTGAACACAGTGGGTGTTCAGGCAACAGTGTTTATCAACTGACTAACCAATCAACCAGGATCCCCTGTTGGAGGAAGAGCCCTACTTTTTCCTCACTCTTGCTTGAAATTCCATTAGCGATTCATTTCTTTAAGCACTGCCCTCACTAGCCTCCCCCTTCAGAAGGGAAACACTTTCACGTCCACATTTAACAGATTTCTGATCCCTTTTCCCTTGAAAAGGAAGAACAGAAAGGGGAAGTCCAGCTGACCATGGGGGACCTCAAGTGGTGCTCGTCCTGCTCAGGACAAGAGGGTGCTGGCTGACTTCGCACATTGCCTAGGGCCCCACCCTGACAGTGGGTCCAGCATGACAGCAAGACATGAATGGGGCTAGGAGGTACAAGAAGAGCTCCGCAGACCTGGCACGGTGGCTCACATCTGTAATCCCAGCACTTTGGGAGGCCAAGGCAGGTAGATCACTTGAGGCCAGGAGTTTGAGACCAACCTGGCTAACATGGTGAAACCCCGTCTCTTCTAAAAATAGAAAAATTAGCCCAAGGTGGTGGCGTGTGCCTATAGTAGTCCCAGCTACTCAGGAGGCTGAGGCATGAGAATCACTTGAACTCGGGAGGTGGAGGTTGCAGTGAGATGGGATTGCGCCACTGCACTCCAGCCTGGGCAACAGAGTGAGGCTCGGCAACAACAACAAAAAAAGATCCATTTCACAGGCCCATGGACAGATACAACCCAGAGTAACCACTGTCCTGGAGGGGACAGGAAGGATGTGCATTTGAGTCTTAACTCTTAGGCTGCTAGTATTCTGTTTAGAAAGGCAGCATCCACAAGACAGAAAGCAAACTGGATTCACAACTTATACCAGGATTATTTCCAAAGACAGCAAGAAACTATGGGAGAATTATCGTATAATGCTATAGTGAAGATGGCCTTTTTATCCTGACACAAAACCCAAAAGCCATAAAGAAAAGACTGATAAATTCAGTTACATGAAAAAAAAAAAAAATACATGGTAAAAACTACCAAAAGCACAATCAAAAGACATATGACAGATTAGGGGAACATTCATGATTCACATCACAAGGAGCTAATCTCCTTCATATGTAAAAAGCTCCCACAAATCAAAAAGAAGACCAATAACCCAATAGAAAAATGGGAGAAGACTAGGAAGAGAAAGTTCATAGAAAAGACAATCTAAATGACTCTTAAACATTTGGAAGGTCCAGGCATGGTGGCTCACGCCTGTAATCTCAGCACTTAGGTAGGCTGAGTCAGGCGGATCACATGAGGCCAGGAGTTCAAGACCAGCCTGAGCAACATGGTGAAACCCCATTTCTACTAAAAAATATGAAAACTAGCCAGGTGTGGAGGTGCATGCTTACAATCCCAGCTACTTGGGAGGCTGGGGCACGAGAATCACTTGAACTCAGGAGGCAGAGGTTGCAGTGAGCCAAGATCATGCCTGTACACCAACCTGGATGACAGAGTGAAGCTCTGTCTCAAAAAAATAAATAAATAAATAAATAAAAATTAAAAAAAAAAAACAAAACCAACCCACAGCATTTGGAAGGAGGCTGACCACACTCCTTTGGGAGGCTGAGGGGGGGCGGATCACGAGGTCAGGAGATTGAGACCATCCTGGCTAACGTGGTGAAACCTCATCTCTGCTAAAAAATACAAAAAATTAGCTGGGCGTGGTGGCGGGCGCCTGTAGTCCCAGCTACTCAGGAGGCTGAGGCAGGAGAATGGCATGAACCCGGGAGGCGGAGCTTGCAGTGAGCCGAGACCGTGCCACTGCACTCCAGCCTGGGCGACAGAGCAAGACTCCGTCTCAAAAAAAAAAAAAAAAAACTACCATAGTAGCCAGGCACAATGGGATGCACCTATAGTCCCAGCTACTCGGGAGGCTGAGGCAGGCAGATCACTTGAGCCCAGAAGTTTGAGTCCAACCTGGGTAACAAAGCAAAATCCCCATCTTTAAAACAAAAACAAAACCACCATGGAAAACCATTTTTACCTAACTGATGGGCAAAGATCAAAGCATTTCATAAGTCTCATAAGTCTGTGTTGGAAACAGGCACTCACATTCCCTCCTGGGCAGGAATGTGAGTCAGTAGAATCCCCAGTGAAGGCAGTTTAATAATATCTAACCAAGTCACTAAAGGACATATATGCTTTTTGACCTACCAAATCCACTTTGAGTAATGTATTGTACAAACACTGTCACGAGTGTGAAATGACATAAGCACAAAATTAGTCATTGAAGCATTATTTGTAATAACAAAAGATTGAAAATAATATACCTATCAGTCAGGAACTGGTGAAATAAATTATGATGCAACCTTACAATGGAATACTATGCAGCTGTCAAAAAGCCTGAGGCCACTTGAAACTAATGTCACAGGGTATCCTGTGAAAAATCCACACGGCAATGCCTGGAACAAATAAAGATGGAACCGGGACACAGAAAAACCAAAAGTGTTGGTTTCACAGAGTGGATAAATCTCACTTCTCATTTTCAGTTTCTATTTCTATTGTCAGTGTATTGCTTATGTGACTTAAAAAAAAATGTCTAATAAGAAAAATGAATCCCAGATTCATCACACCTAAATTGCGTGACTTAGCCAAGTACAGTGGCTCATGCCTGTGATGTCAGCTATTCAGGAGGCCAAGGTGGGAGAATTGCTTAAGGCCAAGAGTTCAAGATCAGCCTGGGCAACATAGTAAGATGCTATCTCTAAAAAAATTTCAAAACTGAGCCAGGCACAGTGGTATGTGCCTGTAGAGCCAGCAATTTGGGAGGCTGAGGCAGGAAGACCTCCTGAGTTCAGGTCAAGGCTGCAGTGAGCAATGATTGTGCCACCGCACTCCAGCCTGAGAAACAGAGCAAGGCTCCATCTCACTCATTCATAAACAAATTAAATATTAAAAGAAATAATACATTACATGACCTGACAGATTCTCTGTGCCTCAGTTTCCTCATTTTAACAAAAGGAGAATAACAGTCCTACCCCACAGGGTTTTGAAAGGATTCAGTTGGGGGTGATGCAAGCAGTGTGCTGAGCCACTCCTGGCACAGAACACCCCAGTCTAGACGGCACGCATCACCAAGTTGTCAGAAAGGCCCATGGGGTGCGGAAGCCACCTGTCCCCTCCCCTCAACCCTGCCATGAGCCAGCAGCACTGGGGGTGAGGAGGCCCAGCCTCTGGGAGGTGGAGAGAACACTGGTCAGCAACTCAGGCCGGCTTTCCAGGGCCATGAGCGGCTGTGTGGGCTGACCCCTCCATGTAGGGCCTATCTGGGCCTCAAGGGAGTGACCGTCCCACCCAACCCAGGTCAGAGGGAGGTGGTGATGTTGGTCTGAGCTGGAGGGAGCTCACAGGTGACATCCCAGGCAGAGTCAGGTCCTCGGCCCAAACCTTCCAGGCGTGCTGGCAGGAGAGAGTGCAGTACCCAGGCCTCAAAACAAGCTCTGTGACCTCGGAGCCCAGCTGGGAGACAAACTGGGCCAAAAACCACCTGGCTGGTCATCTCCTCTGAGAACCTGCAGAGAACCATGGGGTGAGGCCCGTCCCCCTGACTACCCAAGGGTGGTGGGTGGGGGTGCACTCGCTCCATTCCATTTCTAGCCAGGGCAACTGACTCTGGGACCTTAACCTCCAAGCCCAAAGCCCACCTGCTGGGAAACAGTGGAGCTAGGATTCAAACCCAGGCCTGCCCCTCCTCCAAGGCCCAGTGCAGATTAACTCTCTATCTGCATTTCCTGAGGTGCATTCTGCCCAAAAGCAGGGCCATGAAAAGCTACATATGTGCAGCCACACACATCCACAGCCGTTTCTGGTCACAGGTGGTGCTGAGCTCAACATTCTCCTCTTCCCCATTTAAAGATCCCCCATACACATCAGCCAATTAAAGGCTCTGACAAGTCCTGTAGGAAAGCAGCCTGCTGAATTAAGCACAGC
Source organism: Papio anubis (assembly GCF_008728515.1). Lineage (NCBI taxonomy): Eukaryota > Metazoa > Chordata > Mammalia > Primates > Cercopithecidae > Papio > Papio anubis. Next base: position 39,575,659 of record NC_044993.1, read on the forward strand.
TGAACATTTCCCCATCCTTTTGTTAATGAGACTCTTTTTGCATTGAATCCCTAATGAACCTCCTTTGGGAAATGCTGACTTTGGAGTCTCCGAGACCCACCTAGTAACTCCTCCCCAAAGAGGACTCCCTGGGCAGCTGTGGCCTGTAGAGCCCATTAGCCTCGCCTTAATTGGCAGCCTCTAAAGCTCCTTAAGGCGGGGGGCCCCACGTACCCACCTCCACCTGACCCCAGGTTGGGCTAGCTGTGCACAAGGAGATTGCAGGTGCCGAAGGGACCAGCCCATGCACCTGCCTGTGGGCCAGGATACCCACCCTGAGCTTAGCCTTCCAGGTGGTGAGAGGAGACACCTGAGTGAAAGACCGGGGCTCTGTGGTGCTCATGGTCTCAACAGCGACCTCCCTAGGCAGTTTTCAGCTGGGAAGCACCTTGCCCTGGGGAAAAGCAAGCAGGAAAAGAGCTCCAAGTGCCAACAGGGCAAAGGGCTCCTGTCAAATTTCCTGCCTCTCCTGTGCAATGCAGAGGAGTGGCCCACCTGCCTCAGTTTCCCCATCTGCCACAGGTAAGGCAGTGCAGGGAATAGAGCCCTGGACTGAATGTCAGGTGATGTAAGGTATAGTCCCAGCTCTCCCTATCACCAACTGTGTGACTCAGGCAATTCTTCACCCTCTCTGGGCCTGACTCCCCCAGGGCAGGAAAGGCCTCCAGGGTCTCTGAGGTCCCTTCCCACTCAGACCAGCAGAGAAGCCAGTCACAGAGAGGTCAGTGGGAGAGGCCTCTCCTACCTGGAGCTCAGCGGGCCACTGATAGAGCCCAGCGAGGCGTCACTGCCTAGCCTGGCCTCTTGTCCCAACAGCAAGCCTAAAGCCACCACCTGGCCCAGAGGCCCCCAGTCTGGCCTCCACGACACCAGCTCGAAAAGCGCCTAACCCCAAACCAAGGCGCTAAGACCCTCACTTTCCCGAGGCTTCCTGAGAACCTGACCCAGGCCTACGGGGCACGAGAGACGCAGAGGGGACTGCCTCGTGAAGCCGCACCAGGAGTCCGGAAGAGCCCTGCTGCAGGGGAAGCAGCCCCACCCGGCCTCCCCAACCAACCACAGCCCCAGCTTCCGGCCCTGCACCCACACAGGGGCTCAAGAGCCCTCGCCATGGCTGTCCCTGGAGCCCAAGCCCCCATTCCTGGTCACTCACTCCTTCCTTCCACAAATCCTGCCCTTACGGAGCTATTGGGCACAGGAGGTCACTGTGATGGAGTCTCAGGCCACAAGAGCCCCATGGCCCCGGAAACCAGGCCTCCCACACCTACCCAGGACCCCCCAGAACACCAAGCCCGATCTCTGCTCACCCCTTGGCCAAAAAACGCCTCCAGAACTTCCCGGGCCTCCTCTGTGGCTGCCCGATTTGGCTGATTTCGGTTCCCCAAACAAGCCCCACCCTTTCATCTCCAGCTCCGGCAGTCTGAAAACACGCCCACCTCCTCACCTCCAAACGCCTTCTGCCTGGTGAACTCCTGCCCGCCCTTCAGGGCCAACCTGAGCTGCCACCTCTTCCAGGAAGGCTGCCTGGTCCCCTCCCAGTCTGGCCTTGTTCCTTAGCTTCCCCAGGGCCTGCACCTCCCACAGAAGCACAGGCCACCCTGACCTGTTACTACCTGGCTGCACGTCCAGCCATGCACTACCTAGCTCCCAAGATCTAATCCTGCCTGGTACGCGGGGACGTCAAACCCCATACTCCACAGATGGTGGGGTACAGCCAGCACTGAACTGGCAGCTAAGGACTGGGTCCCAACCCTGGAGTCCCCAGTCCCATCTGCATGAGCTCTGGCAGGTGACCTGCCTCTCAGGACTCAGTTTCTCACCGGAGCAATGAGGATGAAACCCCTCTCTCTGCTCCATGGCCTATTCTAGCAGTGAAATGACCTCATAGCTATAAAACCTCATAAACCCAGAACCACTGCACATGCAAGGGGGCCCATCCTGCCACCAGGAAAGAGGCCACTTGTTGGCGCCACCAGACCTCCATCTGCCAAGTGCCACTGAGCTCCCGCCTGCAGCAGGTGCAGGGTGAGGCGCTGCTGCTGCTACAACAAACAAGACAGGCACGGGTGCCCTGAGGAGCCCACGCCAGGAGGAGGGCAGAGTGTCATAAACGAGCCAAGTGAGGAAAAGAAATGCCAGGGCAGGGCAGTAGGGAAGGAAGGAAAGCATGGTGGTTGGGAGCACAAGCTCTGAGATCCAACAGCAGGCTGTGAATCTCGGCTCCACCATGGAGGAGCTGTGTGACCTTGGGCATGTTCCTGAACCTCTCTGGGCCTCAGTTTCCTAACCCACAGAATGGACTGGTAACAATACCCAGTTCTCAGGGGCTTAACGTAGACGTGGGCACACAGCAAGTGCCATCACCCAGGGCCACCCCAGTCGGCTCCAGACACCAGGGTGAGCAGGCTGAGAAATCGTGACATAAACAGGCACTGGGGACACACTTCAGTACCAGGGTCTCAGCCTCACTTCCTGCCTGCCCCCAAAGGGCAGCTCTGCTCTTGTACCCGTGCTCAGGAGAGCTGAGCCTGACAAAGGGATACAGAAGTGCAGGTCCCTGCCCCCAGGGGACGGAGCAGTGTCTCCAGGGAGTCTTGGTATATCAAAAGAGGCCACTTCCCATTAGCCCGGGCCCCTTAAAATAGCTCCTTCACACAACTTAAAAGGGTTCCTCCTCCCAGTCAGATGGGGTACCTACCGGAGACAGGCTTGGGGGGCCCAGGAGCCAGATGCACACACACAGAAGGAGGTCTCATCCCAGCCTGTACCAGCACCCTGGACCCCTGCTCCAGCGAGGAGATGCACAGGAGGAGGGAGACCCAGACCCTGAAGAACAGCAGCAGGACCATGACAAGCCCACAAGACTGGCCCCCAGTCCACACCCTCCCATGAGTGAGGCGAAGGGGCGTGCTTGTGAGTGGGGCAGGGCCTGCCCCTCCAACATAACTCCCACCAGGAAGACACACCAGCCCTGAGGCTGCAGAGCTCCCTGGGCCTCAGTTTCCCCATCTGTGCACAGCAGCTGCACCCCAGCGTCCTAGGCTTCTCCCTGCCCAGCCAGTCGGTGACTCCAGGAAGCAATGACCTCAGTGAGCCGTGCCCAAGGCAGTGTGACTGAGTTGTTTCAGAGGCCAGCATGAGGAAAGCTGACCAGTTACAGGGGCAGGAAGGGCCTGGGGCGTGGAAGACAAAGCACCCTGATCAGGGTGCCCTGGGTCCGGTGGCCTCCAGGGATCTGGGCCCTAGAAGGCAGGTGGTGGCACCACCCACTGCAGGTCCCTTCTGCCTCCCGGGAACACGAGCTCCTCCCCAGGGGACAGGCCTGTGTCTGAGGGTCATGGCCGCTCCTTCTGCCCCGTCACCTCCAGTAGGTCCCAATGCCCAGGGAGGAGGCAAGAATGGGCAGAGCCTGGGGCCAGGAAACACAACTGGAAACTGGGGTGCCTGCACCAAAGACCTCCTTTGGCTTCCCTTTCCTTCAGCCCCAGTCGTGGGGTCATCCTGCCAGTGGTCAGCAGTGGTGGAGGAGACAGGGACATAAACGGAGGAATGGCAAGAAGAGGGTATCCCGGCATCCCTCGGGCTCTAGCCACAGCAAGACAGGGGCTCAAAGCAAGGCCAAGGGGGTGGGGGAGGTGGCTGAGTGAACGGCTTAGGAGCAGAGCCAGCTGGGTCCCCTCGTCTCCCCATGCTGGAGGACCCCTGAAGGAGGCCCTCACCTGGGGTCACAGCCAAGCAGCGGTTGGGGGGAAAGCCCCAGGCAGCAGGAACTGTGGGGGCCAAGGGTGGGAAAGGGGCAGGAGAGAGCCAAGCTGGGGGTGAAAATGTCAGGGGGGCTGGCCCAGAGCGGATGATGGGGACAAGTGGCGGGAGTTGGGAGGGAAGTCAGGCCCGGTCTGGGAGGGCCTCACAAGCCAGGAGAAACTGACCAGATGGCTGTGCTCGAGAACAGGGAGGACCTTCTCCCAGGCTCAAGGTCAGCCGTCCCCACCCCATCCTAACGCAGAGTCTGCTCAGGTTCATCTCGGCAGCACTGGTCTGTGCTGTGCTCAGAAAATGCCTGTGAAATTGGCCCATCGAAGAGGACAGACCAGGTGTGGTGGCTCATGCCTGTAACCCCAGCACTTTGGGAGGTCAAGGTGGGAGGATATCTTGAGCCCAGGAGGTCGAGGCTGCTGTGAGCTACGATCAGGCCACTGCACCCCAGTCTGGGCAACAGAGCCAGATCCTGTCAAAATGAAAAATGAGACAGCAGGTGGCAGCAGGAAAGCACAGTCCTAGATGTTCCAAGGAAAAGGCCACCGAAGAGGAATGGAGCTCTAGTCCCAGACTAACCGCCTAACCCTTCTCTACCCCAATATTGGTCCCTTCTAGAAAGGCTTCCAGGCTTCCAAGGGAGAGCGGGGAATGGAGGATGCTTCGGCCAAGCAGGTCTGCACTCAGGGTTGGGCAATGCCCTAGCCATGATGTGGCCAGCTGAGAAATCCATGGGCAGCAGCAGGTCAGGCTAGATGCCTATGGCAAGCCGGGCAACACTGTGCCACTGTCCTTGGTGGGGAGGGGGCCACTGGACAGATGAGGGGGCTGGCGGGATCCCCAGCACACACAGCTGGAGGGACTCCAGCCACTGCGTGGCAACCTCTCAGCCTGGGCATACTAGTCTCCGGTGCCTGGGAAGGGTTTTCACCCAGCTAGCCCTCCCATTAACCTACCTGAGCCCTGCCGTCAGCCCCATTTTACAGATAAGGAAACCGAGGAACAGAGAAAATGATTAGCCCAAGGGATGCAGGTGACAGGGAGGCTGTTCAGCTCAGCCCTGCCAGCCTGCACCTCCCCGGCTCCCCCAGGAGGTCCAGTCTCCCACCCAAGGCAGGACAAGGCGGACGAGAGCCTCGTGACACCGACAGTGACGAGCACTTCCACTTAGGTAGTGCCTCCGCTGTGCCAGGCGCAGAGTGTGCATCAGCTCGTTTAATCTTTACAACCACCTGATGCAGGGGGTACCTTTACCAACCCATTTCACAGATGCAAGAAACAGGCTCCACCCCTTGTTCATCTCACACGCTGTTGGGAGGAGGCAGAGCAGAGCTGGAACTTGGGCCACCGGACCAGAGCACAGTCCAGTTCTGCCTGCAGGCAGGGGGCTGGACCGGATAACTTCTGGAAGACCCCTGCTTCTCTGGCTCTTGTTCGGATGTGGTCTCATTCTCTAGTTCCAACTAACTTTCAGCTCTTGGCTACATGTGTGTGTCTGTCTGTCTGTCTGTCTATCTATCTATCTATCTATCTATCTATCTATCTATCTATCTATCTGAGACAGGGTCTTGCTCTATCACCCAGAGTGGAGTACAGTGGCACAATCTCAGCTCACTGCAGCCTCCACCTCCTGGGCTCAAGCAATCCTCCTGCCTCAGCCTCCTGAGCAGATGGGACTACAGGCATGCACCACCATGCTAGATAATATTTGTATTTTTTTGTAGAGTTGGGGTTGTGCCATGTAGCCTAGGTTGGTCTCAAACTCTTGAGCTCAAGCGATCTGCCCACTTCAGCCTTCCAAAGTGCTGGGACTGCAGGTGTGAAACATGGTGCCTGGCCACACGTGTCTTTTAAAAAGTAGTAAATGCCTTCCCCGCACTCCATGAAAGGCTAGAATGGGCTGCTTTGATACAGGCATCCACTGTGACCCACTCTGCATGCTCCCTCAAAGACCGGGAACTTTCTCCAGTGGGGTTAAGGACTGCCCTCTCTCTGGGCAGTGGGAGAGGTGGGACAGGGGATGCTGCGTCACCTCAGTATGAACAAGTCCACATCCTCTTCCTCCAGGACAGCAGGAAGGAGGCAAGGAGCAGTGCTGAGGGACAGGCCATCCGGCCACCTCTGTGACCCTTGCAATGAGAGGGAGTGGACAAACCGCCTACCTCCCGGCTAAGGCACGACCCAACCACATGTCCAGGAAAGCACGTGAGACAGCCCACCCTGGCCCAGCCACGGAGAAGGCCTCTTCCTACCACGTCCCTCCCGCAGTGGGCCCAGCGAAGGCCAGGCACAGGGCGGGGTAGAGGAGGCCCTCACAGGAGCCCAATTCCTCATCCTCCCAGTAAGGACTACCCCCGTGAATCCCTCAGCACCAACCAGAGCCCCTGTTCTCAGCTTTGCCCCATCTGATCTCGCCAAAAACACAGTGTCCTGGCCCTGACTCCAGGCTCAAACGTGGCAGCAGACCACACTGTGGTGGTCACAACTGGATGCCTGGGGACTGATCTGCTGGGTGATTCAGGACAGACAGCCCCTCTGGGTTGTCTATCCTCTGTAAACTGGAGGTGATTGTCACCTACCACATGGAGCGGTGGAGGAGGTAGGGAATGGGTCAAATCAGTAGCTATACACTGTAGAGGGGGTGCATGTCCCCAGTGCAACCACTGAGTCAGACTTTTGTCTCTTTTTAAAAATTTATTTATTTATTTTGAGACAGGGTCTCATTCTGTCATCCAGGCAGTGGCACAGTCATGGCTCACGACAGCCTCCAACGTCTGGGCTCAAAGGATCCTCCTGCCTTAGCCTCCCAAGTAGCTGGGACTATAGGCACATGCCACTACACCTGGCTAATTTTTGTATTTTTTGTAGAGACGGGGTTTCGCCATGTTGCCCAGGCTGGTCTCGAACCCCTGGGCTCAAGTGATCTGCCCACGTTGGCCTCCCAAAGTGCTGGGATGTCTTCTCTTTTTGAGACTCTCCTGTGGCCTGTCCCGAGGCCGCACTCCAGACCACCTTCTACTGCCTGAGCTCTCCCTGCACCAACCTCCATGGCCTCAAGCAAACCTCCCTCAAGCAGATCTAGTCCTGGCAAAGAGATTCTGCAATACCAGCTTCACCCTCATCGCTAGGAAAACAGCTGCTAGTAAACAGCTGCTTCTTTCATGAAAACAGCACTAGAGGGCTGGGCGTGGGGCTCATGCTTGTAATCCCAGCACTTTGGAAGGCTGAGGCGGTAAGATTGCCTGAGCTCATGAATTCAAGGTTTCAGTGAGCTATGACCACTCCACTGCACTCCAACCTGGGTGACAGAGTGAGACCCTGTCTTTAAAAAAAGAAAAAAAAAAGAAAGAAAGAAAAAAAAGAGACTGGGGGTGGTGGACTGGGGGTGGTGGCTCACACCTATAATCCTAGCACTTTGGGAGGTCGAGGTGGGTGGATCATTTGAAGTCAGGAGTTCGAGACCAGCCTGGCCAACATGGTGAAACCCTGTCTTTACTAAAAATACAAAAATTAGCCAGGTGTGGTGACGCGGTACCTGTAGTCCCAGCTACTCAGGAGGCTGAGGCAGGAGGATGGCTTAAGCCCAGGAGGCAAAGGTGACAGTGACCCGAGAGGGCACCACTGCACTCCAGCCTGGGCAACAGACAGAGACTCCATCTCAAAAAAATAAAATAAAATAAATAAAAATAAGAAAGAAAGAAAATACCACTGGAGAGCTACCTCCACAAAGTTCACACCTTCCCTTCTGAAGGCCACAGAATCTGGAACAATCTGAGAGCCTCCCCTCCCCCATACCCTGCACCAGGAGCTGCAGGTAAACCTCGGGAACCCAGGGCCTCTGGAGGTGGGAAGACAGACAGCTGGGTGGGAAGTGAAGGCTGTGCACAAATGCCTTCCTGAGCTGCAGCCCCCCTCAGCCTCCTGGACTTCCTGCAGGGCCGGCACTTGGCACTTCCTCTAAAATTGGCTGGCTTGTCACTTTTGTGTCTTCTTTGGCCTCGTCCAAGACAATAATACAGTCAAGACGTCACAATGTCAATGTCCTAGTTACAGATTTTTTTTCCCTAAGACAAATACTTAGATTTTAAATGTGTCCTTCCACCTACAGGCTAGAACCCCCTGCGATTCCCTGGGCAGCCCGGTCCTCACTCCGAGAAACACTGGTGTTGAGTCCACCCCTCACAGCCTCCACCTGCACGTGGGTGACGCTAGTGAAGGCCCACGGTCATACAGCTCTTCCAGACACATCCAGCCCACACTGGCTGCCTGTCCAGGCCTTGGAGCCAGGGCCCCTGTCGCAGGCGGCCCAGCCTGGCCCCCACCTCCAGGCCCTCGGCTTCCCCCTCCTGGCCCTCCCTTCTCCCCTTCAGCAATGGCTGGCCAGGAAGGAAGCCCCCAGCCCCAGACGTCCCTGCCCTTGATCCTGCTGTGATGACACAAAGAAGAGGCAACTGCCTCACCCTCTGTGCACACATGTTTAGATGAATGCATAGAAAGCTCCAGAAAGACCCACTCCAGATGGCCCATGAGGTCCCTGGGGGATGGAGGACATGCGCTGCAGGGAAAGGGAAAGCAGTCTGCTTCTCGGAGGCATCTTGGTTCGCCGACCCTCAGGCATGCACCCCTTTCAGAGGTTTTGTTTGTTTGTTGTTTTATAATTTCATAAAATTAGTTGAATTGCCCTTCCCTTGCCAATGTTTCCTTTCATTGAGAAAAGTCATGTGTGCTTGTAAATGTAAAATTACACCCTCGAGAAGGAGTGTGGACATTCGAGAGTCTATGGTTCCTAGAATTCCAGATGGAACGGGCCAGATGCACAACATCGAGATCACAACCGCACTTTCTTGTCAGGCTGGGAAAAGCCAGTGACAAGTCGCCTCTGGTCCCCTGTTGAGGAGTCGCCTCTCCCAGCTGTCTGCCCAGTAGGCTCCCGGAGCCTCCTCCTTCTCCAGCCCAGACCCTGCCCAGTGCACTCCCAGGCCAGGCTGCCGGGTGAGCTGCTTCCCACCCACCGTCCAGCCCCGTCTCCGGGGGCTCAAGCCGCTAGGACTGGTGACACTCCATCCCCACACCCCGCTTTTACCTGGCTCTCCTCCTGGGCCCCAGCAGCTGGCCAGGGTCTGCAGGGAGGTGGCCCGGCCCTCGCCTGCCCTTCCTCAGACGCGTCCAGGCTCACCCATCCGAAGGCTCCTTCCACGCTACCTAATGAGAGTGAGTCACATCTGGGACCCACCACTTCCTGCTCTGGCGGCGGCGGCAGCAAGGCTAAGGCACAGCCCGCAGCCCAGCTTCTCAGGGTATGCAGGGCCCCCTCCCCCAGCCACAGTGTTGCTCTCTGCAGCCTGGGAGCTGCCAGGACTGGGAGCTATCGGGCTCCAATGACTTCACGGAAATTTGAAGCTTGAAGCTGGAACAATTTTGAAAAAAAAAAAATATAATAATAAAACAAGCACCAAAAACCTCCATTAGAAGCCCCAAGACAACTGTTCGAAGTGGGGAGCAAATGCATCCTTAATGAACAATTAGCAATTAGCCGCCTGACCTGAGCCTCCTGCGGGCTCTGACGCTCACAGACAGGCCCCCGCGCCTTCCCAGGACTCAATTTCCCTGTCTATGTAGTAAGGTGGCCCCGTCCACCTCTGAGAGGAGCCCAAGAGATGGCCTGAGAGGTCAAAGATCTTCTAGTCCAGCCCACTGCCTCTCCATCTCACCTGCGCTCCCACGCTGAGAGCAGGGCAGGGGTGGGCCCATCCTTGGGGCTCCTATTCCAAAATCAGAGTCCCTGGAGAACCCCAGCATCCCTTGGCACCATGAGGCCAGGAACCAAACCCCAGCACCCCTTCTGCTGTGCCAGGCCTCAGTTTCCCCACTGGGATCATGGGGCGCTCAGTGGTGAGGGAGCAAATCAGGAGAGGCTGGGAGGAGGGAGTGGAGACTCCCAAATCAGAGGGGGAGGCGTCCAGCCCGCTGGCCACAGCAGCACCTGGTCCTCAGGGAGCCCTTCTGAGCATGTGATTGGCATCCTGGGATTACGAGCTCTTCAAAGCAAGGGTGTACCTCCTCCACCTCCTACATCCAGGGTCAGACACACCTCCTTCCAGCCCCTGTACTTTCCTCCATCACAGCACCTCTGTGCTGTGACCATTGGTTGCTGATCTGTCTTTCCTAGGTTATATCCTTGGGGAGGGCAGAGTTGGGAGGACAGCTGTAATGTCAACAGCTGTGTCCCCAGCATCCAGCCCCAGCTGGTCACAGAGTAGACATCCCACGCATACCGATCAGGTGAAACTGAACATGATAAGTGCTGTCTCTGTGCCAGGCCCCTGAAGGGGACTAGCAGGTGACCTAAGGTCTGCCATCTGGTGGAGACAGGCATAGGACTCACACAGGGCTCCAGGCTGCTCCAGAGGCCACAGGAGGGAGTGGGAGACCTCAGGGGAGCCTCCCCATCAGTGTTTTTTTTTTTTTTTTTTTTTTTTTTTTTCTGAGACGGAGTCTTGCTCTGCTGCCCAGGCTGGAGTGCAGTGGCCGGATCTCAGCTCACTGCAAGCTCCGCCTCCCGGGTTCACGCCATTCTCCTGTCTCAGCCTCCCGAGTAGTTGGGACTACAGGCGCCCGCCACCGCGCCCGGCTAGTTTTTTGTATTTTTAGTAGAGACGGGGTTTCACCGTGTTAGCCAGGATGGTCTCGATCTCCTGACCTCGTGATCCGCCCGTCTCGGCCTCCCAAAGTGCTGGGATTACAGGCTTGAGCCACCGCGCCCGGCCTCTCCCCATCAGTGTTGCCCTCCTATCAGCAAATGTCTCCCCAGCTTGGGTGAACAAGAGCAGAGAAGGAATAGACATCATCATCATCAAGAGAGGGGAAAGACAAGCTGCTGACTAGGAAAATCACATCCTATATAACTGACAAAAGACTCCTCCCTAGCGTATATAAAGATCTCCCAGGCCGGGCACGGTGGCTCACACCTGTAATCCCAGCACTTTGGGAGGCTGAGGTGGGCGGATCACCTGATGTCAGGAGTTCAAAACCAGCCTGGCCAACATGGCAAAATCCCGTTTCTAATAAAAGCACAAAAATTAGCCAGGCGTGGTGGCATATGCCTGTAATAATCTCAGCTACTTGGGAGGTTAAGGCTGGAGAATTGCTTGAACCTGGGAGGCGGAGGCTGCAGTGAGCCGAGATCACGCCACTGCACTCCAGCCTGGGCAACAGAGTAAGACTCTGTCTCAGAAAAAAAAAAAAAAAACCTCCCACAAACCAATATGAAAAAGACAAATGGCCCGATTAAAAGATGAACAGGAGACTTACACAGGTACTTTGACAAAGAGGATGCCAAAATGACCAATAAGCACATGAAAAAGGCACTCAACACCATTAGTCACTAGCAAATTAAAACCATATAGAGATTCCACCGTATCACTAGAATGGCTAAAATTAAAATGAAAATACCAAGTGTTGACAAGGAGGAGGAGCAGCTCTTCACTCTCATGTACTGCTGGTGGGAATGTAAAATGGAGCCACGATGATGAAAACTGCCTGGCAGTGTGGACAAAAGCAAACCATATGCTTCCCCAATGACTCAGCAACTCAATCTCAGGTATTTACCCAAAAGAAATGAGTACACATGTCCACAAATGACTTCTATCCAAGTGTTCAGAGAAGCTTTCATCCTAACAGTCAAACTGCAAACCCAAACATCCTGCAATGAGTAAATGGATAAACAAATTTTCATATATTCACACAACAGAAAATTACTCAGCCGTGAAAAGGAACGGATCACTGCTAACACACAGCATGAATGAATATCTGAGACAGCAAGGAGAGTGAAAGACCCGCCCACAAAAGACACATTCAGCACGTTTCCATTTATATGAAACTTCAGAAATGATGAAACTAATCTACAGCGACAGACAGCAAGACAGCAGTTGCCTCTAGGGAGGCCGCTGATTGGGCACACAGGGACCTTCTGGGAGCTGAGGAGTTATAAATCTCCCTCTGGGTGCTGGTTACATAAGCAAGTGCCTAAGTACACCCATTACCCTGTACATTGAAGGTTTGTGCACTTGCCTGTATGTAAATTACCCGTCCATTTTTAAATGGGTATTGAGTGATACCCGTTTGTGTATGCGGGAGGGCATGGTGCTGGATGCTCAGTAGATTCAGGAAACAGAACAGATCTGACCTGGCCCGTGGGCGAGAGGCTGATGAGACACATGATCAAACCCTGAGGAAAGCGCGGTGTGGAGATGGAGCCGCTGGGGGAGATATCAGGGGGCCAAGGGGAAAGGGCATAGGAGGCAGGGCAAGTCCAGGGGAATGGCAGGCGGGGAGCAACCCACCCTGACCAACATTTCTGCAAGATGATCTTGGCTTGAGAAAAGGGGTGGCTTGGAGAGGGCACAGGTGGATGTCTGGACACAGGAGGGGGGTTCCCCACTGCCTGCTGGGAGCTGATGGGGCCCTGGGCTTTCCAGCATCAGCCACAGAGCAGGGAGTGTGTGAAGATAAACTGGCCATACAGCAGGGGCTGTGTGATAACGAACCCTGCAGTTTGATACTGAAAGGGGCACAGTAAACCCTGCCATTTGATAACCAAGATTCCTGTCCCACTGAGCAACACCTCCTGCCCTCCCAGGCCGCCCTCCCAGCTCTCTCCTTGGAAGATGTGGTGGTGAGTCTCTTCCCTGCTGGAGCCTGAGAACTGCCTCACACTAGCTGCTCCCTGCAGCCCCAGCCACCAGCCACCATTGGACACCCCACCCCTCATGCGGTCTAGGAGGTCCCAGCAGGCAGGATCTGAGCACACACAGGTCAATGCTCCCTGGGATCCGCACAGGCAACACCCAGGACTTGACACACACAGCCTCATGGCACTCGCTGGCAGCGCTGAGGAAGGCTCTGCTATCATCGCTCTGTAGAAGGCACCAAGGCTCAGAGACACCACATTGCTGGCCCAAGCACACACAGCTATGAAAAGGCAGAGCCAGGATTCAAGCTCAGGTCTACCTGACTTCACAACCCATGCTCCCGACCCTCCCTGGGAACAAGGACAAGCTTCCATTGGGGATAGGCTAACCCCATTACAAGGTAATGAGCATGGTGGATGCCCTCACTCAAGATGTCCCAGCCCTGGCACACAGTGCTCCCAAGTCTGCTGAACAAACTCCCTCTTTCCTAAAACTCCTCCAAAGAAGGGCAACCTTGGGCTTTCAAAGCATGAGACAGGGAAGGCTGGTTTCTGCTCGGCAGAGGTGCCAGGGCACACAGCACGGCCCCAATCCTTTCCTGTCCCACTCAGCAACCCCCATCTCTTCCCTGGTCCTGGGGACACAAAACTGACTTGGACATAGTTTCCTTTCATGCAAGTTCCTAGGCTGGGAGGAGGTAAGAGGTGCCCACCAAAGGCATGGCATAAAGCTCTGGGGAGAAGCCGGCAGGGCATGGTGGCTCACGCCTGTAATCTCAGTTCTTTGGGAGGCTAAGGACGGGGGATCACTTGAGGCTAGGAGTTCAAGACCAGCCTGGCCAACATGGTGAAACCCCATCTCTACTAAAAATACAAAAATTAGGCCGGTCGCGGTGGCTCACGCCTATAATCCCAGCACTTTGGGAGGCCGAGGTGGGCGGATCACAAGGTCAGGAGATCGAGACTACCGTGAAACCCCGTCTCTACTAAAAATACAAAAAATTAGCTGGGCATAGTGGCAGGCGCCTGTAGTCCCAGCTACTCAGGAGGCTGAGGCAGGAGAATGGCATGAACCCGGGAGGCGGAGCTTGCAGTGAGCCAAGATGACACCACTGCACTCCAGCCTGGCTGACAGAGCGAGACTCCCTCTCAAAAAAAAAAAAAAAAAAAAAAATTAGCCAGGCTTGGTGGCAGGTGCCTGAATCCCAGCTACTCGGGAGGCTGAGGTGGGAGGATCACTTGAGCCTAGGAAGCAAAGTTTGCAGTAAGCTGAGATCACACCACTGCACTCCAGCCTGGGTAGCAAAGTGAGACCCTGTCTCAAAAAAAAAAAAACAGATCTGAAGAGAAGTACCCAGCAGGGTCCAGGCATATGTGGCCCAGAGTTTAGGGGAAAAGGACCTCCTCCCCTGGGGAACGATGGGGGCCCAAGATGAGGCCATGAAACAGTCAGTAGGAGGGACTCAAACTGCAGCCAAAACAAGGCAGACAGTCAAGCTGTCAGTCAGCCAAGGGACAAATAATGCTGAGTGCTGAGCAAACAGCTTGGCCCTGCTGCACAAACCCAGATGTTGAGCCCTTACCGGGGGGAGGAAACCCTCAGCACCCAGTGGGCTTGGAACTCTGGGCACATCTCTGTAGGGGCCAGGGGGTATGAGAAGAAAAACCACCATCCATGCCACAGTCACCTCTTCCTTCCCCTAAGGTCAGGGGTTCACGGCACCCAGAGGAGCCCTGGGAGGGTCTGAGCAATTGGGCTGGCCACTCATCCCCAGCCCCCCGCCTCGTCCTGGCGGGATGAAGAGGAGCCTTCAGGAAGGTCCTGTTACTATTCCTCTCTGAGAGCTCTGGAGTCAGGGGCTCTGGCGGAACTAGGGGACCCTGGTGGCTCAGGGAGCCCCCCTGTAAAGTCAGGAGATGTGGCCCACTCTGCGGGGAGCCCGTGAGGGGCTGTGAGAAATGCAGACAAGGCACATGGTGGGTGCTCGGTGCAAGCTGGCAGAGAGGAGGACAGCCAGGCATTCTCCCCGCTCTAAACCCTAGATCCCTAGGCTCTGCGACATGCCTGCCTTCAAACACCTTCCATGGCTTGCCTGTGCCTCCAGAAGCAAGTCCTGCCTCCTCCTCCTGCCTCTCGGGGACCCCCACCTGGCCCAACTCACTTTTCCATCCTTATCTCCCTCCACTTGCTACCCAGCTGCCTGACTCTTCCATGCATTTTCTCAGGCCTTAGTGCCCCTGGAATGCTCAAAATGCTACCCATCCTGCCAGGTACAGGTGCCACCTCTACCAGGAAGCCTTCCCCGGTGCCCCACCATCACCTCCTCTAGGCCACAATGCCACAGACCTTCCCTCAGGCCTCTCCAGAGAGGATGTCAGGTCCACTTTTGGTAACAGCTCCCTGTTCCTAAGGGGAACCAGCCCTGCAGGGGTGGATTCACGACCCGTGTATATTGAGGAATGGGTGTGAGACTCAGGCAGTCCTGTGAAATTCACTTTCGGGACTTTTGTTAGGACTGTGGGAAAGGGTTCTCATTCAGTTGGCAGTAGGTGTGGGCTACGAGCCACTGGGGCCATCTTTGCTACAGTGGCAGTCAGCCTCCAGTGATGCTTGCCCCCTGGAACTCATGTCCGTGAATGGTCCCCTCCCACACCACCTGCGTGACCAATAAAATATTGTGGAAACCACAATGTGCGGCTTCTGAGATTGTGAAAGATATCACAGCTTCCACTCAGCTTTCCTTTGGATCACTCCCTCTAGGGGAAGCCAGACACCACGGTGCGAGGACACTCAAGCAGCGCCGAGGAGGGATCTGTGTGCGAGGAACCGAGGCCTCCCGCCAGCAGCCAGCACCAACCCACCCTTCATGTGACGAAGCCGCCTCAGAGGCAGACCCTCCAGCCCCAGTCAAGCATTCAGATGACTGCAGCTTGACAGGCAGCTTGATTGCAACCTCATCAGAGAACCCTAGCCAGAAGCACCCGACTCAGCCTGAACTCCTGACCTACAGAAATTGCGAGGTAATTGGAGTAATTCGTTACACAGCAATAGATTACAAATACAACCTCTCTGTGGGAGAACTGGCCTGAAAAGGAAGCCAAGACAGAGAAATGGAGAGAGAAGCAGAGTCTTCATGATACCATTTGAGTCCCTGGATCCAGCCATGTCTGAATCCCCACAAAGTCTCAAGTCCTCTCTTTCTCCCTTTCCCTTTGGTTACAGTGGGTTTCTGGCACTTGCAGCTCAAAGAACCTGAACTTATTCATGCAGCACCCTCCCTGCTGCGGAGTGACTGAGGGCCCTGTCTTCTCCTCCACCAGACCCATCTGGCTGAGGGCAAGGACCACCTCTCCCCAGCACCACGGGCCCTCACGACATTTCTGCCAGATGGACCTGTACCAGATACTCCCAACAAGAACACAGCGCAGAAACATGGCACCCACTCGGTGCAGCCAGCAGTGTGAGCGCCCCCTCACCCCACGTGGGAGGACAGAGCAGGGCTGACTCCATGCGGTTTCATGCCCCCCAGCTCTTCCACACTTGGGACTGAGGTGAACTCCCCAGGGAGAGGGACTCAGAGGCAGCACAGCTTGATAGAGCCACTCTCCTTCCTCCCAGACGCATCTTTCACGCTGGGAGGAGGGGAACATTCCAGTGCATCCACCCACCTCCTCCAGGCCTCTGCCCACATCTCTTCCCAGCTGTGGGCTCAGGGATGTGCAGGGATCTGTTCCTTTCTCATGCTAGGAACACAAGAAAATGCCCAGGTCCATTAGGGCCTTCTGAGCCCTAATCAGTGGTGGTCCTAAGGGGTGGCCTGAGGTAAGCCCCAAAGCCACTCCAAATGAACACATATTCTAAGTAAACAGCATCTTTCCCATTAAACCCAGCACCCCGCAGCTACTGCCCCTCCTAAATCGCTGCTGCTTGGCCCAGTTCCAATGCCAGAACAAGGAGAGATGAACAGCCCGACCTCACGTAAGCAACACAGCCCATTCAAGGGCAGGGAGCTGGCTCCCATGACCCCCAGAGCCCTGATCTCTGCCAGGTCTGGGAGACGGGGCTTTGGAGAAGGAAAGGGGCAGTTGGGGTCATGGTGTGTTGAGTAACAGCAGAGAATCCTAAAAGAACAGATGTGAAAGCAACTGCCCTGCCAACCAAAAGCCCTTATTTCCTTTGAAAAACTTGGCAGCTGGGCCGCGCCAGAGGCCGCCTGTCCTTCCCTGCACCCGGCCCAGTGTGACCCACGGACAGGCAGGGAGGAAGGCCACGTCCCTCCCACCAGATCCTCAAAGGGGGCTTCAGACAAACCACAAATCGAAAATAGCAGCTCCCAGAACCGCATGTGAAGTGTGACCCCTTTCTTTTTTAACGATTTCACTGGGATGCCTGTATTTTTTTGCATACAAGAAAATCGGGAAGAAAATGTCCCAAATCTTAGGAGTTATCACTAGGTGATAGAATCTGGCACAGTTTTCCTTTAATATTTATCTTTTTGTTCAGATCTGCTTTTCAGTTTTTCTCTAATGAAAATATACTACCCACATAATTAACAGAGGAGGAAAACCAGCTACAATCAAGAAAAAGCAAGAATAAGGAAAAGCAATGCCCTGAGACGGGTAGTTTTCCACCCAACACCAAACTAGGCACCACTTGTAACAGGGTGAAAATGGAAGGTTTTTACCATAATTAAAAATACTACCTTAAGGGCTGGGCGTGGTGGCTCATGCTTCTAATTCCAGCACTTTGGGAGACCAAGACAGGAAGATCAGGAGGATCGCTTGAGCCCAGCAGTTCAAGACCAGCCAATCCAACAGAGTGAAACCTCATCTCTACAAAAAAAATCTGCCTGAGCGGGTGGTGGGCGCCTGTGGTCCCAGCTACTTGGGAAGCTGAGGTGGGAGTATTGCTTGAGCCTGGAGGTCAAGGCTGCAGTGAGCTATGATTGAGCCACTGCACTCTAGCCTGGGCGACAGAGAGGGATCATGTCTCAAAAAAACAACAACAACAACAACAAAAAAAAACCACTACCTTAAAGTCATTGAATATCAATGACTGCCAGTATTACAAAAGGAAATTCACCAGACCACATGTGCCTCCCAGAAATTTCCAATAGCATCTCCAATGTGCTGTTGTGTAAAAAAAATCAAAACTGAATTAGATCAAGCCTCTGGATACAACTATGAATTTACGGGACTCAGGGGACAAGAAGCATGCTACACATTATAGGAAGCTCTCCTACAGGTAAAGGGACCCAGCTTCAACAAAAACATTGCATGGAAGAAGAGAGAATGAATGAGTACCAGTCCTACAGATGAAAGACTGAAGAAACGTATCACAGTTTCGTCATGCGGACCTCATTCGGATCCTGATTATTGTTATTTTTTAAAGAGACAGGATCTCTTTCTGTCACCCAGGCTGGAGTGCAGTGGCTCAGTCATAGCTCACCGCAGCCTCCAACTCCTGACCTCAAGTAATCCTCCCACCTCAGCCTCTCAAGTAGCTTGGAGGTTACATTACAAAGTGCGTGCCACCATGCCTGGCTCTGGATCCCGATTTTAAAAAGCTAATATTAATATATAGGCCTGGCATGGTGGCTCACGTCCCTAATCCCAGCACATTGGGAGGCCGAGGCAAGCATATCACTTGAGTCCAGAAGTTCGAGACCAGTCTGGGCAATGTGGTGAAATCCTGTCTCTACAAAAAATACAAAAACATTAGCCTGGTATGGTGGTGCATGCCTGTGGTCCCAGCTATTCGGGAGGCTGAGGTGGGAGGATCACCTGAGCCTGGGAGGTGGAGGTTGCAGTGGACCGAGTGCATCACTGCACTCTAACCTGGGCAACAGACACCCTGTCTCAAAAAAAAAAAAAAAAGATAAATCTAATATATAAAATGTAAATATATATATATATATATTTGACATTTACAAAACTATTGGAAGTTTGAACACCGAATTGATAGTTATGATCTTAAAGAATTATTGCTAATGTTTAGCAATATGTGTGGTAAAATATAATTGTTTTTTAAATTTTATTGTCAATTGATCAGGTATAATTGTATATATTTATGGGATACAAAGTGACATTACATATATACAATGTAGAATGATGAAATGAAGTTAATTAACATATCACCTCAAGTATTTAGCACTGTTTGTGGTGAGGACATTTGAAACGACCCTCTTAGTAATTTTGAAATATACATTAACTGTAGCCACCATGCTGTGCAATAGGTCTCAAGAAACTTATTCCTCCTAACTGAAACTTTGTATCCTTTGACTGCCTCTCCCTATCTACATCCCTCTCCCCACCCCATCCCTGCCCCCGCTACCTACACACAGCCTCTGGTAACCACCCTTCCACTTGCTGCTTCTGAGTTCAATTGGATTTTTTTGTTGGTGGTGGTGTTTTGGATTTGGTTTGTTTTGTAGAGGTGGGGTGCTATGTTGCCCATGCTTGTTTTGAACAACTGGCCTCAAGCAGTTTTCTCACCTCAGCCTCCCAAAGCACTGAGATGACAAGTGTGAGCCACCGCACACAGCCTAGATTTCCTAGATTCCACGCATAAGTGAGATCGTGCAGTATTTGTCCTTCTGTGCCTGGCTTATTTACTTAGCCTAATGTCCGTTAGGTTCACCCATGTTGTTCCTTCTTTTTTAAGGCTAAATAATATCTCATTGTGTATGTATGTCTTCATCCATTAAGGGACACTTGTTTCTAGATCTTGGCTATTATGAATAATGCTGCAATAATTATGGGAGTGCAGATATCTCTTTGACACGCTACTTTCAAATCCTTTGGATATGTACCCACGAGTGGAAGGAAGGGAGGGCCCTACTGTTTTCCATAATGGCTGTGCTAATTTGTATTCCCACCAACAGTGCTCAAGGGTGTCCTTTTCTCCACATTTTCTCCAACACCTGTCTCTCATTCTCTTTTTTTTTTTTTTTTTTTTGCTGTTTTTTTTTTGTTTGTTTGGTTTTGGTTTTTTGAGAGAGGGTCTTGCCCAGCTGGAGTGCAGTGGTGTGATCATAGCTCACTGAAGCCTCTGAATTCTGGGCTCAAGTGATCCTCCCACCTCAGCCTCCTGACTAGCTAGAACTAACAGGTGCACACTGCCACACCTGGCTTTTTTTTTTTTTTTATTTTTGTACAGATGGGTTCTCCCTGTGTTGCCCAGGCTGGTCTCAAACTCCCAGGCTCAAGCAATCCTCCCGCCTTAGCCTCCCAAAGTGCTAGAATTACAGGCGTGAGCCACCACACCTGGCTTCTCTTTTTAATAATAGCCATTCTAACAGGTGTGAGGTGATACCTCACCATGGTTTTAATATGCATTTCCCTAATGATTAGTAATGTTGAACATTTTTTCATATACCTGTTGGTAATTTGTATGGGTTCTTTTGAAAAATGTCTATTCAGATCCTTTGCCCATTTTTTAATTGGGTTTGTTGTTGTTGTTGCTGTTATTGAGTTCCTTATCTATTTTGGATATTAACTTCTCATCAGATGTTTGGCTTGCAAATATTTTCTCCCAGTCTACAGGTTGTCTCTTCTGTTAAACTGTTTTCTTTGCCGTGCAGAAGCTTTTAAGTTTGACATCATCCTATTTGTCTATTGTTGCTTTTGTTGCATGAGATTTTGGGGTCAATAATAATAATTGCCCAGAACAGTATCACATAGCTTTTTCACTCTATTTTCTTCTAGTAGTTCTATAGTTTCAGGTCTTATGTTTAAGTCTTCAGTCCATTCTGAGTTGGTTTTTGCATGTAAGGATCTAATTTCATCCTCCTGCATGTGAATACCCAGTCTTCCCAATACCGTTTATTGAAGAGGCTATCCTTTTCCCATGGTGTGTCCTTGGCACGTTTGTCAAAAAAATCAGTGGAGTGGACAGGCATGGTGGCTCATGCCTGTAATCCCAGCACTTTGGGAGGCTGAGGTAGGCAGAGCCCTTGAGTTGAGCAGTTCAAGACTAGCCTGGGCAGCATGTTGAAACCCTATCTCTACAAAAAATACAAAAATTAGCCAAAGGTGGCATGTACCTGTGGTCCCAGTGACTCAGGAGGCTGAAGTAGGGGCGTGGCTTGAGCATGGGAAGCGGAGTTTGCAGCGAGCCAAGATCGCACCACTGTACTCCAGGCTGGGTGACAGAGTGAGACACTATCTGAACAACAAACAAACAAAAAAATTATTGGGCTGTAAATGCATTCATGGGTTCATTTCTGAGCTCTCTACCCAGTTCCATTGGTTGATATGTCTCTCTTTTTTTTTTTCCCCAGAAACAGGGTCTTATGGGCCAGGCATGGTAGCTCATGCCTGTAATCCCAGCACTTTGGATGGCCTTATCTGTATAAAAAATAATTTTATATATATATATATATATTTTTTTTTAAATTGGCTCACTCTGTCACCTAGGCTGGTGTACACTGGCACAATCATAGCTCACTGCAGCCTCAAGCTCCCAGGCTCACGCAATCCTCCCACCTTAGCCTCCCAAGTAGCTGGGACTACAGGCTCCTGCCACCACACTTGGCAAATTTTTAATTTTTTTTTTTTTTGGTAGAGACAAGGTCTTGCTATGTTGCGCAGGCTAGCTGCAAACGTCTGACCTCAAGCAATCCTCCCACCTCAGCCTCCCAAAATGCTAGGATTACAGGCATAAGCCACCATGCCTAGCCCAATATGTCTATTTTTATGCCAGCACAATGCTGTTTTAATTACTGTAGCTCTGTAATATATTTTGAAATTAGGTAGTGTGATGCCTTCAGCTTTGATTTTCTTGCTCAAGATCACTTTAGCTATTTGGGGTCTTTTGTGGTTTCACCTGAATTTTAGAATTGTTTTTTCTTTTGTTTTGGCAGGAAGTGGGGGCGGGGGACAGGGAGACATAGCTTTTGGTGTAAACCAAAGGTGTGTTCCCTGTTTTTTCTTTTTCTGTGAGAAGTCACTGGAATGTTGACAGAGGCTGCATTCAATAGCTTCAGGTAGTATGGACATTTGCACGATATTAATTCTTCCAATCCATGAACATGGATAACATCCCATCTATTTGTATCTTGTTCCATTTCTTGGTTCATTGTTTTATAGATTTCAGCATACAGCTCTTTCACCTTCTTGGCTGAATTTATTCCTAAGTATTTTTTCGTGTGGCTATTGTGAATGGGATTATCTTCTTGATTTCTTTTTCAGATAGTTAGCTAACATACAGAAAGAAATATGACTGATTTTTGTGTGTTGACTTTACAACTTCACTCTGTTAGTTTATTAATTTTAACAGTTCTTTGGTCATTGTGTGTTTTTTAAGCATCTTATCTTTTAGTAACATAGACTACCATTCTCACAGATGAAGTGACAGGGTGGCTGGAGGGGGTTGTGTGTGGGAGGAGAGGCAGCTCCCAGAGGCCACGGGCTGGAGCCTGCGGAAGCAGAGGCAGCAGTGCGTGGGGTGGTGTGCTGGTGCGCTGCCCTGTCTGCTGCTGTGTCTGTTGGCTTGTTCATAATGAAATGTCAAAACCTTGTCACTGAAAGCACCGTGGGATCTGCCATCTCCTCCGTGTCTCACACGGCAAAGGGGTCATTTTTAGCCCCTTCCTACAGATGAGGATCGTGTGGTCTTGAGAGGGAAGGTAACTCTCCTGAGGTCTCAGGGTCAGAAACACAGACCCAGCCTCAGCCCTGCTCCTAACTGGAGAGAGACAGACAGAGAGAGAGAGAGAGAGAGACAGACAGACAGACACACAGAGAAAGGCAGTTAGAGACAGACAAGGACAAAGACAGAGACACATGCAAGCTCTTCCTGAGGTCCCCTCCTGCTGGAAGCAAAGGAGGCTCCAGGCTCTGGCCCCCTAGGCCCCACCAGCATGTAGCAGCAGACACCACCGCCTCCACCCCCACCTCAACCCACCTCACCACAGGAGCTTAAAGGCTTCCAGTGCCAGCCTGGGCGGCGTCAGAACACACTCCTGGCAAAGCCCTCCCCCAGGAGCCCCTCCCTGTCTCATCCTCTGACCACAAAAGAGTGGGCAGTGGAAAGCGCTCAGTGCCCGAGACCTCCACACTCCCAGGTGCGGTCCCACCACAAACCTGGGTCCAGCCTGAGGGCACCACAAAGGTAAGAAATGGACCCATTTTTGGCTGGGCGCGGTGGCTCACACCTATAATTCTAGCATTTTGGGAGGCCAAGGTAGGGGTGGATCACTTGAGGCCAGGAGTTTGAGACCAGCCTGGGCAACATGGTGAAACTATGTCTCTACTAAAAACACAAAAATTAGTCTGGCACGGTGGCACACATCTGTAATTCCCAGCTACTCAGGAGGCTGAGACAGGAGAATCACTTGAACCCAGGAAGCAGAGGCTGCAGTGAGCCGAGACTGTGCCACAGCACTCCAGCCTGGACGACAGAGCAAGACTCCATCTTGGGAAGGAAAAAGGAAAAAAGAAAAGGAAAGAAAAAGATATGGACTCGTTTTAATTTACCCTAAAGAAACAGTCCCACTATATGCAAGGACTTAGCTACAGGCTGTTTAGTGCAGCTCTCTAACTGCAAAAATGCTGGAAACAACCGAAATATCTGCAACGGGGACAGAAAATCACCCAGGGCACCTCCTGTGTCAAAGGCTGGGCTGCTGATGTCTGTAACACTTCAACCTCCCTGACCCCCAACTCCACACCCAAGGCCTGGGGCAGACAGAACTCCCCTTAGAGGACAATAGGGGAAGTTGTAATGCTCACCTTTTTTTCTTGTAATATGTTGGGGGAAAAAAGTCTGGAAGAATATGCACCAATATGCTAATGGGTTACTTCGAGGTCAGATTCTATTAATACGTTTTTTCCCCACCTTATTACTTATATTTTCTGATTTTTCTTTTTTTTTTTTTTTTTTTTTTTGAGACGGAGTCTCGCTCTGTCGCCCAGGCTGGAGTGCAGTGGCTGGATCTCAGCTCACTGCAAGCTCCGCCTCCTGGGTTCACGCCATTCTCCCGCCTCAGCCTCCCGAGTAGCTGGGACCACAGGCGCCCGCCACCTCGCCCGGCTAATTTTTTGTATTTTTTAGTAGAGACGGGGTTTCACCGTGTTAGCCAGCATGGTCTCGATCTCCTGACCTCGTGATCCGCCCGTCACGGCCTCCCAAAGTGCTGGGATTACAGGCTTGAGCCACCGCGCCCGGCCTATTTTCTGATTTTTCATTACCTAAATGTGAATTGTTTCTGTACTTTAAAAAATGAAAACTATTTAAAAATAAGAAAAGAGCTTTTTCTTCCTCCTGGGAATGCAGCCCAGAGCCCAGGAGGCAGAAACTCTGGCTTCTAGTCCTAGCATTGCTATTGCTTGATCAGGGGACCTCTGAGGGTCACATCACCTCTCTGAGCCTCAGTTTCCCCATCTGTTGAACACCAAACTCACCAAGGTGAGCTCCTGCCATCTTCACTGAGCCTGTCCCCTCCACTGTGAGATGAGGACCTTAAGGCACAGCTATGAAGGCGCATAAACAATGCCTACCCAGGCACATAAACAATGCCTGCCCAGTGGCTGCCTCCACCCCACACCCTGGGGCATGCCTATTGCCAGCCTTTATTCAACCCATTCCTGCTAGCCCCGAAGCCAGGCTGGCGGGGGACCAGTGGCATTAGAAGTCACGCAGTGGAATGAAACCATCCTGTCAGCCATGTGTGCAGAGCTCAGCCCTGCTCAACACTGACATGTCCTGTTCCTGCCGCTTCCACCCACCCTCCAGGAAGGTGGTCTAGCCCCATCTCACAGAGGAAGAACCGAGGCTTGGCGCAGGGAAAGGACTGCCTGCCTACATACACCCAACGAGGACAAAAACAGCAGCTCAGGGGCTCCTCCTGCACCCTCCTCAAGGCGTGGTCAGCGAGCCACCCTACACCCCTTCTTCAGGGCCAGGCACACGGTTGAGGCTGCAGGAGGGATGGACAGAGGCCTGGGACTGTGACAGGAGAGCAGGCTGGAGTCCCAAAGCTTCAGCTCCTCTTCCTCCTCGCCTGAAGCCCCCGGCCATTGCCCACAAACACCAGGTGCTCAAATACTGGCTGAGTCAAGGCAGTGCAATGCTGTACCCTCTGCGTGGGGGAGCAGGTCGGGGAAGGGGAGAACCCAAGCTTTGTGGCCCAGCACCCTGCAATCACTTCCCAGGACAGTGAACTCAGAGCCCCCGGAGGCCAGGCGGGGGCAATGACAGGCAAGGCTGGCCGGCTACGTGGGGACTGGGGCACACTGGAGGCCCGAGCCCTGGGTGAGGCGCCACCCTGCTGAGCTTCCACCCGTAGCTGCCACGCAGCAACATGGCCAGGGGTACAGGCCTAAGTTGGCAAAAGAAACTAGAAATCTGGGCTTTATGTAAAAATCTTGTGGTTTTCAAATGTTGATGATTAATTCAAAATAAACTTTAAGCACTTCTGCAGTCCTCCTCTCACGGCGCTGGACTCTGCAGTGTGGTCCTGAGCAAGCCACTTCACCTCTCTGGGCTTCAACTGTGTCATCTGTAAAGTGGAGAAACAAGGCCTGACCCCCAGGATCATGGCAACAGGAGATGGTACATACGTTGCCCATACTAAAGATAACAAAAAGTGACAGCAACAATAACAGCTAATGCTCACTGAGTGCCAGAGGCTGTTCTAAGTACCGTGAAGTAATGTCATTTCATCATACCACAATCTCATAAGACAGGCATTTTTTTCTTTTTCTTTTTCTTTTTTTAAATCAGGGTCTCGCTCTATCACCCAAACTAGAGTGCAGTAGAGTTATCACAGCTCATTGCAGCCTCGAATTCCTGGGCTCAAGTGATCCTCCTGCCTCAACCTCTGGAGTACCTGGGACCACAGGCGTGTGCCACCAGGCCTGGCAATTTTTTGTTTCTTTTTTTGAGAAGAAACAGAATCTTGCTATATTGCTCAAGCTAGTCTCAGACTCCTGGCCTAAAGCGTTCCTCCCACCTTGGCCTCCCAAAGTGCTGGGATTACAGGTATAAGCCACCTCACCAGCAAGACAGGCATTTCTTAAAGCTGTATTTTAAATACTTTCAAAAAACTTTCAGAAAAGTGATAAGTACAAATAATTCTATACTTTTTAATCCAGATTTGCCTATTTGAACCATTTTGCCGCCTCCTATTAGATATCTATACATTTGTTTCTCTTTAATATTTGAGAGTGGGTTACCTACACTGTGCCCCTTTAGCCTTGCAAATTTCCTAAGAACAAGGGCTCAGATAAACAGTTATCTGATCATTTAATGTTGATATAATACTTTACAGCCCATACCCAATTTTATCAACCGTCTCAATAATGCACTTTATACCTTTTTTCCCACCGTATGCTCACATAGTGCATTTTTAAAATTTAATTTTACTTGTTTTAAAATTGTTTATTTTTAAAAATAGAGACAGAGTTTCACCACATTGTCCAGGCTGGTCTCAAACTCCTGACCTCAAGTGATCCACCTACCTCAACCTCCCAAAGTGCTAGGATTAAAGGTGTGAGCCACTGCACCTGACCACATACCACATTTTAGGTTTTATGTTTTTTTTTTTTTTTTTTTTTTTTTGAGATGGAGTCTTGCTTTGCCCCCCAGACTGGAGTGCAGTATAGTGATCTCGGCTCACTGCAACCTCTGCCTCCCAGGTTCAAGCGATTCTCCTGCCTCAGCCTCCCAAGTAGCTGGGACTACAGGTACGAGCTACCATGCCTGGCTAATTTTTTGTATTTTTAGCAGAGATGGGGTTTCACCATGTTGGCCGGGCTGGTCACGAACTCCTGAGCTCAAGTGATCCACCGCCTCGGCCTCCCAATGTGCTGGAATTACAGGCGTGAGCCACCTCGCCCGGCCAATTCATTTTGTTGTCACCTTTCTTCAGTGTCCTTTAACCTGGAGGTTAAATCCTTGGCCTTTGAGATAAGCACTCTTTTTTTTTGAGACGCAGTCTCACTCTGTCGCCCAGGCTGGGGTGCAGTGGCCGGATCTCAGCTCACTGCAAGCTCCGCCTCCCGGGTTTATGCCATTCTCCTGACTCAGCCTCCCGAGTAGCTGGGACTACAGGCACCTGCCACCTTGCCCTGCTAGTTTGTTTTTTTTTTTTGTATTTTTTAGTAGAGACGGGGTTTCACCGTGTTAGCCAGGATGGTCTCGATCTACTGACCTCGTGATCCACCCGTCTCGGCCTCCCAAAGTGCTGGGATTACAGGCTTGAGCCACCACGCCCGGCCTTGAGATAAGTACTCTTACTGTCCACATTTTATAAGTGAGAAACTGAAGGCTCAGAGGGGTTGAAGCACTTGCCCAAAATCACACAGCTACCAAACACTGAGGTGGGACTCAAGCCGGGGGGACTCTCTTTAGAGCTTGTGCTGCTCTTGTCTCCCAGGCCCAAGAGTTTCCAAAGAAAGACCTTTGTTGTTAACTGAACAGGGGCTCCCTCTGCAAACGGCTGCTCAAGGCGCCTCACTCAGCAGGTAGTCATTAACTGAAGGAGCACTCTGTGCACACATGGGCTGGGCCTCAGGCTGCCTGCTCCCCAAGCCTGGCAATGGCCCTGGCCAGATGCCCACCACCCCCACCCAGCAGGGCCCCACGTAGCTATTTCCAGGGAAAGAATGTGCTCACCTGCAAAGGAGCCCCCCCACCTCCTGGCAAACTGGGTGATAATGAGGGCCTCAGAGGGCTGGGGCCAGCAGTGCCTGCCATGTTCTCCCCTTACAGTATAGTCCAGGCCCAAATGTCCAGGTCCAAAAGGCAGAGCCTGAAGTCATAATTGCCCGCAGGCCACATCCCTAACCCACAGACCAGGGCTCAGGGGGAACCCATGAGGTCAACTGTCTAAGAAGGGCCTGAGTACTTTGGTTTTTTGTTGTTGCTGTTGTTGTTGTTGTTGTTGTTGTTGTTTGAGACAGAGTCTTGCTCTGTCACCCAGAGCAAGCTGGAGTACGGTAGTGCAATTGCGGTTCACTGCAACCTCCGCCTTCCAGGCTCAAGAGATTCTCCTGCCTCAGCCTCCCGAGTAGCTGAGATTACAGGCACCCACCACCATGCCCAGCTAATTTTTGTATTTTTAGTAGAGACGGGGTTTCATCATGTTGGCCAGGCTGGTCTCAAATTCCTGACTTCAAGCGATCTGCCTGCCTCAGCCTCCTAAAGACCTAGAATTACAGGCGTGAGCCACTGCGCCAGGCCAGAGCCTGAGTACTTGCTAAGACACACAATAGGACCATACTGGAAGGGTTACAGGAAGAAGGCGCAGCAAAGGGCAAGGCCTGGGAAGTGGGAATGGTGCAGGTTCTTATGCAGAGAGCAGAAAGCACTCAAAGCGGCCACACACAGTCTGCACATCTGGGAAGAGGAGGCAGGACCCAGGTAGCTTCCCAACCACCATGAGCCACAGATCCCAGCAGACACACAGCGGAAGAGGTGACATGCCAGCAAGAAGCTCTGCCACCGACCAACAGGGCATCATCCACCTGAGTCCCAGGCCATTCTGTTAGGCTGTGAGGCTAATGTGTACTGAAATACTTCAACATCCTGGAACCTCACCATGTGTTGTCCTGTCAAATTCAAAAATTGGCATCAGCCTCCAGACCTCATCTGCAAACCCAATTCTAAGATTCAGAAGCAGCAGAACTGCTCTTGAAAATTTACCAGAGCAAACACAAAGGGAATAAAGTTTTGCTTTTCTTCCTCATTGCTGGCAATTTTGAAAACACAGAAAGCATGACTAAATAAGAAAATGATCTGTCCACAAACTCCCCCAAAGATACCCTAAATTTTTGTACAGGGTATCTGTAAAAAGTAACGGTCCCTCCTTACCCTTCAATGCACAAAAGCACAGCCTGGCCTGCCTGCAGTGTGAGTGTTTGGGGTCAAAGTGCATCCACTCCGTCTCCCCTACTGGCCACGGCAGGGCCCACACCTAACTCACCTCTCTGCCTCCTGCCCAGACACAGGCCACCCCTTGCTGGATTCAGCCAGGGATGAGAAGGAGGAGACATAAGCCCCTCTCCATCAGCAACATTCCTTTGTGCCCATCAAGAAGGGGGCTCCAAGAGGTAGGGGTTAGGAGCAAAGCCCCAGGGCAACTCTAGGTACAGGGTAGGAATGGGAAGAGGAAGAGGTGGGCGGGGCAAGGGCAGGGAATGTGTGCTGCCCACCGTGGGGCACTCACCAGGCCCACTTGACTCTGCATTCAGGGGTGGGGCTCAGGCTCACTGATGTGGATGCAAACAGGCTCCACCAAGACCACATCAGAAGAGCCCAGCTCCTTGCTACCAGACCTGTGAGGACCTCAGCTCTCTCACCTGCGAATGGGCTGGTCGTTGGGGTCCTGGCTGACTTATGATTAAAGACACAAGGGACACGCAGGGGCTTTGCAAGGGCCTTGGAAATTGGAAGGCTCCCTGGGAGGGCCCAGCAGGCCTCACCTCTCCCTGCTCCCCTCTGTGAAAAGCCCAAAAGTACCCATTCTTTTAAGCCCAGGGGCACTCAGGGCCTGTGTGGCTGCTGAAGGAAGAGGACCCAGCACCTGGCGATCCCAAATACCGAGCAGCGGGGAGGCAGCTTTAGAAGACCTGGTCCTGGGAGGCCAGGCTCCCAGCCACAGAAGACAGCTTCAGATGGAGAAGAAACTCAATCATAAAATCAGGAGTCAAAGAAAAGAAAATAAAAGAAAAGAAAAAAAAGAAAGGAAGGATGGGTATGGTGGCTCACACCTGTAATCTCAGCACTTTGGGAGACTGAGGCAGGAGGATCACTTGAGCTCAGGAGTTCAAGACTAGCCTGGACAACATAGTGAGACCATGTGTCTACAAAAAAAAAAAAAAAATCAATAAATTAGCCGGGCATGGTGGCGCACACCTGTAATCCCAGCTGCTACTAGGGAGGCTGAGGTGGGAGGATCACCTGAGCCTGGGAGGTGGAGGCTGCACTGAGCCATGATTGTGCCATTGCACTTCAGCCTGGAGGACAGAGCAAGGCCCGGTTTCAAGAAAAAAAAATCCTGCCTCCGCATATGGACTCAACTCACCAGATAGTGGGGAAGAGGGTTCTCACCCCTCTACCCAGGCCCAGTCAGCCACTTCCGTGAGGCCCCCCCATAAACCTGGAGTCTGACCCCTCCCCACAGCCTGCCCCCAGCTCCACAGCCCACAAACTCCCTTCTACAAGGGCACCTGCCCATGTTTGAAGGCATTCACTGAACCCCAGAACCCCCTCCTCTCAGGGCCCAAAGCCTCTGCCTAAGTCCCCACAGCTGTGGCCTCACCCAGAGTCCACTACAGTCCTGTTGGTCATTCATTCATTCATTCATTCATTCATTCAATCAATCAATCTCTGGAGCATCACTCCGGACGGGCCCGAGGGGGCTTCAGCCGACCACACAGAGTATCCTGTTCCTCATTTTAAGGGCTCTACTTCTGTTCACGGCGCCCACGCGATCATTTCCAGCTTCAGCGCCGGGACTCAGAAAGGAGTTCCTGGCCTTTGAGGGAGGGGACCTGAGACATAAACCAGGAGAGGGAACAACTCCAATCCGTGAAGAGGCTCCAGCCTCTCTCTCCCAACAGGGGTCGGCTCCCATTGTCACTTCCTCATGTGCGAGGCGTTGGGTTCCCAGGTTGGGATCCGAGGCGAGGGCCGGGCCTGGCTCACCCTCCCATGGACCCTGGTCCTCTTTGGCCACGGAGGGGTCCTGCTCTCTACTGGCTCTGGCGGGAGCGCTGCAGACCCACAGCCCGGTCCTGCGCCCACCGAGGCTGCTACCCTGTGCAGTGTTTGCATCCAACAGGCCCCGCCGCCCGGAGCCAGCCCTGCTCTGCGCCCTAAGCCAGCCGGGCTCCACCGCAGGGGTCTGGGGCCGGGCGGCCTCCCTCGGGTCTCAGTCTTGTCATCGGAAAGCGGGCTCCGGCTGGGGCAGCGTCTGGGAAGTGTCTCCCTGCCGGCCGTGCCTAAGGGAGGAGGTCGTGGCCCGAAGAAGGGTCTCGGAGCATTCCCGACCCACCCGGGCAGAAGCCGCCACCGCCGGGCGCCCGCGAGGCCGGGGAAGGGCGGGCCGGGAGAGGGGCCACCCGCCCGTCTGTGTGGGGACCGCGCGGCGCGGGGCACCGGCCACGGGCTTCCCCCGACCCCGGGCGCATCCCCGGCCCGCCCGCCGCGCTCCTCTGCGCCCCGCGCTCACCTGCCGCGCGCTCCCGCTCCACCGCTGCCCGAGTGACCGCCCCAGTGGCCGCGGGCTGGCCCGGCGCTCACCGCGGGCGGGGAAGGAGGAGCGGCCGCAGGCGCCCCCCGCTGGCCGCGTGTCCCAGGCCCAGGGCGCGGGGGCGGGAGCCAGGGCGGGGGACTGGGGGGCGCCCCGTAGGCCGCGTCCACCTTGCAGGCGCAGCTGCCCCCGCCCCGCCCCAGCTCCCCCAGAACCGTGGGAAATGCGCTGACGCGGGAGGGAGCGGCCGGGCAACCTCGGGGCGCGGCAGGAAGGAAAGGCGTCCCAGCAGGACCTTCTCCAGGTACCGCGCGCACGTGCTGGGGAGCGCCAGGCCCGCCCCACCCCCAGAGGGAAACACTTTCTAACAAACTCTTCCAGTGTTTCTGCCCCAGGCCTCCCCTCCCCTCCAGGAGAGCCAGTGTTTCTGGAAGGATCCACAGACGGCGGGCCAGTGCCCTCCTCCCAAGCCGGGGGAGCTTTGGTCCCGCCTTGCGTCTCACTCAAGCCTTAACCTCCTATGGCAGGGCTCAGAGGCGGGAGATGACCGCAACCACCCCTGTAGGTGTCATCAGAAAGTAGGTGTTGTAATCTCGTTGTGATCCCTGCAGCTTAGGGTGGGGCCCCAGTGTTGGCAGAAAAAAAAAAAAAAAATCTGCCCTGTTTCCAAGAAACTCAGACAGGGTGAGCAAGAAAGCCTCCTGTGAGTCACCCTGGGAGGGGCAGAGGAGACCGTCGGCGGGAGTAATCAAGCCCACGAGGGCATTTCTCACTCGCAGACCTCCATGAGTCCCGCCCTTTCCCACTGGTCTAAAGCTCCCTGGCACCCAGGAACTAGGGGTTCCCACTTCACTGAGAGGAGTTACAGAAGCACCTGTTATGCCCGTTTCTCAGGTCCGACCCCCAAGGCCCTAGCAGGTCTTCATAGAAAGGGCCAGAGAGTCTGTAGTTTAACAAGCACTCAGGGGATCTATGACAAACAGGTAGGAGAAACGTTGATGTAGTGGGAACCTATGGTGGGATCCTGGAGCCTGGTACCCCAGCTCACCCTAGAGGGGAGAGATTCTGGTGTGGGAGGGCCTTGCCCCCCGCGGTGGGCCTGGAACCCAGCCCGAGGCCACCCACGTTGAAACCATGCTGAGAAAGCAGATGGCCGAGGCTGGAAGGTGGAGCCTCTGATTTCCACTCCAGATGGCGACAAGGAGGTCCAACCTGAGACTTACATCCCAGCAGCAGCAAGCCCACTCGGCTTCCCGCGCTGATCAGGCGGCTCCTCTGGGCTCGTGCAGCCCCCGGGCATCAAGCATGGTGGCATTTGGCTCTCTGGGCTGGTGCGACTCCACTATTCATCGGCCTCCCCGCAGAGGGCCCTGGCCGGGTCACTGCAGCATCCTGAGGGCTCACCCGGGAAGATCTGAGCAGCTGGGGCCTCCCTGCTCCGGTAATGGGAATCCCGGCAGCAATGAAGAATGGGAATAGGATCATCAGCAGAGCCAGCTTCCGAACGCACTGCGCACCCCCGGCAGCCCCACCCCTTCAGCAGAACCTTGAAAACGAAGAAACCCACCTGTTTCCCTAAGGCCTCCAGAACAGCCAGTGCCTCAGTCCTGGGACAGGGTGACCTCTGCCAAGGTCAGCCCTAGAAAGAGAGAGGGAAGCCGAGCAGCCATGGGAGAGGCTCCTGCTGGGACCCACCTTCAGTGCTCTCCAAGCGAGGAGCCCTCAGCCCTTTCTGGTGTGTGGATGAGTGCTATCACTTCCCAGCCGGTCATCTGTGTGTCATATTCACGCAAATCTATGAGCAAGTCTCCTGACAGCAGACAGGAAAACAGAGCTGGAGAAAGTGAGTTACACACCATGCCTGCATCACTGCTCCCGTCAGGACTGTCAGGACATATCCATCATCCCCATGGTCCCCGTAGCCACTGTGGACCTGTCAGCAGAATCACCCCATTGTATACTCAGGCCTCAATAGGGGATTCTCCGTTGCTGGCAGCCAGCAACGGAGTCACCCAGAGGTCTCGTGAAGGCACCCGTGGCTGGGTTCCACGAATTCAGCAGGCCTGGGTGGGTACTGAAACTTTTAACTTCTGTCTCACTCCCAGGTTACGCTGATGCTTCTGGTCCTTGGCAGACTGGGTAGCGAGTCTCTAAGGCACTGGATTCCAAATAAGGTTGGAGTCCCCTTCCCAGAGATTCTGGTCCTTGGGTGGGGTCTGGGAATATGCAGTATTTTTTTAAACCCAGGTGAGTTTAATTTGTGACAAGGATGTTACTTCAAATCAGAAAGGAAAAGGAATGGCTTTTTTTTTTTTTTTTTTAAGAACCACAGCTGGATAAACTGGTGGCACATGGCTGTAGTCCCAGTTACTCAGGAGGCTGAGGCAGAAGGATCACTTGAGCCCAGGAGGTGGAGGCTGCAGTGAGTGGTGATTGCACCACTGCACTCTAGCCTGGGCAACATAGTGAGACATGGGCACACACAACCACATCTGGTTATTTTGTTTGTTTGTAGAGACAGGATCTCACTATGTTATCCAGGCTGATCTTGAACTCCTGGGCACAAGTGACCCTCTTGCCTCAGCCTCCAAAGTGCTGGGATTAGAGGCATGAGTCACTCGCACTTGGCCTAAAAATATTTTTTTTTAATAAAAAAAAATTTTACACCAGCAGTGGCATGAGCTTGTAGTCCTACCTATCGGGAGGCCAAGGCAGGATGATCCCTTGAGCCCGGGAGTTTGAGACCAGCCTGGGCAACATAACAAGACCCCTGTCTTTTTAAAAAACAAACAAACAGGCCGGGCGCGGTGGCTCAAGCCTGTAATCCCAGCACTATGGGAGGCCGAGACGGGCAGATCACGAGGTCAGGAGATCAAGACCATCCTGGCTAACACGGTGAAATCCCGTCTCTACTAAAAATACAAAAAACTAGCCGGGCGAGGTGGCAGGTGCCTGTAGTCCCAGCTACTCGGGAGGCTGAGGCAGGAGAATGATGTAAACCTGGGAGGCGGAGCTTGCAGTGAGCTGAGATCCGGCCACTGCACTCTAGCCTGGGCAACAGAGCGAGACTCTGTCTCAAAAAAAACCCCAAACAAACAACAAACAAACAAAAACTAATAGAGATCTTTGTGCTTGAAAATGAAACCTATAAGAGAAAATATGTTAGTAATTTTGGAGTGGAGAAGTGTGCATGGGAAATTGAATGCACACGGAAGAGCTGCTATTGAAACTTGCATGTCTCTGTCCAGATGAGGAAGTCTCCAGATGTCCATGTCTAATGTGTTTGTGATTTTATTTATTTATTTATTTATTGAGACAGAGTCCTGCTCTGTCTCCCAGGCTGGAGTACAGTGGCGCACTCTCAGCTCACTGCAACCTCCACCTTCCGAGTTCAAGCTATTTTCATGCCTCAGCCTCCCAAGTAGCTGGGACTACAGGCACCTACCACCATGCCCAGCTAATTTTTGTTATTTTTAGTAGAGACAGGATTTCAACATGTTGGCCATGCCAGTCTCGAACTCCTGACCTCAAATGATCCATCCCCCTCGGCCTCCCAAAGTGCTGGGATTACAGGCATGAGCCACCACACCCGGCCATATTTGTGATTTTAATTAGCCACTGTGCTGATAAGCTCCAGAATGCAGTGCCCTGGGGTCCCTCCTAACTTGTAAGTGCCCAGTGCCCACTGCTCCAGGGAACTCTGCATGTGTTGCCTGAGTCAGTTTCTGTGGTGGGCAACAGTTTGGGGCTTTATTTCACTTGTGCAGCGAGAAGACTTAAACATTTAAAATCAACCACAACAGAAGCTAAGAATCACGTATTTCGGCCACCCCGATCCTTCTCATTGCCTTCACCGGGCAATGAGAACGACATCCAAGTAGGAGAATATAAAAGTTTCCCGAGTGATGCCTGTCCTTTCAGTCCTTTTACAGCCTCTTGATGCATCACTATGCAGAGCATGGCCTTAGCCTCCTCAGACAGATGGTCCTTGCTGCCTGTCCCAGAGGAAGAAGGAGCTCCCTCCTTTCCCACACTTCCTCCAGCAGTGCTCACCACAGGACAGAAGCTTAGTGAATGCCTATGCACAGGCAATACTGCTCACGAGATATATGTGTGTGTGTGTGTGTGTGTGTGTGTGTGTGTGTGTTTGAGACAGAGTCTCTCTGTCGCCCAGGCTGGAGTGCAGTGGTGCGATCTTGGCTCACTGCAACCTCCATACCCCGGGTTCAAGGGATTCTCCTGCCTCAGCCTCCAGAGTAACTGGGATTACAGGTGTCCGCCACCACCCCTGGCTGATTTTTTTGTAGTTTTAGTAGAAATGGGTTTTCACCATGTTGGCCAGGCTGGGCTCCAACTCCTGACCTCAGGTGATCCACCCACCTTGGCCTCCCAAAGTACTGGGATTACAGTTGTGAGGTGTGAGTCCCCGCACTCAGCCATAATCCTTTTTTTTTTTTTTTTTTTTAAGAGCCAGAGTCTCGCTCTGTCGCCCAGGCTGAAGTGCAGTGGCCAGATCTCAGCTCACTGCAAGCTCTGCCTCCCGGATTTACGCCATTCTCCTGCCTCAGCCTTCTGAGTAGCTGGGACTACAGGCGCCCGCCACCTTGCCCGGCTATTTTTTTTTTTTTTTTTTTTTTTTTAATTAGAGACGGGGTTTTACCATGTTAGCCAGGATGGTCTCGGTCTCCTGACCTCATAATCCGCCCGTCTCGGCCTCCCAAAGTGCTGGGATTACAGGCTTAAGCCACCGCGCCCAGCCTCAGCCATAATTCTTAATTAAAAAGGGGAAGAAGGCCAGGCATGGTGGCTCATGCCCGTAATCCCAATAGTTTGGGAGACTGAGGTGGGCAGATCACTTGAGGCAGGAGTATAAGACCAGCCTGGCAAACATGGTGAAACCCCATCTCTGCTTAAAAAAAAAAAAAATACAAAAATTAGCCGGATGTGGTGGCACATGCCTGTAATCCCAGCTACTCAGGAGACTGAGGCAGGAGCATCACTTCAACCTGGGAGGTGGAGGTGAGAGTGAGCCAAAATCATGCCACTGCACTCCAGCCTGGGCGACAGAGTCAAACTCCATCTCAAAGGAAAAAAAGAAAGAAAGAAAGAAAATTTAAGAAGCAGCTAAGAGTACCAGTCCTTCCCCTACCCCAGCAGGAACCTGTAAGCCTTTTCTCCAGAAGAAGGTAAAATAGATAGTCTCTGAATTGGGGAACGCCAAGCCCAGCCATGGGGCAGGGCTACCCAACTGAAAACTGGAAAACTTTAAAGGCAAATTCACATGGAAGGCTGGGACACCCGCCTCCCCCCACCTCACACTAGCCCTCTTCCCCACTCAGCTCCCAGGATGTCAGTGGCCCACAGCCTTACCCCCAGGCTGGAGGAATTCTTTGGGGAACCCCACAGCCTGCTAATTCTTACGGAAGCACACCGCTGACTTAGCCACATTGACTGACAGAGCTTTCCCCCAGCTCTTAAATATGTGCAGGTAACCAGGAAACACCAGAAATCCATGGACAGCCTCAACCCCACAGAGAGTCCAAAACAACAAATGAGAAAAAAGCTAACAGAGACTATGCAGGCAGACAACAACCTAACAAAATGATACCATTCATATCCTCAGAGATTCCAAACATATATTGTAACTAGGAAACAAAATCGGATACTATTTTTTTTTTTTTTAACAAGGAATATCTGGGGCCAAGAAAAGGACTTGGAAAGTAAAAACATGATAACAGAAATTTTAAAACAACAGAAAATTTGGAAGTGGAACAAAAAGTGAGAGATGGAAAATAGAGAAGAAAAGATAAAATGAGAGGATCAGTCCAGGAGATGCAACACCTGAATAATTATGGAGTTCCTGAGAAAACAGAAAGGAGGGGAAAAAAATAATTCCAGAAGCTTTCCCAGGACTGCAGGACATGCAGTACCACATCAGATGCCCCATCACATCAAGTTCCCAGTGCAGTAGATGAAAACAGACTCGCCTAACTTTCATAATGGTGACATTTTAGAACACAAAGAGGAGATCACAAAGAAAGAAAGGTTACAACAAGCTTTAGACTTCTCACAACAACACTGGGAGTGATGAAGCAATGTTTTCAAATTCCAGAGGAAAAATATTTTCAACCCAGGATTCTATATCCAGCCAAACTATCAATTGAGGGTAAATGAAGAACAAAAGCATTTTCGGATGTCTACTGCCTGTGCACACTTCCAGAAAGCTACTGGGGGATGAGCACCAATGAAAGGAGACAGTTTATCAAGAAAGAGGGAAACACGAGACACATAGGAGAGAAATTGCCCCATGGGGTGCATGGAGGAAAGTGTCATTCAGGATGAAGTTTGTGTGCTGGGCACAGCTGGCCAGAAACTCCAGGACAAATGCCTCTGAGAAGATGACAGTGATAAAATACCTTACATACTAAGCATTTGGAGGGGCTTAGAACATTGGCATAGTTTAGGGTGAATTAGTAAACAACATGGAAAACAAAAACTCTGGGAAAAACAAAAAGAACTTGTGTGGAAAAAGAAATATTACACAGCTCGGGTCGGGCACAGTGGCTCACACCTGTAATCCCAGCACTTTGGGAGGCCAAGGCGGTTGGATCACTTGAGGCCAGGAGTTTGAGGCCAACCTGGCCAATATAGTGAAACTCCATCTGTACTAAAAATATAAAAATTAGCTGGGCGTGGTGGTACAAGCCTGTAATCCCAGCTACTCAGGAGGCTTAGGCAGGAGAATTGCTTAAACCCAGGAGGTGGAGGTTGCAGTGAGCTGAGATCATGCTGCTGCACACCAGCCTGGGTGACAGAGCAAGATTCTGTCCCCCAGCAAAAAAAAAAAAAAAAAAATCAGACAATGAGGCAAGGAGGATCACTTGGGCCCAGGAGGTCAAGGTTGCAGTGAGCCCTGATTGCGCCACTGTATTCTAGCCTGGGCAACAGAGCAAGACCCTGCCTCAAAAAAAAAAAAATAATTTAAAAAGATAAATAAAAATAAAGAAATATTATACAGCTCAGTTGATAAGAACAGCCCTTACACAGTCACTATAATGTGAACACTGAATATTGGGCTAAACAAAATTCAATTTAACTCTATTGGGAGGCTAGGGCACAGAAGTAGTTCAGGGGTGGTAGGAAGTCAACACAATTTCAAGAACTAAGAATCAAGAGTCAAGAAGTGGCAATAGAGGCCTATTGTTTAGAGACATGGAGGTAAACCCAGCACCTCAGAAAACCACCAAAAGTTGGAAATAGCTGCCTTAGAAGATGGGGAAAGTAGAGGGAGGGACAGAGGACAAAGTGCTCATAGTCCCAGCTGCTCGGGAGACTGAGGTGGGAGGATGGCTTGAGCCCAGGATCTCTAGACTGTAGTGGGCTATGATAGCCCCTGTGAATAGTCACTGAACTGCAGCCTGGGCAACACAGCCAGACTCAATTATTTAAAAATTAAAATAAAATAAAACACTATTTGTCTTTAAACTATGATGAAACGGGTGCCCTAGTCCTATCCACCTGCTTTCACCTGTCTTGGCAGGGCCCAGCCCACCTCCCCAGCGCCTCTGCAGCCCTCCCTGTGCCCTGCCGTGTTGCTTAAGCACCTGTCTCAACAGGCTTCCCTGTGCCGCCTGCTAACCTCACATCTCCCCACAGAGACATCTTAGGCACTGATGCCTGACACATGAAAGCACAATTTTTTAAAAAAACATTGGATTCTTAAAAACGAAGATGTGTGGCGTAACCCACCTTGTGACTATTTTGAGGGGTGCTGTGTAAAGCCACATTCCCGAAGCCACCTGACTGATTACAATCTAAATTGAGCAACAACTCTTTTGAAAATCGATACACCATTTAAATAGGCCACTTGATACTTTTAATAACTCTCTCCTTTCCTTTCCTTTTAATGTTAACATTAAACATTAAGGCATTTTTACCTCTAGTCTCAGCTGTGCATTGGATGGTTCCTCTTCAACAAAATTTTACTCTCATGTTTTCAAATAGTAGTTACTTGCTTTAACACACACATGCACTTGCACACACATACATAATTATATATTGTCAATTTACAATACAAGGAAAAACGTCCTCTGCAACACACACACACAGATTTATACTACTTCTCAAATTAATTATTAGATTTTTAGTTTGGGTTTAACGTGGTTTCTTTAGACAAGCAAGAAATATAAAGCATTTTACTTGAAAGGCTGAAAGATGAAATTCTTCCAACTTCAAAGTTAAAGATTGCATTCCTAAGCTAAACTGGTAAACATAGAACATCTCATAATGCACTTACTGAGCTGAGTGTGGTGGCACATGCCTGTCGTCCCAGATACTTTAGGAGGCCGAGGCAGGAGGAACACTTAAGCCCAGCAGTTCGAGGCCAGCCTGGGCAACACAGGGAGTCCCCCACCCCCGAAAAAATACTTTTCCAAAGAGTAGAAATTACAGCAGCTTTTTTATTTTTTTATTTTTTTGAGACAGAGTCTTTGTCGCTCAGGCTGGAGTACAGTGGTGCAAACTCGGCTCACTGCCACCTCAGCCTCCCGGGTTCAAGCGATTCTCCTGTCTCAGTCTCCCGAATAGCTGGGATTACAGGCCTGTGCCACCACATCCAGCTAATTTTTGCATTTTTAGTAGAGACATGGTTTCACCATGTTGGCCAGGCTGGTCTCGAACTCTTGATCTCAAGTGATCCACCCACCTCAGTCTCTCAAAGTGCTGGGATTACAGGCGTGAGCCACCACACCCAGCCAATTACAGCAGAAATTCTACAGTCACATAATGAGAGCCTAAGAAAGTGATTTCAAGGAAAATATCTCCTTAAAAACCTATCATTGCACTGCTCTGGCTTAGGGAGATCAGTTTCACAGCTACATTTTATCCTCCTCTCTTTTCCAACATATTTTCCTGCAGATTTTCCCAACAAAATCTGAGGCAGTACTCTTCCTTTTCTGTCCCCCAAAACTGGATTCTTTGTCTCACCTGAGTTCCCTCCCTCTACTCATCATAAAATTAATTCCACTCTACTTTTTTTTGATAACTTATTTTTTTTTCTTTTAGAGACAGGGTTTCACTCTGTCACCCAGGCCTGAGTGCAGTGGCACCAACGTAGCTCACTGCAGCCTCAAACTTCCGGGCTTAAGCGGTCCTCCAGCCTGTCTTCTGAGTAGCTGGGACTACATGCGTACGCCACCGCGCCTGGCTAAGACAGATCACTTATTTTCAGTGGGAGTTTTAATTGTTGCTGCTGCAGTTATTGGAGGACCTTGAAATTAAAAGATTTTTAAGGGGTAGGTGGTGGAGAATTACCAATGTAACTGTTTCATCAGTTTTGCCAAGGGTGACATATTCTGAAAAGTGGAAATAAAGTATAGAAAAAATAGCAAAGCACTGTTTCAGATGACCATGTTATATTTATAACATTTAAACCCAGCAAAAATATCAAATGAAACAGTTTTCAAAGCAAGTCATGAAAATTCAACTTAAAAGAATGTCAAACCGGCCAGGTGTGGTGACTCATGCCTGTAATCCCAGCAATTTGGGAGGCCAAGATGAGCAGATCACTTGAGGCCAGGAGTTCCCGGGCAACATGGTGAGACCTCACCCCCACCCCATCTCTTCAATTTTCTTTTTCTTTTTCTTTTTTTCTGGGGGGTGGGGGACAGAATCTCTGTCTCAAAGAGTCTCTGTTGCCCAGGCTGGAGTGCAGTGGTGTAATCTCAGCTCAGTGCAACCTCTGACTCCCAGGTTCAAGCGAATGTCCTGCCTCAGCCTCCAGAGTAGCTGGGACTATGGGTGCATGCCACCACATCCAGCTAATTTTTGTATTTTTTAGTAGAGATGGGTTTTCACCATGTTGCCTAGGCTGGTCTTGAACTCCTGGCCTCAAGTGATCCTCCCACTTTGGCCTCCCGAAGTGCGGGATTACAGGCATAAGCCACCGTGCCTGGCCAAAGAAAAAAAAAAAAAAAAATTTAAATGTAAAACTGTGGGAAAGATTTTTTCCTTAGTAAAATGGGTTCAGAAGAAAATTGTCATCAAATAGCAGTACTTTAGAAAATCCCTGTTTAAGGTAAGCTGATGCAGTAAGCCTGGGCAACAGAGCAAGACCCTCTCTCTAAAAACAAAAAGGAAGCTGAAAAATACTGGATGTTTCTATTAATTTGTTAGCCTTGATGTGTCTGACACATTAATTTGCCAAAGCAACTTGCAAGCAAAAGTCAGCATAATAAAAAGGAATGAAATATATCTCTATGTGTACTGACCTGGAAACACATCTTTATATGGTAGGGGAATTGCAGAAAACTACAATACGATCCCATTTGTGTTAAAGGATGAAAGACCCCCTGAAATTATACTTGTTCATGTGTATAAATGCACAGAAAAAAAATCTAGGCTATGTCCCATAATACTAAGATGGATGGGTTTGGGGAGATGAGTGGGATTAGGGACTGAAGTGCAGCTAGATCCTTTTACTTAAATGTTTACATTTCTTCACAATAGAAAATACATTCATATGTTACTTGTGAAATAATTCACTGTGTCTAGGTAGATGGACAAAATTGTCATGGATATTCATTCTCTACTATTATATTTGAGAAACTTTTGGGATAATATTTAGGAGGATTTTGCTTTTTTTGCCTTTTTAAAGAGAGCACTTCCAGCAGAGGTTTAAGCAGCAGAAATCGGCCAGGTGTGGTGGCTCACACCTGTAGTCCCAGCATTTTGGGAGGCCAAGGTGGGCAGATCATTTGAGCCCAGGAGGTCGAGGCTACGGTAAGCTGGAATGGCACCACTGCACCAGCCTAGGTGACAGAGTGAGACCCTGTCTGAAGAAAAAAAAAGGCGGGGGGGAAAAAAAGACATTGCGCTGGAGTGGGCAGTCTGGTTTCACCCGCCAGTTGTCTACATGCTGCTGAGCACCTTCACTCTAAACCAGTTTGGGATTATCTTACGGGAAACTATCCGAGATTTTTTTTTGGTCACCGCTTGGCTAGCTCCCAGGCAGACAGACCAGTCCAAACCAAATCCTACCCTGCTGAGGGAAAATTCTGAGACATGCCTTAGGCTGCACTTTGGTTACTAACCCTGCCTCTCTCACTTCTCTGGAGAACTGTTTTCATTATTCTGTTGTAATTATCTGTTACTTGTTACTCTGCCCAACCTATGGTAATGCATTTCATTTGCTTAGTATAGCAAGCATAACCCCCTGCATTAAAGTAGAGGGTGAAACTGGGCTGGCATTTGTGAATAACCAAATTCTATGAGATCAGTTTCCATAATCTTCCGCGGCTGTTGGGGCGGGGGGGGGAGTCAAACGGTTATCATTGTCTAGGACAGAGTAGGATGAAAACAACATCCTCAAGCATCTCCCAGTACTAGTATTAAAAAGGATGAGAACCAGCTTACAGAACTAGCCACAGAAATGTCGTATGTGCACAAGAAAACCTGCCTAAACAGAGCTGTCTTTAAATTTTAGAAAAAGTAGTCATTCAGGTTTTACATAAGGGCTCATACCAGAGGTTTTGAAGATAAATGAAAGCACAAAGCCTTTATTGAATTGCAGATTATGAATAATAAACCAAGTGGTAAGCACTAGGGGCAGATGTGCATAGAAATGCAATTTATAAAATTTCCAAGGCAAATAATTGACATCTTTGAAGAAACTGTCGTTAGCTTAAAAAATCTTCCAGGTGTGCAATTCATTCATAGTTTTCATCACTGGTTGCCCAGTGATATGGCCTCAGGAAATGTTGAGATTTCTTAAATCATTTGTATCAAATATCTTTTTCTGGTAAATTCCTTAGTGTCTCTGCAGTGGTAACTAGACAAGACTGGAAAGTTTTCAAGATGATTCAAACCTCCAGCACCTCACAGGAGTCCACATTTCTTAACACAGAAGACAATGCTAATCAAAGAAGGAAATAAATGAAAAGGTTATTAAAAACAAATACAGGCTTCACCAAAGTTTCTAAATATACATATCTATGTATATTCCACTAAAAATGTTTAACCCAATAGTCCTTCACTCTTTATATCCAGAAACTACACTTGTTGTCCGTCACTTGTCACCCATAACAATGTGCGTTAAGGCAGGGCTGCTTTTTAGTAGTAAAGACTGGAGACTCATGACACTTCTAACAAACAAGCTTGATTTATTTTAGGATTGCAAGACTTTCAAAAGACTTTTTAAAAGTGACTTCTGCAAGTTTCAATATGCAAAAATCAGAGAGGATCTTAAAATTAGGAGATTAAGTTTAGGGACAAAAACAACATATTATGATAAATTGCAACTAAATATAAGAGGTAATAATGAAATGGTCTTAGGGAAGAGCTATGAATAGCACAGAACCCAAATTGAAAGATGAAGAAACATATTAACTCCAAGAATGTGGCTGATAACCCATCATTTCACTCTCTTTGAAAGGCATGGGCTAACTTCTAAGAGGCAAGTACTGAACCTCACCAAGTCACTGGCTTTGGGGAATGCTTTTCCAAGTCCCCCTTTCCCTCCCCTACCCAATTCTACCCCACCTCACCATTCAGGTTTTTGTTTGTTTTTTTTAAGAGACAAAGGTCTTGAACTCCTGGCCTCAAGCAATCCTCCCACTGCAGCCTCCCAAAGTGCTGGGATTACAGGCGTGAGCCACCATGCCCAGCCTGAGCAACTTGTTTACTTCATACTTTCTCACTGGTACTATATGCGTTGTTTCTAGGCATCTTTAAGATAAATAACATTCCCCCAAAATATGTCCAGACTGTCCTTAGGAGAGACCTTCCATGTTACCAGGCCACACAGAAGCTGGTGTAGTGAAAGGTACCTCAGTGGTGAAGCCACAAGGACGTTAAGTTAAAACGTAGAACTAGAGATGATATGCAAATACTAATAAAAACTGAAATACACAAGAGAACACCTGATTTCCACATCATTAGCTGTTCTTATTGACATAGCTAAAATATCTCTCAGTAAATCCACAAATTTATAATAACCAAAAGGAATGCACTACATCCATCTCTCTGGTTCCGCCTCCTTTTCTTTCAGGCTACTAGGCTACGGACAAGGTTAAACTCAATAAAGTACACACTTAAATAGAAAATGTAAAGGCCAAACATATTTTTTTTAAAAAACCAAAAACCTGAGAGACAGTAAAATAAACATTAGCAGTTTACTAACTAAAAACTGTCCTCAAATATTTAATTCTAGATATCAAATAGATCAGCAGACTTTATAAGCAATTTTTCTGGTTAATAATTTTGTCAACATTCAATATCTACGTATATTTAGCTCATTATCTTTGACCAAAAAAAAAGTTGCTAATGGTGTGAAGTCAAGATGGCTCAGAACAAGATGACTGAGAAAAAGGCTTCCAGTTGGGTCGAGTTTTCAAATCATGTAAATAACTTCTGCAGTAAAATCTGGCTTGTTTCTTAGCTATGTTAAATATCAAGGAGCACATTAAAATTTGATCTTTAACACTTATTCTACCCACAAATGTTCTGACAAGATGGCAGGTAGCTAGTCTTGAGGGTCAGAAACCAAGGCAAGATGAACTCTTTCAAGGAATTTCACATACAAATCTTTGTTCCCACTTTAATGCTGGAATGTTAACGTCATTCTCTAAATATTTTACTAGATGAACTATGACCCTAATGAAAATTACTATCAACAGTAACTACTAAATGTAACTTTTATATTCAATTAGGTTTGTTAGAGGCATTTATAGAATATTTTGCTCACCAAATACTTAGAGAATGTGCCTTTCCAGTAACTGAAAAAGTGTAATGAACTAGGAGAAGAAGAATAGATGGGTAAGAATAAATTCTTCTGTTCATTAATTTTAATGTTTCAATATTTATCAC
Source organism: Papio anubis (assembly GCF_008728515.1). NCBI lineage: Eukaryota > Metazoa > Chordata > Mammalia > Primates > Cercopithecidae > Papio > Papio anubis. Next base: position 39,620,206 of record NC_044993.1, read on the forward strand.
AGCAAAATTGGGAATGTCTTTTTGATAGTTTACCATTTAATTTTGACTGTGAAGCAACCGTCTAGAAACATTCTTGGTTAGTGACAGAAACATTGAGAAATCAACATGTTAGAATTCAAGGAACTGATCAAACTATAGATCAATATTAAAGTAAAACTGAGATGTAGTCATGACCAATAAAAATATCAGCAACATTTACCACTAATACCTCATAATGGTGATTTCTAACAGATCAACCTTAACAACTACACCTCCCAGTCGCTGGAGAGGGCTTTGCAACGAACACGTCACAGCAAGAGAATCCTGCACTTCACGTGGTTATTACTCTTTTCTGACCCTCTAGTGTTTCCAGAAACCCCAAACACTAGTCCATAGGTTCAGGCAAACACAAGTACACTTACCATTTCATGGGGGAGGGAATGAGCAGAAAACACATGGAGATATATAAGGTTCCAGTGGAAAAAGACAAGTAAAAATGCTCACCCTATTGCCCATGTTTTGCCCTGTGCAGATTTCATCTAGGAATACTGGAGCCAAATCAAATAGGCTAAATATTAATAAGGCTCAAAATGCAAGTAAAGGTAAAGTACACTCAAAACAGGCCAAAAATATAACAGAATCAACTGTTGAAGACTGGAGGGCAATTACTTATAAAAAACATAGGTCCTACAGATCCAAGCTAGATTTGAAAACTGAGTGCAACATCTCCAAACCAAACAAAGACGTTCAAAACCAGGCACTTTCACAGTCACCTTAAAGCTGGAGGGAAAAAATGGATATACTTTTATCATCAAAACATAACTCATAAGATTTTGTGCTGACACCTCACCAACCCATCAGCACCTCTAAAAAACAGTATTTAAATATTAATATTTCTAATGGCCAGGTACACATACATGACTGCCAGAGAAATGTCACCAGAGTGAGGCAGAATTTGTAAAATCCCATTCTACAAGTATTAGCAAAGGAAGGTTATGATTCATGGATATGAATGGACTATAATATATAAATGACACATTTCTGATATATTCACAAAATCTTTATAGAAAGTATTAAAACTCAAAAAAGAAGTAAGATAGGAGTCAAATAGAGAGATGAAATGTATAAAACAAATGAGCAGGCAAACTAAAAGTTATTGAAAGTATTTTACTTCAGATTGAAAAATGAACAGCTTCCACACTGTTCACTGCAAGATACACAGTATTCACGAATACAATGCTGGTCATTTGAGGAAATGTATACACACCTCAATTTCTCCTTCATGCTTTTTTCTTTTAGAAAGATACTGTTTACCAAAAAGAAACTTCAGCAGTACAGGAAAAACTATTTTCCCAATAAATTTACGAAAACCTAAGATTCCCAATGGAATCAAGATTATCTTCCCGCTACCACCACCTTAATATAATCACATGCTTATTGGAACACTAATATTCGCACCCTAAGAGTACATTTACTTTCAACAATGAGGGTGATTCTTTAAAAACAAACAAAAAAAAAACAAAAAAAAAAAACTTCAGTGTGGTAAATGTAACATAGATCTCTGCAAGTATTAAGTGTCTGAAATAGGCAGCTAATACTGGATTTAATATTATTTTATAAATAATTGTTCCCTTAGCAGTAAACATAAGTCTACACATTCACAATTGTCCTAGAAAATAAATACTGTGATTATGCACAATGTTATGACAAACTAGTTTCAAAAACAAAAGCTCAACATCTCGATAAAAATTCTGATCAGAATGTGACTCAAAAATTTAAAACATTGTCAAAATAACATCACATTTAAAATCTTCCACAGTTTACACGAGTACTATGAGTTTCCAGTTTCGGAACACATTTTTCCATTGTGAATTAAAATATGAACATATTGAAAATTGTTAATTTCAGTGATGACATCAGTTTTGGTCTTACTTTAGCATTATTTTCTTTATAAAAAGTTACACTAAGTGTCCATTAATGGTCTGATTGGTCTTCAGTATTTCATAAATGTATATAAAAGAAACTCCTAAAAGCCAATAGTACTTTATATGTATGTATATATAAAAGAATCTTGTCTCAGAAATGGCTGTATTTAACAGAGCCATACACACTGATGCTAAACATAAGAGCTTTCACCCTGAAAGAAAGCATTTTCAGAAATGTCACTTACATTCTATTATATTAAATATTCCCAACTGAGTTTCAAACTCAACAGGTAATGATAACAGAATTATACATCTCATTGCACTCAAAGCTGACTACAACCAAAATTTACAGTATGATTGAAACAAGCCAATGCTTAAAAAAGTTTTAATTAATGATAACAATTCCATGAAAGAAGAGGATAAAGAATGGGATGACAAGAAGTATTTGGTCTTAATAAGGCAATACAAAATAGATCCATTATCAAAGACCATTTAATTTGGAAAGATCAACAATACCAAAAGCATAAAGTGGAATATAAGAAAATAGTTTTTTATAAGTATGATTTAATTAAAGCTGTTTACAGTTATTCTCCCACAGTAGTTAAGCATGAATTTTAAAAAGAATAAGAGATGAGAAACAGGCACACGCAGCACACAGGGTTAGAGAAGCCAGCATGCAAAGTCTGTGGAACTCGAAGTTTCACTGCAACAGGAATGAGACCAGACATGGGTGGCCGTTTTTTGTTTTGTTTTGTTTTTTTGGGGTTTTTTTTCCTATTAGGAAGAAATGGGGGGGAAAAAAAAAGACTGCAAAGGCAGCAAACACAAAGTCATGTAATTGCCCATTGCCCAAGACGACAGCACTATAGAAAACAGTTGCAAGTTAATTCTCAGAGATGACCAGAGATTTTTCAGTGTTTACACAAAGTACATAGTATTTTTTTTTTTTTTTTTTTTTTTTTACAAAATAAAATAAACATCATTTGCCACCATAAACCTTTTCTTTAGAGAGGAGAAATTTTTGCAGCAGGACACAAGGGTTCTATTAAGTCATTTCAATGCTGAGAAAAACAAATTGAGTAATAGAACTAATCACTTCCCTATATATGGATGTTAAGATGACAATTTAGATTATTTTTCAAACTAATCCTGAGAAAAAATCTGTTTACAATTTAAACAGTAATGTTATGTAAAAAGTATTATTAACAAATCCACTATTACAAATATCAATTTCCTATATGGTCTTCTATACATACACACAATAAAATGGTAAATATATGCAAAAATATTAAAAAAAAAAAAAAAAAAACATGCACAGATCACTTTCCCCTTTGGAATCTGGACTTCCTATCAGATACCTTTGTTTTCCTTCCCCACCCCATCCTCTGATATTGTTTCTATCACCCTACCAACACTGAATACTATTCCCTATAACTCTGCATAAAGCCAATGAGAAATATATTTATTTTACATTCAAGCTTTAAATCTTAAAATGACCCTGTTGTAGCATATGACTTATCAAATAAGCAGCCTTTTTTTCCCCCTTTTATGCTTGCTTTTTTTTTTTTTTTTTTTTTTTTTTTTTTTTTTTTTGCAGTTGTCAGTCTTCATGATCCATTCTGTGGCGAGCTGGGAAAAAACGCAGTTGCTAAATCAACGTCTGAACAGTGTGAGGCTCCTGAATGTCTCCCAGGAGTCCCTGCGCAACTGTCCTGAGCATGAGATCATTGCACAGAGAAGACAGTCCACCGCGCAGCGCCGACTATCTACAGAGGTCTGAGAGGGGCGCGTCCCTCTTGTGTTTCCTCTTTTTGCCATGGTAATACTGATTATTGGATTTGCCTTGATGTTGTTTGTTTGTCATCAAGGAACCATGGCTTGTTTGAGTTGTACCTTGGAAGCCTTTGCTGGAAGAACGAAAGAGCCTTGCTGATCCATGCTGCAGAAACAGAAAACGACCACAAAGACATCAGTATTGCAGAAAAGCATCTGGATTTGGGGCAGCTTTCAAAACTAGGAATATGCTGGCTAGAGAGTTACCTTACTGACCACTGACTTATCTAGTGGGCAGAAAAAGCTGTTACAGGGGTTAACTCTTTTTAGTTCTGAAACCCTTACTTTATTTTAATGGAAATATTGAAAAGCATAGACCACTCGCTTACCTTCTTAACAGTGTGTGTGGGATGTAAAGGTTTTCTTAAGAAACCTACCAACTCAAATACCACATCATAAGTCACATAGCAGGAAGAGGCTCTTGGACAATGACAGGCACACGGGTAGATTGGGGTCAGCACAGGTGGCCGCTCCCTTCCTGCTATTCATGGCCTGTGGCTTTCTCATGACCCCAGTCCCTTCTGTCAACCCTGTCACTTGAACTGGTATTTTGCGATGAGTCTGTGTCTGGCATACATGGCTAAAAGCCACGGAGGTAAAATGAACTCAGTGAGTCAAATCAGACACAAGGTAACAGCCAAAAGGCCTCTTCCCAGGTTCCCAGTTATAGTTAGGAGTGACCCAGCCTCAGGCCAGAGCCCCATATCAATGGCTTCCTCCCCTCACTCTGAGTCATTACTCAGTTAATGACAATTCTAGGCAACAAAAAAACTTAAACTAGAGTATCTCTGTGGCCTTTTAAGTCCAGGCTAATGTTAATCAACTGACCATGCCTGACAGCCAGCTGATCATTTCAACACGGGCAACAAGGTATTGAACATTAAAATATTAGAAAAGGATACATTATTCCCACACATGCACACTGCCATGAGGCCTCACAAAACCTTCATGCCAGCTTATTTCATGTACAATTGAAACATTTTTTATATGGTAGTTTGGCTGGAACATCTTATAAGGACCAGTCAATAGATTTCTGAAGAGGTTTATGTTACAATGGTGTCTCACAAAGATCCTTAGGACATCCTGTTCCTAGAAGCACTGTCATGTGTTAGAATCTCTTAGAATAAAGTAAGTTTGTTCTTCAATCTAGCGTTTTCTTCAAACCCATGCTGCATATTATTCACATGTAGGAAACTCTAAATATTTTGTATCAAACACTAACAATTAAAAACCCACGTTCCACATACCTGAGATTTGTTGGTGCTGTTGGATGTGTTAGTGGTTTGGGTGCTTTGCATTTTGCCAACTGCCTGAGAGGACTCCAGGGATACATCTTGCGACCCTACTCGGTTCCCAGTGGACGGACGGCAAAGCAGCTGTTTCGGGGTTTTGCATGGTGTTGCATCGGAATCCTAACACAAGTCACATGAGTTATAATGTGACATATTAGTAATTTAGATACTCAATATTCAGAAAGAAAAACAATTTTGGTTAAAGTACTCTCTAGACTAAATTTAAACATTTGGGAGTTAAAAGAAGCACACTGAGGAATTTACAAAATTAATTGTTTGTTTAAATTTTCCTCTAAACATTTAAAGTGACTGATTTTATCAGAGAGCTTCTGTTCATTGTTAAATCCACTGCCCACATCTTACCTTGAAGGAACTCACAGAGGTCTGAGTTTATTTGTTTTTTTATTTATAGAAAATGAAAGAGTATGGCAAAGAGTGAGGAACCTAGGTCCTAGTCCCTGGCTTCAGCCAGACACAAGATGTCATTTGTCTGTAATGACAAATCAGTGATCATTCCAACCAAACATACTGGTGTGGGTGGGTGCAGACTTCCCAGCGACAGTGGGCTGAGCCCCACCTGTTTCTGGGCTGCTTGGGCCATGACAATGCTACGTCTCCCTGCAGGTCTCCACCCTGGCCCTGGCACTTTACCCAGTATCTCAGAGTCGCAGTCTCTCACTTCCCAAGACTCCATCTCCCTGTGTCTGTGACATCTAGCTTGGCATTCTGTCCTCCAGAGCATACTGCTCTAGGAATCAAAAAGGCACACGGGGAGATTTTGCACAGGAGGATTTATGATTCCATATTGACACACGGTCATCAACAACATACAATATTTAGATTACTTTTCATGTCCTATACTTAATAAAGTTAAAATCAAACAGGTAAGCCTGCTTTAGATATCAAATCAGTAAACTACAAATTAACCTTGATTTTAAAAGGTAACTTACGTTATAATTGACACATAAATTCTATCAGGATGGGGGAAGAAAAAAAATGCTATCAGGGTAGAAAGAGAAAGTAGATTAGAAATTACCAGAGGATAAGGGAGGGAAGGAATAATTAGGAGAAACTACTACTAAATGCAGGGTTTCTTCTTGGGGTATGGAAATGTTCTAGAATTACTGGAGACGGCTGCACAACATTGTGAATATGTTCTAAAAACCACCGAATTGTACATTTTTAATGCTGAATTTTATGTTAATTATACCTCAATTTAAAAAAATTTGGCTGGGCACAGTGGCTCACACCTCTAATCCCAGCACTTTGGGAGGCCTAGGCGGGTGGATCACGAGGTCAGGAGATCGAGATCATGGTGAAACCCCGTCTCTACTAAAAATACAAAAAATTAGCTAGGTGCGGTGGCAGGCACCTGTAGTCCCAGCTACTCGGGAGGCTGAGACAGGAGAATGGCGGGAACCCGGGTGGTGGAGCTTGCAGTGGGCCAAGATCACGCCACTGCACTCCAGCCTGGGCAACAGAGCGAGACTCCGTCTCAAAAAACAAAAAAAAACAAAAAAACAAACAAAATTCAACCAGGAAGCTGAAAAAAATTGAGTGAAAGAAGCCTTACACAAAAGTATATTCTATGTGGTTCCATATATATGAAATTCTGAAACAGGCAAAACTAACTATGGTGTTAAAAAGTCGTAACAACTGGGCTCACACCTGTAATCCCAGCACTTTGGGAGGCCAAGGTGGGCAGATCACAAGGTCAGGAGCTCGCGACCAGCCTGGCCAACATGGTGAAACCCCATCTCTACTAAAAATAGAAAAAATTAGCTCGGTGTGGTGGCACGTGCCTGTAATCCCAGATACTCAGGAGGCTGAGGCAGGAGAATCGCTTGAACCCAGGAGGTGGAGCTTGTGGTGAGCGAAGATCATGCCATTACATTCCAGCCTGGGTGACACAGCAAGACTCCGTCTCAAAAAAAAAAAAAAAAAAAGAAAGAAAGAAAGAAAAATGTTAAAGGCCAGGTGGGGTGGCTCATGCTTGTAATCCCAGCAACTTAGGAGGTTGAGGCGGGTGGATCACGAGATCAGGAGTTCAAGACCAGCCTGACCAACATAGTGAAACCCCGTCTCTACTAAAAATAAAAAAAATTAGCCAGGCACGGTGGTGTGCACCTGTAATCCCAGCTACTCAGGAGGCTGAGGCAGGAGAATCGCTTGAACCCGGGAGGCAGAGGCTGCAGTGAGCCAACATCACACCACTGCACTCCAGCCTCGGCGACAGAGCGAGACTCCATCTCAAAAAAAAAAAAAAAAAATCGTAACAGTGGTTCCCTCTGAGGGTGGGGTTAGGGATTGATGAAAGAATCATGAGCTTGCTCTTTGGGTTGACAGTAATATTTGTACCTTATTAGGATTTTGGGCTATACATGTGTATGTATGTATTTGATAAAATTTAGTGAACATATGAGCAAGTAACCTAGACCATGAAAGTAAAAAAATTAGGGAAATTAAAAAAAAAATTTAGTAAATGTACAATTAAGATTTCCTTATATGTCAATTTCATATCAAAAGGAAAAAATAGGCTGGGCACGGTGGCTCACGCCTGTAATCCCAGCACTTTGGGAGGGTGAGGCAGGTGGATCACTTGAGTTCAGGAGTTTGAGACCAACCTGGCCAACAAGGTTAAACCCCGTCTCTACTAAAAATACAAAAAAATTAGTCCTGTGTGGTAGCAGGCGCCTGTAATCCCAGCTACCCAGGAGGCTGAGACAGGAGAATCGTTTGAACATGGGAGGCGGAGGTTGCAGTGAGCTGAGATCATACCACTGCACTCCAGCCTGGGCGACAGAGGGAGACCCTGTCTCAAAAGAAAAAAAAAGGAAAAAACAATAAACAAATATTGGAGTCTGGCTACAAGGATGCACAAGCTACAGTACTCTAGGGGAACTGATGTCTGTAATCTACTTTGAAATAGATCAAAGAATAAGATGAATTAATGGATAGAGTGATGGATAGACAGGTATGAGATAAGCAAGTAAAAGGTTAATGGCAGAATCTATTGGTGAGTACATGAATGCTCACTAAAATTTGTTCACTTTTGCTGTATGCTTGAAATTTTTCATAACAAAATGTTGAGAAAAAGTACAAGCATGGAAGTTATTAAAATATCCCAGTAAAATGTAAGCAAAGGAAGTAGCCTTAGCCTTCAAGACAGCGTTAACCCCAGCAAGAGAACGTGCATGCGTCTGAGTTCAGAAGAGCTGAGGCTATCATACTTACTACATCGCTAGAGCTGGACTGTGTGGCAGAAGAGGACGACACTGGACCTGATGAAGAGTTTGAAGAGTGTTTACTAAGAGATTCCGAGGTTTTACTTCTACATTTTCCAAGGGCTTCATTTTCTTCAGATAGATTATTATTACATTTATCTAACTGCTGAGTATCTACTATCAAGGTAACACCATTTCCTGAAAGAGTGGCAAAAGATTGGAAAACGTTTCTTCCCATTAAACGCACACAACACAGAAAAGCCTCTAATACTCAGTCAATCGACCAAGGAAAATATCTTACCATTGCATGAAGGCTCAGGTCTATTCTTCAAGCCCCACTGCTTTGATATCCAATCTCTGTATGTGGCAACTTCATCTGTTACTCTAATTATTCTACCTAGTATGCTGCACGTGTTTAAAAAGAAAGAGAGAGGGAGGGAATAACATTAATTTGAAGATAAGAAGCCACAACCAATTTTGACACAATGGGCTGGTTACACATGAACTTTTACCTTTCTGTTTCATTGTTGGGATAGTACTTTGCTATTGGTGATACAGCATGACTCAAAACAACGTAGGCATAATCAAAGGCCTGCTTCACTTGCATGGCCCCATATGAACTCCTTCCAACATCATTACCTTTAAAAGAAATATAGGTAACATAGTAAGCTTGACTGTGCTTAATGTGCACTAAATGTTGACGACCCTCTTCCAGGAGAGCAAGGGCCATAGCTATCCCACCAGAGTTGTGCCTGGAAGCTGAGCTGTGAGCTGTTCCCAAAGCTCCCCAGTCTCTGAATATGTGCATCATGCAGTTGGTACTTCATTATGGTGTATCAGTTGTCGAAATGTATTCTGGCCCATCAAGAACTATCCCATTCCATACATAAACAGTTATGCAAACAAAAGAAATAGCGCCCTGTTCACTCCTAAGAGTGAAACCCCAAGTTACATTAGAAATACTTCTATATTTTTTGGGTTTATATTAGCTATATATCTATTTATCACTCTAAATTATGAGCCCCTAAAAAGCAAGGATCATCTTGCTGAAAAGTCTTCATGTCCTTTGGCCCAATGCTTTTGAACACAGCAGGCTCCCAATCAATGTAATGTTTTCTCAGTGAATAAACACATAGAACTATTAATGTTTATAAGGCAGCTCAATAAGCCAGAAATGGTTCCTAGGCAACTACTGTATCTTTTCACTCCCTTTCCTTACTCATTTTCAAAGTTTACACATTAAAGCAAATGACTAAAAGCACTTCCACTGAAGTCCAACAACGCAGAATCTAAATATTTTACAATTATATCAAGAAAAAATATTGCTCAGAAAAATCAGGACACAAGCAAGCAAACAGAACTTCAAAAAAGCATGGAAGGAATTTACTTTCTGCTTACTTTCAAGCCCACACGAAGCTGGAAAAAGCACAAAGAGACATGCAAAATCAAAGAGGAAAGGAGAAATTCAAAAAGAAAATACATTGTCTCCTTGCATCCTTCTGCTCATGAATTCAAAGATATATTACTGTGCTTGCTGCCTCTAAGGACTTCAGGATCATCTCATTAAAGCCTCATTAATTGCTGACAACTGGTTATAATCAAGGCAATAAGGACCCAAGAAAAAGGAGAAGCAGCCACCAAACATGAATCCATCCAAATAAGTAATGCCTTTTCTACTATGCTTTTAGGGTTAAACAGATTCTACTCCCTACTTATCTGGAAGTCTCCAAGGTGTTTTTCTATTGTCTGTGTCTGTTTACTTTAGTATGTTTGCTCATGAAATATTTTGATGAAAAAAGAGTAACAATTAGAAGTTGTTCCTTCATTTTTCATCTAAAGAGAATTTAAAGTATCATAAGGTGACTGACAGTGCCCTCTCTTTGAATGCCCAAAAATTTACCTAATTTCAATACCTGGTTGTAAAGGATCTTCGATATAAAGCATTGATGGCCTGTAGCCATCTAGCATATTTTTCTGTACTTCATCTTTGGCCACATATGAACCACCATCCTTTATCCGGATGCCAGTCTTTAAATAATTGAAGTGTCGTCCATATAATTCAAAAAATTCTATTAAGAGAACACCATAGTTTGTATTGGGGATGCAAGCATCTTCCCTGGGATGTAACTAAAAGCAGAAAAGAAGAAATTATATTGGATTTTTGCTAAATTATCAAGGAGAGGGGGAATAAATTATATTCTAACTTCTACAAGCAATATTATTATAATTTTGGTTTAGCATAGCAGTCAATTGATAATGGGATAACAGCAGCCTATACTGCTGTTACACACAACACTAAAGTCCCATGGTGCGGGAATGGTGGGAGACTGTTTGTAAGGCTGAATTTTACAGGTGCACCAGGCTGCCGACCAGGGCTGGCTTGGCCCAAGACATCAGCAAAGTCGTTCTGACTCACAAATAGACTCAGGCAGTTGGCAACCCTGCGCCACATAAACACACCCATTTACAATACTAAGACTCGAATTTGCTCATCCAAATAGCAGATCTCAATTCCAACTAAACTTACAAGATTTAGCTGCTTAGAAGACATTCTTATTGCTGGCACTTATACTATTTACGCTTATGGAAACCAGGCCGTACATTCTGCATGTTAAAATTTGCAGTGAAAAGTCTCAAAAATACTAGAATATATGGGATTTAAAACCAAAAATATTCTTTCACAGGAATTTAAAAATATGTATTTGCTAAATGATAAAAATGTACCCAGTTTAAAGGGAAAAACCGTAAGTAATCAAGGAAAGCAATGCAATTACAGGTTGATTTTGATTTTTTCCAAAATGTTTCCCAGCTGATTGATCACTTTTGCTTTTAGTGTGCACTAGCATGGTATACCCATATGACTTACCTGAAGGAAACTGACTGCCATTAAAAAGAGACTATAAGAACCAATTCCACCTGTAAATACTTCATTAAGGTCCCTCTGCAATAGGAATTGTTTCAATACTAAAACCAAGTATGGCAATACAGGATATTTCTGAAAAAGAAAATTGTATTTTCAATGAATTCCTGTATCAGCAACAGATCTAAGCATTAAGAGGGGCATAAATTGGTCCTTACATTATAAAATTTGGTAGCGATATACAACATACTTAATTTTCCATTCTAAGAGTAAGCTATTAAAAAAAAGTAAACTATAGGTAATGAATGGTTCTCCCCTTATATCTAAAATGTAAGACATGTACACAGGAATAATAGCATCTAAGTACTTGCTACAGGGCTGGGCATGGTGGCTCATGCCTGTAATCCCAGCACTTTGGGAGACCAAGGCAGGCAGATTACCTGAGGTCAGGAGTCAGAGACCAGCCTGGCCAACATGATGAAACCCTGTGTCTACTAAAAATACAAAAAACAGCCAGGAGTGGTGGCAGGAGCCTGTAATCCCAGCTACTTGGGAGGCTGAGGCAGGAGAATCACTTGAACCCGGGAGGCAGAGGATGTAGTGAGGCGAGATCGTGCCATTGCACTCCAGCCTGGGCGACAGAGCAAGAATCCGTCTCAAAAAAAAAAAAAAAAAAAGTACTTGCTATAGGATAGAAACACAAACAGCATATAACTGATGATGCTCATTTGTGACCATGACCCTCTAATATTCATTTGTAAACAGATAATAGAAAGAGTACAAGGACAAAGTCACCAACATCTTAAAGCACTAAATCAGTGAGATTTTTAAGAATCACTTTTCTTGGTGGCGCGCCACTGTAGACTAGGGACCTTTAGATTATTCTGCCACAGTCCTGGGGCAAACAAGAATCCGGCCTGCTGACTTACACATGGGCTGATGACTACAAACAGACCACCCCTCCCTTCCACGCTTTACAGGGAATGAGGCAGGGCTATCCTAGAGAACACCTGAACGGACAAGTATGTACAGAATGAGTCCACCTTTTGCTGTGCACATACTCATTCACTCCTCTCTGTAAGCCATGCCATAGGCTGAGGCCACTGAGGAAAACAAAGTAGGCACAACATCTTCAAAGAAGTCTTAACAGCTATTATTACTTAGGGTGGTAAAATTACTAGTTATTTCTATTTTTCTCCCCCTCACTCTGTCACCCAGGCTGGAGTACAGTAGCACAATCTTGGCTCATTGCAATCTCCAGCTCCTGGGCTCAAGTGATCCTCCCACCTCAGCCTACGACACCCAGCTAATTTTTGTATTTTTGTAGAGACAGGGTTTTACCACTGGTCTTGAACTCCTGAGCTCAAGTGATCTGCCTGCCTGGGCCTCCCAAAGTGTTGGGATTACAGGTGTGAACCATAGCACCTGGCCAGTGATTTCTATTTTTTTCTTTACTCTTATCTCTGTTTTCTAGATGTCCTACAGTGAACACGCATGGCTTCTATAAAAAAGAAAAAAAAAAAGCTTATTGTATCAAACTAAGCAAGCATAGGAAAGAACAAAAATATGGAGAAGTAAGTATTTTTAAACATTGTGGGCTGGGCATGGTGGCTCACGCCTGTAATCTCAGCACTTTGGGAGGCCGAGGTGGGCAGATCACTTGAGGTAGGGAGTTCGAGACCAGCCTGGCCAACATGGAAAAACCCCATCTCTACTAAAAATACAAAAATTAGCCGGGCGTGGTGGCACACGTATGTAGATCCAGCTATTCTAGAGGCTGAGGCACAAGAATCATTTGAATTCGGGAGGTGGAGGGTACAATGAGCCAAGATCGCACCACTGCACTCCAGCCTGAGTGACAGAGCAAGACTCTGTCTCAAAAAAAAAAAAAAAAAAAAAACACATTGTAGTTAAGTTAGTCTAGATACAGTTCCCTTCCAAAGAACAATAAGGGGTCAGGTTTGGTGGCTCATGCCTGTAATCCCAACATTTTGGGAGGTCAAGCAAGGAGGACTGCTTGAGCCCAGGAGTTTAAGAACAGCCTGGGCAACATAGCAAGACCTCATCTCTATTTTAAAAAAAGGAAAAAAAAAGGGGGGGGCCACATAGCAAGACCTCATCTCTACTTTGAAAAAAAAAAAAAAGTGGCCGGGCTTGGTGGCTCACGCCTATAATCCCAGCACTTGGAGAGGCTGAGGAGGGCGGATCACCTGAGGTCGGGGTTTGAGACCACCCTGGCCAACATGATGAAACTACATCTCTACTAAAAATACAAAAATTAGCTGAGCGTGGTGGTGAGCACCTGTAATCCCAACTACTCAGGAGGATGAGGCAGGAAAATCGCTTGAACCCAGGAGGCGGAGGTTGCAGTGAGCCAAGATCACGCCCCTGCACTCTAGCCTGGGCAACAGAGTGAGACTCCATTAAAAAAAAAAAAAAAAAAGTTAGCCAGGTGTGGTAGGCCCGCTTGTGATCCCAGATACTCATGCTAAGGTGGGAGGATCACTTGAGCCCAAGAGGCTGAGGCTGCAGTGAGCCATGATCACTGCACTCTAGCCTGGGTACCAGAGTGAGACCCGGTGTCAAAAAATGAAAGAAAGGAAGAAAAGGAAGAAGGAAGGAAAAGGGAAAGGGGAAGGAAGAAGAGGAGAAAAGAAAAGAAAAGAAGAGGAAGGGAAAGAAAAAGAGAGAAAAGAGAAAGGGAGGGACAGAGGAAGAGAGAGAGGGATAGGGAGAGGGAGAAGAAAAGGGGGAGGGAGAGAGAGAAAATGAGAATATGAAAGAATAAATAATTAGGGAAATACCTAACGCAGTTTTACCTGGATATACCCTTCGACCTCAGAATTTTGCTTCTGGGACTCTTCCTACAGACATTTTGCACGTGTAAAGCAAGATGCACGCATGGAAGTATATTCGCCAATCCCTTTTTCTAACAGCAAAAGAAAAACTGGAACAACACTGAAGAACTGCTAAATCAAGCAGCCACAGTCTTACAAAAGACTACTGCCTGTGTAACCAACAGAAAGAATAAAGCAAGCCTCTATGTGTCAATAAGGAAGAAACCTCCAAAACATTAAGTTTTTACAAAGGTACGAGACAATGTGTGTATAATGTGCTACTCCTTTTGCTTATAATTTTAAAGAACATAAAAAAGCAACACAAAAAATAATAACTGGCAATGAGAAATTCTATAAAAATGATCTAAGTATCTGGTGTAAGGGTGACTCACTTTACACCATCTCTTCATACTGATGAATGTTATCATGCATACGAATTTCAATTTTTAAAAGCTTTTTTCCAGAAAAATATTAGACAGGCGCACATGCACACACACATACACACACCCAATATAGTGAGATTATGGATAATATTTCTTTTATTTTTCTGCTTTTCTGTCTTCCATACATTTATGCAAGATGATAATGCTTGCAACATCAAGTAGTTAACATTTTTTCTTAAAAAACAAAGAAGAAATAGAAACTTTAGAGCTGCTTGAGAAAAAAAAATTGTGAATATTCTAACAGAAGCCAAAGGAGTTAATGGTTTAGGTTAGAGAGGAGAAAGCTGACAACTATCTAAGTATGTAAAATGTTCCACAGATAATGGTGACAAATTCTTCTCTATCTTGGAAGAAAATAGAATAGAAATAAACTTAAATCATTTCAAAATAGAAGTAAGGAAGCCTGTAGGAAACACCTTAAAGGTAATTTAGGGATTGAAATCTAGAAAATGCTCTTAAAACTCTTAACCTATTTCCTGTTTAGAAAAAAAAAAGTACAGCCGGGCACGGTGGCTCACGCCTGTAATCCCAGCACTTTGGGAGGCTGAGGTGAGCAGATTGCAAGGTCAGGAGTTCAGGACCAGCCTGGCCAATACGGTGAAACCCCATCTCTACTAAAAATACAAAAATTAGCCAGGCATGGCGGCGGGTGCCTGTAGTCCCAGGTACTTGTGAGATCGAGGCAGAAGAATTGCTTGAACCTGGGAGGCGGAGGTGGCAGTGAACCAAGATCGCACCACTGCACTCCAGCCTGGGTGACAGAGCGAGACTCTGCCTCAAAAAAAGAAAAAAAAGAAAGTGCAGCTCACTGCCCGCGCAGTATTCTTGGGGCAAACAGGAAATGGGTTAAAGGAAAGGTTCTTAATCTGAACTCCTGAAGGTTAAAAACAGATGGAATCAACTGTGTAGCAGAATTCCATCTCTTCTGTCTCCACAAGGAAGGATCTAGAGCAGACAATTTCTTCAAAAGCTTTCTCAACTTTTAATTCTTACTTGAGGTCACATTATAAGTTAATCACTGATCATTACAAGCAGATTCAAAGAAAGCAAAACCATTGCATACAAAAGTAAGGTGCAGGCTGAGCATGGTGGCTCATGCCTATAATCCCAGTGCTTTGGGAGGCTGAGGCAGGAGGATTGCTTGAGGCTAGGAGTTAGAGACCAGCCTGGCCAACACAGCGAGATCCCCAACACTTAAAAAAAAAAAAAAAAAGCCAAGTGTAGTGGCTCACGCCTGTAGTCCCAGCTACTTGGGAGGCTGAGGTGAGATGATCACTTGAACCCAGGAGTTTGAGGCTGTAGTGGGTCATGATCCAGCCACTGAACTCCAGCTTAGGTGACAGAGTGAGACCCTAGCTCTATTTTAAAAAGAGAGAGAGAGAGAGAGAGAGAGGTGTTTGTCAGCAACATGCATATAAAAATATTAGACCACCACCACAACAGAATCTTAAAATTACGTTTCTAATAGTTTTATTGTATAAACACTAAATTCTCTGACCTTGGTAAAATCTTTGATGAGGTCAGCTGCTCTCACGCCATTCTGTACATTAAAGCTGATATCAACTTTCACTTCAGTAAAAGAATCTGTTAGTTTAATAATAGGTACCTATAAAGAGAAGAAAGGTAAAATGTAAATGCTTTAACCAGATTAAATGACAAAATCAGGGGATGGAGGGTTACTAGACATGAGGTCTCCATCATCTCATGCGAGCATAAGAACACTGAGTATTCTAAATATGGCACACCCCAGTAACCCTGGACTGCTACAAATACCATATGTTGCATATTTAGCATTGGGCCCCATACAATATATTTTGTAATTTCTATAAATTGAGAATTTTGTTTGGTGTCCAATTTTTGATTATTTATTTTTATTGTTTATATTTAAGGCATACATGTTTGATATACTTATCTTCATATACATACTGAAGTGATTACCACAGTTAGTAAATTAATATGCCCATCATCTCGTTTATTAGTTGACATATAGTTATAAAAATTTTAAAATTATCTAACAAAAACCTTCCTCGATACTTTGGAGAACACTTTCTGAGTATAAGATGAAGAACGATGAATACTAGGTATTAAATGTTTTGTATCATCAAACTGTTTCTAATAAGAAAATTGCTGGATTCTTAAGGTATACACTACAACCCCCTTGCATTACTGGTCAGTTTTGCAAATAGCCCAAAAAGCAACCTGACAAGATAAGATAGAAAAATTATTCTCAAAAACTGACATGATTATTTACATGAGCTATCAGGAGTTCTTTTCAAAAAATGCTCCAACTTGGGCAACACAGGGGGACCCTATCTCTACAAAAAAAAATTTTTTTTAAATAAACAAGGCGTGGTAGGGTGCGCCTGTAGTCCCAGCTACACATAAGGCTGAGGTGGGAGGATCACTTGAGTCCAGGAGTTAGGGAACAGCCTGGGCAACATAGTGAGACTGTATCTCTCTCTAAAAAAATGAATAAAATATTGCTGGGCGCAGTGGCTCACGCCTGTAATCCCAGCACTTTGGGAGGCTGAGGCGGGGCGGCTTACGAGGTCAGGAGATTGAGACCATCCTGCCTAACACAGTGAAACCCCGTCTCTATTAAAAATACAAAACATGAGCCGGGAGTGGTGGCAGGCGCCTGTAGTCCCAGCTACTCGGAGGCTGAGGCAGGAGAATGGTGTGAACCTGGGAGGCGGAGCTTGCAGTGAGCCGAGATCGCGCCACTGCACTCCAGCCTGGGTGACAGAGCAAGACTCTGTCTCAAAAAAAAAATAATAATGCAAATGAATAAAACAAACATCTCTACAGTGAGTACTCTGTGTGATAAAATTGGGTATTCTGCTGTTGTTAAAAGAAATGCAGGCCAGGTTCAGAGGCTCACACCTGTAATCCCAGCACTTTGGGAGGCAGAGGTGGGTGGATCACTTGAGCCCAGGAGTTGGAGATCAGTCTGGGCAACACGGTGAAACCCCGTCTCTACAAAATTTACAAAAAAAATTAGCCAGGCATGGCAGGCTGTGTCTGTAGTCCAGCTCCTCGAGATGCTGAAGTAGAAGGATCACTTGAGCCGAGGAGGTACAGGTTGCAGTGACCCAAGATCGTGTGGTCACAATCCACGTGGACAACCAGAAAACTTTTTATGTGCAAGCACGGTGACATTAACAAAATGAAAGAATCACTCACTTGCAATGTAACTGTGCTCACCAAACTTTAATTTTAATTCAAGTTTCATAGGTAAATAACCAACGTTTAATATGAAATGCTGCAGAACTTACAGTTGCTTTGTCTAAAACTTTCACCGAATCCTCATCTGCGACTTTGTGTTTCCGAAGAGCTTCTTCCAGAGTCCAGAGGGGTAGGTTCTCCCACTTCCCAAACACCACTAGGTCGATGTCACTGAACACAGAATACATATACAAGAGGGTCTGAAGAAGCTGGAAACTTGTTTTAACTGACACTCATGCTTACAGACTTCATTAGTACAATTAAAACCTATTTCCCACCCTGGCCAACAAAGACTAAATGTGTTAGTGATAATGGTTTTGTGGAGAGGGGAAATAGTAGTTGTTGATTTTAACAAACTCCTCCTTCCAGTCATTTCACAGAATTCAGGTCTCAGGAAATAGGGTAATTTTGAAAGAAGTAAAACCTCAAAAAAAAAAAAGGCACTTAACGTCCTTTCCTTAATAAAGGCTTCCGGTACTAGACATAATGATTTTCCTATCTGGATGAGATTAATTGCAACTCAGAAATATTATGAAGTGCTTTAAACTGGATGCAGAACAAGTATCCTGCATGCTACCATTTGTGTTAATACACACACATGTCCTTTTATATGCACAGGTATCTCTGAAAGGATATGTGAGAAATTGGTAAAAGTGGCTGTTCTGGCTGGGCATGGTGGCTCACACCTGTAATCCCAGCGCTTTCGGAGGCCGAGGTGGGCAGATCACGAGGTCAGGAAATTGAGACCATCCTGGCTAACACGGTGAAACCCTATCTCTACTAAAAAATACAAAAAAATTAGCCGGGCATGGCCGGGCGCGGTGGCTCAAGCCTGTAATCCCAGCACTTTGGGAGGCCGAGACGGGCGGATCACGAGGTCAGGAGATCGAGACCATCCTGGCTAACACGGTGAAACCCCGTCTCTACTAAAAAATACAAAAAACTAGCCGGGCGAGGTGGCGGGCGCCTGTAGTCCCAGCTACTCGGGAGGCTGAGGCAGGAGAATGGCGTGAACCCGGGAGGCGGAGCTTGCAGTGAGCTGAGGTCGGGCCACTGCACTCCAGCCTGGGCGGCAGAGCGAGACTCCGTCTCAAAAAAAAAAAAAAAAAAAATTAGCCGGGCACAATGGCAGGCGCCTGTAGTCCCAGCTACTTGGGAGGCTGAGGCAGGAGAATGCCGTGAACCCGGGAGGCGGAGCTTGCAGTGAGCCGAGATCCCGCCACTGCACTACAGCCTGGGCAACAGAGCCAGACTCCATCTCAAAAACAAAACAAAACAAAACAAAAAAACAAGTGGCTGTTCCAAGGAGAACCAGGGGGCAGAGGTGGGACTGAGACTTTTCCCTGTATTGATTTTTGTGCCTTTTCCAAATGTGAACTATGTGAATGTACTACCTATTCATAAAATTTAATTAAATTTTTTAAGAAAGAGTGATTTTTCATGTTTTACTGAGGCTGAGAACCTAAGTAAGAAATATGAACTCGAAGTTGAGTATTTTATGACTTTTGCAGGCCAAGGACATCTATGGGAAGAATGGAAATTGCCGGGGTCCACCCACTTCAGCACACTTTAAGTTGGGCTAAAGTGTACCAAATCAAGCTCAAATGGAAAAACATGACGCTGACTTTATTCTGGAGAGATTAAGTAATAATAGTAATAACCATGACGGAATGTTCAAACAATTTCAATTCTTAGAGAGCAAGTATTCACCCTTCAGAGAAACATCATTTCCAAAAGAAACCCTCCAAGACTGTGCATCAAGAGAGGTCTCATTTGAGAAGACTGAAACTGAACAAGAGTCCTGAAAGGCCAAGATCTTTCTCAGAGAAGAGATCTGTACCTGAATTTCTGGATCAGGATGCTGGAGCCATAACTAGTAGAATGAGTTCTTAATTTGAAAGCGAGAGTGAGAGAGTGAGTGAGTGAGACAGTGGGAACTCACATTCTAGAGGATATACAATCAGACATTTTATCATGAGACTACATTAACATCTGTGTCAGTGGGTTAAGTTATGGGACTGAGCAATACTCTGCCAGGTAGTCAATTTCTAAAATTAGTAACTAACTGATTCCACTGCAACATGATCCCTTTTCCATCTCTCTGTACCATCTACGTCTTGGAGATGTGAAGTGATATTCTACTTCAAGGTAAATCAAATTAAATGCTGGTAAATCCTTTACTTTTTTATTTTTTATTTTTATTTTATTTATTTTTTTGAGACAGAGTCTCACTCTGTTGCCCAACCTGGAGTACAATCTCAGCTCACTGCAACCTCCACCTCCCGAGTTTAAGCAATTCTCCTGCCTCAACCTCCGGAGTAGCTGGGATTATAGGCGCGTGCCGCTACATCCAGCTAATTCTTGTATTTTTAGTAGAGATGGAGTTTCACCATGTTGGCCAGGCTGGTCTTGAACTCCTGACTTCAAGTGATCCGCCCTCCTCGGCCTCCTGAATTGCTAGGATTACAGGCGTGAGCCACCATGCCCAGTCCCATTTATGTTTTATAAATTTGTTTTGTTTCTACTCCTTACAAATTTGACAGCCAAAATGAATACACTCTAGGAAAAGGTACAGCCCTTTAAAAGATTCATGAGTGTACTAACCTAGTAGGTAAATATAGTCCAGTTTTAAAACTTCCAAATATCTGGACCTGAAACAGAAAAAGAAGTTATTATATTGAGGTATCAGATAAAGTCACCAAGATATGGAGAAATGTCAGTTTTTGCTACCCTCTACTGGTACTTTTCGGTATGACAAGAGTATTTTTTTTTCTAACCCCATTCTTCATGAAGTGGGCATTCTGTTTCACAAGCAGACATTCTGAATATAATTTCAACTTACCTGGTTCAAATATGAAACACAGAGACCAAAATACAGTTGTCCCTTGGTATCGGCAGGAGACTGGTTCCAGTCCCACTATGCCAAAATCTGAAGATGTTCGAGTCACTGCTATAAAATGGTGGAGTATTTGCATATAACTATGCGAGTCCTCCCATATACTTTACATCATCTTTAGATTACTTATAATACCTAGTACAATGTAAATGCTATCTAAATAGTCGTTATACTGTATTTTAAAAATAATTTGTATTGTTTTTATTGGTGCATTGTTATTTTAATAGTTTTTTTCTGAATATTTTCAATCCACTGTTGGTTTAATATGGAAGTGTGGTACTTAAGGATACAGAAAGCCAACCACAGGAAACTTCCAGAAGTAGTTCAGATCAATAATGTTCCCTCATTATCCAGAGACACAATCACAAATCCTTAATTTTTGTTCTCTGAGCAGGAGTCTTCGAATAGATTACTAAATTGGGATCAGACTAACTGTAGGGCAAGTGTGGGCCTTTAGGTCAATTCCACAGAGAACACCAGGCACCATCATTTTATAACGTCGTGCTGTGGCATAAAACTGGGATGCATTCCACCTCAACCCATGGAGAACAGGGGAACTCAGGCAGAAATACGTATGCAGGTAATTGTAATAAAAAAGGATAGGCCGGGCACGGTGGCTCACGCCTTTAATCCCAGCACTTTGGGAGGCCGAGGCAGGTGGATCACCTGAGGTCAGGAGTTCACGACCAGCCTGGCCAACATGATGAAACCCCGTCTCTACTAAAAACACAAAAATCAGCCAGGTGTGGTGACGGGTACCTGTAATCCCAGCTACTCAGGAGGCTGAGACAGGAGAATTGCTTGAACCTGGGAGGCAGAGGCTGCAGTGAGCTGAGATCATGTCACTGTGTCACTGCACTCCAGCCTGGGCGACAGAGCAAGACTCCATCTCAGGGCAGGGGAAAAGGATAAACAGTGAAACAAGTTCAACCTCTGGGGCGAGATGGACCTGGGAACCTAACCACAAGCTCATGTTCCTCATCTGTAGGTAGACAGATGATGGCTGGCTGGCTGGCTGGACAGAGAGAGAGAGAGAGTCAACCTCCACCTAAGAAAGATAAGGGTTAAATTAGACCAGGGCTTCTCAACATTGGCATTTGGGAGTGGATAATTCTTTGTTGTAAGGGCCTATACTGTTCATCACAGAATGGCTGGCAGCATCCATGGCCTCTACCCACTAGGTACTAGCAGTGCATACCCAGCCAGGACAATCAAAAATGTCTCGGACATTGCCAAACGCCCCCCTGGAGAGCAAAATAACCACCGGCTAAGAACCACTGATTTGGATCACATAGGAGAAAGAATGTGACATATGGTCACTGTTCATAAAGTATTAGTATCCTCGCCTTTTCCCTTTACCTACAGCGTCTCATATATACTGTCATATACATGCAAGTTTTACATACAGTGAAACTTCCTTGTTTTGCCAATTGGACAAAAACACCACCCAGGACAGTGCCTAAAGAAAAGTTACAGAACACAAAGTAATGGATTCTATTATTTTGTTACTTCTTTGCATACACAAAATCATAAAACAGGCCCTCAAAGTGCCCTAAAAAGTGAAGTATTAACTTAGTACCAGTAACAGGCCAAGTGTGGTGGCTCACGCCTATAATCCTAGCACTTTGGGAGGCCAAGGCGGGCAGACTGCTTGAGCCCAGGAGTTCAAGACCAGCCTGGGCAACACAGTGAGACTCAGTCTCTACAAAAAAATACGAAAATCAGCTAGGTGTGGTGACGTGCACCTGCGGTCCCAGCTACTCGGGATGCTGAGGTGGATCACTTGAGCCCAGGAAATCAAGGCTGCAATGAGTCGTGATTGCACTACTGCACTCCAGCCTCAGCAACAGAGTGAGACCCCTATCTCAAAAAAAAAACAAAAAACAAAAGACCTGGTACCAGTAACAAAAACAACAAATAAGCCAAGAAGAAATCCCAAGCAATCATTTTGTTCACTGACTGGGAGCTGTCTAAAAGGCAATTAGCTGGTCTGAGAGAGATGAAAAATGGCAATTTCAGGAAATAAATAAGAAAAGACTTATGCCTGCATTAGCCACAAGTGACAAAATTTCATACTTGACATTTTCATTCAGCTGTAAACAATTATATAATGTTTACTCTGGCAGGCTGGAACTAAGTAGTAATGAGGTTTTGATATATCATATCCAATAACAGACCACTACAACAATGAGGTTTGATTTGTCTTTCTTCTCTTTACACTAATAATTTCTAACAATAGCTTGCCTTTAGTAGTTGCTATTAGCACTACAAAAAAAAAAAAAAAAAAAAAAAGTTGTTAGTCATCCAATCCAATGAAAATAATCAGTAAGCCTCAAATTCTAAAGACTGCAGAAAATTCTTTGCCTTTAAAATTTAATTAGACCACAACTCTACAGTGCACTTCTACTTGCATGTGAGGACTAGCATGAGATACTAGCATATAGGCTTCTGGCCCGTGGACAAGGACTGTCCCAAGCATAGGCTACCCAGGAAGGGACTCACGTCAGCGCTGGGCCAGAGCTCCTTAATTACACTCTCGATCCTGTTCACCACCTCCATCCGCATCTTCTCTTCCTCAGGTCTTGGAGACATGTATTCGTAAAAATCACTGATTTCTTCATGCAGACTGAAGAAAAAAGCAGAAAAGTTAATATGAATAGGGCCAATCTAATGAGAAATCACTATCTTAAATAATCTTATTTAATTAGGTCTTATAATTCAGTTGATGACTACCTTAATTTTAATGTTATAACTCAAGATAAGCTAAAATGGGAATGTACAGAATTTAATCAAAAAAACCAAAATAATTAAATAACATAAGAAATTTCCTGTGCAAAACACTTGCTGAGGTGCTGGTGATTTAAATAAAATAAAATAAAATTTAAAAAGCATACAGCCTGGCCTCTGCCTTTCCACTTCTGATCTAATAGACACAAGAAGATACTGAATCCAGGCAAATTTCCTGGCAGTAGGGACTGACCCTCTTACCTCTTGGGGATCCATTCCTCACAGTAGCAAACAGTACATCTTTCATAATGTTTGCTCAGTGAATTAAGTGTCAAATGAACAAATCAGGCAGTGAACAACAGCAAAGTCTTGAAAAGAATGGCTGGTAGACAAAGGCTCCATGAAGGAGCTGAAGACTTCCAGAGCCTGCGAGGTACAGGGCAATCAGCCAGCTACAAGGGCTGTGGCAGGCAGAGTGGGAGAAGCATCTGGAAAGGAAAGCAGGCCCCAGTAGAGGGCAGGCTCTGAATGACTGACTGGCTAAGAGGTTCAAGCTTTCCCCCTGTGGCAACAGAGCTATTTAAACGTTTCTGACAGGGACTAGAGAGAGACTGACTTCAAAAATGCAGCATTTTAAGAAGATTAAACTGGCAACTATGCAAACAACAGACCAGCAAAGAGACTAGACTAGATGCAGGGAAAAGTCATGAATCAAGTTGCAGGAGGATTGGATGAAGGCCTAGAAGATGGTGGAAGGAAAGGAATGGGCTCCAGAAACAAAACACACACATACCCACACCCCGTGGCCAGGCGCAGTGCCTGGCTATCATAGTGGTGGGGGGCTAAGGATGCCTTCAGGGGCTGAAGCCTGAGGGCCTGGGGGAAAACTACTGGTCTGGAAGAAAGGACAAACTCACTGGGCTGAGCAATGACTTGAATGTAGTCAGGATGGGGGACAGAGAGAAAAGCAGCATCCTTTTCTAAGTTGGTGAGGCTATGAAGAGCTATAAATGGCTGGGAAGGGAAAGTGAAGAGGTCAGCTCACCTTCCCTAGAGCACTGACCACCCATGAGGACTGAGCCACGGAGGTAAGCACAGGGACTCTACTAACTGGGATAGACCAGAAGGCTCGGAGCAACAGGTGCAAAGCGCCTCAGGGGAAGGAAGGGGCAGAGGGGTTGGCCTGGGGCACAGCAGTGGGAAGGAAGGGCAGCCACAGCTTAACAGAGCCTTGAAGTAGGAGCATGCCTGCAACTGTGTGGCACCTTCAGGGCCCAGAGCAGGAAGCTGGAAAAACTGACAGACCAAAAATCGCTTTAGGGAAGGAAAAAAAAGTGTTTACATCCTAATCCCCAAAGGCTATAACTTGTGCTACAAGAAACTCTGGAAAGTGAAAATGTGACTGATTAAGCAATCCATAGTTCCTCCTTCTGATTTTTTATTTTTAGCCTAAGAGTCAAAAACCTTGAGTTCTAGACTCAGGTTCTGCCTGAGGGCAGCTGTGTTCCCTTTGACAGGTGACTGGCACTCTCAGGCTTCAGTGTGTCAGGTACAGCACACAGCTGGTAAGCAGGAGCCTTTTCAGGCCTTCAGTTTCAAAACCTGGGCCTTTCGCAGAGGATGATTTACAATAGCGTTCGGCCTGTTTGCTATGCAATATGTCACAAAAAGTGGATCTTAAAACTCCAGAGAGGTCTGTAGGTGAATCCAAAAGATATCCCAGTGGGGCCACTTTCCTTGCTATGCCTCTGGGTACCTTCAGGACCTTCAACTTCTGTTTTGAAGTTGTGTTTTGTTTTGATTTGAGTTTCCCAGGTTTGATTATGTTCTCTAAGGTCTATCTATCCCCTTCTGCTTCTTGAAGACAGCAGCTGAATGGGAATAGCTGTTAGGAAGCTTACAGTTTGCTGTGCTCTTCTGCACAAGTCAGCTGGCAAAGATGAGGGCCATGAATAAACGACAGAACAAATGGACTGCTTCTTATCTTACTGCGTAGTCTGCAGTGACTGATCAGAGTTTATTCGTAGTTCTAAAACAGATCCATAGAAAAACTGCATTTTAACTAATGGGGGGGAAAAAACTCCTAAATGTGACTGCATCTATTCTGAAGGCCCCCTTACAAATTTTCTAATTCAAATAAAGGCAAAAAGTATTTAGCACAACTGTCAGTCAATATGAAGTCATAAGAAACTGATTAAGAATTCATTCTCTGGCCAGGCGAATGGCTCATGCCTGTAATCCCAGCACTTTGGGAGGCTGAGGCAGGCAGACTGCCTGAGGCCAGGAGTTGGAGACCATCTGGCCAACATGGCGAAACCCCTTCTCTACTAAAAATATAAAAATTAGCTGGGCGTGGTGGCGTATGCCTGTAATTCCAGTTCCTTAGGAGGCTGAGGCACAAAAATCACTTGAACTTGGGAGGTAGAGGTTGCAGTGAGCTGACACCGTGCCACTGCACTCCAGCCTGGGTGGTGGAGTGTGAGATTTTGTCTCCAAAAAAAAAAAAAAAAAAGAATTCATTCTCTAAACATTACCAAGTGCCTATGTTCAAGGCACTAGGAGAAAACTGGCTCATCAAACATGATCCTTGCCCTGGGTCACTTCTATCTAACAATGAAAAGGAACACTTATTTAATGTAGTTTTGTAGAACATAGTGCAATGCATATGTTCTGCACTATTCTGCCATAGGCAGCTTCCAGATGAATGATTCAGAGCTTTCCAATGATCATAGCTGCCCAGGATGGACTGGGTTGCCTTGTAGGTTAGTAAGGTCCCTGTCATTATCAGCATAAAGAAACCAGATGACCATGAGGCAAACAAAGGTCCAATAAAACGGTTTTCTGAACTTGGTAAAAAGTTGGAAAAGATTCTAAAATTCACTTTCAGTGCTGCAATCTAGTGTTCTAACTAGCACATTAATTTGGGGGAAAATTATTATAGATTTGTAAGACAAGCTCTGAAGACTACCCTCAACAATCAATAGCCCATGGCACCACCTTCCTATTTCAGAAAAAAATGGTTCCACAGGTTATTGTATTTTGATTGATGCACATGTGTAACTATCAATGCATATGTGCATCAATCAAAATACAATACAATTTGATTGACGCATATTTGCAATCAATTTGTATTTTGATTGATGCATATTTGCAAAATGGAAGGGGGAAAGAGGAATACGGAAAAAGAGGAGGGCTATTAAAGCCAAGCCACACTTGCAAAGTCAGAAGAGGAAATCCAATCTCAGGTCTGCCAGGCTCAGTTTCTCATCCACACCAGGCACAAGCATCACTATCTCACCTATATGTAACTAGCTACATGTGAAATACTCAGAGAACAACCAGATAAAATATCTTGGAACACTGAGGAAATAAACTTCAAGTACAGATTTTAAAATAATTCTAACAGGCTCTATCCTTGGGACTGAGTAATTTTACTGGCACAGTGCCTTGCATATTCAGGCACTTAAAATACCCTGACGGGCTGGAAGTTTGTTTGTAGAGTGTGCACTGTAAGTCTGGCTCTCATTTGAGTGGCAGAGTGGACGCCTGAGGAATTTTGTAGGCTTGCTTTCACATGGTAATATAATTTTATGCCTCTGAAAGCATTCAAGTACACAGAGAAAACTTCAGTTTGTCCCATGTTTGGATCAAAATTTAATATGATTTATGAGTAGGTATTGCTTGATGACACACGCCCAGTGTTACAGTTTCTCATATAAAATTATAAAATACATCATACTGAAGTAAGAATGATGAAAAAAAAAGTATAGAATACAACTCTTCTGTGATCTGAACTCATATGTACCCAAAATATAGTGCCCTCTCTAGGATATCAGTGTTTTTATGTTAAAAGGAAAAGTGACTCAGGCATAGTGGCTCATGCCTGTAACCCTAGCATTTTGGGAGGCTGAGGCAGGTGGATCGCTTGAGTCCAGGAGTTCGAGACCAGCCTCGATGACATGGTGAAACCCCATCTCTACAAAAATACAAAAAATTAGCCAGGCGTGATGGTGCATGCCTGTAATCCCAGCTACTCAAGAGGCTAAGGTGGGAGAATCGCTTGAGCCCGGGAGACAAAGGTTGCAGTGGGCTGAGACTGTGCCTCTGTTCTCCAGCCTGGGCAACAGAGCAAGACTCCGTCTCGAAAAAACAAAAAAAAAGTTAAAAAAGGAAAAGTGAACAAGATCCCTGTTCACAAAGGAAAAGTCACATAAGAGCAATATGATGACATGAGCACCACTATATAACGGGAAAAGATGCCAAAAACAAGAGGGTAAGAGAAACAAAATTAATTTGCTGGGGTAAAATTTATATTAAAATCTCAAATTTAATAACAACATTTAATATGACAAGGAGGTGTCCAAAAAACATATTCCATATTTAAAAAATAAAACTCACAGGTAATTTAAGTTAAAAAAAAAACAAAAAACAAAAAACCACTTCTGTTCTGAGGAAAGATCTGCTACAGAAAGGGAATCTAGCCTATCAAAATTATGTGAATTTTATAATGCTTGTCACAGGGTGGGAGGTTCAAGTTCTTTGGCTGGGAAAGGAAGAACCGTTTCACATCCTTCAGTTGGACCACCACCCTGGGCACGTTGTGAGTTGCTTAGTAGCTTCTGCACTCTCAAAACCAAAGGAAAGGTGGAAAACTCCCTTGTGCCTTCCAGGTCAACGGCCGCAGATGACCCACGGCCAGCCCCTCTGCTCAGCACCGTCCCCTGCGGCTCATCCATGCTTCTGTTCAGGGGTGACACTGCTTCCCAAGAGATACCTGCCCAGACATAGCATGTCTAAGCCCACCTCCACATCAAGGTCCTGTTTTCCCAGTTCCATAACTGAAGTCAGATCCCTTTAATTACCAACTTCAAAAAAAAAAAAAAAAAGAAAATAACACACACACACACACACAAAATAATAATTACCAACTTTATCCTTACATGAAGGAACTAACAAAGTTCTATTCGATAACTGTCAATAACAGGACATCCCCCCACCAAAAAAAAAAAAAAAACAAAAACATACATATATATATATCTTTAGGTTCATGATATCCAATTTTGAAACAATATATTGAAAAGGCATTCATATGCATGTGGGGAAGCATAAATTACTACAACCTCTCCCGAGGTCATTCTACTAACAAATGATAATGTTTATATAAATAATTTTTAAAATTTCCCTTCTCACCATCCTCCAGAAATATTTTCATGAGCGAACAAGGACATCTGTATAAGGATGTTTACCACAGGATTATTTAGGATACTAAAAAATTTAGAAATTGTATCAATGTCCATCAACAGGATCTAATTAAATAATCATAGAAGCACCCATTGACTGACTTTCTCTTTGACTTTCTCTTTATAGCCAATAACC
Source organism: Papio anubis (assembly GCF_008728515.1). Lineage (NCBI taxonomy): Eukaryota > Metazoa > Chordata > Mammalia > Primates > Cercopithecidae > Papio > Papio anubis. The sequence continues at coordinate 39,648,823 of NC_044993.1, forward strand.
TCTTTAAAAGAATGAAGTAAAGCTATATAAGCTGATAAAGATGTCAAATATGTTAAGTTGGAAAGAAAAAGCACAAAAAAATGTGTTCAGCAGAATCCCCTTTGTGTGCGTTAGACATGTGCAGGGGCAGGAGTTGTGGCTCATGCCTGTAATCCCAGCACTTTGGGAGGCTGAGGCGGGTGGATCACTTGACGTCAGGAGCTTCAGACCAGCCTGGCCAACATGGTGAAACCCCATCTCTACAAAAAATACAAAAATTAGCTGGGTGTGGTGGTGGTTGCCTGTAATCCCAGCTACTCGGGAGGCTGAGGCATGAGAATCACTTGAACCCGGAAGGCGGAGGTTACAGCATACTGAAATCACGCCACTGCACTCCAGCCTGGATGACAGAGCAAGACTCTGTCTCAAAAAAAAAAGACATGTAAACACACATACACACAGAGGCAGATACACAACATGCTCCTATTTGCATTGCAAGGAGAACTGTCAACAGATATTACCTTAGGGACAGGGACTTTTGCCCAGTGGAGGGTACAGGCAGGAGAGTTAGGAAGACTTTTTTTTTTTTTTTTTTTTTTTGTGAGACTGAGGTCACCAGCTCTGTCCCCAGGCTGGAGTGCGGTGGCTGGATCTCAGCTCCTGCAAGCTCAGCCTCCGGTTTCACGCCATTCCTCCTGCCTCCCAGCCTCCCGAGTAGCTGGGACCACAGGCGCCAGCCCGCCAGCCCGGCTAGTTTTGTATTTTTGAAGTAGAGCGGGGTTTCACCTTGTTAGCCAGGATGGTCGATCTGCAGCCTGCATTGATCCGCCCGTCTCGGCCTCCCAAAGTGCTGGGATTACAGGCTTGAGCCACCGCGCCCGGCCAGGAAGACTTGTAACTTTTTTTTTTTTTTGTATCTTTCTGTACTACTATAATTTTTTTTAAAAATCAGCATGTATTTGTCCGCTTTTCAAACAGTGATTATTGTCTGCTTGATGAGATTACAGACCAGGAGATTTGTTGTCACCTTTATATTTTCCCATGTGAAAAATATGGTTGTGAGTATGCATGTTCCACCCGCTAACCGGCCCTCTGCCCACCCCACACAGAACAGGGTCTATATACGATACTGTTAACAGTGATTACATCTGAAGAGGGACTGGGGGGTCATTTTAAGAAAAATGCATACATGTTAATTACCACTGTATATTTTTAAAACAAGAACTTCATCATAAAAAAATTCATTAAAGAAAACACAAAGCAGAAACAATCTAATAATCTAGCTTTGCAGACACACTTCGAAAGAGGGTGACGTGGGTCGGCTGTGGAAGGAGCTCAGTGGTCAGCCTGTGGGCAATACTGATACCTGGGGACACAGAAGACCCCCAAATCCAGGAATGCAGTGACAGCACACACCAGTATATTTCGCGAAGTTTCTGCATGCCCAGCGCAGTGTGTGTGGTGAGTTTCTGCTAGTGTCTGGCCCATCCTTTCTGGGATTATTTATATACTCAAACATGTTGCAAGGCAGATTTCTGGAAGAATACACAAAAACTGCTAGCAGGACTTTCCTCTGGGGTGGAGTAGAGGTCTGAATTTGCATGATTTTGTACTGTTTGATTTTTTTCAAACCCGCCTAGACACCAAGAGAAGCGAGTGTCTTCTCTTGGGCCCTGGGGTGATGGCAGTGCAATCTGAGTGACATCTTCAGGAGACTGCAGATGGATCTTTACCAAGAAACTCATACACACATCTAGCCTCCTGTACTTGCAGCTACCAGCTAGACATCCCTACAAAGATGTCACCTCACACTAAACAAGTTCAAAACACAACAGCCTGCCATTCTCTTAAATCGATTCCTACTCCTGTGTTTTCTTCCCTGAGTGGAAACTTCAGTCTTCCTTGGTTCATTTTCCTTCATCTACAGAGTCAAGAGGTTTCCAAATCCTTGTACCCGAAACCAAAAAACAAAACACTTCCAAATCAGATCCTGCCCCTCCACCTTCCCTGACCGTGCTTTGAGTTTAATTCTTTTTCTCTCTCAGTAGAACACTGTGGCAGCCTCCAAACTGGTCTCCCTGCCATGAGCCTCTCCCTTTTCTAGGCCATCGCTGCATGATTACCGAGGTCCCCTTCCTTAGCCTATCTGTGTCATTTCCATCCTCCTTATGGTAACACTGCCTACCTTTCCAGCCTCACTTACAAGAGCTTCCGAGCCCACTTCTATGACAGCCCCACAGAACTGGACCGAGGCATGCCTTGCCTTTTCAAGAATCACCCTCTCACTCAGCTTTGGAGATCTCAAATATTAGCTCCTCTGTAAAATTCCCAGAGGCAGAATCACTTCAGAGCCTCCTGAGGGCTCCTGGAGCATGGCCAACCAGGCCTAGCCGTGGCAGAGCAGTGAGGCTTACAGGCCTCCCTATTCAGACTCAATTCTTCCTGCTTTGGGCTCTGTGTGCCCAGATGCAAGACTCAACACAGAGAAGCACCTTCTTAGGGAGGAACCTTCTGTTCACAGGGGAACATCTACCCACCCTGATGTCCACATAGTCTCAAAAGGGACGTGATGTTCCTTAAAATGAGCTCCAAACCAGGATCCAAGAAAATGGATGCTCACACAATGTGGCTGAGAACTGACAAAACCAGAAGGAGGACAATTTGACCTAAGAACTATAGATGTCTACTGTCCTTAAAGAAGATAATTACACCTTTCAGAATGTAGCCAAAGGAAGTCTGCATGTGCACAGAGATAGGGCGATAAGAAAATATTCACAATGAACATGTAATTTTCTTTAAAAAGCCAAGGTTTACAAGTGGAATGCCTAAAAGCTTTACATTTTAAAGTCTGTACAATGTGCCTACCTTCTACAGTACTGATAACAATACAAGGTCACTTGAAAAAGGCCGTGCCTAAATAGGAAGCTCTCCAGTTCCAAAGCAGAAAGACAAAAAGCCTTCTCTCTCCTCTATTTGTAGACAAGAAACTTATTCACTCCCCTAAATAATTTGTACCATCTCCCAAGATTTAAAAAAACAAGAGAGACAGAAAATACAGATGTTGACATACAGATTTAAATACAGAAATACGGATTCAAAAGGAAAAAGAAAGAGCCCATATATCTTACTTTTATGAATGCTGCAGGCATTTACAACAGTGAATCATGGCTAAGGAATGCCATATTTGCTATGGTAACCCTTCCTTGGTTAGGACACGAGAGTAAAAGTACAGGGAATGGATACTCGTCTGTATGTCCTAAATTACAGTTTTCATTTTTTTCTTCTTTTAAGAGGTACTCGTGCCTGCTTTCCTAGAAATTAGAGCATTCCTTTTAAATGCCACTGCCAGTTGCACTCAATTTCTGGACTACAGTTTTTTAGGCCAATGTTTCAGAAGGATGGTTTTCAGTTGATTTCCTCTTGGTCCCTTCCCACTTAGCTGCTATGAAAAGACATAATGAAAACTACCCGATTCTCCCCAGGCCTCTTTCTTTTGCCACCCAGCCTTACTACTACTTTCAATTGATTATAAAGAGAGAACAAGAAAAGAAATCATTACCCAAGAGTTGCTTTATCTAATTTGGGTCAAAAATTATTTCCCTTTCCAATAAAATTTCTGAACTACCCAAACTACTCTTGAGTAGATCCAACCAAATTTGGGTAAAGTTAGGAAGCTTAAAGAAGAATGGTTGATGGTATTCTCTAAGATCAAATATCTTGCAACTAAAGCTTGATTAATAAATGTATTCCTCAAATGGGAAACCCTCAAATATCTGAGTGAAGAAAAAAAACAAAGCACAAATAAACAAAGCTTAATCTTTCCCTAGCTACAAGGTCCAAATGCCAATAAGAAGTTTGTTATATTCTTAAATATTAATAATGAAATATGGATGTGTTTAACCCGCGTAATCCCAATACCAAAACTTCATTTATATATTTATTTGTTGTTCACCTTCAGTGGAAGGGCTGGTGTTTAAGAATAGATACTAACCATTTGTAACATCTTTCCCTATGTTACAGTACAGGTAAAAGAAGCACAGAACTACCAAAGGGGCACCTTACATTCAAGGACCCCTACATATGAAAATTCCAGTATCCAAAATATACTAGCAGTGATTATTTGCTCAATAAATAATTTATATTAAATAGGACAAACTCCCAAATGTGTATTTAAAATGTTTTAACTATTAGTAGTGATTATTTGGATAATGAAACTAGAAACAAGACTAATTTGGAGAAAAGATATAGCAACTTTCTTTTTCTGCACTGTTGAAATCTTTTGACCAAGTGCTGGTATTTTTTTTTTTTTTAAGAGATGATGTCTCACTATGTTGTCCAGGCTGGTCTCAAACTCCTGAGCTCAAGCAATCTGAGCACCTCAGCCTCCCAAAGTGCTGGGGTTACAGGCGTGCACCACTGTATCCAGCCTTTTTTTTTCTTTTTTTTTTAAATAGAGTCTCCCTCTGTCACCCAGGCTGGAATACAGTGGCTCACTCCAACCTCTGCCTCCAGGGTTCAAGCGATTCTCATGCCTCAGTCTCCCAGGCAGCTGGAATTAGAGGTGTGCACTACCACATCTGGCTAATTTTAGTATTTTTGGTAGAGAGAGGGTTTCGCCATGTTCGCTAGGCTGGTCTTGAATTCCTGACCGCAAGAGATCTATCTGCCTTGGCCTCCCAAAGTGCTGGGATTACAGGTGTGAGCCACCTTGGCCAGCCACTGCTGCGGTTTTTTTCTTTTTTTCTTTTTTTTTTTTTTTTTGAGACAAAGTCTTGCTCTATCGCCAAGGCTGGAGTGCAGTGGCGCGATCTTGGAGCACTGTAACCTCTGCCTCCCAAGTTCAATCAATTCTCCTGCCTCAGCCTCCTGAGTAGCTGGGATTACTGACATGTGCCACCACGCCCAGCTAATTTTTGTATTTTTAGTAGAGACAGCGTTTCACCATGTCGGCCAGGCTGATCTCAAACTCCTGACCTCAGGTGATCCACCTGCCTCAGCCTCCCAAAGTGCTGGGATTACAGGTATGAGCAACAGCACCCAGCCCAGTGCTGGTATTTTTAAAAGCAAAAAAACAAAACTAAATTGATTCACAAAGAATCAATTTACATATACACCAAAAACATAATGTGTACAAATCTACACTGACTTTTATGAGGTCCTATATTTTTTCAAAACTAAGAAATAAAAAAATAAATTCTGGGCTAGGCTAAGTGGCTCAGGCCTATAATCAGCACTTTGGGAGGCTGAGGGCTGGAAGATTGACTGAGGCCAGGAGTTCAAGACCAGCCTGGGTAATATGGTGAGACCCCGCCTCTGCAAAAAATTTTTTCAAATTAGCAGGGTGTGGTGGTGTGCACCTATAGTCCCAGCTACTCGGAAGGCTGAGGCAAAAGGATTGCTTCAGCCTGGAAGAAGTTGAGGCTGCAGTGAGCCATGTTCATGCCACTGCACACCAGCCTGGGCAACAGAGTGAGAACTTGTCTCAAAAAGATAAAAATTAAAAAAACCACAAAAATAAAGCAAAAGACAAGTATTCAAAATAGACAAAGAACTCATAATATTCAACAATAAGAAAATAAACCCATTTTTAAAAATGGGCAGAAGACCTAAACAAAGGCCTCACTAAAGAAGATACATATATGATAAGTAAACATATTAAAAAGACGCTTAATGTCATACATCACTAAAGAATTGGAAATTAAAACAAGTGAGACAGCATTATATACTTAATAGAATATTCAAAATCCAGAACACTGACACCACCAAATGCTGGTGAGGATGTGCAACAACAGAGACTCTCATTCATTGCTGGTAGGAATGCAAAATGGCACGGCCGCTTTGAAAGATAGATTTTTCTTTTATCTTCTATTTATTTATTTACTTAGTTTTGCTTCCTTACCCTCTGACTCATTTTTTTTTTTTTTTAAGTCAGGGTCTTGCTTTGTCACCCAGGCTGCAGTGCAGTGGTATGATCACAGTTTACTGCCACCTCCAGCTCCTGGGCTCAAGTGATTCTCCCACCTCAGTTTCCCAAGCAGTTAGGACTATAGGCACATAAGACCACGACCAGCTAATTTTTAAATTTTCTGTAGAGATGAGGTCTCACTATGTTGCCCAGGCTAGTCTCAAACTCCCGGCTTCAAGGGATCCTCCTGTCACAGCCTCCCATTATGCTAGGATTACAGGCGTGAGCCACCACACCCAGCTGGCAGTTTCTTAGCAAACTAAACATACTTTTACCATATAATCCAGCAATTGCACTCCTTGGTATTCACCATAATGAACTGAAAACCAATGTCCAAACCCAAAAAAACCTACATAGAAGTTTATAGCAGCTTTATTCATAATTGTCACACTGGGCATGGTGGTGTATAGCTGTAATCCCAGTTACCCAGGAGGCTGAGGAGAGGGGTTCACGTGAGCTCAGTTGTTCAGGAGACCAGTATCTTAAACACAATCACACCCTGTCTCAAAATTTTTTTTTCAAATTATCAAAACTTGGAAGCAGCCAAAATGACCTTCAGTAGGTGAATGGATCAACTGTGGTACAACCATACAATGGAATATTATTCAGGACTAAAAAGAAATGGGTTATCAATCCAGGAAAAGACATGAAGGAATCTTAAATGCACATTACTAGATAAAAGAAGCCAACTGGAAAAGGTTACCTGCTGTATGATTCCAAGGGCATGACGTTCTGGGAAAGGCAAAACTATGGAGACAGTAAACAGGTCAGTGTTTGCTAGGGGCTAAGGGGAGGGATAAATTAATAGGTGAAACACAAAATTTTTAGAGCACAAACTGTGTCCAGCACCCTTTATTGAATGTTCCATCCTTTTCTCAATGACTGAGTAAGTAAATGCTGCTCCAGTCTGCCCAATGGCCTGTCCCCTTACTCCCCCACTAGTAATTTTACCACCCCACACACTCTCTTTGGGAAACAATTCCTATCCCTACTATTCCATGTGATTCTGGTGAAGCTGCACTGCAAAGCCAGTTGGCAGTTCAAGGCAGGAACAGCCATGGGTGGCCCCCAGTTAGTGTAGCATCCCCATCGTCATGGGCCAGGGATGGGCACATGGCCCCAGCACCCCACGTGGTATCTTCCTTAGGACTTTACACACTGACTCTAAGGAAGGTCACTTCCCTCTTTGATCTCAAGCTATAAAAATAGAAGACTGGAAGTATCAAAAAACCACACCTCCTTTCCTCTGGCTGCACAAAGGAAGCCATTAGCAACAGGAGAGAATGGAGCCAACCCCAAAAAGAATCAAAGTCAGGGGGAGACAGGCACTTGAGCTTTCTCTGGAGTCACTAAAGCAAATACCACCTTTGCTTAAGCAATTATGAGCTTATTTACCTTGCACCTGAAAGACTCCTGATTCACACACAAAGACTTTGATTATACATACTCTCATGGATAGCTAGATCAGGTCTTAAGTGTTCTTTCAGATCTATGGCTATTTCTGTCTATTCGAGGACTCAGATTACCCTTTAAAATTCATGTAAAATCTATAAGTAGTTGATAGTACAAAACCAATTGTCTTCCAAACTCATCTTTAGTTTTCAAAATGTTCTTGGCTATTCTTGCCTGTTTATTCTTCCAGATGCTCTTTAGAATCATTTTAACAAGTGACTCTCCCACCCTCCCCACAAAAAAAACAGTGGGATTTTAATTACATTAATCAACACATTAATGAGTTGATCTGACATCTTCAAGTTTGTTTTTTTTTTTTTTATGCAACTCACTGTAAAGATTTTTGTATTTTCTTCACTTTTCTGGCTTTGTTCTAAATTATCTTAGGGATTTGATGCTCTAGTAAGTGAAATTCTTTTTTCTTTTTCTTTCCTTTTCTTTCTTTTTTTTTTTTTTTTTTTTTAGATAGAGTCTTACTTTGTCACCCAGGCTGGAGTGCAGTGGCATGATCTCAGCTCACTACAACCTGTGCTTCCTAGGCTCAAACAATCCTCCAACCTCAGCCTCCAAAGCAGCTGGAACTACAGGCGCGCACCACCACACCTGGCTAATTTTTTTGTAGAGACGGGGTTTTCCATGTTGCCTAGGATGGTCTTGAACTCCTGAGTTCAAGAGATCCACCTGTGTTGGCCTCCCAAAGTGCTAGGATTACAGCCACGGGCCACCGTGCCCAGCTTCTTCTTTTTTAAATTATATTTTCTGTCACATATTACAAATATTGACTTTTGCATGTTTATTTTGTAACCAAGCAGGCAGTTTTCTTGCCCTACTACATTGGCTAGAATTACTAAAATAAGATCAAATAACATGGTGAGGCCAGGCATCCTGTCTTGTTATGGATTTAATGTGTTAAATCAAGTTTAGCCTAAAACTGTCTTCTTACATATTTTAAGTTTGATCTACAGGTTTTTCCATCCATAGTGAACTATAACCTAAATGGAGATGTAAAGAGACTGGAACCTGCTCTTGTGCCAATCACCGGGTTTTGGCCAATCAAAGGTGGTCAACTGTTCAAACCTCTACTTGTGTTCAAATAAGGCAAATTCTGAGCTGTAACCAATCCGGCTGTTTCTGTACCTCACTTCTCTTTTCTGTACATCACTTTCCTTTTTCCATCCATAAATCTTCTTCCACCACATGGCTGTGCTGGAGTCTCTCTGAACCTACTCTGGCTCGGGAGGCTGCCCAATTTGCAAATCATTCTTTGCTCAATTAAACCATTAAATGGCATAGTGGCTCACATCTGTAATTCCAGCACTTTCAGAGGCCCAGGCAGGCAGATTCCTTGAGCCCAGGAGTTCAAGACCAGCCTGGGCAACATGGCAAAACCACGTGTCTACAAAAAATACAAAAATTAGCCAGGCGTGGTGGTGCACACCTGTAGTCCCAACTACTCAGGAGGCTGAGGCAGGAAAATCACTTGAACCCAGAAGGCGGAGGTTGCAGTGAGCTGTGCTTGCACTACTGCACTCCAGCCTGGGTGACAAAGCAAGACTCTGTCTCAAGGAAAAAAAAAAAATTTTTCTTTTAACAAATGGGAAGTGTCTCTAGTGTTTCACATAATGTGTACTGGTTTGAAAGTACCACTCTTTATCAGCTCTTTAATAGGTTAAGGAAATATCTTTATATTCCAAGTTTACCAAAGTTGTTGTACTCTGTTTTTTTTTTTTCTTTAAGAGATGGGATCTTTCTATGGTCCCCAGGCTGGAGGGCAGTGACACAATCACATCTCACTGCAGCATCAAGCTTCTGGGCTCAAGTAACCCTCCTGCCTTAGCCTCCCAAGTAGCTGAGACTACAGTCATGTACCCACATCCTGCTTAAAGTTGTACTATTTTTTTTTTTTTTTTTGAGACAGGGTCTCATTCTGTTATCCACACTGGAGTGCAGTGGCACGACCATAGCTCACTGCAGCCTTTACTTCCTGGACTCAAGCAATCCCCCCTGCCTCAGCCCCACTGTAGCTGGGACTACAGGTGCATGCCATCACACCCAGCTAATTTTTGTCCATTTTTTTTGTAGAGACAGGGTTTCACTATGTTGCCCAGGCTGGTCTCAAACTCCTGGCTCAAGCAATTCGCCCGCCTTGGCCTCCCAAAGTGCTTGGATTACAGGCATGGCACCACATCTGGCCAGTTGTACTCTTTTTAACAGATATATTTAAAATTTCACTCCATACTTTCAACAAGCATCTATTATATTGTTTGCAGAATAAAGCAACATTGGTAGCTTCTTCCTTTCATGATGGAGATGATGATGATGATGATGATGATGATAATGATAAACTAAAAGTTATTCTAAGTATTTGGCTTCCCGGTAAACAAATTTCACAAACAAGACACTAATATTGTTGTAACAACAAAAATGTCTGAAGTCAAACAAAAGCCCACTACTATAATAAATCTTTTTTTTCACACTCCTAATTAGGTAACTCTCTTAACCAAACAAATAGCAAACGAAACAAAATAAAAACATACATCTAATACTGCCATTGGGTTGCCAACCAGCAGATTACAGGATGATATTCTCTGGATATACACAAAACTGAAAACATTTAAGATATTTTCTACAATTCTTTGAGTATAAAAATTTTCTGGACTATGTACTGTTTCATCTTATCAAATCTCTCAGATCAAATTTATTTAGATACATATGTTGTATTCACCACCTAATTTCTCTTAAACTTTGCTGTCTACAGAAGTTATTAGCAGGCACATCTACGTACAATGTACTATAAAGTTCTACATTGACTATTTCTTCCACTCCAAAGTAGGGCCTGGGATGATTACTATTCCAAGAGTATTTCTACTATACCTAGTGTAGACAACACAGCACTTTATCAAAATAATGCTTACTTATTAGCCCTGTAAAGGACTCCCACTAAAGTTATATTTGTTCCTAAATACAGTATAAGATCTTTACGACCTATGGACAAAATAAGAGATCTACTATATAGCTCACCAAACTGTAAAATTTATATGTATATTTTTTATACATTTATACATTTACATGTCTTTTGGAAGATATTGTGAACACTGATAATTTTAAAGCGGCCTCATTTAGTTTCACTAATAGAAAATGGTATGTGTAAGTACTGTACACTTTTCCTCTTTACATGCTAAAACTTGAATAATGATAAAAATATGCTATATTACTAAGCCAGACATAATTTAAAGCCTCCTTTTGTTTTCATGACTCAGGGCAATCATTAAACACACCCATAATTGTCCAGTATCATTCCAAGTAGCTTGGGGTCTAAATCTGGACTCTGCTGTGGGCTTACTCTTCCTATTTAATTCTGACTTCCTCCTCTTTCCTCTTTCAGTTTCCATTCCGCTTAATATAGTCATTAATAGAAAGTAAACTCACTGAGAGCCAAAGGATTTCTCCAAAAGAATCAAGTTCATACTTTCAATGCTAGGCTTTCAAAGCTATATGATGTGATAAGAGTGCCTTCCACACTTCCTTAGCTGTGCTTTGGAGGGGTCTCACCAGGACAAAGCATCTAACTTCTGTATGGTACTTCATATTTTTCAAAGAGCTCTTACCTCTTCTCTGATTCAGTCATCTACAATAATCATGTGAGGCAAACTAGGCAGAATTTAACTTCTAATTTAAAAAATGTTTATGGGAAATAATCGATTTCCCTAAGATCACACAGAAAATCAATTAATAAGCCTGGGCAGCATAGGGAAACCCAGTCTACAAAAACATTTAAAAAATTAGCCAAGCACGGTAGCTGGCGCCTGTAGTTCCAGCTACTGGTGGGGGAAAGGAGTAGGTGGGGGTGGAGGGGTGCTGAGGTGCAAGGATTGCTTGAGCCCAGGAAATTGAGGCTCCAGTAAGCCATGATTGCACCACTGTGCTTCAGCCTGCGCAACAGAGCAAGATCCTGTCTCAAAGCAAATTCAATGAACCTGAAAAAAAGAAAAAGAAAGAAAGAAAAAAATACTGGCCAGGCACAGTGGCTCATGCCTATAATCACAGCACTTTGGGAGGCAGAGGCACGTGGATCACCTGAGGTCAGGAGTTCAAGACCAGCCTGGCCAACGCGGTGAAACCCTGTCTCTACAAAAATATAAAAACTAGCCAGGCATGATGGCAGGTGCCTGTAATCTCAGCAACTTGGGAGGCTGAGATGGGAGAATCGCTTGAACCCGAGAGGTGGAGGTTGCAGTGAACTGAGATTGTACCACTGCACACTCCAGTCTGGGTGACAGAGCGAGATTCTGTCTCACAAAAAAAAAAAAAAAAAGAAAGAAAGAAAGAACAGAAAAGAAAAAAAGAAAAGAGAGAGAATATACTAACTCAAAAAAGAAAAAAAATGCATGAAAATCAATAATCAAAACCAAACATGAAAAAACGGATCTCACTTGAACACACCAACCATTAGGACCACAGAGGTAAAGCCATGGGACTTGACATCCTGGCTCAGACTTTTCTAGCTGAGTGCCCTCTCAAAAGTTACCAACAGTCCTCATTCTCAGTCTCTGCATCTATATAACAGGGACATTAATGCCCACTCCACAGCTCTGTGGGGTGCCAAGCCCAGTGCCCAGAGAAGTCCCCACTTGACCTTTAGCTTTAGCAGCCATGGGACTTCATGAGTTCACAAGGAGTGAGAGAGTATGATGGTCATTACTCTAAGACAGGTCCGCCAAAATGGTGATCACTTCCTATGGCAGCCACCAGCCCTCCTCCTCATCCTTCAGGAACCCTTTACTCCTCCTTCTCATTACCTACATTCCCACAAACACTTATTATGGAAGGTGACAACATGCCAGGCTTTTGTCCAACCAACCAATGTCACATGAGACACACCTCCTCTTAAAGACTCCAGGACCTGTTGCTATGGGCCCACCACTCCTCTTTACCAGCCTGACTCTCCTAACTCTTTGGTCCTTTGCCTGAACCAAAAAGCTAACTCCAAAGTATTTCTAAAAGAACGCAAGTATCAGACAGTTCCACCACCTTTAACATATACTAATTCCTCTCTACCAGAGGTCAGTAAACCATGCCCAATGGCCATACCCAGCTCACCTCCAGCCTCTAATTTTTGTATAGTCCACAAGCTAATAATGTATTCATTCATTCACTGAGACAGGGTCTCACTCTGTCACCTAGGCTAGAGTGCAGTGGCACAAATCACTGTAGCCTTGACTTTCTCGGGCTCAGGCAATCCTCCCACCTCAGCCTCCCGAGTAGATGCGACCACAGGCACATGCCACCATGCCCAGCTAATTTTTTGTAGAGACAGGGTTTCGTCACATTGCTCAAGCTGATCTCAAGCTCCTGGGCTCAAGCAATCCACCCAGCCTCCCAAAGTGCTGGGATTACAAGCATGAGCCACCATGCCTGTTTTTACATTTTTTAATGGTTGAAAAGAAGTCAAAAGAAGAATTATACAGGGGACACATGAAAATTATGTGCAATTCAAATTACAGTGTACACAGTTTTATTACAATAGAGTCATGTACATTCATCTACATATTGTCGATGGCTGCTTTCTCAGTTGTAGTTAAGACAGAGACCACAGATTCAACAAAGCTGAAAATAACTATCATAACAGGAGAAGTTTGCTGCCCCCAGTAATACACAGGCTTCATAACATATTCAAGAGTAACTTGATAGGTCAAGTCTACCAAGTTACACTATGTATTTCTCTGCATTGCCTTGTACATTTATTTGAGAGTAATGAAATCTATAGATGCACCTATTGTGTACTCATAATAATTTAAACAAATTTTTGTAAAGAAATCTATAGAATTAGTTTTTAGAAGCGCACTATGGTAACAACTGTCTCCTCAACATCCTCCACGATCTCATCCCAGTTCATGTCAAAGGGTCAATTAAGAAGGTCATACTTGCTTGACAACTTGTACAGGAAAAAAAAAGATCACATTTATTAATGACTTTTTTTTCTGAGACAGAGTCTTGCTCTGTCACCCAGGCTGGAGTGTGAGCTCAGCTCACTGTAGCCTCCACCTCCCAGGTTCAAGCCACTCTCCAGCCTCAGCTTCCCGAGTAGTTGGGATTATAGGTGCATATATAATAGGCCGGGTGTGGTGGCTCATGCCTGTAATTCCAGTGCTTTGGGAGGCCGAGGTGGGTGGATCACTGGGGTCAGAAGTTCGATATATAGATATAGATACAGATATTTATTTTTCGAGATGGAGTTTTGCTCTTGCTGCCCAGGCTAGAGTGCAATGGCGCAATCTCGGCTCACCACAACCTCTGCCTCCCAGGTTCAAGCAATTCTCCTGCCTCAGCCTCCCTAGTAGCTGGGATTAAAGGCATGTGCCACCATGCCCAGCTAATTTTGTATTTTTAGTAGAGACAGGGTTTCTCCATGTTGGTCAGGCTGGTCTTGAACTTCCGACCTCAGGTGATCTTCCCACCTCGGCCTCCCAAAGTGCTGGGATTACAGGCATGAGCCACTGCACCCAGCCTATTAATGATATTTTTTAAAGGCTTGGTGTTAGCTGCTATGTGTTTAGTTACATATTTAAATTTGGGCTGGGCATGGTGGCTCATTCCTGTAATCTGAACACTTTGGGAGGCTGAGGCAGGAGGATTGCTTGAGCCCAGGAGTTCATGACCAGCCTGGGCAACATAGTAAGATGGCATCTCTATTAAAAAATTTAAAAATAAATAAATAAAGTTAAATATATTTTTAAAGTAGCCATTAGGATGGCTATTCCATAAAAAAAAAAAAAAAAATACTAAGTGTTAGCAAAGATGTGAAGAACTTAGAGCCCTCATACATTGCCGGAGGGAATGTACAATGATACAGCTGTGTGGAAAACAGCATGGCAGTTCCTCAAAAACACCAGACACGGAATTACCATATGATCCAGCAATTCCACTTCTGGGCATATACTCAAAGAATTGATAGCAGGGACTCAAATAGATACTCATACAGCTATAGCAACATGACTCAAGATAGGCGATACGTGGAAGCAACCCAAATGTCCAGTGATGGATAAATGGAGAAACGAATTGTGACATATACATACAATGGAATATTATTCAACCTTAAAAGGAAAGTAATTCTGATATATGCTACAACATGGATGAATCTCGAGGACATTAAGCTAATGAAATAAGCTGGTCACAAAAGGATAAATACTGGTTGATTTAACTTATGTCAGGTACCTAGAGTAGTAAAATCTGTCAGAAAGATAGAAATGTAGAATGGTGGCTGCTAAGGGCTGGAGGAAGGGGAGAATGGAGAGTTCATGTTTAATGTACACAGAGTTTCAATTGGAGGAGATGAAAAATTTCTGGAAACAGATGGTGGTGATAATTGTACAATAATGTGAATGTATTTAATGCCACTGAACTGCAGGCTTACGTGGTTAAGATAGTAAATCGTATGCCATGTGTATTTTACTATAATGTTTTAAAATGTAGCTACCCCAAAGAACTGTCATTAACGAAATGTGGTATATCCATAATGGACATAAAAAGGAACAAAGTATTGAAACATGCTGCAACGTAGATGAACCTTGAAAATACTATGCTAAGTAAAAGAAGCCAGACAAAAAAGACATGATTCCATTTATATAAAACATGCAGAACAGGCAAATCTATACAGACATAAAGAAGATTATTGGGCCACTAGGACTGAATGTTCAACAGGTACAGGGTACCCATTTGGAGCTAAAACGTTCTGAAACTAGACAGTAACAGTGGTTGCACAACACTGGGACTGTACTTAATGTCACTGAATTGTACCAATTAAAATGGTTACAAGGTAAATGTTACGTTTATGTATTTTACTGCAATTTTTCAAAAGCATTCAAAAATGCACTGCTCTTTAAAAAAAGAGAAAAAACACACAACAACTCACGTAGATATCATGTAGCTGATCAGCAGAGACACATCATTTGAAGAACTAAGTATTATACTATGGTATAATATCAATACTAGCAATGTTATTTCACATAAATGCTCTAGTTTGTGAAAACAAATACCAAAAATACTATTTTCTTTCTTTCTTTCTTTTTTCTTTTTTTTGAAACAGAGTCTCACTCTGTTGCCTAGGCTAGAAAGCAGTGGCACAATCTCAGCTCACTGCAATCTCCCCTTCCTGAGTTCAAGCAATTCTCCTGCCTCAGTCTCCTGAGCAGCCAGGATTACAGGCATGCACCACTATGCCTGGCTAATTTTGCATTTTTAGTAGAGATGGGGTTTCACCATGTTGGCCAGGCTGGTCTTGAACTCCTGACCTCAAGTGATCCACCCGCCTCAGCCTCCCAAAGTGCTGGGATTACGTGAGCTATCAAACCCAGCCAAAAATACTATTTTCTTAATAAATATAATTATCTGGTTATTGTTTGATGCAAACGTACAAAAACATTGTATTTTTATAGAAATGTTGAATTACATCCTGGAATGGCATTAGGGCACTATTTCATGTTATGCACAGAACATAAATAATGGGTGTTATATACAGAGGAGTCCACACTAACAAGAAATGCACCACATGCTGGGACATTTCAGAGACAATAGAGGGGATATCCTCATGGAGACAGCCCAGGGCCTCAGTTGATGTTTTAGTCATTTGCCCCCAGACCTGTCTAGAGTGTTGGAGGTTCTTTCCTCAAAAACACATCAGGAAAAAGTTATCTTCCAGTAGAAACAAGTGCCAAAAGCATTTATAATCAAAGGAACATGAAGGTTCTTTCTTTGCAGCTTTACCTTGCCATAACGCACTTGCAATATTTTAAAATCAAACTGGCACAGTCTCACACTTTAAATAGGGACAACTCAGTTGAGAATTTAACAGTGAGAAGACAAGGTACTCCAGGGTCATATAAATCACATAAAAAAAAAAAAACTAATATGGTAGAAGCCAACTTGACAGAATTTTGACAGCACAATTATTTTTAAATACAAACATCCTATCTCTAAGATTACAAATAAAAGCTTTTATTTTGTTTGTATTCAATGGAAACAGCCTTCTTACAAGCAATAAGAAAAGCTGAAGTTACAATGGAATTAAGAAAAATATATGGATCACCAGCTAAAACTAAGAAATCCTAAGATTCCTAGATCTACCACGTAGGGAAGCAGAGGCAACACAGAGTAGACAACAGTGAGATGTCCTATAAATGGTTACTATAGGAAAAGGGAGGGTGGGGAGCAGAACAAGCTCTGCCTGCCAAACTAGAAATGTCAGCATGTATCTTGTTTTGTTTTTTAAAAACCCAGGGTATCAGGGTCTTGCTATGTTGCCCAGGCTGGAGCACAATGGCTATTCACAGGCACAAACACAGCTCACTATAGCCCTCGAAGTCCTGTGCTCAAGCAATCTTCCTGCCTCAGCCTCCCTAGTAGCTGGGAATACAGGCACAGGCCACAGTACCCAAGTTGTTTAAAAGTGAGTGAAAAAATTAAATGTACAAGCAGGACAGGGAATAAAGCAATGTTCCGTAATATTGAGACATGTCTTAAACTGGGTCTGCTAACACTTCTCCACGTCTATACATTCTCTATGAGAATTTTTTAAATGCAGTGTTTTCATTTCAAAATTACACTAAAACATCAGTATAAGCCTGTTCTGGATCATCGAGATGCTTCCCTAGAAACACAGAGCTGCCCAGGGATTTCACAGCCCATGTGTGCTGTTGTGTTTACCATCAGGCTAAGGCCAAACAACAGGATTTTAACTCGTTTGTACTAACAATCAAGAACAGAGTAAGACCTGATCCCCGCATAATGCACATGCCAAGCGAAGGGCAGAGGGCACCCCTCCAAGGTTTTACAGTTCTCAGAGAAAAGTAATGAGGGAACTGAGTTACCTCATGGCAAGGTAAAAGAAGCCATTGCCAAAGCCTCCAAATCTGCCACAGCAACAATACCATATTCACAATGAGAGGACCAATTGGGATAAACATCATCAGCTCCATAAAAGAAATTTTAATTTTACTGATTCTGTCATTTTATCTGTCTTTAATTTGTAAACTTATTTTCTTTTTATAATCTGTAAGCAGGCCAGATGTAGTGGCTCACACCTGTCATCTCAGCACTTCAGGCCAAGGTAAGAGGAACTGCTTGAGCCCAGGAGTTCGAGACCAGCCTGGGCAACAGAGTAAGCTGCTATCTCAATTTTTAAAAAATAAAGAAAGAAAATAATGCATACAAGTTTAAATAATTATGTGTCAGAGTGGGTTTTTTTCTTCTTCTTCTTTTTTTAAAATATAGAGATGGGGTCTTGCTGCTATATTGCCCAGGCTGGTCTCAAACTCCTCGGCTCAAGGAATCCTCCCACCTTGACCTCCTAAAGTGCTGCAATTACAAGCATGAGCCACTGTGCCCGGCCTTATGTGCATTCCTAAGTAACATAGTAATAAAAATAACTTCAGCTAGGATACCAAGACCATTCACAGTTGAGAAAGGATAGTCTTTTCAACAAATAGTGATGGGAAAACTGGATATCCATAGGCAAAAGACTCAAGTTTGACTTTTTTTTTGTTTTTTCCCCAGATGGAGACTCGCTTTTGTCGCCCAGGCTAGAGTGCAATGGCACAATCTCAGCTCACTGCAACCACCACCTCCCGGGTTCAAGTGATTCTCCTGCCCAGCCTCCCGAGTAGCTGGGACCACAGGTATGCATCACCATGCCTGGCTAATTATTGTATTTTTACTAGAGACGGGGTTTTGGCATGTTGGCCAGGCTGGTCTCAAACTCCTGACCTCAGGTGATCCACCCACCTCGGCCTCCCAAAGTACTGGGATTACAGGAGTGAGCCACTGCGCCCAGAGTCTCAAGTCTGACTCTTAAACTGTATACAAAAATTAACTCAAAATGGATCAAAGACCTAAACTTAGGAGCTAAAATCATAAAACTATGGAAAGAAAACACTGAGGGAAAGCTTCACAACATTGCATTTGGCAATGGTCTCTTAGATATATGACACCAAATGTACAGGTAACAAGAGAAAAAATAGACTTCATCAAAATTGAAAGCTTTTGTGCATCAAAGGACACTATCAAGAGAGTAAAGGCCAGGTGCAGGGGCTTACACCTACAATCTCAGCACTCTGAGAGGCCGAGGTAGGAGGATTGCTTGAAGTCAGGAGTTCAAGACCAGCCTGGGCAACAAAATGAGACCTTATCCCTTCAAAAAATAAAAAAAACTAAAAATGAAAAAACGAAAAATAAATGAAAATTAAAATTTAAAAATTGGCAGAGTGCAGTGGCCCACACCTATAATCCTAGCACTTTGGGAGGCCAAAGTAGGGGCCACTTGAGGTCAGGAAAGATCGTGCCACTACTCTCCAGCCTGGGCAACAGAGTGAGATTCTGCCTCAAAAAAAAAAAAAAAAAAAAGTGCAAAGGACATGATGGGGAGAGACTAGAGCCCTTGAACTTTGCTTGTGGGAAGGTAAAATGATTTAGCTATGGTGGAAAAGTCTGGCCATCCCTCAAAGAGTTAAACATAGAATTATCATATGATCCAGCAATTCCACTCCTAGGTATAGAACCAAAAGAACTGAAATCAGAGATTCAAACAAATATTTGGCCATCAATGTTCATAGCAGCATTATTCACAATAGTTAAAAGGGGGAAACAATCCAAATGTCCATCAAGGTTGAATGAAAAAACAAAATGTGGCATATACAGACAACATAATATTAATTATCTCTAAAAGAATTAAAGTGATACAAGCTACCACATGGACGAACCTTGGAATCGGCCTGCTAGATGAAGAAAGCCAGAAACATAATTAAAACAAAGCATCGCAAGAAGAAAAAAAAAGGCAGAAACAAAGCGACAAATATGTAGGATTCCACTTAGATGGAACAGGCAAATTGATAGAGACAGAAAGTAGAATGGTGACTGCTAGCATCTAGTTGCAGGGAAGGAGTGATAAACTATTGTTTAACGAGTATAGAGTTTCTGTTTAGGATGAGGAAAAGTTCCGGCAATGGACAATGGTGATGGTTATACTACACTGTGAATGTACTTAATGCTGCTGACTTGTATACTTAAAAATGGCAAAAATGGTAAATTTTATCTTATGTATATTTTACCACAATAAGAAAAACGTAAAGCTAACACTGGATATCTATAAAAATGTTTTATGCAGAACTTAATTTGAGAAATACCACTACAGAATTAAAAGTAAAAATTACACCATTTATGTAATGTTTAAAAATATAGACAATAGTGTACTATTAGATGTAAACATAGATGAGAGCATAAAAGCACGGATGGAAAGGGCACACATTTGCTCTGAGGACTGGTCACCTCTGAGGAAGTGAGAGGTATGCCAACGGTGTGCAGGTGAATCTAAGTAGTTGCATTCCTTAAGAAAAGAGAGAAGAAGGAAGAAAAGGAACTCAAATGTGTCAAATCCCAGTGGAAGATAACCAGAGGTTCGATATGTTACTCTGTATCCTCTTCATATGTTTAAATAATTATAAAAACAGACTCTGAAATCACTGAAAATCAAAGGTTTACACAATGAAGAAGTATGAAAATGAAAACTTTCCTCAGCCATTTTACACAGTGAATGAACAGATGACCCACTGACACAGGGAAATGTTCCAGAACTTACCATAAAGACCAGCTTGAACTTTCCTTCCCTCCTCTCTCCTCACAGATCTAAGATGCCATGAACAGTCAACTGGAGTTGCCAATCACCATTCACTAGCCAGACTTCTCTCTCACTTCAAGACCATAATTGGTCCTACACTTTTTATTTGCCTTCGAAACGGTAAGTTAAGTAAGCATTAATCCCCATTAGAAGTAAGGTAAAAGCTGCAGCATTTCTCTCAATATACAAGTAAATTCCTCCTAGACTAGTAATACAGAGTAAGACTGGTTGGTAATTTACTTACTGCAAGTAACTGAAAATTGTCATTACTAAGATGCAGAAATTCCCACAGAAGCCAGAAACTTGGAAGCAAATTACAACTTGGAGCTTGCTTCTTTGCTAGTCATACCAAGACTACACAAAGAGTATCAGGGTGGAAATAACCCTAGCGGGTCTCTCTCTCTCTCTCTCTCTCTCTCTCTCTCTCTCTCACTCGCCTGCGCAATTAGGTCTTTTGTTTTTCTTTTTAGGCAAAGCACTATTTCCATGTAAGTACAGGGAATGTGAGAACACAACAGGCTCAATTAACACTCAGATCCAAAAGTGGGGATACTCCTAGATATTGACCCAAAAGAACTGAAAATGTATGCTCGCATAAAAACTGCAGCATAATACTCAGGAGCCTGAGGCACAAGAATCACTAGAACCCAGGGGGCGGAGGAGGCTGCGGTGAGCCGAGATCGCACCACTGCACGCCAGCCTGCGTAACAGAGCGAGACTGTGCCCTCTGCCCACCACCCACCCCTAAAAAAAAAAAAAAAAAACTCAAGCATGATGGCAGCATTATTCTTAATAGTCAATGGAAAACAACCTAAATGTCCATCAGCTGATGAATAGATAAACAAAACATGGTACAACCATACAATGGAATATTACTCAGCCACATAAAGGATAAAGTAATGATACAGGCTACAACACAGATGGACCTGGAAGACATTACTCTAAGTGAAAAAAGGGAGACATCGAAGGCCATTAACTTTGGCCTTCCAAAATTAATGTATTATACTACTGTATCGTACATTCCATTAATATGAAATGTCCAAAACAGTCAAATCTGTGGAGACAAAAAGTATTCTGATGGTTGCCTAGTGCTGGGAGTTTAGGGGAGAAATGAGGAGGAATGATTAATGAAAACAAAGTTTCTTTTTGGGTTGATGAAAATGTTCTATAACTTACTCTGGTGATGGTTGCACAACTCTAGGAATACATTAAAACATAAAATATATAATTCACCTGCTTTAAATGGGTGAATTATATCTCCTCAATGCTATTACAAAAAAACAAAAAAAAAAAAACCAGGCAGGACAAGCTGCTATTACAGCCACTGAATAGATTATTGTGCCTAAACTTCTATCTTGTACATGCTACCACCAAGCAAAATAAGAGGACTGGAAGACTCTAAGTCAATAAAAAGAAGACTCAGACGTTATGAGAATGGATGACCCACACAAACCCAAAACACAACTTCACATTTTAGTTAACAGGCAAATTGTTCACCTTTATGAATACTGAAAACATCTGCAGACCACATTACATCAGGACCCACAAGGGATCTAGGAATCCCAGGGTCACTACTTAGCTTGAAAAGTAGGTGCCTCAGGAGCTGAGCAAAAATTAAAAAAAAAAAATCATCCCTTTGAAGTGTTGTCTTCTCTTATTCTACACAACAACGAACCATTTCTCAATTGGATTGTGATGTGCGACAAAAAGTAGATTTCATACAACAACTGGCGATGACCAGTTCAGTGGCTGGACCAAGAAGCAGCTCTAAAACACTTCCCAAAGCCAAATTTGCACCAAAAAAAAAAAAAAAGGTCATGGTCACTGTTTGGTGGTCTTCTGCTGGTCTGCTGCTGGTCTGATCCAGTACGGCTTTCTGAATCCTGGCAAAACCATTACCTCTGAGAAGTATGCTTAGCAAATCAATGAGATGCTCCGGAAACTGCTACACCTGCAGCCGGCATTGGTCAACAGAAAGGGCCCAATTCTTCTCCATGACAACGTTCGGCCTCACGTCACACAACGTTTCAAAAGTTGAATGAATTGGGCTACAAAATTTTGCTTCATTCACCATATTCATCTGACCTCTTGCCAACCAACTACCACTTCTTGAAGCATCTCAACAACTTTTTGCAGGGAAAACATTTCCGCAACCAGCAGGATGCAGAAAATGCTTTCCAACAGTTTGTCGAATCCTGAAGCACGGATTTTTGTGCTGCAGGAAGAAACAAACTTATTTCTTGTTGGTGAAAATGTGTTGACTGTAATGGTTCCTATTTTGATTAATAAAGATGTGTTTAAGCCTAGTTATAATGATTTAAAATTCACAGTCCAAAACCGTAATTACTTCTGCACCAACCTAAGAAGATCTCATCCTGGAGTCCCAATTGTTTCTCCACAGTTCACTAGAGTCCACAAATCTGCATCTGCCCAATTCAGTTCCCTTCCAGGCTTTGCTGTTTTCACAGGTCATCTTCAAGAAGCCACACGAGGTCAAAACACCCTTTTCACCATTAATTTCCTAATAACATAATGAGCACATTACATGTCCTTAAATGTACCCTAACTTACGGAGTTCTGTCTCACTTTATGGAAAGTTAAATAGATCTGCATGATTTTTTTTTTTTTTTTTTTTTTTTTTGAGATGGAGTCTCACTTTGTTGCCCAGGCTGGAATGCAATGGTGTGCAATGGTGCGATCTTGGCTCACTGCAACCACCACATCATGGGTTCAAGTGATTTTCCTGCCTCATCCTCCCAAGCAGCTGGGATTACAGGCGCCCGCCACCACGCCTGGCTAATTTTGTATTTTTAGTAGAGACGGGGTTTCACCATGTTGGCCAGGCTGGTCTCAAACTCCTGACGTCAGGTGATCTGCCCGCCTCGGCCTCCCAAAGTGCTGGGATTACAGGCATGAGCTACCGTGCCCGGCCAAATCTGCACAATTCTTTTGCAGATGCTTCTCCACTGGAAGACACAAATGCCCATTTCTGGAACTGCTAAATCCCTCAACTTATCTTGTTCCTGTGTATGTGATCTTCTGATCAGGGACACACAAATTTCTAATTCAATACTTCACTTTCAGATAAGAAGGTGATTAATAAAACAGGAACTGTAAAAATTAGAAATCCAAATAAAAGAGGTTTTTAAGTGACTAAGTATAATGAGAAAAATAGATGAGCACATGAATGAACCTTCAAAGCATGACAACACAACCAACACAGTCATACATCTCAAAACACACACACACACACACACACACACACACACACACTCCAATGAACACACCAGGCAAAAATCCTACAACCACTACAGCAAGATAAAAATAATACAAGAAAGCGGACAGGCGCGGTGGCTCACACCTGTAATCCCAGCACTTTGGGAGGCTCAGGCGGGTGGATCACTTGAGGTCGGGAGTTCAAGACAAGCCTGACCAACATGGAGGAACCCTGTCTCTACTAAAAATAGAAAAATTAGGTGGGTGTGGTGGCGCATGCCTGTAATCCCAGCTACTTGGGAGGCTGAGGCAGGAGAATCATTTGAACCTGGGAGATGGAGGCTGCAGTGAGCCGACATCGGGCCATTGCACTCCAGCCTGGGTGACAAGAGTGAAACTCCACCTCAAAAATAAATAAATAATAATAATAATAATAATAATACAAGAAAGCCGGGTGTGGTGCTGCACACCTATAATCCCAGCTACTCCGGAGTCTGAAGCAGAAGGACTGCTTGAGCCCAGCAGTTTGAGACTGGCCTAGGCAACTTAGCAAGACCCTATCTCAAAAAAAAAGTAAAATGATAAAACTTGCTGTACTTGGGAGACCTTAAGTGTTAAAAGTTTTCCTCATTCACTGTTAAACCTCACAATCTTTCTGGCAACATACATGAATCTCAGTAATCTTATTTTGAGGAACACAGATGGAAATACTAGCTGAACAGTAAATAACTTTTCAGGAAGGAAGCTTCTAGCACTTTATTTACAATAGAAAATAAGAAGCAATTTAGATGTCCAAGAATAAGAGAATGCTTAAGTAAACCTTGGCATGTTCATATAGGAAAGTATATTTACAAAAAAAGCTATATATGTCAACTATAAAAATACATGGAAAAGACCATGTAAAATGTAAACTAGGAGACACATTAAGACCTTTCATGTTGACAAAAATTATTTTTCACAACAGATATTTTACAATGACACAATACTATGAGCTTAAGTGGACTCAGAAATAGCTGATACTTTATAATGAAGAGGTGTTTTGAAATTCTAGGCATTTGGAGTTAATATTTTATAGTCAAGTTGAACAAATACAGGAGAAAAATTATTAAATATATAACCTACAGTTTCTAACACTGACAGGAAGCACCAAAGAAAACGCAGAACACATCAAACTAAGTTTTCTCTTGATGATTCTTTTTCTCTTTTTTTTTTAAGGCAGGGTTTCACTCTGTTGCCCAGGCTGCAGTATTGTCTCGGCTCACTGCAACCTCTGCCTTCCAGGCTCAAGTGATCATCCCGTCTCAGCCTACTGAATAGCTGAGACCACATGCACATACCACTGCATCCAGCAAATTTTTGTATTTTTGGTAGAGACAGGGTTTCACCATGTTGCCCAGGCTGGTCTTGAACTCCTGAGCTCAAGCAATCTGCCCACCTCGGCCTCCTAAAGTGCTGCGATTACAGGCGTGAGCCACCATGCCTGGCATCTCTTGATGATTCTTGATGTTTTGACACAATTATTCTGGTTACTATCACCTGGTAATCATCTTTACATCACTAACCTAATAGAGCATTTTTAATAAAATGTTTCCAGGTCAGCAACCAGCACACAAGCACTGGGCACAATTCTCCTGAGTACCCACCTCATCTCTATCACCTCTGCAGCAGTTTGGCTGAAGGACAATTTAGCAGGATCAATAAAACACTTAATATGTCCATTCTCTGTCCCAGAAGCCACAGCACATGTGCATAAGGAGGCATGTGCAAAAACAATCACTGCAGCACTGCAAATGAGAACACTGGAAACAACCTCTGTGTTCGTCAGTAGGACTGTGGATTTTAAAAACTATGGTTTTTAAATGAAGTGAAAGCTGGGCATGGTGGCTCAGGCCTTGTAATCCCAGCACTCTGGAAGGCTGAGGCAGGTGGGTTGCTTGAGCTCAGGAGTTCAAGACCAGCCTGAGCAACATGGTGAAACCCTGTCTCTATTAAAAAAAAAAAAAGAAAAGAAAACAAACAAAAAAAACAATAGCTGGGTATGGTGTTGTGTGCCTGTAGTCCCAGCTACTCCAAGAGGCTAAGCCAGAGGTTGCAGTGAGCCGAGATCCCACCACTGCACCGCAGCCTAGGCAACAGAGGGAGACCCTATCTAGGCGCAGGGGGTGGGGGGGGGGGTAGTTCAAATCCATGATTATCAGTGGCTCGAATCAGACTGATAAAGGGCACTCAAGGCACACTGTCTCCACATTTAAATCCACAAACACACCTCCTCTGTGACTCTCCAACAATATAAATATTCTGTCTTGCTTAAAAACAAATTCAGCCAAAAACAAAAAAAAAAACCCAACACTTTTATATAAGACCAATTTTTTAAAACTTACACATAATCTCACATGATTTAATAAATATTTTTACTTTTAATCCAAAACGCAATTGTGTTCCAAGGCCTGAGCCAAACTTCACTTCATTACAATAATGTCTGTTGCCCACATAACTATTTTGTAGTTGTTTAATTCACTTGTTACGGTTCTAATCAATACAGAAAAATTAGTGAGGAAGCAAAACTACTCTATTTTGAGGAAGCAAAACTATTCTAATAGTTTGGAAGTCTGAGGACTTCTAACAGTTCATCTCACTCTTGGACTACTAATCTCTTCCAGTGGGGTCCCTTAGACCCCACTGCCCCTTCTTGAGGGATTTTGATAATTGGCCAGGTTTGGGAATCTATAGTTTAATAGATCCTTTGGGAAGCAGTTCTCAACCTTTATTGCCTATGATTTTTTTTTTTTTTTTAATGAGATGGAGTCTTGCTCTGTCACCCAGGCTGGAGCGCAGGGGCGCAATCTCGCCTCACTGCAACCTCTGCCTCCTAAGTTAAAGCGATTCTCATGCTTCAGCTTCCAGAGTAGCTGGGACCACAAGCACATGCCATCATACCCGGCTAATTTTTTGTATTTTCAGTAGAAACAGGGTTTCACCATGTTGGCCAGAGTGGCCTTGAACTCTTGGCCTCAAGTGATCCACCCACCTCGGCCTCCCAAAGTGCTGAGATTACAGGCACGAACCACCGCAACTGGCCTATTATTTCAAAAAATATGTGAAGGCCGGGCGCAGTGGCTCATGCCTGTAATCCCAGCACTTTGGGAGGCTGAGGCAGGCGGATCACAAGGTTAGGAGTTCGAGACCAGCCTGACCAACACGGTGAAACCCCATCTCTACTAAAAATACAAAAATTAGCCAGGCACGGTGGCACGCACCTGTAATCCCAGCTACTCAGGAGGTTGAGGCAGAAGAATCGCTTGAGGCTGAGAGGCAGAGGTTGCAGGGAGCTGAGATCGCACCATTGCACTCCAGCCTGGGCAACAGAGCGAGACTCCATCTCAAAAAAAAAAAAAAAAAATTGAAAACTATCACTCCCCTACAGATTTATTTAGTAAGAGTAGCTGAGAAGTGGGTTCTAGTCACTAAAATTTTTTTTAACTTCCTCAGATTGAGAACCACACTTAGAAGCAGCTGCTTTAGGAGTTATCACTATCAAGCCAACTGAGCCCATCATCGTTATCTGCATGGTCCACAGGAAACCCAGTGGTATGGTAGAAGACAAGGTGAAGCACCAAGCCCTAGTTTTATTTGATTTAACAGACTTGGGCTGATAGGACCAGATTCTACAGGCATACTAGGACACATTACAGACTAGGGCTAAGAAGCCCTGGCTTCAGGTAAAGATAAAGTCACTATACTAACAGCAGAACTTGGTAATGTCATTTAACTTCTCTGAGGCTCAAGTTATTAATTTTTTAAAGAAAGGATTAGAGTAAATGACCTCTGATGATCCTTTGATCTCAAACACCTTGATGATTTCTAACCATGTTGCTACAAATCAGTCAAATGAATAAGCAGAGTGGTCCTTACATTAATGCATGAATATCTTCTGCAAATATCAGATTAATCTGATACAATTTTGGGCTTACTTACATAAAATTCCTATTCCTCATCACACCATAAGAAATCTTAACTGAACATAGTGTATTCTATCAAGTCAATTACAAATGAAAATTAAACTGGTCACATAAGCCCCAAAGTAAATATAAACATTTGGAATAAAATTTAAAAAAAATTTTTTTTTTTGAGATGGAGTTGCGCTCTTGTTGCCCAGGCTGGAGTGTAATAGCAAGATCTTGGCTCACTGCAACCTCCGCCACTCGAGTTCAAGCAATTCTCCTGCCTCAGCCTCCCGAGTAGCTGGGACTGCAGGCATGTACCACCACGCCCGGCTAATTTTGTATTTTTAGTAGAGATGGGGTTTCTCCATGTTGGTCAGGCTGGTCTCGAACTCCCGACCTCAGGTGATCTGTCCACCTCGGCCTCCCAAAATGCTGGGATTACAGGTGTGAGTCACGGCACCTGGCCGGAATAAAGAAAATTTTTAAAGTAACTCTTTAACCTTTTCACTGTCAACACCATCCTGATGTTTTTTAATAAATTTTTTCCATCTGTAAAAGTTGTTGTAAAATATATGTAACATAAAATGTACCATTTTAATCATTTTTAAGTGTACAATTCAGTGGTATTAAGTACATTCACACTGTTGTGCAACCCTCACCACCATCCACCTCCGTAACTTTTTAATCTTTTCCAAATGAAACTCTGTATGCATTAAACATGAATTCCTCATTCCCTCCTCCCCAGAGCCCCTGGCAATCCTTATTCTAATTATTGAATTACTGTTTCTATGACTTTTATACTCCAGACACCTCATATAAGTGCAATCATGCAATATTTGTCCTTTTGCGTCTGGTTTTTTTCATTTAGCATAACGAGCTGAAGGTTCATCCATGTTACAGCAGTGTCAGAATTTTCTTATTTTTTAAGGCTGAATAATAGTAGTCCATTGTATTCACACACCACATATTGTTTATCTATTCATCCATTGATGGACACTTGGGCTGCATCATTCTGATTTTTTTTTTAACCATCAGTAGTTATTTTGAAGTCACATACAAAAAAGATGAATGAACTTTATGTCATCAACTATTTTTTTCTTTTCAAGAGAGAACAAAGTTTCACTCTGTTGCCCAGGCTGAAGTACAGTGATGTGATCATAGTTCAATGTAGCCTCAACCTCCAGGGCTCAAGCAATCCTCCCACTTCAGCCATACACAGGTATATGCCACCATACCCAACTAATCTTTTAAAAATTTTGCCCAGGCTGGTCTCAAACTCCTGACCTCAAGTGATCCTCCCATTTAGGCCTCCCAAAGTGCTGGGAGTACAGGCATAAGCCACTGCATCTAGCCAGTTTTTCTTAAAAAAAAAAAAAAAAAAAAAGTAGACCAACTTCTGAGCCACAAAGAACACCTTAACAAATTGAAAAGAATAGAAAGCAAACAAGGTATGCTCTAAGACCACATGTAATTAAACTAGAAATCAATAGCAGAAAGATAGCCAGAAAATCCCAAAATACATACTTGGAGATTAAACACCACACTTCTAAATAACAGATGGATCAAAGAAGTCTCAAGAGATATTTCTAACTAAATGAAAATGAAAATATGACTTACCAAAATTTGTAAGATACAGAGAAAGCAGTGCTTACAGGAAATTGTATAGCATTAACTATAAACATTACAAAAAAGATCTAAAAATCAATAATCTCAGTTTTCACGTAAAAACTTAGTTTTCTAGGAAAACTAAAAAAAAATCCAAAGTGAGAAGAAAACCAATTACAGCAGAAATCAATTAAACTGAAAACAAAATTAACAGAGAAAAATCAGTGAAACCAAAAACTGGTTCTTTGAAAAGATCAACAAAATTGATAAGCTTCTAGCCAGATTAAGAAAGAAAAAAAAAAGGCAAAGACACAAATTGCTAATAGAAAAAATGAAAAAGGGCCATCACTTCTAAACCTGTGGACATCAAAAGCAAAACAAAGAAATATTATGAAGGACTCTAATCCACAAATTTGATAACCTAGATGAAATGGAACAATTTCTTGAAAGACACAATGTATTAAAACTTACCCAAGAAGAAAAGACAATCTCAATGTACCTTTATCTATTAAGGAAATTGAATCAATAATCAATAATCTTCTAAAGCAAAAGGCACCAGGCCCAGATGGGTTCACTGGTGAATTCTACCAAACTGTTTTAGATATTATCTCAGGCCAGGCGCAGTGACTCATGCCTGTAATCCTAGCACATTGGGAGGACAAGGCAGGCGGATCACCTGAAATCAGAAGTTCAAGGCCAGCCTGGCCCACACGGTGAAACCCCATCTCTACTAAAAAATACAAAAATTAGCCAGGCATGGTGGTGCATGCCTGTAATTCCACCTACTCAGGAGACTGAGGCAGGAGAAGCACTTGAACCTGGGAGGCAGAGGTTGCAGTAAGCCAAGATGGCACCACTATACTCCAGCCTAGACGACAGAGCAAGATTCCATTTCAAAAAAAAAAAAAAAGATATTATCTCAATTCTCTTTCAGAAACAGAAGCAGAGGAAGTACTTCCTAACCTATTCTATGAGGCCAGCATTACCCTAAACCAGACAGAAAAGAAACCAAAGAAAACTACAGAACAATACCTCTCATGAACACAGACAAATGCTAAATAAAATACTAGCAAACTGAATCTAACAATGTACATAAAGAATTATAGGCCGGGCGCAGCGGCTCATGGATGTAATCCCAACACTTAGGGAGGCCAAGGTGGGTGGATCACTTGAGGTCAGGAGTTCGAGACCAGCCTGGCCAATATGGTGAAACTCCATCTCTACAAAAAATACAAAAATTAGCTGAGCATGGTGGCGCGTGCCTGTAGCTCCAGCTGCTCAGGAGGCTGAGGCAGAAGAATCGCTTGAACCCAGGAGGTGGAGGTTGCAGTGAGATGAGATTGCACCACTGCACTCCAGCCTGGGTGACAGAGCAAGACTCCATCTCAAACAACAACAACAAAAAAGAATCACTGGCATATATGGTTGACGCTGGAACAACACAGGTTGGATCTGTATATGTCCACTTATATGTGGATTTTTTTTCAATGAAACTTGGATTACAAATACAGTTGTAGGCTGGGCATAGTGGCTCATGCCTGTAATTGCAGCACTTTGGGAGGTTGAGGCGGGCAGATCATTTGAGCTCAGGAGTTTGAGACCAGACTGAGAAAAAGAAAGATTCAATCTCTAAAAAAATTTAAAAACTTAGCTGGGTGTGGTCATGGGCACCCATAATCCCAGCTACTTGGGAGGCTGAGGTGGGAGGATAGCTGGAGTCCGGGAGGCAGAAGTTGCAGTGAGCTGTGATCATGCCACTGCACTCCAGTCTGAGCAACAGAGTAAGGCTCTGTCTCAAAAAAAAACCAAGAATTATATTGGCTGGGCTGGGTGGCTCATGTCTGCAATCCCAACACTTTGGGAGGCCAAGGTTGGAGGGGCATTTGAGCCCAGGAGTTCAAGACCAGCCTGGGCAACAGGGTAAAATCATGTCTCTAAAATGAATTTAAAAATTAGCTGGGCAGAGTGGTGCTCACCTGTAGTCCCAGCTACTTAGGAGGGCTGAAGCAAGAAGATCGCTTGACCCCAGGAGGTCAAAGCTGCAATGGAGTCTTGATGGTGTCACTGTACCACAGCCTGGGCAACAGAACAAGACCCTGTTTCAAATAAATAAATAAAACAAAAAACTGGCAGGGCATGGTGGCTCATGCCTGTAATCCCAGCACTTTGGGAGGCTGAGGCGGGCGGATCACAAGGTCAGGAGATCAAGACCATCCAGGTCAACATGGTGAAATCCCGTCTCTACTAAAAAACAAAACTTAGCTGGGCATGGTGGCGTGTGCTACTCAGGAGGCTGAGGCAGGAGAATCATTTGAACCAGGGAGTCAGAGGTTGCAGTGAGCTGAGATCACACGCCACTGCACTCTAGCCTGGCGACAGAGCGAGACTGCATCTCAAAAAAAAGAGAAATTCCAGACATAGATCTTACATCTTTCACATAAAAGTTAACTTAAAATGAATCACAGACCTAAATGTAAAACAAAAACTTAAAAATCCTGTAAGGTAAGGGGAACTCTAGCTGACTGTGGTTTGGCAAAGACTTTTTAGACACAATACCAAAAGCAAAATCCATGAAAGAAAGAATTGGTAAACTGGATTGTGCTAACATGTAAAATGTGTGCTCTGCAAAAGACACTATTTAAGAGAATGAAAAGATAAGTCAGGGACTGGGAAAAAATATTTGCAAAACACGTATCTAATAAAAGACTATTATCCAAAATATACAGAGAAATCAGACACAGAAAGAGGAATATTACATGTCTTACTCATATGTGGGAGCTAAAAAAAAGTCGATCTCATAGAAGTAGAGAATAGAATGATAGATACCGGAGGCTAAGCAAAGAGTAAGAGGGGCCAGGCGTGGTGGCTCACCCCTGTAATCCCAGCACTTCGGGAGGCCGAAGCAGGTGATCAGGAGGTCAGGAGTTCAAGACCAGCCTGGACAAGATGGTGAAACCCCATCTCTACTAAAAATACAAAAATTAGCCAGGTATGGTGGCATTCGCCTGCAATCCCAGCTACTCAGGAGGCTGAGGCAGAGAACTGCTTAAACCCGGGAGGCGGAAGTTGCAGTGAGCCCAGATCGTGCCACTGCACTCCAGCCTGGGTGACAGAGCGACTCCATCTCAAAAAAAAAAAAAGAGTAGGGGAGATGGGGAGCTGATGAAGAATGGTTGGTTAATGGGTAAAAAAAATAAAGTCAGGTAGAAAGAATAAGTTCTAATGTTTGATAGCACAATGAGGTGACTTATAGTTAATAATTTACTATATATTTCAAAATAGCTAGAAGATTTGAAATGTTTCCAACATAAAGAAATGAAAAATGTTTGAGATGATACTCTAATTACCTTGATTTGATCCACATTGTATGCATGTATCAAAATATCACATGCATCCCATAAATATGTACAATTCTTTTATTAAGCATTAACTTTAAAAGAATCACAAAAAATACACACATACAAAGAACTCTTAAAATTTAACAATAAGCCGGGCATAGTGGCTCACACCTGTAATCTCATTACTTTGGGAGGCAACGGTGGGTGGATCACTGAAGGCCAGGAGTCCAAGACCAGCCTGGCCAACATGGCAAAACCCTGTCCCTACTATAAATACAAAAATTAGCCAGGTGCAGTGGCACATGCTTGTAATCCCAGCTATTTGGGAGGCTAACGCACGAGAATCGCTTGAACCCAGGAAGCAGAGGTCGCAATGAGCTGAGATCACGCCACTGCACTCCAGACTGGGTGACAGAGCGAGACTTTGTCTCAAAAAAACAAACTAAAAGAACCGCAGAAACAATAAAACAATCTGATTTTAAAATGGGCAAAAGATCAGAACAGACACTCCACCAAATAACATATACACATATCAAATAAGCAGATGAAGACAGGGCGTGGTGGCTCACGCCTGTAATCCCAGCACTTTGTGAGGCTGAGGCAGGCGGATTGCTTGAGCTCAGGCAGATCACGAGGTCAGAAGTTCAAGACCAGCCTGGCCAACATGGTGAAACCCCATCTCTACTAAAAATACAAAAATTAGCTGGGTATGGCGGCGGGCGCCTGTAAACCCAGCTCCTTGGGGAGCTGAGGCAGGAGAATCACTTGAACCCGGGAGGCAGAGGTTGCAGTGA
Source organism: Papio anubis (assembly GCF_008728515.1). NCBI lineage: Eukaryota > Metazoa > Chordata > Mammalia > Primates > Cercopithecidae > Papio > Papio anubis. Next base: position 39,681,783 of record NC_044993.1, read on the forward strand.
GCCAAGATTGTACCACTGCACTCCAGCCTGGGCAATAGAGCGAGACTCCATCTCAATAAAAAAACAACAACAACAACAACAAAAAATAAGCAGATGAAAAGATGCTCAACATCATATATCACTAGAGAATTGCAAACTAAAACAAGATATCACTACACATCTATTAGAATGGTGAAAAGCCAAAACACTGACAACACCAAATGCTAACGAGGATGTGGAGCGACAGGAACTTCATTCATTGCTGGTGGGAATGTAAAATGGTACAGTCACCCTGAAAGACAGTTTGGCAGTTTCTTACAGAACTAAACATACTCTTACCATACAATCCAGCAATCGTGCTCCTTGGTGTTTATCCAAATGAGCTAAAAACATGACCACACAAAAACCTACACACAGACGTTTATAGTAACTTCATGCATAATTGCCAAAACTTAGGAGCAACCAAAATGTCCTTCAGAAGGTGAATAGATAAACTCATACACCTATACAATAGAGTATTATTCAGCAGTACAGAGAAAAGAGCTGGCAGGGCAGGGTGGCTCACACCTGTAATCACAGCACTTTGGGAGGCTGAGGTGGGTGGATCACCTGAAGACAGGAGTTTGAGACCAGCCTGACCAATACGGTAAAACCCCGTCTCTACCAAAAATACAAACATTAGCCAGGCAGGGAGGTAGGCACCTGTAGTCCAAGCTACTTGGGAGGCTGAGACAGGAGAATTGCTTGAACCCAGGAGGCAGAGAGTTTGCAGTGAGCTGAGATTGCACCACTGCACTCCAGCCTGGGCGAGAGCGAGACTCTGTCTCAAAAAAAAAGAAAAGAAAAGAGCTATCAAGCCAGAAGGAACATGGAAAGAAGCCAATCTATATGATTCCAACTATCTGACATTCTGTAAAAGGTAAAACTATGGAGACAGTAAAAGGATCAATGGATGCCAGGGGTTCAGGTAGATAGAGGGAGGGATGAAAAGGTAGAACGAGGGGGATTTTTAGGGCAGTGAAACTACTCAATATGATACTATAATGGTAGATACATGTCATTATATATTTGCCAACACTCATAGAAACGGCAACACCAAGAATGAACTCTAAACTATGGACCTTAGTTAACAGTGATGTATCAATACTTGGCTCTTCAGTTTTAACAAATGTACCACACTATTTCAAGACGTTAGTAACGGGGAAATGTGAGGGAGAGAGAGAAACTATGTACTCCTGCTCAATTTTTCCACAAACCTAAAACTGCTAAAAATAATAATAAATAAATTCCATTAAAATATATAGTCAATCCTCCATATACTCAGAGGATTGGTTTCAGGAGTCCCCTTGTTCACCAAAATCTGTGCATACTCTAGTCTCCCAGTCAGCACATCATACAGGCAGGTTTCATGTCCTGTAAATACAATTTTTTTTTTTCTCTTGGAGAGAGAGTCTCGCTCTGTCACCCAGTCTGGAGTCCAGTGGCACCATCACAGCTCACTGTAACCTCCGCCTCCCAATTCCCCTGCCTCAAGCTTCCCAAGCAGCTGGCATTACAATTCTCCTGCCTCAGTTTAGCAAGTAGCTGGGATTACAGGCGTGTACCACCATGCCTGGTTAATTTCTGTACTTCTGTTTAGTAGAAGTGGGGTTCTACCATGTTAGCCAGATTGGTCTTAAACTCCTGGCTTCAACTGATCTGCCTGCCTTGGCCTCTCAAAGTTCTGGGATTATAGGCATGAGCCACTGTACCTGGCCTACACTGTATTTTTATTTATTTATTTTTGAGACAGAGTCTTGCTCTGTCACACAGGCTAGAGTGTGGTGGTGCAATCTCAGCTCACTGCAACCTCCACCCCGTTGGCTCACTGCAACCTCCACCTCCCAGGGTCAAGCAATTCTCCAGCTTCAGCCTCCTGAGTAGCTGGGATTACAAGCGCACGCCACCAAGCCCAGCTATTTTTTGTATTTTTAGTAGGCACATGGTTTCACTATGTTGGCCAGGCTGGTCTCAAACTCCCGACCTCAGGTGATCCACCTGCCTTGGACTCCCAAAGTGCTAGGCTTACAGGCATGAGTCACTGACCCTGGCCTACAACTATATTTTTAATCCAAGTTTGGTTGAAAACAAATCCACATATAAGTGAACCCATACAGACCCAGCCTGTGTTGTTCAAGCATCAACCATATATGCCTTGGGGAAGAAAAATTGAGGAGCTTCTTCCAAAGAGAAAAATCCATGACTATTTGGCCAAGGCCCTTACTAGGAAGAAACAGCCCCCTCATCTGTGAACCCTTGATACTGACTTAGCAAGAACCACCATGTTTCCCAGCTTCCATTCTCCATTAATCCACTTTCCCCACCACAATCAGAGTGACTTTTCTCACTCTGTTGCCCAGGCTGTTGTGACTTTTCTCACTCTGTTGCCCAGGCACAATCACAGCTCACTGCAGCCTCAACTTCCTAGACTCAAGCGATCTTTCCACTTCAGCCTCCAAAGCATCCGGGACTACAGGCGCATGCCACCACACCTGGCTAGTTTTTGTATTTTTGTAGAGTTAGGGTTTTGCTATGTTGTCCAGGCTGGTCTCAAACTCCCGGGCTCAAGCAATCCCCCTGCTTCAGCCTCCCAAAGTATTAGGATTACAGGCATGAGCCTGGCACAGAGTGACTTTTAAAAACATGAATTCTGGGACCAGGCACAGTGGGTCAAACCTGTAACCCCAGCATTCTGGGAGGCCAAGGCGGGAGGACGGCTTGAGGCCTGGAGTTTGGGAATAGCCCGTCAAACAAAGTGAGATCCTATCACTACAATTCAAAAAAAAAAAACAACGCTGGGCACAGTGGCTCATGCCTGTAATCCCAGCACTTTGGGAGGGGGGTGGATCACCTGAGGTCAGGAGTTTGAGACCAGCTTGGCCAACATGATGAAACCCCATCTCTACAAAAATGGGCCAGGCATGGTTGTCCACGCCTGTAGTCCCAGCTACTTAGGAGGCTGAGGCAGGAGAATCACTTGAACCCAGGAGGTGGAGGTTGTGGTGAACCGAGATCATGCCACTGCACTTCAGCCTGGACGACAGGGTGAGACTCTATCTCAAAAGAAAAAAAAAAAAAAAGTCCCTATCTTGCCCAGGCCTGAGAGATGGCCTTGTCTACTGACTTCCCCAGGAACTACTGCAAACTCCTAAGGTAGCTGTGACCTAGAGGCTGAATGCCGCTCATCTTCCGGAGCCTTCCCTTACAAGGGCCATACTGCTGTTTCTTTATACTGCTGCTACCATGCTTGTTAGTTTTTACAGGTAAATGCTGAGTTTTAAAATATTTGATTGGGGGACATTTTGGGGGAATCACTGGAAAAATTCACTCCCAGTAGGAAATCTTCCTATAAGGAAGGCTGTATGGGTTATGTTAGCCTGAGGGCAGGAATGATTCACACCCTGTTAAGAATATTAGCACAAGTTGCCCGGGTGTGGTGGCTCACGCCTGTAATCCCAGCACTTTGGGAGACTGAGGCAGGCAGATCACGAAGTCAGGAGTTCAATTCCAGCCTGGCCAACATAGTGAAACCCCATCTCTACTAAAAATACAAAAAATTAGCCAGGCATGATGGCAGGCGCCTGTAATCCCAGCTACTCGGGAGACTGAGGTTGCAGTGAGCGGAGATTGCACCACTGCACTCCAGCCTGGGCGACAGTGTGAGACTCCATCTCAAAAAATAAATAAATAAATAAATAAATAAATAAATAAATAAATAAATAAATATTAAAAAAGAGAATATTAGCACAAGTTGAAGAAACATGTAATTCACATTTCACTTCAAGGGAAAGCAAGCATCTTACTCTTGCTTACTGAATTGAGGCTGTGAGAACTTTGTCTACTAAGCAGAAGTTTGCAGGTCATAGGTCTGTTTTGGTTTCCTTCAGCTACCAAGAGCTAAAAGCAAAGGCCAGGTATGACTTTGGACAAAGGTCTTCCTTGACAGTCCTGGCCACTGACAAAAAGCCAAGTAGAGTTCACTACAGGGAGGATTAACTTCCCTTCACGCATGCACGCATGGGGCACCAATCATCCCAAACCCACTTCAGTTTCCTAGGGCCTTCTCTTTGCCTGGGGTGACAGCTCATTAACAGATTCAGTTAAAAACTATTTCCTTTTTCACCCTTAGCCTGTTTTCCCTATTAGAAATGAACCCTTAAGACAACCAAGTAGCTTGAAGAGGAAAGGTTTCTCCTTTTAGAAGCATTACAGCTAACAACAGAAAAAGGATCAAGAGAATGAGAATATTATAAACTTATAGTCCAAATAATGAATTAATAAATATAGGTAGTAATCATTAATAACTACTAATACCACAAAAAGACATTAAGATACGTGTCTTCTGCGATATCTACACACCACCATTTATGATGCATTTTTGGAAAAAAAAAAAAACACCACAAAATCTTAACAAATCTCTAGACCTAATTACAAATTTATAGAAAATACAGGGGAAAAGGGATCATAGTAAACTGACGCCAGAAGAATATAACCAGCAAAATCCAGACAGTAAGAAAGTCCATAGGAAACACTTGATTTCTTCAACAAATAAATATGGGGGAAAAGAAATGGCAGAGAAATCTATAAATTAAGATTTCAAATGTATCTCAAACAATAGCAATGAAAGAATCTTGTTTCGATTTTGATTTGAGCAAACTTTTAAAAATTATTATGGGACAATTGAGGAAATATGAACATTGGATATTTGATACAACAAATGAATTATTTATTGTTCATTTCTTTTAGGTATTAATAATGGTGTTATGAGTATGCCTTCTTTTAAGTCCTTATCTAAAGATACACAAAGAAATATTTATATGAAATTATGTGATACTGGCCAGGCGCAATGGCTCAAGTCTGTAATCCCAGCACTTTGGGAGGCCAAAGCGGGTGGATCACCTGAGGCCAGGAGTTCAAGACCAGCCTGGCCAACATGTTGAAACCCCGTCTCTACTAAAAATATAAAAATTAGCCAGGTGTGGTGGTACATGCCTGCAATCCCAGCTACTCAGGAGACTGAGGCAGGAGAATCACTTGAACCTGGAAGGCAGAAGGTACAGCAAGCACAGATCATGCCACTGCACTCCAGCCTGGGTGACAGAGCGAGACTTGGTCTCAAAACAAAAAAAGAAGAAAAAAAAAGAAAGAAATTTGTTTCAAAATAAGGTGGGAGGTCCAGGCACGGTGGCTCACACCTGTAATTCCAGCACTTTGGGAGGCCAAAGTGGGTGGATTGCCTGAGGTGAGGAGTTTGAGACCAGCCTGGCCAATATGATGAAACGAATCTCTACTAAAAATACAAAAAAAAAAAAAAAAAAAAAATTAGCTGGGTGTGCTGGTGGGCACCTGTAATCCCAGCTACTCGGAAGGTCGAGGCAGGAGAATCTCTTGAAACCAGGAGGCAGAGGCTGCAGTGAGCCAAGGTCATGCCACTGCACTCCAGCCTAGGCAACAAGAGCAAAACTCTATCTCAAAACAAAAAAGAAATTGTATACATTTGCAAAATCTCTTACAAATTAATAAGAAAAAGACAAACACCTCCAAAAGAAAAATGAACAAAGGCAATAACTCAAAAGAAAAATAAATAGCTAAAGAATGTACAGATATATGCAAATTGTCAGTAAATACTACAAAATTGGCAAAAACTGCTTCCTTCTGCATTCTTTTTTTTTTTATTTTTTTTATGGAGATAGGGTCTCACAACATTGCTCAATGGAGAAACAACAGTCTTTTCAACAAATGGTTCTGGGACAACTGGATACCCACAGGCAAAGGAATGAAATGGGACCTCTACCTCACACCGTATTTTAAAAATGAACTCCAAATGGACTGGGCGTGGTGGCTCACACCTGTAATCCTAGCACTTGCAGAGGTCAAGGTTAGAGGACTGCTTGAGCCCAGGAGTTCGAGACCAGCCTGACAAACATGGTGAAACTCTCTCTTTACTAAAAATGCAAAACTTAGCCAGGCTTGGTGGTACATGCCTGTAATCCCAGCTACTCGGGTGCTGAAGCATGAGAATTGCTTGGACCGAGGAGGCAGAGGGCGCAGTGAGCCAAGATCACACCACTGTACTCCAGCCTGGGATACAGAACAGGACTCTGTCAAAAAAAAAAAAAAACAACAACCCTCAAAATGATCAAAGACCTAAATATAAGAGCTAAAACTATAAAACACATAGAAGGAAACAAAGTTCACAAGTAAATCTTCAGCATTCTGGATTTAGCAACAGTTTCTTACATATGACAAGCAACCAAAGAAAAAGCAGACAAATTAGACACCATCGAAATAAAACTTTGTGCTTTAAAAGATACTATCAAGAAAACAAAACGATTAAAGCTTATAATCAGTTGAATTATTTAAGAAAAAAAAACCTAAAAGAAAAAAAAAGAAAGTAAAAAAAATCCACAGCATGAGATAAATAGCTACAAACCATCCATCTGATAAGGGTCTAGCATTTAGAACAAGCTCATCCAACCCACAGCCATGAGGCCCATGATGGCTTTGAATGTGGCCCAACACAAACTTGTAAACTTTCTTATAACATTATGAGATTTTTTTGGTAATTCTTTTTTAGCTCATCAGCTGTCATTACTGTTAGTGTATTTTACGTGTGGCCCAAGACAATTTTTCTTCCAATGTGGCCCATGGAAGTCAAAAGATTGGATACCCCGATCTAGAATATAAAGAACTCTTTTAGCTGGGCGTGGTAGCGACATGCCTGCAGTCCTACCTACTCAGTAAGATGCCGGGAGGATCATTTGAGCCCAGGAGGGCAAAATGGCAGTGAACTATGATCATGCTACTGCACTCCAACCTGGGTGATAAAGTAAAGTCTCATCTTAAAAATAAAATAGACCAGGCACAGTGGCTCATGCCTCTAATTCCAGCACTTTGGGAAGCTGAGATGGGCAGACTGCTTCAGCTTAGTAGTTTGAGACCAGCCTGGGCAATATGGTGAGGCTCCGTCTATACTAAAATACAAAAAAAAAAAAAAATTAGCCAGGCACAGTGGCATGCGCCTGTGGTCCCAGCTATGGGATGCTGAGGTGGGAGATTGCTTGAGCCTGGGGTGGGGGCAGAGGCTGCAGTGAGTCAAGATGGCATCACTACACTCCAGCCTGGGTGACAAAGCAAGACTCTGTCTCAGTAAAATAAAATAAAATAAAATAAAATAAAATAAAATAAAATAAAATAAAATAAAATAGAACTCCTATAGCTCAACAATAAAAAGATAAATAACTCAATTTTAAAATGGTCAAAAGATTTGAATAGATATTTCTCCAAAGATGTGTACATGGCCAACAAGCTCATGTAAAGATATTCAATATTGTTAATCACCACTAACAATCAAAATCACAAATGAGACACTTACTTCATACTCACTAGGTTGGCTATAATAAAGAAGACAGATAATTTAAAAAGTGCAGGCCGGGCACAGTGGCTCACGCCTATAATCCCAGCACTTTGGGAGGCTAAGGCAGGTGGATCACTTGAAGTCAGTAGTTCAAGACCAGCCTGACCAACATGGCAAAATCCTGTCTCTAAAAAAAAAATACAAAAATTAGGCCGGGTACGGTGCTCACGCCTGTAATCCCAGCACTTTGGGAGGCCAAGGCAGGCAGATCACGAGGTCAGGAGATCGAGACCATCCTGGCTAACACGGTGAAATCCCGTCTCTACTAAAAATATAAAAAAAAATTAACCCAGCGTGGTGGCGGGCGCCTGTAGTCCCAGCTACTCGGGAGGCTGAGGCAGGAGAATGGTGTGATCCCAGGAGGCGGAGCTTGCAGTGACCTGAGATCATGCCACTGCACTCTAGCCTGGGCGACAGAGTGAGACTCCGTCTCAAAATCTCCTCAGACTTTAGCAGAAATTAACCAGCACATTCTAAAATTAATAAAGAAATGCAAACGATCTAGAACAGCCAAAACAATCTGCAAAAAGACTTCACTTGGAGAAGTTACACTAACAGACTTTGTGAAAGAGATATCCATTAAGATTGTGTGATACCAATATCAAGATAGACATATGGATGAAAGGAACAGAATTTAGTGCACAGAACCTGTATTTATATGGTCAATTGATTTGTAATGAAGCTACAATGGGAATTTAGTGGAAAAAAAAATAGTAATTTCGACAAAAGGTGCTGCAACAATTGGGTATAGATATAAACTTTAATCCATACCTTGAATTATGGGCAAAAATTAAAATCTACCACAGACCTAAATTTAAAACCCAAAACTACAAAACTCCCAGAGGAAAACATAGGACAAAATCTTTATGACCTTGGGTTAGGCAAAGACTTCTTAGATATGGGAAAAAATAAACAAATACCAAAACAGACAAAAAAATGTAAAATAAACTTCATCAACATTAAGACATTTTGACTTTGAAGTACAGACCAAGATGCTGAAACTATCCTTGATGATGGTGATGTATCATGTGGCATACATATAAAAAGCATACATTATCAAATTTTACACTTAAACATGTACATTTAAATGTGTTTTGATCAATGAAGTTCTCTAATTGTGCACTTTAAATAAACTTTAAGTATGCCCATTATACATGTTTTTAAACCTATTTCCCATCTTCTCAAATCGCAAATCACATTTTGAAAAAAAAATGTTAATTTGTTAAGAATAATAAACAATTTTATATGTTAGGAAAAAAAAAAAAAAATACAAAAAATACAAAAATTAGCCAGGTGTGGTGACACGTGCCTGTAATCTCAGCTACTTGGGAGGCTGAGAGGCACAAGAATCACTTGAACCCAGGAGGTGGAGGTTGCAGTGAGCCAAGATCGTGTGACTGCACTCCAGCCTGGGCAATAAAGCGAGACTTCGTCTCAAAAAAAAAAAAAAAAAAAAAATGTTGTCAAGTATGTGGAGAAATTGGAAATTTAATTCACTGCTGGTAGAATATAAAATGTCACAGCCACTTTAAAAAATAAGTTGACAGTTCCTCAAAATGTTAAACAGAGAGTTAACATAAGACCCAGAATTTCTTACCTAAGTATATACCCAAGAAAAATGAAAACACATTCACATAAAAACTTGTACATGAACGTCTACAGCAGTAATATTCATAACAGCTAAAAAATGGAAACAACCTAAAAATCCTTCTACAGGTGAATGGATAAACAAAATGTGACATATATATGCAATAAAATATTCAGTCACAAAAAGGAATGAAGTATGACACATGCTACAACACAGATAACCTTTGGAAACATTGCGCTAAGTTTGAGAAGCCAAGCACAAAAGGCCACAAATTGTTATGATTCCACTTATATGAAAGGTCCAGAATAGACAAATACACAGAGACAGAGAGTCTCTATGTGGCTGCCAGGATTAGGGTGTGTGAGGGAGTGGGGAGTGATAATGGGTTCAGAGTTTCTTGAAACTGTTCTGGAATTAGTTGTGATGGTACAACCTTCTAATATACAAAACCACTGAATTGTACACTTCAAAAGGGTTAAATTTATGGTATGTGAATTATCTCAACAAAAATAAGAAGAAAATAAAGGATAACGTTTTTTGCCTTTTAATTTTAATTTCACTACATGCATATTTTGCTGATAAAAAAAGAAATAATGTTGTCTGGGACAAAGCCTCAGCTTAATCCATGTCTGATAAAAAAACAAAAGACTGGAAACAAAATGGTCAACAAAAAATTGGTAAGATAAATTATGGTACATTAAATCAATGGAATATAACCAAAAATAAGACAAAAGAAAAATAAATAAATAAATGGAATATCACATACATATGTACTATGAATACAAGGTCATTCTAAAGGCAATGAGATATTAAAAATGGTATAGAAATATATTTGAAATGAGGCCAGGCGCGGTGGCTCAAGCCTGTAATCCCAGCACTTTGGGAGGCTGAGATGGGCGGATCACGAGGTCAGGAGATCGAGACCATCCTGGCTAACACGGTGAAACCCCGTCTCTACTAAAAAATACAAAAAACTAGTGAGCCGAGATCCGGCCACTGCACTCCAGCCTGGGCGACAGAGCGAGACTCCGTCTCAAAAAAAAAAAAAAAAAAAGAAATATATTTGAAATGAAAAGATGTTTGTCGTGCTAGTAAAAAAAAATTTTTTTTTCAGACGAGGTCTCGCTCTGTCATCCAGGCTGGAGTGCAGTGGTATGAATTTAGCTCACTGCAACCTCTGCCTCTTGGTCTCAAGTGATCCTCCCCAGCTAAGCCTCCCAAGTAGCTGGGACTACAAGGGCACACCACCATCATGGCTAGCTAATTTTTTTTTTTTTTTTTTTTTGGTAGAGACTGGGTTTCACCATGTCACCCAAGCTGCTCTCCAACTCCTGGACTCAAGCGATCCACCTGCCTCAGCCTCCTCCAAAGTGCCAGGATTACAGGCAATTCCAGGTGAGCCACCATGCCCAGAGAAAACTTTTTTTAGTCAAAAAAGTATATTCACAATATTCTGATGCCCTTCTCCCAAAGAAGAAAAAAAAAATTAGACTGAAAACCAGTTCTAAGTTCTGGCCTCCAGACTATAAGAGAATAAATTTATTTTATTTAAACAACAATAGGCTGGGCACAGTGGCTCATGCCTGTAATCCCAGCACTTTGGGAGGCCGAGGCGGGAAGATCACGAGGTGAGGAGCTCAAGACCAGCCTGGCCAATATGGTGAAACCCTGTCTCTACTAAAAATACAAAAATTAGCCGGGTACGGTGGCAAACAAAAAACAAGCAAACAACGACAACAACAAAAAACCAGGATGGGCTCACACCTGTAATCCCAATACTTTGGGATGCTGAAGTGGGAAGATTGCTTGAGACCACAAGTTCAAAACCCATCAAAATGGTGAGACCCCATTTCTTTCTTTCTTTCTTTCTTTTTTTTTTTTTTGAGACAAAGTTTCACTCTTGTTGCCCAGGCTGGAGTGCAATGGTGCAATCTTGGCTCACCGCAACCTCCACCTCCTGGGTTCAAGTGATTCTCCTGCCTCAGGCTCCCAAGTAGCTGGAATTACAGGCGCATGTCACCACGTCCAGCTAATTTTGTGTTTTTGGTAGAGACGGGGTTTCTCCATGTTGGTCAGGCTGGTGACCAACCTCACTGACCTCAGGTGATGCGCCTGCCTTGGCCTCCCAAAGTACTGGGATTACAGGCGTGAGCCACTGCACCCAGTGAGATCCCATTTCTATAAAATAAAATAAACAAATAAACAAAACCCAACTCTTTAAAGACATTAAAATTATGCTCACAGTAAGAGTCCATATTGATGAAAGAAAAAAAATATATATATAAAAAAATTAAAAAGTCAAAAAATATTTACATCAAACTATTAACAGAAATTATATCCTGCTAGTGACATTATAGGGGTTTTCCTCCGTTATTTCAGCTATATTTAGGGACAGTGGTATAAACACCCCAAACAAACACGAAACTAAAAGGTGAATAACTTCAAAGAACAAAGACACTAAAATTTCAAGCCTTATCACTAGTACTATATTAAGTCCAAGTTCCTGGAAATTAGCTAAGTCACCTAATTATAGAATTAAAACACAATCCTATGTATTATTATTCTTGCTTTGCCAGGAATGTACAATACCTGACAGTGCTAAGAGTTAGGTTACTTTGACTAAATCAAAACAGTGACTACAAAGGGCCAGTAAGGGAAAACTAAGGCACTAAGTCCCAATTCTCAGGTCACAAAGCTGTTTAGATGAAACAATTTATTCTAGGATAGATTTGAAATCAAATATCTATTCTATAGAGTCTAAAGGTATTAGTCAGGTATAAAAATTCTGTAAGAAAACTTTACCACCACCATCACCAACAAACCACTAGCCACAGGTTTACTCCCTAAAATATAGCCAAGCCAACAGACTATAAAATATCCTCATATGAAAAGACAAGACTCTCAATTTTGAAATAAATCCCGCAGTTTTACTTTTTTATGTTTTTAGAAAACGAGACTAGGCCGGGCGCGGTGGCTCAAGCCTGTAATCCCAGCACTTTGGGAGGCCGAGACGGGCGGATCACGAGGTCAGGAGATCGAGACCATCCTGGCTAACCCCGTGAAACCCCGTCTCTACTAAAAAATACAAAAAACTAGCCGGGCGAGGTGGCGGGCGCCTGCAGTCCCAGCTACTCGGGAGGCTGAGGCAGGAGAATGGCGTAAACCCGGGAGGCGGAGCTTGCAGTGAGCTGAGATCCGGCCACTGCACTCCAGCCTGGGTGACAGAGCCAGACTCCGTCTCAAAAAAAAAAAGAAAACGAGACTAAAGATCTACTTCATGCTAATAACTGGTTTCTAAGAAAAAGCAACATGTAAAGGAAACACTGAAAATTACTTCAAAGACAAAAAAAATTAAAATGTTACTGCTAAGAGTAAAACCAAAGAAAAACTTGAAAATTAAAGCCTTTCAAGTCACAATTTTAGATATTTCTCACTGAGAAAGTTCAATACCGCCAAGATGTTTTAAAATTAAAAAGTTAAAATTAGATGAGGCTATTTTTATTGATTAATATAACGCAAAACAGGCTATCACTACACATATTAGAACCGCTCAAATAAAAAAATGGTAACACTAAACGCTAGCAAGGATGCAGAGAAACTGGATATCTCATACGTTGTTGATAGGAATACAAGAGGATATAGTCATTCTAGAAAATAAATAGTTCAGCAGTTTCTCTAAAAACCAAACATGCACTTACCAGATGATCCAAACATTTGGGCATTTATTCCCCCAAAATGAAAACTTTAATTCATATAAAAATACTTATATACATGAATGTTTATAGCAGCTTTATCTGTAATAGTCAAAAAACTGGAAACCACCCTTCTGGTATGTCCTTCAACAAGTAAATGGTTAAACAAATTGTGTGGTTCAGCCATACTATGGACTACTACTCAATAGTAAAAAGAAATGAACCACTGATGCATGCAGCAATTTGGATGGCTCTCAAAGGAATTATGGTAAAAGAAAAAAGCCAAAGTTACATTCTGTATGATTCCATTTATATAACATTCTCAAAATGGCAAAATTACAGAGATGCAGAACAGATTAGTGGTTGCTGGAAGGGTGCATGCAGCTACAAAGCGGTAGCATGGGGAGCTCTGAGGTGATGGAGTAGTTCTGTATATAGAACTATAGACTGTTAGAGTGGCTACCCAGATCTACACATGATAAAATTGCATACTATTATATACACACATACACACAAATACATGTGAAACTGGTGAAATCTAAAAAAGCCTTATGGATTCTAACAATGACAATTTCCTGGTTCTTGACATTAAACTATAGTTATGTGAGCTATCACCACTAGGTGAAACTCGGTGAGGGGAACATGGGCTCTGTACTATTTTTCACAACTTCCCATAAATCTACAATTATTTCAAAATAGAAAGTAAAAAAAAAAAAAAAAAAAATAGTAGGGCTATGTATGAGGAGGTTAATATAATAACAAATGGAAAAGGTTTAGTATAGCATTTGAAACATGGTTATAAAGGCTTCCATTTTGTTGAAACTTTTATTACATTAATTTTTTTTTTAAAACACAGGTTTCTGCACTAAATATATACACCTATTTCAGCAAAAAGCATGACTTGAGCTACAATTCCTCAATTTAATTACCAAATACTACATGAAATCTCTTGTGCATATGTTAAGATTGTTTTCAGACTTAAAATTGTCTAAGTGAATAGGGAACCAGTACACAACATAAATGGCTCAACATTCAGCTTTTTTCCCAAAAATCTTTAACTCAAATGTCTTTTACATCATCAAGTAACTTATCAGATGGAAATAAATGTATCATCTGCTGTGTGGTTCCAAATTAAGGAAAAGTCTAGCTCAAAGCCATCCTCAATTTGAATATATATAATCTCTTACAAAAAAACAATTACATGTAATCTTAAGAATAGTGAAAGAAACTTAAAGCCTTTTTGGCATTCCATAGCAGCTGAGTCCCTACCAAATATCCTGGGGTAGAAAGAACATTCTACTGGCCATCCTCTGAATTCCTCAGCAGACTCTAAGCTGTCCAGTCAGGTCTGTAGGAAACAGCAAATACCAGGTGCTGGTAACTAGTCTCTAATTCTTCAAAAAAGCATTATCTCTGGCCTACAGCCCCTTCAAGATTACTCTATACCTATGTGTGTGTGAGTGATTAATACAGTCTCTAGTGTTGTGGGTGTGATCCTGAAATAGTTTCCACCACTAAATGTTACTCTTAACAGAGTCAACAGAAGAGAGAATAGAAAGCTGTGTGAAATCATATAAAAGCTTGATTTTCTACTTTCCACAGAAAAAAAAATGACTTTAATTTTCTCAGCTTCAGCAGGTGCAAGAATATCTAACCATAGCCATGATGTCTATACCCTTCCTGTGATATTCAGTATGCAGGTTATCTGAGAACAAGTGAGAACCATCTGATCAGTTCAGTATCACCAAGGGAGCCCTTAAATTCTGTTCCCATGGACCCTTCTGTACTTCCAACACTATGATTTGTTGGCAGGAATTTCACAGAAGAAGTTGAGATGTAAGGCCATCTGGCATGCCAGGATCAGAATTTTTCTAATACACACCCCTGTCCCTGACTTAGAATTTTCTAGTATCCCTTTCTCATCCTATCTTTCCTGTAATGTAGTAAGCCTTTTGTGTGAACACTGGGTAAACAAATTCCAAAAAGTCACTCACTGTTTCTTTTTGCTTTTCAATAGTTAAAACTTTATGAGTGTTAAAAAAGAGTCCACAAAGACAAAGGGGGAAAAGAAAAAAAAAAGTCCAAACACTGAAATGTCAATGGTTAATGGTGACAGTGTTCACTGATCACAGATTTTGGATAAAAGATGGAAGTTGTGGAATGAAAGTTAAGTTAGTGGCCGGGCGCAGTGGCTCATGTCTGTAATCCCAGCCCTGTGGGAGGCCAAGGCGGGCAGATCATTTGACTCAGGAGTCCGAGACTAGCCTGGCCAACGTGGCAAAACTCCATCTCTACTAAAAATACAAAAATTAGCTGGTGTGGTGGCGGGTGCCTGTAATCCCAGCTACTCAGGAGGCTGAGGCAGGAGAATCACTTGAACCCAGGAGTGTTGAATTTGCAGTGAGCCAAGATCATGCCACTGCACTCCAGCCTAGGTGGCACAGCAAGACTCCATCTCAAAGAAAAAAACAAAACAAAACAAAAAAACAAATAAAGTTAAGTTAGCTGAACACAGCATACTAAATTTTGAGACATTCTTAAATATGAATTATATTGTTAGAGTACAATCTACACTATAGAAAACCTAATATCTTCTTAAAAGCACATTTCAGTACCCAAATCAGTAAAATGCAATAACCTGAAGGTTCCAGTTCACTAAGAATTACTGTGGGCTATATTTGCAAATGCACAGAAATTAAACAAAGCACAAATCACTTGGAACAAGGCCTCTAAATTATTTCATATTCAATCTACTTTACTATGTCTGATTGCTTTGGAGCCCAGCAGTAACACCAATCTCACTGATAATACTGTGCAGAAATAAGCAGAGATAGGCCGGACGTGGTGGCTCATGCCTGTAATCCCAGCACTTTGGGCGGCCGAGGCGGGTAGATCACCTGACGTCAGGAGTTTGAGACCAGCCTGACCAACAAGGAGAAACCCCATCTCTATCAAAGATACAAAATTAGTCGGGCATGGTGGCGCATGCCTGTAATCCCAGCTACGTGGGAGGCTGAGGCAGGGGAATCGCTTGAAACCGGGAGGCAGAGGTTGCAGTGAGCCAAGATCGCGCCATTGCACTCCAACCTGGGCACCAAAAGCAAAACTCCATCTTAAAAAAAAAAAAAAAAACACAGAAAGAAAGAAGCAAGCAGAGATAAGCCTTAATGCAGTGCTGAAGAAAGGAATGAACATCTCGGGCTTACTACAATATGGTGAAAAAAGGGCACTAGAGGATGGCACATACAGGACGATACTGCCCTACAGCAGTGAAGAGCACTACATCTCCGCCCTCCAAATCTCAGCTCCCCACTAGCGGGTCTACCTATACATCCCCCTACTATCTTCTTCCCCAAACCAATAGTCCTTCTGGCCCTTATTTCCAAAAACACCACAAACATTTCCCCAGTCACTCAAGTTCAAAGCTACAGTGTGATTATTAAATCCACTTAAGGAATCTGAATCCTCTCCATCCTTACCCTGTAATGCCTCTCACATTCACTCTCCCTTCACATCCCCATTCCCACCATCCTAGTTTAAGAAATTATATCTTAAACCCAAGTTTCCCAACAAGGTCTTGATGTCCCCAAGCCAAATTTGTACTCCAAAACGTTGTTTTGAACAAGTCATCCAAGCCTTAAAAAAGCATCTACAGATCTGGCAGTACAGCCAACAGAAACCTATCCTCATGAGCTTGGACAAACACCAAGCACCTTCCACAAGAAGTTTCTGGACCCAGGGCTCAAGACCAAGTTCTGCAAATTCTCTGTATTTGCTACTTCTTGCCATCCCCTCTTTCTCCATAGCGATCAACAACTAAGTCTTTCCAAATAAAAGGGTTTATGGCTCGTTTTCATGGACAAGCAGCAGCAGGTGGACAGCATCCTACACCATAGCCAGTTCTGGAGGGCAGCAAAGCCCAAGAAAGAGAATCAGTGGAAGCAACTTAAAACATAAAAGGCCAGGCCAGGCGCGGTGGCTCATGCCTGTAATCCTGATACTTTAAGAAGCCGAGGTGGGCAGGTCAGAAGTTCAAAACCAGTCTGGCCAACATAGTGAGACCCCATCTCCACTAAAAATACAAAAATTAGCTGGGCATGGTGGCAGGCGCCTATAATCCCAGTTACTCGGGAGGCTGAGGCAGGAGAACTGCTTGAACCTGGGAGGCAGAGGTTGCAGTGAGCCAAGATTGTGCCACCACACTCCAGCCTGGGCGAGAGAGCAGACTCCCTCTCATTCATTCATTCATAATTAAATAAATACATAAGGCCAGGCACAGTGGCTCACACCTGTAATCCCAACATTTTGCGAGGGTGAGGTGGGAGGATCACTTGGGCCAGGAGTTGGAGACCTGCATGGGCAACGTGGCAAGACCCCATCTTTACAAAAAATACCAAAATGAGCCAGGCGTGGTGGTACTCACCTGTAATCCCAACTACTCAGGAGGCTGAGGTGGGAAGATCACTTCAGCTTGGGAGGCCAAGGCTGCTGAGACCTATGATCATGCCACTGCACTCCAGCCTGAGTGACAGAGCAAGACCCTGTCTCAAAAAAAATTAAAAAAATAAATTTAGGCCAGGCACAGTGGCTCACACCTGTAATCCCAGCACTCTGGGAGGCCAAGGCATGTGGATGGGTTGAGCCCAGGCAAAGGTTGCAGTGAGTCAAGATCACACCACTGCACTCCAGCCTGGGCAAGAGAGCGAGACCCTGTCTCCATAAAATTAAATTAAAATTTAAAAATAATAAAAAATATAAAATTTTTTTAAAAAGCAGACAAAATCCCTGGTCTGTAGATACATGAAGAAGTCTGAGATGGTGAGCCCAAAAGTTTTATTTTGAAGACTTTAGATGAAATCCAATATCTTACTCTACATATTAAAAGAAATGTCCACGTCATGTGTAAGAGGGAAGACATAATAAAAGGAAAGTTAAACATAAGTGGGCTATACCAAGAGCATGAAGTGAGTACCTTTGAGAGTTCAGAGAAGAAACCAAAAACATCAAGGACTTAGGCAATGCAAGAGGTCAGAATTCTAAATAAGTCAACCAGTTTGGTTGAAGCAGAGAACACAAAAGACAGCTGCGAGAGACTATATAGCTGTCCCATAGTTCTAGTCCATTTTTCACATGCTTTCTGGTGTCCTCTCCCTATCTGGACTATCAGTTCAGAGGCCAAGAACCAATACAACGTGTTAACCTATTAGCTAACTATCAGTCACATCATAAGAATTCAGACAATAATGGTAATAGTTTATTTAATCTCAGAACAGCAAAACATCGAGGTGCACTCTGAATTCAGATATTTTGAAATACCTGTATCAAAAACAGAAAAACTTCCTTAAGAAATAAGGACACTGGCAAGAATGGTGGCTCATGCCTATAATCCCAGTACTCTGTGAGGCCAAGGCAGGAGGAGTGCTTGAGGCCAGTTGAAGACCAGCCCGGGCAACAAATGGAGGCCCCATCTCTACAAAAAGTAAAAATAAAAAAATTAGGCAGGTGTGGTGACATGTGCCTGTAGTCCCAGGTACTCCAGGAAGCTGAGGCAGGAGGATCACTTGAGCCTAAGAGTTAGAGGATACCATGAGCTATGATCACATCACTCCACTCCAGTCTAGGCAGCAGAGTGAGACCCAGTCTCTCAAAAAAAAAAAAAAAAAAAAAAAAAAGAAAAAGAAAAAAAAAGAAATCAGGATAATGAGGCCGGGCACGGTGGCTCATGCCTATAATCCCAGTACTCTGGGAGGCCAAGGCGGGCAGATCACCTGAGATCGGGAGTTCGAGACCAGCCTGACCAACATGGAGAAACCCCGTCTCTACTACAAATAAAAAAGTAGCCAGGCATGGTGGCAAGCACCTGTAATCCCAGTTACTCAGGAGGCTGAGGTAGCAGAATCGCTTGAACCTGGGAGGCAGAGGTTGTGGCGAGCTGAGATTGTGCTACTGCACTCCACCCTGGGCAACAAGAGTGAAACTTCATCTCAAAAAAAAAAAAAAAAAAAAGAAATCAGGATACATGAATCAAAGCAAGAATTTCTAAGCACCCCGACACTCTTAACACTCCTGGGAATTGTTTAACGTATTTTTTGAAACTAGGAGGTCTCAGAATTGAAATTCTTTTTTCAATTTTTTAAAAAAATTTAACTGCTGACATCCTCTAAGGGAGGAGGCAAAAGAATGGAAAATCTGGTGAAGTGATAAGCAGTTTTTAAAGAGGTTTACAATCAGTTTTAAAACAGTAATCCCTCTGGGAAATGAAAATTCCTCTCCTAATCCCTTTGAGGGCAATATATTTGAATTAGGAACAAGAACATCTTGATCTACTAGGTACAAATATGAACCTTTTAGAGTATCTTCTGCATTAAATAGCAAGCAGAGGAAAAGACAATTTCTAATTTATCAAAAAAAAAATAAGCATCTTGGACTTATATCTTTTGCTAGACACATGCAAGGAGGCTTCAGTAAAATGCAATTAAGGAACTTCAAGGTTTTCGTTGACAGTGATTACTTAACTGGAGCTTACTCCTGTGAAATGAAACTACCAGAAACCCTCAACATCAATTTGCTTGTCACTAAACCACAGGTTTACGCTTAGACTTGGAAATGCTAACAGGATGGAACCACAAGCCTTTAATAAAACGTGATGACCATGGAGAGCGCCCTTGAAGCTTAGCAACAGAGGACTCAACCCTAAAAGGGTTCCCTTTCTGGAATGTGAGGGCAGGTTTGACATGTACCACAGCACCAGTCCTAAAACGCTTGACTGCATTTTCCACAAAAGGTGGGAGTTGTAATAGTAGCATAGAGCAGACACCAGCCCACTGGAAGCAGATGGAACCCACCAACTCATTTTATCCAGACCTTCAAAAAGGTACACAAAACTCTCTCTCTCAGCCAAAGCAGGACAGATCTGAATGAATAAATCCAGGAAAAGGTTCACATGAGATAACTAATTGGTAATTTCATTTGCATGCCAAAGCCCTCAATGTAAAACAGAACCTGAAAAATGAAAAGCAATTTGAAAGCCCGTTCTCCATACTCAAGCTACACACACACACACACACACACACACACACACACACACACACACACACGAGACCCAAAAGCTTTGTTCTGCAAAACAAATAAGACTCAGTAACCTATTCCAACACAGGGACTCTTCTGAAGGGTGATCTAGCTGAAAACATTCCCTGCTTATGTACATAATTCACTAGGGGTCAGGTAAGATTCCATTTTCCAACAGCTGAACTTTAAACAGAAAGTCACTAGTGGTGCAATATTCACTCATTAGCATAAATCTCTACCCCCTAGAATGAAAAGCATTGGCTGCCTCTGCCAGGATGACAACTTTACAGTGAGAAGCTGGAGCCGCGGACCATGAACTCCTGGAAAGTTCTATCAGGGCCTCAGAAGAGCTCACCACCTTCGCCAGCCTAAACTTAGCGGTCACCCATCCCACGCCACCCTCTCCACAGACAGGGCATCTGTGATATGCGAATTTTTAAAAAATAAAAAGATTGGCCAAAGGGTCAAGAGCAGGCAATGCCTTACAGGGCTGACATGATTGCTGTCTGGGACTGGGGGAGGGGGAGGAGCATTCTGGATGTTTCTATTCTTGGCAAGGAAAGCACCTCCGGGTCCTGCACCATCAAAAAACACTCACACACCAATGTTCTCAGGGAATGAATGATATGCCCGTGCTAAGCGGTCTCATCTTGAGTTGTGATGACGGGGAAAAAGGTGTGGAGGGCTGGAGGCGGGGTGGTGGTCAGGGGTAGATGTGTTTGACTAAGGGGGATGGGAGGAGAGTGAATGGATAAAGGGGGGACCTGGGGAAGGTGTGGACGGTTAAGAGGGAGGGGAGGAAGGTGTGGACGACTAAGGGAGGACAGGAGAGCGGAGGGTGGGGACGGTTAAGGAGGCTGGGGAAAGGTGTGGACGACTAGGGGGGTGGGGATGGCCAGCAGCACCCCCGTGCACCAGAAGCAAAGGCAGGCCGTGGGGGTGGCCGCTCCCAGACCCTCACAACCCCCCACTGTGGGCGTGTGCTCGGCTGCGCTTTCGCACGGGCCAGGCCATCGGGCCGCAGGGCCAGCACTCACCCCACGACTCCCTGGTTGTAGTTCCTCCGTTTCCACGGGGTACCGCTGTACACGACCCCGCCGCCGTCTGCTCGGCCGCCCCCCGCGGCCCGCCCTCCGCTGGGCTGCAGCAGGCTATAGTTGAGTCCATACGTGCTGGCCTTGTTGTCGCGCTTCCTCTTGTTGCTGCTGCCTGAGGCCGAGTCGGCGGGATCGGCGGCGGGGACGGCGGCCGAAGGGTGCGGGGACGAGGACGCCGAGGGGGACGAGGACGCCGAGGAGCCCGCCCGCCGAGCCCAGGCCCCGGGCTGGTGGTGGTTGTTGTTGTTGTTGGTCGTCTCTAGGGGCAGGAAGTCCCGCTGCTCCGCGGGCAGCGCGTGGCTGCCCAGCAGGCGCTCCCCGGAGCGGTACATGCCGGCCGGGGCCGGGGCCGGGGCCGGGGCCGAGGCCGCGCCGCCGGGGCTGCCGGTGCTGCTGCCGCTCCCGCCGGTGGCCGTGCTGCTGCTGCTGCCGCCGCCGCCGCCGCTCGCGCCGCCGCTGCTGTGACAGTGGTGGTTGAAGTAGAGGTTCCTCAGCCCCTGGGTCGTCTCCCAGATCTGCATCCACAGACTGTTGGACGGTCCGAGCTGCTCTGGCTGGAACCAGGCGATCCTCGGATCCATCAAACGGCGGCGGCCGCTGCCCCCGCCCCTCCCGGCCGCCTGCAGGGCCGCCGCCGCCGCCGCCGCCTCAGGCGCACGCCCGGCCTCGGCTGCTGCTGCTGCCGCCGCTGCTGCTGCTGCTGCTGCTCAGGGAGCCCGCCACCCGACTGTGGTCGCCCTGAGAGCCGGGCCGGCGCCGGCGGCGTCGCTCCCGCCCTCGGGGGCTCCGCGGGCCCTCCCCCTCCCTCCGCCCCTCCGCCCCTCCGCCAGGCCTGTGCTGAGGGTCCCCGTGCAAATGGCGGCGGCGGCGGCGGCGGCTCCACAGAAGGGCGAGCGGCGGCGGCAGCAGCGGCGGCGAGACGCGCCTGCTCCGTAGCGTCCTCACTCCTCCGGGCCGGGGCGGGGCCTCTGCCGGCTCCGCCCCGCTCGCTCCGCCTGGCCGCCCCGCCCGCCCACTCGCCCCGCCCCGCCCCCCCCCGCTCCGCACAGCAGTCCCGGAGGCCGCGCCATGCGTCACAGAGGCCGCGGCGCTACGGGGCCGCAACCGCCCGGCCCAACCGTCCCTGCGCCATCCGCGGAGGGGTCCACGTACCTGGGTGTCCGGGGGCCTCTGACGCGCGCGCGGCTCCTCTGCCTGGGCTTCACCGGCGCTGAGACTGGACGAGACCGCATGGAGGTCGCCGCCCGCCCCGCAGGGAGCGCGTTGTGGGAGGTGCCGCCCCGCCCCTCGCTCCTCCCATCCCTGTGGCCGCTGGACCCCGGGCCCTCCCAACTCCCCCTGACGTCTCGGCTTCTGCCTGCTTTCTAAAACACTTTCTTTTTAAAAAAACAGCCTATAACACTTTCTGGTGGGGTGTGGACACGCCCCCCGCCCGAGCGCGTGCCCCGGGGCGGGCTGCGCGAGACCCTGCACAGCTACTTGCGCCCCGCCCTGCTGCGCCCTGGCCGGGGTAGGGGACCCCTCATCCCGGCCCGAAGCCACAGAAACCTGCACCCCATGCATAGCCCTGGGGGAGGCCACTAAGACTGAGAGTGTGAGCCAAGGGCTGAAAGCCACAGCCACACACTCAATCCACTTTACACGGACACGCAAACACGTGTAGATGCACTCAGAAGCAGACACACTCCTGAGCGGCGTAGCAAAGACGCTCTCCTGCCGTAAGGTGCACCAACAGCCTTAGAAAGCTCTTCTGAGTTCAGCATTAAATTTTAAGAAAACCGACAACCTTTTAAGGCTAAAATGAAGATTTAGCATCAGCAAAGATTGTCCACTGGGTCGTTATTTGCATGTCTTTCAAATCTCTGTGGTTAAAAAGACAAGGAAAGGGGAATGTTAAGTATTTTAAATCAAGAGACAAAAAGTAATTGAACAGCTTCTATATGGGCCCGTTAAAGTTGATCCAAAGTCCAGAACAAGTCCCTGATGGCTGATAATGGCCTTCTATTTTTTTAATGACAAATAATGGAAAACTATGATAGAACTAAGTATTGCTCTACCTTTTTCTTTCTTTGGAGACTAACTCTTGCTCTGTCATCTGGAGTTCAGTAACTTTTTCCCAGCTCGCTGCAGGCTCGGCCTCTTGGGTTCAAGGGATCCTCTTGCCTCAGTCTCCGAGTAGCTAAGACTACAGGCACGCGTCAACAAGGCGTAGAGACAAAGTCTCTGCGTTGCCCAGACTGGTCTGGAACTCCTGGACTTAAGCGATCCTCCCACCTCGGACTCCAAAGCTGCTAGGATTACAAGGGGGTATGCCACCATGCCTGACCTTACCTATATATATATTTTTTTTTTGATAAGAGAATAAATAGTATGACCATAAATACGGAAAACACACAAAGACCCTTCAGCTGCAAACAACAGCTTCCTTGGTAGTGTATACAGCCTGTTTCTTGTATGGGCTGCTCTAAGGGACCGTGGAGACAGGCCTTTCAGATGTATGTTCATGTCTCTGATCTTGCACTATGCCAGTTCAGGCTCCACTCAGGCATTCGAGGTGCCTTTGGAAAGCTCCAGAGCACTGTGGCCAGGGTTCACATTGGCCAAGTTATCATGTCCATCTGCAACAAGCTGTAGAACAAGAAGCATGTGATTGAGGCCCTGCGCAGGGCCAAGTTCAAGTTCCCTGGCTGCCAGAAGATCCACATCTCAAAGAAACGGGGCTTCACCAAGTTCAATGCGGATGAATTTGAAGACATGGTGGCTGAGAAGTGGCTCATCGCAGATGACTGTGAGATCAAGTACATCCCCATCATGGCCCTCTGGACAAGTGGCATGCCCTGTGCTCGTGAGGGCTTCCACTGTGCTGCCCCCTCTTAATACTCACCAATAAATCCTACTTCCTGTCCAACAAAAACAAACAAACCAAAACCCTTCGGAATTTTGGTTCATTCTATTTGATTATTGCTGTTACATTACTAGAAATCAGTATTAAAAGTTTTCTCTGTCTGGGGGCGGTTGCTGAAGCCTGTAATCCCAGCGTTTTGGGAAGCTAAGGTGGGCAGATCACCCGAGGTCGGGAGTTCGAGGCCAGCCTGACCGACATCGAGAAACCCCATCTCTACTAAAAATACAAAATTAGCCAGGTGTGGTAGTGCATGCCTGTAATCCCAGCTACTCAGGAGGTTGAGGCAAGGAATCACTTTAACCCGCGAGGTGGAGGTTGTGGTGAGCCGAGATCTCGCCATTGCACTCCAGCCTGGGTGACAGAGCAAGACTCTGTCTCAAAAAAAAAAAAAAAGTTTTCCCTGAATAAAATTTGCTATATACTAATTATTACATAGCCAGGAAAATAACTAGCGGTATTTTTTATGTTACTCACACTGACAAAAACAAAACATTGTGTAGAAATAGATTTTGTTTGATGACCTCATACTTGTTTTAAAAATTCAATCTCCGGCCGGGTGCGGTGGCTCACGCCTGTAATCCCAACATTTCGGGAGGCCGAGGCGGGCAGATCACAAGGTCAGGAGTTCCCGAGACCAGCCTGGCCAACGTGGTGAAACCCCATCTCTACTAAAAATACAAAAAATTAGCCGGGCTTGGTGGCACATGCCTGTAATCCCAGCTACTTGGGAGACTGAGGCAGGAGAATCGCTTGAACCTGGGAGGCAGAGCTTTTGGTGAGCCAAGATCGCGCCATTGCACTCCAGCCTGGGTGGCACACTGAGATTCCATCTCAAAAAAAAAAAAAAAAAAAAGTATATATATATACACACACACACACACACACATATCTATATGAGCAGGGTGCAGTGACTCATGCCTGTAATCCCATCACTTCGGAAGACTGAGGTGAAAGGATACTTGAGGCCAGGAGTTTGATAACAGCCTAGGCAACATGGTGAGACCTCTGTCTCTACAAAACATTTAAAAATGAGCTGGGCCTTTTCCTGTAATGTAGGATCAAGGTAATGAAAAAGAAAAAAAATATTCATCATGAAATTTGGAGGAGACAGATATCCAAACTATTATCAGATGCTAATTCATCAGTTACACCATAGTAATACCCTAAGTGTGTTAAGTAAAAGGCTTTCTTCAGCTGTAATCCCAGCAATTCGGGAGGCTGAGTCAGGCAGATCATTTGAGGTCAGGAGTTTGAGACCAGCCTGGCCAACATGATGAAACCCGGTCTCTACTTAAAAAAGAAATTAGCCAGGCATGGTGGCCCATATCTGTAATCCCAGTTATTCAGGAGGCTGAGGTGGGAGAATCGCTTGAACCTGGGAGGCAGAGGTTACAGTGAGCCGAGATCATGCCACTGCACTCCAGCCTGGGTGACAGAGCTAGACTGCATCTCAATAAATAAATAAATAAATAAATAAATAAATAAATAAATTAGCTGTGCTTAGTGGCGAGTGCCTGTGGTCCCAACTACTCGGGAGGCTGAGGTGGGAGTATGGCTTGAGCACAGGAGGTCGAGGCTACAGTGAGCCATGTTTGTGACACTGCACTCCAGCCTGAGCGAGATCCTGTCTCAAAAGTAAAAATGACCAGGCACAGTGGCTCATACCTGTAATCCCAGTACTTTGGGAGGCTGAGGCAGGAAGATCACTTGAGCCCAGAAGTTCAAGACCAGCCTGGGCAACACAGCAAGATTTTGTCTCAAAAGAGAAGAAAAGGAAATAAAAGTTAAAAATTTAAATATATTTTCTTAAACTCTGCTTGAAAAAAAAATTCAGGAGAGGCATAGTGGATTACACCTATAATCCCAGCACATTGGGAGGTTTAGGCCGAAAGGTGGCTTGAGGCTTGGAGTTTGAGACCAGTCTGGGCAATATAGCAAGACTCTGCCTGTTTAAAAAAAAAAAAAAAAAAAGTAACTACAAAAATGTTTTAAATTCAATCTCAAGACATAAGATCAGGGAAACATTTTTCTTTTTAATTCAAACAAGAAAAATGGAAAGCTCAAAAAACTAAACATTATTGGCCAGGCATAGTGGCTCACGCCTGTAATCCCAACATTTTGGGATGCTGAGATCACCTGAGGTTGAGAGTTCAAGACCAGCCTGACCAACATGGAGAAACCCTGTCTCTACTAAAAATACAAAATTAGCTTGGTGTGGTGGCACATGCCTGTAATCCCAGCTACTCAGGGGGCTGAGGCAGGAGAATTACTTGAACTTGGGAGGCGGAGGTTGCAGTGAGCCAAGATCATGCCATTGTACTCCAGCCTGGACAACAAGAGCGAAACTCTGTCTGGAAACAAACAAACAAAAAACCCGTATGACCAGGCGTGGTGGTTCATGCCTGTAATCCCAGCACTTTAGGAGGCCGAGGTGAGCAGATCACTTGAGGTCAGGAGTTCAAGACCAGCCTGGCGAATATGGTGGAACCCCATCTCTACCAAAAGTACAAAAAACTATCCAGGCGTGGTGGCGTGTGTCTATAATCCCAGCTATTTGGGAGACTGAGGCAGGAGAATCACCTGAACCCAGGAGGGGGAAGTTGTAGTGAGCTGAGCTCATGCCACTCCACTCCAAACTGGGCAATAGAGGGAGACTCTGTCTCAAAAAAAAAAAAAAAAAAAACAACTTTGTAGACTGTGATGTGTGGGCCGAAAGAGAAGGCATCACTGTGCTCTTTCACCTGGAAAGAATGCATGTTGGTAACCGTGTAACTTATCCTTGTTTCAAGGTCTTCAGCAAATCTTGGTTGAATGTCTATCATCCATGCAGAATTGAGCTAATTGCTTTAGAGGTGATAAATAAGCAACCAGGGCCTGTGGCTGCCTTCCATGAATTTCCTGTCTGGTTGAGGAGGCAAAAAGAAGTAAATATTTAAACTCAAATTGTAATTCATTCAATTAATTCAATAAATATGGTCTTGAGCAACTATTAGATGCCAGATTCTGGGGATACAGCAACGAACAATTCTGATGAGGTCCCTGCCCTGGTGGACCTAGTTTGCCAGTGAGCAAGGGAAGCCTATAAAGTCAGACAGTGGTAAATGCAATGAAGAAAAAGAAGGCAGGCTAAAGGACAGTGACAGTATGCTATTTTTAGATGGGCTAATCAGGGAAGGCTGCTCTGAGGAAGCGATATTTGAGCCGAGCGGTAAGCGAAGGAGTGGGCTGTGACCATCTAAGGAGTGGTCGATTAGACAGAGGGGACGACAAACACCAAGGTCCTGGGTCAGGAACCTGCTCTGGGCGCAACAAGATGAGGCACTGATTGAGTGTCAGATGTGCGCCATGGTATAGAATTAAAAAGCATGTCTTCTAGAAGGTACCTTAAAAATCATTCAGCTAGGGCCGAGCGCGGTGGCTCTCTCCTGTAATCCCAGCACTTTGGGAGGCCAAGATGGGCAGATTGCTTGAGCCCAGGAGTTCGAAACCTTCCTGGCAACATGTTGTTTCTCCTAAAAATACAAAAAATTAGCCAGGCATGATGGCCTGTGCCTGCAGTCCCAGCTACTTGGGAGGCTGAGGTGGGAGGATCACTTGAGCACGGGAGACGGAGGTTGCAGTGAGCCGAGAGCACGACACTGCACTCCAACCTGGGTGACAGAGTGAGACCCCGTCTTAAAATCAATCAATCAATCAGCTCCCTGGACATGGTGGCACAAACCTATCATCTCAGCTACAGGGAAGGCAAAGGTGGGAGGATCCCTTGAGCCTAGGAGTTCGAGACCAACCTGGGCACCCCATCAATTTTAAGAAAAAAAAAATTTTAAAGAAAAAAAGCATGCAGTCCAAAGTAAAACAGTTGGGTATTTCACATACACTAAAATGTACAATTGACCCTTGAACAACTCAGGGTTGGGGTAATGACCCCAGCAGCACTGTTGAAAATTGGCATGTAACTTTTTTTTTTGAGGCACAGTCTCACTCTCTTGCCCATGCTGGAATGCAGTGGCATGATCTTGGCTCACTGCTGTCTCAACCTCCCGAGCTCAAGTAATCTTCCTGCCCCTGCCTACCGAGTAGCTGGGACTACAGACACGTGCTATCAAGCTCGCCTAACTTTTTCCCTTTTTTGTAGAGATGGGGTCTCACTGTATTGCCTAGGTTGCCTAGGCCCCACTTTGGCCTCCCAAAATGTTGGGATCACAGGTGTGAGCCACCACACCTGGCCAGCATATAACTTTTGATTCCTCAAAATGTTAACTACTAGACAAGTGTGGTGGTTCATGCCTGTAATCCCAGCACTGTGGGAGGCCAAGGCCAGTGGATTGCTTGAGGCCAGGAGTTCAAGGCTTTGGTGAGCTATGATCACACCTCTGCATTTCGGCCTGGGCAACAGAGAGAGATACTGTCTCTAAAAACAAAAACAAAACAAAAAACAGAGGCTGTGCACAGTGGCTCACACCTGTAATCCCAACAGTTTGGAGGCTGAGGTGGGAGGATTGCTGAGGAGTTTGAGACTAGCCTGGGCAACATAGTGAGACTCCATCTCTAATAAAAAAAAAAGAAAGGCAAAAACCCTAACTACTAATACTCTACTGCTAACCAGAAGCCATATGGATAACATCAATATTTAATTAACACATATTTTGATTTATTTTATTTTATTTTACTTTATTTTTTTGAGATAGAGTTTCGCTCTTGTTGCCCAGGCTGGAGTGCAGTGGCGTGATCTCAGCTCACCACAACCTCTGCCTCCCAGGTTCAAGCGATTCTCCTGCCTCAGCCTCCAGAGTTGCTGGGATTATAGCCATGTGCCATCACACTCGGCTAATTTTTGTATTTCTATTAGAGACAGGATTTCTTCATGTTGGTCAGGCTGGTCTCAAACTCCTGACCTCAGGTGATTCCCCCACCTCGGCCTCCCCATATGCTGAGATTATAGGCATGAGCCACCACACCCAGACAATGCTGTATTCTTATTATAAAGTAAGCTAAAGAAAATAAAATGTTACTAAGTAAATTATAAGAGGCCAGGCCCAGTGATTCATGCCTGTAATCTCGGCACTTTGGGAGGCTGAGGTGGGAGGATCACTTGAGCCCAGGAATTAGAGACCAGCCTGAGTAATATAGTGAAATTTCATCTGTACAAAAAAATTTTTTTTAATTAGCTGGCTGTGGTGTCACATGCCTGTAGTCCCAACTACTCAGGAGGCTGAGGCGGGAGGATTTCTTGAGCCCAGGAGGCAGAGGTTGCAGTGAGTTGAGATCGTGCCACCGTACTCCAGCCTGGGCAACAGAGCAAGACCCTGTCTCAAAATAAATTATGAGGAAGATAAAATGCATTTACAGTACTGTACTGTGTTTACTGATACCTTAACTTCATGTCATCTGTTTACAGGGTGAATCATCTGTCTGAAATGGCAGGCACCCACAGCTGCAGACCTCAATCTGGGTGGGGTACATAGCAAGCAATTCAACTTTTTCTTCTAAAAGAGGCACTTCCAGCATCACTAGAATGGGTCCCATATGTGAAACAAAGTTTCTACTCGAGAACTGAAAGAGATCAGTTTTTACTGCTATAGACAGTTTGCCAAAGAGACAATTGCTCACACAGATGATTGATTAGTGTTACCTGCTGTTTTAAGCAAATATTCTCAATAACAACTGGAAGTAACCACAAAATTATTACAGTACTGCACTGTGTACTACAGGTAATTTTTTTCAGTTATGATTTACTACTGCATCTTTATGTTTGTTTACATTTTTTGCAACTGTGAATGATGCCATGTATGATCTGTAAGTATGTTTGTGCGTCAGTTTGGGCAAATTTTAATTTTTTAATTTTTTTTTTTTTATTGTTTTTTTTTTTTGAGACAGAGTCTCGCCTTGTCGCCGAGGCTAGAGTGCAGTTGTGTGATCTCGGCTCACTGCAATCCCTGCCTCCTGGGTTCAAGCAATTCTCCTGCCTCAGCCTCCTGAGTAGCTGGGGTTACAGGTGCTTGCCACCACACCCGGCTAATTTTTGTATATTTAGTAGAAATGGGGTTTCACCATGTTGGCCAGGCTGGTCTCGAGCTCCTGACCTCGTGATCCACCAGCCTTAGCCTCCCAAAGTGCTGGGATTACAGGAGTGAGCCACTGCGCTGGCAAAATTTTAACTTTTTATAACAAGTTTGTGCACACTTTATGGTAGTAAATGATAAAATACACTAGTGTCTACATATATCTTGTGCATTCATACCTAACTTTTCTTAATTTTTTTTTTTTTTTTTGAGACAGTCTCACTCTGTCCCCCAGGCTGGAGTGCAGTGGCATGACCTCAGCTCACTGCAGCCTCCGCCTCCTGGGTTCAAGTGATTCTCATGCCTCAGCCTCCCAAGTAGCTGGGATTACAGGGGTGTGCTGCCACACCTGGCTAATTTTTGTATTTTTAGTAGAGATGGGGTTTCACCATGTTGGCCAGGCTGGTCTCAAACCCCTGACCTCAGGCGATCCACCCGCCTTGGCCTCCCAAAGTGCTGGGATTACGGGCATGAGCCACTGCGCCTGGCCAACTTTAAAAAAAAATTTTTTTTTTGCCATTTCTAGGCTATTCTGCAAGTTTTTTCAAATTGTCCCAAATCTCCAAAAAATTTTCCCATATATTTATTGAAAATATCCACATAAAAGTGAACTCACACAGTTCAAGGAACAACTGTATTCACTTTCCCCAACAAATCTGCAATGTTTT
Organism: Papio anubis; assembly: GCF_008728515.1. Taxonomy (NCBI): domain Eukaryota; kingdom Metazoa; phylum Chordata; class Mammalia; order Primates; family Cercopithecidae; genus Papio; species Papio anubis. The sequence goes on from NC_044993.1 coordinate 39,712,298, forward strand.
ATCCCAAATAATCTACTGCTGCATTTTAAAAAATATACTACACCAATTTCAATAATCGATTTTACTCAACCTTTTCATTTTGCTATTTAGAACAAAAGAACAGACATTTATTGGAGTCTTGAAAATCATCTAAGTTGATAAGTCAAAAAACACAGCTATTACAACCCCAGACATGTTCCTCTGTAATTTAGCATCCTATTCATTCCCAATATGTTTCTTCCTAGACAAGAAACATGTTGAATTGATGGTCTTAACTTGCAAGATTCACTGAAACACCAAAGTTCTACAGAGTAAAAATTTAGTAGAGAAACAAGAAGAAAGAAAACTACCCAAGAATCATGCACATTTAAATGTATTTTCATTTAGTTATTTATTATTTTTAGAACTGAAGTGTCACTTTGTCACAGGCTGGCTTGCAGTAGTGCGACCTTAGCCCACTGCATCCTGGAACTCCTGGGCTCAAGTGATCCTCCTGCTTCAGCCTCGCAAGTAGCTGGGACTATAGGCATGTGCCACCATGCCGGGCTAATTTTTTCATTTTTTTGTAGAAATTGGGGGGGGGGGGGTCTTCCTATGTTGCCCAGGCTGGTCTCGAACTTCTGGCCTCAAGCGATCCTCCTACCTGGGCTGGCATTACTATTCTAGTCCAGCCTCCTACTTCCCTGGTAAATCTGCAGGATTTCCTAGGCTGGTCTTGACCTGCTGACCTCAAATGATCCTCCCATCTTCACCTCCCAAAGTACGGGGATTACAGGTGTGAGCCACTATGCCCGGCCTTGATTTATTAACTTGAACACAACAGAAGGGAAATTCTACAACGACTACCTGATATTATTAGTAACTGTCATTAAGGCAGGATGTGGTGGCTTATGCCTGTAATCCCAACACTTTGGGAGGCTGAGGAGGATAGCATTGCTTCAGCCAGGAGTTCAAGACCAGCCTGGGCAACATGATGAGACTCCCCATCTCTACAAAAAATAAAATAGGCTGGGCGTGGTGGCTCACGCCTATAATCCCAGCACTTAGGGAGGCCAAGGTGGGCGGATGACCAGAGGTCAGCAGCCCGAGACCAGCCTGACCAACATGGTGAAACTCTGTCTCTACTAAAAATACAGAATTAGCTGAGCATGGTGGCGTATGCCTGTAATCCCAGCTACTTAGGAGGCTGAAGCAGGAGAATCGCTTGAACCGGAGAGGCAGAGGTTGCAGTGAGCCGAGATCACGCCATTGCACTCCAGCCTGGGCAACAAGGGGAAACTCCCTCTCAAAATAATAATAATAACGAAGAAGGAGAAGGAGAAGCAGAAGGAGAAGGAGAAGGAGAAGGAGAAGGAGAAGAGAAGAAGGAAGAAGGAGGAGGAGGAGGAGGAGGAGGAGGAGGAGGAGGAGGAGGAGAAGGAGGAGAAGGAGAAGGAGGGGAAGAAGAAGAAACAATAAGACAAAATTAGCTGGGTGTGGTGGGTTGTGCACCAGTAGTCTCAGCTACTTTGGAGGCTGAGGCAGGAGGATTCCTTCAACCCAGGAGTTCAAGGTTATTCTTGGGTTGAGCTATAATCCTGCTACTGCACTCCAGCTTGGGCAACAGAACAAGACCCTGTCTCAAAAAAACAAACTGTCATTACAACTAAATTTTAGACAGTATGTGATTAATGTATTTTATTCTGGAGTTAGTAAAAACCATAAATAATAGTTTATTAATATTAGTATCTTCATCATTTACATTGTGAAGCATTTGCTCCAGTTATTAATAATCTTAGGCCCCATTTACAAACCTTCCTCTTTTTGCACAAAATATACATTATAGTTTCATGTTATTTTCCTCCTTTATAAATACCAGGAGGATTCCAAGTAGGGAAATATTTTCCAGTGAGACTTAAAAATAATTAGCAATGTTGAAGCTTGTATGCTGTTCAGAATAATCCAAATTTCTTTAATTATTTATTTATTTATTTATTTATTTTTGAGACAGGGTCTTACTCTGTCACCCAGGCTGGAGTGCAGTGGCCCAATCATGGCTCACTGCAGTCTCCACCAACTTCCTGGGCTCAGATGATCCTCCCACCTCAGCCTCCCAAGTAGCTAAGACTAAAGGCATGCACCACCATACCCAGCTAATTTTTTGTGGTTTTGTTTGTTTGTTTTGAGACAGAGTTTCACCATGGGCTGGTCTTGAATTCCTGGACTCATGCGATCCTCCTGCCCCAGTCTCCCAAAGCTCTGGGATTAGAGGCATAAGCCACCTTGCCCAGCCAAAATGTCTTTTATTTCTACTGTTCTAGAAACAAAACTGCTCAGTTTACAAGCCACTTTGGGGTCTTTGGTGTGTATATATGTGTGTGATAGTTAATTTTATGTGTCAACTTTATTGGGACAGAGCATGCCCAGATTAAACATTATTTCTGGGTGTATCTGTGACAGCGTTAGTAACGCAGATTGCTTTGGAGCTTGTATGCAAGCCTGAAGAAGACTTCTATTTCCTATAGCCACAGAGCTGAGACTGCTGAAATTCAAATGCAGAACCTCATTCTGTGACTGACTGAATTATATCTAGTCTCACAGGGCATCTACTGTTAAAGTGAGCATGTTGATTGGGAAACGACAGGATCCTGGAAATTGAAATAGGGCTGTGTGGGAAGACCCTGATAAGATACATTGAGCCCCTAAAGTCTGATGTGTCTCCCTTGCCAGTGGAAGAGGCCTCCCCATCCCAGTGGTATGGGTCTCCCCATCACTCTCCAACCCCCATCTCAGGGAATTAACTCTGCATTGCCTGAGGAAACTGTAAAGGCCTCCACTGAGGCAGTTGACAGGCAAGACTATGCTGATTCTGTTACAGGACCACCCCAACATCCCCCTTTGGTTCTAGACCTGTAACTAGACCCAAGTACCAGTAGGCCCCTAAGGTCAAGTACAAAGTGTGATCCAAGAGGAGGAATGCGATGCTCCAAAAGAACTACAGCAGTCCTCCCAATCCATGGCTTTGCTTTCCACAGTTTCAGTTACCCACAGTCAACCATGATTTAAAAGTATTAAATGAAAAATTCCAGACGTAAGCAGCTCATACTTTTTTTTCTGTTTTTGTTTTGTTTTGTTTTGTTTTGTTATTGAGACAGACAGGGTCTTGCTCTCCACTCAGGCTTGAATACAGTGGTGTGATCATAGCTCACTGCCGCCCCGAACTCCTGGGCTCAATCTATCTTCCCATCCCGGCCTCCCAAGTTAGCTAGGACTATAGGTGTGCACCACCAAACCTGGCCAATTTTTTTGTTTTGTTTTGTTTTTGTAGAGATGGGAGTCTCACTATGTTGTCCATGCTGGTCTTGAACTCCTAGCCTCAATGGAGCCTCCCACCTTGGCCTTCCAAAGCACTGGAATTATAGGCATGAATTACTATGCCCAACCAACTCATAACTTCAATTGCGTCTTGTTCCGAGTAGTGTGATAAAATCTCATGTCATTGCTAAATGGTCTTAGGGTTGTTTAAAAGAAATAAAGTATAGAAATAAAATAATACAATACATTTTTTTAAAAAAAAACAAAATTTTACACCATCCCACCGAGGATGTGAATCATCCCTCTGTCCAGCATACCTGCACTGTGTATGTTATTCACTCATTTTCACTTAGTAGCTGTCTCAGTTATCCGATTGACTGTCATGGTATCACAGTGCTTGTGTGCAAGTGGCTTTTATTTCACTCAATAGTAGCCCCAAAGTGTAAGAGTAATGGTGCTGGCTATTCAGATATGCCAAAGAGAAGCTGTCAAGTACTTCTTCTAAGTGAAGAGGTGAAAGTGCACAACTTAATAAGGAAAGAAAAAAACTCATATGTTGAGGTTGCTAAGATCTATAGTAAGAACAAATCTTTTATCTGTGAAACTGTGAAGAAGGAAAAAGAAATGAAATTCATGCTAGTTTTGCTGTCACACCTCAAATTGCAAGTTAGACTACAGTGAGTGACAACTTTCATTACAGCATGTTTGTTATAGTTGTTCTATTTTATTATTAGTTATTGTTAATCTCTTCCGATGACTAATTTTTTTTGTTTGTTTGTTTTTGAGACAGAGTGTCACTCTGTCACCTGGGCTGGTGTGCAGTGGCACAATCTCGCTCACTGCAACCTCCACCTCCTGGGTTCAGGTGATTCTCCTGCCTCAGTCTCCTGAGTAGCTGGGACTACAGATGCACACCACCACACCCGGCTAATTTTTTTCCTTTCTTTTCTTTTTTTTTTCAGTAGAGACAGGGTTTTGCCATGTTGCACAGGCTGGTCTCAAACTCCTGACCTCAGGTGATCTGCCTGCCTTGGCCTCTCAAAGTGCTGGGATTACAGGCTCAAGCCATCATGCCCGGCCTAATTTTTTTTTTTTTTTAGTAGAGTCAAGGTCTTGCTGTGTTACCCAGCCTGCTCTCAAAGTCCTGAGCTCAAGGGATCTTCTCTTCTCAGCCTCCCAATGTGCTGGGATTACGGGCATGAGCCACCACACCTGACCTAGAGCCTTTCTAACTCCCTAAACTGAAGAATTAAAGGCACAATCTCTGCTTAGTGGGCCCAAATCAATTAATTTAGCCTGACCCAGCCTTATGTTCTTTCCGCCATCATCCCATACCCTTTGTATCCATTCTCACACATGCTTTCCCATTTCTGTCCATATAAATTAGAAAACTCAAGTAGAGTAGTCCCCTCTTAGCCTAAGGAAATATGTTTCAAGACCCCCAGTGGAAGACTGAAACTATGGATAGTACTGAACCCTACATATACTATGCTTTTTCCTATATACACATACCTATGGTAAAGTATAATTTATAAATTACACACTGGGCACAGTTGCTCATGCCTGTAACCCCAGCACTTTGGGAGGCTGAGGTGGGCAGATCACTTGAGGTCACGAGTTCGGGACCAGTCTGGCCAGTATGGTGAAACCCCATCTGTACTAAAAATACAAAAATTAGCTGGGCATGGTGATGTGCACCTGTAGTCCCAGCTACTCAGGAGATTGAAGTGGGAGAATCGCTTGAACCCGGGAGGTGGAGGTTGCAGTGAGCCGAGATCGCACCATTGTATGCCAGCCTGGGTGACAGAGTGAGACTCCATCTCAAAAAACAAAACAACAACAACAACAACAAAAAAAAACAGCCAGGCATGATGGTGTGTTCCTGTAGTCCAAGCTACTCAGGAGGCTGAAGTAGGAGGACCATTTGAGCCTGGGAGGTCGAGGCTGCAGTGAGCTGTACTCTGGCTTGGCTGACAGAGTGAGACCCTGTCTGGAAAAAAAAAAAAAAAAAAAAAAAAAAACCACGGCTGAGTGCGGTGGCTCACACCTGTAATCCCAGCAGTTTGGGAGGCCAAGGAGGGCAGATCATGAGGTCAAGTTCGAGACCAGCCTGGCCAACATGGTGAAACCCTGTCTTTACCAAGAATACAAAAATTAGCCAGATGTGGTGGCAGGCACCTGTAATCCTAGCTACTCGGGAGGCTGAGGAAGGGGAACTGCTTGAACTCGGGAGGTGGAGGTTGCAGTCAGCCGAGATCAAGCCACTGCACTCCAGCCTGGGTGACAGAGCAAGACTCTGTCTTGGGGGTATAAAAAAAAAAAGGAAAGAAAAGAAAAGGCTCTAACATTTTGGTTGGTTGGCTCAAACATGGAAAACATGGACCGAAACCTGGCCCATGGTGAGCAAATTGGAAATGCTGTACCTGCCTTGGTTTAATGTAGGGAAAGGAATTCAGAAGCTTAGGGAGATTGGCATGCTAGAGTGAATTTGTCATTTAAGGCCTATTCAGCCACACTGGGAAGGTTCAAAAGACACACCTTTCACCTATACAGTGAAACATAACATCGTGAGGGGAGCACATCCTTGGAGAGCTCTGTTGTGACGGAGTCTCCCTCTTGTCGCCCGGGCTGGAGGGCAGTGGCGCGATCTCCGCTCACTGCAAGCTCCGCCTCCCGGGTTCACGCCATTCTCCTGCCTCAGCCACAGGTGCCCGCCACCACGCCCGGCTAACTTTTTGTATTTTTTAGTAGAGACGGGGTTTCACCGTGTTAGCCAGGATGGTCTCTATCTCCTTGACCTCGTGATCCGCCTGCCTCGGCCTCCTAAAGTGCTGGGATTACAGGCGGGAGCCACTGCGCCCAGCCAGCCTGGCCTTTCAGTGGAAACTGAGCTCACAGAATCAGGAAGCCTAAATGCAAGGGGAGTCATTGGATCCCACCCCTGCCCAGAGTGGCAGGGGCCAAGTTTTGGCACTCAACCAACAGAGGAAACGGGGGTGTGCTTGCCATGATGAACAGCAGAATCAAGGCAGCAATCAGAATGGTCTGACTCATGAAGACCTTTGGCACTGGCAAGTTTATCAGGGTGTTCCTAGAAGTGAAATATTTTCTTACTTGATCTGTATATGCAGAACATTTCTAGGTCAGATGAACAAAAGTTTAACATGAATCATAAAGATCAAGTCAGAGCCCCTCAGTGAATTGCTGGACATCAGCCACTTTACTGATCCAGGACCACTTGAATGAAGGGGAGACCTGGTCCTGTTGAAGAAGAACCCAAACACTCCTAAAAATATATCTTTGTGTGTGTGTGTGTGCGTGTGTTTTGTTTTTGTTTTTGTTTTTTGAGACACAGTCTCACTCTGTTGCCCAGGCTGGAGCACAGTAGCTGGGATTACAGGCGCCCGCCACCACACCCGGCTAATTTTTGTATTCTTGGTAGAGACGGGGTTTCACCATGTTGGCCAAGCTGGTCTCGAACTCTTGATCTCATGATCTGCCCACCTTGGCCTTCCAAACTGCTGAGGTTACATGGCTCGCTGCAGTCTCAAACTCCTGGGCTCAAATGATTCTCCTGCCTTCGCCTGCCTACTAGCTGGGACTACAGGCATGAACCCCTGTGCCTGGCTAATAAAAATGTATGTATGCTATTAATCTTTTTCCCAGTCTTCCCGAAAGGGACCTATAGTCAGGGACCTGTAACCACAGTAGTTGTGCATTGGGAAGAAGGAAATAATCAGAACCTTTGGGGACTACTGGACACCAGCTCTGAGCTGATACCAATTCTGGGATACCGAAAATCCCACTGTGGCCTACCAGTGGGAGTAGGGGCTTATGGAGGTCAGGTGATTAATGGAGTTTTGGCTCAGGTCTGCCTCACAGTGGGCCCAGTGGGTCCCAACCCGTTCTGCAGTTATTTCTCCGGTTCCAGAATGTGTGATTGAAATAGGCATACAAAGAAGCTGGCAGAATCCCGATATTGTTTCCCTGACCTGTGGAGTGAGGGCTATTATGGGAGGAAAGGCCAAGTGGAAGCCACTAGAGCTGCCTTGAACTAGGAAAATAGTAAACCAAAAACATAACACCTTCCCAGAGGGATTGCAGAGATTAGTGCCACCATCAAGGACATGAAGGATGCAGGGGTGATGATTCCCACCACATTCCCATTCAATTTGCCCATTTGGCCTGTGCAGAAGACAGATGGATCTTGGAGAATGATGGTGGATTATCACAAGCTTAACCAGGTGGTGACTCCAATTGCAGCTGCTGTATCACATGTGGTTTCATTGCTTAAGCAAATTAACACATCCCCTGGTTCCTGGTTTGCAGCTGTTAAACTGGCAAAGGCCTTTCCCTCGAATTCCTGTCCATGAGGCCCACAGAAGTAGTTTGCTTTCAGCAGGCAGGGCCAGCAATACAGCTTCAGGTCCTGCCTGGGGAGTATATGTCAACTCTCTAGCCCTATGTCAAAATTTACACAGAAAGACAAACATTGCACTTTCTCACTCATCTGTGGGATCTAAAAATCAAAACAACTGACCTCATGGACATAGAGAGTAGAAGGGTGATTATCAGAAGCTTGGAAGGGTAGTTGGGGAGGTGGGAAGTAGGGATGGTTAATGGGTACGAAAACAGTAGTTAGAATTAATAAGACCCGCTATTTGATAGCACAACAGGGTAACTATAGTAAATAATAATTGTACATTTTAAAATAACTGAAAGTATAATTGGATTGTTTGTTACACAAAGGATAAATGTTCAAGGGGATGGAACCCCATTCTCCATATAATCATTATGCATTACATGCCTGTATCAAAACATTTCATGTACCCCATAAATATATATGCCTACTATGTATGACAAAAATTATTAAAAATAAAAATTAAATTCCCAAGGAATTGCCTTTCCCTTCCACAAGACATCACACTGGTCCATTACATTGAAGCCACCATGCTGACTGGACCCAGGAAGCAAGGAGTATCAACTACTGTACACTTACTGACATGGTAAGACGCTTGCATGTCAGAGGGTGAAAAATAAATCCAACAAAAATTCAAGGGCCTTCTACCTCAGTGAAACTTCTAGAGATCCAGTGATGTAGGGCATGTTGAGATATCCCGTCTAAGGTGAGGGAGAAGCCGTCGCATCTGCCCCCTCTTACAGGCAGAATACAGGCACAATGCCCAGTGGGTGTCTTTGGATTTTGGAGGCAACATATTCTTCATTTAGGTGTAATATTCTAATCTACTTACTGGGTGACCCAAAAAGCTGCCAAAGTGTTGAGTGGGACTCGGAACCGGACAAGGCTCTGCAATGGGTCCAGGCTGCTGCGCAAGCTGCTCCGCCCCTTGGGCCACATGATCCAGTAGAGCCAATGGTGCTTGAAAGGTCAGTGGCAGACAGGGGTGCTGTTTGGAGTCTTTAGCAGGTTCCTGTAAGTGAATTACAGCACAGTTCCTTAGAATTTTGCAGCAGAGCCCTGCCATCCTTCAGCTTACTTTCCTTTTGAGACAGCTCTTGGCCTGCTACTGAGCCTTGGTAAAGACTGAATGCTTGTCGGGACACGGTGGCTCACGCCTGTAATCCCAGCACTTTGGGAGGCTGAGGTGGGCGAATCACGAGGTCAGCCTGGCCAACATGGTGAAACCCCATCTGTACTAAAAACACAAAAATTAGTTGGGCATGGTGGCATGCACCTGTAATCCCAGCTACTTGAGAGACTGAGGCAGGAGAATCACTTGAACCCTGAGGGCAGAAGCTGCAGCGAGCCGAGATTGCACCATCGCACTCCAGCCCAGGCGACAGAGCGAGACTCCATCTCGGGGGGGAAAAAAGGACTGAATGCTCAACCATGGCCACCAAGTTACAATGCGACTTGAGCTGCCCATCACAAACTGGGTGCTATCTGACCTCCAATGCCATAAAGTTGGATGTGCACAGGAGCACTCCACCATCAAATGGGAGTGGTATATACGTGATTGAGTTCAAGCAGGCCCTGAAGGCACAAGTAAGTTAACGAAGGACTGGCCCAAATAGCAACGGTTCCCCCCGCCCCGCCCCCCTACTACACTGCCTTCTCTCTCCCGTTCTGTAACCGTTCTGTACCTATGGCTTCTTAGGGAGGTCCCTACAATCAGCTGACAGAGGAAGATAAGACAGGCCTGGTTTACAGGTGGTTCTGCACAATACATGTGTGCCACCTGAAAGTGGACAGCACTACAGCTTCTCTCTGAGACATCCCTTAAGGACAGCAGTGAAGGGAAATCTTCCCAGGGGGCAAAACTTCAGGCAGCATGCTGTGCTTGGAGGAAGAGATGCAATTATACACCAATTCCATGGGCTGTGGACAGTGGTTTGGCTGGATGTTCAGGAACCTGGAAGGAATATGATTGGAAAACTGGTAACAAGGAAATTTGGAGAAGAGGTATGTGAATAGACCTCACAGAATGAACAAAAATCATAAGATATTTGTCTCCCATGTGAATGCTCACCAAAGGGTGACCTTAGTAGAGGAGGACTTAAAAAATCAAGTGGATGAGATGATCTATTCTGTGGATAGCGATCAGCCTCTTTCTCCAGCCATCCCTGTCATCAGCCAGTGGGCTCATGAACAGAGTGGCCATGGTGGCAGGGATGGAGGTTAATCATGGGCTTGAGAATATGGACTTCCACTCACCAATGCTGACTTGGCTATGGCTGCTGGCAAGTGCCCAATCTGTCAGCAGCAGAGACCAAGACTGAATTCCTGATATTCCCCAGGGGGTAATCAGCCAGCTACCCAGTGGCAGGTTGATTACACTGAACTGCTTCTATCATGGAAAGGACAGTGTTTTGTTCTTACTGTAATAGATTCTTAAATTTTTTTTAATTCTTATTTTTTATTTTTAGAGATGGGGTCTTGCTAGTTGCCCCAGCTGGAGTGCAGTGGCTATTTGCAGGCATGATCATAGCACACTACAGCTTTGAACTCCTGTTCTCAAGAAATTCTCCCACTTTGCCTCAGCCTCCCAAGTAGCTGGAACTACAGGTGCACTCCACTGTGTGGGCTTGTAATAAACTCTTACTCTGCATATTAATTTGCCTTCCCTGCACACAATGCTTCTACCAAAACTACCATTTGTGGACTTATAGAATGCCTTATCCATTGTAATGGTATTGGTATTCCACACAGCATTGCTTCTCATCAATGAACTCATGTCATAGCAAAAGGAATGCAGCAATGCGTTCAAGCTCACGGAATTCACTGGTCTTTTCCCACCATTCTGAAGTAGCTGGTTTGATGAAACAGTGGAAGGGTCTTTTGAAGACTTAGTTACAGTACCAGGCAGGTGGCAATATCTTGCAGGGCTAGGGCAAGGTTCATCAGAAGGCTGTACATGCTCTGAATCAGTGTCCAATATACAGTGCTGTTTCTTTTGTTTTCTTTTTTCTTTTTCTTTCTTCCTTTTTTTTTTTTTTTGGAGATGGAGTTTCGCTCTTGTTGCCCAGGCTGGAGTGCAATGGTGTGATCTTGGCTCACTGCAACGTCTGCCTCCCGGGTTCCAGCGATTCTCATGACTCAGCCTCCCAAGTAGCTGGGATCACAGGCACTTGCCAACACTGGCTAATTTATGTATTTTTTAGTAGAGATGGGGTTTTGCCATGTTGGTCAGGCTGGTCTTGAACTCCTGACCTCAGGTGATCCACCTGCCCTGGACTCCCAAAGTGCTGGGATTACAGGTGTGAGCCACCGCGCCTGGTCACGGTGCTGTTTCTTTTTTTTTTTTTTTTTTTTTTTGAGACGGAGTCTTGCTCTGTCGCCCAGGCTGGAGTGCAGTGGCCGGATCTCAGCTCACTGCAAGCTCCGCCTCCCGGGTTTACGCCATTCTCCTGCCTCAGCCTCCCGAGTAGCTGGGACTACAGGCGCCCGCCACCTCGCCCGGCTAGTTTTTTGTATTTTTTAGTAGAGACGGGGTTTCACCGTGTTAGCCAGGATGGTCTCGATCTCCTGACCTCGTGATCCGCCCGTCTCGGCCTCCCAAAGTGCTGGGATTACAGGCTTGAGCCACCGCGCCCGGCCCGGTGCTGTTTCTCTTACAGCAGGAAATCACAGTCAGGAATCAAGGGTGGAAATGGGAGTGGCACCATTCACCAATTTTTTTTAGACAGAGTTTTGCTCTGTTGCCCAGGCTGGAGTACAGTGGCATGGCCATAGCTCCCTACAGCCTTGAAGTCGAGGGCTCAAGCAATCCTCCCACCTCAGCCTCTCAAGTAGCTAGGACTACAAGTTCTTGCCACCATGCCCAGCTAGTTTAACAAAACAAACAACAACAACAACAACAATATATATATATATATGTATGTATATATAGTTGTAGAAACAGTGTCTCCCTGTGCTGTTTGGGCTGGCCTCGAACTCCTGGCCTCAAGCAATCCTCCTGCCTTGGCCTCCCAAAGCACTGGGATTACAGGCATGAGCTACTGTGCCCAGTTGAACCACTATTACTCCTGGTGACCCAGTAGCAAAATTTTTGGTTCTTGTTCTCACAACTTTATGCTCTGCTGGTCTAGAGCTCTTAGTTCGAGAAGAAGGAATACTTCCATCTGGAGACACAACAATAATTGCCTTGAACTGGAAGTTAAGGCTACCACCCAGCCACTTTGGGCTCCTCAACACCCTGAATCAATAAGAAAATAAGGGAATCTTCTAGTGGCTAGATAAATGGATTCTGACTACCAAGGGAAACTTGGACTACTACTCCACAATGGAAGTAAGAAAGAGTATGTCTGCAATTCATGAGATCCTGTAGAGCACCTCTCAGTATGACCATGCCCTCTGATTAAGTGGAATGGAAGAATATACAACCATCCAATCCAGACAGGACTATATATGGCCCAGATCCTTCAGGAATGAAGGTTTGGATCACAACACCAAATAAGGAACCATGACCACCTGAGGTGTTTGCTGAAGGCAAAAGGAATACAGAATGGGGTAGTGGAGGAAGGCAGTTATAAATAAACACACAGCCATGACCACATGACTGGTTACAGAAATGAGGACTGTAATTGTTATATTTCCTCCTTATTTTATTATCAACACGTTTGGGTAGCAAATATCTTTGTTTTCTTTCCTCTCATTTTATCATGTAACATAAGATGTAATGACTTTATATCATAGGATTTAAGTATTGTTAATTTTGTATCTGTGGTAGTTCATGTCTGTAATCCCAGCACTTTGAGAGGCTGAGGTGGGAGGATCACTTGAACCTAGAAGATCGAGACCAGCCTGGGCAACACAGGGAGACCCTGTCTCTACAAAAATTAAAAAAAATAGTCAGGCATGGTGACACTTGCCTGTAGTCCTAGCTACTCGGGAGGCTGCAAAGGGAGGATCTCTTGAGCCCAGGAGGTAGAGGTTGCAGTGAGCTATGATCGTGCCACTGCACTCCAGCCTGGGCAACAGAGTGAGACCTTCTCTCAAAAATCAACAGCTGGGCATGGTGGTTCACACCTGTAATCCTAGAACTTCGGGAGGCCAAGGCAGGCTAATTGCTGGAGCCCAGGAGTTCGAGACCAGCCAGAGCAACGTGGCAAAACCTCATCTCTACTAAAACAAAACAGAAAAAACAAACAAACAAACAAAAAACAGTAGCCAGGTGTAGTGGCACGCACTTGCAGTCCCGACTACTCAGGAGGCTGAGGTGAGAGAATCGCTTGAGCCTGGGAAGATGAGAATGCCGTGAGCTGTCATTGCACCACTGCACTCCAGCCTGGGCAACAGAGCCAGACCTTGTCTCTATGGAAAACAAACAAGAAAACCAACAATAACAAGAAAAATTTTACAGCTGTTCTATGAAAATGTCATATATGCAAAGCAGCCTTCAAATGCCAAAGGAGCAGAGAAACCGAGGAATGAGGCAGATGAACCAGTTTGTCAATGAAGGGTGATTTATGAAGGCACTTATATGCAGAAGTTTAGTCTTGAGCATCAGCAAGACAGGTAGATCTCAGCATGATTCCTCCCCAGACCCAAGGCTCACCTACCAAAGGGAAAGGGGCTATATGCTCTATAGAGACAATTTAAGGCAACTGATATAGTTTAGATTTTTGTCCCCTTCAAATCTCATGTTGCAATATGATTCCCAGTGTTGGAGGTGGGGCCTAGTGGGAGGTGATTGGACCCTGGGGACAGATCTCTTATGAATAGTTCAGCACTATCCCCTTGGTGATAGGTGAGTTCTCACCTGACTGCATGCGAGATCTTGTTGTTTGTAAGTGCATGGCACCCACCCCTTCCCTGTCTCTCCTGCTCCCACTTTCTTTATGGGACATGCCTGCTTCCCCTTCAGCTTCACCAGAAGCAGATTCTAGAGCCATGCTTGTACAGCCTGCAGCCTGCAGGTGGGAGAATCGCAGTCTCGGCTCACTGCAAGCTCCGCCTCCCAGGTTCCAGAAATTCTCCTGCCTTGGCTTCCCGAATAGCTGGGATTACAAGCACCTGCCACCACGTCTGGTTAATTTTTTATTTTTATTTTTTGTATTTTTTAGTAGAGATGGGGTTTCACCATGTTGGCCAGGCTGGTCTCAAGCTCCTGACCTCAGGTGATCTGCCAGCCTTGGCCTCCCACAGTGCTGGGATTGTAGGCATGAGCCACGGCGCCCAGCCCAAACCTCTTTTCTTTATGAATTACTTAGCTTCAGGTATGTTTTATAGTAATGCAGGGATGGCCTAGCACAGCAGCCCTCCAGAACAGGCAAGAATGTTATGTGCGTCATAGCCTGTGATTTGTGTGGTAACATCAAGGTTTCCTTGACCTAAAGGCAGGATTTATAGTGTGTACATGTTCTTACACCAAGGACAGTAAATAAAGTAGGAATCAGAAGGCATTCACAAGACTGGGGTTAGTAAGAAGTCAGTATGGCAGATCAGCATTCAAGATGGAGTCACTTTTGTCTCTGCAACGTCACAGTATTTAAGTTTCAGAAGAATATCAAAGAGAAGAGTAAACATCACTCATTCCCATCCTTTTCTGGGAAAGAGTGTGCATTTTCGGTGGTACACGGGATAGATGTATCATATTAGGCAGAATTATGACTTTGTTATTGTTATTATTTGGAGACTAAGTATGGTTTTAGGAGATGAGGATGAGTGTCAAGTTGACAAGGGGTAGACTTGTAATGGTTATTTTTATGTGTCGACTTGATTGGGACATAGGGTGCCTAGGTAAAACATTATTTCTGGGTGTGTCTGTGAGAGTGATTCTGAATGAGACGGGCATTTGAATCAGGGCTGAGTAAAGCAGATGACCTCCCCAGTGTGGGGGTCCTCATCCAGTCCTGTCATCCAGTCCACTGAGGGCCTGAATAGAACAACAGAAGCAGGGGAGGGAGAGTTTGCTCTGTCTGCCTGATTGGTTGAGCGGAGACATCAGTCTTCTGCCCTCTCCCGGGACTTACACCATCAGATCTCCAGTTCTCAGAGTTACACCACCAGCCTTCCCGGGTCTCCAGTTTGCAGAAGGAGAGTGTGGGATTTCTCAGCCTCAATAATCACATGAGTTAATTCCTTAAAATACATCATAGATGATAATACAATGATAGAGATAGAGGTGGACAGACAGATAGACTGATCAACCATATTGGTCTATTTTTCTGGAGAACCCTGACTAATGCAGTGTGTGTTTTAAGAGTTCTATTGGTGGGGGTTGGCAATGGGGAGATGTTGGTCAAAGGGTATGAAGTTTCAATTATACAGAAGAATAAGTTTTCAAGACCTATAAGATAACTGATTTTATTTTATTTTTAAATTTTATTTTATTGAGACAGTGTCTTGCTCTATCACCCAGGCTGGTGTGCACTGGGATGGTCTCAGCTCCTGCAGCCTCGATCTTCAGGGCTCAAGTGATCCTCCTACCTCAGACTCCCAACTAGCTGGGACGACAGCTGCATGGCACCACACCTGGCTAATTTTTGTACTTTTCGTAGACACAGGGTCTCACTATGTTGCCCAGGCTGGTCTCAAACTCCTGGCTCAAGTGATCCTCCTGCCTTGGCCTCCCAAACTGTTGGGATTACAAGCATAAGCCACTGCACCTGACCAACAGAGCTGATCTTAAATGTTCACACCACAAAAAAATAATTATGTGAAGTGATGGATATGCTTGATTTAATTATTCCATAATGTGTACATATATCAAAACATCACATTGCATCCCACAGAGATATATTATAGTTATTATTTGTCAATTAATTAATTAATTTATTTTTGAGACAGGGTTTCACTCCCCTCATCCAGGCTGGAGTACAATGGTGCGATTTTGGCTCACTGCAACCTCTGCCTCCCAGGCTCAAGCGATCCTCCCACCTCAGTCTCCCGAGTAGCTGGGACTATAGGGCCACACCACCACGCCCTGCTAATTTTTGTATTTTTGGTGCAGACAAGGTTTCACCATGTTAGTCAGGCTGGTCTCGAACTCCTGAGCTCAAGTGATCAGCCCACCTTGGCCTCCCAAAGTGCTGGAGTTACAGGCATGAGTCACTGCACCTGGCTGATTAAATATTTTTTAAAAGAGCTTTATTTTAATTTACATACTGTACAATTTGCCCATCCGAAGTGTACAATTCAATGATTTTTAGTGAAGGTACAGAGCTGTGCAATCATCACCGCATTCCAATTTTAAAATACCTCTGTCCCCAGAAAGATCTTTAAGGTTCCTTTGCAGTCACTCCTTTTCCCGCTTGAGCCCTAGGCAGCCACTAATCTACTTTCTATCTTGAGAGCTTTGCCTTTTCTGGATAATCTCTGTTTTGAGTGGTGTTTCTATAGAACTTGACCATGGCGGGCACTAAGGCCCCCAAAAAGAATTGGTAGCTCAGCCTAATGAGAGTGGAAAAAACCCACTCTCAGAATGAGTTCATTTTCTCAAATTTTCGGACCAGTCTGTAACAAATTCCTCAGATTCAGGTTTTCACAAGGTCATGTAGGCAGCTCCTCCCACCATCTTTCCTGTTACTAGAGGAAGTAGTGCCCTTGGCCAGAGGCACGCAAAGCAAGTGTTGGTCTCTGGGCAGCCACTGTAGTGGAGAGAAAGCCCAGAAACTCAACCAAGATGCAACACCCTAGCAGTGCTGTGCATTTTACCTCTTTTTTTTTTTTTGAGACAGAGTCTTACTCTGTCGCCCAGGCTGGAGTGCAGTGGCCGGATCTCAGCTCACTGCAAGCTCCGCCTCCCGGGTTTAGGCCAT
The DNA here is from genome assembly GCF_008728515.1 of Papio anubis. Classification (NCBI taxonomy): domain Eukaryota; kingdom Metazoa; phylum Chordata; class Mammalia; order Primates; family Cercopithecidae; genus Papio; species Papio anubis. Next base: position 39,728,795 of record NC_044993.1, read on the forward strand.
TCTCCTGCCTCAGCCTCCCGAGTAGCTGGGACTACAGGCGCCCGCCACCTCGCCCGGCTAGTTTTTTGTATTTTTTAGTAGAGACGGGGTTTCACTGTGTCAGCCAGGATGGTCTCAATCTCCTGACCTCGTGATCTGCCTGTCTCAGCCTCCCAAAGTGCTGGGATTACAGGCTTGAGCCACCGTGCCCGGCCAATTTTTTGTATTTTTAGTAAAGACGGAGTTTCACCATGTTGGCCAGGCTGATCTCGAACTCCTGGCCTCAGGTGATCCACCCACCTCAGCCTCCCACAGTGCTAGAATTACAAGTGTAAGCCACCATGCCTGGCCCCATTTTACCCTTTCTTTTTAACTCATTCCTGCCCCGTAGTCTGTGGATAAAGGAGAAGGCTTCAGACAAGGTGGTCTTGCCTTAGAAGGTGCTTACTGACAATTGCTACCTCACCTGTCATTAAACAATCCAACCAGGCAAATTCCGTTTTGAAAGATAAAGGCTCTTTTTTTTTTTTTAAGACAAAGTCTCGCTCAGTTGCCAGGCTGGAGTGCAGTGGTGCGATCTCAGCTCACTACAACCTCTGGCTTCCTGGTTCAAGCGATTCTCCTGCCTCAGCCTCCCCAGTAGCTGGGATTACAAGCACATGCCACCATGCCCAGCTAATTTTTGTATTTTTAGTAGAGATGGGGTTTCACCATGTTAGCCAGGATGGTCTCGATCTCCTGACCTCCTGATCTGCCTACCTCGGTCTCTCAAAGTGCTGGGATTACAGGCGTGAGCCACCACGTCTGGCGGACAAAGGCTCTTTTGTCAGAATAGCATGAAAAAAAGAAAAGAAATAAAAACACAAAGGCTCTTACTAAATGTCAACACTTCACTCCAGAATGTTCTCTTAGCAGTGCCTACATAGCTTGAAACACAGTCCAGGCCTTCTTGAAAAAGAGTTACTTGGTCACAAAAGAAGTTTCCAAGGCTCTTTTCTAGAACTCAGTTTTACGATTGTTCTTGTTTTGTTTTGAGAGTCACCTTCCGCTTTGTGCCTAGGAGACAAGTATGACCTTCCTGTTTCTCCTACATTAAAAAACCCCAGACCTTCCCTGTTGGTCTGGAATCATCCACACCAACGCTTGGAACCCCCTCTGCCTGCAATCCCAACATTTTGGGAGGCCAAGGCCGAGGAATCTCTTGAGCCCAGGAAATTGAGGCTGCAGTGAGCTGTATTCACACCACTGCACTGCAGCGTGGGTGACAGAGCAACACCCCGTCTCAAAAAAAAAAAAAAAAAAAGAAAAAGAAAGAAAGAAAAGAAAAAAGAAAAAAAAGAAAAGAAACAATGACAATGCCACTTTGTTTACAGCACATGATAAAATCAAACTCTAAGCAGGATGGTAGCCATGGAAGTCAGAATCCGCTAAGGAGTCTAAGTAACAACTTGCCTGCCAGAAAAAAATACAAAAAGAAACAAGAACCAAATGAAACTCCAGATTTTTTTTTTTTTTCTGCTCAAACCTACTTCTCTCACTGTCTTCTGCATCTCAATAAATGATGACCCCATCCTTCAAGTGACTCAGGCCAAAATCCTTGGCATCACCTTTAACATTTTCTTCACTCCTACCACACATCCAAACCACCATTGATGCTGCAGGCTCTTCCTTCAGATGGCAGCTGCCCACTTTCCAGGAAATGCACCACTTCGGTCCAAACCACTAGTGTTTCTTGCTGAAATGATTAAGACTGGTTTCTTTCCTTCTAGCCATGCCTCTCTTCCATCTGTTCTTATCCCAGGATCAAAGTGATTCTTTGCAATGGAAAGCCAGTGTTTCTCCTCTGCCCTATGTTTCCTAATGGCTTTGTATCACACTCAGATCCTTAACACGGCTGCGAGGCCCTGTCTGGTCCAACCCCATCTCCTCTCTAGCTTTGCATCCTGCTACTGGATCACTATGCTGCGGCCACATGGGTCCCTGCATTGCTGCAGAACCCTCCAGCATGCTCACTCGGCAGGGCCTGTGCACGTGCTCATTGGAGGCTGGTGCCTCTTCTCCCGGTAATCTCTGTGCCTTCCTCATTTCCTTCAGGTCTCTGCTCAAATGTTGCTGCCCCAAAGGCCTTCCCTGACTGCTCTCTTCTATAGTAACACTCCTTTACATCTGCTCCATTTACCCAAATTTATTGTTTGGCTTTAGCACTTATTTTTAGCACCCAACATGCACTTATTTTCCTATTCATTGGTGGTCTGCTTCCCTTACCAGAACGTAAGCTCCATGGGAACAGGAGCTTGGTTTGCAAGGCAGACAGACTCTAACATAGTCTCCTCTCCCATGATCCCCACTTCCTGTTGCTCAAGTCTTTATGTAATTTCCTCTCCTTCAGTGTGGGTGGGACCTGTGATTTGCATCTAACCAATAGCATGTGACAAAGTGATAGGATATTTTGCCCATGATTGTGTTGCTTTATAAGACTCAATCTTGGCCAGGCACAGTGGCTCCCGCCTGCAATCCCAGCCCTTTGGGATGCTGAGGTGGGAGGGTTGCTTGAGGCCTGGAGTACAAGACCAGCCTGGGCAACACAGTGACACCCTGTTTCTGTAAAAAGTTTATTAAAGATTAGCTGGGCAGGCCAGGTGCAGTGGCTCACACCTGTAATCCCAGCACTTTGGGAGGCCGAGGTGGGCAGATCACAAGGTCAGGAGCTCGAGACCAGCCTGGCCAATGTGATGAAACCCCGTCTCTACTAAAAATACAAAAATTAGCCGGGCATGGTGGTGGGTGTCTGTAATCCCAGCTACTCAGGAGGCTGAGGCAAGAGAATCACTTGAAACTAGAAGGCAGTGGTTGCAGTGAGCTGAGATCACACCACTGCACTTCAGCCTGGGCAACAAGAGCGAAACTGTTTAAAAAAAAAAAAAAATTAGCTAGGCATGGTGGTGCATGCCTTTAGTCCCAGGTACTCAGGAGGCTGAGGCAGGAGGATTGTTTGAGCCCCAAAATTCGAGGTTACAGAGAGTGATACAAAAATAATTCCATCTTTTTTTTTTTTTTTTTAGTCTTGCTGTGTCACCCAGGCTGTAGTGTGCACTCACTGCAACCTCCGCCTCCAGGGCTTAAGCGATTCTCCTGCCTCAGCCTCTTGAGTAGCTGGGATTATAGGCACCCAGCACCATACCTGGCTAATTTTTCCACTTTTAGTAGAGATGGGGTTTCGGCATATTGGCTAGGTTGGTCTTGAACTCCTGACCTCAGGTGATGCACCTGCCTCAGCCCCTCAAGGTGCTGGGATTACAGGCATGAGCCACTGCACCTGGCCAATAAGACTTCCATCTTGCTAGCAGATATGCTGTCTCCTGCTGGCCTGACCTGAAGCAAGCTGCTGCTTGTCAACTGCACAGGGGCAGCCTCCAGGAACTGAGGACCTCTGGACAACAGCTGGTAAAAATCCAAAGTTCTCCATCCTATTCCTACCAGAAAATGAAGTCCACTAACCACTGGAGTGGGCTCAGAAGCAAGTTCTTCTCCAGTTGAGTCTCCAGATGAGAACATAGCACTGTTGATAGCTTGATTGCAGCCTGGCAAGAACCTGAAGCAGATAACTCAGGGAAACAGTGCATGGACTCTAGACCCACAAAAACTGAGAGAGAGTAACTGTGTGGTTTTTAAATTGCTACATTTGCAACAGTTTGTTACACAGCAATAGAAAACTAATATAGATCGGTTTTTTTATTGCTCTATCCAGAGTACATAGGACAGGATTCAAGCATTCATTAGGTACTTAATAAATATTTGTTGAATGAGTATATTGTTACAGAAAAGCAAAATAGCAAACAAAGTGCACAAATGTTATAATATGTTACCAGTCATAAGAGTGCCCTGTCTATCTGCATACACATAGTCTATCTCTAGAAGGCTATACAAGGAAGTAACAGAAGACTGGGGAAGGAAAATTAGAGAATAAGAAATCCATGAAGAATTGAGACTTTCACTTTATACTCTTCTGAACTTTTATTTATTTATTTATTTATTTGAGACAGGGTCTCACTCTGTCACCCAGGTTGGATCTGCAACGGTGTGATCATGGCTCGCAGCAGTCTCCAACTCCTGGACTCAGGCAATCCTCCCACCTCAGCCCCCTGAGTAACTGGGACTATAGGCATGCACCACCACATCCAGCTACTTTTTTTTTTTAGGGACGAGGTCTTGTTCTGTTGCCCAGGCTGGTCTCAAACTCCTAGGCAAGGAGGTAAAAATAAGGGAAAAGCCTGGCCCCCTTGTTTTGCATTTTACCTTGGAAAAGGCCCATGTGGCTTGGCTTTGCACACGTCTGGGAAAATAATTCATAAAACAGAGGAAAATTTTTAAAAGAGGAAAATAAGAATGTATCCTTCTGTTGCTTTTGTTGTTGTTGTTTGTTTGTTTTTGGGTTTTTTTTTTTTTTTTTTGAGAGGGAGTCTCACTCTGTCACCCAGGCTGGAGTACAGTGGCACAACCTCAACTCACTGCAACCTCCGTCTCCTGGGTTCAAACTATCCTCCCGTCTGAGCTTCCTAAGTAGCTGGGACTACAGGTGCATGCCACCATGCCCAGCTAATTTTTTTGTATTTTCAGTAGAGATGAGGTTTCACCATGTTGGCCAGGCTGGTCTTGAGCTCCTGAATTCAAAAGATCCGCCTGCCTCAGTCTCCCAAAGTGCTGGGACTACAGGCAGGAGATACGGCGCCTGGCCCTTTTCTGCTTCTTTGTGATGTAGTCAAAACATAATGTGCTATTGACTCTAAAATTCTTTGTTTTTTTGGGGAGACCAAGGCAGGACAGACTCCGCAGGCACTGGGATTACAGGTGTGAGCCACTGCACGTGGCCTGAATTTCGTTTTTACTCTATAAATGTATCACTTACACATCCACCCCCAAAACCAAAAAGCTCCTATGACTTCCAATTTCAAGTAAAATCCCTTCTTCAGCACTTACTCCTTTACTTGGCGCTCTGCCTTCCCCATCCAGGAAACACCCTCGTCTGTTGCACCTGCCCCGTAATCCCCTTCCAGGATGTTTTGTGGTGAGCGCCTTCAACAAAAGAATAGCTACAGAATTAAATGTGTTTGGAACCACATGCACATCGTGCTTTGACTACCTCACACAGGAGCAGAAAGGCAAATTCTGTTTCCAGAAATGTGCAAAGTCAAGCCGTGAGGACCTTCTCCGAGGTAAAATGCAAAATGAAAGGGCCACGCTTTTCCCTTATTGTAATTGTGTAACCAGCCTAACAGACATTTAATCTGAGAAAAAAATTGAATAATAATATGGAGTTACCCTGGAGTTTGGTGATAGTCTAAGAGTAAGCTTTGAAAAATGTGACCAAAATGATTATAATCAGGGTTGGGGGGAGCAATTTCTGTATTTATTTGGCTGACATGAAAAAAAAAAACCCAGCTGAAAATCTGCAGGCTGACAAATGGACAGAACCCATTACAGAGCAAGACAAACTGAGTCAGAAAGGACAGGCTAGAGCTCTGGGAGGCCACACATCTTGTGCCAGAAATCGAAGTTGCCAAGCTTATCACTTACAAACCTTGTCATATCATGTTAGTGGAACGGTTTCAAATGGATAACCCCTGATCTGTTTTGAAACTAGCCAATATAGCTGGGTACGATGACTCACACCTGTAACCCCAGCACTTTCGGAGGCCAAGGCGGGTGGATCACTTGAGGTCAGGAGAACGAGACCCGCCTGGACAACATGGTGAAACCCCGTCTCTACTAAAAATACAAAAGTTAGCCAGGTGTGGTGGTGGGCACCTATAATCTCAGCTACTTGGGGGGCTGAGGCTGGAGAATTGCTTGAACCTGGGAGGAGGAAGTTGCAGTGAGCCAAGATCGTGTTATTGCATTCCAGCCTGGGCGACAGAGCAAGACTCCATCTCAATAAATAAATAAATAAATAAATAAATAAATAAATAAAAAGAAAAAAGAAAGAAACTAGCCAATATAACCAACTTAAAATATGATGAAAGTCATTTCTCTTAGGGCTATAGAGAATATGTGAGACACAGTGAGTGGACTGTTCTTGTGATCACATCTTATTTATCTTCGGTAATTAGCAAGGGACTATGACCACAGCAATACAAGATTATTAACCTTGTTCAAAGTTCTAAAACTGGACCTGAAAAACACAACCATAATTAATGTTGAATGATTAATCAACATCTATGTGTTGATGGCTAAAAAACCTTGAGTTATAAGATATTATCTCTGTCTAGCTTTTTAAATCTTAGTTTTGTGTGTATGTGCGTGTCTGTAAGACATTACAATTTTGCCTAGCACAGTGGTGAGTCCCTATAGTTCCAGCCACTCAGGAGGCTGAGGCGAGAGGGTTGCTTGAGTCCAGGAGTTCAAGACCACCCTGGGCAACATAGTGAAACTCCATCTCAAAAAACAAAGCAGCTATAAAATATTGCAATTTCTCACAGGTGACACTACAGCCACGTCTGCTTGATTATTCAATCTGTTCAAGCTGGACAAGTTGTCAACGTGGCTACAAGTTCATGGCTTGGGATCCTATGAAGATCAAAAGTCATGCTCAGGCCAGGCATGGTGGCTCACACCTGGTAATCCCAGAGCTTTGGGAGGTCAAGCTGGAAGGATCACCTGAGGCCAGGAGTTAGAGGCTGCAGTGAGCTATTATTGCACCACTGCATTCCAGTCTGGGTGACATACATAAATAAATAAGGCGGTGCACAGCCTCTGGGCCACAATAACATCCTTTTCAAGAAATAGCTGGGTACTTGACTAAATAGTTGTCTTTGCCATTCATTCATTCATCCATTCATTCATTCTACCAATATTTAACACTGGGGTGCAAGGAGGCGTAAGTAAGGACTGTTACTCACAGTCCAGTGGTCCATGGGTTTGTGGGTGCGTCTTCCAGCCAATGTGTCATTGTAGCCAAATCTTTTCTCAATTGGTTGGAGTGCGAGCTCCTGGAGAAGAAACACAGAGGATGGGTAACTCAAGTGGGGAAATTGGTGTTCCTGGAGCAAAGCATCCTGGTGCCATATCCTCAGATTCCCAAGTGAAGAGAAGGAGGAAAGAACGATCAGGAAGAATCTATCTCAACACATTTCTTTCTTCTCTCTCTCTCTCTCTCTTCTTTCTTTTTGAGATGGGTCTCTCTCTGTCACCCAGGTTGGAGTGCAGTGGTGCAATTTTGGCTCACTGCAGCCTCTGCCTCCTGGGCTCAAGCAATTCTTCCTCCTCAGGCTCCCAGGCAGCTGAGACTACAGGCACACGCCACCACATCTGGTTAATTTTTTTGGTTATTTTTTTTGTTTCACCATGTTGCCCTGGTGGGTCTTGCACTCCTGGGCTCAGGTGGTCCACCTACCTTGGCCTCCCAAATTGGTGGGGTTACAGATGTGAGCCACCACACCCAGCCCCTATCACGACACATTTCAAAGAACAAAAATCACATATCCCTCCCATCACTACTTTTATTTTTATTTATTTATTTTTATTTTTTTTATTTTTGAGAGACAGGGTTTCGCTCTGTCACCCAGACTAGAGTGCAGTACCATGATCTCAGCTCACTGCAGCCTTGACCTCCCAGGCTCAAGCGATTCTCTCACCTCATTCTCCAAGTAGCTGAGACTACAGGTACATGCCATCATGCCCGACTAATTTTCTTGATTTTGTTATAGAGACGAGGTCTCACTATGTTGCCCAGGCTGGTCTCAAAGTCCTGACCTCAAGCAATTGTCCCACCTCAGCTTCCCAATGTGCTGGGATTACAGGCACGGGCTACAGCACCTGGCCCCTTCACTATTTCTTTTCTTTTTCTTTTTTTTTTTTGAGACGGAGCCTCACTCTGTCACCCAGGCTAGAGTGCAATGGTGCATCTCGGCTCATTGCAACTTCCGCCTCCTGGGTTCAAGCAATTCTCCTTCCTTGGCCTCCCAAAGTGCTGGGATTACAGGCATGAGCCACTGCACCCGGCCCTCCTTCTAGCTATTTGAAACTGTAGAATATATTATTGTTAACTGTAGTCATCCTATACAGGTGTAGAACTCGAAAACTTATTCCTCTTATCTAGCTGAAATTTTGTATCCTTGACAAATGTCTCCCTATCCCTCCATTCTCCCTACCCTCCCTAGCCCTAGTATCCTCTATTTTACTTTTTACTTTTATGAGATCAACTTTTTTTAGCTTCCACATATGAATATGAACATGCAGGCCGGGTGCAGCGGCTCACATCTATAACCCCAGCAATTTGGGAGGCCAAGGCGGGTGGGTCATTTGAGGTCAGAAGTTTGAGACCAGCCTGACCAACATGGTGAAACCCTGTCTGTACTAAAAATACAAAAAAAAAAAAAAAAAAATTAGCCAGGTGTGGTGGCACGCACCTGTAGTCCCAGCTACTTGAGAGGCTGAGACACGGGAATCGCTTGAATCTGACAGGCGGAGGTTGCAGTGAGCCGAGATTGCACCACTGCACTCCAGTCTGGGCAGCAAAGTGAGACTCTGTCTCAAAAAAAAAAAAAAAAAAAGAATGTGAACATGCAGTGTTTATTTAACTTTCTGTTCCCTGCTTATTTCACTTAAAATAATGTCCTCCAGTTTGATCCCTGTTGCCACAAATGACAACGTGGCTGAATAGTATTCTGTTGTGTAAATATACCACATTCTTTTTATCCATTCATCTATTTTTTCCAGATGACTGGAAAAAAGTTGATATCATATCTTGGTTGACTCTATATCCTGACTATTGAGAATAGTGCTGCAATAAACAAGGGGGTGAGATGTCTTTTTTTTTTTTTTGCTTTTTTTTTTTTGAGATGGAGTTTCACTCGTTTCCCAAGCTGGAGTGCAATGGCGCGATCTCGGCTCACTGCAACCTCTGCTTCCTGGCTTCAAGGGATTCTCCTGCCTCAGCCTCCTGAGTAGCTGAGAATACAGGTGCACACCGCCACGCCTGGCTAATTTTTGTATTTTTAGTAGAGATGAGATTTCACCATGTTGGCCAGGCTGACCTCAAACTCCTGACCTCAGGTGATCCACTGGCCTTGGCCTCCCAAAGTGGTGGGATTACAGGCATGAGCCACAGCACCCGGCTGAGATGTCTTTTTGGTATATTGATTTCCTTTCCTTTTAATAAATATCCAGTAGTGGGATGGCTGGATCATATGGTAGTTGTAGTTTTCGTTGTTTCAGGAACCTCCCAACTGTTCTCCTTAGTGGCAGTACTGGTTTACATTCCTACTAACACTGCATGAGTTCGCTTTTCTCCAGATCCTCACCAGCATTTATTTATTTATTTATTTAGTCTTTTTGGTAATAGCCATCCATGGGGTGAGATGATGCCTCATTATGGTTTTGATTTGCATTTCCCTGACGATTAATGATTTTGTTCATTTTTCCCCTATATTTATTGGCCATTTGAATGTCTTGAGATCATTTGTCCTTTTTTTTCTTTTGAGATGGAGTTTTGCTCTTGTCACCCGAGCTAGAGTGCAATGGTGTGATCTCAGCTCACTGCAACCTCCACCTCCCAGGGTCAAGCAATTCCTCTGCCTCAGCCTCCCAAGTAGCTGGGACTACAGGCGCCCACCACCACGCCAGGCTACTTTTTAGTAGAGACGGGGTTTCACCATGTTGGACAGGCTGGTCTCAAACTCCCGACCTCAGGTGATCTGCCTGCCTTAGCCTCCCAAAGTGCTGGGATTACAGGTGTGAGCCTGTAAGCACCTGGCCCTTGTTTGTCCATTTTTTAGATCGGATTTTTTTTTTTTTTTTTTTTGCTGTTGAGATGTTTTGGTTTCTTGTATATTCTAGATATTCAGTCTCCTGAATATATATATACACACATATATATATATATTTTTTTAGGCAGAGTCTAGATTTTTCTTTCTTTAGACAGAGTCTAGTTTGTTTTTTTTTGTTTGTTTTTTTGTTTTTTTGTTTTTTTTAAGATGGAGTCTTGCTCTGTTGTTGTTGCCCAGGCTAGAGTGCAGTGATGTGATCTTGGCTCACTGCAACCTCCGCCTCCTGGGTTCAAGCGATTCTCATGCCTCAGCCTCCTAAGTAGCTGCGACTGCAGGTACATGCCATCATACCCGGCTAATTTTTTTTTTTTTTGAGATGAAGTCTCACTCCATTACCCAGGCTGGAGTGCAGTGGGGGGATCTCAGCTGACTGCAACCTCCACCTCCCAGGTTCAAGCAATTCTCCTGCCTCAGCCTTCCCAGAAGTTGGGATTACAGGTGCATACTCCACACCTGGCTAATTTTTGTATTTTTAGTAGAGATGGAGTTTCACCCTGTTGGCCAGGCTGGTCTCGAACTCCTAACCTCAGGTGATCTGCCCATGTCAGCTTCCCAAAGTGTTGGGATTACAGGCATGAGCCACCACACCTGGCCAGGAGAATTATCTTCTATCCTAAGGCAAGAAATCTAATATAATTGCCCTATACATTGACAAGCACTACTCAAGTGTGACTAATGAATAGAACTCTTACATACCCAGAATGTAAATTTATGAACTTGCATATCTTAGACACACACAGAGAGACATTTCCCCCACTTCAAACAACAACTTAAATATAACCTAAAAGCTGGGCATCGTGGCTTACGCCTGTAATTTCGGCACTTTGGGAGGCTGAAGTAGGCGGATCATTTCAGGCTAGGAGTTGAAGACCAGCGGGTGCCTGTAATCCCAGCTACTTGGGAGGCTGAAGAAGAAGAATCACTTGAACCAGGGAGGCTAAGGTTGCAGTGAGCTGAGTTCGTGCCATTGCATTCCAGCCTGGGCAACAAGAGCGAGACTCATCTCAAACAAACAAACAAACAAACAAAGAATTCTCTTTTAATATTGTTTTAACTGTTTATAATGCATGGGTATTACCTGTTTTATTAAACACAGTTTTAAGAAAATACAAAGGAACTATACCTTCTTTCAATACAGCAATGGAAAATGTCATCTGAAATTTTCAGAACTTATTTTACCTTATTATTTAAGGTGAAAGTGACAGATCAAAAGTGAACATTTCCATATATTTCATATAGCGTTAAGGCTTTTTTGGTAGTTTATGAGAATATTTTGTCAAACTGTGAAATGCATTAAATTTATGTGCAAATTTTCATGAAAATAGTTGTGCAATATGCAGTTGTCTATTTCATTGGACGGTGTAACGTTTTAAAGATTCGAATGGGCTGGGCGCGGTGGCTCAAGCCTATAATCCCAGCACTTTGGGAGGCCGAGGCGGGCGGATCACGAAGTCAGGAGATCGAGACCAACCTGGCCAACACGGTGAAACCCCATCTCTACTAAAAATATATATAAAAAAAGGAAATTAGCCGGGCGTGGTGGCGGGCGCCTGTAGTCCCAGCTACTCCGGAGGCTGAGGCGGGAGAATGGCGTGAACCTGGGCAGCGGAGCTTGCAGTGAGCCGAGATCGCACCACTGCACTCCAGCATGGGCGACAGAGCGAGACTCCGTCTCAAAAAAAAAAAAAAAAAAAAAAAAGATTCTAAACTTAATTTCCGTTTTTGTACATTCATCTTTGAAAGAAAAAAGGAGACTAGACATGGTGGCTCATAGCTGTAATCCCAGCACTTTGGGAGGCTGAGGCAGGTGGATTGCTTGAGCCCAGGAAATCGAGACCAGTCTGGACAACAAAGGGAGATCCTGTCTCTATACCTTTTTTATTTAAAATTCTTCTTAAAAAGGAAAAAAATATGAAGGTGATTATTTGAAACAGCTTTGTGAAAATCATTTCAGCTCCATGTTCTGTACCTGTTCCATTATATGTAATTTAAAATCTGATGGGCCTAAAGCAAATCCATTATTCCTTTATTTATCTGTGTATTTTCACTGCAGCCTTGGACTCCCAGGCTTATGCAATCCTCCTATCTTGGCCTCCTGAGCAACTGGAATCACAGGTGCAAGCCACCACGCCTGGTCATTATTCCTTTAATGCAAGAACATTCATTCAAAAATATCTTAATTTCAGGCCAGGTGTGGTGGCTTACGCCTGTACTCTCAGCACTTTGGGAGGCCAAGGTGGGCAGATCACCTGAGGTCAGGAGTTCGAGACCAGCCTGGCCAACATGGAGAAACCCTATCTCTACTAAAAATATAAAAATTATCCAGGTGTGGTAGTGGGCGCCTGTAATCCCAGCTACTTGGGAGGTTGAGGCATGAGAATCACTTGAACCTGGGAAGCAGAGGTTGCAGTGAGCTGAGATTTTCCCGTTGTACACCAGCGTGGGCAACAAGAGTGAAATTCCATCTCAAAACAAAACAGAAAAACGTCATTTCTTATTATTTTACTTGAATAATTATCTTTGTTAAATAAACTTGCGATATTTGTCCCCACGAATGAGAGTAGAAAAGTGTTTTTCCTGGTTTTGCTTTTTTTTTTTTTTTTTTGAGAGGAGGTCTCACTATGTTGCCCAGGCTGGTGTCGAACTCCTGAGCTCAAGGAACCTGTCTGCCTCAGCCTCCCAAAGTGCTGGGATTAGAGGCGTGACCACTGCATCTGGCCCTGGTTTTACTCTTACTAAATGGAAGTAATTGAAGATAGTAGATTCTTTATTCAAAAAGAATGTGTTATTTTCATGGGCAAGCATACATTGCTGAAAATGTAAAAATTTTAGGGCAATTGTGTTCTCACAATTAGGACTCCTATATAAGAGTAGGAGGGATAAAAATACATTTAAGCAAAACTCTTGAAACCACTTGTTTATAATTTCTCACTCTGCATAGAAAAAAATGACTCAAGTTAATTCTGTTCACTAAAAGAAGAAAATGCTCAATTAAGTGGACCAAAATAGTTCCAATTAAAGATATACATTTCTCTGATGAGCAAAAATTGAGAATCTTCCACAATATGAAGACATAACTTTTTTTGTTCTTAGATAAATTAATACCTACTTTTAACTCACAGAAGGGACAAGATAAAAAGAGCATTAGGACAGGCGCAGTGGCTCACACCTGTAATCCCAGCACTTTGGGAGGCTGAGGCGGGTGGATCACTTGAGGTCAGGAGTTCGAGACCAGCCTGGCCAACATGGTGGAACCCCATCTCTACTAAAAAATACAAAAATTAGCTGGGTGCGGTGGTGTGTGCCTGTAATCCCAGCTGCTCTGGAGGCTGAGGCAGGAGAATCACTTGGACCCCAGAGGCGGAGGATGTAGTGAGCTGATATCATGCCACCGCATTCCAACCTGGGTGACAGAGTGAGACTCTATCTCAAAAAAAAAAAAAAAAAAAAAAAAAAGAAAGATAAAAAGAGCATTAAAACTAAGACCTTGTTAGACACAGTGGCTCATGCCTGTACTCCCAGCACTTGGGAGGTGGAGTGGGAGGATCACTTGAGCCCCAGAATTTGAGACCAGCCTGGGCAACATAGTAAGACCCTGTCTCTACAAAAATAAAAAAAATGAGCTGGGTATGGTGTCACGTGCCTGTGGTCCCAGCTACTTGGGAGGCTGATGTCAGAGGATTGCCTGAGTCCAGAAGGTCGAGGCTGCAGTGGTCCATGTTCATGCCACTGCACTCTAGCCTGGACAACAGAACAAGACCGTGTAAGATTTTGAAGCTCTTGATTTTGTGTGTGTGTGTGTGTGTGTGTGTGTGTGTGTGTGTGTGTGTGTGTAAACCAACAGAAGCAGTAGGCAGTCTTTGAGGTTTGGGAGAAAAAAACCCAAAAACTTCCTTAAAAAGGAAATAAAGATTTTGTAGGAAAATGCTTTCTCACCTCAAACTACAGGAGTGTTCTACCCAACTTAGGCCTTTTTCCCATCTCAATAGACGACTATTCAGTCGATTCCCCAAGTGGGAAACCCAAGCATCATCTTAGCATTTTCCGTTGCTCCATCCTCCAAATCCTCTGCATCACCAGTTCATCCATTTATGTAGGAGGAGGACATTAGCAATTGTGACTCCTTCATTCAGCTGCGGCTGTCTGTTTTCTCCTTCATACATTTCTCTGAAGACTGCTTTGATTTCATCAGCTCCATCTCCTCCCCTCTCACACTCCCCCAACTCCCTCCAACCTGACGTCTGACCTGGTCACCATGGAAATATCCCCTGCTAAGCTCCCCAGTGATATCATGCCTCGAAACCAACAGATATCCCTTATCCCTCCTCGCATCTCTCAACTGCATCCATGCTCATGGCCCCTTCTTCCTTCTGAAGCCGCTCCCTTCTTTTTAAATTTTTTTTTCTTGGGATAGGGTCTCACTCTCTTGCCCAGGCTGGAATGCAATGGCACAATCTCAGCTCATTGCAATCTCTGCCTCCCATGTTCAAGCAATTTTCGTGCCTCAGCCTCCCAAGTAGCTGGGACTGCAGATGTGTGCCACCACACCAGGCCAATTTTTTGTATTTTTGGTAAAGACGGGATTTCACCATGTTGGCCAGACTGGTCTTGAACTTCCAGCCTCAAGTGATCCACTGCCATGGCCTCCCAAAGTGCTGGAATTACAGGCCTGAGCCACCGCACCTGGCCACTCCCTTACTTCTTGACTGCACTCTTCTGTTGTATTTTTTTTTTCTTTTTTTTCTTTTAGAATGTATAAAATGAGGCCAGGAGCCGTGGCTCACATCTGTAATCCCAGCACTTTGGGAGGCAGAGGCAGGAGGACCACTTGAGGTCGGGAGCTCAAGACCAGCCTGGCAAACATGGTGAAACCCCATCTCTACTAAAAATATAAAAATTAGCCAGGCATGGTGTCATGTGCCTATAGTCCCAGCTACTTTGGAGGCTGAGGCAGGAGAATCGCTTGAACCTGGGAGGCAGAGGTTGCAGTGAGCCGAGATCGTGCCATTGCACTCCAGCCTCGGGGACAAGAGAGAAACTCTGTATCAATCAACCAATTGATCAATCATTCAATCAATCAAATGTATAAAATGTAGAGGCGGGGTCTTGCTTTGTTGCCCAGGCTGGTCTCAGACTCCTGGCTTCAAGTGGTCCTCCTACCTAGGCCTCCCAAAGTGCTAGGGCTACTGGTGTGAGTCACTGTGCTCAGCCTTCTGGTTTCTTCTACATCTCAGAAGACTCCTTCTGTGTTTCTTTTCAGGTTCATTCTCCAACCAGGCCAGCACTTAATAGATTTCTTCACAACTTTGTCTCAATCCTCCTTATTTTCTCTTTCTAGCTCTTTCTAGACCAGTAGTTCTCAAAGTGTGTTCCACGGATCGTTTTCGGGGGGGTTCATGAGGTCAATACTATTTTCACAATACTAAATGTGACTTGCCTTTTTTTGCTATAGTGGCACATTGGGGCTGTGGACACTAAAGTGATGGGATGAAACTGCTGGTGTCTAGTATGAATCAGGGCATGGGCACCAAACTGTACTAATTATCACTGCATTCTCCCCAGTCACGCACTTATAGGAAAAAGCAAGCAAGCTGCACCCAAGACTGTACTTGATGAATTAGTAAAAAAAAAAATTTATAGTTATTAAATTTTCACCCCACTATGTATTTTTTCATATAGATATCCGTTATTCTAGCACCATTTATTGAAAAGACTATTGTTTCTCCATCAAGTTAACTGGGCACCTTAGTGGAAAATCAATTGATCATATAATTATGGGTCTATTTCTGAACTCAATTTTGTTCCATTGATCTGTATGTCTTTACTTACGCTAAAACCATACTGATTTGATTGCTTTAGCTTTATACACAGTAAGTTTAAAATCAGGTCGCATGACGCATATGCACAGCCAAACACACCCAGGCCGGCTCCCATTTTTTTTTTTTTTTTGAGACGGAGTCTCGCTCCATTGCCCAGGCTGGAGTGCAGTGGCGCGATCTCCGCTCACTGCAAGCTCCACCCCTCGGGATTCATGCCATTCTCCTGCCTCATCCTCCGGAGTAGCTGGGACTACAGGTGCCTGCCACCACGCCCAGCTAATTTTTTTGTATTTTTAGTAAAGATGGGGTTTCAGTGTTTGCCAGGATGGTCTCGATCTCCTGACCTCGTGATCCGCCTGCCTCGGCCTCCCAAAGTGCTGGGATTACAGGCGTGAGCCACCGCGCCCGCCCCCACCCCTTTTTTTTTTTGAGACAGAGTCTCGCTCTTGCCGCCCAGACTGGAGTGCAGTGGCGCAATCTGAGTTCACTGTAACCTCTGCCTCCTGGGTTCAAGCAATTGTCCTGCTTCAGCCTCTGAGTAGCTGGGACTACAGGCGCATGCCACCATGCCTGGCTAATTTTTGTATTTTTAGTAGAGACAGGATTTTGCCGTGTTGGCCAGGCTGGTCTTGAACTCCTGGGCTCTAGTGATCTGCCTATCTTGGCCTTCTAAAGTGCTGAGATTACAAGTGTGAGCTACTGTGCCTGCCCCCCACTCCCCCCTTTTTTTAAAGAAAGGTTTTGCACTGTTGCTCAGGATGGAATGATTCACTACAGCCTCAATCTCCTAGGCTCAAGCCATCCTCCTGCCTCAGCCTCCAAAGTAGCTGAGACTACAGGTGTGCACCACCACACGGCTAAATTTTTTTATTTTTACCAGACAAAGTTTCCTTATATTGCCCAGGTTGGCCTCAAACTCCAGAGCTCAAGTGATTCACCTGTCTTGGCCTCCCAAAGTGCTGGGAGTACAGGTGTGAGCCACTATGCCTGAACAGCTGAACAGTGTATCTATATATATATTTTTGAACAGAGCTCACTCTGCTGCCCAGGCTAAAGTGCAATGGTGCAATCTTGGCTCATTGCAACCTTTGCCTCCTGGGTTCAAATGATTTTCATGCCTCAGTCTCCTGAGTAGCTGGGATTACAGACATGGGCCACCACACCTGGTTAATTTTTTTTTCTTTTTTTTTTAGGTGGAGTCTTGCTGTGTTGCCCAGGCTGGAGTGCAGTGGTGCAATCTCGGCTCACTGCAACCTCCGCCTCCCAGGTTCAAGTGATTCTCCTGCCTCAGCCTCCCACATAGCTGGGATTACAGGTGCATGCTACCACACCCAGCTAGTTTTTGTATTTTTGTAGAGATGGGGTTTCTCTATGTTGGCCAGGCTGGTCTCAAGTTCCTCACCATACGTGATCCGCCCACCTCGACCTCCCAAAACGCTGGGCCCCCAGTGTGTATTTCTAACGGGCTATTCTGGGTGATTTTCAAATAAGTGTATTTTAAAGCAGACTTTTTTCCCCCTATGGTCATACAGAAAAAGCTCTCCATTATACTGTGCCACGAATAATACTTGCATGCCCTATTGAGCTATTGTGTAAATAGTTAAAACTGTATGCTGTATTTATGAGTTGTTTTCCCTTCCTCTGTGTTGTTAAAGTAAAGCTGAATGGGAGAAATCCAGACCCAACTATCCATGCTTCAGAATCTAAGAGATTTTTAGGATGGCACATCTTCAGTGTCATCTCATCTTCTACTGTGTTTTAAGGATGATTCTGCATTCAGCAGCCACTTTAGAGCTTGCTTAGTAAAACAGAAAATCACACACAAAATGACGAGAAAATCACCCGCATTTATTTACTCAACAAATATTTATCAAGAGTTGACTATATACTAGGTCCTGTGCTAAATATCCTGCAGATTGTTTATAGGTCAGAAACTGTGGGGAAGAACTAACAGAATAAGAAACTTTCTTCTCCTTGAAAATAAGTATATTTTATAGATAATTGAGGCAGAGAAAACGCTAATACTTCCTTTTTGGGAAGAATCGTTCTCCAGGGAGACATGCTTGGGCCAATCATTTAGCTGAAATGATCACTAAACATACAAACATACCTTAAAATTCATGAGCAAGGACCATAATAAAGTGAGGTGTTGCATATGGTATACGATTTCCGTTTTCCCACCATATATACAATTTGGGTCATTTTACTTGGTGCCATGGGCTAGGAACTCTTAGGGCTGGGAGACAATCTTGGTTTCCCAACCATCTATATCATATAGGTAAAAACTGTAAAACATATCACAGTGCAGATGAAATCTAACACTACTAGCTCATTTTATGCTGCTACGGAAGCAGTGAATTAAAATTAAGTCCTATACTGGGGATTGGGCCTTTTATCAGGGCAACTGAGATCAACTGTAAAGAAATTTTCAAATTTCCCTTCTTATCAGGCAAACGGATGGATAATGAAGCCAGTTCAGAGGCCCAGCCAAGACAATGATGCACAGGGAAGCTCCCTCGAGCTCTAGCTGTCACCTAGTACTTCGAAGACACTGAGAGGTAATACTGCAAAGTCGTGCTGTCATTTTTTTAATGTCTCACATATATTCCAAGCAATATCCATTAGCAAACAAACATCCAGGAATAGTGTCATCTCAGCTTCTACTAATAACCCTTTATTTAGTATCTTAAAAAAGATTTTGTAAGACACAAAACTTTCCATCAAAAAGTTGTTTATTTAAAAATACCTTCTCCCAATTCTGATTCCATATCAAATTAAATCAAGAAGTGATATTACAGCAATAAATCATCAAAGTCATGAGTAGGGAGGATGGCAATGACCCCATTAGCTCATTAGTATAATCCAGTAAGTGAAATACAAATTCAACTCATTCACTTCTTCACAAAAGGCAGACATAAGCGGTATACTTCATATAAAAAAACTAGTTTATAAAGCTTGTCTTCATATTTCAGTTTAAGGTTCAGCTGATATAAAATGCCTTAAAAGACCATCCAAGCAATGCTTTGGATTTTCTTTTTTTGCAAAATTCAAGGAAAACATGATTGTTTGAAGTTTCTTCACTGCTGGTGAATTAGTTAAGAGCTACCTGAGATTCCTTTGCACTTCCACTCTTCCACTCTTTGAATTTCCAGTGATTAAAATATGCCAGAGACATAATTTAGAGAGCGCTAGAAATGGCACACAGATCTCAATGCTTAAAAAAGTTTCTGGCCAGGCACAGTGGCTCATGCCTATAATCCCAGCACTTTGGGAGGCCAAGGCGGGCAGATCACTTGAGGTCAGGAATTCAAGACCAGCCTGGCCAACATGGTGAAACCCCGTCTCTACTTAAAAACAACAACAACAAAAAAAACCCAGGTGTGGTGGTGGGTGCCTGTTATCCCAGCTACTCGGGAGGCTGAGGCAGGAGAATCACTTGAACCTGGAATGGCAGAGGTTTCAGTAAGCCAAGATCGCGGCACTGTAATACAGCCTGGCAGCAGAGTGAGACTCCATCTCAAAACAAACCAACAGCAACAAAAAGAAAAAACCAACAACAACAAAAAAACCAACAGAGTTTCTGACAGGTTTTGCAAGTTTTTTTTTTTTTTTTTTTGGAGACAGAGTCTCCCTCTGTCGCCCAGGCTGCGGTGCAGTAGTGTGATCTCAGCTCACTGCAACCTCCGCCTCCCAGGTTCAACCGATTCTCCTCCCTCAGCCTCCCGAGTAGCTGGGATTACAGGCATTTGCCACCATGCTCATGCATGGAGCTTCACCATGTTGGCCAGGCTGGTCTTGAATTCCTGACCTCAAGTGATCCACCCACTCGGGCCTCCCAAAGTGCTAGGATTACAGGCGTGAGCCACCACGCCCGGCCAGGTTTTGAAGTTTTTACAGAATGTACAGAATGTAAGCATTAACAGATGACTTTCAGAAACATATACATTCAAAGAAAACCTTTTAGTATTCTAAGCATTGAATACTTTGGGGGAAGAACTCTTTCTTTTTGGGATTAAGAAGTCAGTCTTTTCTCAACAGTTTCTTGATAAGCAATAAATCTTCTCAAATTCATTTTCACATTGTCAAGAACACACAGCTGATCTGTGCTATAGTTACCTCTCCCTTCTTTACGTATCTGCAAAAAAACCAAAACAACAACAACAACAACAAAAAACAGATCATATGTGACTTGGTAGATACTATTAATTCATTTATATAAAGTATTTAATCTAGGCTGTATTTAACCATTTGCTGACCGAGACAGCTGCAAGAATTTGGCAAAAACGTTTTTACTTCCAAGGTAAATGGAACTCGGTAAGTAAAGAATAAACTGAGAATGTGCATGTTAAAAATGATAGTTACAAAGGTGACTGAATGGCAGGTGTTAAGAGTTATATAAACTATAGAAAGGAATTATGTAAACTATGAATTGGGAAAACCTCTGAAAGGTCTGCTGTTCAGACTGATTTTCCTAATTAGTATGCATTGCTATGGTAATAATATTTAATTATTTTTCTTCTCTCAAAGGTATAAAGCCTTAATTAAATTCCTTTGTTAGGCTGGGTGCAGACTCATGCCCATAATCCCAGCAGTTTGGGAGGTCAAGGCGGGTGGATTGCTTGAGTCCAAGAGTTCGAGACCAGCCTGGGCAACACGTGAGACCCCATCTTAAAAAAAAGAAAAAATTCCTTTGTTAGCCAGAGGTTAGTCTGTAGTGTTGTGGTTTTTTTTTGTTTTGGGAACAGGGTCTCTCTCTGTCACCCAGGCCAGAGAGCCGTGGTGCAGTCATGGGTCACTGCAGCCTCAACCTCCTGAACGCAAGTGATCCTCCTGCCTCAGCCACCACAGTAGCTAGGACTACAAGCGGCGCACTACCATGCTGGAGTAATTTTTTAAAATTTTTAGTAGAGGTGGGGTGTCACTATGTTGCCCAGGCTGGTCTTGAACTCCTGGGCTCCAGCGATCCTACCACCTTGGCCTTTAATAGTGCTGGGATTACTGGTGTGAGCCACCATGCCCAGCACTGGTTTTGTTTGTTTTTAGTAGAGATGGGTCTTGCTTTGTCACCTAGGCTGGAGCACAGTGCTGCAATCTCAGCTCACTGCAGCCTCCAACTCCTAGGCTCAAGCGATCCTTCTGCTCAGCCTCCTGAGTAGCTGGGACGACAGGCATAAGTCACCACTTAATGGCTAACTTTAAAAATTTTTTTGTAGAGACAAGTTCTTGCTATGTTTCCCAGGCTGGTCTTGAAATTCTGGACTCAAGTGATCCTCCTGTCTGGGGCTCCCAAAGTGCTGGGATTACAGGTGTGAGCCACTGCACCTGGCCTGTGGTTTTTTATAACAATTGTATGGAATCTGAGTTTGATCTCACCTCTAGTCTAGAGCAGTGGCTCTCAGGTTTTAGTGTGCAACAGCATCACCTGGAAGGCTTGTTAAAAAACAGACTGGTAGGCCCATCCATAGAGTCTGTGACTCAGTAGGTCTGGAGTTGGGGCCAAGGACCTGCATTTGAACAAGTTACCAGGCAGGGCTGATGCTGCTGATACAAGGAGGGCACTTTTGAGAAACACTGCTCAAGAGAAGTTCTTGATTGTACATAAATGCATTTTGTAGCTAAATATACACTGAACAGCCTTTAATACAAATTGTGGCTTCATTTCGCAAAAAAAGTTTCATATAAATAACTACAGGCTAGCTTCTGGCTAGTAAGAAATCTCATTAGAGCTTTATACCTTTGATAAAAGAAAAACAAATGTTACTACCACAGCAATACATACTGAGTAGGAAAATCAATCAGAACAAAGACCTTTCAGAAGTCGGGGGTTATTTTCCCAGTTCACTGTTTATCTAACCTTTTCTAAGCACCTGCTTCTGCAGAGTTTGATGACTCTTAACTATTAATATATCTGCTTTCCTTAAAGTTGCAGGGAAATAGGGGATATTTTTTCCTTATCTTGCAAGCTCTTTATCCAGAAATTTAAAGGACTGTAACTTTTAAAAACAATATGGTTAGGCATGGAGGCTCACACCTGTAATCCCAGCACTTTGGGAGGCCAAGGTTGGGGAACACCTGAGGTTGGGAGTTCGAGAGCAGCCTGGATGACAAGGCGAAACCCCGTTTCTACTAAAAATACAAAAATTAGTTGGGTGATGTGGTGGACACCTATAATCCCAGCTACATGGGAGGCTGAGGCCCAAGAATCACTTGAACCGAGGAAGGAGAGGTTGCAGTGAGCCAAGATTGCGCTACTGCACTCCAGCCTGGGCAACAGGGCAAGATTCTGTCTCAAAAACACACACAAATAAAATTAAATAAATGCAAAATGTGTATGAAAGTGCTTTACAAAATACAGAGTATAATACTGACATATATGAAGCATTGTCAAAATTACTGAACTGTTAAAAAAAGAAGAACTTGTCAGATACCATTTTGGCTTCAGTTTCAGTGATTCAATAGTCACACTGTTGAGCTATGACTCAGTCAATAAACATATTACAAAGTACTGGGGATGCTGTGCTACGTATGGGGATTTGTCATGCACATGCTTCTGAATTGCACACACACCCTCGTCCCCAAAGAATGTTCAGACTTACGCATTTATAAGTTAAATGGCTACAAACCTTCATTTTAAAGACCGGCTGGAATTCTTTCAGAGCAGATAATAATTTAATTTGAATCGAGGCTCTTTCGGCTTCTTTACCATCTGCAAAAACATCAAAGAGGGCATCCAAAGCTTCTCCTGCTACCACAAGGGAAGGATCTTTGGTGGTAACCTCAAGTAGAAAGCACCCAATATTCTGGAAACAACAAAACACATTTAATATGACTAACACCAGTCTCCAAAACAAGTACTAACTTTGAATGTGGCAATAACTCATGCATACTATTTTATATACAAATGCCAGGGAAAAATTAAAACTTTAAGAGATCAGACTTAAATACTTATAAACATACCAAGTATAAGCAAGATAAATTAAACATATTATAGTTTATATTCATAAAGTGAATTAAAAACCATAAATGATGTATGATTTAGGAAATCACTAAACTTTCCTCTCTACCTCTCTCAAAAGGCTTGCTCTATGATGTCAAGATGCATAGAAATCTTATCTGTAACAACGACAACAAAAAAATCTGCTTTTAAAAGCATAAGAAAAACACTTTAGGGCCAGTCGCAAGTGGCTCACACTTGTAAGTTCAGCACTTTGTGAGGCCAAGGCAGGAGGATCACTTGAGCCCAGGAGTTCGAGACCAGCCTCAGCAATGGAGCAAGACTTCATCTCTAAAAAATGTAAAATAGGACTGATCTGAATCTAAACTAGTCTGTAGATCTAACTGTCAGTGTGCAGGACATAAAAGGATAAAAGAACAAATTTAACACCACAAGGTAGCAATCAGACAAATCCAGAAGGCTGGACACCATATAGGACAATTGATTCAGGAGGTGAGAATAACCAGGTGGTGCCGGGGAGGAACTGTTCAAGATTAAGAGAGAAACAGAAGACCCCATGAGAAACATAACATGTGGACTTCAGCAATGTAAACAAGCTCTCTGTAAACAGATAATTTTGAGGCAACTGTAAAATTATGAATATGGACCGGAATTAGACACACTAAGAAATAACTGTTGCCGGGTGCAGTGGCTCATGCCTGTAATCCCAGCACTCTGGGAGGCTGAAGGGGGCAGATGGCTTGAGTCCAGGAGTTCAAGACCAGCCTGGCCAACATGGCAAAAACCCACCTCTATTAAAAATAGAAAAATTAGTCAGGTGTGGTAGGGGGCACCTGTAATCCCAGCTACTCGGGAGGCTGAGGCAGAAGAATTGCTTGAACCCAGAGGAGGAGGTTGCAGTGAGCTGAGATCGCACTACTGCACTCCAGCCTGGGTGACAGAGTGAGACTCCATCTCGGGAGAAAAAAAAAAAAGCTTTGCAAGTATCATTTTTCAAAAATAGATTCTTAAAAACATCAGTCATCACTGTAAAGTTCCTAGCAGGTGAAGAGGTACTTTATAATAATGAGTTTACTATCTATCCATTAGTCTCACACTTCAGCAATTATTAGCACACCAAAGGGTAATTTTACTATGACTGTCCTTTTAATTACTAGTGACGCTGTACTCCTAACAGTGCAGTTTGTAAGCAACTACGCCAAGTGTTAAGAGTAAATATGTTGAGGGAATTCCTAGTATATTGGCACTACCAGGGTTGCTGCTTAACATTTATGGAGTGGTATTATAATTAACTGTGTGGTATTTTTCAGAATGCATGTTGCCTGATGTGTAAGGAAAATGGTGTGGATTGTTCCTTAATCAGCAGGAGAATGTAACATGCATACATTCGATACAATAGCAAAGGCAGAAGGCATCTTTTAAAATTCTGAATTTGCCCTTTCACTAAAGAGAGATTTATTTTTTTTTTAAAAGTACCTCTGGAATACCATTAAATTGTAAAATGTGGCTCAACTTTTCAAGTACTTACCTAATTAATACACATGGTTAGATCAAGCCAAAGGGTACATTTTAATAATATAACTCAATAAAGCAACTTGATATGACTTCTTCTCTTCATGTCCACACAAGTTTTAGGAAATCCTACACCAACAGTTCTTCTCCTCCCATTTCTAATTATTTAACATGTTAGGTCAGAAGCAAATTGTTTTACCTTAAGAGTTTCAAGTGTACCATCTTCTTTGGCAAGGACGCTGCCAGTGATTCCTAAAATGCTAACGACATTCACTCTAACCCCGACATTACTACTATGAATGCCTGCTTTGCATAATGTCATCAGCTGATCAGGAGTCATGCACTGTTGAAAGAGGAGAGGAGAGTATTTATAATGTTAAACTCAACCAATTATATCAGCATGCAAAAACTGGACTGACAGGAATCTCCTCTATAGGCTACAAGATTTTAAGAGTGACATAAACTCCTGGCAGGTAAGTTACTATTAATATATACTCCAGTTCTCCCAGACAGAGCTGGTAATTCTGAACTAAGGTGAGCCCTGCTCATGTCGCCATTGTTATCTTAATATCAAAGGGGCTCCAGGTCCTATTCATTTAATTTGATGAAGACTTTCATGCCAGATGTACACAGACTAAAGAGATTCCAATTTCTTTTTAATATTATTGGTATAAAAAAAAAAAAAGGGCTTTGAAAGTATAAACAGGATTGTGTAGCTTTAAAAAAACTGGCTGAGTCTATACAAGGCAAGAACTTACTTTGAGATGTTTGTATTATCATAATTAAACATTGTAAAAACCATTACATTATATGGTGCTTCTACCATGTAGTGGATAATTTTCAGTTTAAGGCTGGGCGCAGTGGCTCATGCCTGTAATCTCAGCTACTCGGGAGGCTGAGGCACAAGAAATGCTTGAACCCGGGAGACAGAGGTTATAGTGAGCTGCGATCATGCCACTGAACTCTAGCCTGGGCAACAGAGTGAGACTATCTCCTATAAGCAGCAGCACAGTGTGGTGATGAAAGGCTTGGAATCTGGAGCCAGACACCCTGGGTTCAAATCCTAGCTTCACTACTTAGCACTCGCGTGCGCCCCTACACTAGACTAATTTATTTTTAGTTTTTGTAGACATGAAGTCTCACAAAGTTGCCCAGGCTGTTCTTGAACTCTTGGGCTCAAGCAATCCTCCTGCCTCAGGCTCCCAAAGTGTTAGGATTATCAGCATGAACCACTTCACCTGGCCCTGAGCATGGGCTTTGAGTAATTTTCCTTAACCATCACACTGATCCCATAAGCTGCTGCTTACATACCAGGGGAAATCAATAAAAATAATTGCTATTCCTATAGGCCCTAGAGTATAAGGTTTTCTGGTCCATCCAACAGCCACACGGCATGCTATGCATCCCATTACCATTCCCAATTCTTAGAAACTGAAGGTCAAATTATGCTCTTCAAAAAAATTCTTAGCTTTGGAAAGCTGAGGCAAGAGGATCACTTGAGGCCAGGAGTTCAAGACCAGCCTGGGCAACATAGCAAGACCTCCTCTCTATTAAAAAATTAAAAAATAAAAATAAAGTATAAAAAAATTTAAAAGCATTAAGAAAAAAAGTATATAAAGAAGCAAAAAGAAATAGTGTTATTGTTAGCAATAACAAGGGCATTGTTATTTTGATACTATTAAGTACATTCTATAGGATAAAGCAAATAATAGTTTTAAAGTCACTACAATTTTAATGTTACTACAGCAATTTTAGTATTACTGTATAGCAAATAATTTTAATGTCTTTTAATGTCACTACTACAAAGTACATTCTGTAGGAGAAAGCAAATAATAAAATTTTTGAAAAATCTTTTTCTTTCTTCTTTTCTCTAATTTTAATTTTTTTTTTTTTTTTTTTTTTTTTTGAGACAGAGTCTCGCTCTGTCGCCCAGGCTGGAGTGCAGTGGCCGGATCTCAGCTCACTGCAAGCTCCGCCTCCCGGGTTCACGCCATTCTCCTGCCTCAGCCTCCCGAGTAGCTGGGACTACAGGCGCCCGCCACATCGCCCGGCTAGTTTTTTTGTATTTTTTTTAGTAGAGACGGAGTTTCACTGTGTTAGCCAGGATGGTCTCGATCTCCTGACCTCGTGATCCGCCCGTCTCGGCCTCCCAAAGTGCTGGGATTACAGGCTTGAGCCACCGCGCCCGGCCTAATTTTAATTTTTTAAATTATGTATCATTATTATTATTATTTTTTGAGATGAAGTCTCGCTCTGTCGCCCAAGCTGGACTGCAGTGGTGCGATCTCGGCTCACTGCAAGCTCCACCTCCCGGATTCACGCCATTCTCCTGCCTCAGCCTTCCAAGTAGCTGGGACCACAGGCACCCGCCACCATGCCCGGCTAATTTTTTTGTATTTTTTAGTAGAGACGGGGTTCCACCGTGTTGGCCAGGATGGTCTCGATCTCCTGACCTCGTGATCCACCCACCTTGGCCTCCCAAAATGCTGGGATTACAGGAGTGAGCCACTGCGCCTGGCCTATTTTTTATTATTTTTTAAGCCAGTCAAACTTAGCATGGGGGGGTTGTATACCAACTTTAGTGACACAATGTTAATAAGCTCTGATAACCCACTACCATCAGACCAGTTGCAAGTAAGAATTTTAATGTCACTAATGTATCTTTTTGGGTACAATGTACCTTTTTGGTTACAAATGTATCTTTTTTGGGGGTACAAAAAGATACAAATATAAAATCAAAAATTAAGTAAAAACATTGTACCATTTTTTAATTTAAACTGGAAATTATCAGTATAAACTTACTAGTTTTGCCTCCTAAAAAAATGCTTATTTCCTAGCTATTTCCACTAAAAAGACCTAGAAACAATGACAACATGGTAGCAATAAGCATTCTACAATTCAGTTTCCCGACTAAAGACATCAGAGCTTCTTGGAGAAGTAACTAATTCCGGGGTTTGTTTTGTTTTGTTTTGAGACAGAGTTTCACTCTTGTCACACTCTTGTCACCCAGGCTAGAGCTCAGCGCTATTTCGGCTCACTGCAACCTCCACCTCCTGGCTTCAAGTGATTCTCCTGCCTCAGCCTCCCAAGTAGCTGAGATTACAGGCGCGTGCCACCACGCCCAGCTAATGTTTGAATTTTCAGTAGAGATGGAGTTTTGCCATGTCGCTCAGGCTGGTCTCGAACCCCTGACCTCAAGTGATCTGCCCACCTCAGCCTCCTAAAGTATTGGGATTATAGGCATGAGCCACTGTGCCCAGCCAGATTCCAGGTTTTAAGTAAGAAAATCTTATGCCTGGAAGCAAAAGTGATCAAAAACCTAAAATTCTTGTCAAAGAGACACAGGAGCCAATTTGAAGGGACTCCTACTATCCAAAGATGCGACGAATTTGGCAGCAAAAAGCATGACTGTAATGGAATGAAATACAAATATATTTTAAAAACCCTGAGTTCAAAATGATACTAAAAAGAAAAAAAAAATATCACTGGCCACTTAATAGAGATTGCTAGGATACCTATTCTGGAAAAAACAAAAAACAAAAACCAAAAAAAAATAGCTAATAAATGTAAAAAAATAGACAAAATTAGGATATCTCTATTCTGCAACCCACTAATGACATAATGGAGCCAGGCAACCACAATTACTGGTTATGAAACCATTAACGTGAACTCACTAATTAATCTCAGCTTCACTATTTTATGATACCACATGATTTGTGATATAAATGTAGGAAATATATATAGCACTATAAATTATTCTTGCCAAAAAATCTGGACCTGTCTAGATTACTTACTATAAATATAAAAAAAACACAAAAAATAATCTGGACCTGGATCTAATTAAGGCTCTAGACCTAGCTCCCGGCTCACAGGAAACACAGGGGCCAGAGGAATGCTGAATGATACCATCACGATGAGTTGGCCAAATCTGCCAGTGTGGAAAACACTACAGAACAAAATGAGAGTTTCTTCAACGGGTAAGTGTATGGGGAAAGCAGGGGAGTGAGGGAAATGTTATAGATTAAGAGATTTAAGAATCTAAAACCGCCGGGCGCGGTGGCTCACGCCTGTAATCCCAGCAATTTGGGAGGCCGAGACGGGCGGATCATGAGGTCAGGAGATCGAGACCATCCTGGCTAACCTGGTGAAACCCCTCGTTTCTATCAAAAATTACAAAAACTAGTTGGGCGACGTGGCGCATGCCAGTCCCAGCTACTCGGGAGGCTGAGGCAGGAGAATGGCGTGAAACTCGGGAGGCGGAGCAGTGAGCTGATCTGGCCATTGCACTCCAGCCTGGGACAGAGCCAGACTCTGTCCTTCAAAAAAAAAAAAAAAAAAAAAAAAAAGAATCTAAAACCAATGAAATCACTGAATTGTACACTTTAGTTATTTATTTATTTTTGAGACAGAGTCTCTTCTGTCGCCCAGGCTGGAGTGCAGCATGCCACCCCAGCTCACTGCAACCTCTACCTCCTGGTCTGGCAATTCTCTCCTGCCTCAGCCTTCAAGTAGCTGGGATTACAGGCCTGCCACTATGCCCCACTCTTAGACATTTTTGTAGAGATGGGGTTTTCACATATTGGGCCAGGCTGGTCTTGAACTCCTGACCTATACCGCCCACCTCACTTTGGCCTCCCAAAGTGCTGGGATTACAGGCGTAAGCCACGGCAGCCGGCCTGCATTGTATACTTTAAATGGATAAACTGCATGGTATGTGAATCAAATCTCAGTAAACCTTTTTTTTTTTTTTTTAAGAGATAATGGCCGGCACAAGTGGCTCATGCCTGTAATCCCAGCACTTTGGGAGGCTGAGGTAGATCATTTGTGTCGAGATCGAGACCATCTCTGGAAGCTAACACGGTGAACTTCAGCCTCTACTAAAAATACAAATTGGGGCCGGGCGCAGGGTATGGCGTCTCTTGAATAGTGGCGAGATCGCGTCATCAGAGTCCCAGCCTGGGGCTTGCACAGAGCAAGACCTGTCTCGCAAAAAAAAAAAAGGTTAGTAAGAGACCAAACTATCAACCAAAAGCAACATGTGGACCTTGCTTAGATCCGGATTTGAACAAGCCAATTGTTAAAAGACTTTTTTTTTTTTTTTTTTTTGAGACAGAGTCTCGCTGTGTTGCCCAGGCTGGAGTGCAGTGGCATGATCTCGGCTCACTGCAACCTCTGTCTCCCGGGTTCAAGCAATTCTCCTGCCACGGCCTCCCAAGCAGCTGGGATTACAGGAGTGCGCCACCATGCCCAGCTAACTTTCGTATTTTTAGTAGAGATGGGGTTTCACCATGTTGGCCAGGCTGGTCTCGAATTCCTGACCTCGGGTGATCTGCCTGCCTCAGCCTCCCAAAGTGCTGGGATTACAGGTGTGAGCCACCGTGCCTGGCCACGTTAAAATACATTTTTAAGGCAATCTGGGAAAACTGAATTCAGACTGCAACTGGGAAAACTGAACTCAGAGTGCAAACCAAAGGATAATAAGAAATATCCATTAATTTGGAGGCTTGGGGTAATGGTACTGGGGTTAAGATTTTTAAAAATTTAATTTTCTGTCAGACATGCATACTGAACTACATAATAAAATACTCATGGGTCAAATATGACTTGCTTTAAAAATACTCTAGGAAACAAAAATAAGGACCCAGTGAGATGAATGAAACCATGTCACAAGAATGACAGGATGCCAATAAACTGCTGAGGCTTGGTGACAGTGCACGTAGGCTCATAGGGTATTGTATGATCTCTGCTTTGGGCATTGTAGCGCACACCTGTAATCCCAGCTACTTGGGAGGCTGAGGTGGGAGGACTGAACCCAGGAGACTAGCCTGGGCAACACAGTAAGACCCCGTCTCAAAAAACAAAGCAATGGAATTATCTCTGCTCTTAGGAATGTTTGAAAATCTCCTTAGTAAAAAGTTAACAGAAGTGGTAAGGCACCTATGGGAGATGAAGTGCACATGGATTGCTGTGGAGGGTAAAAGGACATGCTTGCAAAATCTGTAATGAAATGTTTAAAAAAAAAAAAAAAAAAGAGCTGGGTATGGTGGCTCACACCTGTCATCCCAGCACTTTAGGAGGCCAAGGCGGGTGGATCACTTGAGGTCAGCCATTCAAGACCAGCCTGGCCACATGGCAAAACCCCATCTCTACTAAAAAAACAAAAATTAGCTGGGTGTGGTGACACATGCCTGTAATTCCATCTACTTGGGTGGCTGAGGCACGAGAATCATTTGAACCCAGGAGGCAGATGTTGCAGTGAGCTGAGATCGTGCCACTGCACTCCAGCATGGGCAACAGAGTAAGACTCTGTCTCAAAAAATAAAATAAAATAAGAAAAAGACCAATGATAGATAAATTATTTACAACATATTTATCAATTAAGTTGTATTGATTAAAAAGCACTTGTTTAGCTAGTAAGCCTATATATTAAAAAATTTAAAAAATTAAATTAAAAGCACCTGTGTGTTGCTGATGGTAGGGGGCAGAAAGATATTACTTTTTATTTTAATCACTTTTGTTTTCTTTTTTACAAAGATAATGTATTACTCTTGTAACAGAAATATGTATTTTTAAAAATAGTGAAGTAATGAATTTTGCCTCCATAATACAGAATCTTTACATGTTTCATACAAAAAATTTTAGAACTCTTACCTGGGAAATGTTCTTGGAGGCCATTGTTTGCAAAAGGGCCCTCAAAGCACTACTTATGGCTTCTAGAAAGTCAGCATGTTTAGCAAAATCTAAAACACAAAACTGAAAT
Organism: Papio anubis; assembly: GCF_008728515.1. NCBI lineage: Eukaryota > Metazoa > Chordata > Mammalia > Primates > Cercopithecidae > Papio > Papio anubis. The sequence goes on from NC_044993.1 coordinate 39,759,644, forward strand.
ATAAAATTTGCATTTCTCCAAGATAGGCTATTTTGTAGAAGCAGCAAACGAAACAAAGCATGCTAAATGTGAATAAATGCTATTCTTAATAAAACAAACAAAAAAACCCTCGATATTTAGCCAAAATATTTAGTTAACAGTCCCCTGTACACTCTAAACCTAAGTCTGAAAGATGATCGTGGTTGAAATAATCACAGCAAGGAGGTGTTCTACAGACAGTCCTTGACTTCAGACACTGGGTTTTCATTTGACTCACACGTTAGCATATAATAAACCTGAGCTAGCTTTTGCAGACTGAATTCTGTCATTCATAGATCTCCATCACGGTGCTGGGTAGACCTACCTTTGGTGGAGTCAGAATGCCTCCTTGCCAACCCAAGCTCACTGCCTAGCCACAAACTGTTGCTTGTGCAGAGCCAGGACATGACAGCACCATCATTTTAACTGACCTAACATCCCCTTCCCACTCCTACTCCTTATTCGCACACTTTTCCTATTGTCCCTTCTTCCCACACAGGACAAACAGAACACCAGCAGTAAGCCATTACTCTGGCACAGGCACGGGCAAGGGACAGTGAGGGTCACCCAGGGGAGTTGGCTCCTTAACCCCTTTGATGGGAAGAGATTTGCTTGGTGTGGTAAACTGTATTTTCTAAGAATGGCCACAGCAATATTTCAAGTCCTGTGTAATCTTCAAGAACCTCGCCACTTCCTATAAAGATGTGAAATCTACTTCTCCTTTCCTTAAATCATGGTAGGACTTTGTGACTTCTTCAACCAACAGAATACAAAGTGACGGTCACAAAAGGCAGTATGACTTCCAGCCCTGACGCATGTGTGCAAGCTCTTTTTTCTCTCAACTTCTGCCCTGGGAACCTAGCCATCCTGTTATGCAGAAGCCTATGTCACATGAAGAGGTCACCGTGGGTGTTCTACCTGACAACCGCTGCACCAACTGCCAGACACATGAGTGAACAAGACTTCGGATGATTCTGGCCCACACTCTGCAAGTTTTCCAGCAGAGGCCCTAGACTAGTATTTCTCAGCCTCTGCACTACTGACATTTTGGACCAGATAATTCTTCATTTTGTGTGTGTGCAGGGGTCTCCTGGGCACCGCAGGATGTGAAGGAGCATTCCTGGCCTCAATCCTCTAGATACCAGTTGCAATTTCCAAGTTGTAAAACCAAAAATTCCTCCAGATGTTGCCAAATGTCCCCAGGTGGGAGGTGAGAGGGGATAAGTGGCTATGGTTGAGAACCACTGGCCTAGACATTGTGGAGTAGGAACAAGCCATCTCCACTGTGCCCTAAATTCTTGACCTAAGGAAACTTTGAAAAATAATAAATGATTGTTGTTGTTTTAAGTCACAGAGTTTTGGAGTAATTTGTTATGCAGCAATAGATACACTCATTTCCTGCCCCACAGTGCCTGGGACTCGATACCATTCCGATCCCCCGCTTTTAGGTTACCCGGGTGGAAGAGAGGCAGCTTCTGTTCAAATTTTAATCCTGGTTGATTTTATTTTTTGGCTCTTTCATCTTCAGATATATAAAATGTACCAAAATAGGGGACTTCCCGTAATGATCACAGAACAAGTAATAGGAGACCTGGGATAGAGTAATTATGTGACTCCTCCCGCCTTCATTTTAGTCTTGGCTCAAACGTTACCTCCTCACAGAGGCCTTTTCACGCTAACTGGCCTAGTGTAACGCCTCATATCATTCTGCTTTTATTGTTTTCTTCATAGCTAATATCACATAAAACATTTATTTCTACTAGAATGCAAACTCCACGAACATAGTGACCTGGCTTATCTTGTTCACGCCTGCAACCCTAGCATTTAGAACAGTGTACGACATAAAGCGTTCAATAAATACAAGTTAAAAGAATGAATGACCTTGGGCTGGGTGTGGTGGCTCACGCCTGTAATCCCAGCACTTTGGGAGGCTGAGATAGGCGGATCACGAGGTCAGGAGATCGAGACCATCCTGGTTAACATGGTGAAACCCCATCTCTACCAAAAATACAACAAATTAGCTGGGTGTGGTGGTGGGCGCCTGTAGTCCCAGCTACTCGGGAGGCTGAGGCAGAAGAATGGCATGAACCCGGGAGGCAGAGCTTGCAGAGAGCCGAGATTGCACTACTGCACTCCAGCCTGGGTGACAGAGCAAGACTCCGTCTCAGAAAAAGAAAAAAAAGAATGAATGACCTGGAAGAGGTTCCTTAACCTCTCAGCTAAGGTTCCTAAATCTCAGCTTCCTCAGCAGGATGATGAAGTAATAAGGCCTGTCTCTTAAAACATGGTACCTAACAGGCACTCAAAAATCAGCGTGAAGTTGTTAATACATTTGAGTTTTTTTTGAGACAGGGTCTTGCTCTGTCACCCAGGCTGGTGTGCAGTGGTGTGATCTAGGCTCACCGCAGCCTGGACCTCCTGGGCTCAAGCAATCCTCCTGCCTCAGCCTCCCGAGTAGCTAGCACCACAGGCACGTGCCACCATGTCCAGCTAATTTTTCTTGTATTTGTAGAGACGGGGTCTCATCATATGTACAGGCTGGTCTCAAACTCTTGAGCTCAAGCAATCCACCCGCCTCAGCCTCCCAAAGTGCTATGATTACAGGTGTGTGCCACCCTGTCCAGCCAATTTGTTGCTATTAAACTTCAAAAAGTTACCACATTGACTGTGAAATGTATATTTGATTAAAGGTCTAAATATAGCCCTATAAATTTATGAATTGTACACAAAGAGGTGATTCAAAATGTCTTTACTTTAACAACTTTGAACAGTATTTAAGAATTTGTAGCACGTCTAAATGTAGGTACATAATCAACACAGGAGTAATTACACTCAGGTGAATTTTTCAGACTGATTTTAATATTTTTTTTTTTTTTGAGACAGTCTCACTCTGTCGCTCAGGCTGGAGTATAGTGGCAAGATCTGGGCTCACTGCAACCTCCGCCTTCCAGGTTTAAGCAATTCTCCTGCCTCAGCCTCCCAAGTAGCTGGGATTACAGGCGTGCACCACCACGCCCAGCTAATTTTTGTATCTTTAGTAGATATGGGGTTTCACCATGTTGGCTAGGCTGGTCTTGAACTCCTGACCTCAGGTGACCTGCCCGCCTTGGCCTCCCAAAGTGCTGGGATTATAGCTGTGAACTACCACGCCCAGCCTGAATTTTCTTTTTTTCTTATTTTTAATTAATTAATTATTATTTTTTTTTGAGACGGAGTCTTGCTGTGTCACCCAGGCTGGAGTGCACTGGTGCGATTTCGGCTCACTGCAATCTTCACCGCCTGGGTTCAAGCAGTTCTCCTGTCTCAGACTCCCAAGTAGCTGGGACCACAGGTGCACGCCACCATGCCCGGCTAATTTTCGTGTTTTTAGTGGAGACGGGATTTCACCATATTGGTCAGGTTGGTCTCAAACTCCTGACCTCAGGTGATCCAACTGCCTTGGCCTACCAAAGTGCTGGGATTACAGGCGTGAGCCACCGCGCCCGGACACCCAGTCTGAATTTTCAATATTCTGATGTGGAATGGAAAATATATCCCAGAATGGGATACTACCATTTTAATTATAACTAAAAAAGAATGTTCTGATTCTGAAAATCTGGAAAAACAGAATCCTAAATGATTTCAGAACTCATGTAATAGAGCTGAATGACAGACTGACCCAATATGAAATACAACATTCCTAAAAAACACATTGATGTTTTGAAAACCAATAGCTTTTAATGAAGGAGACAAAGATAATAGTGCTTTTGAATGCAAGGACCAGATTATACTAAAACGTCCTCCTTTTATCTCTGATATCAGACACAAACATAAATGTAGGTATGTACAGAGTATCACAAACATTATAACTACTGTATTCAGAACTGTATTTAGCATTAAAATTAAAACAAGTTAGACAGAGCAGTAGAACCATCATACCGTTAACTCTCAACCATAACACAAAACAGCAGAGATATTTAGCCCCATTCTCCCCACTAAATTCTCCATTTTTTTTTTTTTTTTTAAATTGAGGCAGAGTCTCACTCTGTTGCCCAGGCTGGAGTACAACAGCACAATCATAGCTCATTGCAGCCTTGACCTCCTGGGCTCAGGCAATCCTCCCACTTTAGCTTCCACAGGCGCAAGCAAGCTACCACTCCTGGCTAATTAAAAAACCTTTTTTGGTGGGGACATTGTATCACTATGTTGCCCAGGCTGGTCTTAAACTCTTGGGCTCATGTGATCCTCCCAATTCAGCTCAAAAAGTGCTGGGACTTCAGGTGTGAGCCACCATGGCCAGCCTCCACTAAATTATCTTGTAACAGTTCCCACTATCCATATAGAACCCATAGGATTACATTATTAATAAATCTCAAATGCTTAGAAGAACTGTATTAGAATATCATCTCTAGGACAAGCACGGCAGCTCATGCCTATAATCCCAGCACTTTGGGAGGTCAAGGTGGGTGGATAATAAGGTCAGGAGTTCAAGACCAGCCTGGCCAACATGGTGAAACCGGTTTCTATTAAAAATACAAAAATCAGCCAGGTGCTTATTCACCAAAGCTGAAATGAAGGAAAAAATGTTAAGGCCAGAGAGAAAGGTCGGGTTACCTACAAAGGGAAGCCCATCAGACTAATAGCAGATCTCTTGGCAGAAACTACAAGCCAGAAAAGAGTGGGGCCAATATTCAACATTCTTAAAGAAAAGAATTTTCAACCCAGAATTTCATATCCAGCCAAACTAAGCTTCATAAGTGAAGGAAAAATAAAATCCTTTACAGACAAGCAAATACTGAGAGATTTTGTCACCACCAGGCCTGCCCTACAAGAGCTCCTAAAGGAAGCACTAAACATGGAAAGGAAAACCGGTACCAGCCACTGCAAAAACATTCCAAATTGTAAAGACCATCGATGCTAGGAAGAAACTGCATCCACTAACAAGCAAAATAACCAGCTAACATCATAATGACAGGATCGAACTCATACATAACAATATTAACCTTAAATGTAAATGGGCTAAATGCTCCAATTAAAAGACACAGACTGGCAAACTGGGTAAAGGGTCAAGACCCATCACTGTGCTGTATTCAAGAGACCTATCTCATATGCAGAGACACACAAAGGTTCAGAATAAAGGAATGGAGGAAGATCTACCAAGCAAATGGAAAACAAAAAAAGGCAGGGGTTGCAATCCTAGTCTCTGATAAAACAGATTTTAACCAACAAAGATCAAAAGAGACAAAGAAGGCCATTACATAATGGTAAAGGGATCAATTCAACAAGAAGAGCTAACTGTCCTAAATATATATGCGCACCCAATACAGGAGCACCCAGATTCATAAAGCAAGTCCTTAGAGACCTACAAAGAGACTTAGATTCCCACACAATGATAATGGGAGACTTTAACGCCCCACTGTCAACATTAGAAAGATCAATGAGACAGAAAATTAACAAGGATATCCAGGAATTGAACTCATCTCTGCAGCAAGCAGACCTAACAGACATCTACAGAACCCTCCACCCCAAATCAACAGAATATACATTCTTCTCAGTACCACATCACACTTATTCCAAAATTGACCACATAGTTGGAAGTAGAGCACTCCTCAGCAAACGTAAAGAACAGAAATTATAATGAACTGTCTCAGGTCACAGTGCAATCAAACTAGAACTCAGGATTAAGAAACTCACTCAAAATCGCTCAACTACATGGAAACTGAACACCCTGCTCCTGTATGACTACTGGGTACATAATGAAATGAAGGCAGAAATAAAGATGTTCTTTGAAACCAATGAGAACAAAGACACAACATACCAGAATCTCTGGGGCACATTTAAAGCAGTGTGTAGAGGGAAATTTATAGCACTAAATGCCCACAAGAGAAAGCAGGAAAGATCTAAAATTGACACCCCAACATGACAATTAAAAGAACTAGAGAAGCAAGGGCAAACACATTTAAAAGCTAGCAGAAGGCAAGAGATAACTAAGATCAGAGCAGAACTGAAGGAGATAGAGACACAAAAAACCCTTCACATAATCAATGAATCCAGGAGCTGTTTTTTTGAAAAGATCAACAAAATTGATAGAACGATAGCAAGACTAATATAGAAAAGAGAAAAGAATCAAATACATGCAATAAAAAATGATAAAGGGGATAGCACCACTGATCCCACAGAAATACAAACTACCATCAGAGAATACTATAAACAGCTCTACGCAAATAAACTAGAAAATCTAGAAGAAATGAATAAATTCCTGGACACATACACCCTCCCAAGACTAAACCAGAAGAAGTTGAATCCCTGAATAGACTAATAACAGGCTCTGAAATTGAGGCAATAATTAATAGCCTACCAACCAAAAAAAGTCCAGGACCAGACAGATTCACAGCCAAATTCTACCAGAGGTACAAGGAGGAGCTGGTACCACTCCTTCTGAAACTATTACAATCAATAGAAAAAGAGGGAGTCCTCCCTAACTCATTCTATGAGGCCAGCATCATCCTGATACCAAAGCCTGGCAGAGACACAGCAAAAAAAGAGAATTTTAGACCAATATCCCTGATGAACATTGATGTAAAAATCCTCAATAAAATACTGGCAAACCGAATCCAGCAGCACATCAAAAAGCTTATCTACCATGATCAAGTCAGCTTCATCTCTGAGATGCAAGGCTGGTTCAACACACGCAAATCAATAAACATAATCCATCATAAAAACAGAACCAAAGACAAAAACCACATGATCATCTCAAGAGATGCAGAAAAAGCCTTCAACAAAATTCAACAGCCCTTCATGCTAAAAACTCTCAATACATTAAGTATTGCTGGGAAGTATCTCAAAATAATAAGAGCTATTTATGACAAACCCACAGCCAATATCATACTGAATGGGCAAAAACTGGAAGCATTCCCTTTGAAAACTGGCACAAGGCCGGGCGCGGTGGCTCAAGCCTGTAATCCCAGCACTTTGGGAGGCCGAGATGGGCAGATCACGAGGTCAGGTGATCGAGACCATCCTGGCGAACACGGTGAAACTCCGTCTCTACTAAAAAAAATACAAAAAACCAGCCAGGCGAGGTGGCGGGTGCTTGTAGTCCCAGCTACTCAGGAGGCTGAGGCAGGAGAATGGCGTAAACCCGGGAGGCGGAGCTTGCAGTGAGCTGAGATCCAGCCACTGCACTCCAGCCTGGGCAACAGAGCGAGACTCCGTCTCAAAGAAAAAAAAAAGAAACAGAAAACTGGCACAAGACAGGGATGCCCTCTCTCACCACTTCTATTCAACATACTGTTGGAAGTTCTGGCCAGGGCAATCAGGCAGGAGAAAGAAATAAAGGGTATTCAAGTAGGAAAAGAGGAAGTCAAATTGTCCCTGTTTACAGATTTCATGATTGTATATTTAGAAAACCGCATCGTCTCAGCCCAAAATCTCCTTAAGCTGATAAGCAACTTCAGCAAACTCTCAGGATACAAAATCAATGTGGCAAAAATCACAAGCAATCTTATACACCAGTAACAGACAAACAGAGAGCCAAATCATGAGTGAATTACCATTCACAATTGCTTCAAAGAGAATAAAATACCTAGGAATCCAAATTACAGGGGATGTGAAGGACCTCTTCAAAAGGAGAACTACAAACCACTGCTCAACGAAATAAAAGAGGACACAAACAAATGGAAGAACATTCCATGCTCATGGATAGGAAGAATCAATATGGTGAAAATGACCATAATGCCCAAGGTAATTTATAGATTCAATGCCATCCCCATCAAGCTACCAGTGACTTTCTTCAAAGAATTGGAATAAACTACTTTAAAGTTCATACGGAACCAAAAAAGAGCCCGCATTGCCAAGACAATCCTAAGCCAAAAGAACAAAACTGGAGGCATCACGCTACCTGACTTCAAACTATAACACAAAGCTACAGTAACCAAAACAGCATGGTACTGGCACCAAAACAGAGAGATAGACCAATGGAACAGAACAGAGCCCTCAGAAATAACACCACACATCTACAGCCATATGATCTTTGACAAACCTGACAAAAACAAGAAATGGGGAAAGGGTTCCCTATTTAATAAATGGTGCTGCGAAAACTGGCTAACCATATGTAGAAAGCTGAAACTGGATCCCTTCCTTACACCTTATACAAAAATTAATTCAAGATGGATTAAAGACTTAAATGTTAGACCTAAAACCATAAAAACCCTAGAAGAAAACCTAGGCAATACCATTCAGGACACAGGCAAGGGCAAGGACTTCACGTCTAAAACACCAAAAGCAATGGCAACAAAAGCCAAAGTTGACAAATGGGATCTCATTAAACTAAAGAGCTTCTGCACAGCAAAAGAAACTACCATCAGAGTGAACAGGCAACCTACAGAATGGGAGAAAATTTTTGCAATCTACTCATCTGACAAATGGCTAATATCCAGAATCTACAAAGAACTCAAACAAATTTACAAGAAAAAAACAAACTATCCCACCAAAAAGTGGGCAAAGGATATGAACGGACACTTCTCAAAAGAAGACATTTATGCAGCTAACAGACACATGAAAAAATGCTCATCATCACTGGCCATCAGAGAAATGCAAATCAAAACCATAGTGAGATGCCATCTCACACTAGTTAGAAAGTCGATCATTAAAAAGTCAGGAAACAACAGGTGCTGGAGAGGATGTGGAGAAACAGGAACACTTTTACACTGTTGGTGGGACTGTAAACTAGTTCAACCACTGTGGCACATATACACCATGGAATACTATGCAGCCATAAAAAAGGATGAGTTCACGTCCTTTGTAGGGACATGGATGAAGCTAGAAACCATCATTCTCAGCAAACTATCGCAAGAACAAAAAACCAAACACCACATGTTCTCACTCATAAGTAGGAATTGAACAATGAGAACACTTGGACACAGGAAGGGGAACATCATACACTGGGGCCTGTCATGGGGTGGGGGGAGGGGGGAGGAATAGCATTAGGAAATACACCTAATGTAAATGATGAGTTAATGGGTGCAGCACACCAAATGGCACGTGTATACATATGTAACAAACCTGCACGTTGTGCACATGTACCCTAGAACTTAAAGTATTAAAAAAAAAAAAAAAATTTAGCCAGGCACGGTGGCAGGTGCCTGTAATCCCAGCTACTCAGGAGACTGAGGCAGGAGAATTGCTTGAACTTGGGGGGCGGAAATAGAAGTGAGCCAAAATTGCACCACTGTACTCCAGCCTGGGCAACAGAGTGAGACTCTGTCTCAAATGAGAAAAAAAAAAAAATCACCTCCAAATATAAGCAATTATCCTTTATCAAATTCACTCTGATAAGAAAATATTCTGTTACTCCAAAATAACTAACAATGATACTACTTTTCGAGTCCTTTTCATTCTCCATTTCTCCAAATGCCAGTGTCAGGTGATACGAAGGCCATAGATGGGATATGAGTATGGGCCCCAAGCAAGCTGGATAGCCCAGAGGTATTGTAATGGCCCCCTTCCCCCAGCAGTAACCATCCAAACCCATTACACAGGCAAGGCCAATTCAGACTACCAATCCCTGGAAGTAACTGAGCCCATGTCGTTAGGTGAATACATTTTCAAAATCACTATTGTGACAGTAATGTGTGGTAGGTGATTTCTACATAAATAACATCATGGCCCTCAGGATACACAAAAGCATTCTTAACCTAGCAGCATGTCACATTCCTGAACCTTAAAAAAAAAAAAGATGATGTCAAGAATAGACATGTAATGGGAATTTATTTAAAATCAAAGTGCTTAGTTATATTTTCCCACAATTCAGAAACGTTCCATTATTTCTCCAGGACTCAGCTTGGGCTGGTTTTCCTGTGATCTTTGCAGTTAATAAATGTGCTGGCCTCAGTGACCACAAATAACCAGCAGAACCAGGAGAAACATACCTGAGTGCTTTCACTATAGCACAGGCACACAGGGAGTTTGTTTCAAGTGAAATAAACTTTGCATGCTGCCTGGGGATGGGATCTGGGGTACCTGGACCAGACTCTGAGAAATGGCCCAGAGCTGAGAGATGGCAGCTTGTGGAACCAGGGCTGCCAGGGTTACCTAGAGCTTAGGCAGGGCTTGGAAGCAGTGAGAGACTTGGGGTCCTGCTCACCTGGGACTCTGGCTGTGGTCTCCCTGCCTGGCTCTGCCCCTTGCCTCTACCCAAGGGAATTGGTGGGGGTGGGCATGAGCAACAGCAGCCCTCTCACTCCCACCCCACAGGATATCTTGCTGGGCTGATGGGAGCCAGAATGCTTGCAAAAGTGGGGGAAAGTTCCCTCCCCGTTTATCATCCAGATCTCTTCCAGGTTTAGGAGGAGGTTGCGAGACAAATACAAAGCTACAGCCATCATCTGGTTTGCTCACACTGACGAGCCTTTGTACTCCAGTGCTTGTCCCGTCCTGCCTTGGAATGGGAATGGGACGAGCACTGCCCATATCCTGACTATATCCTGTCCTGGGCATGGCTGGGCACAGCTTTCATGGGATCATTCCAGCCAATGAATGCACAGTCAGGGAGTACTTGAAAGCTACACCTGTTAACTGATCAATGTTGAAAGGGCGGCAGAGACAGCTCAGTAACCATATATGGGTTTCTGAACATTTAATTACTTAATTTTTAAAGATTAATTTAGAACTTGAAAAACATGTACCATTAAACACACAGCACCTCTTAGGAACTTGACGGAATGTAAAACAGATGTCTAAAGAACTGGGGACCAACATTTGAATGGATGTTGACATAAAAACTTGTATTAGTAAAAAGTGACTCTCTTTTGATCTTTTTTTTTTTTGAAACGGAGTTTCACTGTTGTTGCCCAGGCTGGAGTGCAATGGCGCGATCTTGGCTCACCGCAACCTCCGCCTCCAGGGTTCAAGTGATTCTCTTGCCTCAGCCTCCCGAGTTGCTGGGATTACAGGCGCCTGCCACCACGCCCAGCTAATTTTTGTATTTTTAGTAGAGACAGGGTTTTGCCATGTTGGCCAGGCTGGTCTCGAACTCCCGACCTCAGGTGATCCACCTGCCTTGGCCTCCCAAAGTGCTGAGATTACAGGTGTGAGCCACCGCGCCTGGCCTGATCTTTTAAGAGTTCAGTTCTTGGACTTAATGTTGTGTCTAAAAAGGAGGATAAAATATATGAAGAATACACTGCATGTAACACAATGGAATTATCTTATTTGTCAGCGTAGGAAGCAAATATCTTCACGTTTACCCTTAAGTCGGCGTAGAAAGCAAATATCTTCCCGTTTACCCCCCAAAAGTCCTGAAAGACACCTGGAACCTCAGCAGCTGAGAGAGAGGGGCAGATTCCCACCTCCCAGGCTACCCTCACTCCAGCAATGGATGCTGGGTGGAGTAACGTGGAGTTTTCCTTTAGTATACAAAACACCACTTGTTCTTCTCTCTCAGTCTCTATTGTTTTTGTTTGTTTGGTTTGAGCTCTTATAGTTTAATGTAGTCAAGTTAAATAAGATTTTACTATGAGGAACTATGAAAATCTGTTAGAAGAATATGCATCGGACTTTGTACAGCTAGTTTTTTTTTTTTTTTCCTCCAAGTGAAACCTACAGCTAGGTCATTTAAAAGAATATTTAACTCCGGTATCTCTATAGATCTTTGTGTGCATATGAAATTAATCCATATCAGAGACCTGTAACTTAGAGATTCAGCTCCTACCATGCAAATGTGTTTGAAGAAAGATATATATTAGATGATGGCAAGGTGTAGAATTGTGTGGATGGTATTCTACCATTTGCCTTACACACACGCATGCATGCCCACATACACATGCTCTCTTACATATGGAGAATCTCTCTGGAAGGATACACAAGTAACTGGTGTAACTGTAACTTGACTCTGAGAGAGGAACTGGGTGTGGAAGAAAGGAGCGAGGCTTCCAGTTTCTGTCCTCTAATAAACTTTTGAATTCTGTACTACATACATATATTAATCAAATTTAAATGCTTATAACTGGGAAGAAAATAATAGAAAATTACTCAATTATTATTATTATTATTTGGAGATGGAGTTTTGCTCTTGTTGCCCAGGCTGGAGTGCAGTGGCATGACCTCAGATCACTGCAATCCCCGCCTCCTGGGTTCAAGCCATTCTCCCGCCTCAGCCTCCTGAGCAGCTGGGATTACAGGCATCCGCCACTACACCCAGCTAAATTTTTGTATTTTAGTAGAGGGGTTTCATCATGTTGGCCAGGCTGGTCTCCAACTCCTGACCTCAGGTAATCCTCCCGCCTCAGCCTCCCAAAGTGCTGGGACTACAGGCATGAGCCACCGCGCCTGGCCAAGAATTACCCAAATACCTTAATGAGGCCTTTATGATATTTATGATTCAGCCTTGATTGGCCTGATAAAACTGGATGCAAACAATTTTAATAAAAAAGAAAACTATAAGCCCAGGAGCTGCTTGCATACCTCGTTTTGACTCTGTACCCCCGGGCAACTATAAATATGTGATTTCTGTGTCTGGGAAAGGTTTCTGCAGATTGGATGACAAACAATACACATTTACAAAATCCAAGTTCCTGCCCCTTCAAAATTCTGTTTTGTCTGTGTAGTCTTTCACAATAAAGCCTAAATATTTACCTGGTTGAGAAAAAAGCAGCTGTGACAGATGCTGTGCAAGCGTCTGAAGGGCTGCGGCTCCTCCCAGGTGCTCCACATCCAGGAGGGACACAAGACTCTGGAGACAGAAGAGGGCTCTGCACTGAATAGTGTTCATTCTGGAAAGGAAGTGAAACAATGCTGTCTGTTTCTCCAGAAGTTACCCATCAGAATTCAGTATTAACTTTTAGTCTAAGCTTCAGGTTCTGACTGGAAATATCTATAAATACAAGGCGATCTATGGCAGCAAAGAATCACAAGGTGAACTGTTTTTTGTGTTTTCTAAAATGTATTATCATTTTTCAGATGGGGTCTTGCTCTATTGCCCAGGCTGGAGTGCAGTGGTGTGATCACAGCTCGCTGCAGCCTCAACCTCCTGAGCACAAGTGATCCTCCTGCCTCAGCCTCCTAAGGAGCAGGATTACATGTGCACGCAACCACACCTGGCTAAGTTTTTTATTTTTTGTAGACCGGGGTCTTGCTATGTTGCCCAGGCTGGTCTGGAACTCTTGGCCTCAAACAATCATCCTGCCTGGACAAGTGCTAGAATTGTAGAGTAACTGTTAATCTGCCAAATCAAACTGCTTGAGTATTCACACCCTCTGATATACAACTCATTAATGAGTCATGAGGAATCTGTTTTAGAAAAATTTCTATGTAGGGTAGCATCCTTAAAATTATAATTTTCTTCAGATAGGAAGAATTCTTATTCTGTTTCCCAGGCTGGAGTACAGTGTCACCATCATAGCTCACGACAGCCTTGGACTGCTGAGTTCAAGCAATCCTGCCACTTCAGCCTCCTGAGTAGCTAGGACTACAGCTGAGTGCCACTATGCCAGGCTAGTTTTTGTAATTTTTTTTTTCTTTGTAGAGATGGGATCTTGCTATGCTGCGCAGGCTGGTTTCAAACTCCTGGCCTCAAGTGATCCTCCCACCTTGGCCTCCCAGAGTCCTGGGATTATAGGTGTGAGCCACCACGCCAGCCTAAAATTATTTTTAATTGTGAAATGTGACATATATATGGTTAAGTACACAACATATATAGAGAGTTTAACAAATAGTCTATGAAGCCAACACCCATGCACCTGGGAAAGAAAGAAACACTGCCGGACCCTGAAAGCCCCTGTATCTCTTCCTTATAACATCCCACCTCCCTGACACCTACAGGTAACCACCACACAGACTTTTACGGTAAACATTTCCTTGCCTTTTTTTTTTTTTTTTTTAATAGGCTTATCACCAAGGTATGCATCCCTGAACAAAATAGTTCAATGTTGCCTGTTTCTCAACTTTGTAAAAACTGAATCACAGTGTGCGTATTCCTTTATGTCTTGCTTTTTTGGTTCAACAATGTAAGCTCCATCCAAGTTGTGAGTAGTTCTAATTCAGATCCCTTTTACTGCTGCATGTATTGTACTGAGTGATTTTGTCAAAATATATTTACCATTCTAACTCTGATGGACAACAAATTTGTTTATGGGTTGGGGCAACTGTGACATACACTGCTATGAACATGTATTCTAGGGCACATGGGCAGTATTTTTCTGGTATATATACCCAGGAACAAAACTTCTGGGTCTGAGGGGGAGTCAGCACCTTCTATTTAATGGCCCATCATTTCATAAAATAAAATAATGATAAATGTTTTTGAAAGTAGAAAGGTTCTTACTTTCTTATCAAAGGTTTCCAAGTAGGGTTTCTAGAACACAGGTCAACTGCAATGCTGTTTGGAAAGGCAGTTTTCTCAAAAATCTAGATTTAAAAGAGGCAGTAAAGCAAAAGTTAAAGAGTAGTCATTTAACACATGATTCCCTTATATAATTCCAAAATATTACTCCTAAGTGAAATGGTTAGGCTTCATATAGAATGACCTTTTCACCTATTTCCAGTACTGTTAGCTCAGCTTTGTCTCAGATCTTACCACCATCTACAACCTGAAAGTGTGAGCTTGCTTCTTTTGTACACAGAATGAATACCTTGCTTAAGCCTTTCCCACGCTCCACGGTAAGCCTAGAATGAAAACGGAATACCTTCTTTGGGATGAGGTAGTTGGTGAGAGCAGTGTGAACCTCATGGGAGAGGCAGAGGGGAGAGAACAGCTGTCCCCCGCACTCACTGAAGGAATTCTCCATAAATGCATCACTTTCATCACTGCTAGAAAGTTCTTCCCATTCGTCATCAGAGGGATCTGGGAAGCGGGCAAACCACGCAGAACTGGAATAGTTAAGAAAATCTCCACGGGAGTTTCCCTCTTGGCCCAGGGGGAAAATGTCTAAATGCAAACTGTTAACAAACCTTCATTGCAGCACATGTTGACGATAATTTCCAGAGCAGTCTGTTGAGCTGTCAGCAATGCTATAGTCTCTCTCAGCTCCTTGTCAGTGGGCTTTAAAAAAAAAAAAAAAAAAAAGCAAATGACCAACTCTCAATGGTTGGGAAAATGTTTTTGGGGAATTTCCTTAGTGAAAGCCTACTAGATTTTTGTACTTGGAATAGAGCACATGGAGAATGGGGTAGGTAAAAGAAAAGTCATGAAGTGCCAGAAGTACAAACGAGCATTATAATTCCTCTTGGTACGGTGGAGCATGCCCCCATTAACTGGGTTCCCATCCATCTGCATGGCTATTCCCCAAGCGTCGCTTAGTTAGCTGGAGAGAACAGACAAATATCCAGGAATTCTGAACGGAATTCACCCTGAAACTTAATCTACTATGTCAAGAAGTAGCTGGGCATACTAAGATTTAAACAAGAGTTCATTTCAGACACCAGGCACTTACAAACAAACCTGCTTTTAGATGCTCAGCTTAGATGTCTTTCTTGGAATGCCTGCGTTAACAAACACTACTAAGGAGCCCTTATATGACCTGTAGAACTTGCTATGGAGCAGACGGACTTGCTTCCTGCCTTTCTTTAAAGACTATAATAAAGCATTTCCCTAAGACTAAAGAAAGCAGGAAGCTTCTTTTTTATTTCCTCTGAAAATATGTAACGCCAACTTAAACTTAACGTATCAACTAATATTTCTTAAAATGGGTAATATAAATTTGTATAACCTTTATTCTCAAATTGTCTATGAAAAGTGAAATAACCACACTGATATTCCAAAACAGTACATGGGCTAAAAATAATGTATATTTTACTATTTGAATATTTCCCAACTTTAGTTTTCAACTGTTTTTTTTTCCCCTGCTTAGAGACAGAGTCTCACTCTGTTTCCTAGGCTGGAGTGCAGTGGCACGTTCATAGCTCACTGCAACCTCAAATTCCTGCGCTCAAGCAATCCTCTTGCTGCAGCCTCTGAGTAGCTAGGACTACAGGTGCACGCCACCATGGATGGCTAATTTTTTTACTTTTTTGTAGAGACAAGGTCTTAGCCAGGCATGGTGGCACATGCCTGTAATCCCACCTACTTGGGAGGCTAAGGCAGGATAATCTCTTGAACCTAGGAGGCAGAGGTTGCAGTGAGCTGAGATTGTACCACTGCACTCCAGCCTGGGCGACAGTGACACTCCGTCTCAAAAAAAAAAAAAAAAGAAAAAGAAAATAAATAAATTTACCTGCTTTTTTTTGAGAGATGGGGTCCCAGTATATTGCCCAGGCTGATCTTGAAATCCTGACCTCAAGTAATCCTCCCACCTTAGCCTCCCAAAGTGTTGAGATTATAGGCGTGACCACCATGTCCAGCCCCAGTGACTTCTTTGTGCAACAATTTAACTGTAACTTTTAATCATATTATTTAAAAAAAAAAAAAAAAAGAAAAGCAAATTGCTAATTTAATAGAGGTAGCTCAGGGATCCCTAAATTTGAATTCTACTTATTGGTAGCAAGAATGTATATACAAATAATTTCTATTTGTTTTGTGTGTGTGCTAATTCAACTAAATATACATTTATTAGAGGAGATTCAAAGCTAAACAAGACATGTTGCTGCTGGGCTGTCATTCACTTAAAATATATGAAGATCTGGCTTATTCTTTTTTATTCTTTTTTTTTTTTTTTTGGAGACAGAGTCTTGCTCTGTCACCCAGGCTGGAGTGCAGTGGCATGATCTTGGCTCACTGCAATCTCTGCCTCCTGGGTTCAAGCCATTCTCATGCCCCAACCTCCCGAGTAGCTGGGACTACAGGTATGCACCACCATGCTCGGCTAATTTTTTGCATTTTTAGTAGAGACAGGGTTTCACCATATTGGCCAGGCAGGTCTTGAACTCCTGGCCTCAAGTGATCCACCCACCCTGGCCTCCCCAAGTGCTGGGATTACAGGCGTGAGCCACCATGCCCAGCCAAAGATGTGGCTTAAAAGGAACTCTGAAATTAAACTCCACCTCTTTATGTAACTCTCTTGCTCAGAACTTTTCTCTGCTTCTCACTGCTATCGAGCTGACATAAAGAACCAATTTAGATGAAATGTTATGACATCTGAGATTTGCTTCAAAATAATCAGTAGAGAAAAGACAGTGTGAGGGGAACTAGATGAAATCAAATAGAAGAGAATTTGAAAATTGGTAACCGTGGAAGCTAAGCAGAGAGTACTTTACTTTTGCATGTGCCCCCACAAAAAAACAGGTTGAACTGCTCTTCCTTTGTATCTCTGTGGTTATACCTTCTTAAGTTAAATGATGCAGTTTTGATTCTGAAGGAGTGCTGCAGAACACACTGGATAGTGTGGAAGACCACAGCTGAATATAACTTGTGTTCCTGGCACCCTAGTTGCACTTAAACACTGGCTGGCTGACCAACTAGCATGTTAATCATCCAGTCGAGTCAGTTAAGAACATTTTATTTTCCTTTTCTTTTTTTTTTTCTCCTCCATCCCGCCACCCCACCACCGCCCATTACTACAATCTTAAGGAAGACTTTATTTCTATTTTCATTTAGTTTTGTTTTTCTGAAACAGAGTCTCGCTCAGTTGCCAGGCTGGAGTGCAGTGGCGTGATCTTGACTCACTGCAACCTCCACCTCCCAGGTTCGAGTGATTCTTGTGCCTCAGCCTTCCAAGTTGAGTGGCTGGGACTACAGACACACGCCACCACACCTAATTTTTGTATTTTTAGTAGAGATGGGGTTTTACCATGTTGGTCAGCCTGGTCTTGAACTCCTCGACTCAGGAAATTTGCCCATCTCAGCCTCCCAAAGTGCTAGGATTACAGGCGTCAGCCACTGCACCTGGCCAGAAGACTTTAAAAAGCCAGTTTTTACTGTAAGAAAACACTGCATTTTTATAAGCACCAAAATAAAAGTAATAAGAAAATAAATCTCTACATAACAGTTAAGTATCAATAGTTTTTCAACAGTGGCACGTCTATCTAAACCTTGTTAGACTTGGGTCTCACCCCCAACCTTACTCCCTGGAGAAGGTCCTTGGAAGCAAGGCTGGAGGTGGGGACAATCACACAAGAATGCCATTCTCTCATTCCCAGCAAGGGATTTCAGATCCTTCACACACAGTATACCTGCATCAGATAGGATCAACAGAAACCTGAGTACCATGGTGCCCACAGCTGAAAATGACCCCATAAGCCCTGATTTATCATATCCCCTCTTTCCACAAACATGTATGAAACAGGTTGGGTACCACGGTGCACCCCTACGATCCTAGCACTTTGGGAGGCCGAGGTGGGAGGATCGCTTGAGACCAGGCAGCATAGGAAGATCTCGTCTCAAAATAAACCAATAATGATAAAATAAAAAGATCTAGGCTGGGCACGTGGCTTACACCTGTAATCCTAGCACTTTGGGAGGCTGAGGCGGGCAGATCACCTGAGGTTGGGAGTTTGAGACCAGCCTGACCAACATGCAGAAACCCCATCTCTACTAAAAATGCCAAGTTAGCCAGGTGTGGTGGCACATGCCTGTAGAGGCCGAGGCAGGAGAATTGCTCGAACCTGGGAGGCGGAGGTTGCAGTGAGCCGAGATCACACCACTGCACTGCAGTTTGGGCAACAAAAGCAAAACTCTGTCTCAAAAAAAAAAAAAAAAAATCTGTGAGCAACTCAAGGACAGCGTGGCCTTCCCATTTTTGTTATTTGTGCCAGCACTTAACACAGTGCTTTGCACCCACAGGTTGCTCATATGAGGGGAAAAGTGGTCCTATCTACATTTTGATTTCTTTGAAACACCATCAATTTATGCTTCCTGAGACATCATGAACACAGGTAAGCATGAGAGGACATGATTGCCTCCTCCCAACTCAGCCTTCGTTGTCCATTGGCAGCCTCCTGACTGGTCCTCCTGCTGCCAGGCCCCTTGTGCTCTTCCTTCCTCCAGCTGCCTGAGTGTGCTCTCCAAACACTAACCTGCTTTTTCTTACCCCCTCCTTTATGACGCCCCAGATGTTGTGTCCAAAAGGCTCTCTCTGGCAGCCTCTTCCTTAGCTCTCCCATAAAGGCTGAGTCACAAGGGCCTACTCTACAGATACCATTCCCTTAGAAATCTGTGCAGGGCCACAGCACTGTTCTCGGCACAGGCCTTAGAGCCATGGTTTTATGTGTCTGTCTTCCCAACACGGAGGAAGTTCCTGAAGGCTGGAAATTATATCTTAAACATCTTTTTATGACCAGTGTCTAGCACAGTGCCTGGCATACATTAGGAGCACAGTAAATGTGAACCTGAATGAATAAAGCCTCAGTCACTGTGTTCCCTGTTTTCCTATTTGCTCTCCTCCTTAACAAAGTGTTCTCCCCAAATACGGCTCTCTCTCTGCAGACTGTCAGCTGAAATGCTTCCTGCACCCCAGATTGCTCCCCTTTACTGCAATATCACACCAGCAGCGCAACTATGCCACCATCACCCACTCCAAGAAAACTACAAACCATCATTCATCTCACAGTCACCCAACCTCTGCGGATCAGTAGTGGATAAATGAAGATTTGGTTTGCCACCTTGATAAGGCTAAATACTAAAATAAGAGGCAAGAATGCAAGGGACAATTCAGGCAAAGTACAAATTCCTTTAGTCTAAAGACAGTCTGGCAGACAGTATGTAACACAAGTGTGGAGATGCAAGAGTTACAAAGATGATCATCTATTTCTAAAGTGTTCCAAAAGGATAGGTTTATCCCATCTCTGAAATCTTCTCCTGTGTATAAAACTATCACGTTAGATAAAAGACTTTTCCCCCTTTAGGAGATTTTTAATGACATAAAGAGAATCAACAGGAAAATACGACTCATTTTTGCCGAAACGCCCTTTATAGCTAACTTTGCTATAATATTTTTCTGCAAAGCCAAGGATAACTGCTGGAAAAATAAAACAGCTGTATTAATCCATATTTGAGAACATCAACCTGACTTACCGGAAGTAAATCTGAAACAAAAGTTTTCCTTCTGACTTTTCTCTTATGAGAAATTCCTTCCATTTCATCATCTTCAATCAAATCATCCCCATTAGTGTTCTCTAATATTTCCTCAGCCTCTGCAGCAGTTTTTAACCTTTGCATTTCAGTCTCTTTCATTTGAATAACTGTTTCACCAGCATCCATTCCCAAAACTTCAGATAAGATCTTTAGTAAGGCATTTATGATTTCTGCTTGACTCTTGCATGGAATAATGTCCTTTAGATTCCAAATTGTGCCTGGGAAAAAATAAGCATAAGGAGAAGAAATGCCTGTGAAATATTTTATTAAGTTTAAATTTTCGCAAGACTTTTAAGGCCAGTGTAATTTCAAAAAATCTCAGCCCCACTGCCTTTGTTCATTATTTATTAAATGTCAATGAGTTCTGCACTGAGGCAGTGCCCTTAGTTATAACCCTGCACAATCATCTTCCTTTCTTGGCACACAATGCCTTTCTCTGATACACTGCATTATCAGCAGACCCAGAGAACACTCATCAAGTTTCTTTTAAAATGACAAAGTGAGTGGCTTCACTTTCTCTAGTTGTAACCTAAGCTGCTCTCCTCAGCAGCTTCTTATATTCCATGAGTGGAATGGAATGTACTAAAATTCCAACGTCGGTCTCACATACAAACATGAGAACAGGTTCTTAGTTTTTTGATTATCAAAAAAGAACAGGAGCTATCATTAAGTAGTCAGAGTAATTTTTTTTTAAGTTACTACAAAAATAAAAACACCTCCTGGCTATACACCCAAAAGAACTGAAAGCAGGGACTTGAACAGATTACATCCATTTTTGCGAGGTGCAGTGGCTCACCCTGTAATCCCAACACTTTGGGAGGCCAAGGTGGGAGGATCACTTGAGGTCAGGAGTTCGAGACAAGTCTAGCCAACATGGTGAGACTCCATTTCTACTAAAAATACAAAAATCAGCCAGGCATGGTGGTGGGCGCTTGTAATCCCAGCTACTTGGGTGGCTGAGGCACGAGAATCACTTGAACCCAGGAGGCAGAGGTTGCAGTGAGCCGAGATCTTGCCACTGCACTCCAGCCTGGTTAACACAGCGAGACTCTGTCTCAAAAAAAAAAAAAAAAAAAAAAAAAATTACATCCACTTTCACAGCAGCCATATTCACAATAGCTAAGTTGTAGAAGTAACCCAAGTGTCTATCAACAGACGAACAGATCAACAAAATGTGGTATTATACCTACAAGGCAATATTATTCAGCATTAAAAAGGAAGGAATTTCTGACACATGCTACAACATGGATGAACCTTGAGGCCACTATGCAAAAAGAAATAAGCCAATCACAGAAAGACAAATTCTGTATAATTCCACTTCTATGAGGTATTTAGGTAGTCAAGGAATGGTGGCTGACAGCAGCTGGGGGAAGGGAAAATGGGAAAAATTGTGTCTAAAGGGTACAGTTTCAGTTTTGCAAGATGAAAAAAAGTTCCGGATTTTGATTGCACAACAATATGAATGTACTTTACACCACTAAATTATACATTTAAAAACAATTAAACGCTGGGTGCAGTGGCTCACGCCTGTAATTCCAGCGCTTTGGGAGGTCAAGGTGGGCATATTTTAAGAGCTCAGGAGTTTGACACCAGCGTAGGCAACGTGGTGAGATGTCATCTCTAAAAAAAAATACAAAGAATTAACTGTGGCTGGGCACTGTGGTTCATGCCTGTAATCCCAGCACAGGGAGGTCGAGATGGGCCAATCACTTTAGGTCAGGAGTTTGAGACCAGTCTGGTCAACATGGTGAAACCCCATCTCTATTAAAAAATAAAAAAATGGCCGGGCGCGGTGGCTCAAGCCTGTAATCCCAGCACTTTGGGAGGCCGAGGCGGGTGGATCACAAGGTCAGGAGATCGAGACTATCCTGGCTAACATGGTGAAACCCCGTCTCTACTAAAAATACAAAAAACTAGCCGGGCGCGGTAGCGGGCGCCTGTAGTCCCAGCTACTTGGGAGGCTGAGGCGGGAGAATGGCGTGAACCCGGGGGGCGGAGCTTGCAGTGAGCCGAGATCGCGCCACTGCACTCCAGCCTGGGAGACACAGTGAGACTCCGTCTCAAAAAAAAAAAAAAAAAAAAAAAAATAAATAAATAAATAAAAAATAAAAAATAAAAAAATTAGGCCGGGCGTGGTGGCTCACGCCTGTGAGCCCAGCACTTTGGGAGGCCGAGGCAGGCGGATCACGAGGTCAGGAGATCGAGACCATCCTGGCTAACAAGGTGAAACCCCGTCTCTACTAAAAAAATACAAAAAATTAGCCGGGCGTGGTGGCAGGCGCCTGTAGTCCCAGCTACTCAGGAGGCTGAGGCAGGAGAATCGCTTGAACTCAGGAGGCAGAGACTGCAGTAAGCTGAGCTTGCACCAATGCGTTCCAGCCTGGGTGACAGAGTGAGAGTTCGTCTCAAAAAAAAAAAAAAAAAAAATTAAATGGGCCTGGTGGCATGCACCTGTAGTCCCAGCTGCTTGGGAGGCTGAGATGGGAAGATCACTTGAGCCCAGGAGGTGGAGGCTGCAGTGAGCCAAGATCGCACCACAGCACTCCTGCCTGGGCAACAGATGAGGACTCTGTCTCAAGAAAACCCAAAATGATTAAGACGGTAAATTTCATGTGCATTTACCACTATTAAAATAAAAAAAAACAGGCCAGGCACAGTGGCTCATACCTGTAATCCCAGCACTTTAAGAGGTCAAGGTGGGCAAATCACCTGAGGTCCCGATCTCAAGACCAGCCTGGCCAACATGGTAAAACCCTGTCTCTACCAAAAATACAGAAATAAGCTGGACATGGTGGCGCATGCTTGTAATCCCAGCTACTCGGGAGGCTGAGGCATGAGAATCACTTGAACCTCGGAGATGAGGTTGCAGAGCCAGCCACTGCACTCCAACCTGGGTGAGAGAGCCAGACTCCATCTCAAAACAATAAAAAATTTAAAAAAAAAACAAAAAAAACAAAAAAAAACCCTCTCAATATAAATTATCTCTGTAAGGCCAAAGGGCAAGAAGAAAATAGATACAGAAACTAAATAAAGTACATACTAAATAGACCTTCAGATAATTTCTTACTTCTGTATTCAGAGATTCTGGAGAGAAAAGAGTTGGTGGGAAAAAAAAAAAACTTACGGAAAACTAAGTGGTCAATTTCTGAAATCACTGGTTCATAAATAAGTGGGGATCCTGACAACAGTGTCTCTTTATCAGGTTAACAGTAGTTTGTTAAATTCAAAACAAATCTATTCCACAAGGCTTCACAACTACAGACAACTGCTTGAAGTAAGGGTCTCTTCTCAAATATTAAAATTTTCAGAACAGATAAAAGCACAGAAGACCTGATGTGTTGAAATGAATGACTAAATTTTGCCGCCACACATCCATATCAAAAGCTACTAAAACAATATACTATGCCATAAGGCTAAATTTTACCTGCTACCAATGTCTTCAATAGAAGGGATTCCATGGAACTAACAGGAGAAAGCAGTGCTGATTCCAGCACGTTCAATGCTGTAGCACTGAAAGACTTCAGCAGCTCTGGGTTATCCTCAGTCACTGTCTGCAAACAATATGCTATAAGGCAAAACATAAATATTTAGAAACAAATGAATTCTGCTTTGGATAATTTATACCAGTATAATTCATCAAGAAAACGTTGTATCGTTACCACTTCATTAGATACACATAGCTTTTGTAGAATATATATGCTTTATCTCAGGGTGATATGCACAAATGAGGCTTCCCAAACTATTAGTGCTGGAAAAGACGTTTCTTTTCTTTTTAAATTTCTAATGCTGAACAGATGTATACTTTTTTTTTTTTTTTTTGAGACAGCCTTGCCCTGTCACCCAGGCTGGAGTGTAGTGGAGCATCTCAGCTCACTGCAACCTCCGCCTCCCAGGTTCAAACAATTCCTGTGCCTCAGCTTCTCAGGTAACTGGGATTAAAGGCGTGCGCCACAATGCCTGGCTAATTTCTACATTTTTAGTAGAGACAATTTCACCATGAAGGCCAGGCTGGTCTGGAACTCCTGGTCTCAAGCGATCTGTCCATTTCGGCCCCTCAAAATGCTGAGATTACAGGCATGAGCCACCACATTCAGCCAGATCTACACTTTTTTTTTTTACAAAATACAATTACAAAGACTCTTTTTTTTTTTTTGAGACGGAGTCTCACTGTGTCGCCTAGGCTGGAGTGCAGTGGCACAACCTCGGCTTGCTGAAAGCTCTGCCTCCTGGGTTCATACCATTCTCCTGCCTCAGCCTCCTGAGTAGCTGGGACTACAGATGCCTGCCACCATGCCCAGCTAATTTTTTGTATTTTTACTAGAGACGTGGTTTCATCTTGTTAGCCAGGATGGTCTCAATCTCCTGACCTCGTGATCCGCCCGCCTTGGCCTCCCAAAGCGTTGGGATTACAGGTGGGAGCCACCATGCCCGGCCTAAAAAGACTCTTAAATGTAGCAATGTCGTTACTATAAATGTTTATAAAAGCTTATCCTCAGGCCGGGCGTGGTAGCTCATGCCCATAATCCTAGCACTTTGGGAGGCCGAGGCAGGAGGATCACCTGAGGTCAGGAGTTGCAGACCAGCTTGGCTAACATGGCAAAACCCCATTTCTACTAAAAATACAAAAATTAGCTAGGCATGGTGATGCATGCCTGAAATCCCAGCTACTTGGGAGGCTGAGGCAAGAGGATAGCTTGAACCCTGGAGGCGGAGGTTGCAGTAAGTCGAGATTGTGCCACTGCACTCCAGCCTGGATGACAGATCTGAGACTCCGTCTCAAAAAAAAGGCCAGGTGTGGTGGCTCACGCCTGTAATCCCAGCACTTTGGGAGGCCAAGGCAGGCGGATCACAAAGTCAGGAGATCGAGACCAGCCTGGCTAACACAGTGAAACCCCGTCTCTACTGAAAATACAAAAAATTAGCCAGGCGTGGTGGCGGGCGCCTGTAGGTCCCAGCTACTTGGGAGGCTGAGGCAGGAGAATGGCGTGAACCCGGGAGGCAGAGCTTGCAATGAGCCGAGATCGCACTGCTGCGCTCCAGCCTGGGCGACAGAGTGAGACTCCATCACCAAAAAAAAAAAAAAAAAAAAAAAAAAAAAAAATTTACCCTCAATTTATGTACTTATCAAGGACCAGTAGCAAACAGTCCTAGGTTTTGGGATGTCTGGCTTCCTTTAAATTTATCATGACCTTCAAAGTTAGGGTTATTTCTGGTGGAGCAATAATTCTTGAAGAAAAAAAGTAGTTTATATAAAAGTATGAGCAAATTAAGACCTGTAAAATATTAAATCACGCCCATCAAAATTACTTAAAATGCATGTTACTGCTGTGATCGACAATATATTTACATAGAAATCCATATATATGCATTTCTGTACATATATTCAAATGTAGTATCTTTGTCATTAAGAAACTAATTTACTTTAGCTAACAGCCATGATTGCTACCATACAAGTTCAAAAAAAGTTATATGAATACATGCGACGGAATCTTGTAGTTCATTTTACTATATGTAAGCATTGCTTGACTTTAGAAGTAAAAGTAATAATGTATTTTAAAAATCATTAATCTAGCTACATGCAGAAGGAAAACACTATTATGCAATGCAAAATGACTTTATTCTAATCCATTTCAAAAATGCTCATTAAGGGGAAGAAAAGCTAAAAATAGAAATAAATCTGTAAGACTAAAGGCAGAAAAATAGAAGTGGTTTTTCTTTTAAAACATATGAACTAACTTTCCTGAAATTCTCTCATTGTAACAAAAACTGTCCTCTGAGATTAAGTCACCTACCAAATTCCTAAAAATGGCTGAATTGTTTTTAAAATCCCCATTTACTCACAGCTCCCCAAACCCACCAAGATTCCATTTGGAGAAATGATTTTTAAAATTTTCTCAGTAGTATTTATTCTACTATTTTCCCCCAATTCTGTTCTCTTAAAAATATCCATTAGAGTCAAGAGAAACAGCAGTCAGGGGAATACACTTCTTCCTCCTCAGAAGAAATGTAGTTCCACAAAGGGACAGCTGGACACCTGCCATAATGATGGGGAGAAAAGAAATGCTCTCCCTCAATTGTTTCTCCACTCCCACCCAGCATTCTGCTGAGCTGCCCATGCTCTGGTTTCTGCCTGCTGCCATTGAGCTGAGGGTCCCCAGTGGCTCCTCAGTCCAATAAAGAGAAGGCAAGGCAGCCAAGGCCACTGAAGTTGCTGGACTTTGCCTTCCCTGTCTCATGGAAGGCACGCAGGCCTAAGTGGAATTTCAATCACTTCTTTTTCTCTTTCTCTCTCAACAAAACTCAGGCCGTCAGTTTTCTGCCAGAAGTATGAGATAGTAGCATAACACATTTAAGTAAGTTTAGATTCCAATTAACTGGCTTAAAGACCTGGTAGTTGTGGGTTACTGTTTCTTAGTAAATGGAGATGAAAACTTTAAGAATTAATAAAGGCTGCTAAGAATGAAAACAGGCCAGAAACCACATATCTTCACATAATTACCTTTCTCCCTTTCAGAGCCAAAAGCAGAAAAATTGAATGAGCAGGTAAAGAATTAATATTAATCACAGATTTAAGAAGACCCAGAAAAAACAGGTGCTGAGCTACACATTCACATACAATGAGAAAAAAAATCACTCCAGTGGAATAAACATACTAAAGCTGCATGAAAATTTTTGAACATGGCTACACATTCTTAATAAGTCATCACCTTTTCTTCACTTACCTACTGAAATAGCCAGGTCAACATTGGTAGGAAACCTACTTAAATACTTTAACACAATCTCCAAACACCCTTCTTTGTTGAATATAGACACTGCTCTACTACTGCATTCACTAAATTGAAGGGGGAAAAAAAAGTTTTACTATTCACATTTTAACAGTAGGAAATCAACCATAGCAATCCATAAAAAAATAAATCAGGCTTTATAAACCAAGGAGTTGGAATCAAACACCCACCATTTTTATCGATGAAGGAACTAACACCCATTCACATTCACTATACATGAGAACTGGCTATCTATATTTTATCTCTATCACAGTGGGACCTTTTCATCAATCTCTTTGCCATGATGCCAGTTTCCTTATAGAAGGTTAAAGCTGGAAGATATCTTGTAAATCGTTTAATTCAACTCCCCATTTTATAAATGCAAAGACCCAGGACCCAAGCGGTAATGTGGCCCATTAGAGAGCAAATATTTTGTCAGCGGTAGAGCCAGGCCCAGTACCTAGGTTCCCTGGGTCCAGCCTACTGTTTTTTTCTTCCCTCTATACCACAACAATAACAAGTTAAAGGAGGATAAAAGGCCTCTATACTTATCACACAAAAACACAAATTTATATTTTTTTAACCTACTATATTTTAGAACATTAACAAAAACACAAATTTAAAGGAAAATAAAATTATATTTTATTCAAGCCTTTTAGAGTGCAATCATAATTTCATCAAGCAGAATTTGCAGTCTACAATAAATTACAGTAAGTATTTTTTAAATTATACTACCTTTTAATAAAAAACTCAGACAGCTATCAGTGTTATGAATAAGCAAACACATTAAATATGAGTAAACAAGGCTAATTATAATAATTGTATCCATGTTTCCAGAGGAAATATCCATGTTGTGTGTTTCCTCCATACATACAACATACACACATGACATGCTAAGAGCTAACAGAGCTGACTAAATTATTAAACTAAATCTGTTATGTGATGAAAAATATTTCATATCTTCTATCTACCTACCTACCTACCTACCTATCTAGTTACGGTAGCATGAAGGAGACCACTGTCTAGTCAGGAAGATAAGCCATACGTGTGTAAAGATAATTTGAAATATAAATTATGAAACAAGAATGTTAAAAGTAACTCAGTGATACATACAGGGCTCACAGGTATTCAGAAAAGAGAAATCACCTTGGAGATATATTCAGATTCTTTTCAAGGAAATTTTAAAAAAATTTCCAAATGCAACGATTTCTGACTCAAAGTTATCTGGTGCACAGAAAAACAGCACCCATCAGTTTTTGCTCAAATGCCATTTCCTCAGATCTGATCTCTCTAATATTTCTGGTGGAATGCATTCAGTAAAATGAAATCACAGGCAAGGTCAGATTGCTACATAGGCATTTCAGGATCCAATTTAATCTTGTATGCTAAGAAACATCTGTGCTTTTAGGTCAGCCACTGTAATTGCTGCTGACTGAAGAAAAGAAACTGTGACCCAGTCTTGCTAGAAATGTGGGACATAAAATGGGGCAGAAAAAAGTAAATCCAGGTTGGGTTTCTAGCCATTTCCATTCCTAATAGCAAGTCCACTCCACCCTCACCACTGCTACAATCACAGAATGGAGAGTGGCCTTCTTCCTCAAGGGGCCAAGGGAGCTCTTCTTAGGCATCCACTTCCTACTCAGACGGTAACCGCCAGGGGAGAGGAAGAAAAGCACCAGCCAAGGTCTGTGGTCCCCATCTTAGTCTAGAGGCCAAACCAAAGCTGCACCTGCATCTGGGCCTGACCAGCTTAAAGACAAATTTTTCTCAGGGTGTGCAGGAAGTCATGGGAAAGGAGGAGCCACAGGTGCTAGTGGTCATGAGTCCTCCTATTTTTTGTCAGGTGCAATGACTGGAGAGGAAAGTCGTAAAACAAAAGATGCAGTGATGCAACGAGGAAAGGGATTGGGGAGGAGGGTCGATCTTAGGTCACCTGATCCTACCTCCTACCAAGTCTTTTTTTTTTTTTTTTGAGATGGAGTTTCGCTCTGTCACCCAGGCTGGAGTGCAGTGGCATGATCTTGGCTCACCGCAAGCTCTGCCTCCAGGGTTCAAGCGATTCTCCTGCCTCAGCCTTCTGGGTAGCTGGGATTACGGGTATGTGCCACCACACTCGGCTAATTTTTTTATAGTTTTGGTAGAGACGGGGTTTCACAGTGTTGGCCTCAAACTCCTGACCTCAAGTGATCCACCCGCCTCAGCCTCCCAAAGTGCTGGGATTACAGGCATGAGCCACCATGTCCGGCTTCTACCAAGTCTTAACATCCCAGATTAACAGGCCTACTAAGGTGAACAGAGATTCCCACACAGTATAACAGAGAATAGCAGCCTGGGTACTGCTATAGCAGGAGGCTGTGTTTGGAAGGCATCTTACCATATATTCCACAGCACGTTCACAGCCTCATTGGCTATGTTCTCAACAGAATTTCTGTTCTGATCTTTTTTCTCCTGCAGGGACATCTCATTTGAATCCAGTCCAGCACTACACTGTAACCAAATATCATGATTAGCACCCTGGTTCCAAAGAAGAATTAAACAAATAGGGTAATGATGGTGATGAAACACAAAGGCTAGACATCAGAAATTACCGTGGTTAACAAGTCAATCGAATCCTTACAAGCAGTAGTACAAAATCAATACAAAGTATTTTACCTAATAAATGTAATAAAGGACAGTAAGAAGGCAACGAAAGACGAAATAAGAGCTTCTACCTAGCGCCTTCCGTTTTTTTTTATTACATAGCACCTTCTAAGGTACTATTCTAAGCTTTTTACATGTATCAAATCATTTAATCCAAACAATAAACCTATGAGGTAGGATGACTATTATTATCGCCAATCTCCAGCTGCAAATGGGAAAGTGAGGTACAGGGAGGCTGCTGAAGGTGTTAGATTAGCATGTGGTGAAGCTGGGATTCAGGCCCCAGCATTTGGCTCCAAAGCTGGTGCTCTTAAGCCCCTCTAGTACAGACCAGGAGACACTCTAAAGCAAGGTTTCTCAATCCAGGTACTACTGAAATTCTCCACCAGAAAATTCTTTGTTGGGGAAGGAAGGGCTATCATGTTCATTTGGGGATGTTTAGCAGCATCCCTGGCCTCTACCCACTGGATGCCAGTAGCAACTTTTACCCCACAAGCTCTGTAACAACCAATGTCTCCAGACATTGCCAGTTGTGCCCTGTGAAGCAAGATCATACCCAGTTGAGAATCACTGCTCTAAAACGACTGATGCCTCTCATCAAAACTGGATATGCTTTATGTAGCCTTAACTGAAAATTACCCATCAATACAGAATAGCGGACCAGAGGCACTCCAGAGAGAAAGCTCCTTAACCTCTTAACTATGTCATGCAATAAGACTGGAATGAGATCAAACACGAGAACTTACTGTAATCTTCACAAGTTCCTAATGTCTGTGCCTCGGCTTTGTCATCTGTAAAATGGGAATAATACCTGCCTCATAGGATACTGTGAGGATTAAATTATATAATATCCAAAATATGAAAATAATACCTGGCACACAAATAAGCAATGACTAAACACTAATTATTTTTATTGTAAGAAGTTTAACATCTAAAGGAGTGAGTCTGTACAGTTTTAGGCAGGTCTTTTCTAACTATCATAAAAATAAAGCTACAAAATAATAGAGATTAGTATCAATTAAGAGAGTAGATTGGTGTTTCCAGGAAAAGGAATGAAATTTCCACAGGATGTTTACATAGAACACAAAGTCACAAACACCAAAGTAATACAAAAACTCTAAGTTTGCATCCCAAAAGCTACCATCAAGATATTGTAAAAACTGCATACCTCTTTTAGCAGCACAACCAGAGGGGTCATGATATCCTTAGTCACCATGTCATCACAAACTTCAAAACCTCCACAAGCACTGAGATTTCTACACAAGAAATTTAAAACATGTTTTACTTCCACATCACATGTCACAGAACACTTCTACCCTCTCACATTTCTATTTTTAGCCATATTTAAGGTTTCCCAGAGGAAATAGCTTATTGTTTCTGTCATATGCTGCAGAACCAATCCAGAGATTTCCACCTGTTCTGTTTCGATCTTTGTTCTACAAGATATAAACAGATGACGCTGTCATATAACAACTTAGTTCTGAGGTTTGAGACAGTATACAGGTACATGGCTACAAGAAGGGAAGTGGGGAGACTTTTCCCATGTGAATAAATCACATCATGTATGAAGGGACCTTTTCTTGGAATCAAGACTACAAGGGCAAGGCTAGGTGCTGTAGCTCACACCTGTAATCCCAGCACTTTGGGAGGCCTAGGTGGGAGGATTACTTGAGCTCAGGAGTTCAAGACCAGCCTGGGCAACATAGGGAGACCCTGCTTCTAAAACAAGAAAAAAAAAAAAAGAAAAAGTGAACTGCAAGGGCAGCAAGGTGGGGCTACTGAGAATGATACCCCCTAAAGCAGCCCTGGGTAAATTTAATTGGAAAGACATGACTTCCGAGTACACAGCACTGTGCTAGTACCTAAGGATATAGAGATAGTCAGAAGATGCCCTCACAATCCGCCAGGATCCCCTAGCCTGTGTATGCTGTGGGAGGAAGCGAAGGGCTTTCCACATGCTGTTTCCTCCCTAGAGGAAGAAGAGCGTCTATTTCCCTCCATCAACTGGTGAATGCCCATTCATCCCTCAGAGCTCACCTCCAGCACCACTCACTCAGAGTCTTCTTCCCTGAACCCTTTGTTTGTACCCTCCTGTAGCATCCTTTGTCACTATCATTCATTGTAATTATACACTTACGTAACTGTTTGGTTAATGCTTGTCTCCCTCAATAACTTTAAGATTTCTTAAGGAGAGACATTGCCTTGCTCATTACCCCATGCCCACAGCCTAGCTCAGTGTCTAGCACACAGGCACTTTATACATATTTGCTGTATCAGTGAATGAAATATAAATAACAAGTAGAGACAGAGCTACAAGAACTACAAATACTAACTTCTACTCTTGCCCCCTCTGCAGTCCATTCTCTGCACAGCCAGCAGAGTGGCCGTCTCAAAAGGTGAGTTACAGCATGTCTCTTCCCTGCTTAGATTAAGTCCTCAGCCCTACACCAATCGTACAGCTCATCTCTCTCTCCAGCCTCACCTCCTGTAATTACCCACCCCTGCTCTTTTCTGCCACCTACCTACCCGCTCTGCTCTTTAACCACATCAAGCCGCCTGCTGCTTCGCTTCTTTGCTGCTGCTGCTCCCTTTGTGGGAAATGCTCTTCCCCCTATTTTCCCATGTCTCCTGGCTCCCTCACCCTGCAGATCTCCGTTCACAAGCCATCTAAAGAGCACCTTTTTTTTTTTTTTTTTTGACACAGGGTCTTGCTCTATCACCCAGGCTGGAGTGCAGTGGTGTGATCATGCCTCACTGCAGCCTCGAACTCCTGGGCTGAAGCGATACTCCCACCCCAGTCTACTGAGTAGCTGGGATAAAGGGCACCCACCACCATGCCTGACTAATTGTTTAAAATTGTTCCAGAGACGGGGTCTTGCTATGTTGCCCAGACTGACCTTGGACTCCTTGCCTCCAGCGATCCTCCTTCCTTGGCCTCCCAAAGCAATGGGATTACAGGCGTGAGCCAACGCGCCCGGCCCAAGAGCACCCAATTCAAACTTCCCACCCCCAACTCATCATCATCTCGTTTTCCCACAGCAATTCTCACTATGTAATATTATGTTTT
Source organism: Papio anubis (assembly GCF_008728515.1). NCBI lineage: Eukaryota > Metazoa > Chordata > Mammalia > Primates > Cercopithecidae > Papio > Papio anubis. The sequence continues at coordinate 39,792,114 of NC_044993.1, forward strand.
ACCTTTTTACTAGCTTCCTGTCTGTCTCCCCATCAACATGACTTGTGCCAAGACAGGGGATCTTGGCTGTCAACAGATCTCGCTCAACAGTCTTGGCTGCTCAAAATTCCCTGCATCTAGAACGACTCCTGACACATGAATTGAAGAGTTCATCCAAGCAAGGGACCCTAAGGAGGGCTTTTGGAGAGGGTAAAACGTGCGCAGGCGTGACGCTTGAGCAGGTGGACGCTGCAGGTGAAGCAGCCAGGTGGACAGATGAGATGCGTGTGGTTCGGGGATACTGGGGTTCTCTGGAGCCTGGAGACTGGCTTCAAATCTCTGCAAACGGGAGACCGGGCCAGGGCCTGGTGGCACACAGAAGGCGCTGGCTGACCGCTACGACCGCCCGCAGCCCAGGCGCGGGGGAGGCTAGAAGTGGGCACCGCCCCGGACCCTTCCCGGCTCACCTCAGCGCGCCGGCTGCAGTCTCCCTGACGGCCAGGCTAGGGTCCAGCAGCAGCGGCCCGAGGCGGCGCACGGCGTCTCGGCGCGCCAGGCCCGGGAGTGCCGGCCGCTGCTGCACCAGCCGGGCCAGCCCCGCGCAGGCGCACTCGCGAACCTCGGCGCTCGGGTGCTGGAGCTGCGGAGAGCGAGGAGGGTCAGAAGGAGAGCAGTGCGCACGCGCGCGGGGCAACCTCGTCTCGCTCTCCCGGCCCGGCGGAGCCCTCGCCTCACCTTTTCCAGCAGCTCCGCCGCTGGCCCGTCGTCCTCCTCGCCTCCGGTCCCATTCGCCGCCGCAGCCGCCTCGGCCTGACAGTCGCCCGTAGGGGAGAACTGAGGTCGCTTGAAGCGCTTCGTCCGGCTCTTACCCATGGCGACGTGCGCTGTGCTGACAGACCACCGAGAGAGGAGGGCAACAGCAGGCGGTGGAGGCTGCCGCGCCGGTGACAAGCAACGTCCCTGGCTGCTGCTCAGCTGGGCCTGCTGACGGCTGGAGAACACATGGGGAAACCGTGCGCAGGCGCGCGGCGCGTCGTCTGCTGGGTCGGGGTCGGGGCGGGGGGGGGGGGGGGGCTGGTGCGCGGAGCGCGCAGGCGTGGGAGAGGGCATGGGCGGGGCCAGCTTCTGCAAAGGGGCGGAGTCTTGTGGGTTTACCGGGAAAGTAGGAGGCTGGACTAGAATAGTAACGCCGACCCAGGCGGGAGGATCACTTGAGGCCAGAAGTTCGAGACCATCTTGGGCAACATAGGAAAACACTCCACCCCCCCGACCCTTCTCCCGCAAAAAATTAAAAATTAGCTGGGCACAGTGGCGTGTGTGCGTAGTCCCAGCTACTCGGGAGGTTGAAGCGGGAAGATCACTTGACCCGAGGAGTTTGAGGCTACAGTGAGCCGTGATCCTGCTACTGCACTCCATACTGAGCGACAGAGCGAGACCCTGTCTCAATCAATCAATCAAGCAAGCAATCAGTAAGTAACACTGAGTACAAATAATCAAATGTGATTAAGGATATTGTAAGTTCTGTAAAGTTCATAAAGTTCTATAAAGTGCCTAACACCAAGCCTGACATATAGTAGGTACTCAAAAAGTATTAACCACGATTTTATTTTGTGTCCCCAGCACCTCCCATAGCTCCTGTCATAGACAGAGACCAGTTAATGTTTTGGAACAAATGTGTGTCTGTATTTGTTAAAACAGAATCGCTTAAGAACCTAATCTCCCTGCCTTAGTTTCCTCATCAGTGAAGTGGGGACATTGATAGTATATACCTCATGGAGTTGTTACGAAAACTAAATGTGTTCATATGTTTAAGGTGCTAAGAACAGAGACTGGCAGATAATAAGCACTATGGAAATGTTTGGAAACTTGTATTTAACAAAGATTCTTTTGCAAATATTTGTTGAGTACTAGGTACAGTGCTGGGCATTGGAATAAAACAATAATCAAGACAATTTGGTTCCTGTCCTCTCTCCCTGTCCTTATGGAGTTTACAGTCCAGGGAGAGATCTGTTGAATATATAATCATACGAATAACTTTGTGGTAAATTGTGGTAAATACTAAGCAGAGGGAAAAGTACAGGAGAATCTTAGGTGGTCTTTACAATTAGACATGTAACGAGTGAGTACTCAATATATGTATAGCTTTGGGTCAACTTTCTTTTTTTTTCTTTTTGTTTTTGAAACAGAGTCTCTTTGGGAGGCCGAGACGGGCAGATCACGAGGTCAGGAGATCGAGACCATCCTGGCTAACATGGTGAAACCCTGTCTCTACTAAAAAATACAAAAAAACTAGCCGGGCGAGGTGGCGGCGCCTGTAGTCCCAGCTACTCGGGAGGCTGAGGCAGGAGAATGGCTTGAACCCGGGAGGCGGAGCTTGCAGTGAGCTGAGATCTGGCCACTGCACTCCAGCCTGGGCGACAGAGTGAGACTCCGTCTCAAAAAAAAAAAAAAAAAAAAAGACATAGAGTCTCACTCTATTGTCCAGGCTGGAGTGCAATGGTGCCATCTGGGCTTATTGTAACCTCTGCCTCTGAGTTCAAGCAATCCTCCTGCCTTAGCCTCCTAAGTAGCTGAGATTACAGGCATGTGCCACCATGCCCAGCTATTTTTTTTTTTTTTCAGTAGAGACGGGGTTTTACCATGTTGGTCAGACTGGTCTCGAACTCTTGATCTCAAATGATCTGCCCGCCTCAGCCTCCCAAAGTGCTAGTATTACAGGTATGAGCCACCGCACTCGGGCTCCGGTCAACATTCTACTGGAGAAAAGTTCCATTCCATGGCAACCCTACCGTCAAAGAGTTGACTGTCCAGTAAAGGAAATAACATTAATTACTATGGCAAATTTTAGAGAGTAACAGAAGTGTAGCTCGTGTTGCATTTGGGCCTATCAAAGATCAGTCTTGGGCTGGGCACTGTGGCTCACACCTGTTAAACCCACCACTTTGGGAGGCCGAGGTGAGTGGATCACCTGAGGTCAGGAGTTCAAGACCAGCCTGACCAATATGATGAAACCCCATCTCTACTAAAAATACAAAAATTAGCCAGGCGTGGTGGCGTGTGCCTGTAGTCTCAGCTACTTGGAGGCTGAGGCAGGAGAATCTCTTTTTTTTTTTTTTTTTTTTGAGACGGAGTCTCGCTCTGTCGCCCAGGCTGGAGTGCAGTGGCCGGATCTCAGCTCACTGCAAGCCCCGCCTCCCGGGTTTACGCAGTTGTCCTGCCTCAGCCTCCGGAGTAGCTGGGACTACAGGCGCCCGCCACCTCGCCCGGCTAGTTTTTTGTGTTTTTTTAGTAGAGACAGGGTTTCACCGTGTTAGCCAGGATGGTCTCCGTCTCCTGACCTCGTGATCCGCCCGTCTCGGCCTCCCAAAGTGCTGGGATTACAGGCTTGAGCCACCGCGCCCGGCAGGAGAATCTCTTGAACCTGGGAGGCAAAGGTTGCAGTGAGCCGAGATCGCACCACTGCACTCCAGCTTGGGTGACAGAGCAAGACTCCGTCTCAAAAAAAAAAAAAAAAAAATCAACCTTGGAGCCACTAAATACATGTTGGTGGGTTTTTTATCAGGCCATCGATCTGCCTGCCACCTACCTAGTCCAGGCAACCGTCTTTATTTTTTGAGATGGAGTCTCTTTCTTATTGCTCAGGCTGGAGTGCAATGGCATGATCTTGGCTCACTGAAACCTCCGCCTCTTGGGTTCAAGTGGTTTTCCTGCCTCAGCCTCCTGAGTAGCTGGGATTACAGGTGCGTGCCACCACACCCAGCTAAATTTTGTATTTTTAGTAGAGATGGGGTTTCACCATGTTGGCCAGACCGGTCTCAAACTCCTAACCTCAGGTGATCCACCTGTCTCAGCCTCCCAAAGTGCTGGGATTACAGGCGTGATCCACCATGCCCAGCCTAGGCTACTTTCTTTTATCTTGAGCACGTGGCTTTCTGGTCTCTCCATTTCCACCCTGCCTGTCCCCTATCCATTGAGCAGCTAGAGTGATCTCAAAATATCCCTCCACCTTTCTCCTTATATTGTATTCACTTCCTCACTTAAAACTTTTCAGTGGCTGCTGGGCATGGTGGCTCACCCCTGTAATCCCAGCGCTTTGGGAGGCCCAGGTGGGTGGATCACTGAAGTCATGAGTTCAAGACTGGCCTGGCCAAAGTGGTGAAACCCCGTCTCTACTAAAAATACAAAGCTTAGCTGGGTGTGGTGGCGCCGGCCTGTAATCCCAGCTACTCAGGAGGCTGAGGCAGGAGAATCACTTCAACCTGGGAGGCGGAGGTTGCAGTGAGCCCACATCGCACCACTGGTCTCCAGCCTGGGTGACAAAGCAAGACTCTGTCTCAAAAAAAAAAAAAAAAAAAAAACCAACTTTTCAGTGGCTTCCCTTTCTCTTTGGATAAAGATCAAAATCTTACCAGGGTTGCAGGATTGCAGGGTTTCACCCCAGCCCCCAGCGTCACCTCTTCATTTTGCTCTTTTAGCCAACATCTATGGGGCCTCAGGGCTTTGCACAAACCCCGGCCCCTACCCTATGAACTAGTGAACACAGTGTCCATAGGCAGGGACAGGGACTTCATAGTGAGAGACAGGTCTCCCTTGAGACCTGCATGTACCTCGTTTCTTTGCTTCAAAGCACATATCAAAATTACAGTTGTAATTTTCAGTTTCTTTATGAACAGTTATACAATTGCCTTTCTCCCCAACTGAACACTCCACACCTATAAAGACAAGACAGTGCCCATTTTCACACATCACGGTATCCCCAACACTAGCCTAGAGCCTGGCACAAGATAGTCATGCAATTTCTTGAATGAATGGAGAGACCACATAGGAAAGAGTAGGGCATGCAATTTAGATGGAATAAGATGATAAGAATTTAGATGAGATAGAAACAGATTCCTCCTGTTTCTCTCACTGTGGTGATAAACAACAAAAATGTGGTTCAAAACCCAGGCTAGGCGCGGTGGCTCATGCCTGTAATCCCAGCACTTTGGGAGGCTGAGGCGGGCAGATCACCTGAGGTCAGGAGTTCCAGACTAGCCTGGCCAACATGGTGAAACCCCGTCTCTACAAAAAATACAAACATTAGCCAAGCGTGGTGGTACATGCCTGTAGTCCCAGCTACTTGGGAGGCTGAGGCAGGAGAACCACTTGAACCTGGGAGGTGGAGGTTGCAGTGAGCTGAGATCGTGCCACTGCACTCCAGCCTGGGTGACAGAACGAGACTCTGTCTCAAAAACAAAGCAAAACAAAACAAAAACCTTAACTAGATGAGCACAGAGGAATTTTAGGGCAGTGAAAATACTCTATATGATATAATGGTGGATACATGTCATTGTACATTTTTCCAGACGTCTAGAATGTATAACACCCAGAGCAAACCCTAATGTAAACTACAGATTTGGGGTGATAATGGCGTGTCAGTGTAGGTTCATGGTTGTAACAAATGCATCACGGTGTAAGATGTTATCATGGGGGAGGCTGTGCATATGTTGGGGCTGGGAGTATGTGGGAAATCTCTGTACTTCCCTCTCAATTTTGCCATGAACCTGAAAATATTCTAAAAAATAAAGTCTTTGGCCAGGTTCAGTGGCTGTAACCTGTAATCCCAGCCCTTTGGGAGGCCGTGGCTGCTGGATCGCTTGAGCCCAGGATTTCAAGACCAGCATCGACAACATAATGCGACCCCATCTCTACAAAAAATTAAAAAATTAGCTGAGTGTGGTGGTGTGTGCCTGTAGTCCCAGCTACTTGGGAGGCTGAGGTGGGAGGATCACTTGAGCGTGGGAGGTGAAGGCTTCAGTGAGCCGAGATCACACCACTGCACTCTAGCCTAGGTGATAGAGTGAGACCCTGTCTCAAAAAATAAAAATAAAGTCTTTAAAAAACATAAATAAATATAAATACCATAGCTAGAGCAGAACTTTGTGGTCTGTTATCGTTAGTTACTCTTTCCAGTGATAAATTACCATTGCTGCTAAAATGAATAATTAGCTTTATTTAATGAGCTTAAGAGCTCTTCTGGGAGCCGCCCTCAGTCGATTGTCAGTCTTGGAAGGAGCCCACTGATCTTTAACCAGTCTAATCTTCCTTCACCAGTCATTTTTTAAAATGCAGTGAAGTAATGATTAGCTAACCATCCCTTTTTCCTGCAAATTATCTTTGTCAAGAGGGAGTTTTTGAATTAGACTGCTTAGAAGCCTCTTCCCTTGAGACAAGTTGGAAATAAGCTTGTCATCAATTATTGGTCTGACAAAGTAAAAAAAAAAAAAAAAAAAAAAGGAATTAGGCTGGGTGCAGTGGCTCACCTGTATTCCCAGAACTTTGGGAGGCCAAGGTGGGAGAATCACCTGACCGCAGGAGTTTGAGACCAGCCTGGACAACATCAAGAGACCATATCTCTACAAAAAGTTTAGAAATTAGCCAAGCACAGTGGTGTTTGCCTGTAGTCCCAGCTATTTAGGAGACTAAGGTGGGAAGATCACTTGAGCCCAGGAGTTCGAGACTGCAGTGAACTATGATTGCACCACTACACTCCAGCCTGGGCCATAAAGTGATACCCTGTCTGGAAAAAAAAAAAAAAAAAAGAGCTGCTCTACCAGACTCCTGTTTCTCCTCCTTCGAATTTTTATAATGTAATCTTCCTACAACACACTCAGATCAATATTTTCTAGAACATTTAGACAGTCCCATTGTCCTATACAGTCAGGTTCAGCCCTTTACATAACATACAAGATGTGGCCACAGCCCTCTGCCATGTGCCTCCAACACCACATTTCCAGCCCTGGGAGCCTCCTTAGTCTTCCCAGAAACTCCGTGGGACTTTGCTTTCCTTAGGCCTGGAGGACTGTAGAGCTGGGCAAGCTTCCATGGCTCACGCTGTTGTTAATCATCGCCATTCTCCTAGTACACAATCTCTGATCCACTCACAGTTCCTGTGAGCTTTAGGGACTCATTGTGGGAAGAATAAGAAATATAAACCCAAAAGATGGCCAACCCCTGGGGCCTGGCCTATTGTCCTCCATTTCCTGCTGCCCCAGCAGATGCTGCACCCTGGGCCAGCCATGCGCTTTATGTGCCCTATACCTCTCTCAGAAGTTTTCATGAAGCCAGGTGTGGTGGTGCACGCCTGTAGTCCCAGCTACTCATCAGGCTGAGGCAGGAGGATTGCTTGAGCCCAGAAGTTGGAGGCTGTAGCGAGCTACAGTCATACCACTGCACTCCAGCCTGGGTGACAGAGCGAGACCCTGTCCCTGAAAAAAAAAAAAGGTAATTGTCCATGAGTTGTCATCAAAGGTATACATGTGAGGCCAGGCACTGTGACTCACGCCTGTAGTCCCAGCACTTTGGGAAGCCAAGGTGGGCAGATTGCTTGAGGCCAGTAGTTCAAGACCAGCCTGGACGTTGTGGCAAATCCTGTCTCTACAAAAAATACAAAAAATTATCCAGGCATTGTGGCACAAGCCTGTGGTCCCAGCTACTCCAGAGGCTGAAGTGGGGGGATCACTTGAGTCCAGGAGTTTAAGGCTGCAGAGAGCTGTGATTGCACCGCTGCGCTCCAGCCTGGGTGATGGAGTGAGACCCTGTTTCAAAAACAAAATATATATATATATACACATGAGCTGCCCACACTAGCCTCTGAATTAGCAGTGCCTGGCACTTCGCTGAATTAATGTCCCTGGAATGTCTACTCCCTCTTCACGGTTACTGTCCTCTTCTCAGCTGACCCTACATAGAGTGACTCAGTAGTCACCAACAAGGAATGTCACTGCTGGCAAAGTCATCTGCAAGGTGATTAGACACTGGATCTCTAGTTGCAGTTCTGCCACTAACAGGCTGTATGTACAAGGGAAGTTTTCTTTATTTACATAGACTTGGTAAGGGTTTTTGAAATATTAGAGGGCTGGGAACCATTTTGATGATTTCAGGAAAGGAAGGAAAATTGCCTGTTGGGTGCCTCCTGAGTGGGTGTCAGAACCTGGGATAGGCACTGTTGCTGGTCGTCCCTCACTTGGTCCTCAGAACTTGCTGAGATAGGTGTGACAATTGCATAACTGCTGACAGCCAACCGAAGGAAGTCACTGCAAAGGGACCTGCTACCCACTTAATTTCACACCATTCATTCATTTATTCATTCACTTAGTAGATATTGGTTATTGAGTGCTTGCCAGGTATCAGTCCCTGCAGCAGGTGCTAGCGATAATGAGAGAACTAAGTCCCAGTCCATGATGTCGTGGCGTTTACAGTCTATCTAGCCTTGCGGCTTTATGCTGCCTTTAACAAAGGTCCTGTAGAAGAAATTTTTGCTCACTCGCCACCACTAACCCGCACACCGCGTCCTCCTGCTGCTCAGCCACCCGCTTCTCCACGATGGCGATGGAAGAAGAGATCATCATGCTTATCATTGACAATGGGTCTGGCAGGTGCAAAGCTGGCTTTGCTAGGGATGATGCCCCCCGAACCATGTTCCCCTCCATTGTCGGGTGCCCCGGACACCAGATCACGATGGTGGACATGGATGGGCCAGAAGGACTCCTATGTGGGTGACGAGGCCCAGAGTAAGTGCAGCATCCTGACCCTGAAGTATCCCATCGAGCAGGGCATAGTCACCAACCAGGATGACAGAGAAGATCTGGCCCCACACCTTCTACAACGAGCTGCGTGTGGCCCCAAGGACCACTCAGTGCTGCTGACCAAGGCCCCCCGAACCCCAAGACCAGCAGGGAGAAGACGACTTGGATCATGCTTGAGACCTTCAACACCCTGGCCATGTGTGTGGCCATCCACGCTGTGCTGTCCCTCTAGTCCTCTGGGCACACCAGTGGCATTGTCACGGACTCTGAAGATGGGGTCGCCCACATGATGCCCATCTCCCCTAACCAACTACCTCATGAAGATCCTCACCAAGTGTGGCTACAGCTTCACCCCCATGGCCGAGTGGGAGATAGTGCGTGACATCAAGGAGAAACTGTGCTACGTTACCCTGGACTTCAAGCAGGAGCTGGCCACCGCCGTGTTCTCCTCGTTCCTGGAGAAGAGCTATGAGCCACCTGACGGCCAGGTCGTCACCATCTGCAACGAGTGGGTCTGGTGTCCAGAGACAGTGTTCCAGCTTTCTTTCCTGGGCATGGAAGCCGCGGCATCCATGAGACCACCTTCAGTTCCATCATAAAGTGTGACGTGGACATCCACAAATACCTGTAGGCCGAGATGGTGCTGTCCTGCGGCACCACCATGTACCTGTACATTGCAGGCAGGATGCAGGAGATCACCAGCCTGGCGCCCAGCACCATGAAGATCACATCATCGAGTACCCTGAGCGCAAGTACACGGTGTGGATCGGTGGCTCCATCCTGGCCTCCCTGTCTGCCTTCCAGCAGATGTGGATTAGCAAGCAGGAGTATGAGGAGTCGGGCCCCTCCATCATCCAGCGCAAATGCTTCTAAATGGACTGTGAGCAGATGCCTAGCATTTGCTGCATGGGTTAATTCAGAAGAATAAATTTGCTCCTGGCAAATGCATACACCCCATGCTAGCCTCATGAAACTGGAATAAGCCTTCGAAAAGAAATCTGTCCTTGAAGTTTGTATCCAATATCAGCACTGGATTGTAGAACTTGTTGCTGATTTTGACCTTGTATGCAAGTTAACTGTTCCCTTGCTATCTGTTAAGTACCCTGTACATATCTTGGATCTCAGCCCTTAGTATATGTGGCTTGGTCACTTTGTGGCTGAGGTAAGAACATGCTTGTGGAAGACAAGTCCATGGCTCGGTGGGTCTGCGTGGCCAGCAGTCTCCCACCAGTGCAGGGTGTTAATGTGTTAGGGTTGAGTGTTCTGGGGTTTCTCTAGAGGCTGGCAAGGGCTCCTGAACCACTTGTGTCTCTCCTGCTGGTCTGTCAGGATTGGAAAGTCTAAGCCATAGGACCCAGTTTCCCTTCTTAGCTGATGTTTTCCTCCCAGAACACCATGGCTGTTACTTGCCTTGAGTTAGAAATGGTTTGCATTTATACCTGTAAATGTATTCATCCTTTTAATTTACATAAGGTTTGTGTGTGTGTGTGTGTGTGTATACAATTCTCAGTTCTTCAAGAGATGACAAAAAATTTTGGTTTCTTACAGTTATGTGAGAGCATTAGGCCCCAACAACACGTGAGTGTATAAGGAAAAATAAAAGTGCTGGTGAAAAAAAAAAGAAAAATTATCCAAAACTTGGAAATAAGGAAAAAGGATAGCCACACATTTTTTCTTTTTCTTTTCTTTATATTTTAAAATCTTTTTTGGGACAGGGTCTTGCTCTCGTGCACAGGCTGGGGTGCAGTGGTATGGTCTCGGCTCACTGCAACCTTCACCCTTCACCTCCTGGGCTCTAGCCATCCTCCCACCTCAGCCTCCTGAGTAGCTGGGACTACAGGTGCCCACCACCGTGCCTGGTGATTTTTGTATTTTTTTTTTTTTTTTTGTAGAGACGGGGTTTCACCATGTTGCCTAGACTGGTCTCAAACTCCTGAATTCAACTGATCTGCATGCCTCAGCCTCCCAAAGTCCTGGGATTAAAGGCCTGAGCCACTGCGCCTGGCCTGCATATTTTTTCAATATTACATTGTCCCAATGTCTAACAGACCCGTGAAATGATTATTTATCTAAGGCAGTACCATCAAACAGAATTTTCCACATAGAGGAAAATGTTCTCTGCCTGCCCTGCCCAGTAGAATAGCTGCTAGCCAAACATGGCTATTTTGTTGTTGTTGTTTTATTTTTTTATTTTCTTTTTTTTGTAGAGATGAGGTCTCTCGCCCTGTTGCCCAAGCTGGTCTTAAACTTTTGCCCTCATGCAATCCTCCTGACTTGACCTACCAAAGTGCTGGGATTACAGGAATGAGCCACTGCACTTGGCCCACAATTGGCTACTGAACACTTGAAGTAAACTAAATTTTCAATTTGGGCTGATTGTAAACATTTTGTTGTTGCCTGCCCAATTTTCCAACAAGCCAGATGTCCACAGAACTGAAGCTTGAGAAATGTACATTTCTTCTGTGGGATGCCCCTGCTGCCTGTTGACCAACTCCTCTTCTTTGCTGCTCCTGTTATCCTCCCATGATGTGTAAACACCTAACTTTAGTCAGGGAGGAGGAATGGATTTGAGGTTTATTTCCTGTCTCTCCCACTGATGTCACCTAAAGAAAGCTTTCTTCCCTGTAATACTTGTTGTCTCAGTGATTGGCTTTCTGTGCATCAAGCAACAGGACCTAGACTGAACCCCTGGTGTTCATTAACATTATTATATAAAAAAGTAAGTAGATAAAAATAAAATAAAAAATAAAAATAAATAGCTACACATGACTAGAGATGATGGATTTGTAAAGTGCACCTCTAAAGCAGTGCATCTGACCTGGGGGCAATTTTGCCTCCCTGTGGAACATTTGGCAATGTCTGGAGACATTTTGGTTGTCACAACCATGGGGGTGCTACTAGCATCTAATAGGTAGAGGTGGGTACCACTGACAGTGTGGGCTGGATAATTCTCTGTTGTGGAGGTTGCCAGTCTGGGCTGGATAATTCTTTGTTGTGGAGGCTGTCCTATGCATTGTGCAAGGTTTAACAGCACCCCTGGCCTCTACCCACCAGATGCCACTACCACTCCCCAATGGTGACAACCGAACATGTCTTTGGCCATTGCCAAATGTCCTCTGGGAGGCAAAATCACCTTTAGTTGAGAATCATTGCTCTAGAGAAATATATTTTTTTGTTTGACCATTTACTTAGGGGCCTAGACTCTATGAAATTAGATGTGAATTTATATATGAATAAATTGCAAATGATTTTGATTGTGTCTAGTTGAGATGCAAATTATTTCTGTCCAGCAGAAAAGATAACCCCAAAGGATAGCATTTCATTGCCTTGTAGAATATTAACCAGTTTCTTATCTAACCTAGAAATCCCATTTAAATACATTTTTCCACACTGACTATATAAATTTCTGTTTCTCTGTTGAACCTGTTTTACCATCCTCCCAGTTCCTTCATTAAAGAACATGTACATGCTCACCCTATGTGTATACAAAGGTCAGAATTTTAACTTGAAAACCATCCTTTGATACTGTGTATCCATAAGGAAAGAAAAGTGTTCATCAGGCACTAGGAAGTAAAAAGGTTACAAAGCAGCATAAATAACATAATCACACTTTTGGAAACACACAACACAGAGAAAAACTCATGGAAGTATAGATACCTGGACCTTTCACATTTGTAAAACAAACAAAGTATATATACCAAAATGTTTCCTGTGTTTGCCTCTGGGCAGAATTAAAGGCGATATATATATATATATTTTAGATTGAGTTTCACTCTTGTTGTCCAGGTTGGAGTGCAGGAGTGCAGTGGTGTGATCTCAGCTCACTGCAACCTCCGCCTCCCAGGTTCAAGCGATTGTCGTGCCTCAACCCCCCGAGTAGCTGGGACTACAGGCACGTGCCACCACAGCCGGCTAAATTTTGTATTTTTAGTAGAGACAGGGTTTCACCATGTTGGCCAGGCTGGTCTCGAACTCCTGACCTCAGGTGATCCACCTACCTTGGCCTCCCAAAGTGTTGGGATTACAGGCGTGAGCCACCACGCCCAGCCAGATATTTTTTTTAAAAAGTCTTTTTATTGCCCTGTTTGTATTTTCTGGGTTTTCTAAAATGATTGGGTAGTATTTGCATAATTTTTTAAATTATGAAATATACATATATTTTTAGACGGAGTCTCATTCTATCGCCCAGGCTGGAGTGCAGTGGCACGATCTCAGCTCACTGCAAGCTCCGCCGCCTCCCGGGTTCATGCCATTCTCCTGCCTCAGCCTCCCAAGAAGCTGGGACTACAGGCGCCCACCACCACGCCCGGCTAATTTTTTTGTATTTTTAGTAGAGACGGGGTTTCACCATGTTCGCCAGGATGGTCTCGATCTCCTGACCTCATGATCTGCCCACCTCGGCCTCCCAAAGTGCTGGGATTACAGGCGTGAGCCACCGCGCCCAGCCAAAATATTTTTTAGAAGAAATACAATGTAATTCTGGCCTCCTCCACACAGTGCCCATCCTTTTCTATTTCCCACATGCCCACCTATGACCCCCCAGTGCCTGCCTTTGGCTCTCAGAAGACTCATTTGGTATCTGGACACCAGGTTAGTTGTGGCACAAGTATTTCATGTAGTACAAAGATCTTACATTTCTAGAACTTTTTTACTTTTTTTTTTTTTTTTAGGAGACGGGGTCTCACTCTGTCACCCAGGCTGGAGTGCAGTGCTATGATCATAGCTCACTGCAGCCTTGAACTCCTGGGCTCAAGTAATCCCCTTGCTATAGGCCCACACCACCACGCTAGGACCTTTTTTTTTGAGACAGGGTCTCACTGTGTTGACTAGGTTGGAGTGTCGTGGTGTAAACATGGCTCACTGCAGCCTTGACCTCCTGGGTTCAAGTGATCCTCCTGCTTCAGCTTCCCATGTAGCTAGGACCACAGGTGTGTGCCACCATGCCTGGCTAAGTTTTTTATTTTTGTGTAGTGACAGTCTTTCTTTATTAACCAGGCTGGTCTTGAACTCCTGGCCTGAAGCAATCTTCCTACCTCAGACTCCCAAAATGACATTTGTGGATTTCTTTTTTTTTTTTTTGGAGAAGGAGTCTCGCTCTGTTGCCCAAGCTGGAGTGCAGTGGGGCGGTCTAGGTTCACTGCAACCTCTGCCTCCCAGGTTCAAGTGCTTCTCCTGCTTCAGCCTCCCATGTATCTAGGACAACAGGTATGCACCACCATGCCTGGCTAAGTTTTTGATTTTTTTTTTGTAGAGACAGGGTTTCACAATATTGACCAGGCTGATCTCGAACTGCTGACCTTGTGATCCACCCACCTCGGCCTCCCAAAGTGCTGGGATTACAGGCAGCATGAGCCACCGCGCCCGGCCGACATTTGTAGAATTCTTATAAAAAATTTGCCACTTAAAAAAAATTATTTTCTGCTGGGCACAGTGGCTCATGCCTATAATCCTAGCACTTTGGGAGGCTGAGGCAAGTGGGTCACTTGAAGTCAGGAGTTCCAGACCAGCCTGGCCAACACGGTGAAACCCCATCTCTACCAAAAAAATATTTTTAAAAAATTAGCTGGGTGTGGTGGTGGGCACCTGTAATCCCAGCTACTTGGGAGGCTGAGGCAGGAGAATCGCTTGAACCTGGGAGGCAGAGGTTGCAGTGAGCCAAGGTTGCGCCATTGCACCCCAGCCTGGGCAACAAGAGCGAAACCCTGTCTCAAAAAATTAATTAATTAATACATTAAATTAAAAATTATCATTTTCCAAGTGAACTCACTTAATATTGCAGTTTCTTTTCTTTGCTCCCAGGTGGGCAGCATTTCCTTCCTATTTGTAGTTTCTTGTTTCCTTTGCTTAGCTCTCAATGAGCCCACTGTCAGTCTAGGAACTTCTAGCTCTCGGCTGAAGAGCTGGTACATTCCCATCTAGTTTTTTAAAAAATTGATACATAATAATTGTACATATTTATGGGGTACATGTGATACTTTGATACATATAATACATACAATGTAATAACCAAATCTGGGTAATTAGCATATCCATCACCTCAAACATTCATCATTTCTTTGTGTTGGGAACATTTGAAATCTTCTCTTCTAGCTATTTTTTATTTGTTTTGTTTTAAATTTTGATTTTTTTATATTGACAAGCAATAATTGTATATATTCATGGGGTACATAGTGATGTTTCAATACATATAATGTATAGTGCTCAGATCATGATAATTAGCATGTTCATCATCTCAAACGTTTATTATTTCTTTGCGTTGGGATCGTTCAATATTCTCCTTCTAGCTATTTTGAAATGTATGATAAATTGTTGTTAATTACAGTTACCCTATTGTGATACTGGACACTAGAACTTGTTCTTTCTATTTGATTGTGTGTTTGCACCCATTAACCAAGCTCTCTCCACTTCCTTCCAGCCGCTGGTAACCATCATTCTACTCTCCACTTCCATGAGAGCAACTTAGCTTCCACATGTAAATGAGAACATGTGATATTTGTCTTTCTGTGCCTGGCTTATCTCACTTAAAATAATGACCTCCAATTCCATCCATGTTGCTGTGATAGGATTTTATTCTTGTTGTGGCTGAATAGTATTCCACTGTGTATATATACCACATTTTCTTTATCCATTCATTGGTTGATGAATACTTAGGTTCATTCTCTAACTTGGCTATTGTGAATACTGCTGCAATAAACATGGTGGGGGCAGGTATACCTTTGATATACTGATTTCCTTTCCTTTGGATAAATACCCAGTGGTGAAATTGCTGGATTGTACAGTAGTTCTATCTTCAGTTTTTTGAGGAAACTTCATGCTGCTTTCCATAATGGCTGAACTAATTTACATTCCCACCAACAGCATATAAGAGTTTCCTTTTCTCCACATCCTTGCCAGTATTTGTATTTATTTATTGTCTTTTTGATAATAGCCACTCTAACTGGAGTGAGATGATAGTTCATCATGGTTTTGATTTACATTTATCTGATGATTAGTGCTGTTAAGCATTTTTTCATATACCTGTTGGCTATTTGTGTGTCTTCTTTTGAGATGTGCCTATTCATGTGTTCTTTGCCTGTCCCCCTGCTTTTTTTTTTTTTGAGATGGAGTCTGTCACCCAGGCTGGAGTGCAGTGACATGATCTTGGCTCACTGCAACCTCCGCCTCTCAGGTTCCAGCGGTTCTCCTGCCTCAGCCTCCAGAGTAGCTGGGACTACAGGCACATGCCACCATACCTGGATAATTTTTTTGTGTTTTTATTTTTTATTTTTTATTTTTTATTTTTTGAGACGGAGTCTCGCTGTGCTCCCAGGCTGGAGTGCAGTGGCGTGATCTTGGCTCACTGCAAGCTCCGCCTCCTGGGTTCACGC